>NC_040086.1:49810446-51060446 GCF_003369695.1 Bos indicus x Bos taurus
CCACAACTGTTCTGCCTGTGCTCTGTCTAGAGCCTGGGAGTTGCAACTACTGAGGCCTGTGTGCCCTAGAGCCCACGCTCAGCAACAAGAGAAGCCACTGCAATGAGAAGCGTGCACACTGCAACGAGAGTAGCCCCTCCTCGCCCCAACTAGGGAAAAGCCTGCACAGCAACAAACACCCAGCACAGCCAATAAATAAGTGAATAAATAAATAAAATATTAATAAGATACAAGAGTGGCTGAGAGGGTGAAGTAAATGAGCTTGAGGTGGGAGAGGTGAGGACCAGAATCCTCAAGGTGTCTTGAAAAATGATGTGAGTGGAATGATCTGAGGGTGAGAGAGAGCTTCCCCTCTGCTCCCCTACTCTACTTCAAGGGACTGAATGGCCCACAAAAGTGAACTGAGAAAAATGAAGATGCAACAAGCCAGTGCCCCAGAGGGTGCGGGCTGTGCCTAAACAGATGTCAGGGTCTTTGTTGAGAGCAGCAGCTGACAGGGTGGGGTGGGGCTGATGGGAGCCACATTATGGGTGGTGTTTTTCATATGCAGAGCAGCCCTTTGATCTGAGGGGTATGCAAGTGCTGGAAACTGGAGAGGCTCGGGTGGAGGGGGCCTTTGTCTTTGACAGAAAAAGCATCTGCCTGACTCCAGCTCCCTTGCCTGCCCCTTCAGCCCACGGGCTCCCACAACAATGTCTCAATGGGAACCTGAGTCTTCCTACAGCTGAAGAAGTCTTAGGAAAGAGAAAGAAGACTGCTGCAAGTGTTGGACTAGGAGCTTAATCAATTCTTTCCACATCCCAGAAAGCGAGAGAAGAGAGGAAGTGCAGAGGCAAGCGGAGAGTGGAAAGGGAGACATGGCAGGAAGCAGGGGAGGAAGAATGGCATTTGAACACTGAAATAGATGTTTGGGTAATGAGCTTGCTTTCCCAGTGAACACGACTCTTCAGAAAATAGTGCAGGTGGGATGAGTGTGTGTCACTGGAGTGAGAGAGAAGAGTACTCAGCTGACAGGACATGGTTTTTGATGGACTGATAATTCTTTTTTCCCCTAAAAGGCAGTATTGTTGTTGTTAGTCACTAAGTCGAGTTAGTCACTCAGTCATGTCTGACCCCATGGACTGTAGCCCACCAGGCTCCTCTATCCATGGGATTTCCCAGGCAACAATACTGGAGTGGATTGTCATTTCCTCCTCCAGGGGATCTTCCCCACCCAGGGATCAAACCTGCATCTCTTGCATTGGCAGGCGGATTCTTTACCACTGAGTCACCAGGGAAGCTCGCTAAAAGACAGTATAATACAAGGCAAACACTAAAGTGAAAGCAGAAAGCTGTTTATCTAGCTGTGCTTTTGCAGGGTGAAAGAAAGTCCCTGTAAGTTTTTGCACTGTTAGAAACTTCATGCTAATTGGAATTTTATCACAATCACAATAATTTACAATAGTTCTTCCTTTCTTGCTGTTTCTTACCCTTCTTACAGTCTCAATCGATACAGATTAAGAGACTTGAAACAAAGCAATGGCTTTTTGGCCTGAAGATGAGTATTTTCTGCTTGTGGAGATTTTCGAGTGCGTCCTATGGGGTAGATGTAATCTTTGGGTATACATCTCATACACTATTTGTATGAGCATGTCCACTCATACAATATCTTTAAGTCAGATGTCTGCCCAGACATGGGCATTTGGCATGGCATGGCTGACAATTGGCACAGCCTGGGGTGGGGAGGGGAGAGGCAGAATTGGGTCCTATATTGGATTGCCTCTTTAGGGGCTCTGGTTTGGGTAGCAGTTTGGGAGAGCAGGGAGCATGGTGATTTGGCACTTCTTGAACACCTAGCAGAAGAAAAAGATCTGAAATAAGAGAATGGTTTTGTGGATTTTTTTTTTTTTTCTCCTATAGGCAGAAATTGACCTGACACAGTGATCTAAGTGAGGGCTGTTAATTAACAGATCCGGAAGTTGGATTTGGGGCTGTTTCTAAATCATTACACCTGAGTGGCACTGTTATAACCAGGATGGAACATTCAGGAGAAGTAGGCATACTGCTTTCAAAGTGGTGCTGGAGAAGGCTCTTGAGAGTCCCTTGGACAGCAAGGAGATCAAATCAGTCAACCTGAAGGAAACTTTGAATATTCACTGGAAGGACTGTTGCTGAAGCTGAAGCTCCAATACTTTGGCTACCTGATGAGAATAGCTGACTCGTTGAAGAAGACTCTGATGCTGGGAAAGATTGATGGCAGGAGGAGAACGGGGCAACAGAGGATGAGATAGTTGGATGGTATCACCTGCTCAATGGACATGAACTCGGGCAAACTCTGGGAGATGGTGAGGGGACAGGGAGGCCTGATGTGCTGCCAGTCCACGGGGTCGCAAAGGGTCAGACACAATTTGGCAACTCAACAAGAACAGGCATACTGCCTCTCCCTGGCTCAAGGGTACATGTGCTCTGAGGAGTCAGACCTTGCCTTAGCTGAAGTTGTCTTTGGACACCTTGAAGAGGTCAGGGTCAGTCCTGCTGCTAGCCTCACCAGCAGCTACCCAGCTTCTCAGTGGAAAGAATATGATGTTTGGGGACCATAGATCTGGGTTTGAGTCCTGGCTTCCCTGTCTCTTAGCATTGTGACCTTGAGCCATATAGTCCTTGAAAGATAGCCCTTTCTGTGCCTGATTCCTCATCTGTAAAATGGGTGTGATGAAACAAACCTCATAGGATTGTAATGAGGAATAAACAAGAGGACCTTTATAAAGTGCATCAAAGACATTTGGTAAAAGTTTGTCTTGCTTTTCTTCTACTGTAAAGTGCTTGGGTTTACCTGTAACTAGTGGGTTTACTCTTATACCTCATCCTTGCTGACACATTTTACTGAATAAAATTTTTTTCCCCCAGCTGAGGCATGTGGCATACGGAATCTTATTTCCTTGACCAGAGATCCAACTGGGGCTCACTGACACATTTTAAACCCTTGGTTCCCCTTGCCACATTCCATTTTTTTATTCCTAAGCATTACTTTCAAACTAGCAAGAGAAACTCGGACAGGGTTGGGATTGAATTCTGTTTTTGAACCCAACAGTTTGCCATCTTTCTTGTTTTCACTCCAAGTGTCCCTCTTGGAGTGATTGGTCCGGGACCCAATCTTCTTAGTGATTGGTTCAACAATCTGGGTTTAAGCCGGTCAGCATATAATATTCCTCTGTCTACTTTTATGGGTGTGGGTGTGAGCATGTGTCCTATGCTGGGTTCACCTGGTCAAGGAGAGGTTGGAAGGGAGTTTTTGATTTTTTTTTTTTTTCTTTCTGAGACTGGTGTTGGATTTTCTTGTTATAAGGGCAGTTACATAGACCAGGGGAGTCCTGATCTTACTATGCTCCTCTGCTTTTGACTTTCTGCTATGTGACAGTCTGTTCCATTATTGTTTAAGCCAATTTAATGCTGGGATGTTTGTGTTAATCACTCAGTCATGTCCAAGTCTTTGGGACCCCTGTGAACTGCAGCCCTCCAGGCTCCTCTGTCCATGGCATTTTCCAGGCAAGAATACTGGAGTGGGTTGCCATTTCCTTCTGCAGGGGATCTTCGTGACCCAGGGATCGAACTCAGGTCTCCTGCACCATGGGCAGGCTCTTTACTGACTGAGCCACCAGGGAAGCCCTGATTCCAGCTGGTTCCTGCTGTCTCTGTAACGGTCCCATATAAACTCCCTATGCATTACCTGAAGTCACCACATATGTATCCTAAACAGTGTGTTATTGGTGTTGGTTTTTCAATTGTTCTATACATGCAATTACATGATATACATTCTTCTATGCCTTGCTGGTTTACTGAGCATTTTGCAACATTCATTAATGCTAATAAATGTGGCCACGATTCGTTTTCTTTGTTGCATGGCATCTCACTGATACATATACCACCATCTATCCTGCCCCTTTTTAATGGACATTTGAGCTGTTTTCAAGTTTCTGCTGTTTCTAATTGTTTTGCTGTAAACATTGTGGTATTGTGTCCTAAAACACGTGAGAGTTTCACGCTCAGATTCTATGGATTTCCTTTTATTTAATTGAATTGAAGTAAGGAAAGCTGGAATGACTCTGTAGGGATACTTCTCTGAGTCTGGTCTTCCTGATCTCCTTTTTCTTTAACCTGCTTCAGAGATTACTGCCTTCTTGGTCACAGGATTTAGGTACCCTCTGATGTTCCTCTGCTTTTCATCACAGTCTTAGACACACTGTTCCTTTCACCAAAAGTTGGGGCACTTTTTAAAAAATTGAAGTATAATTGATTTACAATGTTCTTATATACAATATTAGTTTCAGGTATATAACAGTGATTCAATATTTTTATGGATTATACTCTATATAAAGGTATTATGAAAATTGGCTTACTCTGTGCTGTACAGTATATCCTTGCAGTTTATTATTTTATACAGAGTAGTTTGTATCTCTTAATCACCTGCCCCTATCTTGCCCCTCCCTCCTTCCCTCTCCCCATTGATACCCACTAGTTTGTTCTCTATATTTGTGAGTCAATTTCAATTTTGTTATATTCATTCATTTTTTTTTTTCCAGATTCCACATTTAACTGATAACATAACAGCATTTGACTCTATCTGACTTATTTCACTTAGTATAATACTCTCCAGGTCCATCCATGTTGTAGCAAATGGTAAATTTTCATTCTTTTTTAATGGCTGAGTTGTATTCCATTGTATGTATAAACCACATCTTGTTTATCCATTCATCTGTTGATGGATACTTAGATTGTTTTAATATCTTTGCTATTGTAAACACAACTGCTATGAACATTGGGATGCATGTATGCTTTTGAATTAATGTTTTTCATTTATTCAGATACAAACTCAGGAGTGGAATTTCTGGGTCATGTGGTAACTCTATTTTAAATTTTTAGGGGAACCTCCGTACTGTTTTCCAGTAAATGAATTTACATTTTCACCAACAGTGTACAAGTGTTCCCTTTTCTCCACATCCTTGCCAACATTTGCTTTTTGTGGTATTTTTTATGATAACCATTCTGACAGGTGTGAGGTAATCTTTCATTGTGGTTTTGACTTACATTTGTCTCATGATTACTGATGCTGAACATCTTTCCATGTGCCTGTTGGCCATCTGTATATCTTCTTTGGAAAAATATCAATTCATATTTTCTGTCATTTTTTAACTAGGTTTTTTTTTTTGATGTTCAATTCTGTGTGCTGTTTATGTATTTTGATATTAACCCCTTATTGGTCACATCATTTGCAAATATTTTCTTCCATTTAATACATTGTCTTTTCATTTTGTTTCTTTTGGTTTCTTTTGCTGAGCAAAAGATTTTGAGTTTAATTACACCCCATTGCAGTAAGCCAGGCTTTCTTCCTGCAAACTTATCATATGCAAAAGTCTAGGTGATTTGCATCATCTTCCCATTTTTTTGTTTTTGCTTTTGTTTCTTTTGCCTTGGGAGATAGATCCAAAAAAAAATATTGCTGCAATTTATGTCAGAGAGTATTCTGCCTATGTTTTCTTACAGGAATTTCATGGTTTTTGGTCTTATATTTAGATGTTTAATCCATATTGAGTTTATTTATCTTTTTATGTGGAGTGAGAAAATGTTCGAATTTCATTCTTTTACATGTAGCTGTCCCCCAACACCACTTATTGAAGAGACTCGTTTTTTCCATTGTATATCCTTGCCTCCTTGTCATAGATTAATTGACCATATGTGCGTGGGTTTGTTTCTGGGCTCTTGATTCTATTTCATTGATCTATGTATCTGTTTTTGTGCCAGTACCATGCTGTTTTGATTCCTGTAGCTTTCTTTTCTTTTGATTACTGTAGTATAGTAATCAGAAGTCAGAGAGTGTGATACCTCAAGCCCTGTTCTTCTTTCTTAAGATTGCTTTGGCTAGTTGTGGTCTTCTGTATTTACATACATATTTTAGAATTATTTGTTGTAGTTCTGTGAAAAATGCTGTTGGTATTTTGATCAAGATTGCATTGAGGGTCTACCAATTTTGGAGTAGGACTAGCTCTTTCAAATTCTTCAAGAGACAGCCAGCCCAACTGGGTTTTTTAACCTATAGAAACTGAAGTAGCTGTAGATCAGCTCACCTCATTTGTGGTGTCCTAGATCCTTCCTGGTGGGCCTGTGGTGAGAGCAGGAGCAGATCTGTTCCCCAAGTATTAGTTTCCTAGTGCTGTGATGCCACAAACTGGGGTGGCTTAAAATGATAGAAGCTTATTCTCTCACAGTTTTAGGGTCTGGAAATCTGAAATCAAGCTGTTGGCAGGGCCATATTCCCTGAGAGATCTGGAGAAAAATCATCCCTTTCTTCTTCCAGTTTCTGGTAGTTGTCAGTAATCCTTGGCTTGTAGATGTACACTCCAACTTTCACTTCTGTCAACACATGGCTGTCTTTACACGTGTTCCCTCTGTGTGTGTGTGTGTGTGTGTGCGTGTGTATCTGTCTGTGTCCAAGTTTCCCCTTCTTTTAAGGACACCATAAGGGAGTAGGGCCCACTTCAGTGACCTCATTTTAAATTGATTACATCTGCAAAGACCCTATTTCCAAATAAGGTCACATTTGTATATCCTGCAGGTTAGGATGACCTTGCCTTTTGGGGAGATAAAATTCAATCCATAAACCCTCTTTTTCCTCAGTCTAGTAGCTCTACCCCTGGTTAAGGAGATGGATTTTGGGTTGACCAGCTTTCCTTGTCCTGTGGTGACTTTCACCTGTCCTGTGGTGATGGTGACTCTTCCTATCATTAAATCTTTTTTTTTTTTCTCTTTACTTTTTATTTTACATTGGAGTATAGCCAATTAGCAAAGTTTAATTGTGATAGTTTCAGGTGTGATAGCTTTGGGTGCACAGCAAGAGCAACTCAGTCATATATATACATATATCCATTCTCCCTCAACCTCCTCTCCTATCCAAGCTGTCTCATAACATCGAGGAGCTTGATATTTCTTTTTCCTTCTGGGCTTCAGCTTTGGCCCAGCAGGCTCTGGCTTCCATTTTGCTCACTTATGGAGTGTTCACTCTGTGTGGTTGAGAAGAGAAATCCCATCACCTGAACATTAGCTGCTTCCCTGGTGGTTCAGGTGGTAAAGCATCCGCCTGCAAAGCAGGAGATCCGGGTTCGATCCCCGGGTTGGAAGATCCCCTGGAGGAAAGCATGGCAACCCACTCTAGTATTCTTGCCTGGAGAATTCCATGGAGAGAGGAACCTGGTGGGCTGCAGTCCATGCAGTTGTGAAGAGTTGGAAGTGACGGAACTCTTCTAACTAACTAACTAACACTTTCACTTTCACCACGAACTTACTAGTAGGTTGATGAAAAAGTAATTGCAGTTTTGGATCATGAATTTTAAGTCATAAGTAGGCTCAAACACACCTTTATTAATCAAAATAGAAACCTCTACAATCAATACATTTTTGCCAATGAGAAATAAATTCGTGTATTCTTGTAGCATAAAAATCCTTGGTTTACAATTCAACAAACTCTTGGAAAGCATTTTCTGTCTCCTGCTTGTTGTAGAAATTTTTCTCTGCAAAACAGTTGTCAAGATGCTTGAAGAAGTGGTAGTCAGTTGGTGAGAGGTAGGTGAATGTGCAGGGGGAGGGCAGAAACTTCGTAGCCCAGTTTGTTCAACTTTTGAAGTGTTGGTTGCGCAATGTGCAGTCAGGCATTATTGTGGAGAAGAATTGGCCCTTTCTGTTGACCAGTGCTGGCTGTAGGCATTGCAGTTTTTGGTACATCTCATTGATTTGCTGGGCATACTTCTCAGATGTAATGATTTCGCCAAGACTCAGAAAGCTGTAGTGGATCAGATAGGCAGCAGATCACCAAATAGTGACCATAACTTTTCTTTGGTGCAAGTTTGGCTTTGGGAAATGCTTTGGAGCTTCTCTGGGTTCAACCACTAAGCTGGTTGTCGCATAAAAGCCAATTTTCATCACAGATCACAATCCGATCGAGAAATGGTTTGTTGTTGTGTAGAATAAGAGAAGATGACTTCAAAATGACCACTTTAAAAATTTTCATCAGCTCATGAGGCATCCACTTATTGAGTTTCCAATTTGCTTCAAATGCTTGACGACTGTAGAATGGTTGACATTCAGTTCTTGGGCAACTTCTGGTGTAGTTGTAAGAGGATCAGCTTCAATGATTGCTCTCTATTGGTTGTTGTCAACTTCTGATGGCTGGCCACTGCACTCCTAATCTTCAGGGCTCTGGTCTCCTTTGCAAAGCTTCTTGAACCACCATTGCACTGTACAGTCATTAAGAGTTTCTGGGCCAGATTCATTGTTGATGTTGCCAGTTGTCTCCTCTCGTTTATGGTCCATTTAGAACTCAAATCACTCGAATTTGCTTTTTGTCTAACATCATTTCTATAATCTAAAATTAATATCAAATAAACAGCAAGTATATGCAGAGTACATCATGAGAAATGCTGGGCTGGATGAAGCACAAACTGGAATCAAGATTGCCGGGAGAAATATCAATAACCTCAGCTATGCAGATGACACCACCCTTATGGCAGAAAGTGAAGAATTAAAGAGCCTCTTGATGAAAGTGAAAGAAGAGAGTGAAAAAAGTTGGCTTAAAACTCAACGTTCAGAAAACTAAGATCCAGTCCCATTACTGTGTGGCAAATAGACGTGGAAACAATGGAAACAGTGAGAGAGTTTATTTTCTTGGGCTCCAAAATCACTGCAGATGGTGACTACAGCCATGAAATTAAAAGACACTTACTCCTTGGGAGAAAAGCTATGACAAACCTAGACAGCATTTTAAAAAGCAGAGACATTACTTGCCAAAAAAGGTATGTCTAGTCAAAGATATGGTTTTTCCAGTAGTCATGTATGAATGTAAGAGTTGGACTATAAAGAAAGCTGAGTGACAAAGAATTGATGCTTTTGAACTGTGGTGCTGGAGAAGACTCTTGAGAGTCCCTTAGGCTGCAAGGAGATCAAGTCAGTCTATCCTAAAGGAAATCAGTCCTGAATATTCTTTGGAAGAACAGATGCTGAAGCTGAAACTCCTATACTTTGGCCACCTGATGAGAAAAACTGACTCATTGGAAAAGACCCTGATGCTGGAAAAGATTGAAGGTGGGAGGAGAAGGGGTCGACAGAGGATAAGATGATTGGATGGCATCACCAACTCGATGGTCATGAGTTTGAGTAAGCTTCGGGAGTTGGTGATGGAGGGAAGCCTGGTGTGCTGCAGTCCATGGAGTCACAAAGAGTCAGACACGACTGAGCGACTGAACTGAACTGAACTGAAACAGCAAGTAATAGGTCATTAGCCAAAAACATAAAGTGAGTAATGCACATTAACATGACTACATTTATTTAAGAATGTACTTCAATATCAAATGGGAAAGTTCAACAGTGCAAAACTGCAATCACTTTTGCGGCTACCTAATAGTTGTCTTTGCAGTTGCCACACTCGTGGCTGCCCCCTAGGGGAGGACTGATTCCTGGTGACATGTTGGAAGCAACCCCCAGGACAAGCTTGCAGCACTTACCCTCACAGGCCCCACCCCATGATCATGCTGGTTGCACTTCCTCTTAGACTCCTAGTGTTGCTGTGTTTGTCTGTCTCGGGCCTGCAGACTTGGTTGATGCCATGCTCAGAGCAGCTGCTGCATTCCCTCTGGCTACGCCTGTTATGGCCCCATTTGAAGCTCTATAGGTTTCATGGCTATAGAAATGTGTGTCCTTGGGATGGGTACACTGGCCCTGTGTTTTTTTTGGTGTTACATTGGATTCCCTCCTCCCAGCATAACCAGAAGAGGTGGCCCAGACACATCAGGGACCACTTGGAGGTTCCTGATGGGCCACCTGGTCCTGATCCCCTTCTCCACGGAGCCTCATGGCCAGTGCCGAGGGGAGGAGAAACAAGGGAGGCAGAGAGGACAGAAAGTGAGGCCACAGCGTCTGCTCTTCCTGAGATGCACTTCCTGAGATGGAGCAACTCAAGGGCTTATAAGTGGAAGATCATCTGAAGCCATCACCTCGACTCGCCTGTCCTGTTTGATGCGCTAATCCCCTTGGTGTGGTCATTCCAAGTTTGATTGAACAGTCCCAGTGCCAGGGAGCACTCTGTTACAGTTCCCCAGGGACCATCCTCATGCACTCACATGTTTCTTACGTACTTGTGCTCATCTTTCTTTCTTTCTTCCTCCTTCCCTTACTTTCATTTATTTGGCTGCACTGGGTCTTACTTGTGGCACGTGGGATCTTTAGTTGCAACATAGGAACTCTTAGTTGCACTGCAGCATGTGGGATCTAGTTCCCTGACCAGGGATAGAACCCAGGCGGCCTGGATTGAGAGCACGGAATCTTAGCCACTGGACCACCAAGGAAGTCCCTGTGCTTGTGTTTCCATGGGAGAGATTCCTAGAAGTGGAACATGCACATTTTCCATTTGATGGTTAATAAATTATGCATATGTGGAAACACATACTATTGATATACACAGAAAACAAGTATAGGGTAATCATGATGAGATACGGAGCTCAAAAAGTAGGAGGGACCTCCTAGTAGTTAAAAATGTCTCCCAGTAGAGCAGAGCATCTGACTTGGGGTAGGTGTTCAAAAGGTAAAGCTTGGCATACTTCGGAGAAGCACTGGGAACCTCTCTAAGGAGCCAAGTGCCCCAGTGGTGGCTTCAGTGGCCTGGAATCCTTCCAAATGCAATGCATTTCCCAGGTGAGGCTTGGAGAACAGCAGAGGTTCTGCAGGACCCATCCTGAAGCTCTCTGAGCCCCTCTCTTTGTTAGAGGCTTTTCCTGAGCTCTGCTTGTCCTCTGATGTAGACATGGGCCTGTCCACTCTATCCCCAGCTGGAATGCATTGGGCTCTCCTGGGACTCTCCATTGGTGGCCTCAAGAGATAAATGAGTTTTCCCCAAAGGTCAGAAGTCTTCCTATGAGTCATCTTTCTCCCCAAAGCAGCTCCACCTCCCAGGGGACAGGGTGACTCTGCAGAGTTGGAGAGGGCTTGCTGCTGCTATTATTATTATCATTATTAATTAATTAATATATTTGGGATTGCACTGGGTCTTAGTTGTGGCATGTAGGATCTAGTTCCCTGACCAGAGATCCAACCTGGGCCTCCTGCACTGAGAGTGCAGAGTCTTAGCCACTGGACCACCTGGGAAGTCCCTACTGATGTTATTATTATTGTAAATGCATCATGCTGGCCCCTGGTTGTCCCCTCCATGTTGCTCAGAGTCCTAAGATTCCACCACCTCCACCTCATCCTCTCTTGCTTTGCTTTCAGGTGCTCTTAACAGATTGACAGTGAGTGACAAGGGCCTCTGTGAAGTCAGCTGCCCGGCTGCTGCTGCTGCTGCTGCTAAGTTGCTTCAGTCGTGTCCGACTCTGTGTGACCCCATAGACAGCAGCCCACGAGGCTCCCGTCCCTGGGATTCTCCAGGCAAGAACACTGGAGTGGGTTGCCATTTAAGAGAATCTGTTGACGCTGTGTCAGCACGGTAGCTTGGCAAGAGAGCAGCCATATGGGAAACATTAGGGAGGAATTCTTGGCGCTTCCTGGTACATTCCCAAAGCTGGGCTGGAGAAGGTAGAATGTGGGTTTTTTTAAAAAATAATGTTTTACTTTTTTAGTATTTATTGGAGTTTAGTTGCTTTACAATTTGTGTTAGTTTCTACTGTACAACAAAGTGAATCAGCTGTACGTATACATATATTCCCTTTGCCGCCATGTTACCGAGTCTGAGTTCTTGCTGCTCATCTCGTGACAGACCAATAATTCTGAGAGACGAGGTGTTGAGGTAAGCAATACTACTTTATTTGGAAAGCTAGCGGCCCGAGAAAATGGCAGACTAATGGCAAACTAATAACTATCTTATCAGGGTTCGAATGCCAGGTTCTTTTATAGAACAGAGTGTGGGGAGATGAGAAAGTAAAGTAAAAAGGCTGTTAATTTTGTTAATACCTTCTGGAATGGCCTCTGGAAGGGGATGTGTCCATTTCTTCCTTCCTTAGCCATCCACAGGTGGACAGCATTTTGAACAAAGCCATTTTGATTTAACATTCAGGCAGGGGCTCAGGGTTTCCCGGGGCAGGCCCTGGTGACAGAAGCAACAGGAAGCAAATGTTAAAGTAAAAGAAACAGGTCTAACATGGAGTCAGTTCTGTCCTGTAAACACCACAGAGCACTGGGTAAAGTTCCCTGTGCAATACAGTAGGTTCTCATTAGTTACCTACTTCATGCATAGAAGTGTATATACGTTAATCGCAATCTCCCAATTCATCCCGCCTCCCTGAAATAATGTGTTAGTAAATTGAGTCCACTGAAAGGCTTACGTTTGTGTGGAAAAACCATAGAAGCAGTACTGTTTCAGAAGCATGCTGGCCCCACCTGCCAGCACCCTGACAGCCCACATCCTTCCTTATGAGGGAGTCAGACCTTGAAAACTCTGGTGCAGAGAACTGTCAGTAAGGGCCAGAGGACTGAGCCGGGAACTGACTGCAGCTCTCGGGAGACAGTTCACATCTGAACGAGTTGAGTCTGATCTGTAAGCATCTCTGGAGGTTCTTAGAGCTCTGACCCTGGCTGAATTCAGTCAATCGCTCCCAGCCCTGCCTGCGTGTTGGAGTCATCTGGGGGTGTTTGTAGGCGGTGATTGACACTACCAGAGCTGTCAGGACAAAGTGGCCCATCCTAGGGCACTGATGCAAGCACTTATCCTGGTTTACAGGCAGCCCTTAGGAAGCATGAAGCGACCCATGAAGTGCACTGTGTGGACTGGTATCTGGATGAAAGGAGATGAACAAGCTACAGAGTGGTGGGTGGGGCCTGCCAAGTTTTTTGCCCACCATGACGTGACAGATAATGTGTTGTAAACCAACCATGGTTGGGGGAAAAAAAAAAAATTGGCTTAGGAGGTTTCTGGGAAAAAAGCAAACCATATGGATGTCTGAAAGGGAAGGCTTATTTGAGATCTTGGAGGAATGAGTCTGAATCTTTGCAGGATTGTATGATATCTTCAACTGTTGACTTCTACCTGGATTTCTCTTGGGGTCTGCCTGAGTTAGCCTGAGCCCAGAGCAGAGGTCCCATGACAGCTTTGGATTAAGGGCCATGAGGTTACCTCCTGGGTGTCTCCAAGGGGCTTGTGCATCCAATCTGCTTTCTCACTGGAAAGGCAACCTTAATTTGTCTCTTCTTGCTCTCAGAAATTTCCCTTTTCCTTTTCTATGATGTAGCTTAGTCATTGATATTATCTTGTGGACAGAAAGTCTCAGACTCCATTTACTTCAAGAAGAGTGGAGAGTATTGCTGTTTGCCGAGATTTGGCATTTTATTCCTTGATTGTTTTCTCTTACATTGTAATATACAGCTTTAGTATTTATTTATGGAAAGGTTTTTATTTGACTGATTAAAAACCAAAGGAACAAAAATAAAAACAAAAAAATGGAGGAGATATCTCTGTTTCTCTCTCTCAACCGTCTGTCCACGTATGTATCTGGCTGCTTTACATACAGAGACTATTCTTGGAAAGAGATATAAGACACAAGCAGCAGTGATTACTTTTGAGGAGGGTGATTGGGGAACAGGAATGGGAGGGAGATTAATTTCTTTTTACTCTTTGAAATTTTTACCATATGCATGTGTGAGTGTGAGCTAAGTCACTTTAGTCGTGTTCGACTCTTTGCAACTCTGTGGACTGTAGCCCACCAGGCTCCTTTGTCCATGGAACTCTCCAGGCAAGAATACTGGGGTGGGTTGTACTCTTCCAGGGGATCTTCCTGACCCAGGGATTGAACCAGCATCTCCTGCATTGGCAAGTAGAGTTCTTTACCACTAGTGCCAACTGGGAAGCCCACTGTATGCATGTTAGCTATTAAAAAAAAGAGTAGAGCTGTCTGTGCAGCTTATCGTGGCTCTTCTAAGCTGGTGAGGAGTTCCTCAATGCTCTATAAAAATTATTTGTGTTTTATATAGTGAGGTTTTCCAATAAGTGTGGCTTAATATTTTAATTTTTAGAATGTATGTCTTCTATGAGTTGCAACTCAATTGTTTTTTTGTGTGTGTGTGTGTGAAATGACTCACACAGACCAACTTCCTCTTCCCTCACTTAACAAAAGACCAATGAGCTGTTACTCAAGCTGTTATCTCCATGGTATTACTTTGCTAAATGCACTGATTTCATAAGCATGTGGAATCCTCTTGCTTTTGAATCTGTGTAGCATATATAAGACTGAATCTATTTAATAAACACTGAATAACAAACTGAAAAAAAAGAGTAGAGCTGAGACTGACACGTTTTATGAATTGACTTGTGTTGCCAGATGTTATGCTGAAGTACTAACCCCCAGGACCTGTGAATGAGACCTAATTTGGAAACTGAGTTTTTGCAGATGAGGTCATCAGAGTGGACACTAATCCAGTATGAGTGTGTCCTTATGCAAAGAATAAATTAAGACACAGAGCGACCCACAAGAAAAAAAAGAGCCACGTAAATACTGGAGCTATGTTTTTACAACCCAAGAAACTCTCAGAAGCTAGGAGAGAGGCCTAGAACTCTAGTGCCTTCAGAGGGCACATGTCATTGCCGGCACCTAGTTCCTGGACTTTCATCTTCCAGAACCGTGAGACAATACATTTCTGTTGTTTCAGTTCCTTAGTTTGTTAAAACAGTCCTAGCAAGTAAGTGCAACATGTGAGAAAATGTTAGCAGAAACTGCAAAGAAAGGAAGTGAATGGAGACAAGGGGTAGTGGGCAGGGAGGGGTTGCTTGGGGAGGAGGTGGGGGGCAGTGTGCATGGCCACTGACACTCACTCGGACCCCTTGCCTCCCCCTTTGCCTCATTCCTCTTCCTGGTTGCCTCCTCCCACCGCGTCCTGCCCCCCATCCCAGCTGGACATAATTCCCACTGCTCCTAGGCTTTCTGGTTGTCCAGTTAACCATCATTGTGCCCCACTTGTGATCACCTGTTACTGATCCCACACTGTAGGAATATAGAGCTATGACCTAATATTCCAGGTTCCTTCTGAATGATCTCATCTGGATGAGATGGCTGAATGGGATCACTGATTCAATGGACATGACCTTGGACAAACTCCAGGGGATAGTGAGGAACAGGGAACCCTGGCATGCTGTAGTCCATGGGGTCACAAAGAGTGGGACACAACTGAACTTAGCAATTGAGCAGCAACAGCAGGTCACTGACACTACTTGTCAGGAGGAACTTCCTGGACTCAGCCTCTGCGGTCAACTCAGTCAAACAACTGAGCAAACTCAGTTGCTTCTGAGGAATCTGCTTCTCTGTGAGTCACATCCTGAGACCCCACATTTGTGAGATTGCCTCAGCCTATGGCAAGCACAGCAAGGAGAGAAAATTACATGAGGATGATTGACAGCTGATAACCTTTTGGAGATGCCACTGCAGGTTTCTGAGGAGGCTCGGTCTGGCTCTCAGTGGCTTTAGCTGGGCCGAGTTTTGTTGTTGTTTAGTTGCTAAGTCTTGTCCGACTCTTTGTGACGCCATGGACTGTAGCCCATCAGGCTCCTCTGTTCAGGTGATTTCCCAGGCAAGAATACTGGAGTGAGTTGCCATTTTCTCCTCCAGGGGATCTTCCCAACCTAGAGATAGAACCCGCATCTCCTGCATTGGCAGGCTGGTTCTTTACTGTCTGAACCACCAGGAAAGTCTTCCTCTGGGTTTCTTTCAATGTGTTTCATGAAACAGATAACAAGCACTTGGGATCTGCCAGGGAGAACTGTGGGCCAGGCTCCTTCCTCTTCCCAGCCAAGAAAACCCAGCTGCCTCCACCAAATCTAGGTGGGGGCTTGAGACACAGTAGTCAGTAGCTTTCCTGCGCTGACTTTTAATCTATAAGATGCTTAAGGCCTCTCTCAAGTTGTTAGGCTACAAATAAGCACAATATAAAAGCCTCCAAGGTTAAGTTAGAACTACTGTAGCAGCTCTAAAAGGAAAGACTTGGTGGCTATAGAAAATTGTATTAGAGATTCAAAAAGGGCATTTGTGTTTTTTTTTAGAAACAAGAGGACTTAGCACCAACTCAGACACATGTCCAGTTCATTGTTCACACCTAAAGTACACTGGTTTGTAGTGTGGCTTCCTCAGAGTTGCTGGGTGACACAAGATGATCTCCTTCCTGCCAAGGAAAAGCAGCAAAGGGCTAACTTGGGAAGAGTTTTGACTTGCTGTGAATGGATTGTCCCAGCAAGCCTGGCATCATCGAGTGAAAGTTTATTTTGGGCCTCTACCTCTGGGACGCAGATGTCCTTCTGTGATATCCCAGGTCCCTCTCCCCTCCCCGTCTTCTTCTTAACATCACCTCCCCCACTTCCAGGTAAAATGAAACCCCAGGAGGGCAAGGATATTGTCTTTCTGGTTCATTACTGTATATTCAGTGCTCGGATCAAGTAGGCATCAATAACAATTTATTGGCTGAATTAATGAATGGAAGAGGAATGAATGAGCTTCTGGAACTTTTAGCACTATACTTGCTGCTGTGATTCTGTTCTTCATTAGTTGATACAAGAATGGTCATTGACATTTCTCATGACACCTTTCACGATCCGTTATACTCTCTTGTTCTTGATGATGCTTTGCTGACCATCCACTCAATTTCCAGAATTCTACACTAACGCAGGATTATGATAGGCATTTTGCTCCCTAGCCTGTGCTCCCCCACCCCTATTCTCAGCCTCTGCTGTCCCCAGTCTTTCTGTGACTCGAGGACCACAGGCTGACAGGCACTTTCATGATGAGCACCACTAGCCAGGTTACTGTCTGGATGTCCTTCCACCAGGGACTGTGTGTAATTCTGAATAGGGATGCGTCCGATATCATGAATCTCTGTAATGCACTAAACTCCCCATTAACTTTTAATGTCTTGAGGACATTCTCTCTCTTCGGCAAATGGAAAGAATACATTTCCCAACAGCCTTAAGGATTAGGCAAGACCATATGACTGCTTCTAGCCAATGAATTGTGGGAATTCCAGGCAAATTGTAGGTTGCCTGCCATATCCACTCCATGGCACCCCATGGAAACCATATATTGGGAGGGCAGTGTCACAGATAAACAGAACTGGATTCCTAAGGGACTAGATGGATGAAAGAGCCACTAACTCACTCAGATTGTGTGAGCAAGCTAAATATATCTGCTAAGTCACTGAGATTTCAGGTTTAATTTGTTACTGAGACATAGCTTACCCAATTTTCCAGGTAAGAATACTGGAGCAGGTTGCCATTTCCTACTCCAGGGTATCCTCCTGACCCAGGAATCAAACCTGCATCCCTTGTGTCTCCTGCATTTGCAAGTGGATTCTTTACCACTGTGCCACCTGGAAGGCCCCTATCCTGCCGAATACCAGGGGAGAATATGGGAGTTTAAGAGCATTCAGGCTTGGTCAGGACAAGCATTTAAGGAATAAGCCCAAATGCAGACGTCCCAAAGCTGGCTGAGAGGTAAGCTCAAACAAAATGTGAGTCTCTAGGGGGTAAGACTCACTCCCCTCCCCCATTAGGCCCGGCATTCCTCCCCTGCCCTCACCCCTTTTTACTTTTCTGAGAAATTTGATGGGTCTGGACTTCCCGGAGATGCTTCCTGTTTGTCTTGGCTGGTGATATTTTGCTGAGCTTCCTTTATGAGTCTCCAGCTCGCCTCAGACTTCAGTTTTTGGCAGAGTCATTTCTAGATTTTATTCATTCAGTCAAAATGTATTGAATGTTTACAGTATGTCAGGTCGTGTGTGCCAGATGGGAAGAACAGAGAGGTGAGCAGGGCGCGATTGCTGCACATGGGGTGACAATACAGGGCGATGCTATTAGCGGTGTGATAGAATAGTCACAGGATGCTCCGGGCAGAGAGGAGATGGTCTCACCGTGCCCCGGAGTGCCCTCAGGACCGTGGCTTCCTGAGGAGGAGGCTCCCCTGTCTCGATTTCCAAAGGACAAGAGTGTTATCTGTCACAGGGACGAGGGTGGGAGGAGCCTCCCCGTTGGAGGGAGCAGTGCGTGTGTGTGTGTGTGTGTGTGTGTGTGTGTGTGAGTCTGCACTGGTGTGCCACTGAGGGTATCACGGAGGCACAGATTGTATTAGAGATGGAGCTTCTGTATAAAACTGGCATTGGGAGATTGTGTTACCACTCAATGTTTATTGAATTTGTTTTAATGGAGAATTAAATTTTTACTAAAAAAAAAGCACAAGATAAAAGAAATTTCTAGAAAAAAGAGAGGTAACAATCTTTTGACTGGTTCATGCCCATTGACTCAGTAGGCCTTGTCTTAGGAATCTATACTAAGGAAATAATTAGAAAATAGAAAGAACTTTCTGCTCCTAGATACTCTTGATGGTGTTATTCATGATAGTTTAATTAAATGATGGCATGTAGTGTGATGCTAAGGACTCCATATTCTGGCGAAATGCTTACAGTGTCACACAAAAAGTGTAGGATACTAAATTTTATATATAATACATATATACATATCTATATATACACATACATACACATATAGTAATTTTATATATAGGGATCCCCAGGTGGTGCAGTGTTAAAGAATCTACCTGCCAATTCAAGAAAGACAGGAGAGGTTGGTTTGATGACTGGCTGGGGAAGATCCCCTGGAGACGGGAATGGGAAACCACTCCAGTATTGCTGGGAAATTCCATGGATGGAGGAGCCTGGCCGGCTATAGTCCATGGAGTAGCAAAGTCAGGCGTGAGAGACTGAGCATGCAATAATTTTATACATAATACAATCAATTGCATAAAATACATAAACTGAAAGGAAATAAACTCAAAATATACTCACAGGTTTTAAAACCAATTATAACCCGAGTGTTGAAATTATCGCCAGTTCAAAATGTCTTCTGTGTACCCTTCCTTCTGTCTCCTTTTCTGCCTTCCTCTTTCCCTCTTTTCTTCCTCTTTCGCTCTCTCTCCCTCCCTCTCTTCTTTCCAGTTTCAGATTCTTAGGTCTTTACTGTAAGCCTAATAATTTAAATTAGACCATGTGACAAAAGTCAGTTATGCCGCATACCTCGTGTACAGCATGGTGGTGAAGATCTCAAGTCCTGATGTTGAACTGTTTCCGTTCACACACTTTGTGGGGACACTTTGGTTTACTAAGCTTTGTGATCATAAGCAAGTTATTTAACTTCCTTTCCCCTCATTTTCTTCTTTTTAAAAATAGATTTAAAAATAGTTACTACTTCAGGATGTTGAGAGGATTAAATGAGCACAGAAGTGAACTATTTAGCAGGGTCTATAGTTAGCACTCAGAAAATCACTTATATTATGGAACTTATGGCTGCTGGGGGGAAGGATAGGGAGAAAATATAGTTAGGGAGTTGGGGATGGACATGTACACACTGCTATATTTAAAATGGATAATCAACAAGGGGCTACTGTATAGCACATTAAACTGCTCAATGTTATGTGGCAGCCTGGATGGGAGGGGAGTTTGGGGGAGAATGGATACATGTATATGTATGGCTGAGTCCCTTTGCTGTCTGCCTGAAACTATTACAACATTGCTAATTGGCTATAGTCCAGTGCAAAATAAAAAATAAAAAGTTTTTTTAGGGGAAAATCATTAATGTTATTGGCTTAGTTTTGGTATGCAAAATTCTTTAAAGCTCAATCATCAAAAACGAAGACTAACATCCCAGCAAGTCTTTGTAAACTTCTCATGAACAGGTGGACACGTGAATATGTTGAAAAAGGCCTGAATAAACAAAGTTCTTATTTAATGTATAATGTCCCTGCGACTTAGCACTCACACACACATGCGTGTCCCATACAGCGTCCCCCAATTTGCAGACAGCTGTGTCCATTAGAATGAGTGACTCAGTCTTCTTTAAATACCAAGCATTTCAGAATCAGTGGCAACTCTTGGAGGAAGATCTCTTAGCCACAGGTAACCTGGGTTTGTCCTTAATGTCTTTAGAACATCCAAAGCCATCAGCCAGTGTTTTTGAGCTGAGCCTGGGGATCTGGAGGAGTTAGACTGAGATGGAACATGTGAGATCTTAGCCTGGGGTGTGGCGTACCTGAGAGGTACTTCATAATGCCCCCTGGCACTCCCCTCTGAAGATTCCTTCCTCTAGCTGATCGTAAGTCATTTAGCAATCCCCGGTGGTGTGGATAGGTCCTCATTTTATGGTTTTAGAACCCAGAAGCTCATCTTGAGTTTCCTCACTTAGACCAGAATTTGCAGACCTGTCCATGAATGGATGTATCTGCCTCTGTCAACTCATATCACCAGCAGAGGGGTAGGAAGGGTGGGAACAGAGCATAGATTTGGTATGCATGCTGTTCAAAGTTTAATTATAGCAAAGACAAACATCCTAGTATGGCTTTGTTAGTTTCTCGTGAATAGGTGAGAACCCCAGGGCCCATAGAGGGTCCTGTCCCAAGACAGAGAGGCTGGTCTATAGATCCTTGGGGAGCTGACCTCTGGGAGAGGGTGGAGGAGGTGTCTCTGATGCAGGGGGCATGTGGAAAGAAGAGAGGAGAGGAGGGGATTTTATAAACAAGGACCCACCCCCTCTCTCTTTGGTTAAGGCCCTGATGGGGACAGAGTTACTGAGGGCAGAAAGGATGATGAAGGAGGGTGTGTGGTAGGCAGGCCCATGCACAGTGGCCTGTGAGGAGCAAGGTGACAAGACTCCTGGCCTCTTGGCCACTCAGAATGAAGAGGAGAAAGTATGGAAGGAGAAAGAAGGGGATGGGGGCTGCACAGTGTCATTGGATGGCTTGAGACTTGCAATGTGTTATCTCCAGAGAATTGAAAACTTGCTGCTGAAGACCTCAGAGTCAGACAGGCCCCGCCTGCATTTGAGCCAAGGGGGTGGGGCAAGCATTCCAGCAAAGGCAGTATCCTATACACTGCCTACTGGGGCATCTGTCAAAGGTGATATATCCGCATCCATACTTGGGTGAATGAGAAAGAAAAAGCCACAGAATCTCTGGTGCTGTCAGAAGTCTTGTGGAGGGTGGTGGTGGTATTAATTGCTAAGTCATGTCTGACTCTTTGTGACCGATGGATGCAAAATAGCCATGGGGTTGCAAAGAGTAGCACGTCAGGCTCCTCTGTCCATGGGATTTCCCAGGCAAGAATATTGGAGTGGATTGCCATGCTCTCCTCCAGGGGATCTTCCTGACACAGGGATTGAACCTGTGTCTCCAGCATTGGCAGGCAGATTCTTTACTACTGAGCCACCAGGGAAGCCCTGTGGTAGGTGTCTGACCCAGTTCCCACCTGGTGCCATATTCTCTGTCTTTCCCTCTCTGATCTAGCTCTCCAGTGCCACAGAGAGTTCACGGCTTTGTAAAACTCCTTGAGTCTGGATTGTCCCCAAAGATGTTCTGGGCAAACCTTCTCGTGATGTGTATCCAAAATCAGCTTGGGAAACCCAGCATACCCTTCCCCTCCTCAGGGAGAAGCACAGCACACTTTAGTGTGTCGAGACTCTAGGAGAGTTTTGTAAGGATAAAAACCTGTTTGTCTCCTACACTGTTGGTGGAAATGTAAGTTGGTACAGCCAATATGGAAAACAGCATGCAGGTTCCTCAGAAAGCTAGAAATAGAATTATTATATGATCCAGCAATCCCACTCCTGGGCATATATCCAGACAAAACTACAGTTGAAAAGATACATGCACCCTATGTTCATAGCAGCGCTATTCATAATAGCCAAGACATGGAAGCAACCGAAATGTCCATTGACCAATGAATGGATAAGGAAGACGTGGTACATATCTACAACAGAATATTACTCAGCCACGACAAAGAACGAAATAATGCCATTTGCAGCAACATGGATGCAACTAGAGATTATCATACTAAGTGAAATAAATCAGAAAGAGAAAGACAAATACCATATTTATACATGGGATCTAAAATATGACACAAATGCACTTGTCCTTGAAACAGAAACAGACTCATGAATGTAGAGACCAACTTGTGGATTCCAAGGGGGCGGGAGGATGTGGGAGGTTGGGGTTAGCCGATGCTAGCTATTATATATAGAATGGATAAACAAAGTCCTACTATATAGCATAGGGAACTATATTCAGTATCTTGTGATAAACCATAATGGAAAAGAATATTAAAAAATGAATCTATATATATATGTATAACTGAATCACTTTGCTATGCAGCAGCATTGTAAACAAACTATATATCAAGTAAAAGAAAATGTAAAAAGATAAAAACCTGTTTGATTTTGTGTAGCCCTCATTTCTCCTTTCTTGTGCCATAATAGAGGCATCTCAGGTGGCGCTAGTGGTAAGGAGCTGCAAGAGATGTGGGTTTGATCCCTGGGTCAGGAAGATCCTCTAGAGTAGAAAATGGCAACTGACTCCAGTATTCTAGCCTGAAGAATCCCATGGACAGAGGAACCTGGTGGGCTACAGTCCATGGGGGTCACAAAGAGTCGGACACGACAGTGCTCACACGCACACACACACACACACACATACACACACTGCCATAATAACTTTCATTAACATTTCGTGGACCAAATGAACTCATTAGCCCGCAAATGCTGCCCTGATGGTTGGGAAAGACCTGTGTGTATTGTGTATAATCCTGTCTGGTTGTTCATATAATTTGAACCTGTTGGTATGTGTCTGTGTGTCCCTCCCTACCTCACTTCCCCCGCTTCAGCCGGTCCTCACAAGCCAGCTCTTTGGGTCCCTCCCGTCTTGGTCACTCTCATGAGAGAGTTCCAGGTTGTCAGTCTCTCAGGTGTCATCTGATGGGCTGATGTGGGCAGAACTGTCCTCTTTTTTTTCTTTGGACACCATCCAAGGATTTGAGTTCCTTTTTTCAGCAGCAGGGTCTATGTCCTTACATAACCAACACAGAAAGGTCCATGTCCTTACATAACCAACACAGGTGAGACTATTTGCCAACCACGGACAGAAGAATTAAGATGGCAGCTTATTTTTGCTGCGTCAGTGGACTTAAAAAGACCTGTGTTTTCTCCCCTCAGATCATCTTTGCTTTGAACCAGACCCGCCTGCAGCGAGAGCCTGCGAGCAGGCAGCTTTCAGGTCCCTTACACACAGAGGACCTCCTCAAACACTGGAACTGTGGGGACCTCGGCTCCATCATCTTCAGCCGTGACAGCTCCCAGATGAGAGCCCTTGACTCCTGCCCAGCTCAGCACACATTTAAGTGCAAGAATAAGGACATTACCTGCCGACACCGGGACATCCTGTGTACAAAAGATTGAGGTCAGGAAGGGCTCTGAAAATAACCGTGCTGATGTATGTGTTGAGTGAGATGCTGCAGTCAACAAAGACATTCTTTAGGAAACCGAGGAACATTGGGAGAATTCATTCCAGATGAAGTCAAAGGATAAAGCTTCATGGGACTGGGCAGCAGGCATCATGAACCAGCCTGCAGAGAGGGGAAGGGGTCTGAGTCTGACAGCTTCCTGGCTGACTTAGGTAACGTTTGAGAAATGGTGGAGCAGAGTGTTGGTTGTGGCTTTTGGTGGCTTTCAGAAACATGTGAGCATAATACAACAGGAAGTCTTCATGATATTCTTACAATGGGGTGGGGGGGGCACACAGAAGAAGCTGGGGACGCTGCTAGCATTTCTAGATGTGGATTGCATCCTGCAGTGTTACAGTGAAGGTGGTGGAGCTACTGCCATGAGTGTAGACACAGGACAGGCCTTACCTGGGGACCATCTAGGGAAGAAAGTGGGTGACTAGGCCTCAGAGGAGGCCTCGCTACAGGAGGGAGATGGATGGATATTTGTTATGCTTTGATCAACAAGCGTCCCTTAGACAGACCCTGGCTTCCTTCCCTCCTCTACTAAGATCAAATGCAAGTGGTGATCCAGCTGAGCTTCTGATTTGGGGGAGTATATTGTCTCCCCCACTTGTAGGAGGAAGAGAAAGGGCGGGGGCTGGTGGGTGTGAGTGATGCTGTCTGTGTCTGTTAGATCTGGGAATCCTGTCATATCCAATGTGAGTGAATGTAAGATGCAAAAAAGGAATGTCCCACAGAGAGGGACTTGCCCTGCAAATGTCAAAAGAGAAAATGACCTTTCCAGGGAGTCTAGAGTGGGAGGAAGTAGAACCAAGGCAAAGCAAACAAGAGGAAGGGAAAAACAAGAAATACACTCCAGAAAGCACAGCAGAGTTTATGGTGCACTCTGAGTGGGGGTGGGGGAAGTGGGGCGAAGGGTCAAGATCAACTGGCAAATTAAAATTTGAAGCTGTAGATAGAAGTTAACATGGGCGGGGGGTGGGGTGGGGGGTGGGGCTTGCAAGTTACAATGGGCAGATGGCAAGGCTGACAGAGCCGTTAGTGGGAAGATGTCTCATGTGTTGCTCTCCTGTGGCTCTTCAATGCCTGTCCTGCTCCCAGGGCCCCTGTGGGTGATGTGGGGTGTGGAAGGTGCCTGCCCTTGTGGAATGAGGGCCAGGCAGGTGTCTGAGTGGTGTAGGTTCTAGGTCATGTCTGGCGTTTAGAAGGTGGGGCAGGATGGCAGGAGGCAACCACCTTGCACATTTGGGGCTGTTTCTGTGGAGAGGATACTGGGGCAAAGGGAGTGCTGTGCAGAAGAGAAGAGATTTTTGGGAAACGGACAAGAGGATCTTATATAAATGACATGACTTAAAAAAATATGACAAAGGGGAAGATGAAGGTATTTGACTTGAAAGTGAAAGAATATCATTGCAAGGCAATAGCAGGACAGCTGTTATCCATAAAGTGGAAGCTGATGGCTACATTACAGAGAGTGAGGACTTCCTAGGTGGCATAGTGCTAAAGAACCCTCCTGCCAATGCAAGAGACATAAGAGATACAGGTTTGATCCACAGGTCGGGAAGACGCCCTGGGCTAGGAAATGGCACCTACTCCAGTGTTCTTGCTAGAAGAATCCCATGGACAGAGGAGGCTGGTGGGTTACAGTCCCTACCTAGGGGCACGAAGAGTGAGACACGACTGAAATGACTGAACATGCACACCCATTTGCAGAGAGTGAGGATTTTCAAAAGGTCTTTTGGAGGTTGCTGGAAGTTGGAGAAGGAGGAAGGTGGATGTCTTTTTCTGTATTGGGCTAGGGCAAAGGTTAAGAGGAGGAGAGGAGGGGCGGGGCGGGGAGGCCAAGGTTTGGGGCTGGAGAGAGAAAGTAGTGTGTCAGCCTCACCCACAGCCACTGTGTTGCCAGAACCACCCCTGGTTGGCACAGTTTTGGTGTAACAGCACCCTGTTGTTAGCCAAAATACTGAAACTGGTTAACATGTGCAGCAGAATCAGGTGAAATATTTTACCAGTAGGGTAGAGAACACTGGAGAAGGCATGAGGGAGAAACAGGAATTAAAGAAATAAGGAAAATATAAAGGTATGGAATTTATAAATCAGCTGAATGTCTATAGAATTTTCATGTATTTGGTAATTGAATCATAATGGTTGATTCTAAAGTATGTAAATATGTAGTTATTTTTATGAAAAAATTGTGTGTGAATAAGAAACACAAGCTGGAGTCAAGATTGCCGGGAGAAATATCAATAACCTCAGATATGCAGATGACACCACCTTTATGGCAGAAAGTGAAGAGGAACTCAAAAGCCTCTTGATGAAAGTGAAAATGGAGAGTGAAAAAGTTCGCTTAAAGCTCAACATTCAGAAAACGAAGATCATGGCATCCGGTCCCATCACTTCATGGCAAATAGATGGGGAAACAGTGGAAACAGTGTCAGACTTTATTTTTCTGGGCTCCAAAATCACCACAGATGGTGACTGCAGCCACGAAATTAAAATATGCTTACTCCTTGGAAGGAAAGTTATGACCAACCTAGATAGCATATTCAAGAGCAGAGACATTACTTTGCCAGCAAAGGTTCGTCTAGTCAAGGCTATGGTTTTTCCTGTGGTCATGTATGGATGTGAGAGTTGGACTGTGAAGAAGGCTGAGCGCCTAAGAATTGATGCTTTTGAACAACTGTGGTGTTGGAGAAGACTCTTGAGAGTCCCTTGGACTGCAAGGAGATCCAACCAGTCCATTCTGAAGGAGATCAGCCCTGGGATTTCTTTGGAAGGAATGATGCTAAAGCTGAAACTCCAGTACTTTGGCCACCTCATGCGAAGAGTTGACTCATTGGAAAAGACTCTGATGCTGGGAGGGATTGGGGGCAGGAGGAGAAGGGGAAGACAGAGGATGAGATGGCTGGATGGCATCACTGACTCGATGGACGTGAGTCTGAGTGAACTCCGGGAGTTGATGATGGACAGGGAAGCCTGGCGTTCTGCGATTCTTGGGGTCACAAAGAGTCAGACACGACTGAGCGACTAATGTGATCTGATCTGAAAACAAGTTAAAACCATCTATGTGCTTGGAAGCAACCCAAGTGTTCATTGATGAATGAATAAAGAAGAGATGGTACATAAATACAATGGAATATTATGCTCTCGTAAAAACAATGAAGTAATGCCATTTGCAGCAACATGGATGGCCCTAGAGATCATCATACTGAATGAAGTCAGCCATACAGAGAACAAATATTATATATCACTTATATGTGGAATCTAAAAAATAATACAGAAGAACTTATTTACAAAACAGGTTCACAGACATCGAAAACAAACTTATGGTTACCAAAAGGGAAAGAAGGAAGAGAGGCATAAATTAGGAGTATGGGATTAACAAACTACTATACATAAAACAGAGAAACAACAAGGATTCACTATAAAGCACAAGAAACTATATTAATGTCTTCTAATAACCTATAATGGAAAAGGATTGAAAAAAATATATGTATAACAATCATTTGCTACATACTTTAACACAGTGTTGTAAATCAGCTATGCTTCAATTAAAAAACCAAAAAACCAAACAACTGTGGATGTGCTGTGCACAGAAATTGTTTCCTTTCTTTCCCAACCCCTGACTCCCATCAGGGCTGGCACTTAACACTGAGCAGAGTTCCATGTGCTATACAATAGGTCTTCGTTAGCTATCCATTTTAATACAGTCCCTTCAGCTTTTCACCTGAAACTATCACAGCATTGTTAATCAGCTATACCCCAGTACAAAATAAAAAGTTTAAAGTTAAAAAAAAAAAGAAAAAATTGTTTCCTTACAGAAACATGTGGCATCAAACAGAATCACTTAAGCGGAAAAACAAATACTGTTTGAAATAGCCTAAGAGTTCTTTCAGGGCACTTTATTCAATATTTTTCACTTGGGTTACAGGGAATGATACCACAGTCTGGAAAAACAGCAGGCAGGGGGCTCCCAGAATGGTGTGTCAATATTTTTCTTTTTCTTGACAATGTCTTGACTCTTTGGGCTGCGTGATATGATGCTCAAAATTAAGCAGCTTCGTTCATAACTCTGTTGTCCTTATTTCTCTTTATATTGACGGACGTTTTCAATTTTATTAACGCCACACTACCACTGTAGGCTCGCTTCACTGCTCAGGAGATTGACAGCTACTTCCTCCCGGGAAGGTTATCTACAAGAGAAAGTAGAAGATGGGGAAGTGGGTGAAGGCCCGTTTGGAGGCGTTCCCTTGACAAAGGCTTTTTCTTTGCCTTTGGAGCTGGTGAGTTGCAGGTTCTCTCTGATCAGACTCAGGACTCTGCTGCTTCTGCCAAGGAGGGGATGTTGAGGAGGGCCCTGGTATATGTGAGAGGAGTGATGCCTTCTTTGACTTTTTTAAAATTAAACTTTTTATTTTCTATTGGAGTATAGCTGATTAACAATGTGATAGTTTCAGGTGGACGGCAAAGGAACTCAGCCATACATATGTGTATTGTGTTCTCAGTCATGTCCAACTCTTTGCAGCTCCGTGAACTGTAGCCCTCCAGGCTCCTCTGCCCATGGGATTTTCCAGGCAAGAGTTCTAGAGTGAATTGCCAATTTCTACTCCAGGGGATCTTCCCAACACAGGGATCGAACCCTCATCTCTTGTCTCCTGCATTAGCAGGCAGATTCTTTACCACTAGCGCCACCTGGGGAGCACCAACCATACATACATATGTATCTGTTCTCCAAACTCCCCTCCCATCCAGGCTGCCACATAACAGTAAGTGAGCAGAGTTCCATTTGCCATACAGTATGTCCTGGTTGATTATCTATTTTAAATATAGCAGTGTGTACTTGTCCATCCCAAACTCCCTAACTGTCCCTTTAATGGTGTGAAACTCTGCTGGATGGGCTGGTGCCTGTTACGTTAGCTCTCTTTCCACGAGGGTTTCCTGATACACTCCCTGGCTGGAAAGGCATTTACCTGGCACTTAATTCCAACTTTTTCCTGGCACCTTTCTGTGTTTTAACTTCCCCTAAAATTTTTCTTCTCTGTGCTACCTGTGAGCCTCCCAAGCCTAAGGTACATCAGCTATTATTAACTATTAGTAGTATACATGGAGATAGACTGGAAAAATTATTTTCTTTTGTGGGAATATTGAAATATATTCCTGTATTTCTTGAGCGATTCTAACATACCTTGGCAGCTTCCAGAATTAAGGATGGAAATGCCGGAGGCTGGGTAATATGCAGAAGGAATATTTGCTTTCTTCTTTCAGTTCTTCCACTTGCTTCTTGAAATTGGACCAGTCACCCGGCTCGGTCTTTTTTTCTTACCAGATGCAGTGACTGGAGAGAAGCACTTCCAGAGCGGCAGAGTGAATGATCGAGTGTTATCTCCTGGTCTCATGATCCTTAGCTTAATTATATCTGCAAACTACCTACCTGCTTTTTTTTTTTTTTTTTGCCATGTAAGATTTCTCCCTGGTGGCTCAGCGGTAAAGAATCCACCTGCCAATGCAGGAGACCCCAGTTCTATCCCTGGGTTGGGAAAATCCCCTGGAGAAGTGAATGGCTATCCACTCCAGTATTCTTGCCTGGAGAATCCTATGGACAGAGGGGCCTGGCGGGCTACAGTCTGTGGGGTTGCAGAATTGGACATGACCTAGTGATTAAACCAACAATAAGATATTCACAGGTTCTAGGGGTTATACAATCAGTTTACCACAACATCTGAAACTCAATTAATGTAGTATCTCATATTGATGGAATCAAGGACAAGAATGACAAGATCATCTCAGTAGGTGCAGAAAATGCTTTTGACAAAATGGAATCTTACAGATAAAATCACTCATCAGACTAGGAATGGAAGGGGACTTTATCAACCTGTTAAAAAAATTGCTATGAAAACCCATAGTTGATATCATATTTAATGAAGAAGACCGAATCCCTCTAAGATTAGGAACAAGATACAGACGTCTGCTCTCACCACTTCTCTTTGACCTTGTGCTGAAAGTTGTAGCCTTCAGGGGAATTAGACAAGGACAAGAAATAAAAGCTATTCACATTGGAAAGGAGGAAGTGAAGTTTTTGTTTTCAGAAGACATCATCTTAGGTATAGAAAATCCTAAGTAATATACACACACACGCACACACACACAGAGAAACCTATTAAAACTATTAACTGAGTTCAGGATATAAGATCAATACAAAAATTATTTGTATTTCTATACCCTAGCAATGAATAATGGGGAAATAAAGAAACCATTTCCAGTAGATTCGATATCTTATAACTATAATGGTAAAGAATCAGAAAAAGAACCCATCTATGTACAACTGAATCACTTTGCTGTACATTTGGAATTAATATTCTAAATTAACTATACTTCAATTTAAAAAAAAGGTTAAAAATAAAAGAAACCAGTTCCAGATGTAACTGCACAAAAAATTTTTAGGACTCAATTTAGTAATGAGCAAGATGTACAAGAAAAACTAAAAACATCATTGGAAGGAATTAAAGAAGATCTAAATAAATAGAAATACATCTCATGTTTGTGGATTGGAAGACATAATAAATAGTGTTAAGACGCAGTATTCCTCAAATTGAGCTACACATTCAGTGCAAGCCCTATCATAATCTCAGCTGATGAAAATGTTTTAAAATTAGTGGTAAGGGTTGCACACACTTTATGAATGTTCTCCAAATCCCGAAATCAATGAATTTTATGTTATGAATGTAATGTTCAAATAAAATTGTTTTAGAAAAAAATAAAGAGTCAGATTTCTTCATCTTGTTTGTTGAAAAGTTCTACTTGAAACAAATGGCTTGGTAGCCCTGGGTGGGTCTGGGAGCGAGTTTCCTTCTCCTGAGTCCTGTATGCTGTAGTCGGATGGCAGACTGTGCTGTACTGCCCTCGTCAAGCTTGTCTCAATGAGCTGTGAACCATTGCTCTGCAGGCACCCTGACAAGGCTCAGGTCTCAAAGGCTTGTCCCCTAGTTGGTGGTGGAGGCTCTCTGTTAGGATTCGGAGCTGGTGACTTTGTTCCAGTAGCCTTGCTAGGTCTGAGAGATGAAAGACGAGAGAGCTGGGTGCTCAAGGCTGCCTGCCTCCTTACTGTGGGTTTCTGCCTCCCACTCCTGCTGACTTGGCTGATGTTTTAAGAGCTTCCCAGATGTCCAGTGCTGGGACGATGGGGTGCTGGGAGCAGGCACCAGGAGAGGCTTTGAGATGACATCGGCCTGCTGATGTGAGGAGGGCCGGCCCTCCAGATGGAGACTGTGCTGGATGGATGGCACAGGTGACACTGAGACACCTGGGCTCGCCTGATTCTCAGGCGTGGTACTTCATACAGCTGCAGCTCTGGGTAGAGACCTCACAGTCCGCGGGCCCTCCGGGTGTCGGGAGTGTCCTGGAAAGCCACCAGGGCTCAGCAGTCCTGAGTCCTCATGGGGCGGCTTCCTCCCCCGCATGTGTCCATTTCTCCTGGTGCCTTTCTGAAAGCTGAGTTGATCAGAAGGAACCACAGAAATTCAGAAATTGCTCCCAAACTCTTCGCCTTGCCAGTGTGAGATTTAAAAACCTGTGTGGTTAGCACACTTTTAATTGTAAAGTGAGGATAAGTCCAAACTGAAAGCTCCAGAGGTTTAAAAGGAAGCAGCAGCTTTTGTCATGGGGACCTGCTGTAGGTGAAAGATGAGATGTGGTGCTTCTCTTTAGAGTAGGAGGAAATTGAAGTCATGTAGTATAGTATGTTCCATAATGATAACAGTTGCTGATATGGACTGTTCATTCACTGGACAATTACTGTTTTCATTCCTATTTGGTTGAGAGTGTAGACGCTGGAGCCAGACCACCTGGGTCTGAGTTGCAATTTGCTTAATCTGTCTGTGCCTCTTCCTCATCTGGATAATGGGGTTAATAATACACCTGCCTTATAGGACGGTTGGGGGGAGGCAGAATGTTGTGTAAAGCACCAAGAACCGTGCCGCACACCTTGTAATGCTCAGGAAATGTTAGTTGTTTTTATTGTTGTGGCTTCTCCTTGTTAACATGGACTGGGTAATAGCTAGGGGGGCAGGGGGTGAGAGCCATCACTGCAGCACTCTGAAAGCTCAGTCCTCCTCCCCAAGTCTGGGCATACTCTGTACGTGAGCTTGCTCACTTCTACACTGGGCCTTGCCAATGTTCTTTTCTTCTGAGTCCATTGCATGTATGCATGCTCAGTCGCTCAGTCATGTCCGACTCTTTGTGACCCCATGGGTTGTAGCCATCCAGGCTCCTCTGTCCATGGGGTTTCCCAGGCAAGAATACTGGAGTGGGCTGCCATTTCCTCCTCCAGGGGATCTTCCCAACCTAGAAACTGAACCTGTGTCACCAGCATTGGCAGGCGGATTCTTTGCCACTGAGCCACCTGGGAAGCTCTGAGTCAGTTGCCCCTCTTCAATCTTGGGTTCCTAGACTATGGTTGGACCCAAGAATGCAGTAGAGCCCAGTACCTTGGCCTCTAAATACCACCCTCAGGCTCCCCAGGTTCTAAGTTTCCTCTGCTTCTTATCGCAGTGGAGTCGGGACAAGGGAGAGTACGGATGGACCTTCATTTGTTTTCCTGGTCTCTGGCTCTTAAGTATTCTGTTGTCAAAATGGCATAGACCCTGGGGCCAAGCTGCCTGGATTTAGATTCTGCTTTGCTGCTGCTTTGTGTGTGAAGTCCTGAACCTGCTTTACCTGTTTTCCATTTTCAAGTGGAGATAATAACAATCCATCTAAGTGTTTTTCCTGGATCAGAGGATGGTATGCTGCAATTTAATTAGCTATTTAGGACATTAATGTGCCAACTGTTACAGAAGGGGACATCGTGACCTCGGAAGATCATGTCAGTTCTGAGCATCAAAGACTGAAATGGAAGAATACGAACCCCAGGATCTACCCCGTGAAAATACTTATTTTAAGATGCCACCGTAAGCTTGTCTGGTTGATCTTTGAGGCTTTTTATTGAAAAAGAAAAAAGCAATATGAAATTCAGGTTGAGATTTCCAGCTATGGTGGCTTCTGCTAAATGGAGGATTTTATTGTGCATTTTTAAGTATACCTAGGGCAGAAAGGGGCTGGGGTCTTTGAGATGCTCAGTTTACACAGAATGGTCAGGACTTTCAACACTGGACTCCGAGGTGGAAGGTTGGGACTCGGTGTCTCCTTACCTGTTTGGCTCAGGGCAGTGCACTGCCCAGCTCTGATCCTCAGAGTTCTCATCTCTGAGACACTGCTTATTGCACGCTCTGGCCCCATGGCAGAAGCTTTCCGAACTTCTGAGTTGGACAGAGGGAGGTGGTTGGCAGGGTTATTTCTTGGTCCTTGGGCATGTGTTTGGGGGGTGTGTTAGGGGCCACAAGAGCTGCTACATTTCTGATCGTTTGTCTCACCACAGGGCATTTCATGGGCAACAGCACAGTTTTCCGTGTTCTGTGGTGGGAAGGCTGTGAAGTAGAACATTCCCCCATTGGATGACCCATCAACAAATAACCTTCCTGTGCTTCAGTCCCGGTTGGGGAGCAGTTAGGGGAGCCAAGTCCCCTATGGGGCTGCCTGGGCACCAGAGCGAGAGGTGTCCAAGGGGTTTCCAGGGCCCCAACAATGGGCCAGTAAGCAACCTCTTGGCCCCCGGGCCAGCTGGTGCCCCCATGTGGCTGGGACTGTGTCAGACAAGTTGGCGGGTGGAGCACTTTGGGCAGCAGAGGCTCTAGTGGCCTTTGTCAGCAGAGCTTGGGGAAGACACGAAGGTGAAGCTAATTCTGCTCTGTGGTCCTGGGTCCCAGGTAGAGTAATTCAGCTCAATGCTCTGTCTTTGACCTGGACATTTGTGAAGTTTTAGGGAGGCATGTGGTAGAGTCAGTCATAAAGTAAGGTGGAGGGTGGTGGTGGGTGGTGGTGGTGGGGTGGTGGGGCAGAGATGCAGGATGCCTGCAGACTCATCTCTGAGATAGCAGCAAAGCCCTTTCTCTTTCTCTGAGCTGTTTCCTCCCTCCAGGTCTGTTTATTTCTCATTTTTTATGCAGAGTCAGCCTCCTTCCCTGTGGACCCTTCTGTAAAGAATTCAGGAGGCCAGGATCCCCTACTCTCAGCAATGCTGCCGCCCCATGCTGGCCACCCTGCTAGTCTCTGCCCCGTGTCCAGTCCCTGTGGGCACTGGGTGGCCCTTCCCACCCACCTCTGTAGGTCTGATTGGGCTGCCATAACAAAACACCACAGACTGGGTGACTTCAGCAGTAGAAATTAATTTTATCATGGTTCTGGAGGTCAGAATCCAAGATGAAGGTGTCGGCAGTTCTGGCTTCTCCTGAGGCCTCTCTCTTTGGCTTGCAGATGGCCACCTTCTCACTATCCCCATGTGGCTTTTCCTCAATATAGTCCTGGTGTCCCTGTGTCCACATTTCCTCTTCTAAGGACACCAGTCAGATTGGCCCAGGACCCACTCTAAAGGTCTCATTTTAACTTAATCTCCTCTTTAAAATTCTTGTCTCCGAACACAGTCCTATTTTGAGGTTCAGGGGTTAGGGTTTCAGCATGTGAATTTTGAGGAAACACAGTTCAGCCTGTAGCATACCTTCCGTTCCTGGCTCACTCCCTCTAGATCGTGGTCGCCAGCGCCCCCTCCTGGCAGTCCTCGGCTGTCGTGAGAGGAATCCAGGAAGAAAATGCCAGCCCTTGGCTGGGCTGAGGGGGTGGAGGCGGGATCCAGCTGGTGGTGGTGTCTGCCTGATGCCTGCCCTTCTCCAGGTGCCCTCTTTCTCTTCGGAAGACCCACCTTCACCTCATGTTGTCTCAGACCACGTCCTCCGCTATCCCCTCACTCTAGAAGTTCCTCCTTGGGAGTCCACTTTCCATCTTAGGAGCCAGGATTCTCTGGGTCTCCCTCAGTGGGAAAACTTGGCTACATCCTGGGCTTGTCTCACCCCCACCTCTCTTGGCATCCTGCATTCCGTGTATCAGTAACAACAGTTCCTCACACAGTACTTTCTAGTTTACAAAAGCCCTCACCTAAGACTTCTCATTTTCCACCTCCACCAGGCCTCTAGCTTCTTCTAGTAAAACGTCTCTTGGATTTGCCCCCTTTGATCCCAAGGTCATCGTCCTCTGGTCCTCCTCCTACCTTTCTGTGGGACTAATCTTGCAAGTGTCTCTTACCCAGAAGCTTTCAGGGTTTCTTGTTGCTCTCTTCATGCTGATGCCCTCGCACCCAGACCCCATGTTTTTCCAGGTTCTGCCTCTGATATTCTGCCTCAGAAACCTTACGTCCCTGCCGTTGCCTCTCCACCTTTGTTAATGCTCTTCCTTTCCACTGTCTGCAGTGCCTTCTCCTCTCCTTCCCGCACTGAGAAAATCCGGCCCCAGGTCTCCAGCCATCTTTCTCTCCTATTCTTCAGCTCTGCAGGGAAAGCCAGAGAGGAATAGAATCCGTGGATCTTTCCTCACCCCCTGGACTGAGTGCTTGGGCAAAGCAGAGTGGGTTGGACCCTCTGATCATTTCTCAGCCTCTGACCCCAGGCTGACTGGCAAGGCTGGGATTTGTCACTCTCTCTTTGGGTTGTCAGAGTGTGTGTGTGTGTGTGTGTGTGTGTGTATTGCTGCCTGCTCCCAGACTCCTTAAATCTGCCTCTAACCCTGACACCTGCCCCTGAGGGAAGAGAGCTCAGGAGTCAATATTTAAAAAATCTGTCCATGAGATTCTGACACCCAATGGGGGCTAAGAACCAGCCCTATCATTTACTGGCTGCTCACGCTTCCCAGGGGAGGAAGGAATATTTATGGATTGGTGCTAACTGGTTCACACAGACTCTCAATCCTTAAAACTGTAACCAGGAAGGGTTAATTCTGAATTTACATTGGTTCTGCTTCTGTGGCTTTAACCCTTACCTTGCCACTTTTGTTATTATGGGCATACCTAATGACCTGCCTCAGGGAGATAACTTTACCCCATCTACCTGAGAAGGACTGTGACATTCTTGAATTCTTTGTGTGGCAAATGGAGCAGCACCCGGTGCCCCTGTCTGCCCACTTAGTGGCCCAGAAATTCACATTTCGGGAGGCCAGAATCACAGATAGATATGACATCTTTGTTTGTTGATATGACAGGAGATATTCCATTTCACACCACCCATGAAATGATTGTAAGGAACTGAAACTAACACATCCCCATATCTGAGGCTTGCCATTCTAGGAGATATTTGCAGGAATTAAATGGTATTTTAACTTTGTTTCCTCACCTCTCCCCATCTCTGATCCATAAAAGAACCTGGCATTCAGGCCCCAACAAGATGGTTATTTTGAGGTCCTGACCTACCATCTTCTTGGTCAGCTGGCTCTGGAATAAAGTCCCTTCCTTGTCTTAACACCTTGTCTCAGATTTATTGGCCTTTCGTGTGGGGACCAGAGCAGGCTTGGACTCTGTAACAAAACCAACCTCTGAGGTGGTAGTTTCTTCTCCTTTACTGATGAAAAAACTGAAGGTGACGCAGCTCATCAAAGTCAGGAGACAGTTCAGAACCTTTGCTTGTACTGCCCTTCTCTTTTTGCCTTTTCTTCTCCTACTTTTAGCTTTCCAGCCCCTTCCTCTTTGTTCGTGCAGTTTCCCCTGCCGGGATCTGTTAGGGGAAGCACACTGACTGAAACCGCCTACCCTGGCCAGGCACCATAGTAACCACTTGCGTGAGTTATTTTAGGACAGGAGGTTCTGTTAAGGAACGTGGAACTAATAAACCACCACTAACCAGAAGAGTTCGGGAAAGGTCAAAGGGAGACATCACACGTCCTACCACCTCCCAGAATCCCTCTCACTGGCATCCACCTTAGCTGTGCAATGCATGCACTACCAAGAAGAACTCTAAGTCGGAATGATTGGCCAAAGACAATCTGGAAGCTAATCCCGTCCTCATAAAACCCAAGACTTCGAGCCAGGAGCTGAGCAGTTCTCCTGGGTTCCCCTACCCTACTGCTCTCCACCGGGGCACCCTTTCCAATAAAATCTCTTGCTTTGTCAGCTCAAGTGTCTCCTTGGGATAATTCATTTCTGGGTACTAGACAACCACTTACAGGCCCTAGAAGGGGTCCCCCTTCCTGCAACAGATCCATTCAGTGCCCCCACCCCTAATTCTATCAGAGTCTGTGAGAACCAGTGCAAAGACCTAGGTTCCTCTCTCATGTGATCCTGGGCAGTTTGGTGTATGTGGCTGCAGCAGCTGTCCTGACTGTGCTCTATGAGGGTTGCATCAGAGGGTTTTCTGTGGTGATCTTGTCTGGAGTTCTCTTAGGTGAGGCCTCAAGGGAGCATGAGGTCTCCAAAGACGCTCCTTTTCAGGGAGAAGAAGAGATGAGGGGCTAACAACCCAGAGCCAGTGAGACACCCGTAGTGAAGGGGTGGGTGAGGGGGCCCAGGGCAGTGGCTGTGGAGAGACTACCTTCCTTCTTCCCCTTCTTGGCAGCCCTGTGATAATCCTTAAGGATGATTCTGAGCATATGACACTTGAATCTGGGCAGGGCTCTGTGGGTGTTAAAGAGCCTCTTTAAGAGCAGGGCCATTACAGGGATTCGGGAGGGATTAACAGGGTTAAGGGCCACTTCAGTTGTTCTAAGTAAATAGCATTTTAAATATTTTTCATCCCTCTTTAAATGCTGTAATCTTCAGTGACTTTCCAGATGGTGATGATCCATTGTTAGGCAAATGCAGTAATTATAAGCAGTTAACAAGGAATCTTACATTTCTTCCTCAGAGCTAGGGGATCTGGAGAGAATACAATGATGGCATATGAAGGAATAATAAAGCTTCAAAAGTGGTCTCTTCTTCTCCAGGTGGCTTCCAGACCCCTGCCTCCCCAGCCTTCTTAAACTTTCACATTATCTGCTTTGTGAGGTCTTGCGTCTTAAAGGTGTGGGAAGGCATCATGCTGTGGGACCATCCTTCAATCCCTCGCCCTTCCTCTCCAGAAACCCATTGCCTCTTCTGCCATCTTGGCTACGGAAGTGCCCGCCCCTGAAGCGTTAGTACCAGAAACTGGGTCTAAGGGGTGCTCACTGTTGCTGCCACACATGTCTCTGCCCAGAAGTGCCCACCTGCCAGGGGAAGCGCCAGGAAAGTTCCAGAAGTGGAGGCAGCTGCAGCAGATGCAGGGCTTTCAGCAGTTTAGCGACCAGTGGGTCTGACTGGAAGAGAAGTGAGGCAACTGGGCCGGCCAGAAGCCCATCCCCTGATGGGTCCTCACCCCGTTAAGTGCGAATGAGCAGCAGTCCAGGAATGTAGGTCTTATTTGCTTAGGCAGAGGTTCAGGGCTGTGGTTGGGGTGAGTGTCCCCACCATTAGGGAGCAGCCTTTCCTGTTCCTCACAGCCCTGGGGCAGTGATGGAGGGGAGGTCTTCTGTCCACTCTGATGGAGGGGAATCCAGATTAAATTTAACCATCCTTCACTGATGGAGGTATACACTGACCTGTTTATTACCTTCTCAGTCTGGGGTCTTTTCTTTCAAGGTGACCATGCAAGCGTTGGGCATGTTACACCTGAGCTGAGCTGAAAGGACCAAGTGAGCCTGAGGTCATGGGCCTCTTGGCTCCTACTGTCTTGACCTGAGATGGCTTCATGGTGTTCACACCAGATCCACGCTGGGATAGGGGAGAGAGCCAGAGAGCCAGGGAAGAATCATACTGGCTTGGCGGTGCCTGTGTGTGGTCAGGGTCCTTGCCTGACATTGCCCAGATGCTGATGACTAGCAAGTTTGAGTAACCTAGTTTTAATAATCCTTGAACCAAGAAGCAGAGAGCTGAGGGAGAGATGTCGTGCTGGTCTTAGCACCTGTACCATTTGGTTTTCTTGTGGCTGGGGTAAAAAGGCCGGGATGTAGGAACCCTATTAACATACTGAAATCCAGTCCTGTCTTTGGAGGAGAGAGGTGAAAAAAAGCCGTGCAGGCCTCTGGGGGCCTTGGAGTGTCTAGTTGCTCCTGTTGTGCCCGAAGACTCTTTTTCTTTGTCAACGAGTGCTGCAGCCCCACAGTTCAAGGTCCCTGTTCTGGACAGGCCCCCTCCACTGATCTGTTGCTCCTCATCCCAGGCAATAACCCCACAGCTAGATGGTGGCCAGCAGTGCCTGCCTGTCTCTCTGGACTCCTGCATTCTGGGAGCTGGTGCTGGCTTTCCAAACAGAGACATACTTCCTATATTGACCAGAGGAGTCAAGCCAAGGCCCTGACCCCTTGGACTTGAAGGACAGCCCTTCCTGTACTCCACACTCTGGGCTGGCCCTGAGAGGCACAACCCAAAAGAGACTCAGAATAAAAGCCAGCACTGATTCTTTTTTCCAAGGAATGACTTTGGGTTATCTACCAGTGTTTGGGGGAAGTGTATAGTCTTGTAACATAATGAGCTGTGTGATATTAATTAATTGTAAATGAATTATATGAAAATCATTTTTTTGTGTAGATTTCCCCCCCTACATTGTGTATATCAATCAGGCAACGTTTTTCTCACACGCTCTGAATCCCACCTCTGCTGCACTCCTAGCCCCACACCTAGGCCTGCCTGAAGCCATGGACCCTGCCACCCTTCTCTCTATCATCTCCTGGTTCTGGCTGCAGTGGAGTCAGCAGGCCCTGGGACTTCTATTCTGCTCCTCTCTGTTCAAGGTCTGGTGACTAGGGTGCCTCCCACACTCTGACAGATGCTTTCACCGGGTATAGTGTGTGAGGATGTTTCATCCATGTGTGAAGACTGGTGGATGGTAGGGTTTGTCAGAGGTGCTGTGCGAGAAAGTGGTTTTCAAACTCTCCCCCTACCCTTGTCCTGTGTGTTATTTATAATTTATATGTCTTTGTGTTTTCCAAATAAAGTCTTATGGAGAATATCTCTAAAAAATGAGTAAGAGCCAAACTGCCCTGATTGAGTCTGAAATGGAAACTCCACGCACTCCCTCCACCCTGCCTCCCATCCTCCTCCCTGTGTTCCACCTTGGTTACCGACCAGGAACTCCTACATGTGGCCGAGGTTTTTCATGGTTCTCCTGGGCCTCTGAGCAGCTCACAGAAACCCGAGAGGGCCTACCCAGGACTTGGACGGGGCCGATAAGCAGCAGATGTGTTTGTTCCTAATCTTGTTTTGGTTACCTTGATTGCCTGGGCTTGCAGCTCTGCTTTCCTTTCTAGAGACTTTCTCTTTTTTTCAAACTTTTTATTTTGTATTGGTGTATAGTTTATGTTGTGGTAGTTTCAGGTGTTCAGCGAAAAGACTCAGCCATATGTATGTGTATCCTTTCTCCCCTAAACCCTGCTCCCATCCAGGCTGCCACATAATATTGAGTTCCATGTGCTATACATGTCCTTGTTGGTTACCCATTCTGAATATAGTTGTGTGTACATGTCCATCGCAAACTCCCTATCCTTGTCTCCCTGGCAACTGTAAGTTTATTTTCTAAATCTGTGAGTCCCAGAGACTTTCTGTGGGTTCAGAAATGACAAAGGGTTTCTTTGTCGTTTCCAGGGCCGGGAACGTCTTTGGGCTCCCACAGAAAGAGTAACGTGATGGCAATCAGGACCCACGTCCACCACCTCTGCTCCACTCCGTGCCCCCTGTGGGAGGGCTGGGGTGGGAGGGCTGAACTCTCACAGATACCCTTGCTGCTGTGATCGAGAGTCTTCTCATGAGATACACTGAGGGAGATTCAGAAGGCGAAAGGGGCAGAAGACCGTTTTCTTCAATAGTGGTGGCAGTTATGTGCCGGCTCCAGCAGACACAAGTGTGTGCAGTGGCTAGGCTCTGCGTGAGGTTGGCACAGTTTCCTGCAGCTTTCAGACCTCGGATTATAGCTGCTCAGGTGCCTAATGTCAACCATCTGACTTCTGCAGCTGCAGCCACTCCTATAGCTTAGGAAGTACCTCTTCCTTCTTGAAGCACCAAGAGGAGTTGCTGATTTCTGCACTGATATAAGTGGTGCTCCTCGCTTCTCAGTGACTTGAGTCTGTTCTTAACTTTGGTAGGTAGGGGGATGAAGGTGGGGTTGTTGTTGCTGTTCAGTCACTCCATCATGTCTGACTCTTTGCCACTCCATAGACTGCAGCACACCAGGCTTCCCTGTCCTTCACTATCTCCTGGAGTTTGCTCAAACTCATGTCCACCGAGTCCGTGATGCCATCCAATCATCTCATCCTCTGTTGTCCACTTCTCCTGGCTTTAGTTCTTTCCCAGAATCAGGGTCTTTTCAATGAGTCGGCTCTTCACATCAGGTGGTCAAAGTATTGGAGCTTCAGCATCAGTCTTCCAATGAATATTCAGGGTTTATTTCCTTTAGGATTGACTGATTTGATCTCCTTGCTCTCCAAGGGCCTCCCGAGAGTCTTCTCCAGCACCACAGTTTGAAAGCATCAATTCTTTGGTACTAAGCCTTCTTAATGGTCCAACCCTCACATCCGTACATGACTACTGCAAAAACTATAGCTTTGACTAGACTGGCCTTTGTCGGCAAAGTGATGTCTCTGTTTTTTAATATGAAGGTGGAAGAGGGGAGGTAAACAGGAGGGAAGGATTACTGTGGCTGATGCTGTTCTTTCAACTTCCTGTTAAGCGGGTGTCATGGCCTTCTCCAGAGGTCCACATCCTAGTTGAGTGGTATCCAAGTTCTTGGCTCATATTAGGGCAAGGAAGCAACAGATTCTATTGGCAAAATGGTTTGCAAAACACAGTCGTTGGACTTCTCTGGTGGTATAGTGGGTAAGAATCCACCTGCCAATGCAGGGCACATGGGTTCAGGGACATGGATTCGACCCCTGGTCTGGGAAAATTCCACATGCCAGAGAGCAACTAAGCCTGAATGCCACAACTACTGAGCATGTGTGCTGCAACTTCTGAAGCCCACATGCTTAGAGTCCGTGCTCTGCAACAAGAGAAACCACCACAAGGAGAAGCCCACACGCAGCAACCAAAACTAGCCCCCACTCGCCGCAACTAGAGAAAGCCTGTGCACAGCAAAGAAGATCCAGCACAGCCAAATAAATAAAAATTTAAAAAACAAACCACCCCAAAGTGGCTGCTCCATGTCAGCACTGGCCCAGCAACCTCTGAGGTGGCAGGGGCGCCAGTGCACCTGGGGGGGACTTGGCCAGTTTTCACTTGAAAATGTTAGTGGCTCAGTTGTGTCTGACTCTTTGCAACCCTATGGACTGTAGTCTGCCATGCTCCTCTGTTCATGGGATTCTCCAGGCAAGAATACTGGAGTAGGGAGCCACTTCCTTCTCTAGGGGATCTTCCTGACCCAGGGATCAACCTGGGTCTCTTGCTTGGCAGGCACCTGAGCCATCTTTACCATCTGAGCCACCAGGGAAGCCCAGTAGTTTTATCCTAAAGTGGAAAGTTCCTCTGTACTTGGGCAGGAGTGACCTGCTCTTTCCTGAGAGCACCACAGGCTCTTCTAAGAATTGCAATCCAGCCCCACAGGGTGGAGGAATGTCACCATGGGCCCAGATCTCATGCATTGGGCTCTTAATCTGGTCAGAAATGGAAGGACCTAGGGCCATGTGACTGACATGTACACTGGGCCTTTCATATTCATGTAAAGAGGAAGGAAGCCCTGATAGATGAGGAAGTCCTGGGCTCTGACTCTGCCCAACCCCTCTCTGCCCCTTCATGCTGGGCCCAACTCCTTACAAATGGGAAGCTGCCTCTCACATGCGGGAGGGGGAGTAGGCTTAAGATGTGAGGGTTAAACCCACTGCTTTCGCATCAGAGTTTAAATCACAAGCAGAAAGAAAGAACCCAAACACTTTATTCTAGGTATAAAAGAAATAAAAGCCACACTTGCTGCATTTACGCCAGATTACAAGTAAAGCCCTTTTGCTTATTTGTAAGTTATACAGAATTTTCTCCCCATTAGGGAAAGATCTCTGGTCTTGTTCTTTTTCAGCACAGAGGTGGGATGTTTTCACTCATTTAGCTGGCAGAGCAAAGCCGATCCTTTGGCAATCCAGTAATCTTTCGACCGCTTGGAGGGTAAGAGGATGGTCACCACAAAGTTGGTTGAATGACCTAGTTAAGGATACAAGGAAAAAAGTGTTAAAGAACAACCTCTTAATATAAAAATCATGGTACCAGGAGTCAAGACATCTGGGTTCTAGACCTGTCTGTGCCTCTAAAGAGGCAACAATCATCTGTGGATTTCAGTTTTATGCTCCATAAAATGAAGATGTTAGAACAAATGATCCTTTAGGACTTGTCCAGTTTAGACCTTGTATAACCTTAGAAATTATGTTTCAATCTCCCTTCAGTCTGTCTTTGAGCATTGCACTAGGATTGAGGCCTGAGCTTTTAGTGAGACTCAGGGGATGTGGTTGGTAGGTTAGGCATCCATCCATTTGTCCATCTGCTTGTCTGTCCATCCATCTATCCATTTGTCCATCTGCTTTTCCATCTATCCTTCAATCCATCCATCCATCCATCTGCTTGTCCATCCATCCATCCATCCATCTATCCATCTGCCCATCCATCCACTTGTCGATATGCTTGTCTCCATCCATCCATCCATCCATCTGCCCTTTGTTCCACCCAGCAGGTAGGCACTGGAGTCCTGAGTCAGAGGTATTTTGTCCTCACCTCTGAGACATCTGAAGTAAGAGACCAGTTTTGCAGTTTCTTCATCATGGGCCTGTGTGGATGAGGATGAGAAGACCTCAAGACCAGGATGAGAAGAAGAGAGCCTTGCCCTCAAGATGGGTGCTGCTATTTCTGGCATTCACAGCAAACTTCATCTGCCTGGAAGTTGGGGAGACTGGGGGTGTCCCCAGCAGAGAATGCCTACACCTCCCTTCTCCTTATCTTTGTATGTCATTCCCTGCATGTGCCTTGGTGAGTGCTTAGGTAACATTTTATAGCAGTATTACAGTAGATATATGTATAGCAACCATTTGTGTGGTTTGAGATACAAATCAGGTCCACACCTTGCAACAGTGATGTGTCTCTTGGATCTCTTTCGATGGTAGTCTCCCTCTGTGTTTCTTTTGCCACTCCTTTGTAATATATTTGTTGGAACAAACAGGCTGTTTGTCCCATAGCGCTTCCCGGAGTCTGGCTTTTGTTGACAGTGTCCCTTTGGTGATTTTACACATGTTCCCCTATCCCTCTAAGAGTAGTTAGATCTAGAGGTGTGATCACATTCAGGGTTGAGGTTTTTTTGGCAAGAATACTTCCTAAGTGGTGTGCATTGCCATCAGGAAACGCCTCGTGTCTGGTTGTCTTTTTTTGAAAGGAATGTCCACAGAAGCTAATTATTACTTGTTTAGTTGCCAAGTTATGTGACTCCTTTGTGACCCCATGGACTGTAGCCTATCGGGCTCCTCTGTCCATGGAATTCTCTAGGTTAGAATATTAGAGTGGGTTGCCATTCCCTTCTTCAGGGGATCTTCTCGTCTCCTTCACTGGCATGTGGATTTTTTACCACTGAGCCACCAGGGAAGCTCAATTACTACTTAAAGCCATTATTTCATTTAGGTTAATTATTTAAAATTTTAATGATGATTAAGTCCATCTGTGATTTAATATTTGTAGTGATATGAGATAAAGATCTTAGTTTGGCATAACCAGTTGTCCCAGGATCATTTATGGAATAATCTCCCTCTTCCTGACCAATTTTAAATGATACTGCTATTACATGTCAAGTTCCCCATATGCACAGTGTGTTTCTGGGCTGTCTATCCAGTACAAAATTTGATCTGTTCACTGAGTCTTGTGCCAGTGCATTGTCATCCTCTTCCTGAAAACCACAGAGTTTCTGTTGGAATTTTAGCCAGTAATAAATAAGAGGAGAAATGAGTCGGTTAAAAAATGGGCAAAAGATTGGAACAGACACATCTGAGAAGATGTAAATAAGCACCAGAAAAGATGGTTACTGTCACTAGTCATTGCTGCTGCTGCTGCTAAGTCGCTTCAGTCGTGTCCGACTCTGTGCGACCCCATAGACGGCAGCCCACCAGGCTCCCCCGTCCCTAGGATTCTCCAGGCAAGAACACTGGAGTGGGTTGCCATTTCCTTCTCCAATGCATGAAAGTGAAAAGTGAAAGTAAAGTCGCTCAGTTATGTCCAACTCTTAGCGACCCATGGACTGCAGCCCACCAGGCTCCTTCGTCCATGGGATTTTCCAGGCAAGAGTACTGGAGTGGGTTGCTATTGCCTTCTCTGAATCATTAGGGAAATGAAAATTAGATACCACTATATTCTATTATCGGAGAAGGCAATGGCACCCCACTCCAGTACTCTTGCCTGGAAAATCCCATGGATAGAGGAGCCTGGTAGTCCATGGGGTCGCCAAGAGTCAGACATGACTGAGCGACTTCCCTTTCACTTTTCACTTTCATGCATTGGAGAAAGAAATGGCAACCCACTCCAGTGTTCTTGCCTGGAGAATCCTAGGGACAGGGGAGCCTGGTGGGCTGCCGTCTATGGGGTCACACAGAGTCGGACATGACTGAAGTGACTTAGCAGCAGCATATTCTATTATCCATCTATCATCAAGCTATCTGTCTGTCATCTATCATCTAAAATTAAAAGGACTGATCATACTAAGTGGTGGTGAGGATCTGGAGGATCTAGAACCCCCATATACTGCTGGTGGGGATGTTAAGTGCTGTGGCTGCTTTGGAAAACATTTTGGCTGTATCTTAAAAGGTTAAACATATACCTACTGCATGAGTCATCATTCCATTCCTAGATACTTATCCAAGGTAAATAAAGCATATATCCCTACAAAAACTTGTAAATACCATATTAATTTAAAAAATACCTTTGAATAATGTGTGTTTTAGACTTGTCATGGGAGTGGTAGATCATGTGACATGAGTGGCTACCTTAGTTCTATTCTGTACCTTGCCCTGAGAGGACATCCTTTAACTGAGAAAAAGAAATATCATCAGTATCTACACATCCTCCATTGAAATGAAAACAACTGTTTCAGTTCTTTTTGCCCTGCTCTCCCATCCCATATTTCTGTCATTTGGAAATTTAGTTCCAAGTTATTATAAATTCATTTCTATCATCAAATATTAAAGATTTAACTCTCTGTGTGTGTGAGTTTTAAATAGAGGATCAGTAGTGATTAATATAGAGACTGTGTGTGTTCAAGACAGTTGTTATTACAACTTGCCTTTCAGATGGTAATCTGGTTGCATTTGCCATTCTAGTTTAAGCTTGTTTATCTTCAACACTTTGAAGAGGTGTCTCTATTTTCTTTTTATATGCACTGTGGATAATGAGACATGTCTGAAGTCAATCTGAGTCTCATTTTCTGAAATTTTATTTCCAGCCTATTAATAATTTTATCTCTTTGAGAATTTTCTTTCTGATAATCATAAGTATCACTTTGATATATCTAGGTTTCTTTTAAAATTTGATTGTTTATTGGCTTGTTGTATATTTAAAAAATTACCTCTTCTATTTTGTGAGCTCTCTTAACCTGAGAACTCAAGTGTTTCTTCGGTTCTGGGAAATTATCAGCCACTTTTTCAAATATTATTGCTCTTTCATTTTTCTCTCTTTTCTCTTTACAGATTACCTACTAGATAAATGTTGGAAATTTTGACTCTTTCCACAGTGTTATGTTAAAAAAAAATTGCTTTGAGCTGTATTTTTAGGGATTTCCTCAGTGCATTCTCTTGGCTCACTCTTTAGCTATCTGCATTCAGTCTTTCAGCTTATCTGTTGATAATGGCTTTCTAAAGATCTGGTTCCTCTTTTTCAGGGCTGTATCTCAGTTTCAGGACTACTAAGATCTCCCCCTTTGTACCATGGCATTCATTTATTTATTTTAAAATCTCTTTCTATGCTGAGTTTCAATGTTTTAGTGTCTACTCATTTTGAAATTAGGAGATGTTGCTCAATAAACTATTTTCAACTCATTACCACCACCAGACTAATGGAAGCAAGCATTGATTTTATAATATTAATCTATACTCAGCATTAAAATGAATAGAATTTACAGCATTGATAAATTTGTATGTTATAAGCGGCCTTATTTTAAAACTGGCTAATTGATCCAATATCACCATTTGTACATTACAAAAAAGCATTTGGATTTTGATTGTAGTCTGCATTTAGTCATTATTTATATGCCAATGTAAGAATGTCCTCACCTGTGGTTGAGAGGGTTCCTGCTCGAGCCCCTGTCTTATAAAGCGGGGAGTGGTAGAGTGTTGGGCTTGGCTCATAATTTTGTCGTGGTTCAAAATGCACCACGGGCAGCATCGGATTCATCTGTCCGGGCAGTGCATCTTCTATCACCATGTCCTTATTATCCCATCGAGAAGCATCCATGAACATCCCATGGACAAGAACGCCATCCTCAGGAGAGGGCAACTGAAAGATACGTAGACGTTCAGAGGTCAGAAGAGCAGGAGGGGTCGCCCTCTTGGGCCCCATCCTAGTCCTACATCCTCAATCAGTTTGAAGAACTATTCTAGAGATTCTCTTATCCCTCACATCTTAGGGAGGAAAATGCCAAGGCTCCAAGAGGTGATATAGTTTGCTTTTCAGTTTGTCACCAAATCTCATACTGTTCACACTCTACAAGGCTGTCTGGTACATGGTACCCCAGGGAAACCCACTGATGGGCTTCAGTCTCTGATACCAAGATGTTAGGACTTTCCCCTTCTCATGGAAAGTGGCCACGGGGGCTGTGATTATCATCTGTTATTTTTAGCAAGGCCTTTCAAGGATCTGAGTGCTCTTCCAGACGATAGATTATGTATCTGTGACAATATTTGCAGAATGCTTATGGAGAATTTTTTAAAAGAAATTTTGTGAGAGAAAGAGACAGAGACCCTATCCCTCAATGTCCTGTGATTAGATGTCATCACTAGCGTCTAGTTTTTGCCAGGTGTGAGCTTTGTGTATCCTTCCTCAAACACTGAGTGAATCTGGCCAGTCCTGGGGCCCTAGATCTTTTTACAATTGGAGCTTCACACCTGCAGACAGAGGACTAAGCAGTGTGGTTTTAAGTGGTATGTTTTATAGTGAATCAAAGGATGATAAGCTCTTTTGGGTTGGACTTTACTTTCTCGCATCTTGTAGTTTGTCCCATGGATACAGCGTGGTGCAGTGGGCCTTCCTGTTATCGGGGCTGCCATATACACTTGTGCAGGTTTGCCTGAGTAGAGGCTGAAACCATCCTGCCATGCGCTTGTCAGGCTGTGTGTAGGAGTCATCTGCACACACCTCCAAGAGGAGTGCCTTTTCCTAAACGGCATGAAGGCAGCACTGGGCTGACAGTGGCCCTGTTGTTGCTAACAGAACTCCAGTTGTCTAACAGTCTCTTGCTGTGTTTTCTGGGAGGACCAAGAGATGGGCTGACTATACAGTCTGCAGCCTCCACAGAAGGCAGAGATTCCCAGGCATCGCTATGGCTCACTGAACATGACCCATGTGGAGACGTGTGTGTACTGGTATGGCTGGAGGGCAGAGACACCAGTAGCTACTGTGAACTTCTGTCTGTCAGTTGGCCTATGTGGCAGATATAGCATGCCAGGCACAGAGCAGGGCCAACATCCAGAATGGCCTGGATGAAGGCTTTTATGTGGGTATTGTCCTGCCCTCCTGCAGACTCATTATTCCTGACCTGGGCCTGCGACACTCTCCTGGCTGAGAAGGGTCTCAAAATAACAGTGAGTGCATTTCAAAATTGATTTCCTCCCTACTTTTACAAGCTAATACTTTAAGATAAAAAAATTTTGATGCTAAAACAAATGTTCTTAAAGACATAAACTCTTTCATTGGCATTTTAAGATAAAGGCAATTAAGAGGCATGGGGAATTACAGTATTTTGTAGAGTAATCCATGAATATGGGGTCAATCTTACCTTTGTGCATCTTTGCTATTCAGAGCAAAGACTAGATCAAGCAGATCTGAGTGGGGTGGATACTGATTAAATTACCCAGGAGAAATTCCTATTAATACTATGATATTTCAAGGAAAGCCACTAAAAGTCACATACCCCATATACACTGACCGGCTAGTGAATACATTCTTAGCAAAAGCAATCTGGAACAGATCTTTGATGTCATAGCACGCATAGAAAATGACATTTATAAGCCCCACTGGGATGGACAGGTGCTCTGGAGGCCGGAAAATGACATTTATAAGCCCCACTGGGATGGACAGGTGCTCTGGAGGCCCCCCCCCCCCATCCCCATTGATATCTCAGTACATTGGAGGCGGCCAGCTCAGATGGGCAGCAGTGAGTCTCAGCCCTGGCTGTATGCTGGAAGCACCCAGGGAGCTTTAACAAGTAGATGACTGATGTCACTGGGGTGATTCTGATGCAACTTGATGTGGTCTGGGCATCAGGATGTTTTTAAAGCTCCAGAGACGATTTTAACCTGCAATCCAGGTTGAGATATTTTAGAGTAGGGGTTCTCAAACTTGAGAAGAACCCCCTGGAGGACTTATTAAAATATAGATTTCTGGATCCCAGTCCAGAGTTTCTGATTCTATCTGGAATGGGTCCTTGGGACCCATAAATAAATGCTAATTTACTTTACTTAAAAAAAAATTAAGTATGTTGTGTTAGTTTCAGGCACAGCGATTCAGTTATACATATATATGTGTGTGTATATATATGTACATGTGTGTATCTACTTGTATATGTGTATGTGTTTAGTTGCTCAGTCGTGTCCGACTCTTTGTGACCCTTTGGACAGTAGCCCGTCAGGCTCCTCTGTCCATGGAATTTTCCAGACCAGAATACTGGAGTGGGTTGCCGTTTCCTCCTCCAGGGGCTCTTCCTGACTCAGGCAGGGATCAAACCTGCATCTCCTGTGTCTCCTGCGTTGCAGGCGGATTTTTTACCCACTGAGCCATTGAGGAAGCCTCATATACTTGTATATATATATTCTTTTTCAGATTCTTTTCCCTTACAGATCATTATAAAATATTGAGTATAGTTCCCTGTACCACACAGTAGGTCTTTGTTGCTTATCTGTTTTACATATAGCAGTGTATATGTCTTAATCCCAACCTGTTAATTTATCCCTCCTCCCCTCTCCCCACTTTGGTAACCATAGTTTCCTTTCTACATCTGTGGGTCTGTTTTCTGTTTTGCAAATAAGTTCATTTCCAATAAGTGCTCAGGTGATGCTGAGGCTGCTGCTGTGGGGATCACACTTCAAGAATCTCTGTTCTAGAGGGAGTAAACCATGTAAGCAAAGAGCCTGAACTGCTTCCTTAGTGCATTCCTGCCGGTTATGTAATGTAGTTACAGTTACATGATGTGTGAAGTTAGCATATCAGTTCTGCTAGGAGACAGCTGAGTGAATGAGGCAGGAAGGTTTAACTTCTGATAACAGTTATATACTGTGAGTGCGCTACATGGTGGTCACGTGACACCCGCAGTTTCATTGACAATGCATTACAACTCTGAAGTTGGTGGCATGAACCCTATTTTGCAAATGTGAACACTGAGGTGCAGACATGTTAATCATTGCTCTAGCACACACAGCTGGGGAGGGGAAGGCAGAATTTACCCAGGCCTGCTTGATGCTGAAACTCTGGTTTTCAACCTTTTGCTATATTGCCTCCTCTGGTGGCTCAGTGGTAATGAATTCGCCTGCCAATGTGGGTAGATGTGGGCTCAGTCCCTGGGTTGGGAATATCCCCTGAAGGAGGGAATGGCAACCCACTCCAGTATTCTTGCCTGGAGAATCCCATGGACAGAGGAGCCTGGCAGGCTACAGTCCATGGGGTTGCACAGATTCGGACACGACTTAGTGACTAGACAACAAATATTGCCTCCACATGAATGAGAAAGTTACTCTAAGTATCTAAAGAAATAAGCAGTATTGATGTAAAATATATTTCTACAGATCAGACTAATTTAGGTGGTTGCCATCCAGTCACTGGTAATTGGGAGCTTGTCTTGGGAGTCTGACATGACTGAAGCGACTTAGTATGTGTGCATGCATGCATGCTTGGAGGTGTAGACCCATCCTGCCCTCTCCCACTCCTGCGAATGGAAAGTGGAAGGGGTGAGGGAGGGGAGATTGCTCGAGATCCTGATGACAGTAGATAGAAGCTGCTGTGCTGTAACAACGGTCAGGGGGACAGTACCTCTGTGTCCATGGGCAGTTCTTGTCCAAACTGCACTGTCTTGGCAGCTTCTATGACTGTGGCTTGATCCCGATAGACAGGAACCATGTTGTACTTGAAGCTCAGCTCATCTATAGGCAAATTGTATTTCCGAGCGTGATTTTGAAGAGTTCCTATAAATACAAAAGCCAGAAAGCTGAGTTGCTATTATCCAAACATAGCTTCCACTTGCTTGGACCAGGATGCTCTAGCATTAAAGAGCTTCCTCTCCATCCAGAAGACCCAACCGTTAACATCTTACTCTGAATTACTGAGAGGGGTGGAGTCAAAATTTTGGTCCTGGTGGGAAAGAGAGGGAGGGCCAAGTCTAAAGTGCACTGCTCTGCCAATGGGGGAGACAAGCCAGCAAGGGCATTTCAGAAACCGATCTTCCCAACTTTTAACATCTTGCTTAGCTTGTCCTGTATGGCCTGTTTCTGGGCTGTGTATGATGGACTCGGGATGAGACAGATTAAGAGCTGGGCTAATTAGCATCTAGGGCTTCCCTGGTGGCTCAGTGGTAAAGAATCCACTTGCCAATGCAGGAGATGCAAGAGATGTGAGTTCAATCTCTGGGTCATGAAGATCTCCTGGAGAAGGAAATGGCAACCCATTCTAGTACTTCTTGCCTGGGAAATCCCATGAACAGAGGTGCCTGGCGGGCTATAGTCCATTGGTTGCAAAGATCTGGACAGGACTTGGAGACTAAACAACAACAAAATTAGCATCTAGGAGCCCAGAGGCCTTAATGCCCTCTGGGGCTCACTGGCCAGAATCTCTGAGGACCACTGGAGGAACAGCAAAAATATTTTTTTAGAGAGAAGGAAGCTGCTCAGAGTTGGAGCCAAAGAAATTGGAGAGCAGGTGGTGTCCTGAGCATGGGTCCCATGGGGACTTGGGGCAGCTGTGTGCATTCTCAGGGAAGCAGCTTTTAGACTTGTAAACTGAGAGCAGCAGGGATTAAGTTGTTGGGGGAATGCCTGCTATTTCTGCCATCCTTTTCCTCTGCAAGTGAGGAAGAGCAGGGCCTTGTTGGGCTGCTGTATAATCAATTCCCCTTGGTTTAGGCCATCAGCAATCATGCCATTTTCCCAGTTCCCAGAAACCCAGCACAACTCATCACACACTTATTGATTTTTTTCCTATGGGGATTTTTCTAGGGAAAGCAGTGATACCTGTTAGAAATCCTTGAGGAAAGAAGAAACCGGAGATCCAGAAGGACTTGGGCTGTCCTCTTTTGAGCCACAGCTAAAGGAGAAACATTATACTATAATGTACTTTTTTTTTTTCTGAGATAGCAACTGTCATTTAAGTCAGAGTTATATTTCTGAGGGTCTCTTAGGAGGTAGAATCTAAACCGATCCTGAGTTATCACCAGCCCCATTCTTACTGCCTGCCCTGTCCCCCTTCCTCACCTACCAGGCTGACCATAAACCCAGAACCTGGTTATTATGGAGGTTCTAGAAGAAGGCGATAACAGCAAGGTCACGCCTGGCCATTTGGACCCATGTCAGATTGGTTCTGTACCTCATGATGGGGGTCCCATGAACGAGATCTGAACCCCAAGGATGGCCTGGAATTAAAATGAAAAGTGGGGATAAGGGCACAGGGCAAACTACACTATAATCAGTGCATGATTTTCAAAGTGATGCTATTCCAGAAGTTTCTGTTTGGATTCAGATGATCCCTCAATGGTTGTCAATATTTCAGTTAGTGAGGGCTTCCTAAGGACCCCAGAGCCAACCATATTGTCAGACTGATCACACCCCAAAGAAGTAAATTTTCTTACGTCCACAAATGCAGTCCTCAGAATAAGGTCTTTGACCCAAGATCCTAGTGGCTTCAGGGATGGGTAGGCGGTATTGGACCATAGAGAGGGAACCTGGTTGTTGAGGAAACTGTTATACACCTTTTCCATTTCTTCAGACATCACCACCAATCCAGCAATGGCTTTGTTGAGTGTATCTAGAGAGGTCTGAAAGAACAAGAAAGGATTGGTGCCTTTCACAGATGTTTTTATCAGATGGGGATGACCCTCGTTCATGATGGCAGGTGTTGCCTTGGGCTGAAGGGCCCGCTTGGTGGCTGGTGTCCTCTATGCAGACACTCTGCTGGGTCAGACCTTCCAATCTTCATGCAGTTTTTACAACCTGTGACACAGAGGTGTAAGACCTTGGAGTGGGCATGGTTTAGGCAGTTAGTAGCATGATACAGTGAAGTGGATGGAGAAGGGAAGGTGGAGAAATGTCCCCCAAGCATTTTGAGAAATGCCACTGTCCAGCTCTCCTCCAGGCTGAAGGAAGAATGAGCCTTACGGTTAGTGATCTGGGAACCATGGAGGGGGCTGGGGTCATGGGAAGTACCTCCAACTCTATCCAGAGGGTGCCTGCAGCCCCAGCAGTTATAGCAGGAAGGGGAGATTCTTAGATGAGACCAGTCTTTCAGTTGATACCAGAGAGCTTCCTTATACTGGAAATACTTCTTTAAAGGTACACTCCTTATCCTCCCCTCATCTCAACAAAAGACAGAGGCTGGCAGCAGTCCTGGGAGACACTGGGCCAGCAGCAGCCATGGGAAATAAAAAGCACTATCTGCTACCAGGCTAAAGGTAAAGGCAGGGTGTATAGATTTGTATAGGGGTTTCCCAGTAGCTCAGCAGTAAAGAATCTGCCTGCCAGTGCAGGAGATGTGGGTTCAATCTCTGGTCTGCAAGATCTCCTGCTCCTGGAGAAGGAAATGGCAACCCACTCCAGTATTCTTGCCTGGGAAGTCCCATGGACAGAGGAGCCTGGCAGGCTATAGTCCATAGGGTCTCAAAAGAGTCAGACACGACTTAGTGACTGAACAACAACAACATAGATTTGTATATTGCTCTCATGGGTTCCAGTTTTGTGAAAACTGCTGCCATATACAGGGGAAATATTACAGGAAGATATTAGAGGGCAAATTTATGTTGATGAAAGTGTCCGATTCTTTGAGAACCCATGGACCATAGCCCACCAGGCTTCTCTTGTCCATGGGATTCTCCAGGCTAGAATACTGGAGTGGGTTGCCATGCCCTGCTCTAAGGGATTGTCCTGATCTAGGGATCGAAATCGCATCTCTTACCTCTCCTGCATTGGCAAGCGGGTTCTTTACCACTAGTGCCACCTAGGAAGCCCAAGTCCTAGGACCAGATGCAAATAGTTTTAGAGACAAGGTGACATGCGGATAAGACAGGGCTAGTCATCCTTCTATTCCTTCATGGAGTTTTTCCCCTCTTCGCATCTCTTCTCACAAGAGGCAGTGCTAGAAAAGAGGAGTTTTAAGTAGATATGCCCTTAGGATCTGAGGAACCATATGTAGCAGAGCAGAAGAAAAGAGCCTTTCAGTTCAGTTCAGTTCAGTTGCTCAGTCGTGTCCGACTCTTTGGACCCCATGAATCGCAGCACACCAGGCCTCCCTGTCCATCATAAACTCCCGGAGTTCACTCAGACTCACGTCCATTGAGTCAGTGATGCCATCCAGCCATCTCATCTTCTGTCGTCCCCTTCTCCTCTTGCCCCCAATCCCTCCCAGCATCAGAGTCTTTTCCAATGAGTCAGCTCTTCGCATGAGGTGGCCAAAGTACTGGAGTTTCAGCTTCAGCATCATTCCCTCCAAAGAAATCCCAGGGCTGATCTCCTTCAGAATGGACTGGTTGGATCTCCTTGCAGTCCAAGGGACTCTCAAGAGTCTTCTCCAACACTACAGTTCAAAAGCATCAATTCTTCGGCACTCAGCCTTCTTCACAGTCCAACTCTCACATCCATATATGACCACAAGAAAAACCATAGCCTTGACTAGACGGACCTTTGTTGGCAAAGTAATGTCTCTGCTTTTGAATATGCTATCTAGGTTGGTCATAACTTTCCTTCCAAGGAGTAAGCGTCTTTTAATTTCATGGCTGCAGTCACCATCTGCAGTGAATTTGAAGCCCCCCAAAATAAATTCTGACACTGTTTCCACTGTTTCCCCATCTATTTCCCATGAAGTGATGGGACCGGCCAGGGCCAAAACACCACTCGACCTTAGACACCAAAAATGGAAGAAGGTAGCAGAAGACATATCTAAGATGCGTGGAGAACACTTGAGTCAGATCGCTGCAAGGAGCAGGCCTCCAGTGCTGTCTAGATCAGTGGAAAGCAGACAGAGGTCACGTTGCCGCCAGTTCTCCCAGAGGCAGCGGCTGACAAGCAGTCATGTTCAGTGAGAAGAATGCACTTCAGATCTTTCTCCCTTATATTTAGAAGCCTACATCCCTGAGGGACCTCATCTGTCCCAGGACCTGCCTGGTCTCATGGTCCTGAACCATCAGGAGGCCAGTGAGCTCACCAAGATGGCAGCCCAAAGCCCCGGATGCTCCCACCCTCCCTTGGCCTTGTTGCCGCCACAGTGCAACCTTGCTGTTTGCTGGGTGAAGTGAAGGTGAGGCTGCGACACAGCCAGAGCCAGGCAGGAGTGGGCAGGGGTCAGGATGAGGGAGCTCTCTGGTGCAGGCCCAGCACCCCATGGTGGCCACTACCCTGCCTCTAATGGGAGTGCTCAGCTCTGACTCCTGATTGCCTTGCAGCCTGCTTCTCCCTGGGCTCCTCTTTCTTCTGCTTTTATTAGGTGAATTCTTCCGTTAGTGGTGGACACTACTGTTTGACCAGAGGGGATCACTTTGTTCCTGAGAGCCACATTAGTTCACTTGCATGTTCAAATATTCATGGAAGGTTTAGGAGGTGTCAGGCACTGGGGAGACAGAGATGAAGTGTTAGTCACTCAGTTGTGTCTGACTCTTTGTGATCCCATGGACTGTAGTTCGTCAGGCTCTTCTGTCCATGGAATTCTCCAGTCAAGAATACTAGAGTGGGTAGCCATTCCCTTCTCCAGGGGATCATCCCAATCCAGGGATCAAACCCAGGTCTCTTGCATTGCAGGCAGATTATCTACCATCTGAGCCACTCGGAAAGTCCCCAAACAGATATGAATTATGTATTAATACCAGTCCCTTTGTCTTCAAGTTCATTGTCTGCTGGGGGAGCCATACTCGTGGAGGAGTAATTACAAAGCAAGGTGGTATGTTGTACACAAATACAGTGATGGACACAAACATCTCAGGTGATGGAGCCCTGAGAAGGGGGCCCTGTCATCTGGTGGTGGAGGGAAGGACAGGTATTCCAGGAAGACTTTATGAGGAAGTGACATTTGGACTCATCCATCCTTAAGTGGGTGACCATGCATGAGGTGGAAGAGGCCAGAGATGAGCAGAATCCATCTCTTCTTCCTTTGAACAATCTGCTTGCCAAGTAGATGTGGGTTCAGTCCCTAGGTTGAGAAGATCCCCTGGAGAAGGAAATGGCAACCCACTCCAGTATTCTTGCCTGGGAAATCCTGTGGACAGAGGAGCCTGGCAGGCTACAGTCCACGGGGTTGCAAAAAAGTCGGACATGATTGAACGACTAAACAATAACAGCAACCGCATTAGTTTTAGCTGGGCACAGAACAATCCAACACAGAGACTACATTTCCCAGGAACACTTGCAGCTGGAGTGCTGCCATGTGATCAAGTTTTGGCTAAGGGATATAAGAATAAATGATGTATGCCACTTCTGTGTGACATTTTTATGAAGAAGCTGCTGTCCCTTGGCCCTCTTTCCCCTGTTTCAGTGGCTGGCAAAAGGAAACACTTGGAACAGCTCCTTTAGTACCAAAGGTGGAAGTCACCTGTTGAGGCTGGAAGAGCCAGCCTTCCAGTGGGATTCCTGATTAAACTGACAAAGCAAGAGTAACTACTTGCCTTAGGCAGGGGTTCCTCTGGGCTCTTCAGAGAGAGAAGTGAATTCCAATCTTGTTTTTGCCACTGTATTTGGGAATCTTTATCACAGCAGTTTAATCTATACCCTGATTCACTCAATGTAGAAGGTGATGCCCCCTTGCTTACTTAACTTATATGCAAGAGTAGTATATCATGTGAAATGCCAGACTGGATGAAGCACAAGCTAGAATCAAGATTGTAGTGAGAAATATCAATAACCTCAGATACACAGATGACACCACCCTTATGGCAGAAAGTGAAGAGGAACTAAAGAGCCTCTTGATGAAAGTGAAAGAGGAGAGTGAAAAAACTGGCTTAAAACTCAATATTCAAAAAACTATGATCATGGCATCCAGTCACATCACTTCATGGCAAATAGATGGGGACACAATGGAAACAGTGAGAGACTTTATTTTCTTGTGCTCCAAAATCACTGCAGATGGTAACTTCAGCCATGAAATTAAAAGATGCTTGCTCCTTGGAAGAAAAGATATGACAAACCTACACAGCACATTAAAAAGCAGAGACATCACTTTGCCAACAAAGGTCTGTGTAGTCAAAACCTATGGTTTTTCCAGTCGTCATGTATGACGAGTATGAGAGTTGGACCATAATAAAAGCTGAGTGTGAAAGAATTGATGCTTTTGAAGTGTGGTGTTGGAGAAGACTCTTGAGAGTCCCTTGGATAGCAAGGAGATCAAACCAGTCAATCGTAAAGGAAATCAGTCCTGAATATTCATTGGGAGGGCTGATGCTGAAGCTTCCATACTTTGGCCACCTGATGTGAAGAACTGATTCACTGGAAAAGACCCTGATGCTGGGCAAAACTGAAAGCAGGAGGAGAATGGGATGACAGAGGATGAGATGGTTGAATGGCATCACTGACTCAATAGACATGAGTTTGAGCGGGCTCTGGGAGTTGGTGATGGACAGGGAAGCCTGGTGTGTTGCAGTCCATGGGGTCACATGACTGAGTGACTGAACTGAAAAGGTGATAAGCTCTGACCTGACTAGCTGGCCTTCTGGTGCTGCTGTTTACCCAGTAGACCCAAGGTGAAGATGTCACTTATTCAGCTGACCTAGTTTCCCCTCACCCCCATCCCACGAGCGTGGGTATTGTCAGACAACCAGAAACATTTGGAGACTTGATTTCCTAATAGGGAATAGTCAGTCTTTAAAAGATCTACCCTAGTGCTTCCTTGGTGGGCCAGTGGTTAAGAATCTACCTGCCAATGCGGAGGACATGGGTTCAATCCCTGGTCTGGGAAGGTTCCACATGCCACAGGGAAACTAAACCTGTCAGCCACAACTACTGAGCTTGTGCTCTAGAGCCCAGGAACCGAAACTACTGAGCCCACGTGCCACAACTACTGAGCCCCATGTGTCGAGCCCATGCTGTACAAGATAAGCCGTCGTGATGAGAAGCCCATGCATTACAACTAGAGAAAGCCCACAAGCAGCAACAAAGACACAACACAGCCAAAAATAAAAATAAAGTTCATTCACATAAAAAAAAATCTACCGTGGCTGTCCTCTCCAGTCTTATAACTGAGCCTTAATCCTGTGCCAGGTGTTTGGTTCCCTGCTTGGCAGTAAAACTTCCCCTGTTACTGCTCAGTAGTCAGTCTCTGTTTCTCTTATTAAAGTCATGCACAGAGAAACCAGGAAGTCCTGTAGCCATCATTACAAAGTCAAGGGCCTTCGGAAAATATTCCTGAGCATAAGGCAAAAGTTTAAATAGTTATTCTCAAATTTTAGTTGCAATGACATTGTCTGGGGGTGTTCATTTAAAATTCACAGTTGCAGGAATTACTCAAGAATCCTCACTTGGTAGGTCTGGAGTGGAATCAGGGAATTTATACTTGGAACACACAGCATAGTGGATCTTAATGCAGGTGTTTTATGGCCCATACTTAGAGAAACTTGGTTTTCATAGTCTTCACAAAGACTATGGTATTAAATGCTAACTAGACATTGGGCTTCACAGGTGGTGCTAGGGGTAAAGAACCTTCCTCTCAATGCAGGTTAGACATAAGAGACGTAGGTTCTATCCCTGGATCAGGAAGATCCCCTGGAGGAGGGCACAGCAACCTACTCCAGGGTTCTTGCCTGGAGAATCTCATGGACAGAGGAGTCTGGTAGGTTACAGTCCCTGGGGTCCCACAGAGTAGGACAGGACTGAAGCGACTTAGCATCAAGCAGACACTGGGAACAAGCACTGAGTCTGAATCTCTCTTAATTGAGTGCTTAGGTCCCTGCTCAAATTCCTAAAGTGTCAACCAAATTCTAAGGGTGCAAGTTAGGATAATGAAGGGTTTGTAATGCCCTGCAGTCATAAGCCATTATTACAGAAAGGGAACACAGACTAGTGAGAGGAAGGTGAATTAAGGTTTAGACAAGTTGGGCTTGAATGGTTGTTAGCACATCAACATGGAAATGTTCAAGTGATGGGAATGGAAACGTCACATTGTTATACATGCTCCAAAACACTTTGATTCCCAAGAGCAAGGATGGCAGTGAGCACTCATACGTGTATTAGCCTCAGCAGATTGTTAAACCGGTCCACTTCCTGTCCAAGAACAGTGGTCAAGGAGTTAAGGCGTCCTTGAGGATCCTTGACGAAAAGGCTCTCCGAAGCATTTTCCGTCTCCAGAATTTCTGAAATACACACGGCAGATTCATCAGATGGATTATCATTGATTTCTCTTATAACATTGCACTTATCTTAAGCTTTCTTAAAGCCCACTTCTCTTGTCCCTGGGCCCAGGTTGAACGGGAGCAGGCTGTGCACACTTCAGGGGCAAGTGCTACATGGTAGACAAGGGACATCCCTGAGACCAGAGGTGCCAGGGGTCTCAAGTTGTCTCCTCTGCCTTGTGTGTACACAGGGTGTGTAAGCCTCACTCTTCCCTGCACGCCCATGTTGCATCTAGTCACTCGGTCTTATCTGACTTTTTTTGTGGCCCCATGAACTTTAGCCTACCCGGCTCCTCTGTCCATGGGATTTTCTGGGCAAGACTACTGGAGTGGGTGCCATTTCCTTCTCCAGGGCATCTTCCTGACTCAGGGATTGAACCCATGTCTCTGTGTCTCCTGCTTTGCAGGCAGATTCTTTACCACTGGGATGCTGGGGAAGCCCTCCACCTTGCATCTAGGTATCTAGGAGCGGAAGGGCTGGGGGAAAGACACCCCCCAAGAGAGAAGAGATTTGGCTTTTATCTTACTGTTGTTCAAAGGGACTGACTGGATTCTGGAATGATTCCATGGTTCAAACTGGATGAAAAATTGTGCTTTTCTCTTTTCCTATAATCCACCCAGTGGGGACTCATATAAGCTCTGAACAAAGAAGGACCTGCATTCTCCTGACATACCTAAGCAAAGCATGAGAAGATGAGTGGTTCTGAGCTATGGACATTAAGTTCCTTCTAACCACTCATTTTGGCTGCTGTAGAAAAATCACACAGCAGTGTGGGTCAGTGCAAGCTCTTGGGTCCATAGGGCTGTGGTTACAGGCCCCTGTTCTTCTCCTTCTGTCTGTCCCCTTGGGCTATTCCGAATCTCAGTTCTCTTGTTTAGCCAACTGAACCCCTGCCCCCTCAGTCTCAACAGATGGCATTGTTTATCATTTCACAGCAAAAGTACAAACTTCATAAAGCATGGAGAGAAAAACCTCCTAGGTGTCAATGGAACTCTATGAAACAAGAACCTTTATTCTCCATTCATCTGTTCATCCATCCACCCATCATCCATCCATCTTCATCCCTTTTTCCTCCCAGTTCTCCATCTAGTGTTTATTAAAAAATGCTTTCTAAAATAATTCAGTTGCTTTGATATCTATAGAACTCTCTACTCAAGAAGAGATTCTTTTGAGGGCCTGCTTTAGGAGGAACATAACTGGCGTCTGAGGTCACATAGGTCTTTTTTGGGGGGCCTTTAGAGTATTGGTGGGACTTTGCTGGTGGCTTGGATGGTAAAGAATCTGCCTGCAATGCGGGAGACCTGGGTTTGATCCCTGGGTCGGGAAGATCCCCTGGAGAAGGGAATGGCTACCCACTCCAGTATTCTTGCCTGGAGAATTCCATGGACAGAGGTTACAGTTCATGGGGTCCCAAAAATTTGGAGACAACTGAGCGACTTTCACTTCAAGAATATTGGTAAAGCTTAGTGTGATTGTGTGCATGTGTGCTCAGTTGTGGCCAATTCTTTGTGACCCCACAGACCGTAGCCCACCAGGCTCCTCTGAAATTGAGTTTTTCACGCAAGAACACTGGAGTGGATTGCCATTTCTTACTCCAGGGGATCGTCCCGACCCACGGATTGAACCCGAGTCTTCTGCACTGGCAGGTGGATTCTGGACCGCTGCACCACCTGCGTGCGCTACTATGATGTAATAAGAAATACGCATTTTGGTCTTTGTCTCCATCTTCTGGCCAGAGTGCCTAAAACCCTTATAATTTCCTCATTGATAAGAGTGATAGGAGCATCTTTTATATAATTATTGGTTTTTGACCCCAACTCCTGAAATAGCTCTTGATCAGTAAAGGTGAAAGGGGCGTCTTTTATTATTGATAACAAGCCCCTTTCAACCTCAAACTCAAACACCTGAGTTTATTTTAAGGAGGTGACTCTAGTACTGACTCTAGAGATGAGGGGCTGGTTGTCAGGCAAACTAACCATGTGATTAGAGATTTGTACACTCTAGCTTTACTTTCTGATCTCCTGGGAGAGGGGAGGGGCTGGAGGTTGAGTTACTTATTAAGGGCCAATGATTTAACTAATCATGCCTATGTATGGAAGCTTCCATAAAAACCTAACTGAAGGGGTTTGGAGAGTTTCTGGGTTGGTGAACACATCCATGTGCCAGGAGGGTGGTGTACCCAGACTCCTCAGGGACAAAATCTCCTGTCCTTGGGACTCTTCTGGACCTTGTCTTATGTATCTCTTTATCTTGTTGCTTATCTTTATCCTTTATAATATCCTTTAAAATAATCTGGTAAATGTAATTAACTGTTTCCCTGAGTCCTGTGAGCCAGTCTAGAAAATTACTGAACCCCAGAGGGGCTTGTGGGAATCCTTGATCTGTGGCTGGTTGGTCAGAAATAAAGGTCACAACCTGAGGACTTGCAGTTGACTTTTAAAGTGCAGACAGTCTTATGGGTCTGAGCCCTTAACTTGTGGGATTTGTGCCCACTCTGGATAGTTAATGTCATAACAGAGTTGTAGGACATCGAGTTGGTGTCCAGAGAGTTGGAGAATTGCTTAATGTTGTGTAACCCATACACTTGATATCAGAGTATTGTGAATAGAGACAGAAGCACAGTTTGCTTTTATAGTCACTCATTTTTTTTTCTGCCTCATCTTTCTTTTTCCTATAATGACATTTCCAACGATGAACAATAGATTAAGACATCTAAATCTATAGTCACTCTAAGAAAAGCGTGAAAGTGGATCTTCGTGATCATTCAGGAAGATCCCTTAACTCACCAGAAAATGAAGTGAAATAATAAATTATTCTTCTCTACTTCTCACTTCCCAGGTGGCATTAGTGGTAAAGGGCCTGCCTGCCAATGCAGGAGACATAGGAGATGCAAGTTTGATCCCTGAGTCAGGAAGATCCCCTGGAGGAGGGTATGGCAACCCACTCCAGTGTTCTTGCCTGGAGAATCCTATGGACAGAGGAGCCTGGTGGGCTACAGTCCATGGGGTCGCAAAGAGATGGACATAACTGAAATGACTTAGCATATATGCAGGCACTTCTCTTGTTGGAGACAAAAAGTGAAATGGATTCTAGGGCTCTCCAATAGAATATTTTATGAAGATGGAAATGTTCTCCATCTGCATTGTCCAATATGGCAGCACTTAAAATGTGACTAGTGCAACTGAGGAAATGAATTTTAAAGTTTAAGTAGCCACATGTGGCTAGTGGCTACTGTCTTGGACAGTACAGGTCTAAAGACATTAGGAACCTTAGAAAAAAGTCTGTTTAAAGTTATATTGGGCTAGAAACCAACTTTCTCTTCATGCTTCTGGCAGTTGAGATGTCAAGGGGCTGCAGGCTTCAGGGGCTGCAGGCTTCTAATCTATAGAGGCCTCTACATTGAAAGAGCTCTCTCTCTACATAAAGAAAAAATTCTACATATTAAGCAGATATGGACACCTGCCAATCACTCAGCTTTCTGAGTTTATTCCTAAGAGTCCCATTACCCACATAAGCCAACAATTATTTACTACCTGGAACTCTAGTCCGGACAGAAGCAACAAGTTCTTGGACAATTTCATCATTGCTCTTTCCCTCTCCACCAGAAGAGGACCTTGGTTGAACCTCAAGTATAGTGTTGATCAAAGTGTTGGTCTCTTTGTACTACAAGAAGAAACAGAACAGTGAGGACCCAAATTCTCAAAAAAATAATTTTGCAGCACATACAGTTTATTACAGAAATAATAGCTGTTGCCAAAACCAAGGACATTTTATTTTTTTATGTTGAAGACAGAGTTGGTAAAATGTGCTCATTGGAAATGCATAGTATTTCATCCGTGGTGTTATAGTTAAACATTTCTGGTTGAATAACACTTTAATGTAACTGTCATTTAATCACAGTTTTTTAAATGGTTAAAATGATAAATTTTATGTTATATGTTTTACCACAATAAAAAATGGTTAAACAATTTTTGGCTAATTCTTTAAAAGGTAGTTATGAAAGTGAGGAAGAAATAATGAGAATTTGGGAACACATGTACACCCATGGTGGATGCATGTTGATGTATGGCAAAACCAATACAATATTGTAAAGTAAAAAAAATAAAAATAAAAAAAGAACATACTTTTATTTAAATAATGTTACCTCAATTAGAAAAGTATTATAGAACATTATTAAAAATTTAGAAAACAGAAAAGTAAAAAAAAAATATTCATGATTTTGCTTTTAAGAATTATTTATAACTTTAGTTTACCTGCCCCACCCCTGAATTAGCCATCTGACTATCAGGGAAGTCCTCACTGGCTCTTTCTAATGTGGTTTATTTTTCCTTTGATTTTATGCTTAGAAATTCCTATTTCAAGATCAGTTAAATATTGTTAATTTTTCTAGATTTTTCCTTTATTCAGAAACATGGTAACTTCTCATGTATATTTGTTGGAATCTCTTAGAGGTTTTTTTTATACTGGTCATAACACTTATCATTCACTTACCCAAGAAAAGAATTCAGAACCTAGAATTACAGATCTTGATTGTAAAAATTATATTCTACATGACAGATCTTCTTTCAAACATTACTTTTGACATGTTCATTAGGTCCTAAACAACTGTAATGTTATTTACTTAATGCTATAGTTGAATAGTTTGATTTCCTTGCTCAGTGCCAACCATTTAATAGTGACTTTTCCATTTTAGTTTATGCTTCCCAGGTGTTGCTAGTGGTAAAGAATCCACTTGGCAGTGCAGAAAATGCAAGAGATGTCGGTTCGATTCCTAGGTTGGGAAGGTCCCCTGGAGGAGGAAATAGCAAACCATTCCAGTACGTTTGCCTGGAGAATTCCATGGACAGAGAAGCCTGGTGGGCTACAGTCCTTGGGGCCACAAAGTGTCGGACATGACTGAGCACATACACTGTTTTAGTTCTTGACTTCTTGGTTAGTCAAAAGTTTTGAAACATTTAGAACAGCCAGGCCCAGCTTTCTTTACTGGTCTCTAGTATGCACCTTTATAAGTGTAGTTTGCTGAGCTGAGGAAGGAATCATTCATATTTTGTCCATTAATACTCTATTGATGAGACAGAATTATCTAACCTAAATCAACTAAAGCAAAAAGAAGGGATATGTTGGCATATATAGCTGGGAAGAAGAGAACTCAAGTCATGTGGGTTTCAGGCATGGATGGATCTGGCATTCTCTCTCCTGTTCATGTCTGGTTGTTTCTCTCATTCTTTCCTGTGGCAGATAACCTTCTTCATGTGGTAGGAGAAGGGGTCAGGGCATCAGGGATAAGGGCACAGAATGCTGCAGATGTGCAGCATCTTAGTCAGTCATTCCAGAGGAAAGACAACCCTCTCCCAGTCCAGCATCTATGTATCTTTTCACAGGAAAGGACTCTCATTCTCCTACCATGGGCCATGGGCCTGCTCCTTGGACCAGGTCTAGTAGCTGGGTGATGCTGTGATGCCTGGGTCACATGCCCACCTCTGTGAAGGCAAAGAGTGGTTGGAGGTTTTTCCAGAATCTAATAGACTGAGGAAGTGGAAGTTGTCCCAAAGGGAAGAGGTAGGAGTCGGGTGTGTACTGTGCCAGAAAAATGAAGGAAGGGAGGCTGGACAGAAAAATATACCTGGGGCCTGACCACATGCCTATTATCTTATTCTCAGTCATTTAGAACTGATGGAAAACACAAAAAACTACATTCACAGGTATACATTGCCAAGAATGCTACTCCTCCCCAAAGTCCTGACTTCTCACTGAATGCAGCAAGTCTGTCATTTCCACAGTCTTCTCTCTCTTCTTTCACCTCCACATCCACCCACTCTAGAGCAAACAGTCAGATGACTGAATATTAACACTAGGTTTGGCCACCTCTTTTTCTTCCTGAAAGTAGAATCAGGAAAAATGAGATATTCCAACTCTTGACTGAATGTGTGTGCTTAGTTGCTCAGTCATGCCCAACTCTTTGTGACCCCATGGACTCTAGCCCAGGCTCCTCTGTCCGTGGGGATTCTCCAGGCAAGAGTAATGGAGTGGGTTGCCATGCTTTCCTCCAGGGGATCGTCCCAACCCAGGAATCGAATCCAGGTCTCCTGCATTGCAGGCAGATTCTTTTACCATCTGAGCCACCAGGGAAGCCCTTCATTGAATAGCAAACCAATTTTTAAGGCAGAGAGCATGACATAGGTTTTGGATCACTGAGAAGTTCCACAGTTGTTTTGTACATGTTCCTTGATATCTAGGCTGATTTTACCCTCTAATTTGTCTCTTATTTGTACAGACAAAATTTAAATTGCAAAGAAAGGTGATTCCCTTCAGCTTCATGAGGCCAACGTGGTCTCCAACATTTAGAGTATTCCAGGGCCCCAGGGACATACCTCTTTTCATGGCTTTGGTTCACCTAAAGATTCCAGAACACGATAGGTAATAAAACTGGAAGGATATAGAATGGACCGGTCATGGGGGAGTCTTGAGTGCCATGCTGAGGAACTTGGACTACCCTTAAGTAATGGCATGGCATCAGAGGGTCATGGAGGAGTAAAATTATCCATTTTGTTCTTTGGACCTACTGCTGTGGTCAGGTTGTTGTTATTCTGTTGCTAAGTCCTGTCTAATTCTGCAACTCCATGGCCTGTAGCATGTCAGGCTCCTCTGTCCTCCACTATTTCCCAGTGTGCTCAAATTCGTGTCCATTGAATTGGTGACACTATATAACCATCTCATCCTCTGCCTCTCCCTTATCCTTTTCCCTTCAATCTTTCCCAGCATCAGGGTGTTTTCCAGTGAGTCAGCTCTTCTCATCAGGTGGCCAAAGTATTGGAGCCTCAGAATTAGTCCTTTCAGTGAATATCCAGGATTCATTTCCTTTGAGATTGACTTTACTTGATCTCCTTGCAGTCCCAGGGACTCTCGAGTCTTCTCCAGCACCACCATTCAAAAGCATGAATTCTCAGCCTTCGTTATGGTCCAGCTCTCCATCCATACATGACTACTGGAAAACCATAGCTTTGACTATATGGATCTTTGTTGGCAAAGTGATGTCTCTATTTTTTACTATGCTGTCTAGGTTTGTCATAGCTTTTCTTCCAAGGAACAAGTGTCTTTTAATTTCATGGCTGTAGTCACTGTCTGCAGTGATTTTGGAGCCAGGAAGATAAAATCTGTCACTGCTTCCACTTTTTCGTCTTCTATTTGCCATAAAGTGATGGGACCAGATGCCATGATTTTAGTGATCTGGTCCTATGACCTTGATGAACTGTGCTTTCATTTAAAAATTTTTAAATTATTAAAAAAATTAATATATAATAGCCAGGGAACTATATTCAATATCCTGTGACAAACCATAATGGAAAAGAATATGAAAAATTATATATATATATGTATAACTGAGTCACTGCTATACAGAAGAAATTAACATTGTAAATCAACTACACTTCAATAAATGTTTTTAAATTGTTGAGTCAAAAAATTGAGATATAGTTGATGTACAATATTATATGTTACAGGTGTACAGCAGAGTGACTCACAATTTTTAACGGTTATACATCATTTATAGTTATCATAAAATATTTCCTACTTGTGTTGTACAATATGCCCTTATAGCTTTCTAATTTTATACATGATAGTCTATACTTCTTAATCTCTTACCCCTGTTTTGCCCCCCACTCTTTCCTTTCCTCACTGGTAACCACTAGTCTGTTCTCTGTATCTGTAAGTGTGCTTCTTTTTTGTTACCTTCACAAGTTTGTCGTAATTTTTGGATTCCACATATAAGTGATATCACACAATATTTCTCTCTGACTTATTTCACTCAGCATAATGCCCTCCAAGTCCAACCTGCTGTTGCAAACAGCAAAATCAATGATCCGTGCTTTTGAAGAGCAGTGTTTGATTTATCTGCCTTGGATATTTGCTATTATACTTTTATAACCTATTCATCTGTGGATCCATAAATCCTTGTATAATATGATATAAATATCCCCAGAATGGACAGAGAAGAGCAAAAGAGAAAGGACTGTCTGGATTACCATCCAAATCCCCGTATTATGGAAGACTAGCAGGTAGATTATGGACCAGGCAGAGGCTGGAAGGTGAGGAGGTGGTCAGTGACAAGAAGATACCTAACTATCTTAGGATTCCATGAAAGATCCAGAGACAACAGGTGGCTAAATTGGAACCAAATGCTAAAGCTGAGGTGAAACATTTATTTTATTTATTTAAGAAGATTATAATTTACACAACCAGTGAGATGCTTATGGATGTTTCAGGTTTACATACACAATATGAATATGCATTTAAGTTGAAAGGCCACATACCTGGTAAACTAGGTTGGCATTTTCATGCATTCCAAATATTTCTGGGTCGTCTATCAAAGGCAGGTTTTCAATGTAGTCTTTAAACTCTTGCAGGCTGTCAGCCAAGGGTGCAAAATAGATACCTGTTATTGAAAACACAGAAGGCAAATATGTCTTAAATAGATGACTTTTGAGTACCGCCAAGTTTGGTGCTTCTCTGTCTGTTCAGATGGTGGCTGTCATCAGCTGCATCATGGAGAAACAGGGATGGTTTTTTGCAAGCCCCCTAGCTTTCATTGCTGTGTCAAATTCCTTTACGTTTTCTGGAGGCCTTTAGCATCTATCAGTGTCCTAACCTTTTAAGGTGTCATCTGCAGAACATTCCAAGATTCTAAGAATTCAGGCATGTGCTGCTGAAAGGTGTGCTCTGAAGTGATAAAACTTTGAAAACACATTTAGACAGAATGCAATCTACTTTAGACCAGAAATAGTTAAAAACGGTTATCATAGAATAGATATCTTTGTACTCTTACAACCAAAGCTGAAGCTATGACAATCCTGGACCACATATTAAAAAGCAGAAACATCACTTTGCCAACAAAGGTCCATATAGTTAAGGATATGGTTTTTCCAATAGTCACGTATGGACATGAGAATTGGACCAAAGAATTGGTGCTTTTGAACTATGGTGCTGGAGAAGACTCTTGAGAGTCCCTTGCACAGCAATGAGATCAAACCAGTCAATCCTAAAGGAAATCAACTCTGAATATTCATTGGAAGGACTGATGCTGAAGCTACAATACTTTGGCCACCTGATGGGAAGAGCCAACTCATCGGAAAAGATTCCAATGCTGGAAAAGATGGAGGGCATGAGGAGAAGGGGGCAACAGAGAAAGAGATGGTTGGATGGCATCACTGACTCAACGGTCATGAGTTTGAGATAGTGAAGGACAAGGAAGCCTGGCCTGCTGCAATCCCTGGGGTCACAAAGAGCTAGGCACGACTCAGCAACTGAAAAAGGAACAAAGCATGGGGATGGTGAGTGTGGGGGTCTGGGTGGTGCGGACTGGACACAGATAGCTCCTGGATGGAAAACTGAGGACGCTGTTAATGACTTCTTGGAAAAGGTCTTTTTCCATAGTATTGAAAAGTCACTCACCTGATTCAGAATATTTATAACCATCTTGTAATGTTTCAGGAGAAAAAAATCTTTTCAAGACAGTACGAAGGCATCTTTGATCCCAGGTATCTGTAACTCTTCCACCATAGGTAATTTCACCTGAAAAGGAGTTTGCATTTAAAAATGTTGTTTGTTTTTAACTGATATGCATACCCACATTCTAATAGGTTTATTTACACATTTGGCACATTGAGTGTCTTTCCACTAACCTATCCCTAAAGATAATAAAAGTCAATTTTTAAAAAGCAGAAAGAAGACTAGTATATGTTGTTGTTTAGTTGATAAGTTGTGTTCAACTCTTTTGTGACCCCCACCTGAACTGTAGCCTGCCAGGCTCCTCTGTTCATGAGGTTTCCCAGGCAAGAAAATACTATAGTGGGTTGCCATTTTCTCCTCCAAGGGATCTTCCTGACCCGGGGATGGAACCCTTGTCTCCTGCACTGGCAGGTGGATTCTTTACCACTGAGCCACCAGGGAAGACAACATCATCTCTTTATAGCCTGCTCCAGCACTACTGAACTATTCACAGTGTCTACAGGCATAGCTCATCCTGACACTGCTTGCTGTGTTCTCTCTGCCAGAGTGCTCTCCTGCCTCTTCTCTTCCACTGAGCCCAACCCACTTTTCAGCATCCTGCTCAACCATCACACCTCGGTGGAGCTTCCCTAGATTCCTCCAGGTAGCGTTATTTGCTCCTTTTGAATTCCCATAATATTGTCCTTACAACTTCTATTTTGGTAATTATACCATATTATAGTTTATTTATTATCTCCATCCATGAGTTTTTGGTAGATGGGGGCTACATCATCTTTGTATTTCCAGCCTTTAACATAGTATTACTAAGCTGTATTTTCTGGATTAGTCCATAGATGGCTGTCTAAAATCTCACCATGAGCAAATATCATTGCCTGGATACAGCACTGCCTTTTTTTTAAATAAAAAGTTTTAAAATTTATTTTATCTTTGGCTGCACTGGGACTTCATTGCTATGCTCAGGCTTTCTCTAGTTGCAGCTAGAGAGAGGGTGACTCTTCGTTGTGGTGTGTGGGCTTCTCATTGCAGTGGCTTCTCGTATTGCAGAGTACAGGCTCTGGGCTTCAGTAGTTGTGAGGCATGTGGAATCTTCCCAGACCAAGGATTGAACCTGTGTCCCTTGCATTGGCAGCATATTCTTAACCACTCTGGACCACCAGGGAAGTCCCCAGCATTGCCTTTTTTCTCCTACTTTAAAAAAAACTTTTTAATGAGCTATACCTTGAAGATCATAAAATCACTTAAATTTCACACGTATAACTAGTTTTTAGTAAATTTACAAGATTATATAACTATCATTATAATCTAATTTTAGAACATTTCTATCATCTTCCACAGAATACATCTTGTGCCCATTTGCAGTCACAGTCCTTTTCTATTCTGCCCCATGCAATCATTCTTTCTGTCTGTCTTCTACTTTCTGTCTGTATATTTGATTTTTCTGGAAATTTCACATAAATGGAATATACAGCATGTGATATTTTGTGTCTGGCTTCTTTGACTTAGCATGTTTTTGAAGTTTATCCATGTTGGAGCATGTATCAGTACTTTATTTCTTTTTATGGAGCAATTATGGCTCAGCTGGTAAAGAATCTGCCTGCAATTCGAGAAGACCTGGATTCTATCCCTGGGTTGGGAAGATTCCCTGGAGTAGGAAACGGCTACCCACTCCAGTATTCTGGCCTGGAGAATTCCATGGACTATATAGTCCATGGGGTTGCAAAGAGTTGGACACGACTGAGAGACTTTCACTTTTCAATACTACATTGTGGGGTTTTCCCATTGGCTCAGCCGTAAAGTATTCACGTTCAATGCAGGAGAAGCAGGAGACATGGGTTCCATCCCTAGGCTGGGAAGATCCCCTGGAGAAGGAAATGACAACCCACTCCAGTACTCTTGCCCGGGAAATTCCATGGACAGAGGAGCCTGTGGGTTACAGTCCATGGGATCACAAAGAATCGGACACAACTGAGTACACACGTTGTCAATATTACATTGTATGGAATATACCTTGTTTTATTCATCCATTCATCAGCTGATAGACATTCAGGTTGTTTCCACATTTTGGTATTATGAATAATGCTGTTATGAACATGAATGCTGTTATGAGCATTTATGTACAAGTTTTAGTGTGGACATGTGTTTTCTTTTTCCCTGATATATATGCAGCAGTGGAATGGAATTTATAGGTCATATGGTAAGACTATTAAAATATTTTCCAAAGCAGTGGCACCTCATTGCATTGCCACCAGCAATGTATGAGAGTTTCAGTTTCTTCACTTTCTTGATAACACTTGTTATGGTCTTTTTTTTATTATAGTCATCCTAATAGGTATAAAGTGGTATCTCAATATGGTTTCAATTTTCATTTTCCTAGTGATTAATTGAGCATATTTTCATGTGCTTATTAGGCATCTGTATGTATTTTTTGGTGAAATGTACATTCAAATCTTTTGCCCATTTTAAAATTGGATTTTTTTTCTTACTCTTGTAGGAGTTCTTTACACACTTCATAGACAGGTTCCTTATCAGATACATGACTTGCAAATATTTTATCTCAGTATATGTCTTGCTTTTTCATTTTCTTGATAGTATTTGCTGAGGTGTAAAAGCTTTACATGTTGAAAAAGTTGAATTTATTATTTTTCTTTAATTACTAGTGGCTTTTGCACCATATCTAAGAAGCCATAATTAACCTAAAGTCATGAGGATTTATTTATATGCTTTCTCTTAAGAGTTTTATAGTTTTAGCTCTTACATTTAGATATACCACTCAGTTTGAATTAATTTTTTTGTATGCTATGAGATAAGGATTCAAATTCTCTCTTTAGCAGCTAGGTATCCAGTTGTCCCAGCATCATTTGTTAAGTTGTCCTGGTGCCTTTCTTAAAAATGATGATAAATATAAGAGTTTATTTCTGGATTCTCAATTCTGTTCCATTGATTATATGTCTAACGTTATGCCAGTACTATATAGTCTTTTTTTTTTTAATTGAATTTAATTGATTTACAATATTGTGTTTCAGGTGTACAGCAAAATGATTCAATTATACATATATGTGTATATATATTTTTTCCAATTCTTTTCTGTTATAGTTTGTTACAAGATATTGAATATAGCTCCCTGTGCTATACAGTAAATCCTGTTTTGATTATTGTGGTTTTGTATAACTTTTGAAATTGGGAATTATAACTCTTCTGACTCATTCATTTTTTTTTTTCAAGATTGTTTTCGTTTTTTGGGGCCCTTCACATTTTCGCAGATTTTATGATCAGCTTTAGCTGTTAAATCTGTCAGCGATTGTGCTAAACCTATGTTGTGCTTGTGCTTAGTTGCTCAGTCATATCTGACTGTTGTAATCCCATGGACTGTAGCCCACCAGGCTCCTCTGTCCATGGCAAGAATACTGGATTCTCCAGGCAAGAATACTGGAGGGGGTTGCCATGCCCTCCTCCAGGGGATCTTCCCGACTCAGGGACTGAACCCAGGTCTCCTGCATTTCAGGCAGACTCTTTACATTTTAGCCACCAGGGAAGCCCATGTTAAATCTATAGATTGTGTTAAATCTATAGATCGGTCCAGGGAATGTTATCACTTTAACGATATTGTATCTCTCAATTCATAAGCATGTCATGTCTCTTCATTAATTTAGATTATCTTTAATTTCCTTTGGCAATGCTTTGCAGGTTTCAGTGTATAAATCTGCACTTCTTTTATTAAATTTATTCTTAAGCTGTTTATTCTTTTTGATGTTATCATGAACGTAATTACAAATATTTTCAAATTGTTCATTGCCAGTGTACAGAAAAGGAGTTGAGTTTTGTATATTGACTTTGTATCCTACTGCCTTGCTGAACTCATTTGTTACTTCCAGTGTGTGTGTGTGAATTGTTTAGGATTTTCTGCATTCAAGATGTCATCTGCAAATAATTTACTTCTTCCATTCTAAACTGATGCCTTTTATTTATTTCCTTGTCTAATTTCCCAGGATAGAAACTTCAGCACAACGTTGAACAGTAGTAGTGAGAAAAGATATATCATTGTCTTGTTCCTTTCTTTGCTTTTCAAAACCCAGTTACTTTCACAGCAGTAGAAACAACTGAGCTAAAGGAAAGGTCAAAGGTTCTAGGAAAGAAAGAAAGCAGAGAAAAGCTGGGAAGCAGGAATTTCAGGGTATGTACAGGGTGGCAGGGAGAATACTGTCTAGTTCGCTGTTATGTTAAGCAATCTTAGCCCCACAGGAGTGGCTGGGGGCAGAAGTACAAAGGAGCTTCCCAGGTTCCATGCCCACCCTTCTCGGTCCAGCCTGGAGATAGGTCTTCATCCATTTTCACTATTGTTTCACTGCCCTTCACTCAAGCATGTTCCAAGGTGTCACATGCTGTTCAAGTCTCTAGATCAGCTGACCCTTCTCTGCTGTTCCTCATTTCCTTTGCTCACCAATGAAAACCATCCATTCCCATTCTGCTCCTTTTCAGGCTCTCTTTCTCCCCCACCTCCTAATGGGAATCTTTTCTTCATTATTTGGGCCTGCATGGTCTAAACTGGATCTAGTTTTACCAGTAAGATCTCACAGGGCCACAATTAATATTTGCTAAAAATCATACTTCATAAAATATTTTTTCCTTTGTTGTAAGTACCCCTGACTCAACAGGTCTCTACTGGTCAACTATGTTCAGATTCTTTTGAATTTAAGAGCACAACTCTGGAGGCTGGATTGCTTGCTTAAATCTTGGCTTCACACTTGTAAACTGTGTGCTTCAGTTTCCTTATTCGTAAAATAGGGATATAACAGTCTTTACCTTATAGGGTTCTTATGAGGATTAAATCTGCTAATTCATGGGCTGTGCCTGAAATGTACTTGGTATGTAGCAAGAACTATCTAAGCGTTCTCTATTATTATCTGGAAAAAATATCTGTCTCGTCTTCTCTGTATAAACATTCTTACGATATTCTTATCATGGTCTTATCTTCTCAAACGGAATATTAGAAGTCATCACCACCCTCACCACACACTTGGGCGGACACCACCTTGGTATAAGCCAGGTAGGTGTAAACCAACAACCATGTGGTGGAGAGCTGGACATCAGACCATGTGGACATACTGACCAGTGATGTAAATCAGTGCATCCCAGGGAATCTTTCCTTCTTGACAGTAAAGGTTGAGGTTCAGTAGAGCGCATTCCCTGTCGCTATCATTAAATTCATAGCAGATATTCCAACCAAGAGGGCCAAACTTTTTTCTCTCCTAGAACAGAAAATGAAAATGGTCTTAAAATTTGATAAATTTATTCTGCATAAAATACTGAAAACCAGAGTTTCTGTTGAAGTTTGGCATCCTCATTGTGCAAAATGCCATTCAACTTGAGTGAGGCTTTCAGTTTGACTTTCATCAAATAGGGCAGGCACCTCTTCCTCCAACTCTGGTCTTTTTCCAACTTTCCAAAAGATAATTAGATATTACTGGAAATGTGAAATCGCGACAGACCTGACAAAAGAACATTTGTTCTTTATGGTAAAATAAAATATTTCCCCATCAAAATAGGAAAAAATATCCCACCTTAGAGTCTTCTTGGTATAAAAATACTGATGCTAATCACCTGTCTGATGGAGAGAGCTGCCCCTAAATCTTCTCAGAAGTCTGTCCATCATGTAGGCTTTTCAGTCATGCCTGATGGGTTGATTATACACTGACTTCTCCACAGAGACCTTTTTAAAAAACTGGTATCCAGAATCTCAATTCCTGTTTCATGACTGTCCACAGGGAAATCTTTCCTACTCTTTGTTATCGCCCTCTCCCACCTAATTTCTTAACTCTAAACTGATTATATCAGAGGATGGGTGCCATGTTCCCTCTTCTTTTTTTTTTTTTTAAACTTATCTTTTATACAATTTTTAAAGGCTACACTCCATTTACAGTTATTACAAAATATTGGCTACAGCCCCCATATTGTTCAATACATTGTTGAGCTTATCTTATACTCAATAGTTTGTACCTCCTGAGAGAGTTAATTCTTAGATAGGTTGATAAGGAGTCCCTGGCTCTCAAGGATGAGAAAAGGGCAAAAGTTTTTTTTTCTACATTCCTTTATCTTAGTCACATAAAACATTATTATTATTATTTTTTTCAGCCCAGAGCTAATTATTATACAGCAAGACAACTCATCTTGATCAAGGGTATGTTTTTCCTTAAGCTCTGTACTAATGATTATATAGCAACAATGTATCTTGCTCAAGGACATGTTTCTCCTTCTTATGGAGAACCTTCTGTCTAATCCTGTTATCTTATGTGGGAGTGGGTCTGGTAAGACCTTTCTATTGTAGAAACCAATTGTAAAAGTATATAAGGCCTTGATAAGACTATTGAGTGGGGCACTCTCTACCCACTTCTGATATCTATGTTAGAAGCTTTCCCTATGCCCAGGGAGGAAGCCATTAAGGGTGGTGAAAGTGACGTCACTCAGTCATGTCCGACTCTTTGTGACCCCATGGACTGTAGTCTGCCAGGCTACTCTGTCCATGGAATTCTCCAGGCAAGAATACTGGAGTGGGTAGCCATTTCCTTCTCCAAGTGAGCTTCCTGACCGAAGGATTGAACCCAGGTCTCCTACATTGCAGACAGATTCTTTATCATCTGAGCTACCAGGGAAGTCTAGGGACTGAGTTAAAACAACTTGGGTTCAGATAGAACAAAGACCTCAGCATTTCACAATGTCATTTGTAAGCTTTTAATTTTACTTTTTTTATTGATTTAAAGTGTTAGTCACTTGGCCATATCCAGCTCTTTGCAACTCCATGGACTGTAGCCTGCCAAGCTTCTCTGTCCATGGAATTCTCTAGGCAAGAATACTGAAGCAGGTAGCCATTCCCTTCTCCAGGGGATCTTCCTGTCCCAGGGATCGAACCTAGGTCGCCTGCATTGCAGGCAGGTCCTTTACCATCTGAGCCACCATAGAAGCCCCTTATTGATTTTTAACCTAATACACTTCTCCTTGTCTATATTTAAAAAATTAGCAAATTAAGTGTACCTGAATAATTGCATGGAAGAAACAAATGCCGAATATTATTTGTCTCCATTTTCTTCCAAGTATATTTTCTTCAAAAAATGAAGGCATCATTTCGGTAAATGCTCGTCTGATATTTGCACGTAAACCTTTTGGAGGCTCATTGGTTACCTGTACTTAGAGACACATGGCAGAGAGTGTGGTTGTACAGATTTGCATTTTTTCCAAATAACACATATAGAAGCCAGTGAGGGGATGCAGGTAACTGATGCCTGGGAGGCATTCCTGCCCTGTTCCTGCCAGCTCTGTATCTCTCTCAGCCTTGGCCTCTGGAAAATACGGGGTTCTCAGGCCTACAGTGGGTGGGTGAACCACCTCCACAAGAATCTCAGACCTTTCCATTTGGTGTCCATTTTTTTAACCACAGGCCAGAAAGTATGCTCAGGCCTTCTGCACTGGATTTTCTGGTCCTCTCAATGTCCACCCTACACTTTGCCTTGATGGCACAGGGCACCAGGGAAGAGACAACTCTGGTTCCTGAGTGATCGTTCATATGCAGAAGTGTGTGTTAATTGCTCAGTCATGTCTGATTCTTTGTGACCACATGGACTGTAGCCCACCAGGATCCTCTGTCCATGGCATTCTCAAGGTAAGAATACTGGAGGGGCTTGCCATTTCCTTCTCCAGGTTCATATGCAGAGGTTTCCCATATATGGAAACTTTGATCCCTGGTTGGGGAACTAAGATCCTGAATGCTGTGCAGCATGGCCAAAAAAGAAAAAAAAAGATGCCTTCTAGGACTTGCCATAGGGTCTCCAGCCCTCAGATTGAAGGTCTATTTTACTTAGTAAGTCTCTCTATCCAAGTTTTCTGAATTATGTGAAAAATAATTGAGGTTTCAATCCATCAGCCATACTGCCTTTGGGCTTTCCTGTCTCCCACATGCTGAAACATATTCTTAACTCTGGGAAGGGTTCTATTCTCATCTCTTTGCATCCTAGACATTTTCTTGAAGAGGGGAAGCAGGGAGGTGTTGAATGACTAGCAGAAGGGCACACAGGAAGGGCAGTGGCCTGGAAAATTGTTTTCCTACTCACTCTCCGGTGAGTGGACACTGATTCCCACCTCCCCACCTTGGCTGACCAAACCCTGACACAACCCTGCACAGGCCCAGTGGGCTCCATGGATTCACTCGGGGAGTGCCCTGAGGCCAATCATGTCACAGAGTTCAACCACGAACATATGTTACCTTGACCGAATTTTGAAGGACTGTCACAGGAAATGTATTACTAGGCATGGAACTTAAAAAAAGTCGAAATGTGTCCTTGATAACAACATCTGTTTAAAACAAAGACAAAAAGGAAAATGCTTAACTCAGTAATATTTTTCTATAAGAAATAATTATTATAGGATAGAAAAAGATAAGCTCTGTTTAAGGACTAGTTTATCTTTTTAAAATATTTGATGTTGTAAAATGTTCAGAATGGAGGTGAGGGGACTCCTTCTAGAAGCTCTTCACCCAGGTGAGCCTGGCAGTCTGGATGTTGGCACAGTCAAATAAAGAAATTAAGAACTTGTTCTATTCTTTTTAAAAAATTATTAATTATTTTGACTGTGCTGGGTCTTCATTGCTGTGCATGGGCTTTCTCTAGTTGCAGCGACTAGGGGCTACTCTCTGGCTATGGTGTTCAGGCTCTAAAGCTCAAGGGCTTCAATCGTTGTGGTGCACAGGTCCAGTTGCCATGAGGTATGTGGAATCGTCCCAGACCAGGGATCGAACTTGTGTCCCCTGCATTGGCAGGCAGACTCTTAACCACTGGACCACCAGGGAAGTCCAGGAATGTTAATTTTCAATTCTTGATAGAAATGTTAAGGATCATTCCTCTGAAATTGGTAGTTTTGCAAACAAAAAAAAGGACAGTTACTATCTTTATGTTTGTGAAGTTGTTTTAATTTTTGTTTGTTGTTAGCCATTCAACGTAGGGAAAATTCCATGAAAATGGTCAGAAAGCATTATGGAGAATAAAGGAATGTGTTCCTTCTTCAGAGAAGAAGCAAGGGGAACTCAGTGAGCAGGGAAATGGAGAGACCTCACAGGCAGCATCAAGAAGTCAATATGCTTCCTTTTTGAGTTGTGCACAGAGAACCTAAGAAAAAACAAGCTGCATTCCGGTTTCAAAAGGCCAGAGCAGAACTGGGAAAGCCACTGTTCCTGTCACAGGAAGACACAAACATCATCCAAGGAGGCCTTTCTTGGCATTGGCCTCTAAGCACAAGTGACGGAGTTCCTCTGGCATGCTCCCCCTACTTCTTTAGGAGGAGCCCTCAGGCAGTAGCTGTTCCTTTTACCTGGAATGCTCTTCCTTTAGACTCCCCGACTTTTCTCAAGTGTTGGTCAAATGCCAACTTCTCAAAGAGGTCTACCCAGACCACCCCATTTAAAACTACTCTCCACCCTTCCTCCTTACTCCCATTCCACCCCGACCTTCCTGTTCCTCCTGACTTTACTTTTAATTTTTCCCAAAGCACTGACCACATTCTATCATACCATATACATTACTTATTTGTTATGTGGTTTGTTTATGTGGTTTGTATATCATATATCATATGATATACATTACTTATTTGTTATGTGGTTTGTTTATGTGGTTTGTCTGTCTCTACTCACTAGCATGTAAGCTTGAGGAGGGCAGATGACTGTGGTTGCTTTGTTCACCAACATGCCCTAAGTAGCTAGAACAGTGTGTGGTACACAGTAGGTTCTCAAATATTTATTAAATGAATGGCTGCAGATTAAAGCTGTATTTATACTTCTTGGTTTAGTAATCTAAATTAATGAGCTACATTAAATAGCCAAGATTAAGTTAGTTCTAGTATTGTTTTAGTAAAGTTAGTCCACTTTTTGGTTCAAGGGAAGAACCCAAACAAACTTTTTGACCAACTCAATGCAATTCCAGAGCAACATTAAAGTTGTTTCTATGGTAAAAATTTATCAGTAATCATGTATGGATACGAGAGTTGGACCATAAAGAAAGCTGAGCACCAAAGAATTGATGCTTTTGAACTGTGGTGTTGGAGAAGAGTCTTGAGAGTCCCTTGGACTGCAATGACATCAAACCAGTCAATCGTAAAGGAAATCAGTCTTGAATATTCATTGGAAGGACTGAAGCTCCCATACTTTGACCACCTGGTGTGAAGAACTGACTCATTAGAAAAGACCCTGATACTGGGAAAGATTGAAGGCAGGAGGAGAAGGGGACGACAGAGGATGAGATGGCTGGATGGCGTCACCGACTTGAAAGACATGATTTGAGCAAGCTCTGGGAGTTGGTGATGGACAGGGAAGCCTGGCGTGCTGCAGTCCATGGGATGGCAAAGAGTTGGACACTACTGAGCGACTGAACTGACTGACTGATTAGCATAGAAGTCAGATATCATAAAATCTTAGGGCTAATGATTTCATTAACTAACCGCCCCCGCCCCCCCCCCCCCCACACACACACAAACTGAAGAGTGAAAAAGGCCAGGTTTAGAGAAACATCTTAAAAATCATTTTTTTCTCTCATGACTGCAAAAGCATCAAGGATCTTAACATTTATAGACATCATAGAAGTTCAGAACTGGAATAGAATAGAAATCATCTTAGTATGGGACTTCTAGCAATGGGGCTGTGTAGTCACTTTATTTCTGAGGAAGCAGAGGCCTAGAGACGAGGTGTGATATATATAGTCAGGCAGTGGTGGGGGCCAAACTCTACTCAGGTCTTAGAATTTCAAGTCCAGAGGCTTTTTCCCTCTTTCTTTTTTTCTTTCATTCACTTTCTCTTTTCAACTTCTTACCTGAATGTAATTGTTAAAAATATTTATTTATTTATTTGGCTGCTCCTGGTCTTAGTTGTGACCTGTGGGATCTAGTTCCCTGACCAGGGATCTAACCTGGGCCCCCTGCATTAGGAGCATGGAGTCTCAGCCCCTGGACCACCAGGGAAGTCCCTCCCTGAATGTATTTTATTTTATACTGGTTCAGGTTAAGCCTTAGAACCCAAATGCTTATGTTAGTAAACAGTTGTAACAAGGACCAGAAGAGGATTTTTCTGTCCACTTAAGCTCTTAAACTTCATCAACAACTTTTCTGGCTTCCGTGGCCCATCCAGCCTCTTTGCAGGTCTGGCGAGGTCATTGTGAAGGTGAATGACTGGTCCTTATTCAGAAGGCTCCCATAGTACCTCTGCAGCAAACTGCTTTTTAGATGCCTTCTTTAGCATTTTTTCTTAATCATAATCCTAATCATCAGGATAAGGAACCTGATGATTCAAGTAGTAAACACCATATCATTTTTCTTTACTTATTTAAATAGAAGTAAGTCACAGACCTCACAGGAAGCAAGCCATCTTTTGTTCGTCTTGCAAAGAGTGGAAAGAGTGGAGATTCTGGTTGGCAGATGCTACAGACTCTGTCCTTGATGGAAGCAGTCTGTAGAAGGCAGGGCACGGGGCAATCAGGGAGTGAGGGATCTTTGGGGAAGGCTGCTAAGCCCTGTTGGTGGCTTGGTGACCAGTGCAGGCTGGCTGCTCTGTAAAGGAGGAGTGCCGGGAGCAGGAGCTCCGCCCCTGGCAAAGGTCATGAGGAAGGAGGCTGGACATACGCCAAGGCGGGATCGAGCCTCAGGAATCCCCCTGGAAATTCTCGAGCATCTACCCCCAAAACCAGAGTCTGCCTACTTTCTGCTTTGTGCTCTCACCTACACCTCTGACTTTATGGGGGGCTGTCCCCCCACTACCTCTCTCTGAAAAAAAAAAGAGTTAACTTACAGCTCCAGTTAATAAAGTTCCTGGGTGTGATAGTGTTTCAACCTACAAACTCCTTTGGAAGTCCTCTCTAGCCTGCCTGAATAGGTTTTTCCGGCCACATGTGATTGCTCAGATCCTCCCAACTGTGAGAGGCATGAGATGTTCTAAACTGTCTGAATACAGATTCCTTTGAGCAGTTAAAAGATTGATTAGAAATTGTATTGGTGAAGGGTTGAATTTTCACTTGTTGGGCCAATGTTTGCTGCTAAGTCTCCATATCCCTTACCTGCTGTGTCCCTGGCAGTGTATTGATTAATACAATTGGTGTAAGTAGTAGCTTTAATGTTTGTAACCTTGGACCCTTGAGTTAATTTTTTTCTTGTTATAGCCCACCACACCTTTGCCCTGTAGGAATGCAACTTTATTTAATGCTTTTGGAGGGTGGCGCCTGACTAGTTACCTTTAGAGAAAAATAAGTTTTCTGAAGAAAGGGTCTTAAAATGTTAACAGGCCTCCGGGCCAGAAGATGATGCAAATCACCTAAACTTTTGCATATGATAAGTTTGCAGAGAGAAAGCCTGGCTTACTGCATGACTCTGCCCCTTCCCCCATTATCCTCTATGCGTAACTTAAGGTATAAAAACTGCTTTGAAAAATAAAGTGCGGGCCTTGTTCACGGAAACTTGGTCTCCCCATGTCGTTCTTTCTCTCACCTTCTGGCTGAATTATTCAGCCTCTTTTCTCCACTGAATTTCCTCACTGAGCTATCCTTATTTAACCACTCTTTATATCCTTAATTAACGTTTGATTAAGCAATTGTTTCCTGATTGCCGATGCCATCTCCCCTTCGAATTCCCTGGATCCACCGGGGCTGGACCCTGGCAGAGAAGGTCTTCATCTTAACAGGCAACAATAAGGAAAGTCATCTGCATAGTTCTCACCTTTCTAGAAAGCCCTCTGTCAGGACACAAAGGAAGACACCAGAGAAAAGGCCCTGGATATCCCAGGCAGGCAGTTCTCTTCCATGACCTCCTGGGACAGTGAGGAAGTTTGCCCCACATAGCTTATTACCTATCATACAGCTCCTAAGGTTTCAATTATTTTTATACTACTGAATAAAAATGAGTCAATTCCAACTCCACATCTTCTCTCTTTGCAGCCCATTATACTTACTCGAGTGGGAAAGAAGGCAGTGATAGTATAGTTAGTGGTGGCAAGTATGACTTATGTTGGGCACACCCGTGGGGGTGTATGTGTCTATGAGACACATGTGAAAGTTAATTGTCATGTGGGTTATAGAGGATAAAAAGTGCTAAAACACCACCATGAGAACTGGTGTTAACTTGAACTCTGTTCCTGAACTTCTCTCATTCTGTAGTGAAAAATATAATTTTCTTCTTTTGTCCCAAGTCCGTTTTCTATTTCTTTTTTTATTAATATCATGCCTAGATGTTATTTATTTTGAATTCAAATGGTCTCCCAAAGAAGGTAACATGCAACAAAAAGACCCAGTTCAATTTGTAGTCTGAACATTTTTATTTGAATCTGGGTCGTGTAACCTAACTAACCCTTCTAGATTTCAAATCTTTCCTTTTAATATAGGATAAACAATGCCAATAATAATTGTTATAAGGATTGGATTCAATAAGAAAGGCCACATAAAAATGGTATTATTATATAAATGTTATATGCTCAACATACTTGAATCTGTGAAGGTTTTAATTAGCTCCTCCATTGCCAACATCCAAGAAACAGCAAGGTGGCAGTTTTGCAGAAACACCCAGTTTCCTGATTTCATTGCATCTTTGATCATTCTTTCAGCAATAGGTCCTTGTCCTTGTCCCAGTGAAATTGACTGCACCCTGAATTCAAAAACAATGAAATGCTGTTTCTTATTACTTTTAAGTAATGCAACTATTAAGAAATGTAAATATGGTAGGCTTCTAGAATATGCATACATTTCAAATTCTCATTCTGATAGATGTAAAAATAATTTTTCTTATTTTCTTGTTTTTTTACTATAACACACAAAAGTGCATAAGACAAATACAGTTGTGTATTCAAATATACAAATAAAAGTGCATAGAGGAAATAAACATCTGTGCTTGAGAAGAGAACTTCCCTAACACCCCAGAGACATCTCTTTTATCTCCTTTCTATTCCAATCATCTTCTCTTCCTCCATCCCAAAGGCATCCTTTGTCCTGACTGCTAATGCTATAGGTCAGTTTTTTTAAAAGCTTTTGAAAACCCAAAATCTAACATATATACAGGACTTCCCTGGTGGCTTAGATGGTAAAGTGTCTGTCTACAATGCAGGAGACCCGGGTTCAATCCCTGGGTTGGGAAGATCCCCTGGAGAAGGAAATGGCAATCCACTCCAGGACTATTGCCTGGAAAATCCCATTGACAGAGGAGCCTGGTAGGCTACAGTCCATGGGGTCACAACATATATACAAAAGTACACGAATCATTAGTGTTTAGCTTGATGATTTCTCTCAAAGAGAATGTACAGAAGAACCACCACCCAGGGCAAAAACAAAAAGAGAACATTACTAGTACCCTGTCAATTAGTATCCTCCCTTTGTCTCAAAGGCAACAATTATTTTGAATTCTAACACCATAGATTAATTTTGCTTGTTTTTGAATTTATATAAATGGAATCATAAAGTGTATATTATATTTGGTCTATTTCAATCAACATTATTTCTTCAGATTAATTCATATTACTGTGTGTCATTCATTTTCATAATATTCTACTGTATGCTTATCCATTCTGCTCTTGCTGGACTTTTGAGTTACTTCTGGTTCTTGGCTATTACAAATAATGCTGCAATAGCCATTCTCACAGACATCTCTTGGGATACATGTGTACTCCATTTTGTTGTGTATCTTCTTAGGAATGGAACTGCTGTTTGACAGAGTATGTGTACGCTTAATTTTTTTATAATATCAAACTGTTTTTCAGAGTGATGCCATCATTCCACACTTGTACCAGCAATGGGTGAGAGTACTTATTTTTCCACAACTTTGCTAACACCTGATAGATATATAATGGTATCTCATTGAGGTTTTAAATTATTTCCCATTTTCATAGGTTTATTTATTGGACATTTGGATATTTGCTTTTATATTCTTCTCTCCCCTTTTTTCCTACTGGTTCACCTGTCTTTTTTCTTATTGATTTCTAAGGGTTCTTTACATTGGATATAAACTCTTTGTTATTATTATTTTTTAAATTGTTTTCATAGTTTTGCCTTTTCCAGAATGTCATATACTTGGAACCATCCAGTATATATAGCCTTTTCAGATTGGCCTCTATCACATAGTAATATGCATTTAAAGTTCTTGCATGTCTTTTCATAGCTTGATAGGCTCATTTGTTTTTAGCACTGAATAGTATCCATTGTGGGCTTCCTGGGTAGCTCAGCTGGTAAAGAATACAACTGCAATGTAGTAGACCCTGGTTCAAATCCTGGGTCAGAAAGTTCACCCGGAGAAGGGATAGGCTACCCACTCTTGTATTCTTGGGCTTCCCTGGTGGCTCAGATGGTAAAAGAATCCACCTGCAATGCAGGAGACTTGGGTTCAATTCCTGGGTTGGGATGAGCCCCTGGAGGAGGGCATGGCAACCCACTCCAGTACTCTTGCTTGGAGAATCCCCATGGACAGAGGAGCCTGGCGGGCTATAGTCTATGAGGTAGCAGAGTTAGACTTGACTGAGCGACTAAGCACAGAAAGCAAAGCACAAAAAAAGAAAAGAAAGCAAAGCACAATATCCATTATATGGATATACCACAGTTTATTCATCCACTCATCTACTGAAGGACATCTTGGTTGCTTCCAAGTTTTGACAATTATGAATAAAGCTGCTATGCATTTAATGTAGGCTCTAGTATAACGTAGATTCTTGGGTGAACATAAGTTCTTAACTCCTTTGGGTAAAAGCCAGATGGCTGATCATATGAAGCACAAAACTGTCTTCCAAAGTGGCTGTACCATTTTGTATTCTCACCAACAATGAATGAGAGTTTCTGTTGCTAGTATGCATTAATGCAATCTATTTTAAGTCCAGTAACCTTGCTAAATCCACTACAAATTAAGATACATTTTATCAGAGTAGAAGAATGTCCTATTTCTGTTTTTCTCTTTTTAAGACATGATTTCCAGATTCTTGGTTTATTAGGACATTTCCCACCATGAATTCATGTCGAATTTTAACAGATGCTTTTTCTGCATATGTTGAATTAATAGTTTTCTTCTTTAAGGATATTTTGCCATTACTCTTTCAATGTGGTGAATTAAATTAATTTATTTTCAGTATTTTAATGCTTATATTACTGAAATAAGCCCAGAATTCTGGGAAGGTTTTTAATAATGAATTCAATAAAAAATTATTGAACTATTTAGATATTCTAATTATTCTTATTAGTTTTTTAAAGGTGTGCTTTTGGAGGAATTTTCTTGTTTATCAACATTTTCAAATTCATTGGCAAAGTTTTCTTTTTAAATAATATGCTTTTATGATTATTTTAATGTCTGCAGGTCTATAGTGATATTCTCTTACTCATTCATGATATAGGTTTTTTGAATTTCTCTGTTTCTTTCTCTCTGTATTAGCAGTTTCAACAGAGATTTATATTTTATTAAATTTTTCAAAAAAGCAACTTCTGTTCTTTTAGATCTTGTCTATTGAATGAATGTTTTCTGTCACTAGTTTCTGCTTTTAGCTTATTATTTTTTCCTTCTGTTAGAGTTTAACAACTAAGTTTTAGATTGCCTAATTTTTCTTAGTGGGAATATTAGCCTGAGTTCTTAGTCTGACATTTCTGGAACCAGAAGTCATTACATATGTATAAATTTACACTAAGTGTCTTATTACTAAATCCCCCTGGTTTTTGATAGGTTATATTGTTTTGTCATTGTCCATTTATTGGACAATTTCCAGTATGATTTCTCTTTAACAAACAAGCTGTTCAGAAGAACATTTTTTTTGCTTTCCAAATATTAAAAAAATTAACTTTTAAGATTTCTAAGACTTATTGTGGTCAGGGAATATGTTTTATTCTTTTTGAAATACCTATCTCTTAGAAAATCATTAATTTTATAAATGATGCATATGTATTTGAAGATCTTGCATTTGTTTTATTTGTTGAGCATAAAGATTAAGGTTCTTCATTTCACTATTAATTTCATCAGCCAAGTATTTTACCTTTATAACACCTTTATAACCTTTATAACAAAAGTTATAAAGTTAATATAAGTATCTATGTACCCATACCCAGCTTCAGAAGTAAAACATATGATCTGAGCTTGCATTATGCCCCTCCCTGTTCACTTTTCTTATTATCCAAGCTTCACCTTCTACAAGGTCACTGCTCTCCTGGACTTGGTATAACTTTTGTACTTCTCTTTATACTATTATTGCAAAAATGTGAACTCATAAGCAGTATATAATATATATCTGTTTATCTATTAATATATTTAATATATATCTGTTTAATAATTTTATATGATTTATCAAATTTCTCCAATATTATATAATTTTTGTGCAACTTAATTTATTTTGCCCAATATTAGTTTGTGTGACCCATCCATATTAATAAACATAGTCCTAATTTATTTATTTTCATGGCTATAGTGTATTCAATTATATGAATATGCCACAATTTATATATTTTTTTAAGATGGACATTTTGGTTGTTTCCAGGGTTTTTTTGTTGTTGCTATTATAAACATGTTTCTATGAATGTTCCTGAATATGGCTCTTTGCCCATCCATGACTGACTTTGAACATGCAAATTCAGTAGTAAGTTGTTGGGATATGGGGAATGCTCTCTGCAACTCTGATATACTGCTAATTTCTCTTCAAAATGATTTTAACTAATTTTTCACTCCCACTTGCAATATGAATATTTCTATAGCTCCCTATCTTTGGCACGATTTTGCTAATTTGATGAGTATGAAATATCTTCTTAATGGTTTTAACTTATTGTTTCCTAATTACTAGTGAGGTTGGCCTGGGTCACACGGCGCCCAGACATTAAGTCAAACATCATTCTGAATGAGTCTGTGGGGTTGTTTCTGGGTGAGATTAATATTTGAATCAGCAGACTGAGTAAAGCAGATTTTCCTCCTTAATGTAGATGGGGCCCACCCAGTCAAGTGAAGACTTGAACAGAATGAAAATGTTGAGGAAGAGGGAACTCCTTCAGCCTGACTGAGCTGGGTCACTGTATTTCTTTGCTTTTGGATTCAAATGAAAACACTGACTTTTCTTGGGTCTTGAGTCTGCTGGCTTTCAGATTGGGACTTGTATTATTATTACTTCTGGTTTTCAGACCTTTGGACTTGGACTAGAATTACATATTGACTTTCCTGTGTTTCTCTCTTGCTGACTGCAGATTTTGGAGATTAGCCTCCATAATCCTGTAAGCAAATATCTCATTTTATGTATTTTATATATATATATATATATATATATATACACACACACACATATAGCATAATATAGTCAAGGCCATGGTTTTTCCAGTAGTCATGTACAGGTGTGAGAGTTGGACCGTAAAGAAGGCTGAGTGCCAAAGAACTGATGCTTTTGAACCGGGTGCTGGAGAAGACTCTTGAGAGTCCCTTGGACTGCAAGGAGAGCAAACCAGCCAACCCTAAACGAAATCAACCCTGAATATTCATTGGAAGGACTGATGCTGAAGCTGAAGCTCCAATATTTGGCCATCCTATGCGAAGAGCTGACTCACTGGAAAAGACCCTGATGCTGGGAAAGATTGAGGGCAGGAGGAGAAGGGGATAGCAGAGGATGAAATGATTGGATGACATCATTGACTAAATAGATATGAGTCTGAGCAAACTCCAGGAGATAATGAAGGACACAGAAGCCTGGCATGCTGCAGTCCATGGGGTCGCAAAGAGTTGGACATGATGGAACAACTGAACAACAACAACAATAGGGTAATATATATATGTTATTTGCACAATATATATAATTTGTATTACATGTGTGTGTGTGTATATATATATCCATATATATCTGTTTCTCTAGAGAAGCTTCACTAATAAAGATCGTTGCTGTTTAGTCGCTCAGTTGTGTCCAACTCTTTGAACTTCAAAGAACAGATGGAATTCATTGTCTTGTACTCTCCATGCAATGGCCTGTCGGAGCTGGAGATTACCTCCTATAGATATGAGACCCCTACTCTCCCCTGCTATCCCGTGGTCTTATGTACTTTCCTACCCATCAGAACACCATCTTGGGGAAGACTTGGGAAAGAAGGAGTCAGGAACACTGAGTTTTTGTGAGAAAGGAGTCAAAACAGCTTACTCTGGAGAGATTTACATCTGAAGAAAATATAATATTGTAAATTCACAAGTTTAAACTTCCCCCTCCCTTTCTTACTCAGCAGAATAGAGGCTCAGGAGAAAGAAGAGATTAATAATACAACCTAAAGAGCTATGGGATTTTTTTGTACATTTGAGCATAAGGCGTAAACTACAGTCCTTTTATAGTTACATTAAAATAATGTCTGAAATAGCAAATGTTTTAATTATTATTTCATTAATCATGCTTCAATATTTAAACAATCTCCCCTTTGCTCAAATGAAGTTTACATCTGCTTGTATGAATTTACTACCACTTTAATCACATGCATAGCTAACTATTACATATTTTAACTTATTTAGTAAGGGATACCTGAATTAGGAATTCACATTCCACAGAGGGAAGGAAAAAAAAAAGGCAAATTTTAACTAGGCGATGTTCATATGAATGATTAAAACTGAACAATGTGACCTTACCTTTCTGAATATCCACTCTCCCGGGCAAACCTCTGAAATGCACCCATGGGATCTGAGCCTGTGCTTAAGATAAATACCAGGGGAGTGTTGTATGACATGTCTTGATACAGAGTGGGGAGGTCGACAGGTGGTGTCTCTATAAAGGCTTTCCCAAGATTTTCTATGACAAAGTCTGTAAGAGCAAAAACCACCTGAAAGTTGAAAGAAAAAACATTAAAAGGCTACTGGATGAGGATCCATTTCAACATAGTATCAGAAGCTCTACCCAGAGCCATTAGGCAAGACAAAGAAGTAAGGCATCCAAATCAGAAAGGAAGAATTAAAATTGTCCTTATTTGCAGATGATATGATCTTATAGAGTCAACCCTCGAACAACATGAATTTGACCCAAGATATGGGTTCATTTTCATTTTTATGCATCTGAATATCCAATTTGCCCAACACAATTTATTGAAGAGACTATGCTTTCCCATTCTGTTTGCTGTAGTGGCTATACCAATTTACATTCCTGCTTACACCACTCATAAAAATGAACTCAAAATGAATTAAAAATTTAAATATAAGACTCCAAACCATAAAACTCCTAGAAGAAAACAGAGGGGAAAGGCTCCTTGACGTAGCTTTGGCAATGAGATTTTGGATATGACACCAAAAGCAAATAACGAAAGCAAAAATAACCACGTGGGACTGCACAAAATAAAAAAGCTCCTGTGCAGCAAAAGAACCAACCAACAAAATAGGAAGACAACCTATGGAATGGGAGAAGGTATCTTTGAGCCATACACCTAATAAGGTGCTAAAATCCAAAAATATATAAGAGATTCATGCAACTCGATAGCAAAAAAATTCCAAACAATCAAATTAAAAAACAGGCAGAAGATCTGAATAGGAACTTTTCCAGAAAAGACATATATCTGTCTGCTTAGCATCATTAATCATCAGGGAAATGTAAATCAAAATCACAATGAGATATCACTTCATACCTGTTAAAGTGACTATTATCAAAGAGACAAGGAATAAATGTTGGTGAGGATCTGGAGAAAAGGGAGCCCTGAGGCATTGTTGCTAGGAATGTAAATTGATGTCTCCACTAAAAAACAGTATTTATATTTTGCAAAAAATTAAAACCAGAACTACCATATGATCCAGCACTCACAATTCTGGGTATTTATCTTAAGAAAATGAAAGCAATAACTTGAACAAAATACATGCACCGCTGTCTTCACTGCAGCACTATTTACAATAGCCAGGACATGAAAACAACCTGTGTCTATCAATGGATAAATAAAGAAAGAAAATGTGATACATACACATATAGGAATATTATTCAGCCATAAAAAAGAATGAACTCTTGCCATTTGCAACAACACAAATGGACCTTGAGGGCATTATACTAAGTGGAATAAGTCAGACAGAAAAAAACAAACATATTATCTTTCATATGTGGAATCTTAAAAATAGCAACAACAAGGCAAAATACTCTTTGACATAAATCACAGCAATATCTTTTTTGACCCAACTCCTGGAAATAAAAACAAAAATAAACAATTGGGACCTAATTAAACTTAAAAGCTTTTGCACAGCAAAGGAAACTATAAACAAAATGAAAAGACAATCCTCAGAATGGGAGAAAATAATTGCAAGTGAAACAATTGACAAAAGACTAATTTCCAAAATATACAAGCAGCTCAATATCAGAAAAACAAACAACCCAATCAAAAAGTGATTGAAAGACCTGAACAGGCATTTCTCCAAAGAAGACACACAAATGGTCAACAAACATATGACAAGATGCTCAATATCACTCATTATTAGAGAAATGCAAATCAAAACTACAATGAAGTATCACCTTACGTGGGTCAGAATGGCCACCAACAAAAAATCTACAAAAAAATAAATGCTGGAGAAGATGTGGAGAAAAGTGAACCCTGTCGGACTGTCGGTGGGGATGTAAATTGATACAGCCACTAAGAACAGTATGTAGATTCCTTAAAAAACCAGGAATAGAACTACCACATGACCCAAGAATCCCAGCACTGGGATTGAGATGGGGATGAGAAAACCATCATTCTAAAAGATACATGCACCACAGTATTCACTGCAGCACTATTTACAATAGCCAGGACATGGAAGCAACCTAGATATCTATCAACAGATGAATGGATAAAGAAGTAGTGCTACATATATACACAGAATATTACTCAGACATAAAAAGGAATGCATTTGTTAGTTAGTTCTAGGGAGTTGAATGAACCTAGAGCCTGTTACACAGCATGAAATAAGTCAGAAAAAGAAAAATGAATATCACATATTAACACATATATATGGAATCTAGAAAGATGGTACTGATGAACCTATTTGCAGGGCAGGAATAGAGATGCAGACGTAGAGAACGGACTTGTGGACAGTGAGGGGGAAGGAGAGGGTTGGATGAACTGAGAAAGCAGCGTTGAATCATATACATTGCCATGTGTAAAATGGATAGCTAATGGGAGATTGCTATATATCACAGAGAGCTCAACACTGTTCTGTGACAACCTAGAGGAGTGGGATGGGATAGGGGGTAGGAGGGAACTCCTGCAGGGGAGACATATGTGTACTTATGCCTGAGTTGTGTTGCTGTGTGGCAGAAGCCAATACAACACTGTAAAACAATTACCCTCCAATTAAAAATAAATTTAAAAAATAGCAACAACAACAATAAACTTCTGGATACAGAGAACACACCGTTGTTTGCCAGAGAGCAGAAAATGGATGCAGAGGGTGAAAAGGTAAAAATAAAAATTAAATGTAAAAAATAAATGTGTGTGTGTGAAAGAGAGAACACACTTCATTTCCCAAGATTGAGATTCTTAACTAGAATTACATAATCATACATGGTAGAGCATTTGTGTATTTTCTAAGAAGGCTTGCAACTTTCATCATATTCTTCAGAGGGTCCAAGAGACAAAAAAAAAAAAAAAAAAAACCTCTCAACATTGTAAATCAACCATACTCCAATAAAAAATTAATTAAAAACAAACAAACAAAAAATCCTTGTCCTCAGGCTGACCTGATTTCATGACTGGGAGGGGTAGGAAATCATTTTCTACCAAGCCCCTTTGCTCCTCCCCTCTCCAAGCCTAGGTGGTGCCTGAGGGGGAGTGACTCCGCCCACTTCTGGTGCAGGGCTCGACTCCATTTCTCATTCTATTTATTTCTTTTTTGTTCCCATGAGCAATCACTCTAACCACAGCTTGAAGTCCTGGCTCTCAGCTCTTCCTGGTCCTTCTCCTCTGGAACCCTCTTCCTTCTCCCAACTGGTCTGCCCTTGAGTTTCTGCTAGGCTTCCCCACCCAGGGGCACTGTTTCAGGTCTCCCTGCTGCTGCCCAACACCCTCCAGTCTGCCCCCACAGGTTGTTGGTATGACACAGGAAATGACTTATATGAGAAGTTGAGACTATCACCTCTTCGAAGAGGTCCTCCTTGATTTCCTACTCTAGTTTCCACTGTACTACTTTTATTGAAACTTCCCTTTCATGTCCTTCTTAGAACTTTTTGCAAGCAGAAAGTATTTTATTCTTTCTGTCCCTTCTCTCTCCCACTAGAATACAAGCCTTTGGGAGTAATTTTTATTTTTCATAAGAAAAAGAGAATTTTATTTTTCACAATTGTATCCTCAGTGCCTGGAATACAACAATTACTCACCAAGGTATTTGTTAAATATTTTATGGACAGAAGCTGAGGGACATGTACTGGTCTTCAAATGATAGAAAGTGAGTCTTAGGTCTTTTCCTGAGTCTGATCTTCTTTGGATCCGAGAAATGCGAATATTGGCTGTGAGACAAGGCCCCATAGCAGGTGGAATCTTGCATGGATGTAGCCCACCAGCATCTGTTCTCTTCCCAAGAACTCTTGTGTAGTCATATTTCTACTGCATGATGCAATTTTCCTATCTGTAGCTGATTGGATGAGGAACAAAACTTAAGTTGAGCTGGACCAATCAGAATCTCTCTCTTGAGAATTTGAAACTAGAGGAACAATTTCATTGAGAGTTGAGTGCTATCAATGGCAATACTATAGAGTTATGTTCAGTGAGTTGCCCAGTGAGCTGCTCCTCCTGAAGTGTGATTAACTGGCTTTTCCTCAAATTTAATGAGCTACCCCAGTATCCTTTTATTTTAATATATCCTTTTTAGTCTTGAACTTATTAAATTTGTTCTATATGGCTGCAACCTTAAGAACCTTAGCTCATACACGGAGACACAGAACCTGAAACAAAAATAACAAAAATTTCCCATAGTCTAGAATTTTCTAGCCTATGTCTCAATCTTTAAAACTCCTTCTTTGGGACTACTGCTGTTTAATCATCCTTTCATCTTTGTCAGTATCCGACCTTGTAGCCACTGTCCCATATCCACTGAAGACTTGCCACCTAGCTTACAGCTTCCTCTGCATTTATGTCTGTTCCAGTGATTTATCAACTGTGTCTCAGGCATTGTCTTGTCATCATCTGGGGTGACACAACCCAGGTTCAGGGTCCAGAAGGACCTCCCACATCCTAACTGCACAGTGCCTTCACCTCAAACTCTAGTGCACATCATCTCATCACTTTCTCAGTCACCCACACCTATGGCCACCCTCAGGACATGGTCACCACTTGGAACTTCTCATTAGAAGTTCTAAGCTCAACTTTGATCCCAACCTCTCCTGTCCTTCTAACTGTGCTACATTCCTAGTCCAACTACATTTGCTTCCAAAGAAACTTTCAAGGTTTTCCCTCTTCTCCCAGTCTATAAGCTTTTTCTTAGAGCTCTTCCCCTTTATAGAACTACTTTTACCAACAATCTCAATGACCTTCTATCTTCCATTCATCTATTTCAATTATCAGTAGCCCAGGCCAACCCCACAGCCTTTCTGTTTTCCTAAAGAGACGGTAGAAAATCCTACAGTATAGCCTCAATATCTCCAAACTATGGTTTCACTTTCTCCAGTGCATTTTCTTTCTCCCATTTCTCATAGAACACCCTCCATTCATTACAATCTGTTGATAATTCTTGCTGTATTGAAACACTACGCCTACTTGGTTTCCACATCATTTCTTTCTTCTGATGTTCTTCTTGCCCCTCTGCCTCTTCCTTCTTAAGGGCTCTTCATCCTTTCTCTTTGTCTTTTCAAAGTTGGTGCTCCTCAGGGTTTCATCCTTTGCCCATCTGTCCTCTTAACCTATTATTCCTCTACGATTTTAACAACTCCTGTGGTTTTACTTTCCAACTCAATGTTAATGATTCCCCAATCTCTATTTTTTAAGCTGTATTTCTCTCTAAAGTTTTCTACCCAGATATTAATTGGTCCCCAGACTACTATACATTTTGATATTGGTAGATACTGCAGACTCAGTGACGTCTTTATCTAACATGTTTCTCCTTTCACATTTGTTTAGTTGTTGATACAACTCTCCCCTTTGGCCCCCACGCAAAAACCAAGAGCCATACTAGTTGCCTCATCTCCACATCTCACTCCATCTCTTTAATCTACTACCTCTATCTTAATGCAGGTTGCCATAATTTTAAAACAATTTTTATTGAAGTACAGTTGATTTACAATGTTTTATTAGCTTCAGGTGTACAGCAAAGTGAATTATATATATACGTATATATGTATATATCTCCATTCTTTTTCAGATTCTTTTCTCATATAGGTTATTACAGGATATTGAGTAGAGTTCCCTGTGCTGTACAGTAGGTCCTTGTTATCTAGTTTATATATGGTAGTGGGTATATATTAACCCCAACCTCCTAATTTATTATTTCCCTCCATGTTTCTCTTTTGGTAATCAAATGTCTGATTTCAAGATACATGAGTCTGTTTCTGGTTTGTAAATAAGTTCATTTGTATCATTTTTTAAATTAGATTTCACATATAAGTGATATCATAGGATATTTCTCTTTCTCTGTATGACTTAACTTCACTTAATATAATCTCTAGGTCTATCCATGTTGCTGCAAATGGTGCTATTTCATTCTATTTTATGCAAGCTGTCATAATTTCTTACATAATTATGTCAACCATCTTCACACTGGTCTTGGTGACTATGTTATTTTTCTGTTCAAATGCCTCCTTCCCATTGCTGCCAAGTTCTGAGAGGCTCACCAGTCCTCTGCTAACACCATCCAGCAGAGCCCTGACCTCCCTGGCAGGAAGCACAAGTTCCCCATGGCAACATTAAGGAAGTTCCTCTAGGTCCCTGGATGACTCTCCAGCCTTTTCTCTCATCATTTCCTGTATAAAATATTGTGCTCTATTGATAACACAAAGTCTCCATTTCTTACTAACAACACAAAGTCACAAACCACTTCCCAAATTTGGCCATTGTTACTTTCTAAATAAATCTAATCAGTCCATGAATCATAACTGGCTGGTGAGCTTTAGCAGAAATAATTATAACACAGTTCTTTAATGAAAAATATCCTACCTTTTCTTCTTTACAGCATTTAATAAGGATTAACTTGTGGAAAGAACTTAGTTCTGGACGCCAAAAATTATAGCTTGTGGGCACCTTTTCCGTTGTTATGAGTTGATCACTCTCCTTCATTATAGAATAGGCGTCCTGATCAGGTGGGTTAATATAAGTCTCAAAAGACCCTGGAAACACAATTTTAAAACATGCTTTAATTACAGTTGCTATGACTGTGATATTAAATAAATGTGTGTGTTTAGTTGCTCAGTTGTGTCTGACTCTTTGCGACCCTTGGGACTATAGCCCGCCAGGTTCCTCTGTCCATGAGATTCTCCAGGCAAGAATACTGGAGTGGGTTGCCATTTCTCCCCCAGAGGATCTTGCTGACCCAGGAATTGAACCCACATCTCCTGTGTCTTCTGTGTTGCAGGTGGATTCTTTACCCACTGAGCCACTGGGGAAACCCATTAAATAAGTATATTTGGTAAGGAAAAAATTTCTACGTTTACTATCAGTTTTTTATATTACTGCAAATGTAAATATATTAATCTCCCTCTACCCAACCTAATTAGGAAATACTGAATTGAAAATTGGATCAGAAAATGAATTCAAACCACTTACAAAACATGAAGTTAAAACAAATGACAGAGAAGTTACCAATTAAAGGATGCGTAGAGATTTATCAATCAAATGTGAGCAAAAAAAAAAACCAACCCTAAGTGATAAGAAGTGATGAGTAATATTAGCTATATTAGAATTCAAGGCAAACATAATTAAATGGGACAAAATAGGTCAAGTTATATTAATTACAATATGGACCCAATAATAAAAATATAATAAAATAAGTCAATATGTGTCAGACAATAGCATAAAAATACATCAAACTATCGCTGCTGGGACTTCCTTGGTGGTCCAGTGTTAAGAATCTGCCTTCCTATGCAGGGGATGTGGGTTTAATCCCTGGTTGGAGAACTAAAATCCCACATGCCAAAGGGCAACTAAGCCTGAGTGCTGCAGCTAGAGAAAGCCCGAGTGCCACAACAAAGACCCTGGGTAGCCCCACCCCAAAAATGCCCCCAGAACCCCCATCACTGTTGGAGGAAGAAGAAAAAGCAGAAAAAAACATAGCAGTGATAGAAAATAACACAATTATTAGTGTGAGACAGATGAAGCAAATAAAATATGTGTGAGACAGATGAAGCAAATAAAATATTCAGGCATATATACTTTTTTTTTACCATATAAATAACATATGAATAAATTGTGCATTATGCATGAGTCCTGAAGAATCGATGCTTTTGAATTGTGGTGCTGGAGAAGACTCTCGAGAGTCCCTTGGACTGCAAGGAGATCCAACCAGTCAACCATAAAGGAAATCAACCCTGACTATTCACTGAAAGGACGGATGCTGAAGCTGAAGCTCCACTACTTTGGCTACCTTGATATGAAGAACCGACTCACTGGAAAAGACCCTGATGCTGAGAAAGTCAGGGCATGAGAAGAAGGGGGCGACAGAGGATGAGATGGTTGGATGGCATCATCAACTCAAGGGACATGAATCTGTGCAAACTCAGGGATATAGTGAAGGACAGGGAAGCCTGCCATTCTGCAGTTCACAAGGTGGCAAAGAGCTGGACATGACTGAGTGACTGAATAAGACTTAGCACTGAAATTCCTGCAGGGTGCATAATGTGCTGCTGTAAGCCGCTCAGCAGACCAACACGACCATCTAGTGATGAAATAGGCTGCTGGGGTTGAATATTACACTAAATGGTTGGCTTCCACGGCAGGCTGGAAAATGACTTTTTCCAGCTAGTCTGTGGGGCTCTCCTCTGAGGGCCTAACAATAGCAGCTACAGAGCTGGTGACAGAAATTTAGTGCCACTTAAGCTCATGCCCCTGGAGCAGTAGGTAATTCTGTAAGACTTCTAATTTCTGTGTGAAATATAGACAATCACATGGCGTGAGACCACAGGGTAGAGCACACCACAGCACTTTTTACTGGATGCATTATTCTGAGAACCAGGTAGTGGAAACATTTATTCCAAAAGGACTTCTTTTCTCCTCAGGTTCTCATTATTGTAATGTAATGGTCACTAGGGCTTTGGCTAATAAGGCAGGATAATTTAAAATTCTAACTCCCAACTAATAGAACATGAAACACATAGGCACAAGATTAAGGCAATTAGGAAGCCATTGAAGGTGAGTGGCTTTGAAATTAATTATTAAATTTCACCTGCAAAGATCTAAAGCTCACTTTTAGAACACAAGCCATCCTACCACACACAAACCTTCGTGATTCTGCAGGATTTCCAGAATCAACCTTGAAATTTAACAAATGAAAGCAAGAAAGTTGTTTTAAATTGCTAAAATTTTAGTCTCAGATGACAGTAATAAATAGTGTCTTTTGTCCAAACATGATGAGTTGTTTTCAGAATTACTTTGTCTTTCAACCTTCACCTCTTTCTTTGCCTCTATGTTTATGAAGCTCCATCTAGCCCTTCTGCTTTGGGTCTTTCCCCTACTGTCCATCACTAGACTTCTCCTATGAGTATTTTTCTTCTGTATTCTACCTCTTCCTCTAGCCATATTGTTTAATTGGTCCACAATATAGAAACACAATTTTCACTTGGTTTATTTACTGAAGAGTATTTTATTTTTCCTAGTCTTTATTTAGAAATCAAATGAGCATGTAAGGATCCCAGAATTTCTGGTCCACATAGCCTTTAAACCACCACAGTTACTGGGTGTACTCAGGAAAAAACCCATTCATATGAGAAGTAGAAGAATAATTACTAAAAATAATAACAGAACACACAACTTCAAATAAGTACAAGGAAAATAAAAAAAAAAGAATGTGGACAACTGACCTGAAGGCAAGAAAGAAGAAGTAAAAAATAAAGAAAAGCATGCCAAGGAAAAAATCCCTATAAATAAGGTGACGGAAGTAAGTCCAAATAAATGAGGATTTTCTCAACTCTGCCACTACTGCCATTTGGTCCAAGTGGTCATTTGCAAGTGGTCATTTGTTGTGGAGGGTTGTTCTGGTTGTAGGATGTTTAGTTACATCTCTGGTTTCTACCTACTGGATGCCTGTAGCACCACCCCAGTTGTGGGATCCAATAATATCTTCAGAATGTCCCCTGGGGAACAAAATCTCCCCTAGTTGAGAGCCACTGAAATAGAGGTATAACCAACTTTACAATAGTTGGATTAAAAATTGCTTGTTTAAAAAGAGACTGCCATGTTGCTCAAAACAAAAAAATCCTACTAAAGATACACTGAAACATGATGATGACCCAGAAGAGATAAAAATAAAGAATGCAGAAATATACAGAGGGAATACTAATGAAGACAATTCTGCTGTAATAATATCTAATAATACTAATATTAGAAAATATATTTTAAGGCAAAAAGCACTATTCAGGTATTTTACTTGTTAGGAAGATAATCACCCTAAACCTATTTATGCTTAATTAACAACATCAGTTCCACAAGATATAATGGGAGAAATTCTAGAATTACAGAGAAATTGTCATAGTGGTGTACCTTAATATATCTCTCTTAGAAATGACTGGTTAGGTGTAAAAAACAGTAAAATAAATACCACAATTAATAGGTTTGAATTAAAGTTTACATGGGGCTTCCCTGGTGGCTCAGTGGCAAAGAATCTGCCTGTCAATGCAGGATATGTGGGTTCAATCCCTGGGACAGGAAGATCCCCTGGAGGAGGAAATGGCAATCTACTCCAGTATTCTTGCCTGGGAAATCCCATGGACAGAGGAACTTGGCAAACTACTTTTAATGGGGTGGCAAAAGAGTCAGACATGACTTATTGGCTAAACAACAACAGCAAAGATCACATACACATAGTAAAACATGGGGGGAGAGTAACATCGACTGTTATAATTCAGAGCAGGCATAACCCTTGGGAAAGAGGGAAAGGGGTCTATGAAGGAGTATACGGGAATTCTGCAATGCTAGTGCTGGTCTAGTTCTTGACTTGGGTGGTAGCTCAGAATTGGTCAGTATTTTATAACAAGCTGTTGATTTTGATTTGTGTACTTTTCCATATGTATGCTATCCCTCAGTAAGAAGTTAAAAAAAAGTACAACCTGCCATGCTCAATTGTGTCTGACTCTTTGCCACCCTGTGGACTGTAGCCCCTAGGCTCCTCTGTCCTTGGGATTCTCCAGGCAAGAATATATATTGGTGTGGGATACCATTCCCTTCTCTAGGGGAATCTTCCTGACTCAGGGATTGAATTTGTGTCTCCTGCATTGCAAGAAGATTTTTTACCATTGAGCCACTAGGGAAGCCAAAACCAGTATGAGATGAAGCTAAAATAATACTTGGAGGTAAATGCATCTCCTTAAAATGGGTATAATTGTAAACATGAAATATTGAAAATTCACGGGCCAAGCATTTACCTCAAGAAACTTGGAAAACAAGTAATTCAAAATTTCTTAAAAATGAAGACTTTCCTAGTGAAAAATACTGATACTGCAGAAGAGGTTAAAGAAGACTTTTAAAGTTAGGATTCATGAATTTGTTTACAATCATCATTTTTGATGTATTACCTATGCGTATGGAAATAGGAAATAACACTATATATTGTGTAAGTCCTTTAAAAACTGGAAATAATTCTTCTAAGTCACAGCAGGCGAACCACGTGGCAGTAACCAGCCAGGGAAATTCAGGCTTAGGTGGGCGTTCCTGTTAGAAGACAGAAAAAAAGTGAATAGTAATTCACAAAGACAACCAAAGAATACGCCTTCACCTTGTCTAAGTGAAAAACCAAGCTCTAACAGCATATTAAAAATAACCATTTTCCCAGGACAGATATAAGATATGGTGAAATAGATATGCTGTTGAATCAATTCTACCTGTTGGTGTTTGAAATTAAGTGCAGCTGATGAAAGCTTTTCATGTTGACATGTGCTGAAAGTCATTGATCTTGTGAAGGGTTAACAATAAATCTGTAAAGTCTACTTGTAGCCTGTTCTCCAACATGCCACACCGGTCTCTCCCCACCCCTCAAATATTCTTATATTGATGATTTTTTTCCTAGAGAACTAGTTTCCAAATCCAGTTCCTAGATGTTCACACTTCTAGGAGACGGGGAAATCTGAGAAGTAGAGCCAAATAAGTAGCAAGACAAGTAGTACTCTCCTTCCAGCTGGGATGAGTGTGTATATGTCTAATCATTTCACATCTTCCCAGCAATTTCAGGGAAAAGTATCAATATTATGCCGTCTGGCAATATTCCATGAAGCTCTTACATGTGGGTAAACAGTTTTAAAAGAGACAGAGAAACAGCTGTAATTGTAGACTGAAACTAGATCTTTGAAAATTTAATGAATATTTGCCTCAGGCTTCTATCAGTTCTGTTCAGTTCATTTCAGTCATTCAGTCATGTCCAATTCTTTGTGACCCCATGGACTGCAGCATGCCAGGCTTCCCTGTCCATCACCAACTCCCAGAGCTTGCTCAAACTCATGTCCATCGAGTCTGTGATGCCATCCAACCATCTCATCCTCTCTCGACCCCTTCTCCTCCTGCCTTCAATCTTTTCCAGCATCAGGGTCTTTTCTAATGAGTCACTTCTTTCCATCAAGTGGCCAAAGTACTGGAGCTTCAGCTTCAGCATCATTCCTTCAAATGAATATTCAGGACTGATTTCTTTTACAATTGACTGATTTGATCTCCTTGCAGTCCAAGGAACTCTCAAGAGTCTTCTCCAACACAGTTCAAAAGCATCAATTCTTCAGCACTTAGTTTTTTTATGGTCCAACTCTCACATCCATACATGACTACTGGAAAATCCATAGCTTTGACTAGATGGATCTTTGCTGGTAAAGTGGTGTCTCTGCTTTTTAATATGCTGTCTAGGTTGGTCATAGCTTTTCTTCCAAGAAGTAAGTGTCTTTTAATTTCATGGCTGAAGTCACCACCTGCAGTGATTTTGGAGCCCAAGAAAATAAAGTCTGTCACTGTTTCCATTGTTTCCCCATCTATTTGCCATGAAGTAATGGGACAAATACCTGTGAAAAGAAGAGAAGAGAAAAGCAAAGGAGAAAAGGAAAGATATAAGCATCTGAATGCAGGGTTCCGAATAATAGCAAGGAGAGATAAGGAAGCCTTCCTCAGTGATCAATGCAAAGAAATAGAGGAAAACAACAGATGGGAAAGACTAGAGATATCTTCAAGAAAATTAGAGATATAAAGGAAACATTTCATGCAAAGATGGGCTCAATAAAGGACAGAAATGGTATGGACCTAACAGAAGCAGAAGATATTAAGAAGAGGTGGCAAGAATACACAGAATTGTACAAAAAAGATCTTCATGACCCAGATAATCACGATGGTGTGATCACTCACCTAGAGCCAGACATCCTGGAATGTGAAGTCAAGTGGGCCTTAGGAAGCATCACTATGAACAAAGCTAGTGGAGGTGATAGAATTCCAGTTGAGCTATTTCAAACCCTAAAAGATGATGCTGTGAAAGTGCCGCACTCAATATGTCAGCAAATTTGGAAAGCTCAGCAGTGGCTACAGGACTGGAAAAGGTCAGTTTTCATTCCAATCCCAAAGAAAGGCAATGCCAAAGAATGCTCAAACTACCGCACAACTGCACTCATCTCACATGCTAGTAAAGTAATGCTCAAAATTCTCCAAGCCAGGCTTCAGCAATACGTGAACCATGAACTTCCAGATGTTCAAGCTGGTTTTAGAAAAGGCAGAGGAACCAGAGATCAAACTGCCAACATCCTCTGGATCATCAAAAAAGCAAGAGAGTTCCAGAGAAACATCTATTTCTGCTTTATTGACTATGCTAAAGCCTTTGACTGTGTGAATCACAATAAACTGTGGAAAATTCTGAAAGAGATGGGAATACCAGACCACCTGACCTGCCTCTTGAGAAACCTGTATGCAGGTCAGGAAGCAACAGTTAGAACTGGACATGGAGCAACAGACTGGTTCCAAATAGGAAAAGGAGTATGTCAAGGCTGTATATTGTCACCCTGCTTATTTAACTTGTATCCAGAGTACATCATGAGAAACTCTGGGCTGGAAGAAGCACAAGGTGGAATCAAGATTGCCAGGAGAAATATAAAAAACCTCAGATATGCAGATGACACTACTCTTAATGGCAGAAAGCAAAGAACTAAAGAGCCTCTTGATGAAGGTGAAAAAGTTGGCTTAAAGCTCAATATTCAGAAAACTATGATCATGGCATCTGGTCCCATCATTTCATGGCAAATAGATGGGGAAACAGTGTAAACAGTGTCAGACTTTACTTTTTTGGGCTCCAAAATCACTGCAGATGGTGATTGCAGTCATGAAATTAAACCACACTTGCTCCTTGGAAGGAAAGTTATGACCAACCTAGACAGCATATAAAAAAGCAGAGACATTACTTTGTCAACAAAGGTCCATCTAGTTAAGGCTATGGTTTTTCCAGTAGTCATGTATGGATGTGAGAGTTGGACTGTAAAGAAAGCTGAGCGCCGAAGAATTGATGCTTTTGAACTGTGGTGTTGGAGAAGACTCTTGAGAATCCCTTGGACTGCAAGGAAATCCAACCAGTCCATCCTAAAGGAGATCAGTCCTGGGTGTTCATTGGAAGGACTGATGTTGAGGCTGAAACTCCAGTACTTTGGCCACCTGATGCAAAGAGCTGACTCATTTGAAAAGACCCTGATGATGGGAAAGATTGAGGGCAGGAGGAGAAGGGGTCGATAGAGGATGAGATAGTTGGATGGCATCACCGACTCAATGGACATGAGTTTGGGTAAACTCTGGAAATTGGTGATGGACAGGGAGGCCTGGCATGCTGTGGTTAATGGGGTTGCAGAGTTGGACATGACTGAGCAACTGAACTGAATGGGGCTGGATGCAATGATCTTTGTTTTTTGAATGCTGAGTTTTAAGCCAGCTTTTTCACTCTTTCACTTTCATCAAGAGGCTCTTTAGTTCCTCTTCGCTTTCTGCCATAAGGGTGGTGTCATCTGCATATCTGAGGTTATGATATTTCTCCCGGAAATCTTGATTCCAGCTTGTTCTTCATCCAGCCTGACATTTCTCATGATGTACTCTGCATATAAGTAAAATAAGGAGGGTGACAATATACAGCCTTGACGTACTCCTTTCCCAATTTGGAACCAGTCTGTTGTTCCGTGTCTAGTTCTACCTGTTGCTTCTTGATGTGCATACAGATTTCTCAGGAGGCAGGTAAGGAGGTTTTATATTACATTTATAGCTTTGCATGCATGCTAAGTGGCTTAGTCATGTCCAATTCTTTGCGACCCTATGGACTACAGCCTGCCAGGCTCCTCTGTACATTGGGTTCTCCAGACAAGAATACTGGCATGGGCTGCCATTTCCTTCTCCAGGGGATCTTCCTGACTCAGGGATCAAACCCATGTCTCCTGCATTGGCAGGTGGGATCTTTACCACTAAGCCACCTGGGAAGCCCTAAAATAGCTTATTGAGATACAATACACATACCATGGAGTTCATCTGTTTAAAGCATACAATCCAGTGTATTTTAGTAAATTCACAGTTTTTGTAACCATGACCACAGTCAATTTTAGATTATAGAATATTTCATCTCCACACACACACACACACACACACTAACCATGATGTGTTTAGCAATTTCCCTCCCACCTGCTCATACCCTCTAGCCCTAAACAGCTAAAACTAGTTCTTTGAAAATTTAGTGCTTGGGAACTAAACTTTGAAAGCTTTCTATCTCTATAGATTTGCCTGGTCTGAATATTGCTATTCATTTGCTAAGTCATGTTTGACTCTTTGCAACCCCATGGACTGCAGCATGCTAGGCTTCCTTGTCCTTCACTAACTCCCAGAGTATGCTCAAATTTATGTCCATTGAGTCATTGATGTCATCTAACCTCTGCCACCCTCTTCTCCTTTTTGCCTTCAGTCTTTCCCAGCATCAGGGTCTTTTCCAAATGAGTCAGCTCTTTGCATCACGTGGCCAAAGTATTGGAGCCTCAGCTTCAGCATCAGTTCTTCCAATGAATATTCAGGGTTGATTTCCTTTAGGATTGACTGGTTTCATCTCTTTGCTGTCCATGGGACTCTCAAGAGTCTTCTCCAACACCACAGCTTGAAAGCATCAATTCTCCAGTGCTCAGTCTTCTTTATGGTCCAACTCTCACATCAGAACATGACTACTGGAAAAACTATAGCTTTGACTATACGGACCTTTAGTCTAACAAAACATGGTCCACTGGAAATGGGAATGGCAAACCACCCTAGTATTTTTGCCTTGAGAACCCCATGAACAGTAGGAAAAGGCAAGAAAACAGTGTTAGGAAAGGATTAATAGAATATATATGTATGCAGGGTGGGTGAGGGTCAGGGAAGCAGGACTGTTGGGTGGAGAGGTCTTGCCTGGGCTTGACTCAGAGTGCTGGGTCAGACAAAAGCCTGAAGTCCAATGTCCCAGTGATACACTGAGGCTCAAATACTGGCAAGCTTGTGCAGGTGTCAGGTCTGTAGGGGCCAAGGGCAGGGCTTGAGATGGACAGGACAAAGCCAAGAGTTTAGAGTTGGGCTGGATGGTAGGCAAGGGTCGGGTGGCTGTGCTTCTGTTCTGTGAGTGACCAGGTCTATGGTATGTGGGTGGGTTAGGCCAGTTAGAGGGACTGGAGCAAGTTAGACAAACATTATGTTATTACAGAAGGCAACAAGCAAGTTCTATTCTTCCCCATGTTTTATAATGAAAGATGTGTCCAGGCAAGAGAGGATCATGACTTCACAAACACTATGGTCAGATCTGTGAATTACTACTTTTACTGGATTTTAACTCTCCCATTTGTAAATGGTCAACTTTTCAAAACATGTTCCCAATAGAAACCAAGCAGGACCCTTGGGTGTCATAGGCCCAAAACCTTTCTGTGTCCTTCATTTCTTGATTACAGGAAATAGGCTTCATTTAGCCTCTATAACCTTCCATGAATTCCAATAAGCAGGTTCAGTTCAGTTCAGTTCAGTCACTCAGTCATGTCCAGCTCTTTGAGACCCCATGGACTGCAGCATGCCAGGCTTCCCTGTCCATCACCAAGTCCTGGAGCTTACTCAAACTCATGTCCATTGAGTCTGTGATGCCATCCAACCATCTCATCCCCTTCTCCTCCTGCCTTCAAGAGATATTTCCCAGCATAAGGGTCTTTTCTAATGAGTCAGTTCTTTGCATCAAGTGGTCAAAGTATGGAAGTTTCAGCTTCAACATCAGTCCTTCCAATGAACACCTAGGACTGATCTCCTTTAGGATGGACTGGTTGGATCTCCCCTGCTGTCCCAGGGACCCTCAAGAGTCTTCTCCAACACCACAGTTCAAAAGCATCAGTTCTTTGGCACTCAGTTTTCTTTACGGTCCAACTCTCACATCCATATGTGACTTTGGAAAAACCATAGTTTTGACTAGATGGACCTTTGTCAGCAAGAAGCAGGTTCAATCAGCTGCTAATAAGGGAAGGGAGGGGATGTGCAGACAAGGGGGAAACAGTTAAGAAACAGTAGTGCAGCCTTGGGGCAAAGCCTGGTTCCCCTTCAAGGGATATACATAGCAGTATTTTTGAGGTGTTTTGCAGATACTGAAACTCCCACCAGGTGGGAGAAGTTAAATATTAATGATGGTAGGCTGCCCATAAGCATGGAGACACCAGAAGGGTTGGAACCAGAGGCTGATGATGCTGACTCCCACTCACCTCACCACCAACCATTCAGAAGAATGTCCACAAGCTGATCACACCCCTTTGAACCATTACTCTAAAACTCCTCCCTATCCCCTCTAGGTTGGGACACACAGTGTTAGTTCACTGTGGCCCCTTCTGTCTGGAAAGCAATAAAGTTATTTTTTTCTACTTCACCCAAAACTCTGTCTCCAAGATTTAACTTGGTGTCAGGGTGGAGAGGCTGGATTTGGCTTCACCGTATGCTAGCTCACTGGTTACTTCCAACATCCCTTTTCTATAGGTGAGGACACTGCTGCATAAAGAGGTCAAATGTTATAGTCACTACACAGCTACTAAAGACAGGACTAAGTTGTAGCCTGGGTCCCAGACTCCCAGTGGGCTAAGTAGCTGAAGGTAAAACTTTCAGTTACCAGAGTCACTGTGGAGCATTGCTAGGTGCTTATGAGCTCTATCTAATAACATTCACTGTCTAAACTTGAAACAGGTACCTTCTCCAGTCCTGCAGAACCTCGGAGAAAGAAATTCCATTCAGCTTCAGTTAATCTTCCTTGCTGACGCATGATCTCAACACAGAGCATAAAGCTGTAGATCAGTTTATGTTGTTCAAAAAGTCCTCTTGACACATTGACATAAGCAGTTAGGAGAGTCTGTTCCAGCAGTATTTCCATGCGCTGCTGTAGATCATCTATCCTTACAGACGTCTCAATTGTTGTGTTGAACAACTGTGAAAGAGAACTCTATCAGTGTCTCTGATTAATTCAATTTTGTGAAGGAAAAAAAAAATCCTTGCTCTTTACCTGGACTCCCCCAAATTCAGTGACTAAATGTGTAGCAGCACAGGATTCATCCCCAATTGACACATTTATATGTAGTGTTCTGTGCACTCCTTTTCCTCTCCTTAAATGGACCAATGCCAAATTCTTGACTATTCTGTAGGGACCATCTTGATGCGGGACAGAAAATGGAAAATGAAGGTGAGCTGGTGGAACCAGTTTCTCATATCCTCAAACCACATTTGATAATCACTTTGGATGAGATTGACTAGTTTGGATGAGATTGACAAGTCAATCCCTCTTCCAAGAACACAAGAGAAGACTCTACACATGGACATCACCAGATGGTCAACACTGAAATCAGATTGATTATATTCTTTGCAGCCAAAGATGGAGAAGCTCTATACAGTTAGCAAAAACAAGACCGGGAGCTGACTGTGGCTCAGATCATGAATTCCTTATTGCCAAATTCAGACTTAAATTGAAGAAAGTAGGGAAAACCACTAGACCATTCAGGTATGACCTAAATCAAATCCCTTATGATTATACAGTGGAAATGAGAAATAGATTTAAGGGCTTAGATCTGATAGATAGAGTGCCTGATGAACTATGGAATGAGGTTCGTGACATTGTACAGGAGACAGGGATCAAGACCATCTCCATGGAAAAGAAATGCAAAAAAGCAAAATGGCTGTCTGGGGAGGCCTTACAAATAGCTGTGAAAAGAAGAGAAGCGAAAAGCAAAGGAGAAAAGGAAAGATATAAGCATCTGAATGCAGAGTTCCAAAGAATAGCAAGAAGAGATAAGAAAGCCTTCTTCAGCGATCAATGCAAAGAAATAAAGGAAAACAACAGAATGGGAAAGACTAGAGATCTCTTCAAGAAAATCAGAGCCCAAAGATGGGCTCAATAAAGGACAGAAATGATATGGAGGTAACAGAAGCAGAAGGTATTAAGAAGAGCTGGCAGGAATACACAGAAGAATTGTACAAAAAAGATCTTCAAGACCCAGATAATCACGATGGTGTGATCACTAACCTAGAGCCAGACATCTGGGAATGTGAAGTCAAGTGGGCCTTAGAAAGCATCACTATGAACAAAGCTAGTGGAGGTGATGGAATTCCAGTTGAGCTATTTCAAATCCTGAAAGATGATGTTGTGAAAGTGCTGCACTCAATATGCCAGCAAATTTGGAAAACTCAGCAGTGGCCACAGGACTGGAAAAGGTCCGTTTTCATTCCAATCCCAAAGAAAGGCAATACCAAAGATTGCTCAAACTACCGCACAATTACACTCATCTCACACGCTAGTAAAGTAATGCTCAAAATTCTCCAAGCCAGGCTTCAGCAATATGTGAACCATGAACTTCCAGATGTTCAAGCTGGTTTTAGAAAAGGCAGAGGAACCAGAGATCAAATTGCCAACATCTGCTGGATCATCGAAAAAGCAAGAGAGTTCCAGAAAAACATCTATTTCTGCTTAATGACTATGCCAAAGCCTTTGACTGTGTGGATCACAATAAACTGTGGAAAATTCTGAAAGAGATGGGAATACCAGGCCACCTGACCTACCTCTTGAGAAATCTATATGCAGGTCAGGAAGCAACAGTTAGAACTGGACATGGGACAACAGACTGGTTCCAAATAGGAAGAGGAGTACGTCAAGGCTGTCTATTGTCACCCTGCTTATTTAACTTATATGCAGAGTACATCATGAGAAACGCTAGACTGGAAGAAGCACAAGCTGGAATCAAGATTGCGGGGAGAAATATCAATAACCTCAGATATGCAGATGACACCACCCTTATGGCAGAAAGTGAAGAGGAACTCAAAAGCCTTTTGATGAAAGTGAAAGTGGAGAGTGAAAAAGTTGGCTTAAAACTCAACATTCAGAAAATGAAGATCATAGCATCTGGTCCCATCACTTCATGGGAAATAGATGGGGAAACAGTGGAAACAGTGTCAGACTTTATATTTTTGGGCTCCAAAATCACTGGAGATGGTGACTGCAGCCATGAAATTAAAAGATGCTTACTCCTTGGAAGGAAAGTTATGACCAACCTAGATAGCATATTGAAAAGCAGAGACATTCCTTTGCCACCAAAGGTCCGTCTAGTCAAGGCTATGGTTTTTCCAGTGGTCATGTATGGATGTGAGAGTTGGACTGTGAAGAAGGCTGAGCGCCAAAGAATCGATGCTTTTGAAGTGTGGTGTTGGAGAAGAATCTTGAGTGAGAGTCCCTTGGACTGCAAGGAGATCCAACCAGTCCATTCTAAAGGAGATCAGCTCTGGGATTTCTTTGGAAGGAATGATGCTAAAGCTGAAACTCCAGTACTTTGGCCACCTCATGCGAAGAGTTGACTCATTGGAAAAGACTCTGATGCTGGGAGGGATTGAGGGCAGGAGGAGAAGGGGATGACAGAGGATGAGATGGCTGGATGGCATCACTGACTCAATGGACGTGAGTCTGAGTGAACTCCGGGAGTTGGTGATGGACAGGGAGGCCTGGCGTGCTGCGATTCATGGGGTCGCAAAGAGTCGGACGTGACTAGTGATTGAACTGAACTGAACTGAACTTGGATGAGAGGTCTAAGTGAAACAGGAGAGAAGGGGGCAGGGCACAACCTTTAAAACAATGACATAGCCCGAGGACACAACATAAACTGATTAGAATCAAATAGGTTCAAGATAGTGGATTAGTTGACTTCTCCTAGACCTTGAGCCTCATTGTAATACATCAGCAAGCTAAATGTGCCAAGAAAATTCCAAGTGAAAGTCACTCAGTTGCGTTGGACTCTGTGATTTCTCCAGGCCACAATACTGGAGTGGGCAGCCCTTCCCTTTTCCAGGGGATCTTCCCAACCCAGGGATTAAACCCAGGTCTCCCGCATTGCAGGCAGATTCTATACCAGCTTAGCCAAAAGGGAAGCCCAAGAATACTGGAGTGAATAGCCTATCCCTTCTCCTGCACTGCAGGTGGATTCTTTACCAACTGAGCTATCAGGGAAGTTGACAATTCCAAGGTTGACCATAAATGTCAAAATGTGGGCAGTGGCCCAGTTCCTAGAAATCCACCCCTTCCCCATAATAGCTGGAATACTCCTCCCACTCATGAAATTACCCACACCCATAAAAAGTGACATCCCCATACCCTGGGGCCAGTCTGGTCTTTTGAGATGGTTCACATTGTGTCTGTGGAGTATGTTTCTCTCTAAATACATTCACTTCTTACCTATCACCTTGTCTATCACTGAATTCTTTCTGTGATAAGACATCAAAAAACGTGAGCTTCATTAGGCCCTGAGACCAGACCTGATCTCCGTTAAAAGACCGCAAGTTCAAGTCCCATTCTGGGTTGCATGGTTTTAGCAGGGCAGGATGTCAGGGTCATGCCCTCTTCTTGGCATTTCCACAAGATAATTCTTAGTGTGTGGGAAGAATGTGCAAGACTTTTCTTTGAAATTTAAGAGAGACCAGTTTTAAAGGGGGCTTCCTGGATGGCTCAGTGGTAAAGGATCTGCTTGCCAATGTAGGAGATGCAAGAGACATGTGTTTGATACCCGGGTCAGGAAGATCCCCTGGAGAAAGAAATGGCAACCCACTCCAGTATTCTTGCCTGGGAAATTCCATGGACAGAGAAGCCTGGCAGGCTGTAGTCCATGGGGTCTCAAGGAGCTGGACACAACTGAGCATACACTCTCAATTTTAAAGGAGACTTCTACCTTGATTCCCACGTAGAAATTCTGGGAACAGGTCTACTTCCCAAAAGATTCCCTACACGCATTACAAGAATATCAGGAAGGCAGCAGAGATGCTAGCATTGAGGTTTCATGTGAGAGGGACAGAAGCAGCCCCACCCATTTCCTGCCACTTCCAAGTAGCACAAGGGGATGGGGGAGAGAAGATCCAAAAATTCCCAAGGGTCTCAGGCTGTGTGATAAAGCTGAGCAGAGCCTGAACTGATGGGCTTGCCTGGAAGTCGCGGGCAAGGGCATTTTGCAGTGGTGACTGGGGAGGACCGTTCATGTGGCTTCAGCCTTGAGGATCCACAGCACAAAGGGCAACGATGTGAGGTGAGATCAGGATGCCCAATCTTTTGGTCACCTTTAGAGGGGTCAAGATGCATTGCTCGTGGGGAGATCAGGTAGGTCAAAGGTGACTAGTTGCTGGAAGCCAGCTGAGGACCAAGGCAGATGGGGGTCAAGAAGTGTGCTTCACTCGCCCCTAAAAATGCTGCACAGCCCTTGTGCAGGCCTTGCTGTATCCAATTCTCCTGCCAATAGGATAGAGTACAAGAGCTGATTCTCAGGCTCCTCACCAAAAGACAAACCTCCATTCCCTAAAATTAAAAGCCCAGGGAGCTCTACTCAATACCCTGTCATGACTTACATGGGAAAAGAATCTAGAGAAGACTCTTGAGAGTCCCTTCGACTGCAAAGAGACCAAACCAGTCGATCCTAAAGGAAATCAACACTGAATATTCGTTAGAAGGACTGATGCTGAAGCTGAAGGTCCAATACTTTGGCCACCTGATGTGAAGAGCTAACTCACTGGAGAAGATCCTGATGCTGGGAAAGATGAGGGCAAGAGGAGAAGTGGGTGACAGAGGATGAGATGGTTGGATGGCATCACTGACTCAATGGACATGAGTTTGAGCAAACTCTGTGAGACAGTGAAAGACAGGGAAGCCTGATGTTCTGCAGTCCCTGGGATTGCAAAGAGTTGGACATGACTTAAAGACTGAACAAACAAAACAAAAATATGTGTATGTATTCCCCGCGTCCGAGGTCAGGGGCAGTGGCCGGGAGGAGCTATCCCACGCCCCTAAGCTGGAGGCCAGGGGCGGCGGCTGGGAGGAGCAACCCCACGTCCAAGGATCCGTGGCTGCGCGGGCGCAGGAGGGCCTAGAGGAGCTATCCCACGTTCAAGGTCAGGAAGGGTGGCAGTGAGGAGATACCCCTCGTCCAAGGTAAGGAGCAATGGCTGCACTTTGCTGGAGCAGCCGTGAAGAGATACCCCACGCCCAAGGTAAGAGAAACCCAAGAAAGACGGTAGGTGTTGCAAGAGGGCATAAGAGGGCAAACACACTGAAACCATACTCACAGAAAACTAGTCAATCTAATCACACTAGGACCACAGCCTTGTCTAACTCAATGAAAATAAGCCATGCCCGTGGGGCAACCCAAGATGGGTGGGTCATGGTGGAGAGATCTGACAGAATGTGGTCCACTGGAGAAGGGAATGGCAAACCACTTCAGTATTCTTGCCTTGAGAACCCCATGCACAGTATGAAAAGGCAAAATGATAGGATACTGAAAGAGGAACTTCCCAGGTCAGTAGGTGCCCAATATGCTACTGGAGATCAGTGGAGAAATAATTCCAGAAAGAATGAAGGGATGGAGCCAAAGCAAAAAGAATACCCAGATGTGGATGTGACTGGTGATAGAAGCAAGGTCCGATGCTGTAAAGAGCAATATTGCATAGGAACCTGGAATGTCAGGTCCATGAATCAAGGCAAATTGGAATTGGTCAAACAGGAGATGGCAAGAGTGAATGTCGACATTCTAGGAATCAGTGAACTGAAATGGACTGGAATGGATGAATTTAACTCATATGACCATTATATCTACTATTGCGGGCAGGAATCCCTCAGAAGAAATGATGTGGCCATCATGGTCAACAAAAGAGTCCAAAATGCAGTACTTGGATGCAATCTCAAAAATGACAGAATGATCTCTGTTCGTTTCCAAGGCAAACCATTCAATATCACAGTAATCCAAGTTAATGCCCCAACCAGTAATGCTGAAGAAGCTGAAGTTGAACGGTTCTATAAAGGCCTACGAGACCTTTTAGAACTAACACCCAAAAAAGATGTCCTTTTCATTATAGGGGACTGGAATGCAAAAGTAGGAAGTCAAGAAACACCTGGAGTAACAGGCAAATTTGGCCTTGGAATACGGAATGAAGCAGGGCAAAGACTAATAGAGTTTTGCCAAGAAAATGCACTGGTCATAACAAACACCCTCTTCCAACAACACAAGAGAAGACTCTATACATGGACATCACCAGATGGTCAACACCGAAATCAGATTGATTATATTCTTTGCAGCCAAAGATGGAGAAGCTCTATACAGTTAGCAAAAACAAGACCAGGAGCTGACTGTGGCTCAGACCATGAACTCCTTATTGCCAAATTCAGACTTAAATTGAAGAAAGTAGGGAAAACCACTAGACCATTCAGGTATGACCTAAATCAAATCCCTTATGATTATACAGTGGAAATGAGAAATAGATTTAAGGGCCTAGATCTGATAGAGTGCCTGATGAACTATGGAATGAGGTTCGTGACATTGTACAGGAGACAGGGATCAAGACCATCCCCATGGAAAAGAAATGCAAAAAAGCAAAATGGCTGTCTGGGGAGGCCTTACAAATAGCTGTGAAAAGAAGAGAAGCGAAAAGCAAAGGAGAAAAGGAAAGATATAAACATCTGAATGCAGAGTTCCAAAGAATAGCAAGAAGACATAAGAAAGCCTTCTTCAGCGATCAATGCAAAGAAACAGAGGAAAACAACAGAATGGGAAAGACTAGAGATCTCTTCAAGAAAATCAGAGATACCAAGGGAACATTTCATGCAAAGATGGGCTCAATAAAGGACAGAAATGGTATGGACCTAACAGAAGCAGAAGATATTAAGAAGAGACGGCAAGAATACACAGAAGAACTGTACAAAAAAAAGCTTCACCACCCAGATAATCACGATGGTGTGATCACTGACCCAGAGCCAGATATCCTGGAATGTGAAGTCAAGTGGGCCTTAGAAAGCATCACTATGAACAAAGCTAGTAGAGGTGATGGAATTCCAGTTGAGCTATTCCTAATCCTGAAAGATGATGCTGTGAAAGTGCTGCACTCCATATGCCAGCAAATTTGGAAAACTCAGCAGTGGCCACAGGACTGGAAACGGTCAGTTTTCATTCCAATCCCAAAGAAAGGCAATGCCAAAGAATGCTCAAACTACTGCACAATTGCACTCATCTCACACGCTAGTAAAGTAATGCTCAAAATTCTCCAAGCCAGGCTTCAGCAATATGTGAACCGTGAACTTCCTGATGTTCAAGCTGGTTTTAGAAAAGGCAGAGGAACCAGAGATCAAATTGCCAACATCTGCTGGATCATCGAAAAAGCAAGAGAGTTCCAGAAAAGCATCTATTTCTGCTTTATTGACTATGCCAAATCCTTTGACTGTGTGGATCACAATAAACTGTGGAAAATTCTGAAAGAGATGGGAATACCAGACCACCTGATCTGCCTCTTGAGAAATTTGTATGCAGGTCAGGAAGCAACAGTTAGAACTGGACATGGAACAACAGACTGGTTCCAAATAGGAAGAGGAGTACGTCAAGGCTGTCTATTGTCACCCTGCTTATTTAACTTCTATGCAGAGTACATCATGAGAAACGCTGGGCTGGAAGAAGCACAAGCTGGAATCAAGATTGCCGGGAGAAATATCAGTAACCTCAGATATGCAGATAACACCACCCTTATGGCAGAAATTGAAGAGGAACTCAAAAGCCTCTTGATGAAGGTGAAAGAGGAGAGTGAAAAAGGTGGCTTAAAGCTCAACATTCAGAAAATGAAGATCATGGCATCCGGTCCCATCACTTCATGGGAAATAGATGGGGAAACAGTGGAAACAGTGTCAGACTTTATATTTTTGGGCTCCAAAATCACTGGAGATGGTGACTGCAGCCATGAAATTAAAAGATGCTTACTCCTTGGAAGGAAAGTTATGACCAAGCTAGATAGCATATTCAAAAGCAGAGACATTCCTTTGCCACCAAAGGTCCGTCTAGTCAAGGCTATGATTTTTCCAGTGGTCATATTTGGATGTGAGAGTTGGACTGTGAAGAAGGCTGAGAGCCTAAGAATTGATGCTTTTGAACTGTGGTGTTGGAGAAGACTCTTGAGTCCCTTGGACTGCCAGGAGATCCAACCAGTCCATTCTAAAGGAGATCAGCTCTGGGATTTCTTTGGAAGGAATGATGCTAAAGCTGGAACTCCAGTACTTTGGCCACCTCATGCGAAGAGTTGACTCATGGAAAAGACTCTGATGCTGGGAGGGATTGGGGGCAAGAGGAGAAGGGGACGACAGAGGATGAGATGGCTGGATGGCGTCACTGACTCGATGGACGTGAGTCTCAGTGAACTCTGGGTGTTGGTGATGGACAGGGAGGCGTGGTTTGCTGCGATTCATGGGGTTGCAAAGAGTCGTACACGACTGAGCGACTGATCTGATTTGATCTGATCTGATAATTGATTTATTTTGATAAACACCTGAAACTAACACAATACTGTAAATCAACTCTACTTCAATAAAAATTGTTTTTTTTTTTTTTAAAGAGCTTCAAGGAGGCATACCCTTATTCTAGAGAACTGGGAGAGTTTGGTCAACAAAGAATAATGGAATTGTTACTTTAACACACTCAGAAAAGAGAGGACTGGGCGTTCTTTAACAACCTGACAATAGGCAGAGTTTAAAGTCCAGGGAAGAGGTGGTAAGTTTGGTGCTCAAATAAAACATAGTGAATCTTGACACATCCTAAATGATTTCAGTGTGAAACGGATTCATGGATGGTTTGATAGAGGATGTTGGCTAGGGCTGTCACCTGCAGTTGTGTTTTGGGTTTCTAGTTTCCCTTCCAAACTGCAAAATTCCAGTGTTTTGATGATTCATCCTACAATTTTTTTTTTCTGTCAGTCCAACATATTTTCAGAGCATCTTCATTTTTATTGCTTGAAGGATATTTTAATATCTTGAAAAACATGGAAATTCCCTGGTGGTCCAGTGGTTAGGACTCAGTGCTTTCACTGCTGAGAGCCTGGGTTCAATCCCTGGTCGGGGAACTAAGATCCCTCAAGCTGTGAGGCATGATAAAATGAAAAAACAAAAACCTTGAAAAGCATGAATTGCAAAACACCCAGGATGAGAAAAGCATTATCAGAGTCATTTAGGTGGAATGAAAGGATTTACCTCTCCTTACCTTGCTTGGTCTAATATGTGTGTGTGTGTGTGTTTGTGTCTGTGCTCAACTGTGTCCAACTTTTTGTGATCCCATGGACTGTAGCCTGCCAGGCTCCTCTGTCCATGGGATTTCCCAGGCAAGAATACTGGAGTAGGTAGCCATTTCCTTCTCCAGGGGATCTTCCTGACCCAGGGATCGAACCTGTGTCTCTTGAGTCTCATCCCTTGGCAGGTGGATTCTTTAACACTGTGTTACCTGGGAAGTTTGGTTTAATATCCACCAAGTAAAGGGGGAGATGGCAACCCCTTGTGAGAACAGCAACCCTGCCATTAGGAACAAGTGAAAATGGCTTGTAAAGGCTGCTACAACAGATGCACATCTTGTTGGAAGAGAGCCCAGGTGTGTCTACACAACGTGCCTCCTATTTCTCTCAGTTCATTACCACTCTCTCCTGCAGCTCCTATTGCTGCCAGCCCCCTGACCATACCAAGGGGACTAAACAAGACATCTAGAGGAAAAACCAAGCTTGGTCTAGTGTATAAAAAGTGTCTGAATATTTCAACGTCTTTTTTAAAATTAATTTTTATTGGAGTATAGTTTCTTTACAATGTTGTGTTAGTTTCTCGCTGTAGAGCAAAGTGAATCGGTCATAAGCATTCATATATCCCTTCTTTTTTGGATTTCCTTCCCATTCAGGTTACCACAGAACACTGAATAGAGTTCCCTGTGCTATACAATAGGTTCTCATTAATTATCTATTTTATGCATAGTATCAATCATGTGTATATGTCAATCTCAATCTCCCAGTTTATCCCACCCTTCCCTCGCCCACTTGGTAGCCATACTGTGTCTTTTTTTTGGGGGGGGGGCACACTTTGCAGCCTGAGGGTACCTTAGTTCCCTGACCAGGGATTGAACCCATGTCCCTTGTGTTAGGAGTTGAAAGTCTTAACCACTGGACCACCAGGGAAGCCCTCACTTATTTTTATGGAGGGTCAGAAATAGCCTCTTCGCTCCTTAAGTGGAAGTGAAAATCACTTCAGTCATGTCCGACTCTTTGTGACCCTATGGACTATAGCCCACCAGGCCCCTCAGTCCATGGGATTCTCCAGGCAAGAATACTGGAGTGGGTTGCCATGCCCTTCTCCATTTCGCTCATGAGGCACTGATACATTTCTTTAACAACAACAACCATGCACTTACCTGTTTGAAATATTTTAGTGAGTACTGATACATGGGATCTATTTCTGAGAGGCTTGCAATGACAAAGTACATAACAGAGCCTTGAGTGGCCACAGGACGATACTTCTCACGGGCGATGTTTATCATCTGCTCAGTAGACTCGGCTTCCTTCAGTCTGATTTTAATGGCGCCGGAAGTGATCTGAATAAACAAAAGAACACAAGTCCTTGAGGATGTGCTTCCAAAAAATGGTGGGATTTAGGGAACATATCCAGTTAGGTCTAGGAAAGAATTCATGATTATAATAAGGAGGCTCCCCAGACACATGACTCAGTCTCAGGACTCAGTGACTTCCTTCTAACTGAGCTGACCTCCTTTCCAGGCAGAGTTAGGGATGGCCAGAAGAAAACAGGCAACACAGGAGACTGCGGGAGAAGCACAGCAGAATTTTTCTGAGCCTGGAACCTGGGTGCCTTCTGAAATGGAAACACAAACACCCAGTTGCTCCCTGGCTTCATCATCAGCAGTCCTCAAGCGATCCAGTGTTCCTGTAATGAAAGGAGATAGGAGGGGAGAAAGGATATCCACAAAACTGCTCATGAGAGGGGGTGGAGAGAACCGGGAAGGCAGCGGTACCACATCCCACTCTGGAATAACAAGGAAATCTAATGTTTTCTCTCTTTTTCCGGTACTCCAGGTGTACCTACAGTGAAACCCCGGGGGTAGAAGCTGTTGTTTGAGAAGGGTTATTGGCTCAGTGTTAAAGAATCTGCCTGCCAATGCAGGAGACACTGGTTCAGTTCCTGGGTTGGGAAGATCCCCTGGAGGAGGAAATGGCAATTTACTGCAGTATTCTTGTATTACAGTAATTGTAATACAGTATTCCAGTATTCTTGCCTGGGGCTTTGGACAGAGGAAGGGTCCAAGGGGTCGCAAAGAGTTGGACACAACTTAGTGACCAAACAATAACAGCATAATCCTAAGTAAGCTAGAGATGTTGTCAAGTTCTCCCGCTGCTCTCTTGGTTTTCTGTCTTTTGGGTTTGTGGCTCTAGGGAGCCTTCTGGCCAGTCGGGTTTCCAAGATTCCCTTCTCTGTCTCCTTCAGTCTCTCTGCCTTTCCCTATTGGTGTCTGCCCCTATTCTGTTCACCACTCTCTCATCTTCTTTAGGTGTGGACATCCCTAGGTTGGGAAATCCTCTGTCTTGAAATCACAGGGTCCAGGGCAGGGACCATGAGCAATCACTATGGAACTGCTGACCTATGAGCTATAGGCAGGAAGTGGCAATAAGTGCAGCCCGGGAGCAATCAATCCTGACTCTACTCTTTTTTAAAAAAAGACAAATTTTAAATTTATTTTTTAATTGGAAGAAAATTGCTTTACAATGTTGTGTTGGTTTCTACTGTACAACAATGATGTCTCTACTCTATAGGAAGGATGTCTTCAAGGCAATGCCTTGCAAACAGAAACTAGTTTACAGATACAGATGATAGGATACTGGAGAGAAGTCCCCACTCGTGAAACTAGGAAAGCCCATGCACAGCAATGAAGACCCCATGAAGTTAAAAATAAAATAAAAAAACTGGTAGGACCCTTAAAGGGTGCAGTTATATCTTTTGAAGTAACACACTGTTTATAAATAATAAAAATATTTGACTTGCCTTTGAATCCTGGAGTGTGTCAATGAGTTCTTCATTGTCCAGAATATTTCCCTCAGATGTGAAGAGCATTTTCAGGATTTTCTCTTCAATAGCTTTCAGTTGGTTTTTATCAGTGTTGATCCTCACGATGAGCTTGATCCTTTGTTCTTCCAACTCAGGCTTCTCGAGTCGCACGACATCACTGGTGCCAAAGTGAATCTCTAAGTTAGGTCTTTCTCAGGGCTCTAGGGTTCTATTTTTCTTTCTGAATTTCTCATTGTTTGTATCCTGAATACTACTTACCTGAATATTAATGCTACCAGCCAAATCCTAGTGCATAGGCCCCTCTTCTGCTGGGTGCCCTCAGTGACATATACGCTTTAATTCTTTATCTTAGATCTCAGAGACCTGCACCTGACCACAGTTCCCATGGCTTCTGCTCATCTTAGGGAAATCTGCTCAGTGCTTCATCCCTCTAATCATTCAATTTCTGTTTCTAATGGCTGCTTGTCCCAAGCTGAAAATGGTGCCTGGAACATTCTTTTCCTACTAAGAGGAGAGACTCATGAAATCCCACCACCTCTCTGAAACAATTCTTGGTTGGATCTAAAAAGGGGGCTTTATTCATGATGAGAAAGTATAGGATGCTGGCCCCAGATAGCTAAAGTGAAAGTGAAAAGTGAAGTTGCTTAGTTGTGTCCGACTCTTTGCGACACCATAGACTGTAGCCTATCAGGCTCCTCTGTCCTTGGGATTTTCCAGGCAAGAGTGCTGGAGTGGATTGCCATTTCCTTCTCCAGGGGATCTTCCCAACCCAGGAATCCATCATGGGTCTCCCGCATTGCAGGCAGAGGCTTTACCGTCTGAGCCACCAGGGAAGCCAAGATAGCTAAGGTGCATATCAAAGGAATGATTTCAGGGAGCCCAGATTCTTGCATCTTCCCGTACATAGAAAAGCACTAGATTCCTTAACTTGAATTAATCCAGTTTTCTTTGGTGGTGGTTTAGTCGTTTAGGTGTGTCCGACTCTTGTAACCCATGGACTGTAGCCCGCCAGGCTCCTCTGTCCATGGGATTCTCCAGGCAAGAATACTGGAGTGGATTGTCATTTCCTTCTCCAGGGGATCTTCCCGACCCAGGAATCAAACCTGGGTCTCCTACATTGCAGGCAGATTCTTTACTGACTAAGCCATGAGGAAGCCTTTTTAAAGGGAAGTTTTCTTTAATTAACAGCAATCTTTTGGTTACTTTGTTGCAAAAACTCTTATATATCCTGGCTCCCCTCCTAGCCTCTTCAGAGCAGTCCTTCAGAGTGATCTGAGAGTCCTGTCTCCCAGGCTTGAAGCTCTCAGAATGTCCACCAAATAACACATAAATCTCAAAAGAAAAAGAAAAGAATAAAGGGGCTATACCTCTAGCTTCTCTAGTCTAAACATGCAAACTGATGTCTTCCCTCACTTTGCCCCCATCCCTCTATTTGAAAGCTAATCTTTTTCTTAAGTCAAAATTTCTAAACAAAATATTCGGAAATCTTTGCTCTCCCCACCACTCCCTCCCCACCTGCCCTTTGTTTTTTACCTTAACAACTGATCCTCCAGGCCTGATTTGGTTACAGTGAAATTGATGATGGTAACTTTGATGCACACCTAGAAGAGAAGCAGAGAGTAACTGGTTCAGAGTAATAATATATGGACGGCTTTCTTTATTAGAACAGGGCTCATTATTGCCCAGCTGGATGTATTCCAGGTCTAATGGTGAACACACTTGCTACCCACACAAGGCAAGCAATAAAATCCTAGTCTTACTAAGTTCTTTTTTTTAAAAAATTATTTAATTATATTATTTGGTTGCACTGGGTTTTAGTTGCAGCACGTGAGATCTTTGATCATTGCAGCATGTAGAATCTTTAGCCGCGGCATAATTGTGGCATATGGGATCTAGTTCCCTGATAAGGGCTCAAACCCAGGCTCCCTGCATTGGGAGTGTGGAGTTTTAGATATTGGACCACCAGGGAAGTCTCATGTCTCACAAAATTATAATGCAATTTTCTCTACTGCTGTGAGTGACAATCTTGCTCCTCAAACGCCACCATTAGAGAATTGTATTTTATGGAAAGGTGAGCCAGCGAAGGGTTAGAAATAAGCAGGCTCAAATTCTAGCTGTACCTGTCAGTGTGTATGTGATGTAGAACAAGCCAGTCCATTCTGAGCTTCAGGTCCTGTTCCTTAAAAATTGGGAAAATAGGGGACTTCCCTGCTGGTTCTGTGGCTAAAGATTAGTGCTTCCAGTGCAAGTTCAATCCCTGGTCAGGGAACTAAAATCTCACATGCCATGTGGTGAAGCCAAAAAGTTTTTTTTTTTAAAAAAAGAAAAACTGGGAAAATAGGAAGCAAGAATGCATAGGGTATTTGTGAGGCTAAATGGGCTAATAAAAATCACTTATAGTGACTTTCACATTGTTTACCTTTTTTAAAAAGAAGCTATATGACTTTCAGATAGTTTGCCTGTGTTAAAAAGAAACTGTTGATACTAGAGTTTTATATACTTTGTCTCATCATACTATTTTTATGACAAATTGTTGCTATAATATTCTGACATCACTTGGATACGGAAACTCGTTCAGTTGTGTCTGACTCTTTGCAACTCCATAGACTGTAGCCAGCCAGGGTCCTCTGTCCATGAAATTCTCCAGGCAAGAATACTGGAGTGGGTAGCCATTTCCTTCTCCAGTGTATCTTCCTGACCTAGGGATTGAACCCAGATCTCCTGCATTGCAGTCAGATGCTTTACCATCTGAGCTACCAGGGGATAAGTCAACAGCAAAAATCATACATGTAGTGTTTAAATGTCATTTATTTTATAAACATTCTTACAAAATTTTAAACACTTGTTGACACATAGTTGATTTAAAATGTGTTAGTTTCTGCTGCACAGCAAGTGATTCAGTTTTATATATATACATATATGTAAACATTCACATTCCTTTTTATGTTCTTTCCCATTTTATGGTTTGCCACAGGATATTGAATACAGTTCCATGTACTAAGGAGGACCTTGTTTTTTATCTACACACATTATTCTTATTTAATCTTCACAGACAAATCCTTGAAGTAAGCTTTATCTCCACTTTAGCTGATTGACCCATGATCCAAGAGGTGGAATAATCTACCTGTAGTCACAGAGCTCGGACTGGGGAGGTGTGTGATGTTCTCCCAAAAGTTAAATAAGTGAGAAACTGAAGGCTGTGAATCAGGACATGAATAGTGCTTAGTCACTCAGTTGTGTCCGACTCTTTGCTGCCTCATGGACTGCAGCCTGCCAGGCCCCTCTGTCCATGGGGATTCTCCAGGCAAGAATACTGGAGTGGGTTGCTTTGCCCTCCTCCAGGGGATCTTCCCAACCCAGGGATTGAACCCAGGTCTCCTGCATCGCAGGTAGATTCTTTACTGTCTGAGCCACCAGGGAAGCCCAAGAATACTGGAGTGGGTAGCCTATCCCTTCTCCAGGGGATCTTCCTAACTCGGGAATTGAACCAGGGTCTCCTGCATTGCAGGTGGATGAGCTTTCTTACCAACTGCTGCTGCTGCTGCTAAGTCGCTTCAGTCGTGTCGGACTCTGTGTGACCCCAGAGACAGCAGTCCTCCTGGCTCCCCCGTCCCTGGGGTTCTCCAGGCAAGAACACTGGAGTGGGTTGCCATTTCCTTCTCCAATGCATGAAAGTGAAAAGTGAAAGTGAAGTCGCTCAGCCATGTCTGACTCTTAGCAACCCCAAGGACTGCAGCCCACCAGGCTCCTCCGTCCATGGGATTTTCCAGGCAAGAGTACTGGAGTGGGGTGCCATTGCCAACTGAGCTTCCTTAAATCTAAAAGGGCCCTTGAGAAGTGAGCTCTGGCAGCGGCTTCACATTTAAACCCCTTGAGGCTGACAAGCAAAACCCTGACCTAGGCTTTTAAGAGCATTTCCCTCATTTTATGCAAGAAGGGTGTCAATTTCATTCAACCTGAATACATCCAGGGAAGACAGGCAGCTTTCAGGATTCAGTAATTAAAATGATACTTTTTGGAATGGTATGTTCCAAGATGACTTTTAGTGGGAGTTTTACAGGAGTGAAGTTCTGAGGAAAATTCCTTTCTCTCACTCCTTGGACACCATTAGAGAAGGAGTGGGGACCTGTGGGGCTGGGAAGATCCTACAGAGTTAGTGGCTGTGCCTGGAGCAGAGGCAGCCCCAGGCTGTGAGGGGGTGGAGGAGGGAAGTGGGGATGGGTAGGTGGGTAGGTGGAGCTGCTCCGCAGAGCTCCCTTCGGGGAAGGAGAGGAATCCCAGCTGTCTTCTTTTCTGTTACAACTGCCTCTGTCTCTGCAGCACAAGAGGAGGGAATCTTCTGGATCTTACTGTGGTTCAGAGACTTGTGGATGGATGTGGGGCTCACACAGCTCCCCTCAATAGTCTGAGAGTACGAGGAAGGGGACAAGATGCCCCTCCCCTAGAGCTCTGAGTACAGACTTCAAACATTAGAATCATGACCCTTTAATGTCATCGGTCACCAGAGTTCTTAAGCAGGCCATTTTCTCATCTGAGGCTGTCTGCCGGGTGGGCTCCAGCACACACAGACACTGACAGATCCCCCCCAACCCCTGGAGGCTGTCTTAGGCTCTGAGTCATTTCTCAGCCACAATAAGAGGGGACAAATGGCCTTGGTTCCGAGGAGAGAGAAGAATGATTCAGTTCAGTCGAATTCAGTCGCTCAGTCGCGTCGGACTCTTTGTGGCCCCATGGACTGCAGCACACCAGGCCTCCCTGTCTATCACCAACTCTCGAAGTTTACTCAAATTCATGTCCATTGAGGTGGTGATGCCATCCAGCCATCTTATCTTCTGTCGACCCCTTCTCCTCCCGCTTCAATCTTTCCCAGCATCAGGATCTTTTCAAATGAGTCAGTTCTTTACATCAGGTGGCCAAAGTATTGCTGTTTCAGCTTCAGCATCAGTCCTTCCAATGAATATTTAGGACTGATTTCCTTTAGGATGGACTGGTTGGATTTCCTTGCAGTCTAAGGGACTCTCAAGAGTCATCTCCAACACCACAGTTCAAAGCATCAATTCTTAGGCCCTTGGCTCTCTTTACAGTCCAACTCTCACATCCATACGTGACTACTGGAAAAACCATAGCTTTGACTAGATGGACCTTTGTTGGCAAAGTAATGTCTCTGCTTTTTAATATACTCTCTAGATTGGTCATAACCTTCCCTCCAAGGAGCAAGCATCTTTTAATTTCACAGCTGCAGTCACCATCTGCAGTGATTTTGGAGCCCCCCAAAATAAAGTGTATCACTCTTTCCATTGCTTCCCCATCTATTTGCCATGAAGTGATGGGACCAGATGCTATGATCTTAGTTTTCTGAATGTTGAGCTTTAAGCCAACTTTTTCACTCTCCTCTTTCACTTTCATCAAGAGGCTCTTTAGTTCTTCTTCACTTTCTGTCATAAGGGTGGTGTCATCTGCATATCTGAGGTTATTGATATTTCTCCCCGCAATCTTGATTCCAGCTTGTGCTTCTTCCAGCTCAGCGTTTCTCATGATGTACTCTGAATAGAAATTAAATAAGCAGGGTGACAATATACAGCCTTGACGTACTCCTTTTCCTATTTGGAACCAGTCTGTTGTCCCATGTCCAGTTCTAACTGTTGCTTCCTGACCTGCATACAGATGTCTCAGGAGGCAGGTCAGGTGGTCTGGTATTCCCATCTCTTGAAGAATTTTCCAGTTTGTTGTGATCCACACAGTCAAAGGCTTTGGCATAGTCAACAAAGCAGAAGTAGATGTTTGTCTGGAACTCTCTTGCTTTTTCAATGATCCAACAGATGTTGGCAATTTGATCTCTGGTTCCTCTGCCTTTTCTAAATCCAGCTTGAACATCTGGAAGTTCACGGTTCACATACTTTTTGAAGCCTGGCTTGGAGAATTTTGAGCATTACTTTGCTAGCATGTGAGATGAGTGCAATTATGTGGTCATTTGAGCATTCTTTGGCATTGCCTTTCTTTAGGATTGGAATGAAACTGACCTTTTCCAGTCCTGTGGCCACTGCTGAGTTTTCCAAATTTGCTGGCATATTGAGTGCAGCACTTTCACAGCATCATCTTTCAGCATTTGAATAGCTCAACTGTAATTCCATCACCTCCACTAGCTTTGTTTGTAGTGATGCTTCCTAAGGCCCACTTGACTTCGTATTCCAGGATGTTTGGCTCTCAGTGAGTGATCACACCATCGTGATTATCTGCATTGTGAAGATCTTTTTTGTATAGTTCTACTGTGTGTTCTTGCCACCTCTTCTTAATATCTTCTGCTTCTGTTAGGTCCCTACCATTTCTGTCCTTTATCGAGCCCATCTTTGCATGAAATGTTCCCTTGGTATCTCTAATTTTCTTGAAGAATGATTAGATGATTAGAATTCATTAGAATTAGATGATTCATTAGAATGACTGGAGAGCAGAAAAGGAGCACAGGGAAGTGAGACAGGGGACCCAGCACTGGGAGGGATTTGAGTCCCAATCAGAAGGTGAGGAGAAGGGTGACTGGAATCAGTCAGGACTCTGAAGAGAAGCGAGTAGAAGATGGTGGGAGGAGGGAGTGACAGAGGGGAAGAGGCGTTAGGAGGAGTCATTCGTTTCAGCAAGGGGAGACCCATCACACTAGCAAAATCCTCTCAGGCTGGGGGTTCCAGGCCTGTGGCTTGTACCTCAGGCAGGTAGTGGGGGTTTGGCAGTTTGGTCGTCATGTAGAACCTGAAGTTTTTATCATAATCAATGTCCGAGTCTCCAAGGCGAATCAGCAGTCGTCCGCCACTGACGAAAGTCTGTTTCAATAGGATGGGTTCCAGAGCTGGATCCAGGGTCTCTCTAAGCTTAAACGTTAAAACATTAAAAAATATATTTTCAAAAGGCATTAAATGCATGACAGCAACTTTTTCAAATTTCTTATTCAAACTTTACTCTGAACAGGCAAATTTTCAATGCTTTTATGGATATTTCTTAAACTCCACTCACTCCCTCTAACAGAGTACATTTTCCAGAGTTTGTTTCCTTAATACTTTAGAGATAAGAACATGGGAAGGTCATATATTTATTTGGGCTAAATTTATACACAATTCATCCCCAAGAGAAAGCAGCTAAGAAAGAAGAGAAAGCAGCTAAGAAAGAAGAATCCATAGGGTGGTCCTTGAACAGGCCCCAGACAAAGGAAACTCTGTTCACCTTCATGGTTTTTCTAGGTCAGGAACAGGCAAACTCCATCCTGCAGGCCGAATCTGGCCAATGGGGCCTGTTTTTGTATAGCTCTTGAGCTAAGAATGGTTCTTACCTTTTTAAAGGATTGTAAAGCAAATAAACAAAACCCTCAAAGTAAACAAAACAAAGAAGAGTATTTGTTCAGAGAATGTTTGTAGACAGACTGCGCATGCTAAGTTGCTTTAGTCATGTCTGACTCTGTGTGATCCATTGGACCACAGCCCACCAGCCTCCTCTGTCCAAGGGATTCTCCAGGCAAGAATACAGTATGTGACCTGAAAAAACCCAAATATCTGGCTTTTCACAGAAAGTTTGTAGATCTCTACTCTACGTGACAGTAATTTGTACCCCCCTCAAAGCAAATCTGATTGTGGTAAGAACATGGACATGTAGACATTGCCAACAACCCCCATGATAAACATCTTTATATCAGCTTGTATGTGATGGGGGCTTGGGAGCTGCCAAAATTTGATGTAATTTATAGCTAACCAGACCTGGACTTCTCTGGTGGCTCAGGTGGTAGAGAATCTGCCTGCAATGCGGGAGACTTGGGTTTAATCCCTGAGTCAGGGAGATCCCCTGGAGAAGGGAATGACAACCCACTCCAGTATTCTTGCCTGGGAAATCCCATGGACAGAGGAGCCTGGGGGGCTACAGTCCATGGGGTCACAAAGAATTGGACATGACTTAGAGACTAAACAACAACAATAGCTAACAAATCTATTTTAAATTGCGATGTGGTACCTGAGCATGCAATTTCTTAAAACAAAAGTTTATGAGATAAAAGTTTCCCTTACCACCCACAATACAATTTTGTGCTTTTTACTATGTTTATTTTTTTAAAAATATTTATTTATTTGGCTGCACTGGGTCTTAGTTGTAGTACATACAATCTTCTTTTTTTAGTTGCAGCATATGGGATCTAGTTCCCCAACCAGGGATTGAGCCCAGGTCCCCTACACTGGGAGCATAGAGTCTTAGCCACTGGACCACCAGGGAAGTCCCCAGTTTTGTGCTTTTTAAAGTCTATTCTATGAATAGACTCAGGTTCAATCGGTGGGTCAGGAAGATCCCCTGCAGAAGGAAATGGCAACCCACTCCAGTATTCTTGCCTAGGAAATCCCATGGACAGAGGAGACTGGGGGGGCTATAGTCCAAGGGATCACAAAACAGGACTGAGCAGTTAAACAAGAACAATGACAACTTGTTAAAGTGAATTTCATCTTCTGGAATCGACTTTTTAAACCTCCCATCCCCTGTAGTGATCAACTGCATGTGCCAAGCCTCTAGAAATTAGTATGTTAAACTGAACCAACTTAATGGAAATAAATACCTATAGGGCTTGTTTTCCAAAGAAAAATATTTTTTTAGAGTGGCACATTTATAAGCCTACCTAGGAATGTTGGAAAGCCATTGAAAAGTAACTCAGAGCAAGTTTTGTGAATGTAGTGATTAAATCACATTCCAGCTTTAAAAGTCATAACAAATGCAGATGAATTAAAAATACATAAAAATCTATTTCATTAAAAGATAGTGATTGAGATTGGTTAACTCTATTTCACACCCATGAATGGGTGGAGGCAAAGTTTGAAAATACCACTCCACAAATGTAGAAAGCAGTTAGGTGTATAATCTGAGTGACACCAACTCACAGAAAGCAAGAGAGACTCCCTGCCAAAGAGTTTTGGAGCTCTCACCCTCTCCTGTAGCTTCAGACTTTAAATGGGGGCCTAGGACCCATTACAGAACCTTGCCCATTTTGGTCAAGGTCACAGCCACACACGGAGGATTCCTGTGCTCTTTGGAGCTCAGACTGAGAGCCTGGTAACTTGCTGTGGGTTTTCTATACAATCAAGGCTGCTCAGATGGTTTACTTCACATTTCTGTGCCTCAGATTCCTCATTGGTAAAATGGAATAATAGCAGTAACCACCTTGTAAGGTGCAGTGTGGATTAAAGAGTTCATACACATAAAACACCAACATCAGAGTCCGGTGTGTAGGAAGCATTCAGTGAGTGATGCGTGTGTGTTAAGTTGCTTCAGTCGTGTTTGACTCTTTGCAACCCCATGGACTGTAGCCTGTCAGGCTCCTCTGTCCATGGAATTCTCCAGGCAAGAATACTGGAGTGGGTTGCCATGATCTCCTCCAGGGGATCAAATCCACATCTCTTGCATGTCCTGCATTGCAGATGGATTCTTTATTGCTGAGCCACTGGGGAAGCCCATCAGTGAGTGGTACCTGTTTCTAATATTAGCTGCACCAGGCCAGGGTTGCAGCTAAGCTGCCTCAGGTCCTTGGTCTGTTCTGAGCTTCTCGCCATTCTGTGGCTACAGAGATCCTTCTAGACACAGTTACACTGAGACTAAGCTCACAGTATTCATTTACTCATTCTTCTCTTATACAACTAGTATGGGAAATTAAGGAAATAAACTACAATTGTTACCCAGTTTCTTTTGTGTCCAAGGCTGCTGTATATGCTGTCCTCTTTGCCTGGAAAGCCTATCTTTCTGAGTGCTCATGGTGAACTCTTCATATAGGTCACAGCTTAAATGTTACCATTGGTAACCATGACGGTAGTCAGCTCTCCCCACCCTACCTCCTTATTAGCTATGTCTGCACTGGGTTTATCTCTTCGAAGTCCCTACTACAAATTCTCTTCGTCTCCTTTGTCTCATTTTTTCTCTCTTTTCTCTGTTTATTGTCTCTGTCCCCAACTAGATAGTCAACTTATTAAGGGCAAGAACCATCTTTGTATTATTTGCCATTGATTCTCAAACAATGTGTGTTGAATGAATGAACAGTTTCAAAAACATCCACTCTTGGAGTGATTTGATTCTGAAGAAATAAAGCACAAAGACTTAAAAATATATATACTTTTTTTAAAAAGTGAAAGTTTATACCATACCACTTAATTGAATTCTAACTTTATGTCTAAGTGGAAAATAATATTTATACTTATTGGGGTGCTTTACTGGCTTCACATCACTGGTTCAAGGAGACATGCCCTGATGAGGTTGCTGCTTTGAATTTCTGGCTAATGATCAAGAGTCACAGGAGGCCTGAGAATCAGCAGTGTCAGAAGACAGTGACCATCCCACTTCACACCAAAGCAGTGTCTTCCAAAAACTGGTTCAGTGACAGACCATTATGAGAATGTATTGTTTAAGGAGCAAAGCAATAGGTTTGACCATTTAGAAAAGGGAGCTGACTGGTGTCTTTGTTATAATGTAGGCATTGCCTGTAGAGGATTTCAGATATGGTCTGAAGGTTGGAAACTAACACAAGGAAAAGAAAAAGTGAAAAAGCAAACCTCTTCTAGTAAGACGGGTAAACCAAGTCGGATCGAATTTTCAAGTGTGCGTAAGAAATTACTATCTGTGAGCTTGATGATCTTTAACCCATTTTTGCTTTCTTTGTTTCTTATCCAGCGGTTTGCCTGTATGAGAAAGCACAGAGTAGGACATTTCAGTTTGTAAAAATGTGAAAGTTTTTAAAGTTTAGAAACTATGTTCAATCTAGAAACAAGTTTGAAAGATTTTACACAGCAAAGGAAATATTTTGTTTAATGTTTTCATTCATTAAACGAAATGAAAAGACAACCCTCAGAATGGAAGAAAATATTTGCAGATGAAGCAACCAACAAGGAATTAATCTCCAAAATATATAAACAGCAGGTGCAGCTCAGTATCAAGAAAAAAACCAAACACCCCAATCAAAATATGGGTGGAAGATATAGCATTTCTCCAAAGAAGACATACAAATAGATAAAAATACACATGAAAAGATTCTCAATATTGTTAATTATTAGAGAAATGAGAATCAAAACTCGGAAAAGGCAATGGCACCCCATTCCAGTACTCTTGCTTGGAAAATCCCATGGATGGAGGAGCCTGGTGGGCTACAGTCCATGGGTCGGTAAGAGTCAGACACGACTGAGCAACTTCACTTTCACTTTTCACTTTCATGCATTGGAGAAGGAAATGGCAACCCACTCCAGTGTTCTTGCCTGGAGAATCCCAGGGATGGGGGAGCCTGGTGGGCTGCCGTCTATGGGGTTGCACAGAGTTGGCTACGACTGAAGCGACTTAGCAGCAGAGCAGAATCAAAACTACAATGAGGTATCATTTCATACACTTCAGAATGGCTATCATCAAAAAAATCTACAAACAATAAATGCTGGAGAGGGTGTGGATAAAAGGGAACCCTCCTACATTGGTAGTAGGAATGTAAGCTGGTACAGCCACTATGGAGAACAGTATGGAGATTTCTTAAAAAACTAAAAATAGAGTTCTCATATGATCCAGCAATCCCACTCCTGGGCATTTATCTGGAGAAAACAATAATTCAAAAATATATCAATGTATGAATCCCAGTGTTCTTGGCAGCACTATTTACAATCACCAAGACATGGAAGCAAACTAAATTTCCATCACAGAGGAATGAAAAAAAGATGTGGTACACCTATACAATGGAATATTATTCAGCCAAACAAAGAACAAAATAATGATATTTGCAGCAACATGGATAAATATAGAGATTGCCATACTGAGTGAAGTAAGTCAGAGACAAACATCATATGATACCATTTATAAGTGGAATCTAAAACAAAAGGGTACTAATGAACTTATTTAGAAAACAGAAATAGAATTACAGATTTAGAAAGCAAACATGGTTACCCGAGAGTAAGTGAAAGTGAAAGTGAAGTCGCTCAGTCGTGTCTCTTTGCGACCCCATGGACAGTAGCCTGCTAGGCTCCTCCATCCATGGGATTTTCCAGGCAAGAGTACTGGAGTGGATTGCCATTTACTTCTCCAAGAGAGTAAGTAGGGGAAGGATAAATCAGAAGATTGGGATTGACATATACATACTGCTGCTGCTGCTGCTGCTGAGTCACTTCAGTCGTGTCTGACTGTGTGCAACCCCATAGACAGCAGCCCACCAGGCTCCCCCATCCCTGGGATTCTCCAGGCAAGAACACTGGAGTGGGTTGCCATTTCCTTCTCCAATGCATGAGAGTGAAAAGTGAAAGTGAAGTCGCTCATAAGGACCTACTGTATAGCATGGGGAACTCTACTCAGTACTCTGCAATGGCCTATATGGGAAAAGAATCTTAAAAAAGAGTGAATGTATAACAGATTCCCACTGGAAACTAATACAACATTGTAAGTCAATTATACCCTGATTTAAAAAAAATGTAAAATAAAAGAAAAATAACTCCCCTTGCAAATAAAAACACTTTTTAATTCTTATGTTTGGGATTCTTTTTTGTTGTTGTTCAAACTTGGGACAAATAAAGGTTTGTTTGTTTTTGTTTTTCCTTTTTCCATCTAGATTAAAAAAAAAAGTTCACACAAGGTTTTCAAGAGCCATCTATGAAAATAAAGCTCATACAAGGTGTTCAAGATTGTCTCCCTTGCTTTCAAATGGACTCCATTTTCTAAACCCCATTTAGAACATGATGAGATGGTTAGATAGCACCACTGACTCAATGGACATGAATCTGAGCAAGCTCCAGGAGATAGTGAAGGACAGGGGAAGCCTGGAGTGCTGCAGTTCATTGGGTTGCAAAGAGTCAGACACGATTTAGCGATGAAACAACAGCCATTTAGGACAACTGATCCAAGGACTTAGGAGTCAGATAATGGAATTTAGTAAATTCCAGGAAAGCTGGCCCAAATTCATCACATCAAAGTGTTAGTTGCTCAGTTGTGTCCGACTCCTTGCAACCCCAAGGACTGTAGCCCACCAGGCTCCTCTGTCCATGGAATTCTCCAGGCAAGAATACTGGAGTGGGTAACCACTCCCTTTCTGACCCAGGGATTGAACACGGGTCTCCTGCATTGCAGGAAGATACTTTACCACTAGCGCCAAATTCATCATACCCTGACTTCATTCTGACTCCTCAGAACTCTTAGGGACAAAGACTATACAGGAATGAATTTCAGCTCCCATAGAAAACAGAAAACAAATGGTCAACTCTCTGAATAAAACCAACCAAAATCAAGTGTGCAGAGCACTTGGACTCTTCCCTTTTTACTTTCTCCATAAAATGAGGGATGTGAACTATAAGACATCTTGATGGCCTTGTAGGTTTACGTTCAAGACCTTACAAGTACACTGAAGTCTACTTTTGGAATTTGTAATAGAATGATATTAAGCAGAGTTAATAGGCTGCTCTTCATCTGAAGCACTGGTTACACACCTGATCTTGGGGATCAATCATCAAAGGCCACCGTCTGCCTTGAGTAACCAGAATGCCATTTTCTGTTGATATCAAGTCCCGGGGCAGCCCGTCTGTGTTCCACTGCCGTATTTCGTAGGGATCGCCGAGAGTGTTAATGAGACTGAAGTCGGGATTGATTGGGATCTCCAGAGACTGACAGTCCTGGATCCAATACTCTATAAGCTGTTGAAGGAGAAAAGCTTACTTGTATATGAGTCAGGAACACTTAGTAAATGAGGATTCACAAAACAAGTCCTACCAGGTTCCACAGGCATCCTGGAATCCGAGCCCAGGACATAAGAAGTGGACAAAGAATTAGGAGATCCGGGGGCTAGAACTACACCATTAGCTAGGTGTGGCTTTGGGCACATCATATGTGCTGTTGGGACCCCAGGTTTCTCAAGTATAAAACACAGGGGTTGTCATAGTAGTCTTCACTCTGGGGAGAGTCTGAGACCACGTGGAGAAGTTGGGGGTTCCCACAATGACCTTGGGTGATCCTGGGAATTAGCAGATGAGGCAGAGGGCTATTAGCATTCACCTTCTTCAATGAACGGTGCAGACATGCACAACAGTTTCCCCCAACAGCACTTCTGGCCCTCCTGCTTGATTAGAATCAGTTGATCCCTGAGGTCCTGGAGAATCTCTATGAGTCTTACACCAACTAGGTTTTAGAACTCAAGGTCAGGGCAAAACATGTCTTGAAAGGCGTTTCATAAAAGTGTTTTGCAAATATCTCCAAATAATCCCTGCTCTTGCCCATTGCTGAGCCTGTGTAGCAGCCTCGCCAGTTCAGAACATTTCATCCTGGCTGAATTTGGTGCCACTTCTGATCCTACGGGTGGGAGACTCTCTGTCTCTTTTTCTTCTCCCAGGTTGCTGTGTTGTGTAAGCAAAGCTGTGAGTAACTTTCTAAGGCATGAGAGGAAAAGAAGGACTGTGTTAAGGAAAGCCTAGGGATACAGGGGAGTCCATTGGACTGCAAGATCAAACTAGTCAATTCTAAAGGAAATCAACTCTGAATTTTCAATGAAAGGACTGATGCTGAAGCTGAAGCTCCAATACTTCGGCCACTTGATGGGAAGAACTGACTCATTGGAAAAGACCCTGATGCTGGGAAAGATTGAAGGCAGGAGGAGAAGGGGGTGACAGAGGATGAGATGGTTGGATGGCATCACCAACTAAATGGATATGAGTTTGAGCAAACTCTGGGAGATGGTGTGGGACAGGGAAGCCTGGTGTGCTACAGTTCATGGGGTAGCAAAGTGTCAGACATGACTTAGTGACTGAACAACAACAATAGGGGAGGTGGTGGGTAGTGGAATGTAGACCTAAGTTTCCATCATGGAGAACCTCCCTCTAAACCCAGAAAAACGATGCACACATCCTGCTGTATCCTGCGAAAGCAGTATCAGCTGCTTCTCAGTCCTCACAGGAAGTATGTTTGCTCACCGATTGCCTGTACTGGGCTGTGAAGGCCCCGTAGTAGGCCACACAAGCTGCTGCTATGAACACATTCCCAACGATATTCGATATCTCCTCGTTGAATTTCTGGATGCTTTCTTCCCATCGGACTTGCTCGTCTCCTAACGCAGCCGTCAGCTTTCCAGCACGTACCAGACGTGCTTTGGTCAGTGCCATCGTCTTTGCTAGAAAATCGAAAGAAAATCAGGTTATTTCATTCAGTATTTTCTTACAGTATAAGAAGTTTACTCATCTGCTTCTGCTTATAGCAGAATGACCATTATTTGGTTAATGATGTCAATACATCTCTGGTCCTCAGGCCACTTTAGCCCAAGTTCTCACTTCAAAGCCAAGTCCAAGTTCTTTGAATCGCCTATGCAGAGAGTTCCTTTCACTTTATTTTAAATTAATTAATTTTAAATTGGAGTCTAGTTGCTTTACACAGCTATGTCAGTTTCTGCTGTACCACAGAGTGAATCAGCCATATATAAAAATATATTTATATATTTATACATTTATAATTTTATAAATTTATAAATAAATATATTTATATTTTTTTATATATAAAAGGGAAGGTGATCCTTTTTGGATCGCCTTCCCTTTTAGATCACCACAGAGTACTGAGTAGAGTTCCCTGTGCTATACAGTAGGTTCTCCTTAGTAATCTATTTTATGGGGGCTTCCCTGGTGGCTCAGACAGTAAAGAATCTGCCTGCAATGCAAACGAGCTGGGTTGGATCCCTGGGTCAGGAAGATCCTCTGCAGAAGGAAATGGCAACCCCCTCCAGTATTCTTGCCTGAAGAATTCCATAGACAGAGGAGTCCAGTGGGCTATAGTCAACGGTGTCCCAAAGAGTCTGATATGAATTTATATATAATATCAACAGCATGTATATGTCAATCCCAACTTTTCAATTCATCCTTCCCTGTTCCCATTTGGTATCCATATGTTTGTTCTTCACATCTGTGACAGAGAGCTCCTTTTTGATACTCCTTTCTTCTGCCTGAAGACAGAGCTCTCTTTTTGCCCCTGTAGTATTTATTTTCTGGATCAAATTCACGTGCTGCTCTGTCTTATTCAGACATAGAAGGTGAATACATACAATATACTCAGTTCTTCTAATGTTATACTTGAAGGTTAAGACCATCCATCTAATGCAAATATGGCCATATGTTGGATGGAAGCTGAGATCTGACTGCCTGAAAACACTGTCTCCTTTGGAAAATCTGGCATTTCCTAACCAACACAAATTTTATGAGTTACTTACCCAGACTTTCTTTCTCATTCACGCCTTTGTCATATTCATCTTGTAAGGCTTGTATTTGTTCTTCCACTTGTCTTAGTAATGCTTGCTTTTCTTTCAAAGTAGCCATAGTGATATCAAGTTCAGCCTAATAAAATCAAGTAAATGTTTTAAGAATAAGCTCCAAAGAGGGTTGAATTTGCCCATTTATAATGGGCTATTTTTTAAAAAATCAGATTTACTTTCTCTTTCTCCCCAAAAGATTTTGTTCTAAAAGATTTTGATATGATATACAAAATTAAACCAAGTATAAAATAGAATAAAATATAAGAGGAGGACCAAACAGAACAAAACAAAGCCCAGTGAATCATAGAAAGATTAGCAAAACAGATATACTAAGCATTTGGAGGTGAGTTAGTTACTATAATGAACTATTAACTTTAAATGATAAGACAGGGCTTCCCTGTAACTCTGGAGCCAAGGAGCTGCAACTACTGAGCCCATGTGCTGCGACTACTGAGCACCACGAGCCCTAGAGCCCATGCTTCACGACAAGAGGAGCCACTGCAGTGAGAAGCTGTGCACCGAGAGAGTAGACCCTGCTCACTGCAGCTAGAGAAAAGGCCTGAACAGCAATGATGACTCAGTACAGCTAAAAATAAATAAGTATTTAAAAAATGATAAAGCAAATGAAATATTCATGCAATAGTGAAAACTAATCTTTCCTAACTAGTTCTCTAGAGCAGAGGTCTGCAACTATGGCTTGCAGGCCAAATCCAGCCTGCTACCAATTTTTGTGTGGTTACAGTTTTAAATGGTTAGGGGAAAAAAATCAAAGGGATAGTATTTCATAACACATGATAATTGTATGAAATTTGAATTTCAATGACCATAAATAAAGTTATATTGAAACACAGCCACACTTGTTCATGTTTGAATCTTTTTTTTTTAAATGTTTACTTATTTATTTGGCTATGTGGGGTCATAGTTGTGGCATGTGGGATCTTTAGTTGCAGCATATAAACTCTCAATTGCAGCATGTGAGATCTGGTTCCCTAATCAGGGATCAAACCGGGCCCACAGCATTGGGAACATGAAATAACAATCTCTACTAGCTATTCTGGGCTTCCCTGATGGCTCAGATAGTAAAGAATCTGCCTGCAATGCAGGAGCCCAGGTTCAACTGCTCAGTTGAGAAGATCCCCTAAAGAAGGGAATGGTGACCTACTCCAGTATTCTTGCCTGGAGAATTCCATGGACAGAGGAGCCTGGTGGGCTAGAGTCCATAAGATCACAAAGAGTCAGACACGACTGAGCAACTAACACTTTTGTGAAAACGAAAAATAATCTTCAAGAGCATGGTTACTGTCTGTATTGCATAGGGTCTCAGTGGCACCACAAAAGAAGCCTGAATGATGATCATGGTCATTGATTCTATAAGATATCACAACACAGACAATATACCTGTGCAGCACGGAGTTTCTGTCTCTTTGGCTCGACTTCTTTGACAACTCGGGAATACAAATCCATGGCTCTTACCCACATGCACATGGATTTACAGGCTTTGGACACTTTCTCAACTTTTTCAGGCACAAAATCAGGATTATTAATATATTTTTGAAGTTTTGCCAAGATTTGAGGCTTAATATTTTCCTTATCATATTCTAAAAGTCTTCTTAGGAAGTTAGAGTCACCAAGAAGTTGCTTTGCTGTTGGCCAGTCAGGTCTAAAAGACACAAATGGTAAGTTAATAGCATTGGAATAAAGGAATGTGACAACAAGAGAAATGTATTCCTTTGAGAACATTAAGATATTATTCTACAGATTAAAAAAAGACTATATGTCAATTATGCATGATTTCATGGAATTGGACTGCAAGGAGATCAAACCAGTCAACCCTAAAGGAAATCAAGCTTCAATATTCATTGGAAAGACTGATGCTGAAGCTCCAATACTTTAGCCACCTGATGCAAAGAGCCAGTTCATTGGAAAAGACCCTGATGCTGGGAAAGACAGAGCAAGAGGAGAAGGGGATGACAGGATGAGATGGTTGGATGGCATCACCAACTCAGTGCACTTGAGTTTGAGCAAACTCTGGGAGATAGTGAAGGACACAGAAGCCCGGCATGCTGCAGTCCATGGGGTTGCAAAGAGTTGGACACTACTTAATGACTGAACAACAACAACGTCAACTGTCTATGTCGTTAGTTATGTAACAATTTAACTTGCTCTCTTCCTATTATAAAGGAAATACAACACAATTTACTGAAAGCATTTTGCTAGGCTTTAAGAGCACCATGACTTACTACTTTTGTTTTCTAGGCATATATTTATGCTGTTTACTTTCATAGTGTGTATAGCCTGTTTTTTCTTTTTAATATTTACAATGATGTTTCCGAAAATGTTCTTATTTACTGGTTGAAAGTGTTAGGTGCTCAGCTGTGTATGACTCTTTGCGACCCCATGGACTGTAGCCCACCAGGCTCCTCTGTCCATGGAATTCTCCAGGCAAGTATATACTGGAGTAGGTTGCCATTTCCTCCTCCAAGGGATCTTCCTGGCCCAGGGATCAAACGTGGGTTTCCTGCATTGCAGGCTATCTGAGCCACCAGGGAAGCCCCATTTACTGGTTGAGCTATAGTTATAAAAACTCACTTTGTTTGTATCTAACTGACTTGCAAAATTTGTAGAATGACATTTGTGTTAATTTCCACCCCAAATGAGTTTTGTTTTACTGCTACTATTACTATTGTTATTTCTAAGCAAGAGAGAAAATCGAAGATAATCTAAAGAAGCTATAAAGATAGGTGTTTAGTGATGTACCATCTGTGTGTCACTTATAATTAAAAAAAAAAATACTATTGGGACTTCCCTTGTGGTACAGTGGTTGGAAATCTGCCTGGCAATGAAGGGGACTTGGTCTGGGCAAATTCCATGATGTTCCATGGGCCAGCTAAGATCGAGCACCACAACTACTGAAGTCTGCCTGCTCTAGAGACCGTGCTGTGCACCAAGAGAAGCCACCACAACGAGAAGCCGGCATACTATAACCGAGCTGGACAGCAGCCCCTGCTCACTGCAGCTAGAGAAAGCCCGCGTAGCAATGAAGACCAAGTAGCCAAAAATAAAAATAAATTAATTAATTAAAAAAATACTATTAAAGTACCAACCAATTTGTTGGATGACTGATCGAATCAATGAGAGGGTGAACAAAAGAATGAAAACATGTAAATGAGAATGAAGGAAAAAAGCAAAGAAATTCCACCAGGCATTTTGTATTGGGTGATTGTGAGGCACTCACTTGGCATTCAAGAGAATGGAGATGGCTTCCATCACGGTCATGACCATATCTGGGGGCTTTGTGAAAACTCTGATTTCAGATATATCTGCTTTATCTAAGGAATCCAACGCTTTGTTAGCAGCATCGAGGGCAGGGAGCGCTTCTTCAAGATCTCGCTGAGCATCGTCAGCTATGGCTTGGGTCTCTTCGGCTTTCACTTTTGCTATCGCTTCATCTTCTTGCACAACGCTACGGACCTAATCATTGAAACATGACTGCTCAAGTGATCTCAGTATGTGAATTTCAATGTTTAAAAACAAAGTGAATAATGGATAACCAATAAGGACCTATTGTATAGCACATGGAACTCTGTTCAATGTTATGTGGCAGCCTGAATGGAAGGTGGGTTTGGGGGAGAATGGATATATGTATATGTATACCCCAGAACAAAATAAAAAGTTTAAAAAGTTAAAAAAAAAAACAAAATAAGGCAAATAATAGTGAGTTATATTTACTCTTGAATCAGACCAATGATGAAAGAAGATTAGGTATACTGCATTTTACACTCTTCTTTGTCCATCTCATGCCATGATGATAAAATAATGGAGATAGAGTTATAAGAACGAACAACTAATTCATTCTTGGGAGAAGATTGGATGCTTTATATTTGTAGCTTGTACTTTTCTTACAACTTTCTCTGTCCCATTCATTGCATTTCCTGATTATCAGGGAGAGAGCCAGGATTAAAAGCATGGCTAAACTGATCTACCAGTTCATTGTTTTAACAACATATTGAAATTAAATTTAATAACACATCTAAAAAGTCCATTCTTTATCATTGTACGTAAGGGGTCAGCTGGTAGTCAAAGCGTCCTCACCCACCCTCAGGTGATGCTGCATACCTGATCCGCATTTTCTTGATCCACCGCCAGTTTGTCCATCAGGGCTTCAACATCTTGTGATTTTGTTAAAAGGACAGGTTCTAAAGCTGAAAGATCTAATTTCATTTTATCTACTAGTACATTTGTTTCTAATAGCTTGGTGAGACCATTCTTCACCCGTTCACGTGCCTACACGACAAAGAAAATAACTATTATGTTGAGTATTACAAACTATGAGTTTATTGGTATCTCTATCTGATTTATGTACTAGAATTTTGCATTGGCAGAATTAGTGAATCAGTTTGTAATACTTAACACTGAATGTACAGGAACACATGGCCCTGAAGTTCACCACAGTGGGTTTGGATCCCTGTCCCCTGGCCACGGGAGTAGGGCATCACTGAGGGATCACACTGTATTATTTTTAGCTTCTGTGGTAGCTTGGTAGCATGGTGAATGAATTAAGGACAAATTCAGATAGAAATTCCTGGAGTTCACATCTCTGGGAGCTTGTTTCCTTAGGATGGACCAGCAGGGCTGAGGCCCACTGGAGACAAACAGTGTCCCAGATACTTATCTCTGGTTGCTGACGTGTCCACAGGGGTAGGAAACCCTTGACTAGAATCAAAGGGCAGTATATGGTAAATAAGCCACCTGGGAATAACTTTTTTGAGGATGAGACAGAAAAGGTGGCTCAAATAGGCTGGTTTCAAAAATATGTCACATTATTTTACTAGGCATACATTTACCAGGTAATATCCATTGAAAAACACTTAAAATATCTAAATGATAAATGATTTCATTTTTGTTATTTAAAATGTTGAAAATTTTAGGTCATGTTAATAGCTTAATGATGATTACAATGATGACGATGTAGTAAGCAGTCACTATTTTGAGCACTTATTTGTATCAGATCATATTCCAATACTTTACAAGCAGTATCTTATTTAAATTCTACCACAATCCAAGAGGTAGATACAGATTTTTAAAAACCTTATTTTGTACTAAGATTGGAGTAGTTACAAAACCTTCTCCAAGTTGTTCAGGAAGAAAGAGTCAGAAATGAGGTGCTACCTGGTCTGCCTGACACCAGAGTCCTTGCTCTGAATGGGAACCACTGATAGGTAAGACAACCAAACTCCCATCTCCATTACTAAACCAAAAGTTTTCCTTCTTACTAAACACTGCAGAGGTGGCTAGATATGGGCTTAACTTTAATTCTGTTACAATGTCCATATCACATCCCTGAGTCAAGGACACTTATGTAAATGATAGAAGACAAAATATTAAATAAGGGCAAGGCCTCTAGATGACCAGCACAATATAGTTTTTGGTCATATTGTAGGTTGTCAAGGGCATGTTAGGATGGAGAGATGTCCAACAGGCAAGATGGCACATAGATCTTCCACACATTCTGGTAAAGGTTTTGAGATCAAGCAAAAAAAAATTTTTTTTTTAATTAATAATATTAAACTTACAGAAACCAACTGCTTCCTCTTTTCAGTCAGCATAGACAGGTAGAGATTGATGAGTTCCAAGTAGGAGGTGGGTGTTGTGTAGTACCGTCTCCGGAGCTCTGTGTAATAGCGTTCTGCCATATTGGAGACACTCAGGTGGACATTCACACACATGAGGGAAAGCTTTTCTCTCAGTTCTTCATTTACGGCATCAACATTTGAGAAAAACGTCTTTGATACAGAAAGAAGTGCTTCTCTGGGCCACTGTAAATAAAGATATGATTTGGAAAGTCAGTTGTTCATTTCCACAATGCATGGTTTAACTATTAAGAAAAATGCATTTCTCTGCAACTCTTCCTCACCTTGGCCTCCCTTCACTGTAACTCCTACTTGTGTCCATGATGTTTCATGAACTGAATGGCTGTGTTCATCAGACAGGGGCCTGGGTCTGCATTTGCTGACCCCAGCACAGTGTCTGCTACATAGAAGTTACTCAATAACTACTGTTGGTTGAATGAATAAGTTAGTCACTTCAGTCGCTCAGTTGTGTCCGACTCTTTGTGACCCCCATGGACTGCAGCATGCCAGGTATCCTTGCCTATCACCAACTCCCAGAGCTTACTCAAACTCATGTCCATTGAGTCAGTGATGCCATCCAATAATCTCATCTGTCATCCCCTTCTTCTCCTACCGTTAATCTTTCCCAGCATCAGGGTCTTTTCAAATGAGTCAGTTCTTCAAATCAGGTGGCCAAAGTATTGGAGCTTCAGCTTCAGCATCAGTCCTTCCAATGAATATTCAGGACTGGTTTCCTTTAGGATGGACTAGTTGGACCTCCTTGCAGCCCAGGGGATTCTCAAGAGTCTTCTCCAATACCACAGTTCAAAAGCATCAATTCTTCAGCGCTCAGCTTTCTATATAGTCCAACTCTCACATCCATATGTGACTACTGGAAAAACCAAAGCTTTGACTAGACAGACCTTTGTTGGCAAAGTAATATCTCTGCTTTTTAATATGCTGTCTAGGTTGATTGAATGAATGTCTAGGTTGAATGAATAAATGTGGCTGTTTTTAATTTCATAACTAAAATCACATACATTACAAGGATCTCATGTCCTCACTCTGCCTATTATACAATTTGAACTTGGTATAATCACTGTCCTGTTCATCTCAACTCATTTGCTCCTCTCCTAACTCTTTGAGCTCAATTGAACATCAGTCAAATGCAACTCTCTGTTACCCCATGTCTACAATCATGCAGCTAGCACAGCTAGAGAAAAACCCATAGCTGTGCTAACTGGTCTCATTGTCAATTCACGACAACTAGCTCAAGCGAGTTCTTAGTGCAGCCCGGAAAAACTTCTGTGTTGTCTCACCCATCACTTCTGATTCCTCCGAGTATTTCACACCCTATATTACTTCCTAAGACTGCTAACACTTCCTCTCTCTTCTTTACCATTCATAACTTTGCTCCCTACATCATTAAAAAAATAGAAGCAATGCAAATAGAACTTCAGTGAGCTTCCACCCTGTCTTCCCCTCTACCTGCATTTTATGCTCTGGGGTGAGCTGTGCATGCTCCCTGCCCAGGTCAGCTCCTTCACTGGGAACTCTGTCCCATCTCTTCTTGTCTATTCAGTCACGTTGGTCCAGCAATGCCTAACTCTGTCTGCTGCATCATCAATATAATTCTGTTTTCTGAATCATTTCCATCAGCACATGTGCATTGCTTGTGTTCCCCACTTAAAAATACTTCTCTCTTGACCTCACATACCCCTCTGGCTATTACCCATCTCTTGGTACTCCTTTGGGGCAAAACTCCTTGAAAGCTTTGTCTCTGATTCCGCTTCCTTCTTCTCTCTTGAACCTTTTCCCCCATCAGTTCAGTTCAGTCACTCAGTCATATCTGACTCTTTGCAACCCCATGAACCACAGCACGCCAGGCCTCCCTGTCCATCGCCAACTCCCGGAGTCCACCCAAACCCATGTCCATTGAGTCGATGATGCCATCCAACCATCTCATCCTCTGTCGTCCCCTTCTCCTCCTGCCCTCAATCTTTCCCAGTATCAGGGTCTTTTCCAATGAGTCAGCTCTTCGCATCAAGTGGCCAAAGTATTGGAGTTTCAGCTTCAACATCAGTCCTTCCAATGAACACCCAGGACTGATCTCCTTTATGATGGACTGGTTGGATCTCCCTGCAGTCCAAGGGACTCTCAAGAGTCTTCTTCAACACCACAGTTCAAAAGCATCAATTCTTCAGTGCTCAGCTTTCTTTATAGTCCAACTCTCACATCCATACATGACCACTGGAAAAAACATAGCCTTAACTAGATGTACCTTTGTTGGCAAAGTAATGTCTCTGCTTTTTAATATGCTGTCATATTAAAGGTCGGTCATAACTTTCCTTCCAAGGAGTAAGCGTCTTTTAATTTCATGGCTGCAATCACCATCTGCAGTGATTTTGGAGCCCAGAAAAATAAAACCACTGTTTCCACTGTTTCCCCATCTATCTGCCATGAAGTTCTAGGACCAGATGCCATGATCTTAGTTTTCTGAATGTTGAGCTTTAAGCCAACTTTTTGAGTCTCCTCTTTCACTTTCATCAAGAGGCTCTTTAGTTCTTCTTCACTTTCTGCCATAAGGGTGGTGTCATCTGCATATCTGAGGTTATTGATTTCTCCCAGCAATCTTGATTCCAGCTTGTGCTTCCTCCAGCCCAGCGTTTCTCATGATGTACTCTGCATATAAGTTAAATAAGCAGGGTGACAAATACAGCCTTGATGCACTCTTTTTCCTATTTGGAACCAGTCTGTTGTTCCATGTCACACAGGTTTCTCAAGAGGCAGGTCAGGTGGTCTGGTCTTCCTATCTCTTTCAGAATTTTCCACATTTTATTGTGATCCTCACAGTCAAAGGCTTTGGCATAGTCAGTAAAGTAGAAATAGATGTTTCTCTGAAACTCTCTCGCTTTTTCGATGATCCAGCAGATGTTGGCAATTTGATCTCTGGTTCCTCTGCCTTTTCTAAAACCAGCTTGAACATCTGGAAGTTCACAGTTCACATATTGCTGAAGCCTGGCTTGGAGAATTTTGAGCATTACTTTACTAGCGTGTGAGATGAGTGCAATTGTGCAGTAGTTTGAGCATTCTTTGGCATTGCCTTTCCTTGGGATTGGAATGAAAACTGACCTTTTCCAGTCCTGTGGCCACTGCTGAGTTTTCCATATTTGCTGGCATATTGAGTGCAGCACTTTCACAGCATCATCTCCCCCATCACTCCATTGAAATAACTCTTGTCAAGATCACTGATAACCTCTACATTGACAAATTTAATAGTTTCCTCTTCTTTACAAATTCTATTTGTGTTTGTTTAATGATTGTCATTGTCAACACTTGTATGTGAGTAAATTCCCAGTGGGTTTTGAAGCTAATGTAAGTACCCTTGAGTTCTTAGTGGACAGGGTGTTACCTTTTTAAAATCAAGCAACTTCAGACACATACCTGAAAAAGATAAAAACTCTAATTCGAAAAGATACACGGCCCCCAATGTTCACAGCAGTACTATTTACAATAGCCAGGACATGGAAGTGGCCTAATTGTCCATATACAGATAAATGGATAAAGACGATGTGATATACACATGTATACACACACATATGCACATATACACAATGGAATACTAATCAGCTATAAAATAGAATGAAATATTGCCATTTAAAAGCAGCATGGATAGACCTAGAGATGATCATACTGAGTGAAGTTGGACAGAGAAAGACAAATATCATATGATGTCACTTATATGTGGAATCTAAAAAAATGATACAAATGAACTTACAAAACAGAAACAGACTCACAGACGTAGTAAACAAACTTGTGGTTACTAAAGGGGAGAGGTGGGGGCAGGGGTAAATTGAGAATTTGGGATTAACATATGCATACAATTATATATAGGTGGCTCAGATGGTGGGCTGCCATCTATGGGGTCGCACAGAGTCGAACACGACTGAAGCGACTTGGCAGCAGCAGCAGCAGATGGTAGAGAATCTTCCCTTAAGGCAGGAGACTGGGGTTCAATCCCTGGGTTGGGAAGATCTCCTGGAGAAGGGAATGGCCACCCACTCCAGTGTTCTTGCCTGGAGAATAGCATGGACAAAGGAGTCTAGTGGGCTACAGTCCATGGGGTTGTAGAGTTGGACACCACTGAGTGACTAAGACTTTCACATATATAAAACAGATAAACAACAAGGACCTACTGTATAGCACAGGGAATTGTATTCAATATTTTGTAATAACCTAAATGGAAAATAATCCAATATATATATATATATGTGTACATAGGTATAACTGAATATATATGTAACTGAATCACTTTGCTATACACCTGTAACACTGTAAATCAATTACACTTTAATAAAAAAAAGTTAAAGTCAAGCAAGTCCAACTTCTTAAAGATATATGTTGTGATGTCACTGACCTGGACAAACCAGTCAATGGTGCAGCAGTTCACAAGGGATGGAAACATCCGGCATCGGGACCGGAAGGCCTCCCCAACAGGGCTCATGCAGAGCACAATGTGCAGCTTCTGACGGACTCTGCTAATGAAATATTGAAACACCTGACAAAAAGAAAGATACTTTCAATTTAGAATAAGGCTGAACCCATGATGAAAAGAAGTGCTGGCTATTGCATCTGACTCTACCAATACCAAATTTAAAAAGTTTGTGGAGTGGACGCGTGAATTGTTTTAACATCCCATTCCAAGTCCCTTCTTCTCATGCAGCCTCAAAAGATTAAATGAAAATTTTCAGACTCTGTTGCAAGTTGGGTTTGGGATGTGAGATGAGCACTCTTCATCAGTGGATTTGAGAGACCCCTTGAATAAAGTGGAGAGGTGTGTTCATACAAAATTTTGCTTTGAGGTAGAAGACCACTGGGAGAGAGAGACACGGGGCAGGGCAAGTATTTTTGCAGGTGCAGAGCCCAGCAGAAATGGCATGGACCTCCTGTCACTATCCCTGGATGTGGCTCCTTACTTCAGCTGCTCCCAACATGGTGGGGGACACACGGCTTGGGAGCTGAAGCAGGAGCATTCTGGGGTAGAGGCTTCCTGGCTCAGCAGAATGACTGTGGCAGACACAGCAGTGTCCCTGACTGTTGACTTCTACAGTGTCATTTCATAATCATTCCAAGGAATTCAGCATGGCATGAATTTGTTTAGCCCTTTGTTTAGCCCTTCCAATGTTAAAGCCACTTCTGCTTATAATAGTTGTCTGTGCCCATAAGTCCTGACCTAGCAGTGGAGGGAATTCTCATGAAAGGACACAGAAGAGACAATATGAGAAAGAGTGGCCAAAAAAGATAAGATGCAGAAAGAAGAGAAAGACCTGGGATAGACAAACAGTGGCTTAGAGAATCTAGCACAATGTTGGAGAAATGAGAGTGGACCGCAGCTGTGTTTTGTGCGTGTGTGTGTAAGAGAGAGAAAGAGAATGCATTTCATTATTCTGCTGATAGGCTATTGTTGTTGTTTAGTTGTGAAGTCATGTGCAATTCTTTTTGCGACCCCATGGACTATAGCCTGCCAAGCTTCTCTGCCCATGGGGTTTCCCAGTCAAGAATACTGCAGTGGGTTGCCATTTCCTTCTCTAGGGGATCTTCATGATGGACCCAGGGATTGAACGTGAGTCTGCTGCATTTTCAGGAGGATTCTTTACCACTGAGTCACCTGGGACGCCTCTTGCTGACAGGACACGGAGTCAAAAGCACTGAACTCCTCAGGCAGGGCACTGGGGGTGTGTGAAATAAACTTGTATTAAAGAAGGATAAGAGAAGTTTTCCAGTAAAAATAGGACTATGACCCTCTGTGGAGAAGGCAATGGCAACCCACTCCAGTACTCTTGCCTGGCAAATCCCATGGACGGAGGAGCCTGATAGGCTGCAGTTCATGGGGTCACTAGGAGTCGGACACAACTGAGTGACTTCACCTTCACTTTTTTTTTTTTTTAATTTTATTTTATTTTTAAACTTTACATAATTGTATTAGTTTTGCCAAACATCAAAATGAATCCACCATAGGTATACATGTGTTCCCCATCCTGAACCCTCCTCCCTCCTCCCTCCCCATACCATCCCTCTGGGTCGTCCCAGTGCTCTAGCCCCAAGCATCCAGTATCGTGCATCGAACCTGGACTGGCAACTCGTTTCTTACATGATATTTTACATGTTACAATGTCATTCTCCCAAATCTTCCCACCTTCTCCCTCTCCCACAGAGTCCTTAAGACTGTTCTATACATCAGTGTCTCTTTTGCTGTCTCGTACACAGGGTTATTGTTACCATCTTTCTAAATTCCATATATATGCGTTAGAATACTGTATTTATGTTTTTCCTTCTGGCTTACTTCACTCTGTATAATAGGCTCCAGTTTCATCCACCTCATTAGAACTGATTCAAATGTATTCTTTTTAATGGCTGAGTAATACTCCATTGTGTATATGTACCACAGCTTTCTTATCCATTCATCTGCTGATGGACATCTAGGTTGCTTCCATGTCTTGGCTATTATAAACAGTGCTGCGATGAACATTGGGGTACACGTGTCTCTTTCCCTTCTGGTTTCCTCAGTGTGTATGCCCAGCAGTGGGGTTGCTGGATCATAAGGCAGTTCTATTTCCAGTTTTTTAAGGAATCTCCACACTGTTCTCCATAGTGGCTGTACTAGTTTGCATTCCCACCAACAGTGTAAGAGGGTTCCCTTTTCTCCACACCCTCTCCAGCATTTATTATTTGTAGACTTTTGGATCGCAGCCATTCTGACTGGTGTGAAATGGTACCTCATAGTGGTTTTGATTTGCATTTCTCTGATAATGAGTGATGTTGAGCATCTTTTCATGTGTTTGTTAGCCATCTGTATGTCTTTTTTGGAGAAATGTCTATTTAGTTCTTTGGCCCATTTTTTGATTGGGTCGTTTATTTTTCTGGAGTTGAGCTGTAGGAGTTGCTTGTATATTTTTGAGATTAGTTGTTTGTCAGTTGCTTCATTTGCTATTATTTTCTCCCATTCTGAAGGCTGTCTTTTCACCTTGCTAATAGTTTCCTTTGATGTGCAGAAGCTTTTAAGGTTAATTAGGTCCCATTTGTTTATTTTTGCTTTTATTTCTAATATTCTGGGAGGTGGGTCATAGAGGATCCTGCTGTGATGTATGTCGGAGAGTGTTTTGCCTATGTTCTCCTCTAGGAGTTTTATAGTTTCTGGTCTTACATTTAGATCTTTAATCCATTTTGAGTTTATTTTTGTGTATGGTGTTAGAAAGTGGTCCAGTTTCATTCTTTTACAAGTGGTTGACCAGATTTCCCAGCACCTCTTGTTAAAGAGATTGTCTTTAATCCATTGTATATTCTTGCCTCCTTTGTCGAAGATAAGGTGTCCATATGTGCGTGGATTTATCTCTGGGCTTTCTATTTTATTCCATTGATCAATATTTCTGTCTTTGTGCCAGTACCATACTGTCTTGATAACTGTGGCTTTGTAGTAGAGCCTGAAGTCAGGTAGGTTGATTCCTCCAGTTCCATTCTTCTTTCTCAAGATCGCTTTGGCTAGTCGAGGTTTTTTGTATTTCCATACAAATTGTGAAATTATTTGTTCTAGCTCTGTGAAGAATACTGTTGGTAGCTTGATAGGGATTGCGTTGAATCTATAAATTGCTTTGGGTAGTATACTCATTTTCACTATATTGATTCTTCCAATCCATGAACATGGTATATTTCTCCATCTATTAGTGTCCTCTTTGATTTCTTTCACCAGTGTTTTATAGTTTTCTATATATAGGTCTTTAGTTTCTTTAGGTAGATATATTCCTAAGTATTTTATTCTTTCTGTTGCAATGGTGAATGGAATTGTTTCCTTAATTTCTCTTTCTGTTTTCTCATTATTAGTGTATAGGAATGCAAGGGATTTCTGTGTGTTGATTTTATATCCTGCAACTTTACTGTAGTCATTGATTATTTCTAGTAATTTTCTGGTGGACTCTTTAGGGTTTTCTATGTAGAGGATCATGTCATCTGCAAATAGTGAGAGTTTTACTTCTTCTTTTCCAATTTGGATTCCTTTTATTTCTTTTTCTGCTCTGACTGCTGTGGCCAAAACTTCCAAAACTATGTTAAATAGTAATGGTGAAAGTGGGCACCCTTGTCTTGTTCCTGACTTTAGAGGAAATGCTTTCAATTTTTCACCATTGAGGATAATGTTTGCTGTGGGTTTGTCATATATAGCTTTTATTATGTTGAGGTATGTTCCTTCTATTCCTGCTTTCTGGAGAGTTTTTATCATAAATGGATGTTGAATTTTGTCAAAGGCTTTCTCTGCATCTATTGAGATAATCATATGGTTTTTATTTTTCAATTTGTTAATGTGGTGTATTACATTGATTGATTTGCGGATATTGAAGAATCCTTGCATCCCTGGGATAAAGCCCACTTGATCATGGTGTATGATCTTTTTAATGTGTTGTTGGATTCTGATTGCTAGAATTTTGTTAAGGATTTTTGCATCTATGTTCATCAGTGATATTGGCCTGTAGTTTTCTTTTTTTGTGGGATCTTTGTCAGGTTTTGGTATTAGGGTGATGGTGGCCTCATAGAATGAGTTTGGAAGTTTACTTTCCTCTGCAATTTTCTGGAAGAGTTTGAGCAGGATAGGTGTTAGCTCTTCTCTAAATTTTTGGTAGAATTCAGCTGTGAAGCCGTCTGGACCGGGGCTTTTGTTTGCTGGAAGATTTTTGATTACAGTTTCAATTTCCATGCTTGTGATGGGTCTGTTAAGATTTTCTATTTCTTCCTGGTCCAGTTTTGGAAAGTTGTACTTTTCTAAGAATTTGTCCATTTCTTCCACGTTGTCCATTTTATTGGCATATAATTGTTGATAGTAGTCTCTTATGATCCTTTGTATTTCTGTGTTGTCTGTTGTGATCTCTCCATTTTCGTTTCTAATTTTGTTGATTTGATTTTTCTCCCTTTGTTTCTTGATGAGTCTGGCTAATGGTTTGTCAATTTTACTTATCCTTTCAAAGAACCAGCTTTTGGTTTTGTTGATTTTTGCTATGGTCTCTTTTGTTTCTTTTGCATTTATTTCTGCTCTAATTTTTAAGATTTCTTTCCTTCTACTAACCCTGGGGTTCTTCATTTCTTCCTTTTCTAGTTGCTTTAGGTGTAGAGTTAGGTTATTTATTTGACTTTTTTCTTGTTTCTTGAGGTGTGCCTGTATTGCTATGAACTTTCCTCTTAGGACTGCTTTTACCGTGTCCCACAGGTTTTGGGTTGTTGTGTTTTCATTTTCATTCGTTTCTATGCAAATTTTGATTTCTTTTTTGATTTCTTCTGTGATTTGTTGGTTATTCAGCAGCGTGTTGTTCAGCCTCCATATGTTGGAATTTTTAATAGTTTTTCTCCTGTAATTGAGATCTAATCTTACTGCATTGTGGTCAGAAAAAATGCTTGGAATGATTTCTATCTTTTTGAATTTACCAAGGCTAGCTTTATGGCCCAGGATGTGATCTATCCTGGAGAAGGTTCCATGTGCGCTTGAGAAAAAGGTGAAATTCATTGTTTTGGGATGAAATGTCCTATAGATATCAATTAGGTCTAACTGGTCTATTGTATCGTTTAAAGTTTGTGTTTCCTTGTTAATTTTCTGTTTAGTTGATCTATCCATAGGTGTAAGTGGGGTATTAAAGTCTCCCACTATTATTGTGTTATTGTTAATTTCTCCTTTCATACTTGTTAGCATTTGTCTTACGTACTGTGGTGCTCCCGTGTTGGGTGCATATATATTTATAATTGTTATATCTTCTTCTTGGATTGATCCTTTGATCATTATGTAGTGACCTTCTTTGTCTCTTTTCACAGCCTTTGTTTTAAAGTCTATTTTATCTGATATGAGTATTGCTACTCCTGCTTTCTTTTGGTCCCTATTTGCATGGAAAATCTTTTTCCAGCCCTTCACTTTCAGTCTGTATGTGTCCCCTGTTTTGAGGTGGGTCTCTTGTAGACAACATATGTAGGGGTCTTGTTTTTGTATCCATTCAGCCAGTCTTTGTCTTTTGGTTGGGGCATTCAACCCATTTACGTTTAAGGTAATTACTGATAAGTATGTTCCCGTTGCCATTTACTTTATTGTTTTGGGTTCGAGTTTATACACCGTTTTTGTGTTTCCTGTCTATAGAATATCCTTTAGTATTTGTTGGAGAGCTGGTTTGGTGGTGCAGAATTCTCTCAGCTTTTGCTTGTCTGAAAAGCTTTTGATTTCTCCTTCATACTTGAATGAGATCTTTGCTGGGTACAATAATCTGGGCTGTAGGTTATTTTCTTTCATCATTTTAAGTATGTCTTGCCATTCCCTCCTGGCTTGAAGAGTTTCTATTGAAAGATCCGCTGTTATCCTTATGGGAATTCCCTTGTGTGTTATTTGTTGTTTTTCCCTTGCTGCTTTTAATATTTGTTCTTTGTGTTTGATCTTTGTTAATTTGATTAATATGTGTCTTGGGGTGTTTCTCCTTGGGTTTATCCTGTTTGGGACTCTCTGGGTTTCTTGGACTTGGGTGATTATTTCCTTCCCCATTTTAGGGAAGTTTTCCACTATTATCTCCTCAAGTATTTTCTCATGGTCTTTCTTTTTGTCTTCTTCTTCTGGAACCCCTATGATTCGAATGTTGTAGCGTTTAATATTGTCCTGGAGGTCTCTGAGATTGTCCTCATTTCTTTTAATTCGTTTTTCTTTTATCCTCTCTGATTCATTTATTTCTACCATTCTATCTTCTAATTCACTAATCCTGTCTTCTGCCTCTGTTATTCTACTATTTGTTGCCTCCAGAGTGTTTTTAATTTCACTTATTGCATTATTCATTATATATTGACTCTTTTTTATTTCTTCTAGGTCCTTGTTAAACCTTTCTTGCATCTTCTCAATCCTTGTCTCCAGGCTATTTATCTGTGATTCCATTTTAGTTTCAAGATTTTGGATCAATTTCACTATCATTATTCGGAATTCTTTATCAGGTAGATTCCCTATCTCTTCCTCTTTTGTTTGGTTTGGTGGGCATTTATCCTGTTCCTTTATCTGCTGAGTATTCCTCTGTCTCTTCATCTTGTTTAAATTGCTGAGTTTGGGGTGTCCTTTCTGTATTCTGGCAGTTTGTGGAGTTCTCTTTATTGTGGTGTTTCCTCGCTGTGTGTGGGTTTGTACAGGTGGCTTGTCAAGGTTTCCTGGTTAGGGAAGCTTGTGTCGGTGTTCTGGTGGGTGGAGCTGTATTTCTTCTCTCTGGAGTGCAATGAAATGTCCAGTAATGAGTTATGAGATGTCTATAGTTTTGGGGTGACTTTGGGCAGCCTGTATCTTGAAGCTCAGGGCTGTGTTCCTTTGTTGCTGGAGAATTTGCTTGGTATGTCTTGCCCTGGAACTTATTGGCCCTTGTGTGGTGCTTGGTTTCAGTGTCGGTATGGAGGCATTTGATGAGCTCCTCCTTTCGAAGAGTTGGGTTGCTTTTCTGGGTGCCTGATGTCCTCTGCCGGCATTCAGAAGTTGTTTTGTGGAATTTACTCGACGTTTAAATGCTCTTTTGATGAATTTGTGGGGGAGAAAGTGTTCTCCCCGTCCTACTCCTCCGCCATCTTTCCAAACTCTCTCACCTTCACTTTTCACTTTCATGCATTGGAGAAGGAAATGGCAACCCACTCCAGTGTTCTTGCCTGGAGAATCCCAGGGACGGGGGAGCCTGGTGGGCTTCCGTCTCTGGGGTCACACAGAGTTGGCTACGACGGAAGCGACTTAGCAGCAGCAGCAGCATGACCCTCTGTAGGTAGTAGGGATTCTGTTTTGTGCTTTCCCTAATCATCTCTGCAAGTCTCATGAACCAATGCTTTAAATGTAGGAAATAAAGTACATAGGATTAAAAACAAATTACGTTGAAAAAATTCTATCCATGGACTGCTTAAAAGGGTTTGTGGATGACTGGAAAAAGGCTGAGACAACTTTTTCTTTTCCAAAATCTTATTACCATTTTGACACGTCCTACCTCATCTCTATTTCCCTCGGAAATTCCTACTTCTTTTGCTCTTGGTCTGGTGGCTGCTAAAACCTGCTCCAGTTCATCCTTTTCAAATAAATTAGGCACTTCACCTGAGTTCAGAATGTTATTTATATCTTCTAGAAACTCTTCCACTACAATCTGTAGAAGAAAGCAGAGTGGTCATTATAAGTTAGTCAACCATTTTACATTTACTTCCTATACATTATAAAGCAAATATATGATCTAAAATTCACACTGAGTTAATTTTATCTTTAAAAGAAGATAACCTTGGGGGATCAAACCAGTCAATACTAAAGGAAATCAACCCTGAGTATTTACTGGAAGAACTGATGCTGAAGCTCCAATACTTTGGCCATCTGATGCCAAGAGCTGATTCATTGGAAAAAAACCATGATGCTGGGAAAGATTGAGGGCAGGAGGAGAAGGGGGCGACAGAGAATGAGATGGTTGGATGGCACTGACTCTATGGACATGAATCTGAGTAAACTCCAGGAGAGAGTGAAGGACAGGGAAGCCTGGCATGCTGTAGTTCATGGGGTTGCAAAAGTCAGACACAACTTGGCAACTGAACAACTACAACAATCTTGGGAAGTAGCCAAGATGTTAAAGCAGGATAACCCTGAGCTCACCTCCTCCCATGGGGACACCAAAATTACAACTATTTACAGAGCAATGATGAATGAGAATGACCTACTTAGTGCATAGAAATAAAAACAGAATTAGGCAAAATGAGGCAACAGAAGAGTATGTTGCAAATAAAAGAAAAGTGAAAGTGTTAGAAGCTCAGTCCTGTCTGACTCTTTGTGACCCCATGGGCTGTAGCCCACGAGGCTCCTTTAGTCATGGGATTCTCCAGGCAGAAATACTGGAGTGGATTGCCATTTCCAGGAATGAGATAAAATTCCAGAAGAAGAGTAAACGATGTCCCCTTCCAGATTTTACTGGTTCACTTCGGCAGAGATTGTTCTTGGCCAGTCAGCTCAGTTTGCGTTTCTGGACATGTCAACTGGTAACGTCTTTGAGCCCGTGGGACTTGCTATCAGTGTCTATTTTGGGGTGAGGACAATGCCTAAGCTCTGAGGTCATGGGTGATGCTACTGGCTGAGAACAGTTGGACAGGACTTCCGGCTTGGTTTTGAATGAGCAAGGATGAACTTGCTGATTATAGGATGAACTTAGTGATTGCCTGGGTTCTCTGATCAGGTTTCCTAGACTATCAGAACTGGGTACTATACTTAGCAGTAGGTGGGGCTAGGAATTAGCTTTCCTGTCGTGGCAGAGTGGAATAACTGGCTTCATGTGCAAGGATGTCTGTGGTCTTGACTCTAGCCATCCTGCCTGGCTGAGTGGGTCACTGGCTTTGCTGTGTGGGTGATCTGCTCTTCCTGCCAGACTCTCCTAAGCACTGCTGGGCTACACAGTTTTCCAGGTGTTCTGGTCAGGTTCTTTGGCTGGGAAGGGCCAAGAGCTACACTCAGCAGAGAGCAGGGTGTGACTCAGTTCCCCTGCCTGGGTGAGTGGGGGGCCTGACCAGGCTCTAGGGCTGGCAAGGCACTTCCTTTGAGGACTTCGAATCAGGCAGATCTGCATCTGCTGAGCTCCTTGGTCAGACTGACTTTGCAGATGAGTAAAGCTGCTGGCTTGGACCACTACTTGGGTGCTGAGGGTAAGAACTTGGTCTGTCATGATCAGAGTGCTGGCTATTATATCCTCAGGCCTTCTATAACACAACTGGATTCCTAGGGGTCAAGTGCTGCAGAGTCTCTCACCATCTCTGTGATTTGAGACTGGAGTGAAACCCCAGTGTGGCCCAGAACATTGGGGAGCAGGATGTCCATCCTGGCCTCTTTCTTTCCACTGGAGGAACTGGTAGGCTCGGGAGAGACCTCTTAATGTGGTGCTGTGATGGCCTGGGGGTAGGGCAGTGTGGTCAGTGTGTAACTGCTCCTCTTATCCTTCTAACATGGTCTGTCTCAGTTTCTGTGGCACAGGGGTATGCTTCAGCTTCACCCTCATGTTCTAGGACTTTCTCCATGTCTTATCCATGAATAACTGTTAGTTGTTCTTGTGGGGCGGAGCAAAGTGGGGACTGAGCTATATGGCCATCTTGGTGATGTCACTTGCTGTCACTTTGTTCTTGCATTATTTTCCTGATGTCATGAAATTGTTTATCTGTGTTCTCTTGTGACTCTCAGAGAATCTTTAGAATGATTATTTTGAATTCTTTGTGGGCCAACTTGTGGATCTCCATTTCTTGGGGCCAGTTATAGGAGGTTTACTGTGGAGTTACATTCCCCCGATTCTTCGCAATCCCTGTAGACTTAAGTAGTGTCAGTGCATTCGAAGAAGCAATCACTTCTTTCAGATTTCATGGGATGATTTTAGTAAGGGGAGACTTTTACCTGTAGCTTGGGGCACACTGGGGTGTTAGACTCCAGGTCTAGGAGGCAGGGCATCAAATATGGGGGCATGTGGTATGTGAAGGTCATGTCTCTTCCACTCTGGCTACTGGGATCCACAGGATCAACTGCATGTGCACTCTTCGAACACTGCGGAACGTTTGCAGAGGTGGCAAGGCTCACTGACGTCCCCAGCAGTGCCTCCACGTGCAGCTCCCGGGGCCCAGTGGGGAGCTGGTGGTGGCCACATATTCAATTCTCATTTGTAAAAGGTATTTACAAACTCAGATACAAGCTCACTGCGTGTAACATATATTAAAAATATTTTTCCCATTTTGTGATCATACTTAGTCATGTTTACAGTGTTTGGGAAACTAAAATGAAGTTAAAATATTTATGTGTAAGATTTATCATTTATTCTTTGGCTGATTTCTGTTATTAGAAAATTTTAATTAAAAAATTTATATATATGTATTAAAATTTTTATTGGAGTATAGTTGATTTAAAATGTTGTGTTAGTTTCAGATGTAAAACAAAGTGAATCAGTTATACATATACTTATCTACTCTTTTTTTAGATTCTTTTCCCATATAGGCCATTATAGAGTATTGAGTAGAGTTCCCTGTGCTATACAGTAAGTCCTTATTAGTTATTTATTTTCCCTGATATTAAAATACCCAAGTGTAATCAATGTAGAAAATGAAGTGAAGTGAAGTGAAAGTCGCTCAGTTGTGTCTGACTCTGTAACCCCATGGACTGTACAGTCCATGGAATTCTCTAGGCCAGAATACTGGAGTGGGTAGCCCTTCCCTTCTCCAGGGGATCTTCCCAACCCAGGAATCAAACCCAGGTCTTCCACATTGCAGGTGGATTCTTTAGCAGTTGAGCCACTTTATTAGAGAATAAATTCAAAATCAGTTAAATTGGTTGTGGTAGACATGGATGTAATCCTACTTTAAAGTTAATTTAACTAAAATATAGCCATTATTTTTCCCTTTTCTTGAGTAAAGCATATGTCTCTAATTGATCTCACTTAGGGAATTACTTTTTTATATTTGCCTCCACAGAAATAGTTTATCACCTTCTGCTGTCTATGTCCTTCCTCTCCAAGTTAAGTCCCTTCTTAATGCTCTTAACCTCTGATTACATTTTCTTATGTAGAATTTAAAGGTGGAAGTAATAGTTGTTAAAAGAAGTAGTATTTTATAGGGTCCAAGAACTCTGTTATTAGATGGAAAGATTCCCTGAACTACATCATTCATACAAGCTATTCGAAGGACACATGCGATTATAACAAGTGTCCTTTTCCTGTTCTTGTTTTTGTGTGAAAGTCACTCAGTCGTGTCCAACTCTTTGTGACCCCATGGACTATACAGTCCCTGGAATTCTCTAGGCCAGAACACTGGAGAGGGTAGCCTTTCCCTTTCCTGTTCTTGCTCTTTGGTTATTTAAATGGGTACCTGGGTGTCTGTGAAGAGGAAAACCATATTCCTGTCTTCTACACCAGCCAGTTTGTACAGCTTCCTCAGGTCCTCATGAAAACTGTCATAATTATACCCCCGGCTCAACTCAATCTGCAAACATCTATAACCACATATATGAGCTGCGAGCCTTGTAAGAGACTGCTTTCCTGTGCCTCCCACTCCAACCAGCAGGGCGTTGCCTCTCTCCTGACGAATCATGCGAGCGATCCTGTGGGAGACAAAGCAGAAAAAGGTTTAGTTATGGGGTACAAATGTGGCTTCTGCACTGAGGCCCCACCCCAGAGTGGAAGGCTAGTGGATGCTGGAGGGTTATTCCCCAGCCAAAGGCCACAGGAAAGAACAGGGTATGTCTGAGGTTCATGGTTGGGAGAAAAACCCTGGGGGTTTCCTTATAGCTATCTCTCGTCCATTTCCTATAGGCAGTTGACCTTGGTCATGAAAATTGAGAAAAACAAATATACTATATTAAATACATACATGTGGAATAAAAAAAATGGTACAGATGAACCCATTTGCAGGGCAGGAATAGAAATGTAGACGGAGAGAACAGACACGTAGACAAAGGCAGAGAAGAGGAGGGTGGGATGAATTAGGAGATTAGGATTGGCATATATACACTACCATATGTGAAACAGTTAACCTAGTGGGAAGCTGTTGTATAGCATAGGGAGCTCAGCTTGGTACTCTGTGATGACCTAGAGGGGCGGGTTGGAGGGAGGTTCAAGGGGGAGAGGATATGTGAATACATATAGCTGATTCCCTTCATCATACAGCAGAAATGAACACAACATTGTAAAGCAATTATATTCCAATAAAAAAAAATCTCTTCTCCCTTTAAAGTGTGAAGGGTCTATCAGGAATGCTGATTTAGGCCACGACTTACATTAATCATTATATTGGCAAGCAGGTCTTTTTTTCTAAGGGTGAGAAAGCAGAAAAATCACTGAACATAAGAAAAGAGACTGCAGCTCAAGAAAAGATCAACAGGAACAATCTGAAGTGGATTTACTATGTACAATTTCTGATTCATGTTAACAATAAAGATTTTTTTAAATGCCATCATGATACTGGAGTGAGCACTCAGAAATGGGGGGAAAAATCCAAGTTTAGGAAAAACTGATTGAAGATGGAAAACCTGACTACCAAAGTGAAAACATTAGTGGAAGATGGATCTTGAAAATAGGATACAGTGAAAAACTGAATGGGTAGAGTAGAAGACAAACTCAAGACATTTACCCAGAACTCAAATAAAAAAAATGATATTAAAAATGATGAGAGAAAATGGAATATAAGGATGACAAATCTAGGAGAAACAAATGGAATCACAGAGACCACACTATAGGAATTGTAGAAGAAACGAAGGGACAGAGTTGAAATAAAAGAAAAAAACCTCGGAGTTGAACCCATTGATCTGAGGAAGTTACTGAGGGTCAGGAAAAAAAGTCAAAGAAGAGAAGCAAAACACAATGTTTTCTAAGAGAGATATAAATATAAAATAAACTCTGTGTGTGTGTTTGTGTGTGTGTGTGTGTGTGTAGGTGAATGGATGTAGGCATGCATATATGAAATAGAAATCTATATATCTATATTAGACATAATTTTGCGAGCATCTAAAAAGTAGATATAATAGACTACTCCCAAGGGGGTTTCCCTGGTGTTTCAGACTGTAAAGAATCTGTCTGCAATGCAAAAGATCCGGGTTTGATCCCTGGTTTGGGAAGATCCGCTAGAGAAGAGAATGGCTACCCACTCCAGTATTCTTGCCTGGAGAATCCCATGGACAGAGGAGCCTGGTGGGCTACAGTCCACAGGATAGAGTCTACCATGACTGAGTGAGTAACACTTTCGACTTAGCATGCATACATGAATCAATATATGAAATAGAAATCTACATTTTAGACATAACTAAAAATGTGTGGGGATCTAAAAAATAGATACACTAGATTACTCCTAAGGGGTCAAATAATTATAGGCTGGCCTCAAGAATCTCTTTTACAAGATGCCAGTCCACAGTGGTTAAGAGGGAAAACTATCATGTTATTTCTCAGAGAATAAACCACCTGCAAACCTATCCTAAAAGGTTCCTTGAGGTATATAGAAAAGCATGAATAAAATTCAAACACTCAAGAAAGGGGAAAGGATGTCAGTATAAAAGTGAGCAGTTTGTATGAGAGTCAAGTTCACTGCTGTTAAGATAAAAATGTAGGGACTTCCCTGGTGGTCTAGTGGTTGAGAATCTGCCTTGCAATGCAGGGGACACAGGTTTGATCCCTGGCGACTTAGCAGCAGCAGCAGCAGCAGGGGAAACTAAGATCCCACAGGCTGAGAAGCAACTAACTGTACACAATGAGAGACCCCACAAGCCATAACTAAGACCTGATAGAGCCCGATAAATGAAATAAATATTTTAAAAGGTCAGTAAACTCTCCTTAAAAAGAAGTTGCAAATGTAAAAATTTTCTTTGAAAAATTATCATTGAAAATCTCACATTGGACTATAGTTTGCTAGGCTCCTCTGTCCATGGGATTCTCTAGGCAAGAATACTGGAGTGGTTTGCCATTCCTTTTTCCAGGGGATCTTCCCAACCTAGGGATTGAACCCAGGTCTCCTTCATTGCAGGCAGATTCTTTACCATCTGAGCCACCAGGGAAGCCCCAACTGGGTCATGAGAAACTAGAAAAATCATGAAATGTTGTTGTGCGTTTAGTCTTGTCTGACTCTTGGTGATCCTGTGGACTGTAGCCCACCAGGCTCCTCTGTCCATGGGATTCTCCAGGCAAGAATAATGGAGTGAGTTGCTATTTCCTCCTCCAGGCAATCTTCCTGACCCAGGGATCGAGCCTGAGTCTCCTGCATTGCTGGTAGATTCTTTACCGCTGAGCTATTGGGGAAAGCCCAGGAAATCATGAGAGAAATGTAAAAGGTTTAATTTCTCCCTCTCAATCTCTGTTTTTTTAAGGAAAGCATCTTTCTATCCATCTTCTTTATCTATTTCTAATTCATAATGTTTATAACTAAAAAAAAAGTTTCAAATATTTGAGAAGGATAATGGCTTTATTACTTTTTTAATTAAGAAAGTAAAATATGATCACTGTAACCGACAGGAAAAAAAACACTGCTAACCCTTTACCACATGTACACTCCATCATGAGGGTCTGGATGCTGTCCTGTTCTCCATGGCAGTAGTGTGTTGTTGTTCAGTTGCTAAGTCATGTCCGACTTTTTTTGACCCCATGAACTGCAGCATGCCAGGCTTCCCTATCCTTCACCATCTCCCGGAGTTTGCACAAATTCATGTCCTTTGAGTCGATAATGCCATCAAACCATCTCCTTCTCTGTCACCCCGTTTTCCTCCTGCCCTCAGTTGTTCCCAGCATTAGGGTCTTTTCAAATGAGTTGGTTCTTCACATCAGGTGGCCAAAGTATTAGAGCTTCAGCATCAGTCCTCCCAATGAACATTCAGGGTTGATTTCCTTTAGGATTGACTGGTTTGATCTCCCTGCTGTCCAAGGGACTCTCAAGAGTCTTCTCCAGCATCACAGTTTGAAAGCACCAGTTCTTTGGCACTCAGCATTCTTTATGGTCCAGCTCTCACATCTGTACATGACTACTGGAAGAATCATAGCTTTGACTATACGGACCTTTGTTGGCAAAGTGATGTTTCTGCTTTTTAACATGCTGTCTAGGTTGGTCATAGCTTTTCTTCCACGGAGCAAGCCTCTTTTAATTTCATGGCTTATAGTAAGTGCTTCATAAACAAATTTATGTCTGTTGACTTGTATGTGTGTGTTTGCAAAAATGGACTTAAATTCTATACTACATTTTGTTTTGTGATTTTTTGATAAATAATGCTTTATGGACATTCTCATGCTAGTTATAATGGCAGAGTTGAGTAGGTGTGACAGGGAGTATAGCAGAGCCTAAAATATTTACCATCTGGTTATTTACCAAAAAAAAAAAAAAAAAGCGTGGCTCCTTTCCTTACGAACTGCCAGCTAAAACTGATGCTTGCCATCTGGTTCTACAATGATGGAGTCACTTGTCACTGCAATTGCTGACCTTCAGCACACCCTGAAAGGAGTTCAGGGTGGAGATCAGGTGTTGCCCTAAAGGTCCGGGAGCGAGCGACAAGAATGAAAACAGAACACAAAATCTGGTGCAATGGGTCAGGGGACCTGCAGCCTCTATTGTACTGAGGTTGAGAGTCCACCGTGAGTCCAGCTTTTATTTCTAATTACAGACTACAAAACTTTCTTTGCTCTATCTTTCCCAAGACACTACCTCGACATAGTCCAGATCTCCTTGTTTATACCCCAGGTCGTTCCCTTCTAGGATAGTCTCAGGAGCAATCAGCAAGTGCGTAGGCAGTGTTCATGCCTAATGCTGACCCAGTGTTCCAAGGTCCATGCTCGAAGTCATACTCCCTTCTGGGTCTGGCCTTGGGGTTTGTAACAAGGAGATTATTCTTAAGAAAAACATGAAAGACAATCATTAACACAGTTTCTTGATATATGCTGTTTTTCCAGGTGCTATTTCTGTGGAATTTCTCAAGGCTGTGAAAGTACATTATTAGAAATTCCCACTACAATCAGGAACGAGGCACTCTGTGCTCTGGGAAAAACTGGTAGGACAGGGCTTAGATATCCATTTTCAGGAGATTTTATGAACTCAATTTCTTATATCTTCTCATATCTAGAAGAGCACTAAAATCATTAAAGGAGACATCTGCTCCTTGTGACTAGCAGCAGCCTTCTGTCAAAATGTGCGCCTGACTGCATGTATCCCCCTTCACTAAAATCACGTACATACTGACTTTCCCCTACCTCTCTGGAGCAGTTCCTTGGAGTTATCTGAGAGGCTGTCTGTGGGCTACGGTCCTCATTTTTCCCTAGATAAAACTTAATTTGCAACTCTCACAGTGTTTTTTTTTTTTTTTCCAGTTGACAGATCCTTTGCTAATTCCTCCCCCAAAGCAACTAAGACCCACAGGTACAATCTCCATTGCTATGTCTCTGTCACAACATACATCTAACAGAAGACATGTTAGATCATCTGTTTGCTTATATTTCCTCAGTTACCTCTGAGAGTATAAAATTGAGGGTTCAATGGATGTGTCCCAATGTTTTGTTATTTTTTCCCCATAATGCATCAGGGTGCTACAGTGGATAAATATTGAATATTATTAATATCTTGCATCATTTATGTTACTCTTTCCTTTTTTCCTTTACATTATAGTAATTTGTTACTTCCATTTGAGATTGAGAAAACAAATGACTTGTCCATCTGCTTCCTAGTGTTATTTTTTTCTGTCAACTTACATATCAATGGATAAAAACCTCCCTCCACTGAGAATCTTCCAAAATTACATTTTCTCTACTGTAGAGGCAAGAGATACATTTCCTAATTAGTTGTTTAATTTTATTATTACTTAAAATTTTTTTTTGGCCATGACACACAGCATTAGGAATCTTAGTTCCCAGACCAGGAATCAAACTTATGCTCCCTGCAGTGGATGCCTGGAGTCTTAAGCATACTGGACTGCCAGGGAAGTCCTGTTAATGGCTTTATAGAGATCCATTTGACCATCCTTGGAGTATGATGACAACTTTGGGGGCATGTAACTGCCTCTTGAGAAACCTGTATACAGGTCAGGAAGCAACAGTTCAAACTGGACATGGAACAACAGATTGGTTCCAAATAGGAAAAGGAGTACATCAAGGCTGTATATTGTCACCCTGCTTATTTAACTTATATACAGAGTACATCATGAGGAACGCTGGGCTGGAAGAAGCACAAGCTGGAATCAAGATTGCTGGGAGAAATATCAATAACCTCAGATATGCAAATGACATCACCCTTATGGCAGAAAGTGAAGAGGAACTCAAAAGCCTCTTGATGAAAATGAAAGAGGAGAGTAAAAAAGTTGGCTTAAAGCTTAACATTGAGAAAACTAAGATCATGGCATCTGGTCCCATCACTTCATGGCAAATAGATGGGGAAACAGTGGAAACAGTGTCAGACTTTATTTTTTGGGGCTCCAAAATCACTGCAGATGGTGACTGCAGCCATGAAATTAAAAGATGCTTACTCCTTGGAAGGAAAGTTATGACCAAGCTAGATAGCATATTCAAAAGCAGAGACATTACTTTGCCAACAAAGGTCCGTCTAGTCAAGGCTATGGTTTTTCCAGTAGTCACGTATAGATGTGAGAGTTGGACTGTGAAGAAAGCTGAGCGCTGAAGAATTGAGGCTTTTGAACTGTGGTGTTGGACAAGACTCTTGAGAGTCCCTTGGACTACAAGGAGATCCAACCAGTCCATTCTAAAGGAGATGGATCCTGGGTGTTCTTTGGAAGGAGTGATACTAAAGCTGAAACTCCAGTACTTTGGCCACCTCATGCGAAGAGTTGACTCATTGGAAAAGACTCTGATGCTGGGAGGGATTGGGGCCAGGAGGAGAAGGGGACAACAGAGGATGAGATGGCTGGATGGCATCACTGACTCGATGGACGTGAGTTTGAGTTGGTGATGGACCAACTCCGGGAGTTGGTGATGGACAGGGAGGCCTGGCGTGCTGTAATTCATGGGGTCTCAAAGAGTCGGACACGACTGAGCGACTGAACTGAACTGACTGAACGTATAAATTGTCTGATGCAAACTGCTCTTTGAAAGCACAGGCTCTGAAGTCAGTTCTAATTTTTTCTGAGTTGAGAAAGCTTTTATTCAGTTATTCAATGCAACAAAAGCCTAGAATGTTAACAAATGGAAATGTACTATCTGTTATATAACTGAAAATTTGGTATTTGCCCCCAAACTGCTTCCCACCATGGAAGCCCTGTTCATTGCTAATCAGCAGTAGGTGTTTGAAGGCTCTTATTTCCTCTAATTCCTAACTACCAGTCCTCTCTAGAGAAAACATCTACATCGTTATTCACATGGCAGTCCTTTTTGTCAGAAAACCAAATCTCCCCCATTCTACAAATGGTTTTTAATTTCCTTCTGTAATAATTTAAGCAAACTTTAAGTAGCCTGGTGATTCCCATTCATGAAAGTAAGAGAGGTTATAAATATAATTAAACCGACTTTTCCTATCATCTGGTCTATTCTTCAGGAAGTTTCTCAGACCAGGATTCTGCTGTTAGTTTATTTTCTTTCAGGCTTAGGGATTGCCTGAGCCATGGGAATAAAAGTTGTTAGGAGAAAGCGTGTGGGTATTTTGGCAGGGGGCAGATGGGAAGCAAGTGGTATCTTGACAACCCAATGATAAACTATTGTGTTTTACAACCCTTGAGCTGTGATGAACATGAATCTTTGAATTAGAGTTAATTAAATAGCAGAAGTATGGGAAGCACAAAAGACTTGGCTTGTTTATGGTTATAGAAAAAAAAATTCTGGAGATTTGTCAATCTTAATACGGTCCAATACTAAAATATAGTTGACGAGGGAAACAAACAAAGCAATTGTTGTCTTCCATGGTAGTAGCCTATGGGAAATCTTGCCCTCACACACATTTTGCACAGCTTATTCCACAGAATGCTACATCAAATCTGGGTATCACATGTTAAGTGAAACATTGAAAAATGATAAAGGGCTCAGTATGTTGAAGACTGGAAATAATTGCTAGTAGGAAACAGTGAAAAGTCTGGCATAATTGTGCCTGGAGAAAGTGAAGCTAAGAGGAGCTTGGTAATGATTTTCAAGTATTTGGAGGAACTGTTATGAAAAAGAGTGGATCCATTTTGGGCCGAGGCATCTACCAGTGAAGCTAGAATCTAAGCACTGGTTACAATTCCTGTAGCCTATCACTGGCCAGCTAGAGGCTGTTGTTGTTCAGTCACTAAATTGTGTCTGACTCTTTGCACCCCATGTACTAAAGCTGGCCAGGCTCCTCTGTCCATGGAATTCTCCAGGCAAGAATACTGGAGTGGGCCATTTCCTTCTTGCCAGTTGCCATTTCCTTCTTCAGGGGATCTTCCCAACCCTCCTCCTGCATTGGCAGGCAGGTTCTCTTCCACTGAACCACCTGGGAAACCGGAAACACTGCTTATGATCTTCAGCCTGCCACTCACCAGCAAGAGGGCTTGGGACAGTGGACTTAATCTCTCTGTGACACAAAATATTATCCAAAACTGGCTGCAGTAATGTTCCTGATTCTACTTGCTTTGACTCTACAAACAGGTAGAGTCTCTGATCCTGTCTTGTGAATCCGTATGAATCTTTGGCCTGATAAGAGTATGACAGAAGCAATGCTGAGTAACTCCCAAGGCTGTGTTGTGAAAGGCCATTTGCCTTCAGCCTGGTAGTCTTTTGGGGCACAAGCCTTTGGAGCCCTGAGTTACCGTGTAAGAAGTCCCAACACTCTCATGATGCCCATGCAGAGACAGTGGAGTCAACATGGAGGCAGAGAGTTCTAGGCGGAGTCTGACTGCAATTGTGTGAGAGATCCCAGGGGAGAATGGCTGGGACCCATGAGAAATAATGAAAAAAATGAAGCTACTAAGTATTACAGTGGATTATTATATAGCATCAGACCATTGGAACATTCTCTGAGCCTTATATTTAGAAAGATCATGATATTGAGCCACAGATAAGTGTTACCGAAGTTAAATGAGATATTCCATATCATGGTTTATAGTCACACTCAGTGCCATTGGTATCATTAATACTGCTCCAGAAGATGGAGTATCAGAAGTTACGGGGAGCAGATCTTAACTTACCTTTGAAGGGTCATTCAAACACTTAAAAAATTTTTTTATTGAAGTACAGTTGATTGACAATTTTGTGTTTATTTCTTCTGTAGAGCAAAGTGACTCAGTTATACACACACCTATATATTCTTCTCCATTATGGTTTGTCACAGGATGTTGAATATAAGTCCCTGTGCTATACAGTATAACCTTGTCATTTTAACATTTTTAACACATATTTACAATTTCAGAATTGTTCAATACGACAAGAGCCACTTCAAAAAGTTGTGTGCCCCAAGGACTGCAGATATTCAGACTCGATACCTAGACATTAGGGATGACCCTCACAGGATACCTGCAGTGGGTATGAGTCCGACTCATAAGCAGATGGAATCTACAGTCCTTGCATTTGACTTGTTTTGCTACAAACAAAGCAAAATCTCCTATTTCTTTAGGCATGCATGTTAAATCAGCCTGGCTACTCTGTATATTTCTGTAAACCACATTTAGGTTTTAAAAATTGTTTTGCAATGAGACAGGACATTTTCAAAACAAAAGCAATCTATTAATATTTTGCAAAAATAATGACTTTCGAGATTGCATACAAAGTTCATGCCATACATATTTTAAAGATATCAAAAATAACTTTTAAGTTATAGCAAGATTTGGTAATAGACCTTTGTCCATCTAGCAGTCAATTTTAAGAGTTTGTATAACTTAATCCGTACCTTTTAATATAAAAGAAAATGGATCAATGCATTATTGGGTACTTGATGGCACTTTACCTTGAAACATGCTCTATAGCATCCTGGAAGAACACCAGCTTTACTTCTTTGGGGTTTATAAGGTTATAATCATCAAGGTAGTCCTGTAGAACATTTGCGATTTTCTCCATATCAGGCATGTCATCATAAATCCGGTCAGATCTATCTGCTCCAAACTAGAAGACGATTTATTGGATAAGAACCAAGTTGGATCAATTCTGATGTATAAACATATATAATATACATAACCTTAGGAGGGGGTCATTATTTCTATTTCTATTTAATCATTTGTTTATATATGCTAGCAGGGCTGTAAAATGAAGGAAATGGGATTAAAGCAACTCAGATATTCATGGTTAACTGAAAAATTAATTTAACTCAACCTCTTCGCTAAGAGTCAGATACAACTGAGTGACTTCACTTTCCCTTTTCCCTTTCATGCACTGGAGGAGGAAATGGCAACCCACTCCAGTGTTCTTGCCTGGAGAATCCCAGGGATGGGGGAGCCTTGGTGGGCTGCCGTCTATGGGGTTGCACAGAGTCGGACACGACTGAAGTGACTTAGCAGCAGCAGCTTCAAGTGAGACACTGGAATTTCAAATGATCTTTGCAATAAAATTCACACAAAAGTTCAGAAATAATTTTAAAAAATTTCTTACTTCTCTCTCATTTAACTTAACTCTGGTTTCATACTTTTGCTCCTAAGCTGTTGATATCAGAAAAGTGAAATGGTTGAAAATTAGGTTGGCAGACTGCTTATTAAAAAATCATGCTAGAACTATATGTAGTTTTTACATACTAGTCATTTGTTTAAATAAATCATTGAGAATGATATTCGGTACAAACTATAGGGCACTGAGTTCCTGTTTGGACCTATTGATAATTTATTGTCTTTGCCATAGCAACTGTCCTGGGGACATTTTCTTTTGAAATCTTTGACTAAAATACACATAGGCAATGGAAGAAGAGTCCAGCTGCTCTTTGCTTTGCTTCATTTTCCCATTTGATAATACCACCATTAGAAACACATAGGAAATATAATCACCACCTGAAAATAAGCTTTAAACTTTTAAAAAGAAATATTAAATATATATAGTGCATAGAATAAATTGTTTATTATTACCATTTTTTGTTGTCTAGGGTTACCAGAGTGGTGAGATATTGCATAAATATAATATAAAGATGAATCCATTCATTTGTTTAAAACACCACTGGTTGAGAGCCACTGCTGCAGCTCTGTGTAGGAAACAGGATTTAAGTTGAACTAAGCAGACATGGCCCTTGCTTTCGTAGAGACACTAGTAGTGTTGTGTGTGCCCAAGCAAGAGTCGTCTTGGTAAAACAAGATGGCTACCTGTCAACATAGGTACGGTAGTTAGTTAGATAGAAGTCTTTTAACCTAGACTAAGGTTATTCACCTATAAGAAGTATATTCTAGGTGGGTCTAGAAGGTAAAATTAGGGCCTACATGTAGATGTTATTAGGGGGGACAGACTTGAGGTACTTTAGTTCAGTCGCTCAGTTGTGTCCGACTCTTTGCGACCCCATGAATTGCAGCACACCAGGCCTCCCTGTCCATCACCAACTCCTGGAGTTTACCCAAACTCATGTCCATTGAGTTGGTGATGCCATCCAACCAACTCATCCTCTGTCATCCCCTTCTCCTCCTGCCCTCAATCTTTCCCAGCATCAGGGTGTTTTCAAATGAGTTAGCTCTTTGCATCAGGTGGCCAAAGTATTGGAGTTTCAGCTTCAACATCTATCCTTCCAATGAACACCCAGGATTGAAGCACTTAGTAAAAGGAAAATTTTGCTACTAATTAGAGCTACCCTGAAATGAAGAAGGCTAACTAACTAGCTAGCTAACTGCTAACTAATTAGCTTCTCATCACTGGAAATATCTTAGCAGAGTCTGAAGAGCTACATAGAATATGGTAAGAGAATTCCAGTTCTGAGTTAAGAGACTAAACTTCTTTGCTTCCTTTCAAATGGAATATCTGATAATTCAGTCTCTGAATCACTATTATCAAAATGAATATAACTAGATCAGAAGTCAGCAATCTTTTTCTCTCAAGAGCCATATAGTAAATATTTTAGGCTTTGCAGGTCATATAGTAACTGTTGCTAGTACTTCAGTCTGTTTGGTCATTAGAAAGCAACCAGATAAATAAGACAGAGTCAAATGGGTCTTGTGTTCCTATAGAACTTCATTTACAAAAATGAGTGGTGAGTGGATTTGGACTATGGACCATAGTTTGCTGACCACCCCCCACCCCTAGTCTAGGTCTTGAATCTTCACATGGGCAAAGCTCCTGTAGAATATGAACTTGAACTAGAAAACAGTAAATTTTTTATAAATTTCAAATGTAGTCAAGTCACTACAACACACTTACTTACCTTAATGAAATCTCCAAATATGATGGGCCTAGTCAAAAAATATTCCAGGCCTATAGCAATTCCAAAATGTTTGTCTATTCAAAAAATAAAATCAATTTTTAATATAATGATTAGCTTGAATGCAGGGTATTAATGGTAAGATACACACAATAACTACCTCTGGTACTTTACTTAGAAGCCTAATTAATCCTCATGAAACTGAGAGAAAGCCCATGTTAACACCACACCACTTTGGTTTGATTGATAATCTCTTGAATTTAAGATTATGAATATTTACTATTAATAATCATTTTTATTAAACAACAGATATGAATACATATTAATAAATAAATACTTTAGAAGTATCCTGGCTTCTTACCTGACAAAATGCTGTTTGTTTTCTACTTTCCCTCTTCTACTTAAAATTCTGTGCTGAATTAGGAATATTAATCCTTTCTGAATTTCAATAAAATGATTTTCATAATAATTCACATGTTGTTATATATGTGGGTCATCAAAGAAAAAACTTATACTAATGAATGATTACAATTTATTTTGCTCATTTTAGAAACCAAATTGTGTCTCCTTGGTCATCTAATGGCTAGGATTAGAAAACAAATTGTTTTTCTACTAAAACAATAAAAATAACCCCTGAAAAAACCTAAGTAAATAAAGAAGGATAGATTGATATAAACATTGATATTTACTGGCCATCTCTGTCAAAATAGCATGGAAATAGTGCTTATCTTCATTATTAATCAAACGATCATGGAAGACTCTTTGACATTCATGGCAGAAGAGTCTGAAGATCTGTATTTCTTCTCTTATTGTTCCTGGGTCACACTGAAGAATACCTGTTTTTTCAGAAAAGGAGAAAAGAAAAACTCTACAATTGTGGAATATCTAGTGATAGTTTAATTAATGAGAAAATCCGTAAGTTCAACTTTATCCCACACTAAAGGAAATGGGTAGTTGGATATATACATATAGTCATTGTGACCTCATTTTTTGAAAGCAAAACTGGGGACACATTATCAGTGCAAATGAGGAGGGTAGCAGAGGGGGATATGGGGGCCTAAAGAGAACTATTATTATTATTTTTAATATCTTCGTAGCTTATTTTATTTTTAAAACAATTTTGGCCACACCACTGTGGCATGTAGAATCTTAGTTCCTTGACCAGGGATAGGACCCACATTCCCTGCACTGGAAGGCAGAGTCTTAACCATCGGACATTCAGGGAAGTCCCAAGAGAACTGTGTCTTTTAAGATGGGAGGTATTATAGCAGAATCGTATGCTGTTAGGGATGATCTGACAGAAGAAGTACTGACAACGCAGAAGAGAAGGGGGACACATAAAGCAAAATCCTCGAGTCAGCAGGAGGGTATGGGTTCAGTACCATACCCTCAGGTATGGTTGGAGGCTGTTGGCATATATTAGGGGCAGGGACAGCTGAACCACTGCAGTGGGAGAGAAGGCAGGGGCAGGGTGTCTGGGAGATTTGGAAGAGGAGCCCCTTCTGGTTTGATTCTATTTTTTTTTTCCTTCAGTGAAAAAGAAGACAGGCCACCAGCTGGGAGTGAGAAATGGGATGGTGGTTTGAGGAAAGTTGTGGAGCAGTCAGTGAAGGGTGGGGGTGGAGGGTGACTAAACCAGGGATACTGTAATGGAATTTCCAGGCAAATCTCAGACACCCATGTCCATACACTTTTACACAGGGATGTGTGGGTGAATGGAAATGGAAGGAGGGTGCAGGCCAGGGAACGAGAGTTCCATACACTACCTTGCACACATTTAGATAAATCCCTCAAGTTAAAGACGTAATGAGACTTGGCTGGTGTTGGCAGAAGATCAACACTCATCCTGTTGTAGATTTCAACTGAGGCTTCCACAATGTTGGATGCAGTTTGCTTTACAGCTGGTGTGAAGTCATTCAGGAAGCCGTTTAAGATGGCCTAGAATCAGAAATGTAACATAAGAGAGTTGGAATGTTTTTAACCAAAATTTATCTTTCAAATACTCCAGATCTGATCAAATTCCAGTGCAAGGACATGTGGGTGTTAAAAGTCTTCTTTTCTGGAGAAAGGGGTGAAATAGGCATTTGGGCTTCCCTGCTGGCTCAGACAGTAAAGAATTCACCTGCAGTGCAGGAGACCTGGGTTTGATCCCTGGGTTGGGATGATCCACTGGAGAAGGGAATGGCTACCCACTCCAGTGGATTCTCTGGATTCTCTTGCCTAGAGAATCCAGAGACAGAGGAGTCTGGTGGGCTACAGTCCAGGGTCGCAAAGAGTTGGACACGACTGAGCAACTAACACTTTTCACAAATCAGGCACTTGGGATCAGCATATATGAATTACTGTCTATAAAAGAGATAAACAATAAAGTCCTACTGCAGTCCTATCTGCAGTAGGAAGATCCTCTGGAGAAGGAAATGGCAGCCCACTCCAGTATTCTTGCCTGGAAAATCTCATGGATGGAGGAACTTGGCAGGCTACAGTCCATGGAGTCACAAAGAGTTGGACACGACTGAGCAACTTCTCTTTCACTTTCACTGACTCGATGGACATGAGTTTGAGCAAACTCCGGGAGACAGTGAAGGACAGGGAAGCCTGGGGTGCTGCAGTTCATGGGTTGCAAATAGTAGGACATGACTTAGCGACTGAACAACAACAGTTGTATGTATACAAATATAGTATTTTACATATGAATATAGTTGTATATATGCAAGTACAGTTATATATATATAAAGTATATATTTATAATTACATATATGTTAGTTCATTTATCTGTATTATCTGTCTCTATGGTAGAAGATCTATGAGGACAGGGGTGGCATCTGTTTTGCTTAAAGTGATGTACCAACATCTGGTGCACGGTTGATACTCATCAAGTATTTCTTTAGTGAATGAATGAAGGGCTATTAAACTGATATTCATAAATTAAAACTATCAGGTGGCTATCGAGTTTACTGAGGATCACAGCTTGGTATTCTGTCCGAAGATCTGGCTTATATGACATGTTTGCCAACTTTTAAAAGTTTTACTGAGAATATTCATACAAGACAAAGACAGAATTTCCACAGTTTAAGGAAAGATGGATTTGTCATGAGGACATTAGTAATGTTTTATGGAGTTGATCATGGCTTTTAATCACTGCTGTTATATCTTTCTAATTAGAATTTACAACTAAGTTCAGGGACCTCCCTGATGGTTCAGTGGTTAAGACTCTGCATTTCCGGTGCAGGGGGTGTGGGTTTGATCCCTGGTCAGGGAACTAAGATCCCAGATGCCAAGTGGCCAAAAAAAAAAAAAAAAAGAATTTACATCTAATTTAGTGACATTATCAATTTAATCTGTTGTATGCTATCCAATTTACCTTCAGAATATATAGTGATGCATATTTTTGCACAAAAATTCCAGCAGATAAACAACTAAAATGTGTGTGAACCATGGTTCTTGATTCACCTACAACTGTACATAATCCAAATTATGACCCATTGTTAATGGGTATCTCCCTGCATATATGTGTTGTTTAACTAACTTAAAATAGACTCTCAAGAAAGTTGTGATATTACTGATTGTTTTAGAACTAAGAGACGATTAAAAACATAAATATAAGCATATTATATATTATATATGTGAAGAAGGCTGAGCGCCGAAGAATTGATGCTTTTGAACTGTGGTGTTGGAGAAGACTCTTGAGAGTCCCTTGGACTGCAAGGAGATCCAGCCAGTCCATTCTGAAGATCAGCCCTGGGATTTCTTTGGAAGGAATGATGCGAAAGCTGGAACTCCAGTACTTTGGCCACCTCATTCGAAGAGTTGACTCATTGGAAAAGACTCTGATGCTGGGAGGGATTGGGGGCAGGAGGAGAAGGGGACGACAGAGGATGAGATGGCTGGATGGCATCACTGACTCGATGGACTTGAGTCTGAGTGAACTCCGGGAGTTGGTGATGGACAGGGAGGCCTGGCGTGCTGCGATTCATGGGGTCGCAAAAAGTCGGACACGACTGAGTGACTGATCTGATCTGATCTGATACATATACTATGTAGACTCATAGGTTTCTTTTATGTAGTAAACATAAATCAGTTTATTTATGTTGCTATCAACAAATTTACTTTTACTTGTTGATTTTGCTTTTTTCAATTCTTGTTTATCCCCAAGTTCCTTCTCCTCCACACAAAGGACAGGAAAGGTGGACTGTGAACTCTTGAACTCTGCTTAGATGGGTTGTGATTAAAAAGAAAGCTTGGAATCCAAGTCCTTTCTTCTACAGATAAAATATGCAGTCCATTCTGGTAATGAGGAAAACACATGTTCCCATGTGAATACAGTCCAACTTAGTGGCCCCCAGAATCTCAATTTTGCTGCTTTGCATTTCCATTGTGGCCTTGGTTAGTGCGAGTTTTAAATACTAGCCTCCAGGTTACAGTAGGAAGAAGTAATTGCTGCTCATTTTCAGCTGTGACGTATTTGCTGCATGATGCTCCTGTAAGTGACATATTTCTGTGGATGTAACATTCCTACAGGCAGAGGCAGGAGGCTGAGGGTTCGGATCAATTTGATTTCCAGGAGCCCAGACTCTTATCTTCTTCCCACCCAAGAAAGCATTTTGGAGTGAGTTAAAAATGCCATTTTTGTTGTTGTTGTTGGGATAACTCTGAATTGCTTGAATTGATTAAAATGTAAAACAATTTACAAATTCAGTACTTTATCATCAGGCATAAGTTACTTGGGACATTCCCTCACCACTGATCATATCACAAGGGTGTGTTAGGACAGCATGGTTGTGAATCACTCATTTCAGACTAGAATATATACAGAAAGGTACTCAACAAAAAGAGGGGGTTAAAAGTCTCCTAATACCTGTACTGGTCCCTGTTACCTGCTTCTTGTCACGTTTTTTACTTGTTGCTTAATTATGGGAGATAAGCTCCCATCCTCCCCTATTCTAAAGTACTCTCTAAAAGTTTTTCCAAATGTGGCATTTCTCACGTATCCTTTTGGCCTTAGATCCTAAACAGCTTATTGGAATGACTTCAAATTTATTAAAAATAATTTCCCACGGATGTAAGTTATTTCAATATGAAAACTACTTTCTATAAACTGTTGTGTATGTGCCGGGTCTGGTCCTTTCTCTCCTCTAAGAAGGCCCCATTGGAAGGAGAGGAAGATGCTGGTAAATGTAGAGGCTGGTTAATGCCAGCATCACTGCCTCTCTGACTCCTGGGCTATGGCCACCAAAGCCAGTTTCTCCTGACCAGTCACCTGTCTTAACTTACCTGGATGCTCACATTACCACTTCTGGCCTCTGTGACCACATTCACCAGTGTGTTTCTGATCCTCTCTGTCAATTTCACCCTGCAGGACTCGGCTCACCGGCTGTCTCCTCTAAGCATCTTTGCTATTAATAGTTGGCATGACATACTCGGCTTGGTCATGCTGCTTCAAGGTCTCTCATTGTTCTATTCAGAATAATGCCATGCACTTAATGAACACTTCTGTTGAGCATTTACAGGGCAGACACAGTTACTTACCCATTTTAAAGGATAAAGAAGTGGTCTCCTGGGAAAGTCTGTACAGATGGAAGAAATATCGGTGGTTGTTTCTCTTGGGAGGGTGGGGGCAGCAGGGGTGATGAATTCTGGGTTAGGTATGCTGCGCTTGAACTTGTTGGTTATTGGGGCTGGCATTTGCTGGGCAAGTGGACACAGACATGGCGGTCAGGGAGGAGATGAGCACCGAAGTGGGAGCTAGGTGGGGATGATATCTCCTGAGAGTCAAGGGCCCAGAATACAGCCTTCCTTAGAGGTATGGGAGGTGTTCTGACTCTCTTTCCTCATTTATAAGACTACCTCTGAGACTATAAACACAGAAGGTCATGATGCAAATGCCTATCAACTACTGCCCAGATGCCCCTGTGTTTACCTGGTTTCTGATCAGGCAGAATGGATGGGCTCCCTAGAAACACAACAGGCTGTGCTGATTGTGTGAGCCTTGGAACAAATAAATTTTCTTTACCCTTTGTGCCCAGATTGGAATCCACATTCACCTGAAAAATCTGTTTCAGACTGTGCTCTGAGGGCATCGGGAGGCAGAGCATGCTGAAGTGCCGGATGAAGCGAGGGGTCACAGGGTTGCGGCCACCACCTGGAGGTGCACATGCCGATACGATTGTTACATCCTGTATGGAGAGAAATCCACCTGGGTCACCCAGCAAAGATGCAGATGAGATCTACCCATCCCAATGGCAGGACTCAACCAACATTTTTGGAGGATCTATCACAGGACATCCTGGTAGCTCAGTGGTAAAGAACCCGCCTGCCAATGCAGGGGACATAGCTTCGATTTCTGGGTTAGGAAGATCCTGTGGAGAAGGAAATGACAACCCACTCCAGTATTCTTGCCTGGGAAATCCTATGCACAGAGGAATCTGGTGAGCCATAGTCCATGGGGTTGGAAAAAAAGTTGGACAAGACTTAGTAGTGACTAAACAACACCACCACCATCATAGGATGATATTGTGTTGTATTTTCCTACATGTTATCCAACTTAATTCTCACAACCACCTTAGGAGATCACTGTTATTACCTCCACTTTATAGATGAAAAAAAAAAAAAAAAATCAAGGCCCCAGATGGTTAAATTAGTTATTCAAGGTCATTCAGCTAACTCACTGACCTTGTAGAAATACTCCTATGTAAAAACTGAATTTTAAAAAATTGTAAAAATTTGTACCTTAGGTTAAAGTACATTCATTCAACAAATAGTTAAGAATAGTCAATTCTTATTATTTGTGGTAGTTGGCACCCCACTCCAGTACTCTTGCCTGGAAAATCCCATGGACGGAGGAGCCTGGAAGGCTGCAGTCCATGGGGTCACTGAGGGTCGGACACGACTGAGCGACTTCACTTTCACTTTTCACTTTCACACATTGGAGAAGGAAATGGCAACCCACTCCAGTGTTCTTGCCAGGAGAATCCCAGGGACGGGGGAGCCTTGTGGGCTGCCGTCTATGGGGTTGCACAGAGTTGGACACGACTGATGTGACTTAGCAGCAGCATGTTCTATAAAATCACCAGGAACACTGACTTAATGCATCCTGAACCACTGCTCCTAGGGGAAAAACAGAGCTAGGTTCCTGTGAGCCTCTGGTCATAACATGTTCAGTTGGTCAGTATATGATATCACAGGGGCCTCTGATCTTGCCTCTTCATTAGTCTACACCTTCCCTGAAGCCAAGGGGATCTTTCTATAACGCTTCCTCAGAGGCTCCCTATGCGGACCAGTGGTCCCCAACCTTTTTGGCACCAGGGACCAGTTTTGTGGAAAAAAATGTTTCCACCTACAATGTGGTGGGGGCGGGGGGTGGGGGTGCAGTTTGGATGATTCAAGAGCATAACATTTACTGTGAACTTAATTTCTATTATTATTACATGAGCTCCACCTCAGATCATCAGGTATTAGATCCTGGAGGTTGGGGACCCCTGTCTTAGAAGATAAATCTACATTCCTCTTCATGGTACTATGATCCCCTGGTCTGACCTCTGCTTCTCCTGTTGCTTTGGTGCCCACATTCCACACCCTGCAAGTAGTGTTCTACACCCTACAAGTAGTGTTCCAAACTATCTGCTTTCAGATGCAAATAGCTCCCTTTCCTTGGTTTGCCCTGCCTTGCCTACAAAATCCTGTTCTGATATCACCTCTTCTGGGAAAGATTCTCTGATCATCAACCCACTGCCCACTCCTGCCTCCCTCCAGTCTCTCTCCACATTATATAACCCTGCATTACAACACATGCTCTTCTGTCTTCTGAAGCTAAGGAGGCCAGGGCTGTCACACTTGTCTATAAATCTCATGAATCAAGCATGGCACAAACTCAATATAGATTGAATGAAGTTACACATAGGAACATTAAAGCCATATGTCATGGGCTGACTTATGTGTTTGTACCTCCTTCCCACCACTCATGTGCTAAAGCCTTAACTCCAGGTGGTGCAGCAGTAAAGAATCTTTCTGCCAATGGAGGAGATGCAAGAAACATGGGTTCCATCCTTGGGTTGGGAAGATCTCTTGAAGAAGGAAATGGTTACCCATACCAGTATTCTTGCCTGGAGAATCCCATGGACAGAGGAGCCTGGCAGGCAACATCCATGGGGTGGCAAAGAGTTGGACGTGACTGAGCAACTGAGTACACATATAAGAAACACCAAAGCCATTAGCCATGGGCTGAGTGTCTCCATCTCCTTTTGGCCAATCATGTACTCAAAATTCTCCAAGCCAGGCTTCAACAGTACATGAACCATGAACTTTCAGATGTTCAAGGTGGATTTAGAAAAGGCAAAGGAACCAGAGATCAAATTGCCAACATCCGTTGGATCACTGAAAAAGCAAGAGAGTTCCAGAAAAACATCTACTTCTGCTTTATTGACTACACCAAAAGCCTTTGATTGTGAGGATCACAACAAACTGTGGAAAATTCTTAAAGGATACCAGACCACCTGGGAAATCTGTATGCAGGTCAGGAAGCAACAGTTAGAACTGGACATGGAACAACAGACTGGTTCCAAATCAGGAAAGCAGTACATCAAGGCTGTACGTTGTCACCCTGCTTATTTAACTTACATGCAGAGTACATCATGTGAAATGCCAGTCTGGATGAAGCACAAGCTAAAATCAAGATTGCCGGGAGAAATATCAATAACCTCAGATATGCAGATGACACCATCCTTATGGCAGAAAGTGAAGAAGAATTAAAGAGCCTCTTGATGAAAGTGAAAGAGGAGAGGGAAAAGTTGGCTTAAAGCTCAACATTCAGAAAACTAAGATCATGGCATCCAGTCCCATCACTTCATGGCAAATAGATGGGAAAACAATGGAAACAGTGAGAGACTTTATTTTTTTGGTCTCCAAAATCACCGCAGATGGTGACTTCAGCAATGAAATTAAAAGACACTTGCTCTTTGGAAGGAAAGCTATGAACAACCTAGACAACATATTAAAAAGCAGAGACATTACTTTGCCAATAAAGGTCTGTCTAGTCAAAGCTATGGTTTTTCTAGTAGTCATGTATGGATTTGAGAGTTGGACTATAAAGAAAGCTGAGTGACGAAGAATTGATGCTTTTGAACTGTGGTGTTGGAGAAGACTCTTGAGAGTCCCTTGGACTGCAAGGAGATCCAACCAGTCCATGCTAAAGGAGATCAGTCCTGGGTGTTCATTGGAAGGACTGATGCTGAAGCTGAAACTCCAATATTTTGGCCACCTGATGCAAAGAACTAACTCATTTGAAACAACTCTGATTCTGGGAAAGAGTGAAGGTGGGAGGAGAGGGGGAAGACAGAGGATGAGATGGTTGGATGGCATCACCGACTCAATGGACATAAGTTTGAACTAGCTCTGGGAGTTAGTGATGGACAGGGAAGCCTGGCATGCTGCAGTTCATGGGGTCGCAAAGAGTCAGACAAGACTGAGTGACTGAACTGAACTGAACTAAACTGAACCTCCTTTTGGCTGAAGCCTTAATTCCTAGTATCCACAATCTGACTATATTTGGAGATGGGTATTTAAAGAAGTAACTTAGTTAAGAGGAAGTCATTAAGATGGGCCTTAATCCAATATGATTGATGTCTCCTTATAAGAAGAGACAATTTGAACAAAGATGGACACAAGGAGAAAATCATAAGAAGACATAGGGAGAACATGGCCATCTGTAAACCAAGGAGAGAAGCCACAGAATAAAGCAACCCTACTGATATCTTGACCTTGGACTTTCCTCTTCTAGAACTGGGAGAAAATAAATTTCTACAGTTTGAGTTACCCAATCTATGGTACTTAGTTATGGCAACTCTAACAAATGAGTGCACCACATTTCATTGCCGTTTACATAGAGACACACAAAGTCATTTAAAACCTAAAGTAACCTGTATATCTTTCCAAAAGAGTTTGTTTCTGTCATAAAATCCACCAAAATCTTGATATTGCCGAAGTAATTCAATGGGAGGCTGAGAGCCATAGCGATCCAGCCTGGGCATGTTTAGGTCGTCAACAAAAATCACAACTCGTTTGTTTCCTGGCGCTCCTAGGGAAAGAAAATGAGTTTAAGAATTATGATTTGTCTTCAGTAAGGTGACTCAGATGGTAAAGAGTCTGCTTGCAATGCAGGAGACTCAGGTTCGATTCCTGGGTTGGGAAGATCCCCTGGAGAAGGGAATGGCAATCCACTCCAGTATTCTTGCCTGGAGAATTCCATGGACAGAGGAGCCTGGCAGGCTAATGACCATGGGGTCACAAAGAGTTGGAAACAAATGAGTGACTCACTTTTGAAACTTTCAAAACATAAGACAAAGCTTAGGTATGGCTTTGGACTCAATGTACACCATGTAGGTCATAACGAGCTCAGCTTTTAAGTGTGAGGAGGGCCCCAGGGGAATCCTGAGTTGAGGAGGAGAGTCCTCCCTCTGGCCCCATCCAGGCTCTGACAGGGAGTTACAGACTTAGCCAGGATACCCACATTATCAGATGGTCCCTCACCAAAATGGCAACTCACTCCAGTACCTTTGCCTGGGAAATCCCATGGACAGAGGAGTCTGGCAGGCTACAGTCCATGGGGTCGCAAAGAGTCAGACATGACTGAGCAACTGAGCATACATAACTGATTTACAGTGTTGAGGGATTCTTTTTGATTGCTTGAACCCTTTGGAAAATATGCTGAAAGTTGCAGGCCTTCTTAGAAAATGCATGAGTGCTTTCCCAGATATGATTTTGTAATTCTAGGTTAAGAACCTCCAGCTTAGGAAATGAAGTGCGTCCTAAGCACAGCACTCACTCTCACCATCCTGGTGCAGGATGATGCCAGCATTTTGGGTGACCTTCCTTAACCCCAACGACTCCCAACCGTCCTCACCAACTGTGCAGCCTCAGCACAGAGTGAAGAAGGTCATTTCGTTTTCACACTAGGAAGCAGACCAATCTCCAGGTTTCCTTACATAAATGCCATCCCACTACCCTCTATAGGGAAAGCACGGCTGGATTTTCAAAAGCACCTTTATAACATCAAAACAGGGATAGTGAAGGACAAGGAAGCCTAGCATGCTGCAGTCCCTGGGGTTGCAAAGAGTTGGACATGACTGAGTAATTGAACAACAACAAACTACATCAAAGGGAAATCCACTGGAGCTGTACAATGTCACATTTAACCTAAAGAGAGTCAATATGTACATTCAGAAAAAAAAAAAGTGATAAACAGAGAAAAGAGAACAACTTAAGCAGAGGAAGTGACTCCACGCATGCCGGTATCTGGCATCAGTGACAACTGCAAAGAAAATAAGGTAAATCCCATGGCCTCACTTCATTTTCTGGCCTCTGGAAGTCAAGTAGCAGGTCACGGGTATGGAAGGGTTCTAAGACAATCATTCATAAAAATTTGGGGCCCCCACCAGAAAGACTGGCATCTATTGCCCTGCATCTACTTAAGCACGAAAGGAGGAACAAAAAGGGGTTGGTAGAGCAGCTGGTACAGCAAGGCCTGTGAGATGATGGCATGTGGAAGGCAGTTGGGCCTGAGCTTGGCCTAGTGCTCCACCAGGAAGGCAGTGGGCTGGACAAGCGGACCATAGCGCAAGAGGCTACAGGATGTGCCTCAGGGTGGGACAGAGTGGGGCTGAGACTCATTGCCAACAGAGAACTTTTCAATGGAGAGGTCAGGGAATCTTCCATTGGGGAGGAGGTCAGGGAACCTTCCAATGCAGAGGTCAGGGGAACCTTCCATTGTGGAGATCAGGGGAACCTTCCACTGGGGAGGTCAGGGAAACTTCCATTGGCGAGGTCAGGGAAGCTTCCAGTGGGGAGGTCAGGGCTTGGCCTACACACAGTTCTTTCAGAAATCCTTCAGAGGGCCTGCTCCTGGAAGTGTGTCACACCAAGGGCGGGGACAGCCGTCTGGCCAGCAGAGAAGCAAAGACAACCCACACTTACAGAGAACCTTGTCCTTCCCTTTTCCTCCCATCCCGATACACTAGAGCAGGGTGTGAAGAGTAAAAGAGCACCCATGCCCCTCTTTGCCTCCAGCACCTCCAGCCACAAACCTGGCTTAAAACAGAGGAGAGGAAGAGCTTTTTAAAAAAGTCTTTATTGAATTTCTGACAACACTGCTTCTGTTTTATGTTTTGGCTTTTTGGCTGCGAGGCATGTGGGGATCTTAGCTCCCTGATCAGGGATCAAACCCGCACCACCTGCTTACGTCACTGGACCACCAGAGAAGTCCCCGGGAGGAGTTTTAAATTGGATTGGGGATTGATAAACAACAAGGCCCTACTGTAGAGCACAGGAAACTAGATCCAATCTCCTGGGATAAACCATAACGGAAAAGAATATAAAAAAGAATGTACATATGTGTATAACTGAGTCACTTTGCTGTACAGCAGAGATTAACAGGACGATACTTAAAAAAAAGACAAAAAAAAAAAATTAGGTTTGGGATTGAAGATTGAAGACTCAAAATGACTGCAAGTGACCAGAAAGTTATGGTATTGATCGAAACAGTTGAAAAGGAAGCGTGAGGGAGATCCCACAAAGCCTGGGGGGAAGTGCTGCCTGAAGAAACCCCAAAGTGGTTTCATGCTTATTCCCTACTGGGTTCAGGTAACTGAATGCACCAGATATAAAGAGGTTTGCTTGCTTTAAATAAAGGGAAATCAATGCATGTTTGAAAGAAGAGAGAGTAGAGAGAGGGAGAGCCTTGGAGAGGTAGAGATAGAAGATGTTCTGAGTTGCAGGTGATGACAGACGTAAACGACTTGCTTGCTAACAGTAAGATATCTAGATGTAAAGCCATGAAAGAGTAGCATGAACAGAATTACCTTTACAAATAAATTAAGCAAAGGAAATATCCAATTGTAACTTTATTACGTGTACTGTTTTTCTGAATTAGCTTAATAAATAGTTTGTGTGAGGCAAATGACAAGAATAAATCTTACCTAGGATATTTTTTCTTTTCCTTTCCAGTTTTGACTCAATGATCTCTTGTGTTCTTGAAGATGAAGTTTGAGCAGAAAAATTTAGATAAACAGGGACATAGCCGGCTGATTCTTGAATTCTATTTAGCAATCCTTTTGCAATAACAGACTTAAAAATTTTAAAAAAAGATGTTAATTGATTTATACTCAATATCTTTCAATTATGTATATCAGTAATAATCTGGTACAATGAGTAAAATCAGGATAAGAGGAGGGAGGGAGGTTAAAACTAGATTGAAATGTCTTTTTCTTCCTGGAGATTCCATTTAATTACAGTTATCAGAACCAAGGAAACATTCTAATCAGCTCTATCTCAGCAAAAATTTTTATTTTAGTTTTATACAAAAATCCATCTTGGTTACTATCCAAGTTAATTTGATAGCAAGAGTCAGAGACTTAGAAACAATTTAGAGGGAAAACAGTGAGTCCCTGTTCATGTGGACTGCCCCCAAATCAAGAAGACCAAATAATCAGCATTTTCCTCTATATTCTACTTTTCCTAAACACTGTGCCGAGTAGAAGTAAATGGGCAGGAGGCGAAAGGCTGACCTTCATTAATAGTCTGCAGGGACACAAACTGCCTTGACAGGTTCCCACCCTAACTTGTGAAGTGGCAGCCCCAGAAATTTCCAGGGACACAACATAAAAGCTCCCAAACACAAAAGACTGGTTCACAGGGCCCTCTGGTTTATATACATTATTGACACCAAGGATTTATTCAGAAAGTGGCAAACTGTGGACCTGATACAGATTCAGCATAGTTATATTCTTCCTGAAAAAGTGACACAAATTCAGAAGAAATTCCCCTGAGATATAAGGTGTTATTTATGGGGCTCACAATTCTAGGTTCATCGTGCCCTCCTTCTGGACAGAGCTTCTTGTATGAGGTGGGGCTTCCCCATGGCTCAGATGATAAAGAATCTTCCTGCAGTGCAGGAGACCCAGGTTTGGTTCCTGGGTTGGGAGGATCCCTTGGAGAAGGGCATGGCTAACCACTTCAGTAATTCCTGCCTGGAGCATTCCATGGACAGAGAAGCCTGGCAGGCTACAGTCCACAGGATCATAAAGAGTACACATGACTGAGCAACTAACACTTTCTTGTTTGATGTGGGTTTCCTACCTTGCCAACTCCAGTTATTCCGGTAAACAACACTGAATGCTTGACTGCCAGTAGTTTTTCCATTAGGTACCCAAAGCGCACTGTGTCAGCTGTGGGGACAAGCATTTCAAAAAACGGAGTGTCTCGGCTGTATTTGAAGGTGGGTATGATTCGTTCCCAGGGATCCAGCCGTTTGGTGTCAAAATCCATGTGAATGCTCCACAGGTCACCAGAACTGGGAAGCTAGGATACAAAATTAAACACCACTATTGAAAGGATTGACACACGGTCATAGAAATAGTTACATAGAAGCAAAGGTAGTCATAGAACATGGATGGGTTTGGATTTCTTGTTGCTTTGTAGAGAAGTAGTTGCTTAAGTATCAGAGTTCAATTCTTTAATCATGAAATACTATACAGTAAAAGCCTGATGTACTGACTGTTAAAACTATGTAAAAAAATATTTAATTCAACATTAAGACCCAACATTCAGGGGATTACTCTACACCAAATACTGTGTTCGGTGTGGGGGAAAATGCTGAACAAAACCCAGCCTTTGCCTTCAATGACTTTATAACCCACCTCGAGGACACAAACACACTAGTTAATACTCATGGAGAAATAAGGGTTCTAATAGAGTTTAGTACATCCACAGAGGAGGGATGGCTCATTTCTACTCACAGGGGAGTTGTACCAGTGGCTAGAGATTTAGGTGGACTTTCCTGGGGGCTCAGACAATAAAGAATCTGCCTGCACTCTAGGATTCGCGGGTTCCATTCCAGGGTTGAGAATATTCCTTGGAGAAGGGTAAGGTTACCCACTCCAGTGTTCTTGCCTGGAGAATTCCATGGGCAGAGGAGCCTGGTGGGCTATAGACCATGGGGTTGCAAAGAGTCAGACATGACTGAGTTACTAACGTATCCTAACACACTAGGGGGTGGTGATGCTACAACTCAGACTTGAAGGATAAGCAGGAGTCAGATGGGCAGAGAAGTGATGAAATGGGGATGGGGAAAAAGGAGTCAGGGTTCACACTAAGAAAACAGGTCTGGAAGTCATGGAAAGTGGCATGCATGTGGAAACTGTAAGAGATAAGTCTGGACATACAGATGTGACCAAGTTATAAAAACCTCATTTGTTAAAGAGCTTGCAACAAGAGTTCAGTGAAGAATTCTAAGTGGGTAACATGATCAGATTGCATTTCAGAAGGTTCATTCTGGCAGCTGCACAAAACAGTGGTGTTTCAAGCTTACTGGGCAGTGACCTTTAAAAAAATTATTTTTAATTAGAGGATAATTGCTTTAGTGTTGTGTTGGTTTCTGCTGTACAACAGCATGCCCCTTCCCACCCCTCTAGGTCATCACAGAAGTCATCACCGGAGTGAGCTCCCGGTGTTATATAGCAGCTTCCCACTAGTTATCTACTTTACATATGGTAATGTATATGTTTCAATGCTACACTCTCAATTCATCCCATCCTCTCCTTCCCCTGCTGTGTCTACAAGTCCGTTCTCTATGTCTGCATCTCTATTCCTGCCCTGCAAATAGGTTCATCAGTACCATTTTTCTAGATTCCATATATATGCATTTACTATATGATATTTATTTTTCCGATTCTTATTTCACTCTGTAAAACAGGCCCTAGGTTCATCCACCTCAGTTCAACTGACTCATATTCTTTCCTTTTTATAGCTGAGTAATATTCCATTGTATATATGTACCACAACTTCTACTTTATTCATTTATCTGCTGATGGACATCTAGGTTGCTTCCATATCCTAGCTATTGTAAATAGTACTGCAATGAACACTGGGGTATATGTGTCTTTTTCAATTCTGATTTTCTCAGGATATATGCCCAGTAGTGGGATTGCTGGGTCATAATGTCATTTTTTATTCCTAGTTTTTTAAGGAAACTCTATACATTCTCCATAGTGGCTGTTAACAGTTTACATTCCCACCAACAGTGCAAGAGGCTTCCCTTTTCTCCACATCTATTTGTAGATTTTTTGATAATGGCCATTCTAAACAGTGTTAGGTGATACTTCATTGTACTTTTGATGTGCATTTCTCTAATAATGAGTGATGTTGAGCATCTTTTCATGTATTATTGGTCATCTGTATGACTTCTTTGGAGAAATGTCTGTTTAGGTCTTCTCATTTTTTGATTGGGTTGCTTGTGTTTCTGATATTGAGCTGCATGAGTTTCCTGTATATTTTTCAGATTAATCCTTTGTCAATTGCTTTGCTATTATTTTCTCCCATTCTGAGGGTTGTCTTTTCATTTTGTTAGTTTCCTTTGCTGTGCAAAAGCTTTTAAGTTTAATTAGGTCCTATTTACTTATTTTTGTTTTTATTTCTATCACTCTATAAGGTGGGTCAAAGAGGGTCTTGCTGATATTGACAGTGACTCAATTTCACATGGTGATCTGGTACATACATATAGATGTGTTTGTTTAAATATGTATAATATTTACCCCAAGTATCACTCTATTTCACATTCTATTCTATTAAAAAAAAAAAACCTTATTAGGATTTTCTACATATTCAGTTGTTTCCTTCAAATAATGACAGCTTTATTTCATTTCTAAAGTTTATATTTTATTTTGTTCCCCCGCCTTACTGCACAGGCTAATATCTCCAATATAGTGGTAACTAAAAGTTTTGATGGTGGCTATTTAATTTTTTTTTTTTTTTAGTTAAAAGTGATTTTTATTTGTCCATGTTCTCTTCTAGCCCTTGTGCATATGTGTATATAATTTTTAAAAGTCATAGAATGGGAATAGTTTTATAAGTTTTATAAAACATACAGATACATGGCATATGTATCAGATCAGATCAGATCAGTTGCTCAGTCGTGTACGACTCTTTGCGACCCCATGAATTGCAGCACTCCAGGCCTCCCTGTCCACCAACTCCTGGAGTTCACCCAGACTCATGTCCATTGAGTCAGTGATGCCATCCAGCCATCTCATCCTCTGTCGTCCCCTTCTCCTCTTGCCCCCAATCCCTCCCAGCATCAGAGTCTTTTCCAAGGAGTCAACTCTTCGCATGAGGTGGCCAAAGTACTGGAGTTTCAGCTTTAGCATCATTCCTTCCAAAGAACACCCAGGACTGATCTCCTTTAGAATGGACTTGTTGGATCTCCTTGCAGTCCAAGGGACTCTCAAGAGTCTTCTCCAACACCACAGTTCAAAAGCATCAGTTCTTTGGTGCACCTTTGCTCCGTGAGAATGTAACTCTCTTTAGCACTTTCTGAGGCTGACATAAATTATAAATATAAAGAAAAAACACTTCAAGGGAAAATAAGTTTTTCTGGTTGAGCAGCCTTTATCAAAAAACGGTCATAAAATGTCCACAGGCCTCCAAGGCCAGAAGATAATGTACACAACGTTGTTTATGGGAAAGGCATGCAGAAAAAATCCTGGTTTCAATAAAGACAAAACAGATGTAATGTTTGGGCTGACTCTGCATGACTTTGCATCTTTCATTTCCCTCTATGTACAAGTCAAGGTATAAAAGTTCCTTTTGAAAATAAAGTTATGGGCCTCTTTCACCGAAGCTTGGTCTCCCCATGTCATTCTCTCTCTCTCTTTCTCTCTTTTTTTCTCTCTTATCACCAGCGCCAGCATCCTGAGGGTACCCCTGGATCCTGCTGGGGCTGGACCCCGACAAATATACATGTTTCAATGCTATTCTCTCAAATCATCCTACCCTCCCCTCTCAAACAGAGTCCAATAGTCTGTTCTTTACATCTCTGTCTCTTTTGCTGTCTCACATATAGGGTCATCGTTACCATCTTTCTAAATTCCATATATATGAGTTAATATACTGTATTGGTGTTTTTCTTTCTGACTTACTTCACTCTGTATAATAGGTTCCAGTTTCATCCACCTCATTAGAACTGGTTCAAATGCATTCTTTTTAATAGCTGAGTAATATTCCATTGTATATATGTACCACAGCTTTCTTATCCATTCATCTGCCGATGGACATCTAGGTTGCTTCCGTGTCCTGGCTATTGTAAACAGCGCTGCGATGAACAATGGGGTACACGTGTCTCTTTCCCTTCTGGTTTCTTCAGTATGTAGGCCCAGCAGTGGGGTTTCTGGGTTGTATGGCAGTTCTATTTCCAGCTTTTTAAGGAATCTCCACACTGTTCTCCATAGGGCTATACTAGTTTGCATTCCTACCAACAGTGTTAAGAGGGTTCCTTTTTCTCTGCACCCTCTCCAGCACTTATTGTTTGTAGACTTTTTGATAGCAGCCATTCTGACTGGCGTGAGACAGTACCTCATTGTGGTTTTGATTTGCATTTCTCTGATAATAAGTGATGTTGAGCATCTTTTCATGTATTCGTTAGCCATTTGTATGTCTTCTTTGGAGAAATGTCTGTTTAGTTCTTTGGCCCATTTTTTGATTGGGTCACTTATTTTTCTGGAATTGAGCTGCATGAGCTGCTTGTATATTTTTGAGATTAATTTTCTGTCAGTTGTTTCATTTGCTATTATTTTCTCCCATTCTGAAGGCTGTCTTTTCACCTTGCTTATAATTTCCTTCATTGTGCAAAAGCTTTTAAGTTTAATTAGGTCCCATTTATTTATTTTTGCTTTTATTTCCATTACTGTGGGAGGTGGGTCATAGAGGATCCTGCTGTGATTTATGTCAGAGTGTTTTGCCTATGTTTTCCCTAGGAGTTTTATGGTTTCTGGTCTTACATTTAGATCTTCAATCCATTTTGAGTTTATTTTTGTGCATGGTGTTAGAAAGTGTTCTAGTTTCATTTGTTACAAGTGGTTGACCAGTTTTCCCAGCACCACTTGTTAAAGGGATTGTCTTTTTTCCATTGTATATTCTTGCCTCCTTTGTCAAAGATAAGGTGTCCATAAGTGCGTGGATTTATCTCTGGGCTTTCTGTTTTGTTCCATTGATCTATGTTTCTGTCTTTGTGCCAGTACCATACTGTCTTGATGACTGTTGCTATGTAGTGTAGCCTGAAGTCAGGCAGGTTGATTCCTCCAGTTCCATTCTTCTTTCTCAAGATTGCTTTTGCTATTCGAGGTTTTTTGTAATTCCATACAAAATGTGAAATTATTTGTTCTAATTCACTGAAAAATACCGTTGGTAGCTTGATAGGGATTGCACTGAATCTATAGATTGCTTTGGGTAATATACTCATTTTCACTATATTAATTCTTCCAATCCATGAACATGGTATATTATTATCCATCTATTTGTGTCATCTTTGATTTCCTTCATCAGTGTTTTACAGTTTTCTATAGGTCTTTTGTTTCTTTAGGTAGATTTATTCCTAACTATTTTATTCGTTTCATTGCAATGGTGAATGGAATTGTTTCCTTAATTTCTATTTCATTTCTAAAAACTGGGTTGTGACTCTTTCAACTGATTTCATGTCAATTAATGCATTGCAAACTGTAATTTTAAAAAATAATGGTGTATAGCTTAATCAGAAATGATAGGACCAAAAGCAAGGGAATAATGAATTTGTATTTTAACAACCCAGAAAAGAAATGAAAAGAATCTGAGTTATTGAGAGGCAATAAGGATGAAGAGGAGGAGGACATGGCAACTCATTCCAGTATTCTTGCATGGAGAATCTCAAGGACAGAGGAGGCTGGTGGGCTACAGGTTCATGGGGTCACACAGAGTTGGACACGACTTAAAGTGACTTACTATGCATGCATGCAAGGATGAAGAGAAGAAGCCATATTTGAAAAAAATTTATTAGAAGAAAAAATTCACTCACTTTAACTCAGATGAGTAAAGAAGGAAGAATCTATAACAGTCATTGAGCTCTGGCTACTACCATGTGGCTGTCAGACCATTTATTGAGGCAAGAAACAAAAAACCAACAGCCCATTCATTTGGGGCTTGCAGACAGAAGGAGGAATCCACCTTTTCATCTGGACTCCCTCCTGTTATCCAAGTAGCATTACCACTGCCAGGACAGGGGCTGGCACTGTCCTTCTAAACATCTTAGGTCATAATGCTTCAATAGCTTCTCATCACACCCACCGTGAAATCAAGGTCCTAACAATGGCCCATAAAGCTATATTTTTTGTCCCACTGCTTACTTCCATGACCTCATTTTATACTACACTCCCACTTGATTTTTCCACTCTGACCTCGCAAGTCTGCTGTTTTTCAAAACTGTCAAGCAATCATTCATTGAGTAAAGGCATTCATATTTGCTTTTTCTTTTGACTGGAATGCTTTCCCCTACGGAACCATTAGAACTTTGACTTTCTTCAGAACTCTGTACATGACCTAATTAGCAAAGCTTTCCTGACTAATATTAATATACAAAAGTTTCCCCCTGCCCTCAGTACTGTCATCCTTACTCTGCTTTATTCATCTCCATGGCACTGAATTGTCAATGATGTATATATGTCTGTGGCTGACTCCCCTGACTGTAATGTAAGGTCTATGCAGCTAGGGACTTTGGTTACTTGATTTAGCTCCCATATCCAGAATAGTGTCTACCATGTAAGAGATTTTTGACAGATATTTGTTGAACTGAATATTTGCCGAGGGCCATCTCCCACAGACCTTTGATGAACCCAGATCATTTCCCCTCATCCAGAGGGATCTGTCTCTCTGTCTCAGATTCTCAGTTGTCCTCAACCTGGTTCATCTTGTCCAATTATGATACAATGATCTTGAAGATCCAGCAGGGTTTCATATCCACTAGAAGGTTCTAATCCATAGGCCTTAGTTTCTTATCTTAGGGATTTTTCTTTTGGTAACTTTTTATTTTGATATAATTCAAAACTTACAGAAAAGTTAAAAGAATAGTACAAAGAATTCCCATATATTCCTTATATAGATTAACTGACTGTTCACATTTTGCCTCTTGATTTAGTGTTTATCTTACTCTAAGATGTCAGTTATATACACTATTCTATACTACCCTAAGTATGTGAGCATTTCCTAAAAAACAGGGATATTTTACAACCACACTAAAATGATTGAAATCAGAAAATTGAATATTAATACAATGCTATTATCCAATTTACATTCTATATTCAAGTACAGTCTTAACAATGTCATTTATAGCCATATTTTTTTCAGTCTAGGATCCAATCCAGGATATTGCATTGCATTTGATTATATCTCTTTAGTCTCTTTAACTGAAAAAGTTCCTCAGTTTTCTTTCATGACAGACACTGTTGAAGAATATGGGCCAGTTTATTTTACGGAATGTTCATCAGTTTGAGTAGTCTTGGTGTATCCATAGTCAGAGTTCAGTTCAGTTCAGTTCAGTTGCTCAGTCATGTCTGACTCTTTGCAACCCCATGAACCGCAGCACTCCAGGCCTCCCTGTCCAATACCAACTCCCGGAGCCTACCCAAACTCATGTCCATTGAATCAGTGATGCTATCCAACCATCTCATCCTCTGTCGTCCCCTTCTCCTCCTGCCCTCAATCTTTCCCAGCATCAGGGTCTTTTCCAATGAGTCAGCTCTTTGCATCAGGTGGCCAAAGTATCGGAGTTTCAGCTTCAACATTAGACCTTCCAATGAACACCCAGGACTGATCTCCTTTAGGATGGACTGGTTGGATCTCCTTGTAGTCCAAGGGACTCGCAAGAGTCTTCTCTAACACCACACTTCAAAAGCATCAGTTCTTCGGCGTTCAGCTTTCTTTATAGTCCAACTCTCACATCCATACATGACTACTGGAAAAACCCTGGCCTTGACTAGGTGGACCTTTGTTGGCCAAGTAATGTCTCTGCTTTTTAATATGCTATCTAGGTTGGTCATAAGTTTCCTTTCAAGGAATAAGCGTCTTTTAATTTCATGGCTGCAGTCACCATCTGCAGTGATTTTGGAGCCCCAAAACATAATGTCTCTCACTGTTTTCACTGTTTCCCCATCTATTTGCCATGAAGTGCTGGGACCGGATGCTGTGATCTTAGTTTTCTGAATGTTGAGCTTTAAGCCAACTTTTTCACTCTCCTCTTTCACTTTCATCAAGAGGCTCTTTAGTTCTTCTTCACTTTCTGCCATAAGGGTGGTATCATCTGCATATCTGAGGTGATTGATATTTCTCCCAGAAATCTTGATTCCAGCTTGTGCTTCTTCCATCCCAGTGTTTCTCATGATGTACTCTGCATAGAAGTTAAATAAGCAGGGTGGATGATAATATCCAGCCTTGACGTACTCCTTTTCCTATTTGGAACCAGTCTGTTGTTCCATGTCCAGTTCCAACTGTTGCTTCCTGACCTGCATACAGGTTTCTCAAGAGACAGGTCAGGTGGTCTGGTATCTCCATTTCTTTCAGAATTTTCCACAGTTTATTGTGATCCACACAATCAAAGCCTTTGGCATAGTCATAAAAGCAGAAATAAGAACTCTCTTGCTTTTTCAATGATCCAGCAGATGTTGGCAATTTGATCTCTGGTTCCTCTGCCTTTTCTAAAACCAGCTTGAACATCTGGAAGTTCACGGTTCACGTATTGTTGAAGCCTGGCTTGGAGAATTTGAGCATTACTTTACTAGCGTGTGAGATGAGTGCAATTGTGCGGTAGTTTGAGCATTTTTTGGCATTGCCTTTCTTTGAGATTGGAATGAAAACTGACCTTTTCCAGTCCTGTGGCCACTGCTGAGTTTTCCAAATTTGCTGACATATTGAGTGCAGCACTTTCACAGCATCATCTTTCAGGATTTGAAATAGCTCAACTGGAATTCCATCACCTCCACTAGCTTTGTTGTAGTCAGAGTAAGGTTATGCATTTTGGAAGGAATAGCTTGGAAGCAAGGCTGTATACTTCTCCATGTACCACATCAGAAGGCACAGGTTTGTGCTAATATTGATGATAAATCGGTCACCTAGTTAATATGGTGTCTACAAGGTTTTTCAGTATGACGACACTATTTTTCTCTTTACAACTAATAAGTAATTTGTAGAAGATGTTTTGAAACTATGTAAATAAGAAACCTTCACCTACTAGTTTTTGCAACCATTGGTGATTCCTGCCTGAATCAATTATTACTACAATGGTTTCAAAGTAATAACTTTCTAATCCCATCATTTCTCCTACATAGATTAGCTGGTATTCTCCTGTAAGGAAGAGCTCTTTCTCCCTAGTTTATTTATTCACATGTATTTTTATGTGCATCAACTCACAGACTTTTATTTCATTCAATAGCTTGTGATCCACACCATCATTATCTTGATGCTCAAATATGCCTAGATTTGTCCAATGGGAATCACTTAAATTGGCTCCTGTGCTCGTTTGACAGGTGCCATTGTTCTTCAAGCACGTATTCACTATCCGACATAAGATATTCTGAGCCTATTTTGAACTTTCCTCAACCCCCTGGAATCAGTCATTTCACTAAGGTGCTTTGGTTCCCTTTCATGGAGAAGAGTATTCAGAAATCAGCAACTAAGTATGCTCATTGCTACTGATGTGCCATTGCTTCTAGTTCCTCTCAGCACACAGAACTAGGAAATTTATGTATGTATGGATATATACACCATATACATATGATCTATCTATCTATTCCATGAGTCCCAAAACCTCTAATTCCAATCCAATAACACAAAATACATTCTAATCTTTCTCCTCTATATTTGTAATATACCTTCTCTTAACAGTGAGAAGCCCGGTTGCCATTACCTTCAATATACTGATTCATTTGCTCAGTTTTAGAACACACACAAAGTAATTTCACAACTGCTAAACCATAGCACTGTGAAAACATAAATTTACTAGCTATAATTCAATATTTTTCTTAATAGTAGGGAGTTTTTATTCACTTTTACACCTTACATTCTTCATATGGCCTGGAAAGAATTCTTAAAAAATTTTAATACAATAAATTATCTATTGCTAGTTTAAGAAAGTGAATAATTAAAAAACCTTTCAAATGAAGAATTTATATTTATACTAGAACTAAAGCTTTGAAAGTTTTAGTCTTGAAATTTAATTTTAATGATTCAGAGTTATGTTAAAATTAAATTTATTTGGCTCTTACCCTGGCATCAGGATTATCATCAAATTGTGTTCTAATAAATGTATCAAAAGAATCCCAGTGATTTTCAGTTAGATTTCCACCTAAAGACCATAAGTAACAGAATACAAAAGTCTGACACAGAACAGTGTTCAATTTTGTTTGCTCCTGAAAGAACAAAGAGAAAAACTTTTAATATTTAGTGTTAGCATAAAAGAATCCTAATTTGCAAAGTCTAAAGACTGTTTTCTCTTGCTTAGGCTTATGTATTTTTATTTTATTTTTTTAATATAAATTTATTTATTTTAATTGGAGGTTAAATACTTTACAATATTGTATTGGTTTTGCCATACATGTATTTTTAAAAGGGCACAGTGCATGTTTCTTATATTTCATTCAATAGTGCACCAAGTGATGTTTTATAGTGGCATACATTTAATACTCTGATGAGAAAATGAATGGCAAGAAGCATGGAAAACAAAAGCTCAAGGGTGTCTTTCAACTATTATAACTATGTCTATGCTTGTAGGAAGTTATTTAAGTAGACACACACTGGGAATATGTTACAGACTCTAAGGAAATTTAAACATTGAGTAGAGGAGTAAACTATAGTGTAAAATTCCTTCCAATTTGAGATTCTACAAATCTATTCACATTCATTAGTCCCCTAAAAAATTAACTTGAAAATCAAATAACTGCATGACATAAAGTTTGGAATTGTTTATTTGCAAAGAATCTATATGATAATCACATTTTCCTAGCTTTACAGCAGTAAGAAAACTCTTCCTACCATTGTCAAATGAGCTCCATCTTTCTCAAGTATTAAAGACTCCAATAAGCAACAGAGTGTAGTAACTTTGCTGATGTCCACTTGTGGAATTGCTTGGTGGCATTTTTTATTGATAAAATTTAAACCATCATCAACATAACGCTGGAAAAGATTCAATATATATTCTTGAGTTTCTTCACTTAGCTGAAAATCAAACAAATGATATTTTAGCAAGACCAGATAAAATACATAATTAAGTGTAAAAGTAGTTGGTTCAAACTTGTATACTACATTATATCCTGTGACTTTTAGACTATAGGATGTAAGCATCACATGATATGAAACAAGTTACATTAAAAAAAAAGACATTCTATGGGAAGATTCTGGGTCACTGATAAGTGATCTTGATCTGGTAGTTGGTATATAGGTATTTTGGGTCCAGAAGATCCCCTGGAGGAGGGCATGGCAACCAGCTCCAGTATTCTTACTTGGAGAATCCCATGGACAGAGGAGCTTGGCAGGCTATAGTCCATAGGGTTACAAAGAATCAGAGACAACTGAAGCTACTGAGTGCACGCACACGCGCACACGCACACATGCGCACACGCACACACACACACAGGTATTTATTTTATGATCATTTGTTAAACTGGCAACAAGTATTTCATAGTCTTCTATACTGATGATTATCTTCCATAATTAAGAACAATGAAAAAAGTATAAAAAGAAGCATTTTAAATATTTATTCAAGGTAAAGGACCAAAGATTTAAAAAAGAATGTTGTCCCCTCACCACTTTTATTAACATAGTACTGAAAGTCTTAGCTAACATGATAGGACAATAAAAGGGGAAAAAAGTATACAGATTGAGAAGAAAGAAAAAAGCTGTCTTTACAATTATCCATACAAAAAAATCCCAAAGAATTGAAACAAAACTCCTGAAACTAGTAAGTAGTTATGAGAGTTGGACTGTGAAGAAGGCTGAGTGCCGAAGAATTGATGCTTTTGAACTGTGGTGTTGGAGAAGACTCTTGAGAGTCCCTTGAACTGCAAGGAGATCCAGCCAGTCCATTCTAAAGGAGATCAGCCCTGGGATTTCTTTGGAAGGAATGATGCTAAAGCTGAAACTCCAGTACTTTGGCCACCTCATGCGAAGAGTTGACTCATTGGAAAAGACTCTGATGCTGGGAGGGATTGGGGGCAGGAGGAGAAGGGGACGACAGAGGATGAGATGGCTGGATGGCATCACTGACTCGATGGACATGAGTCTGAGTGAACTCCGGGAGTTGGTGATGGACAGGGAGGCCTGGCGTGCTGCGATTCATGGGGTTGCAAAGAGTCGGACACGACTGAGCGACTGATCTGATCTGATAGTAAAGTTGTAGGATACAAGGTAAATATACAAAAATCAATTGCTTTTTTATGTATCAACAATGAATAATTAGAATTTGAAACTGAAAATACAAAATCATTTAATTAGTATAAAAAATATAAGATAGGCATATTTTAAACAAAATATTTCCAAGAGGAAATGTGAGGAAAACAACACAATTCTGATGAAAGAAAACAAAGAACATCTAAGTAAATGGAGAGACTGTGCATGGATATAAAGACTCAATATTGTGAAGATGTTAGTTATTACCAACTTGATCTATAGAGCTGATGCAATCTGAATCAAAATCCCAGTAATTTACTTTGGGGAGAGCAACATTTATAAGGAGAGGGAAAAGGCCCAGAATAGTGAACACAATATTGTAGAACAAAGTAGAACTGACACTACCTGACAAGACTTACTGTAAAGCTACAGTAACTGACAGTGTGATGTTGGCAAAAAAATTAGACAAATAGGTTAATGGTGTTAGAGCCCATAAAAAGGCTCATACAAATACAGCAACCTGATCTTTCACAAAGGAACAAAAGCAATCCAGTGGAGAAGGGATGGTGTTTTCAACAACGGTGCTGGAATTCAGCATCTGCATGCCAAAGAGAGACAGAGAGAGAGAATCCAGACATTGATACTATGGCTTTCAGAAAAAGTAACTCCAAATGGATCATAAACCTACACGTAAAATGCATAACCATCAACTCATAGAAGGTAACAGAGGAAAATATTTATTTAGGTGATTTTCAATTTGGAAATAAGTTTTAAGATACAACACCAAAAGCACAAACCATGCAAGACAAGTTAGACCATTGAAATTAAAAATGTGTGCGCTGTGAAAGGTATTATTTGAAAAAAATGAAAAGAAAGGCAGACTTGGAGAAAATACTTGCAAAATACATATAAAGAACCTGTATCCAAAATATATAAAGAACTTCCAAAACTCAGTAACAAGGAAACATACAACCCAAAAATAATGGGCAAAAGATGTGGACACCTCATCAAAGAAGATATATAGGTGGCAAATAAACATATGAAAAAACACTCAACATCTTATATAAGAAAACTACTCACTGAAAGCAAAATGAGCTACAAATACATATGAGTTGTGTTAGTTGCTCAGTTGTGTCTGGCTCTTTGTGACCCCAAGGACTGTACCCCACCAGGCTCCTCTGTCCATGGGATTGTCCAGGCAAGAATACTGGAGTGGATTGCCATTACCTTCATATTAGAATGGCTAATATCTAAAACACTGCACCACTACATGCTGGTGAGGATGTGGAGTAACAAAGAAGTTCTTTGGAATGCATAATGGTACAGCCACTTTGGAAGACAGATCGGCAGTTTCTTCACAGTTTCACCAAATGATTGAGAAATCACAGTCCTAGGTATTTATCCACATGAGCTGAAATCTTATGTCAACACAAAAACATATACGAATGTTTATGTGAGCTTTATTAGTAATTGCCAAAACTTGGAAACTTTGAGATGTCTTTCAGTAGGTGAGTGGATAAACTTGGTAAGTGATAAACTTCAGCATACAATAACACTGAATTCTATTCAGTACTAAAAAATGAGCTATCAAGCCACAGAAAGACATGGAGGAACTGTAAATATATATTACTAAGTGAAAGAAGTTAATCTGGAAAAGCTGCAGACCATATAATTCCAACTATATGATGTTCTGGAAAAGGCTAAACTATGGAGACAGGGGAATCAGTAATGTCAGGGGTTGGGAGAGGGTGTGGATGGACAAACAGGGAGAGCACAGATTTCTTGGGCAGTGAAACTATTCTGCATGATACATGATATATTCATTTATCAAAATTCATAAAACTGCACAATACAGGGTGAATCATAATGTAAGCCATGGACTTTAGTTCATAAGAATGTATCCATATTGGTTCATCAATTTTAACAAATGTACCCACATAAATGTGCTTAGTCATTCAGTCTTGTCTGACTCTTTGCAACCCTATGGACTATAGTCCACCAGGCTCCTCTGTCCATGGAATCCTCCAGGCAAAAATACTGGAGTAGGTAGGCATTCCCTTCTCCAGGGGATCTTCCTGACTCAGGGATCAAACCGGTGTCTGCTGGCAGATTCTTTTCCATCTGAGCCACCAGGGAAGCCCACCTACACCAAAGAAAAATGCTAATAAAAGTGGGAACTATGTTTGGAGGAGAGAAAGCATATGCTAACTCTCTGTACTTTCTGTTAAATTTTTCTATAAACCTAAAAGTGTTCTGAATAATAAAATCTATTTAAAAAGTAAATTCAGAAAGGTTTAACATCCTATGGCAGGACATGATGGTCTCAATTCTGAGAATTACTTTCTTTAACAAGGTTTTCTGTTCATTTGCTGTACACCTGAAACAAATTTTGTAAATCACAATATTGTGAATCAACTATACTTCATTAAAAATTTCAAAAAAATTAAGGTACTCTAAAATGGTATAGATGAACTTATTTGCAAAGCAGAAATAGAGACACAAACATAGAGAACAAACATACGGATTCTAAGGTTGGGAGAGGGTATAGGATGGATTGGGAGACTGGGATTGACATGTACACATCAGTATGTATAAAATAGATAACTAATGAGAATAGACTGTATAGCACATGGAACTCTACTCAGTGCTCTATAGTGAGCTAAATGGAAAGGAAATTCAAGTGAGAAGGGATATATGTATATGAGTGGCTAATTCACTTTGCTATATAGCAGAAACTTTGTAAAGCACCTATACTTCAACAAAAAATGTCAATTGTACCTCAATAAAGGTGTTTTTAAAGAAGCTGATTACAGGGGAAAAAGTAAGGTGCCCTGAGGGTAGGTCACAATATTCTTAAAATGTTGATGCCTAAGAGTGAGGAAAACAATCATTCTCTGACTCATCTTTGGAGGGGAGAGGCAGAAAGATGGCTTTCTCAGAATGGCAATTGAGATGAGATGGTGAAAAACATTTAAAAAGATTGCTTATTAAGTTAAGTGGAGTGGGCTGTCATTTCCTTCTCCAGGGGATCTTCTCAACCCAGGGATCAAACTGGAGTCTCTTGCATCTCCTGCATTGGCAGGCAGATTCTTTACCACTGAGCCACCTGGGAAGCCCTTGTTAAGTTAAGGTAAAGAGAAATCTTATTTTAGAATGGAGAGGATATAGAAGATAATATGGAACTGCATTGTTCTGAATAATAATATAAAAGTTTTTCTTCACTTTGGATGGAATCCTACCTCTAAGGTTAGAATGCGTCTTAGATAAGGGGCCTAAGATCAAGTCAAAGCTATGGTTTTTTCAGCAGTCGTGTATGGATGTGAGATTGGGCCATAAAGAGAACTGAGCATCAAAGAATTGATGCTTTTGAACTGTGGTGCTGGAAGGCTCTTGAGCGTCTCTTGGATAGTGAGATCAAACCAGTGAATCCTAAAGGAAATCAACCCTGAATATTCACTGGAAGGACTGGTGCCGAAGCTGAAGCTCCAATAATTTGGCCACCTGATGTGAAGAGCTGACTGATTGGATAAGACCCTGATGCTGGGAAAGATGAGGGCAAGAGGAGAAGAGGGCGACAGAGGATGAGATGGTTGGATGGCATCACAGACTCAATGGACATTAGTTTGAGCAAACTCTGGGAGACAACGGACAGGAAGGCTGGCGTGTTGCAGTTCATGGGGTCGCAAAGAGTCGGACATGGCTTAGCGACTGAACAACAGTAACAACAAGGCTGAATGGGAAACCAAACTGGTTTTTTCTTCCTTCTGGCTCTCAGAGGCATTGTTGTTGTGTAGTTGCTAAGTCCTGTCCGACTCTTTTGTTCCCCCATGGACTGTAGCCTGCCAGGCTCCTCTGTTCATGGGATTTCCCAGGCAAGAATACTGGAGGGGGTTGTCATTTCCTTCTAGATGGAATCTTCTTGACTCAGGGATCAAACCAGAGTCTCTTGTATATCCTGCATTGGCAGGTGGATTCTTTACCACTGAGCCACGAGGGAAGCCCCTCAGCGGCATTAGGGTTTCTAAAATCTAAAAACAAAGACCTGGCCTGGATTTAAGTATTCTTTTCCTTTCTTGTGCTTCCCCCTCATTAACTCAAGCCTTCTGCAGAGTCTTTTTTTTTTTTATTTTAAATGCCCTTCCTTGTTCTACCTGTGTTTGGGGAAACTAAAGGAAGTGTTTCTGTTTGTATTTGAGAGAACCCAGTTGAGGGTAGAAGAGGAACAAGGCAGGGTAGGCAGAAACCAGACTGACTAGGTGGGCTGGTGGGCTGAGGTCATAAATAATGAAGACAGCTATGGGGAGTATACAACCTCCTTGGAGAATCCCAAGAATTCAAGGGAGAGGGCCAGATACCAACACTGGGATTCCCTTTATCAAGCACAGTGAGGTCTTAATCAGTTGCTATCTGGGCTCTTGAGAGAAGGGTGAGCCCTGACAGATGGAAAGGGTGGGGAGTGTCCAGTTGCACTTACTTTTTTAGAAACACTCTGCATCCAGGTTTTAACATAAGGCATCCACTTCAGCTCTTCAGGATCCACAAATACCATTCCACATCTACTGACTGTTGCAGGAGAGGCAACCTTTAGATCTTGCACCTAAAATTTTAAAAAGTTGAACAAGAAATGGCTAACATGATACTTCCTTGTCCCTTCCAGTTCAATGCTAATAAATCATGCATTTAAAGTTTAAGGTAACACACTGTTAGGTTTTGCATGCAAGAGAGTGGGCGAGCTATAAGTGATTTAAAATGGAGAAGGAAAGTTAAATGAGGCATAAGGAGAAATATACATAAATATATGTAAGTATAGAAGGATACTGGAGAAGGAGATGGCAACCCACTCCAGTATCAGTATTCTTGCCTGGAGAATCCCATGGACAGAGAAGCCTGGTGGGCTACAGTCCATGAGGTGGCACAGAGTTGGAAAACGACTGAAATGAAGGATGCTGTCAAATTCTTATGGGAAGGTGTACATAGTTATTCCCTTCTTTTTCCTTCTTACCTTTTTTATTCTTATATCCAATGCATAGCCTAGTACCTAGGACACAGTAGGTATTCAATTAATGTTTGGTGAATGAACACAGCAGGGGTGGTATCTTCTGTAATATTTTGTAAAGTGTATTTGACTGGCATTCCTTTTCCAATCCCATTACCAAATAGTCATACCACAGAGGGATGACTTATTCTTCTTAAGTGGAACAATTATTTTTAACTTGGAAAGCATTTCAAATCATGTAAAGACACTAATATATATAACTACCTTTAAAGGGAAAGAAACAAGTACTGGTGAACACAGAATTTATTTTATTTCCCATTTATAGAGAGATAGGAACATTTGAGAGACTCTGGTTGTCAGAATGGAAAATCTATTATAAAAGGAAAATTTGATAAATATTTAGTGTATAAATGAAACACCATGGTAGGTCTTACAGATAATCAAAGATACATCACTAAGAGAAAAAAAAATTAATGATGTTATGCCAATCTAACAAATGATTTCACTCCACAGTAAGGAATATATATTTACCTCAAAAAGCATGTGGATTTGAGGTGTGAGTTTAATCCTCTCACTGTTAGCCAAGCAAAGCATCTTGTTATCATCCAGCACCGTATTCATATTTTCAATCCAAAGAGCATCTACTGGCCCATCACTGATGATCCATTTATGGTCTTCTGAAGTATCATTCACAGCCGCTCGGACACTTAGTGCCATTAAACCATCTTTCCATTCCAAGGTTATGTTATTAACTTCACCATACAATTCACCCATTGTAATTGATTTAGGATTAAGAACATATGTTTTAACTGGTTGGTAAAAGGGATTGTCTACACCAAGTTTTTGCAAATTCCCTAAAGTTTCTGCTAGTACTTGGTAAACTGTGGTCTTGCCACCTCCTGTTGGCCCAACTAACATCACACCATGCCTTACTAGCATCGTTTCATAGAACTGTATCACTTTTTTAACCATACATGCTTCAGGCTGAAGATTCTTTTTCTTCATGACATCTATAATTGTTGACTGCAATATACCATAATCATGTTCTGGAATTTGGACTCCAGGAAAAAGGTCAGATATGATTCCACTGGAAAAATAATAAGATAAAATAAATTAGGAATCACTGGCCATTGATATCCACCCATGTTACAATTAATTTTTTAAACATTACCAAGGTTCTTATTTTTCTCATTATCTTTTCTTCTAAACACACAGTGCTATATTATCTTATGTGTGGTACCAGAATCTATCATTTCTCTGATTTGTGTATGATTTTTCTTGTTCCTTGTACAGTGGACCAATGTTCTTAAGCATATTGGGAGCTTTTTGAGATAGAGAATATTTCTTACATTTTTGTGTTATACACAGTACATGGCATAGTATCAAACATACAGGCAATGATTTTTTCAGTTTGTTTTAAAAATTATATTTATAGCTCAACTTTTCCCAAAAAGCACTTATGTGTGCTTATAATGGTATAAAAATATTTAGAAAAAAAAGATGGAAATAGAAAACTAGTACTATGTGAAAAAGGAAGTAAAGGAAAAAATGGACTATTTCTATGGGAAACCAAATGGCTGTACGGGTGAAAAAGAAGTGAAACTCTTAAACACACAAAAACATTTGAGAAGCAGTAAAGAATTTAATATAAAATGACAAGAAAAGTACAAGATGGGGGAGATCAAGATGATGGAGTAGGATGTTGAGCTCACTTCCTTCTACGAATACATCAAAAAAACATCTACATGTGAAGCAACTCTCATGAAAACAAACTGGAGACTTGCAAAAAGACTCGATTATAAAGAAAGATTCACAAAGAGTTGGGTAGGAAGGGAAGAGAAAGAAGCAATCAGGTTGGTATCTGTGCCTGTTGGAGGGGACACAGAAGAGGAGGGGGCTTACATGGGCTTGGAGATCCTCCCTGGAGAGTGAGGCGTTTGAACCACATTGGGCACCGCCATCCTAGGAGCAGATACTGGGAAGACAAGCCTCTTAGCTGATTTGAAAGCCAGTGAAACTAACAGCAGAGCTGTAAGAAATCTATATCCCACTTGTGAGGAGTGGTTGTTTATTCCAAGAACAAGAGAGAGGAAACAGAATGAAACTGCCTGAGGCTCTGGCTGTCTCCCACAATCCTCATCCTCGACTATGTGCCCCAACTCACAATGAGCACCTGCCACAGAACTGCCTGCTCTAGCACAGCTTCCCAGTAGGGTGAAAAGTGCTACTTCTAAGGAGAGTGCACAGTTAGGGGGAAGGAGCAGGCTTGGATCCAGCACTGAATCTGAGTAGGGCGAGAATGGCTATTACTGGAGCTCTTGGAGGCAGTGGGTTGGGAGTGTTCTGGAGCTCTGATGTGCTGGGACTACCCCAGTGCTTGCCCAAGCCTGCACTTGGTACCCAGTCTGGCCCCTCTTTCTCCATCACTGCTCCTCTAGAGTAAAGGTACCGATGCTGGGAGAGGTAGATCACACACTTGGAAGAGAACCAGCTCAGACCCAACCCTCAGGGCTTCTGCTCCAGTATCTTGGGACCTGCCCCTGCTCCAAGAGGGCAGCGTTGACCACTGAGAACAGGACAAGCCATGGCTCACATCTGACTCTGGCTCTAGCCAAAGAGAAAATTACAGGTCAATATCTCTGATACTATACGTGCAAAAATTCTCAACAATGATACACCAAAGATCAAGTTGAATTTATTCCAGGGGTGCAAGAATGGTTCAATATTTGCAATTCAATCAATATGATACACCACATTCACAAAAGGAAAAATAAAAATCACATGATCATCTCAACAGTCACAGAAAAAGAAATTAACAAAATACAAAATCCATTCATGATAGAAACTCTCAAGAAATGTTACATAGAAGGAATAGAATTCAGCATAATGAATGCCACTTATGACAAACCCAAAGCTAACATTATACCCAGTGACAAAAAGCTGAAAACTTTCCCTTTAAAATCAGACCAAGATAAGTATGCCCACTCCTGTCACTTTTATTCTACATAGTATTGGACATCCTTGTCACAGCAATCAGATATGAAAAAGAAATAAAGAGAATCCAGATTAGAAAGGAAGAAGTAAAACTGTCACTTTTTGCAGATGACATCATATTATACATAGAAAATCCTAAAGACATCACAAAAAAATCTACTAGAACTCATCAACGAATTTGGTAAGGTTGCAGGATACAAAATTAACATACAGAAACATGTTGCATTTCTATACACTAACAACAACCTATCAGAAATAGAATATGGATTCTATAGAAATTCTATAGAAATAGAATTATGAAAACAGTCTCATTTACAGTCACATGAAAAAGCATAAAATATCTAGGGACAAACTTGCCTACAAAGGTAAAAGACCTATACTCAGAAAACTCTAAGAAACAGAGGAAAGAAACTGAAGAAGACACAAACAGATGGAAAGATACACTGTGTTCATGAACTGGAAGAATCAATATTGTCAAAATGATCATCTACCCTATAGATTCAGTGCAATCTCTCTCAGAACACTAATGGCAATTTTTCACAGAAATAGAACAAGTAGTTTTAAAATTTGTATGGAAATCTAAAAGACTCCAAATAGCCAAAAATAATCTTGATAAAGAAGAAAAAAGCTGGACTTATCACCCTCCTTGACTTCCAACTATGCTAAAAAATGATAGTAATCAAAACAGTATGGTACTGGCCCAAAAACAAACTCATAAATCAGTGAAACAGAATAGAGAACTCAAAAATAAACCCATGCACTTATGGTCAGTTAATCTAAGACAAAGGAGGCAAGAATATATAAGGGAGAAAAGATAGTCTCTTCAATAAGCGGTGCAGGGAAAACTGGGCAGTTGCAGGGAAAACTGGGCAGTTGCATGTAAAACAATAAAATTAGAACATTTTCTCACATCATATAAAAGTAAACTAAAAATGGATTAAAGACATAAATGTGAGACTAGAAACCATTAAAATCTGAGAAGAAAACATAGGCAGAATATTCTTTGACACAAATTGTAGCAACATTTTTTTGGAATTGGTCTCCCAATGCAAAGGAAACTAAAGCAAAATTAAACAAATGGGACCTACTTAAATTTAAAAGTTTTTCACAGCAAAGGAAACCACTGACAAAATGAAAGGATAACTTACTGAATGAGAGAATATTTGCAAATTATGAGGGGTTAATACTCAAAATATATAAATAAATAGCTCATACAACTCAATATCAAAAACAAACAAACCCAATTAAAAAATGGGCATTAGACCTGAACAGACATTTTTCCAAAGAAATACAGATGACCAACAGCTTCATGAAAAGATGATCAACATCACTAATTCTCAGAGAATGAAACTCTAAGCCACAATGAGATACCACCTCACACCTGTCAGAAGGGCTATCAATGAAAAGACCACAAATAACAAATGTTGGTGAGGATATGGAGGAAAGGGAACCCTGTAAACTTTTGGTGGGAATGTAAACTGGTGCAGCTGCTATGGAAGACAGTATGGAGGGTCCTTAAAAACTAAAAATATAACTACCATATTATCCAGTAATTCCACTCTTGGATATATATTTGAAGAAAAGGAAAACACTAATTTGAAAAGATATATGCAGCCTAATATTTATAGTCACATTATCAAGAATTATTACAATAACCAAGGTATGGAAGCAACCAAAGAGTCAACCAACAGATAGATGGATAAAGGAGATTTTGTATGTATGGAATGTATGTTGGAATATTATCCAGCCATAAAAAATGAAATTTTGCCATTTGAAAAAATATGGGTGGACCTGGAGGGTATTATGCTTAGTGAAATAAGTCAGACAGAGAAAGACAAATAATCTGTTATTACTTATATGTGGAATCTAAAAAAATAAAACAACCTAGTAAATATAGCAAAAGAAATAGACTCACAGATACAGAGAACAAACTAGTGGTTACCAGTGGTGAGAGGAAGTGGCAGGGGCAAGATAGGGGTAGTGGGTGAAGAAGTACAAGCTACTATGTATAAAATAAAGAAGCTAAAGAATATATTTTTCAGCACACAGAGTATAGCCAATATTTTATAATAACTTCAAATGAAGTATAATCTATGAAATATTCAATCACTATGCTATACACCTGAAATTAATACAATATTGTAAATCAATTATACTTCAATAAAAAAGAGCAAGGGAAAAATACAAGAAGAAAATATAAGAGGTGAATTTATAGTATTATGTTAAGAAAGTCTATCTCAAAAAGATAAAAATTCTATAACTTTAAAAAAGTTGATAAAGTGAAAAAATAAAAACACACAAGGAAAAATCAAACTTCTGTGAGGTAAGAGGCTTGAAACGTAACTTAGAGTGAATTATATACTTAGAGAAATATTTCCAATGTTTTACCAGATAAAGTTCATGATTTCTCACAAATTGCTAAGTAAAAGAGTACAATAGAATAATGCTCTAAGAATAATAAATATAAATGACTAATAAACAGAAGAAATGATGCTCAGTGGTACTAACAGAATAATGTATATAAAATAGGCTACTATTTTGGTATTTTTCTCTAAAACATATAAAAGGAAATGCATATTTTCATAAATCTGTATCTATAAATATAAAATGCCTTTGGAGGATGTACTGATAGGATCTATCTAAATTGAAAATGTTCATACCCCATGATCTCAGGAATGTACTTCCTAGAATCTCACTTATAGCAATATCATAAGTGAGCGATCATTAATATATAGGAATTTTCATCACTGTGTTCTGCCAAAAGTGCAAAGACACATATTCCGGCAATCAGGGGATCTGATGGTGGACAAAGACAAAGAGTATCCCCAGTCAGGTCATAAATAGACATCCCAGGATGACAGATGTGTATGACTGAAGGTCGTTTTTGTTTTTAGGAGATTTATACTCTGGCAGAATTTTGAAATGAATTAGTGATAGAGGTATAGAAAAGTTGGTGAAGGCATAAAAAACAAAAATTAAGATAAATAATAAATGCAGGAAAAATAAGAAGCAAGGTACTTTAATAACAAGGGAAAGACAGCTCAGCTTTGGGTAATATTTATATCTCTAAAATAAATTACGGAAATCCTGTATATTTAGCTCTGGTTATATTGTCACATGACTACCCAGAGAGGAGGGGTTGGTGGGCAGAGAAGTGTGTCCATATCTTCGTCTCTCTGTTAGTAACTTAATAACATCTAAAACTGAAAAGTCATGAAATGACACAAATGTGGTACCAAAAGATATGGACAGAAATAGGAAAATGAAAGGATGAATAGATGAATTAAAAAGTTATTGTCTTTAGGAAGCGGGAGTTGTAAAGGGCAGGAAACTATTGTCTTCCCTGAGAGTAACTTAAAACAGCATTTCATTTTTAAAACCACATACATATATGACTTGAATAAACATAAAACTCAGTAATGAAAGTAGAAATAGATAAAAGCAATCACATTTGTGTTGAGACCCCGATCTACTTCTTTTGAGTCTGGAACTTCTCTTAGGTCAGGAATTTGTAACCAAATGCTAATTTGCATAGCAGGCAGCTTGAGGGTCAATAAGTTGAAAAAAAATAAATGATTGGATTGATGCTAAAACTTTAGTATTTTTTTTTTAAACTAGCATTTTAAAATTGCAATAAATATCTCTAGAAAAGATAATACCTTACTAGAGACTGACATGTTTGAAGATAAACTATCCTTTACCTCTACATAGTAGTTATGCTTTCTCTATAACACCTAGACATTTACCTGAATAGAATAGCGTCATCTGTTAGGAATTTTGGCAAGTTAGAGTCCCGCAAAGCTCTTATCAACACCACATCTTCACTGAGGTCTGGGTTCTCTCTTTTTAAAGACCTAAATTTAAAGGAATAATTCAGATGACGTTGTAAATACATAATGTTGAACATGATTTTCTAAATCTCTGGGCTGGGGATTCTGCTTGCAGAAAGCTGTGGAGGGCACCCCACTGCCGATTCCTACTGGAAGGATGAGACCATTTTCCCTGGCATGCCCAGGATCCATCTCCAAAACAACACATGGACAAGTCAAGCACAGGCTGCTTTGCCTTGAGGAGAATGATAGGAACATTTTCTCAAGGACCTCCTATCAATCCAGACTTTATTCAACCTGAATTTATAGTTCTCTGAATACATTATGATGGTTCAGATCCCTGTCACTTTCTTTTCTCTTATCCCAGAATGGTTTTTTCCTGGGTCTCATTTTTCCTTCAAAACCCAGCTCAATCATTCCCTCTTCTAGAAAGTTCCCTCCACCCCCACCTCAGGGAACCCCAGGGCACAGCACTATGGTTCCCCTCACACACTAACTAGTCTAATCTACATGACTGCTCATTTGTCTGTCTTGCCCCTGGGTTGCAGTCATGTTCTCTGAGTACAAGCATGTCTGAACTTCTCAGTATCCTTCTTCCTTCAATGGCAATCCTGTAGAGAGTAGAAATATTGTATCTGAGAGGTTGAAGGAATGAACAGAGGGTGGAAAGGCAGGGTGATTTGTGCAGAAGCCAGGGGTATGGGAGGCAGGCAGAAGGGGCCCTATGTGAATAGAATCTAAGCCAGAGAGTCATTGCCTGATAGGAAGGAGCAGATGAAAGACAGATTCCCTGAGAGACTCTGGACAAGTTGGGGGGTTCCAGAGGTAGGGGTGTCAAGAGGTTATAAAGAGAGAAGCTAAGGCCTTAAGAGAAAAGGCTCTTGCTCTACTAGCTTTCCAGATGGTGCTAGGGGTAAACAATCTGCTTGCCAATGCAGGAGATGTGAGAGGTGGGTTCGATCCCTGGGTTGGGAAGATCCACTGGAGAAAGAAATGGCAACCCGCTCCAGTATTCTTGCCTGGAGAATCCCATGGACATGGCAGGCTAACCCTGGCAGGCTACAGTCTGTAGGGTCACAGAGTTGGACATGACTGAAAGCGACTTAGCATGTGTGCATGCCACTAGAAACTAGTAAGAAGCTCAGCATTGGACCAGACTGTAATGACAGAGAAGGGGATCAAGGACATAAGCTTGTACTGAAGATAAAACTGAAGTTTCTCTGAATGCTTTAGGCTTTGTCAGTTGATGGGGATGACTTAATTGTGTATGTGCATAACAAAGTGAATGCCTTATCAGTTGGCTCAGATAGTAAAGAATCTACCTGTAATGCAGGAGACCTGGGCTCAATCCCTGAGTTGGGGAGATTCCCTGGAGAAGGGAATGGCAACCCACTCGAGTATTCTGGCCTGGAGAATCCCATGGACAGAGAAGCCTGGTAGGCTACTGTCCATGGGGTCACAAAGAGTTGGACATGACTCAGTGACCTTCACTTTCACTTTCATATCCTGGCTCATGGTGGTTAAGCCTTTAATATGCTGAAACCCATTATACTGGATGCATTCAGGTGAAAAAAAATGCTAGCCAAAGCTTAATGGCAGCTATGTTGGTTCTCACAGGGAAGAACTCTTGTGAGATGAAGAGAGATGCCCTTTCACTGTGGCAGGGGGTGTGTCAAGGTAAGAATGATAACAGTGGCAGCTAACACTTATTAATCATGTTGCTGGGAAAGACTGAAGGCAAAAGAAGAGGACAACAGAGGATGATATGGTAAGATAGCATCAGCGACTCAATGGACATGAATTTGAGCAAACTCCAGGAGACAGCGGAGGACTGGGAAGACTGGTGTGCTGCAGTCCATGGGGTCGCAAAGAGTTGAACATGACTTAGCCACTGAACAACAACAACATGTTGCTTTAAGAGCCATCTGTGAATTACTCATGAAATGTATGAGTAATGCATGACACAGTTTGGAACTCAACTCTTGCCCACTTTGGTTTCTTACCCGGCCATGACCAGTACGGACTTTACAGCTCTCATGCCAAAGTCATAGTGATCCTGCTGAGAGAGCTGTTCACTGCAAAGCTTATACATCTGGGTCATTTTTCTTGCTAATATTTTACTGGATTCAAATCCTTCAGAATATAGAATTACCTAGAATGGAAAAATATAATGCAATGCCTGATTATATTATACTGATAACACAGTAGCATAATACCAATGCATTCAAAATCTAGTTAAGATATTAGATCTCTCCAAGCGGTTGTTGTTGTGTCCAGTCTCTCAGTTGTGCCCAATTCTTTGCAACCCCATGGACTGAAGCATGCCAGGCTTTCCTGTCCTTCACCATCTCCCGGAGCTTGCTCAAACTCATGCCCATTGAGTCGGTGATGCCATCCAACCATCTGGTCCTCTGTCGTCCCCTTCTCCTCCTGCCTTCAAGCTTTCCCAACATCAGGGTCTTTTCCAATGAGTCAGTCCTTCACATCAGGTGGCCAAAGTATTGGAGCTTCAGCATCAGTCCTTCCAATGAACATTCAGGATTTATTTCCTTTAGGACTGACTGGTTTGATCTTGCTGTCCATGGGAGTCTCAAGATTCTTCTCCAGCACAATTCAGAAACATCAATTCTTTGGCACTCAGACTTCTTTATGGTCCGACTCTCACATCTGTACATGACTATGGAAAAACCATAGCTTTGACTATAAGGACCTTTGTTGACAAAGTAATGTCTCTACTTTTTAATATGCTGTCTAGGTTTGTCACTGCTTTTCTTCCAAGGAGCCAGTGTCTTTTAATTTCACGGCTGCAGTCACCATCTGCAGTGATTCTAGAGCCCCCCAAAATAAAGTCAGCCACTGTTTCCACTATTTCCCTATCTATTTGCCATGAAGTGATGGGACCGGATGCTATGATCTTAGTTTTTTTAATGTTGAGTTTTAAGCCAGTTTTTTCACTCTTTTTTCACTTCATCAAGAGGCTCTTTAGTTCTTTTTCACTTTCTGCTGTAAGAGTGGTGTGGGATATTACATTGGGATGTGTGTCTTAGCTGCTCAGCACCCCATCTTACCCACAGGTGTGCTGCAAGACTCATGAGACGCTGTAGGCATTATATTAATACTATTAAAAGTTGTAATTTTTCTAATGATAGGATTTGGCATGGTCTATTCTTAGGCAGTTACTTTTACTTCATTTAGAGGAAAATTTTAAATTAGCTGTTGTCAGAAATTTACTAGCAGTGGGAGTAATATGTGCTTTCTGAGAAACTCCATTCTAAAAGAGGTGCTGTCCCTTGTGAACTGTAGCATTGAGCATGAAGGGCCTTCCAGAGTCTTGAAAATATCCTACATCTTGGTCTTGGTGATCACACAGGTGAATACATATGTAAGGATTCACTCAGTTGTACGCTTATGATCTGTGCACTTTACTATATGTAAATTATACCTCAGTAAAAAGTGTCAAGAAAAATACATATAAGATTTAAATACACTGGTTATTAGCTAGTATGAAGAAACAAACAAACAAAAAAACCGGTTTAAACAGAAAGGTTCCTAGATAGATAGAGAAGAAACAAATACAATCATAATTAGCTTATTAATGATGGCTATCTTTTTTACTGTATTGATAAAACTAGAAACAAATCACTGTCTTTCATCATTAGTGATTGGTATTGTTTCTACTCAACACCTCTTGACTCTAATTAAAAAAATAATGCAGCAAGAGAAGTGAGAATAATATAGTCTTTTTAGGATAATCTAGACATTTTAATTCCTAGAGACAAACTGATAAATTCCAATGAAATGGTTAATTAAGTTCATTTATTTATTCCAGTTTTCAGGGCTTACAATATTCCAGATGGCAAACTGGACTTTGGGGATACAGCAGTTACACACACACACACAACATTCTAAGTGGTAACAATCATATCTACATACTTAAGAGGAAACAATACTGTATAACCTTGGCCAGAGTACATTCATAATGGAAACTTTCTATCATGATAGAAATCAAATACTAAATAAAAGAAACAAGTTTAAAGTTTTGCTGCTTTATAATGTGAAGCTCACCTCTGCAATCAAGGCATAATTTGGAACCATCATTGCAAAGGGTCTAAATAGGGCTTTCAAATTATCTGGCAACTCAGTTCTGCCTGCATATCCAGGATTCATTGTGATGAAGGCTGCACAAGTCATAACCAACTTTATTTCTCGCCCTTCAAACATGAATCTAGAGAGCTGTTGAAAAGAAAGAGAAGATATAAGTTAACACTTTGCCATATATTTGTAAATTCTTCCCCATAATTATTTCTCGAGTACAAAACTTGTGTGACGTGCATTCAAGCAAAAACTACTGAATTCTATTGTTGGGAATGTTTTCCTCCTGCTTTTGTCCTACTCACTCTCCCTCTCTTCTGGGCTTAGTATTTCCTGCTGTCTGCCTCCTTGCCCCTGCCTTGCCCCAGGTGTTTCCTCCTTCTTGGCCCAGTCATAATAAAATAAATGAATAAATAATAACTAAAATAAAATAATTAAAAAAATCAAACAACTCGCAAGGTTCTGGTTTGTACCAGCTGAATACCCGCCTGCCCTTTGGTGCCCTCATGACCATAATTTTGCAAGGTCAACACAACAGAATGGTGGGGGGCTTGGTCCTACCCTTCACTGCCATCACCTTCCCGGTACAAAATCCTTCTCCAGGAACATGTTCAAAGGGGCTAAAACAAATTTTAAATACTGAAGCCACCCTAATATCTTCATCTGTCCCTACACTCCTTGGCTTTTCCAGTCCAGTGACTTCTGGAGAGTCAAGACCCCTTTGGGTCCCCCAGGACTCCTCTCTCATTTTTTTTTACCAGCAACAGGCTGAGACTAGGGGCTGTGAGGAAGGCAGTAGAGCCCAAAAGAGGCAGAGTTAGAGAAACAGAGCAGAGAAATCAATGTCAAAGGCAAGAAGAAGAAAAATAAGAGGAAAATAAGAGGCGGAGGACAGAAGAACAAGGGAGTACAAGCATGCATGTGTGTGTGTTGGGGGAGCAAAGAATAAGAGGGTTCCATGAGGGCACAGACTGAGTCTCACCAACTCTATATCCCTAGGTCCCAGCACAGTGTCTGCCATACAGTTGTTTATTGTGTTGCCTGGATGAGCAATTAATTCACCCAGCTCAGTTCCACTGCTGCATTCACCAATGACATTGGAAACATGGGCTAGAAAGGCTGAAGTTAGCACTGCCCTTCTTAAAATACAACATGATGTAAGTTCGTTATGAACTTCTTCTTGTTCTTTAGTTGCTAAGTTGCGTCTGACTCTTTTGTGACTCCATGGACTGTAGCCCACCGGGCTCTTCTGTCCATGATATGTTCTAGGCAAGAATACTACAAACTTAAGAAACATGATATCTACAGACTAGAAACATGATATCTATGCCCAACCCCTTACCTTTGCAGCTTTGGCATTCCTGATGGTAATGAGCTGCTGAGCAATGACAGACAAAACTTCTATGTCAATCCGATTAAATTCATCAAAGCAGCACCAGGCTCCTGACTGTGCCAGACCACTGAAGAAGCGCCCCATCATCTGAAATCAAAACAATGCCACTCAGCTCTGTACTGTAGAGTTGAACTCCTGCCAAAGTTAAATTCTGAGCTGAGGTATTAAAAAGACAAGAGGTGGTATCTGCAAACAAGCAATAGGTTTGTGTGACTCCTGGGCCATGGCAGAAGTTAACATCTTTTTCTTAGAGGAAATATGTTTTTGCCGCTCTCTGAATGATTTGAAACTTATTTTTATTTTTAGATAAAATGACAATCTGACCTACTTTTTCATAATCCTCATTCATCTATGTAAATACAGGTTCTCAAAGAAACTGACACACAGAATAGACACACTTAATTACTTAAGAAAACCTTGAAAACTTTGCTGATGGAAATTTTCATCATCTTTACCAGGTACTACACATGGCAGGCAACATGCAGGAACAACTGAGCAGAAGCACAGTCACTTGAGCTTCAGTTATGTCTGACTCTGTGCAGACCCCATGGACCGTAGCCCGCCAGGCTCCTCTGTCCATGGGATTCTCCAGGCAAGGATACCGGAGTGGACTGCTGTGGAAGATCCTCCTCCAGGGGATCTTCCTGATCCAGGGATTGAACCCACATCTCTTACATCTTCTGCGTTGGTAGGCAGCTTCTTTACTACTAGTGCCACGTGGGAAGCCCATACACAGGGTAATGTAATGGTGGTTAATTTCTTCTACAGCAGAATCCTAGTGGTTCAGGAGAGTGAATACATACCTGTGGCTATCTACAGAGGAAAGTTCCTTTAGAGATTTGAATTTGGGGTTAAGCATTAGTACAAATATTGCATCATACCATATCTATATCTCTTTGAAAATAGAGCTAATGGCTTTTTTGTTTCAAGGTGGTCAATTGAGCACATAGGGATAACATCCCTTTCTCTGAAATGACCATGTATGAAAGACAGAACTCTCTCCATTTCTGTGTCTGCATTTGTACCTGCGCCTACCCGATAAAAATATAATGGAAAGGAAAACCAGCAGCAGAAAGAAAGTTTTGAAAAAATATCCTGGAAGATGGAAAGTTCATAAATACTGATTACTCAGCTGAGAAAGGCAGAATTCAGCCCAAGCCAGAAGGAAGGAAGAACTACCTACCCTTCAGGAAGGTCTCCAAGAAACTCTGAACCCATCAGCAATACATGCAAGGAAAGCAGAGAAGGTCCCAGGGCAATCCTTGGAAATTAGTCAAAGGTGAGTACTTGCAGTGATCAGGTTTGTGGGCCCTGCCTTTCTCTGTGCTTCTCTTTCCTCATTCCAAGTAGACTAAACAGGGTTCTTGAGGCTGGCATTACTGAATTTTCCCTCCAGAATAATACCCAAGGACTACTTTGTTGAGAAAGGGGGAGATCTGTCTTTGGGAGACATTAGGAGATACTGGGAGAAGATATTAGGCTTGGGAGAAAACGAAAGTAGAGAAAAGAAAAGACAGATAACTTCAGACCTCCACATTACTCAACTGAGAGTCAAAAGGACAGACGGCTCCATCCATGAGTGAAACCCACTGAATTCTACTACTGTAGAAAAAAATCCTTGTTATTTTGGTATTTATAAAAGGTTTCTGGCTTCCTGGCTGCCCATGCCCACACACTCTATGGGGAAGCCTGCCAGCCAAATATCTTACATTCTCACAGAGATCACAGGAGCTCTTTCATTGAAAGCAGGGGTGAAACAAGTTATTCTAAATGATCAACTCAGTCCCCTATCCATGCTTATGAACTAAAAAGTAAAGATTAACAGACATTTAAGAAAAATCAACATCAAGAAAGAGAGAAGAAAAATAAACAAAATAAGCAACTCTGAAGAAAATGGAGGTGATTTGGGGGACAAAACAAAAAATGTAAAAATTTAAATGGAATCCTCAGAGAGATTTTAGAGGAAATTACATTACTATAGTATAAAACAAGATGTTCTAAAAAAAAAAAAAAAAAAGAGCCAGAGATAAGAAACAATCCTTGGAACTTAATTATAATACAGCCTAGATTACAAAAATGAAATAGATGGACTGAACAATGGAACAACTAAAGACCAAGCTGGCATTCTTTTTTGGCTGAGCAGCTTGTAGGATCTTAAATCCCCAACCAAGGGACAGAGGACAGAAAGCTCACAATGATGTTGGTCATCCAGTCACAACCTGCTCATGGAAGAGCTTTTGATGGTATACAAGGACTGATGGGCAACAGGAGACAAAAAGAAGAAAATGAAATGTGTCTCCATCAGAGTGATGTTACACAGTCTGTACCATCTCTGTTGACCACCTGAAGTTACTACCTGCTGAAGTGAGCATAAGAAGTAGGACTCCAAGAAGGGGGAAAAGACATTTTTCAATAAAGGTGGGTTCCTCCAGCTCTCTCTCTTAGAATCACTTAATTTTACTATTTTTAAAAGGGACTTAATTTTATTCCCTAGGCTGTTTTAGCATGACATACAGGTTCCCCTAGTTTCAGAACTCAAGGCTAATATATTTGGGGCACACTGGAAGCTCTTTCCCTTCATGCATGCCTCATAAAAGTCCACAAAAGGACTAATGTCTAATGTCAGTAACTGCTTCTGTTGTCAGCTACTTCTGTGTGGGAACTGACAGCTGGTTTGTCCTTCTCTTGTTTCTGCTCCTGGAAGAGGCATCCACATCCACCTGCCCTACTGGGATGGACGAGGTGGAGGTGGCACAATGTCTCCTTCACACTGAGAAGTCTTTCTCCTCCCCCATGTTTGACTGGGAAGTTGGGAAGTTGCCAGGAATGAGCTTTGTCTTTTTTCTGAAGGTCCTCTACACCAGTGGTCCCCAATCTTTTTGGCACAAGAGATGGATTTAGTAGAAGACAATTTTTCCACATATTGGGGAGGGGAGATGGTTTCAGGACAATTCAAACACATTGCATTTATTGTACACTTAATTTCTAATCTAATGCCACTGCTGGTCTGACAGGAGGTACCAGTCCATGGCCCAAAGGTTGAGGATCTCTGCTCCACACCCTTCAGGGGATATACAACTCTCCAAATTAGATATTAACATGCTATGGGCATGCCAAACCACCTGACCTGCCTCTTGAGAAACCTGTATGTAGGTCAGGAAGCAACAGTTAGAACTGGACATAGAACAACAGACTGGTTCCAAATAGGAAAAGGAGTACATCAAGGCTATATATTGTCACCCTGCTTATTTAACTTATATGCAGAGTACATCATGAGAAACACTGGGCTGGAGGAAGCACAAGCTGGAATCAAGATGGCCAGGAGAAATATCAATAACCTCAGATATGCAGATGATACCACCCTTATGGCAGAAAGTGAAGAGGAGCTAAAGAGCCTCTTGAGGAAAGTGAAAGAAGAGAGTGAAAAAGTTGGCTTAAAGCTCAACATTCAGAAAACTAAGATCATGGCATCTGGTTCCATCACTTCATGGCAAATAGATGGGGAAACAGTGGAAACAGTGGCTGACTTTATTTGGGGGGGGCTCCAAAATCACTTTAGATGGTGACTGCAGCCATGAAATTAAAAGACGCTTACTCCTTGGAAGGAAAGTTATGACCAACCTAGACAGCATATTAAAAAGCAGAGACATTACTTTGCCAACAAAGGTCCGTCTAGTTAAGGTTATGGTTTTTCCAGTGGTCATGTATGGATGTGAGAGTTGGACTATAAAGAAAGCTGAGTGCCAAAGAATTGGTGCTTTTGAACTGTGGTGTTGGAGAAGACTCTTGAAAGTCCCTTGGACTGCAAGGAAATCCAACCAGTCCATCCTAAAGGAGATCAGTCCTAGGTGTTCATTGGAAGGAATGATGCTGAAGGTGAAACTCCAATACTTTGGCCACCTGATGTGAAGAGCTGACTCTTTGGAAAAGACCCTGATGCTGGGAGGGATTGGGGGCAGGAGGAGAAGGGCACGACAGAGGATGAGATGGTTGGATGGCATCATCAACTCGATGGACATGGATCCCGGTGAACTCTGGGAGTTGGTGATGGACAGGGAGGTCTGGTGTGCTGCGGTTCATGGGGTCACAAAGAGTCGGACATGACTGAGCAACTGAACTGAACTGAACTGATGCTAAAACAGCAGTTTCTAAAGTGTCATCTGGGGACCCCTGCAAGTCCCAGAGTTTCTTTTAGGGGGTCTGTGAGGTCAAAGGACTCATTATAATGCTAAAATGTTATTTGCCTTTTCAGTCTCATTCTCTCAGGAGAGAACAGAGTTTGTTTTTCTCAGTATTTTGTTTCAGTTTCCACATCACAAATAATCTTTAAGAAACTGCCACTTGTCAAGTTTTGGTATAGTTTCAAAGAAGAATATCAGCAATTATCTGAAGAAGCTATTAACCTATTCCTCTCTTTTAGTGTGTATATCTGTGTAAGGCTAGATTTCTCTTCAAATACTTCATTCAAAATAACATATCTCAAAAGATTTGATGCAGAAGCAGATATTCTCCCATAGGGAATCTGGCCATATTCCATTATACCAAACAAGAGATTTAAAAATATATAAAATATTGTCACTTTTCTCACTAAAGTTTTTGTTTTGAAAAATGGTTATTTTTCTCAAAATGTCTGTTTATGCTAACATGTAATAATTTATTATGGTTATTTTAAAACAGATAAATATTTAAGATGCATCAATTTTAACTTATAACATGGAAAATATCAACAGGTATAACCCATACATATAAACAAAAATTCTTTGGAGGTCTCAGTAATTTTTTTTTTCTTTTTTTTCTCAACTGTGCTGTGGCTATTATTGTTTTTGCATTTCTTGGGGCTGGCATGGGCTATGTATTGATTTCAAGGTCACTAATGGCCGTGTGGAATAGAAGAAGCTTTTGTGGCCAGACTGAATCCAGGCTGGGAATTGCATGACTAACCATTCTTGAGACATTGTTTGCTGAGATCATCAAAGTGGGTATTATTTTTTGATAAACATTCTGTCTCCAGTCTTCCTGTGGCTATAGGTGGGGTACAGTTGGGAGAGCAGTCTGGACAGAGCTGGGGACCCCCCAAGAGCCTGAATATTTAACAACAAAAAGGTTTCTTCCTGGTGTAGCAGGTCCTTGGGTAAGTATTTGGACCCAACACTCATATGAATGCAAACTTTCCTCAATGTCACCCAGACAGTGGTCCCTTCAGGACTATTTCATACATACCATATGGGCATGCATGGTCTCTAGAGCCCTCTAGGCTTATGTAAAAAGTGTTTCGGAAAACCACCTCACTCCACACCCTAAGTTAGCAGATGTCCCACACTCTGAAGATTCTGTGCAGTGTCCACAATAATTTTTAAGAGTGTAAAAAGGTCCTGTGATCAAAAAGTTTGAGAACTACTCAATGAAAAAATCTTTCCCTGAATTCTCACCTCCTATGGATTTCTTTTTTTTTTTTTTTACATTTTATTTTATTTTTAAACTTTACAATATTGTATTAGTTTTGCCAAATATCTAAATGAATCCGCCACAGGTATACCTGTGTTCCCCATCCTGAACCCTCCTCCCTCCTCCCTCCCCATACCCTCCCTCTGGGTCGTCCCAGTGCACCAGCCCCAAGCATCCAGTATCGTGCATCGAACCTGGACTGGCATCTCGTTTCATACATGATATTATACATGTTTCAATGCCATTCTCCCAAATCTCCCCACCCTCTCCCTCTCCCACAGAGTCCATAAGATGGATCTATACATCAGTGTCTCTTTTGCTGTCTCATACACAGAGTTATTGTTACCATCTTTCTAAATTCCATATATATGCGTTAGTATACTGTATTGGTGTTTTTCTTCCTGGCTTACTTCACTCTGTATAATAGGTTCCAGTTTCATCCATCTCATTAGAACTGATTCAAATGTATTTTTTTTAATGGCTGAGTAATACTCCATTGTGTATATGTACCACAGCTTTCTTATCCATTCATCTGCTGATGGGTATCTAGGTTGCTTCCATGTCCTGGCTATTATAAACAGTGCTGCGATGAACATTGGGTACACGTGTCTCATTTCATTTTTAATACACAACTCTGAATTGCTCATCTCTCTTTTAATATTAATTTATTTATTTGGCTACAGTGGATCTTAGTTGCAGCATGTGGGGTCTAGTTCTCTGACCAGGGATCAAACCCAGGGCCCCTTGCATTGGGAGTACAGAATCTTAGTCCCTGGACCACTAGGGAAGTCCCTACTCTTCTCTTCCTGTAAGCTTATTCCTTGTTCCTAGATTTCCCTGCTATTGTGTTTTATACCTCATTTTTACCACCATTTGACAAATCCGGGCCTTGATTCCTACCTGACCCACCCAGATTGCCTTGTGTTGACTAGTCTCCCTTGCTCTATTTATTCCACTTTAATCATTCCTGGCCCCACTCAGTTCAGTTCAGTTGCTCAGTCGTGTCCGACTCTTTGCGACCCCATGAATTGCAGCACGCCAGACCTCCCTGTTCATCACCAACTCCCAGAGTTCACTCAAACTCACGTCCATCGAGTCGGTGATGCCATCCAGCCATCTCATTCTCTGTCGTCCCCTTCTCCTCCTGCCCCCAAGCCCTCCCAGCATCAGAGTCTTTTCCAATGAGTCAACTCTTTGCATGAAGTGGCCAAAGTATTGGAGTTTCAGCTTTAGCATCAGTCCTTCCAATGAACACCCAGGACTGATCTCCTTTAGAATGGACTGGTTGGACCTCCTTCTGGCCCCACCAGTTTTCCCCAGTTTGCTATCACCCCTTTTTCTCCTCCTTTTTCTGTGTCACAGTGCAAACAGAGAAAGCCACAATGAAGCACTTAATGTTAGCGTTTATACGCCAAGACTGTACCTTGTAGTCCAAACCATCAGAGCAGTTAAAGACCACACACTGGATGGCAAGGGCTTTTGCAAGGTCTTTGGTGGTCTCTGTTTTCCCAGTTCCAGCAGGACCGGCTGGTGCACCTCCCAGGTCCAGCTGCAAAGCCCCCATGAGGCAAAGGTAGCAGCGATCCTGAAGAAATGGATAAATTGTCATTATTGAAGGGAACTGACACTGGCCACAAATTTGTAAGTACTTTCTATAGCAGGAGGGTTGTTATTTATTTTTTAAAATATATTTTTAAGTGGAGGATAATTGCTTTACAATGTCGTGTTGGTTTCTGCTGTACAACAATGTGAATTACTCATAACTATATATATACATATCTCCTCCTTCTTGAGCCTCCCTCTCACCCGCCTCCTCATCCCATCCTTCCCCATCTAGATCATCACAGAGCAACAATTTGAGTTCCCTGTGCTATACAGCAGCTTCCCACTAGCTATCTGTTTTACATTCAGTAAAATGTACGTCAATGCTACTTTCTCAATTCATCCCACCCTTTCTTCCCTCCCTGTGTTCACAAGTCCATTCTCTACATCTGCTTCTCTATTCCTGCCCTGCAAGTAGGTTCATTGGTACCATTTTCTTCTAGATGCTATATATGTTCATTAATATGTAATATTTGTTTTTCTCTTTCTGACTTGCTTCACTCATGAAAGGTTCTACAGCAACTGAAACATACTAAAAAATTCAGGCACATGATCAAATAGAGTAAATAAATCTCTGCAATATGAAGATGTATTCACAGCAAATTCTTTCAAGGTTTAATCTTAGAAATGTTTCAGAACTATTATGATGGGGAAAAAAAACAGTCATGAACCTAACGGTCAGTAACTTACCGTGAGAGGAGTAATAACTAATCTTGGGCATGCACCTAAATACTCATAGCCATAGGTGTACTGAGAGAGCGCCATCCTCGCCACACAATTGTCCAGGTCTACATCCCAGTAATAGCGCAGCTGTCTCTGCCAGTCAAAGGAGTCAACTACCTGCACCTGCAGAAGTGATGACAATGATACACTTGGTAGATGCATTCATTTTAGAAAGAAACATATGATTTTATTTGAATGAAACAATTACCTTGGCTTGAACAAGTTCAGTGACTATGTCTCTTGCATGTACATCAATAGTAATTAAGGCAGTTATGATGTTTCTGTGTAATTTAGGAAGGATGCCTCGGACTATTGCAGCCAGGGCATTTAATCTCTACAAATGAAAAAAAATATGATCATTAATTTTCAAAAATCAGTTTACATGTATATCTTTTTACTACTAGGTTTGGAATATATATTTGCCAGAATTATCTATATAACTAAGTATCTATAAAATTAGATAGTTTTAGGACTTCCCTGAAGGTCCAGTGTTTAACATTCTGGGATTCCAATGCAAGGGGCACAGGTTCAATCCCCGGTTGGGGAACTAAGATCCCATATGTCATGTGGCATGGCCAAGAAAATATAACATAAAATAAAATAAAGATGACAAATTTATTAATATTTAAAAAATTAAACAGTTTTGACAAATGGCAATTCCAAATTTCATAAAAATCTGTAATTCTGTGACCAAATACTACAACAATTTAACTTTTTTGATTCCAATAAGACTTCTATGAAATACATACTAGATTTACCCCCATTTCACATGAGAGGAAACTGAAGGTCAGAGAGGGTAAGTAAACTGGTGGCCGTCACAGTCAATAAAGTGGCAAAAATGAGACTCAGGTAGACATTTGCCTTGAGGAAAGCTCTTAACCATCCTGTGATGATGTCTCCAGAGAAGACTATTCTCAAAAATTAAATGTGATTAAGGTAGTGCTTCTCATTTATAGGGCTAGGTTCTTTTATTTTTGGATATTCATAAAACTCAGGCATTTTAACCAAGCCAATGGCTGATTAACCAAAAGCATTCATGTTAAGTCATTAAATCTTTTTCAAAGAAGGGCAGTGACTCTGAAAACCTTGACTGGCTGAATTTTCACTCAGGCTCATCCTGATCAAGGGTCACCTCTGTAAAGAGATCAGTGGGACTTTCCTTAGTGTCTTCTCTCTGGAGCTCTCTGAGGTGAAATTCTATTGAGAACCTTCTAAGAGAGTTTTATTTCAAGGAAGCTGTTTCCTCCTTTTTCTGTTTTAAGCGTGATTTTCTAAAAAAAATTATTTTGGCCATGCCATGCAGAATGCAGGATCTCAGTTCCCCAACCAGGAATCAAATCCGTGCCCTCTGCAGTGCAAGAGCAGAGTCCTAACCACTGGAGCACCAGAAAATTCCCCTAAGGGTGAGTCTTTAAAAATGCAACATTGCTTGGAAGTAGAATTGAATTTGGAGTTGAAGATCTGGCCCTGCTGTAAGCTGCAATTTTTAAGGATAGCTCAAAAATTTGTGTAGAATGCTATTTAATTAATTCAATCTTATGGCTTTACTTATCATTGCCTAAGGGTTCTATAAAACAGTAGAAAAGCATGTGTTGGGCTGAAGAACAGAAATGGCACAAATCCTGTGGTTTTCCTGGATCAAATCAACTTCTGGGAGAGACATCAGGATCCAGTATACCATTTCTCCTTAAAGGTGGCAAACCCTGATAATCCTGACATTTTTCCTTTTGAATTTCTTTTTTTCCTTCTATTGTTAAAAGTATTCATATAAATATGGCAATGTGGGACACCTGGGTTTGATCCCTGGGTTGGGAAGATCACCTGGAGGAGGGCATGGCAACCCACTCTGGTATTCTTGCCTGGAGAATCCCCATGGACAGAGGAGCCTGGACAGCTGCAGTCCATGGGTTCACAAGGAGTCAGACACGACTATGCGACTGACCACACACATAAATACTATGCAAACATCAAGGGAGTATTGCTGAGAAAACTTGAACAGAGAGTTTTTGTGAGCACCCCAAATCTTTGGATGTCATCTCAGAGCCTTACAAATTTTTTTTAAACAGTTAAAAGCCATTCAGTTTTATTAATTAATATATATTTATTTCATACATAGTTGAAATAGAGCCTTTTACAATTCATTCTGTGATCCTTGATTAAAATACAGATTACAGGCCTTCAGAAACATTTTTTTATGTGACATAATGATGTAATGACACTTCATGATTTCTATGATTTACAAAACGGAGGCTAATCATTTAGTTAAGTAATGTTTATGACTTCTCTCGTCGATATTAGAAAGATGCAGAAAGATTTTAGTAACCTGTCACTGTTTTATCCTTAGGAGAAGAGCCTTACAATTTCCGAAGTAATGAACTTGTATCAACCACGCCCATAAGAGCCACTGGGACCATCTTGCCCAGCGATACGTCTGATATTGACCTGCCCGTAATCTCACCTCAAAGTTCACTTTTTCAAAATCTTCCAGGGCCTCTAAGTGATTCCCCTCTTCTTTTTCCAAACACTCCGTCAAATCGCGGCACCACATGATTTGAGAAACGGTCAGGATCACCTGCAGGGAAACACCCTCCTTCAGTGTGGGCTTCCTCTCAGCCGAGTAAGATGCAGCGGCGGAGACTGAAAGGAGCCTGTTACCTGAGAAGGGTGGCCTGCGACCACCCACACTGTTCTCTGTTTCCCCAGATAGTCCGCGATGGCGGCTTTGCACAGGCGGCGCAGAGACGTGAACATGGCTTCCTCCACTTTGCCCAGCCACTCCTCCACGTTGCCTCGGGCCTTTAGGCCTTTCCCCAGGCTCACCTGGGAGGTAATCAGAGAGGTGATAACATCCTCCATACATCCCTAACAGAATCCTGAGCTCGGTAAACACGGCAGCGTGGCCACAGACACTGAAACTTTCTATTGATATTCCACTCTCACTTTACCCACTTCTACTTAAAAAAAAAAAAAAACTGTTTGGCTATGCCTCATGCAGAATTTTTAGTTGTGGCACGTGGGATCTAGTTCCCTGACCAGCGATCAAACTCAGGCCCCCTGCATTGGGAGCATGGAGTGTTAGCTAAGGAACCTCTAGGGAAGTACCTACCCACCTCTGCTGCTGCTGCTAAGTCACTTCAGTTGTGTCTGACTCCGTGCGACCCCATAGACCGCAGCTCACCAGGCTCCCCCGTCCCTGGGATTCTCCAGGCAAGAACACTGGAGTGGGTTGCCATTTCCTCCTCCAATGCATGAAAGTGAAAAGTGAAAGTGAAGTTGCTCAGTCGTGTCCGACTCTTCGCGATCCCATGGGACTGCGGCCTACCAAGCTTCTCCATCCATGGAATTTTTCAGGCAAGAGTACTGGAGTGGGGTGCCATTGCCTTCTCCGCTACCCACCTATACTTAGTGGGTTATTTCACGGCTTCCCTTTGGGGCCACCTCTTGGAAAGAGGAGCTGTGTGTGTGTGTGTATGTGACTCAGTTATGTGGAAAGAGGAGCCGTGTGTGTGTGTGTGTGTGTGTGTGTGTGTGACTCAGTTGTGTGGAAAGAGGAGCCGTGTGTGTGTGTGTGACTCAGTTGTGTGGAAAGAGAAGCCGTGTGTGTGTGTGTATATGTGTGTCACTCAGTTGTGTCCAACTCTTTGCTCAGTTGTATCTTACCCACAAGGCTCCTCTGTCTTTGGAATTCTCCAGGTAAGAATACTGGAGTGGCTTGCCATGCCCTCATCCAGGGGATCTTCCTGACCCAGGGATGGAATATGGTCTGCATTGCAGGCAGATTTTTTACTGTCTGATCTACCAGGAAAGCCCAAAGAAGAGTTTATGTGTGCTAAACGAATTCCTCCACTTTCTTTGCCTACCTGCTGCCATATGATTTTTGGCTCCAACCATTCCTCTAAACCTGGTCAGGTTATTAAGGTGATCAGGTGGGTGCGTGCTCAGTAGTGTCTGACTCTTCGGATCCAAGCAGACTGCAGCCTGCCAGACTTCTCTGTCCATGGAATTTTCTAGGCAAGCATACTGGAGTGGGTTGCTATTTCCTACTCCAGGGTATCTTCCCAATCCAGGGATCAAACCTGCGTCTCCTGCATTGGCAGGTGGATTCTTTACCACTGAGCCACCTGGGAAGCCCCTAAAGTAACCAGTGTTCTCCCAATTGTTCACTCCAATTGACACTTTTCAGTCCTTTTCACATTTATTTCTTGGACTTTCAATGACCTGCTGCTGCTGCTACTGCTGCTGTTGCTAAGTCGCTTCAGTTGTGTCCGACTCTGTGTGACCCCGTAGACAGCAGCCCACCAGGCTCCACCATCCCTGGGATTCTCCAGGCAAGAACACTGGAGTGGGTTGCCATTTCCTTCTCCAATGCATGAAAGTGAAAAGTGAAAGTGAAGTCGCTCAGTAGTGTCCGACTCTTCTTGATCCCATGGACTGCAGCCTACCAGGTTCCTCCGTCCATGGGATTTTCCAGGCAAGAGTACTGGAGTGGGTTGACTGCCTTGCTTATCTGGGCTCCAGAATCTGCTCACTTCTTCTACCCTCGCTTTACATGTCCTGTCTTCCCTAAATCCTGGCAGATTTAGGGGTCTTTCCTCTTTAATCTGCACTAGTGATGAGCAAAGTCTTTTGCCAGAGAATCAATTTAGGTCAAGTAAAAAAATTTATTGAGGTCTACTTGATTTACAATATTCTATAAGTTTCAGGAATACAACATAATGATTCAATATTTTTATAGATTCTACTTCATTTAAAGTTATTACTTTAATGGTTATACTGCCCTGTGCTGTACAATATTTCCTTGTTATTTATTTTATATGTGGTATTAGTAGTGTGTATCTCTTAATCCCCTACCCCTATAATACCCTACCCTCCTTGACTCTTCCCACTAGTAACTAATTTGTTTTCTATATATGTGAATCTGTTTCTGTTTTGTTATATTTACTAGTTTGTATTATTTTTTAGATCCCCTATTAAGGGAAAATATACAATATTTGTCTTTGTTTATTTCCCTTGGCATAAAACCCTCCAGGTCCACGTATATTGTTGCAAATGGTAAAGTTTTATACTTTTTTATGGATGAGTAATATCCCATTACTCTGAATGGCATTACTGATGCAATGGACATGAACTTGGGCAAACTCTAGGAGATGTTGAGGAACTGGGAGGCCTGATGTGCTGCAGTCCATGGGGTCACAAAGAGTTGGACTGGACTTGGCAACTGAACAACAACAACGATATATATACATATATATTCACATCTTCTTAACTATCCATCTGTTGGTGGGCACTTAGTTTGCATCCATGTCTTGGCTATTGTAAACAATGCTGCTATGAACATAGGGGTGTCTGTATAGTACAAGTAAAATGCCTATGGGTTCTTACTGATCCCATAGATATACTACTGTGTTCTAACTGGATTAAAATCCTTGGCATTTCCCTGAGTGACTTGTCTGCTCTCCATCTTCCTTGGCTGCCTCTGTGTGTGTGTCTGTCTGTGTGTGATTCTCCTCTGTGATGTCACTTGGTTCCCCATAGTCTGCTAGTGCATTCACTTGGTTGATGCCTACTGTATTCCAGGTACTGTGCAGAGCCTAGGAGACACTGCAGTCAAACAGTGACAACTAATACTTCATAGCACCCGCTTGGTACTATTCTAAAGTAATGTACATACAGGAACACCTGAAAAATCCCCAGCAACTCATTAATTGGGCACTATTACTAATCCTCATTTTATAGCTGAGATTAAAGATTGGGAGTGGAATCCAGGTGACCAGGCAGTAGAACCAGCTCTTATCTAGGCTACTCCTTTGCTCCTTGTGGAGAGTTAAGACTTGGCTCCAGTTCTTTCCACCCTGTTTCCAAGAACAGAGCACACACCTCTGTTATTACATTTAGTATGGGACTTTTCAGTTGTTTGACTATGTCTCTGCTGGACTTTGAATTCTTTGAGGGCAAGAATTTAATCATGGTTATTTTTGAAATTGTTGAGCCAGCCCAAGACCAGGGCATGTAGCACTTTGTGAATGCTTAGCATGCTGATGAATAAAATCTCCATTCTCCAACCCTGGAAGAGTAACAAAGTTTACCCATAAAGAATTATTAACAAGAATACCTTACCCTTTCTCCCTCTGGTGATAGCATCGCTAAAATATCATTAGTGTAAACCTTTTCTGGCTCTGCATCCATTCCAGGAATTTTTCCCTCAGTAGGAGGCAGGAGAGCAAATTCAAGCTTTGAAATGGAGTCGAAGCATTTCCTTAAGTGAGGCTGCACAGCTTGGGGATTTCGTGTCTGGGCCAAAATCTCCAAGAGCTCATCATTTGACAAGAAGTAAAATCTAGATTAAAGAATATACTTAAAATGTAACTTGAAATTGAAGCAAAACCTTATATAGGCATGATAGATGAATCCCTTGCCCACATCTCTTCCCCATCCACTGATTTCCTGGACCTATTGGTTTTAGGTTTCTGGGGAAGCCACACATCTCTAAATATGATTATTATAAAGATTAGTGTGGCTGCATCTCAAGCGTCTGGAGTTAGTGCCTGGTACATAAAAGGTAGAGATTTTTCATAAAATTTGTAAAAATGCTAGCACTTGCTATGATACTGATTTGGTCACATGTCTGTTACTTGGCTTTGAGCTCCTAAAGTGAAGGTATATTATTTGTTTTCCCTGGAATTCAGCCTTGTACCTCATATATACCTGGTATTCAATACATAATTTGTTGACTAAATGAATGTGTGGTTGCTGGAAACTTATTTGATTCTGTGACTACACACATGTGGGCTGTGCTGATGTGAGCTGGCAAGGGATTTTCTTAGATGCCCAACAGGGCCATTTGAAGGCATGAAGATATTCTATGGAAAAAAAAAAAAAAAAACCTGGAGAAGGGGCATACCTGGATGCTGAGGGATGAGAGAGAGGGATGAGGGTCTGGCTGGAGAAGACACTTTACTCCTATGGAGGAAACTGCCTATGAGAGATCCCTCAGGACTGGAGGCATCTCATGAGCTCATGGAAGGCCCCATGTGAGAGAGGGGGCCAGTTGGGTACCATCCAACTCAGATTTCTCCTGCTGTACTACCTCTCCTCCCTTCCCTGCCCCAAACCTGGAGATCCCAGAAACCTAATAGAAAGTAGGGAGGGTTGACCATTATACATCCTTATCATCACTAAAGGCTTCAGCTTTGCAACAGATCTGGGCCAGAGAAGGGAGATGTTTTCACTTTGAAAGAATTTCAGAATTTCGATGATTACAGATTGTTTAGTGGGTTAAGACAACAAGAGATTTTTTGGCATTATTATCTGAGAATGGCCAGAAAATTCATGGGGTCTGCTTAAGATTCTGAGCAGGAAGAAACTAGCCCCTTGTAGGGAATGCAGAGGTAGTCCTTAGAAATAAAGATGTTTTGGGGTTGCACTCTATCAGTCCTACCAGATACAGAATAATTCATCTCCCTTTTCAACTAATGAAACAGACAACTGTCAAGATTGGACTATGAACCCTGACAAAGCAGGAACCATGCTGCATTCCTCTTGTGTCCCCAGGACCTAACTTGTGGCCCCAGGAACTAATTCATATGGTTCATAACATGTCTTTCTTAAGGCTTGGAAAGTGAAATCAATGGTGCACAGAGCCTCTTGACCTAATAAACACTGCAGGCCTAGTTGACATAATTCTAAACAAAAGGAAAAAACAAAAGCTGATGCTTTTGGTGTTCAGCATTATCACAGGTAAATTTGTGTCCAGGTTTCTTTAAATATCAGAAGTAGTGTACAGATTTTCTCTACACTGGGGAGACCCAAGCTGGGAGCCACTGCTTTAAGAGTGAAATAAAAGGCACATCTCAAACCTATTCCTCTATCTTTTCCTGTGTTGCCTGAATCTGTTGAACTCAATCAAATCTTCCAGATCTTGGATGTCTCGTGTATATACATACCCTGGAGTGGTACCCAGCAACAAACCCTCTTAACCAAATAACCAACATAAGCATGTAACACTGGCTGACTTGGACAGAACTTACCAGCCATTTCTTTTATAGCTAACAGGAAAAATCCACAGAAGATGAACATTTTGTGATATTGTCTATGTTACGGTACAATGTGCCCCAGTGAATGAAGTCTGGAGCTCTTGTGATCATCAGGTAGTCATAGTCTGTTCGTATATAATTGCACTGAAACGGTTTATTTACATGACTGTCCACGTGCTAACCACGAGCGCCATTAGAGCAGGGATCTGGCCTTTTCTTCTTATATCTTTAACACTGAGCAAAACATTTGGTATGTTTCTAGAATGAATGGATGAGTAAAAAATTTCATTTGGAATTTGTGAAATGACCTTTTAGATGACTTCTACAGTGACCCTCTTAGGCCATCAATTAGCCTAAAGAAATCAGCTCAGGCAACAAAGGTCTCTAACTTTTTACAGATACATCCGTGGACACATGCACTCATGCAGGTGCACACATACACACCCAGCAGTGAAATGGTGCTGTGATCAAAAGTTCTTCCAGCGCCTACCCATTTAAACCAAACACTGTATCTTTATCCTTGACAAGATGAGCTACATTGCTATTATGAAATATATTTCCTGCTTCCCTTTTTGGTCCCCTGATGTTTTGAGGTTATGGTTTGTTTTAAAGTGTATCTTCACAAATTCATGGAAACTCAACTACTAAAAATGTTGTTGGTAGCCTTATAAACTTACCTTGGAAAGATAACTCTTTTTGATTCTAAATATGCCTCTAGACACTTCTGAATTTGATCAAGTAATGCATTATTATTTTGAAAAGTCTCCAGAAGCCCTGTTCATTGAAAAAAAGGTATTGGTAAAGTCTTGTTGAAATAAATAGAGAATATAATTTTAAATATGATATTAACTTTTTTAAAAGCTTTGGTTTTATTTGGTAAAAGAATGGTCTAATAAAATTTGGGAAGGTTGGTTAAGAATGTTAAGTATTTTTTTTAGCATCTATCTTATTCTATTTTTTAATTGAAGTATAGTTGACTTAGAATGTTGTGATAATCTCTGCTGTATAGCAAAATCACTCAGTTATACACATATATACATTCCTTTCTTTATCTTCTTTTCCATTATGGCTTACCCCAGGATACTGAGTATAGTTCCCTATGCTATACATTAGGACCTTGTTGTTTATCCATTCTAAGTGTAATACTTTGCGTCTACCAACTCCAAGCTCCAAGTCTATCCCTTAATGATGACATTAATTTTAATATCTGCCACTGAAGAACAAGCATTTAATTTGAAACCTTTTTATCTGGCATCATCCACTTTTGGGGATTAGGGGTGCACAAACTAAAGCCAAACAACTGCCTCCTCTTGACCCTCCAAACAAAGCCATTCTCTAAATGCTACATTTTCTTTGTCACTTCCTTACTCATGTCTTCTATTTCTTCTGCCCTCTTTAGATGCTGAAATTGTGGCAATCGCACCCTATTTCTTCATCACTAAACAGTAGCACCTTAAGAAGCAAGATTCATGTCTCACTTGACATTGATGTTTTGGTGCCTGTCACACTACCTGACTTCCATACCTGTTCAAGAATCAAATCCAGTCTTTTCCATGGTCTCCAAGGCTCTATGTGATCAGTGAAAAGAAAGTGAAAGTGAAAGTGAAGTCGCTCAGTCGTGTCTGACTCTTTGTGACCCCATGGACTGTAGCCCACCAGGCTCCTCTGTCCATGGGATTCTCCAGGCAAGAATACTGGAGTGGGTTGCCATTTCCTTCTCCAGGGAATCTTCCTGACCCAGGGACTGAACCCAGGTCTCCTGCATTGCAGGCAGACACTTTAACCTCTGAGCCACCAGAGAAGCTCCCAATCCAATCTCCAACTCATTACCCAAGCACACTTACCTCTCTGGTCTCACTCCTAAGCCCTCTCCTGTGTGCTGCTCTCCACCCTGTTCTGGCTTCCTTCCTTACAGGAGTACACGCTAAGCGTGCTTTTACTGCAGGGTCTCTACCTTTGTTCTCTCTGATGTTAGCAATACTCCCTTATATCCACAAACATATTTCATTCCTTCATTCTTGCAGATTTCTACTCAAAAGTAGTCACTTTATCAAAATATCCTTTCAACACACACACATACACAGCAGCCCCTGGCTATTCTTTTGCCACATTGCTGCTGCTGCTGCTAAGTTGCTTCAGTTGTGTCCAACTCTGTGTGACCCCACAGATGGCAGCCCACCAGGCTCTGCCATCCCTGGGATTCTCCAGGCAAGAACACTGGAGTGGGTTGCCATTTCCTTCTCCAATGCATGAAAGTGAAAAGTGAAAATGAAGTCACTCAGTCATGTCTGACTCTTCGTGACCCCATGGACTGCAGCCTACCAGGCTCCTCTGTCCATGGGATTTTCCAGGCAAGAGTACTGGAGTGGGTTGCCACTGCTTTCTCCACTTGCCACATTACCCTACTTAATTTTTCTTCACAGCTTTATCATCATCTGAAATTATATATATATATATATATATGTATATATGAGAGTGTAAGTCGCTTAGTCGTATTTGACTCTTTGTGACTTGATGGACTGTAGCTCGCCAGGCTCCTCTGTCTGTGGGATTCTCCAGGCAAGAATACTGGAGTGGATTGCCATTCCCTTCTCCAGGAGATCTCCCTGACCCAGGGATTGAATCCAGGTCTCCTGCATTGCAGGTGGATTCTTTACCATCTGAGCCACCAGAGAAATCATATATATATCTCTCTCCACACTTCTGTATCTGAAATCCCTGGGACTAAATGTATTTTTGAAATCTTTTTTTTAAATTCCAAAAGTTATACAACAAAAGTCAAGTTGGGACTGGGGCAGCACTCTGCAATAAGACACGTTAATATTATTGCAGCAAGAGGTTTGAATATGCACATTTAGTGGGGGGTGCTAGACAAGATAAAAGGTCTTTCAGAGATATCCATGTTTTAATCCCCAGAACTTGAGAATTTGTTAGTTTTTATGGGAAAAGGCACCTGGCAGATGTGATTACACTATGGATCACAGGATGGGGAGATTATCATGGATCATGCGGTGGGCCCAGTGTAATCACAGGGTCTTTATAAGAGGTAGAGAGGCAGATGTGATGGCAGAAACATAGACTGGGGTGATAACAGTTGTGGCTGAAAGGGGACTAGGAACCAAGGATTATGGGGAGCTGCTGGAAGCCCCAAAGTTTTAAGGTTTTCAATTCTATCATCCCATAGAGTTTTCCCTGTCTATTTCTGTAAGAGTCTTTGGGCAGAGACCACAGCCCAGCAGCTGCTTCTGCCTGAAGGAAGCTCTCTGGGATTATCACCATGACAGACCATGTGCTGCCATTTACAGAACAACAAGTTGTTGAGCTGAGGCTTTAATAGAAAACATAAAGTTCAATCACTCAGTATGTGTACCCCGAAAGATTTTGATTCTACATCCCTAGAAACAGAACTTATTAAAACACATTTCAACTGTAAAACACTGGGGACTCTATTCAATACTTTATAATGACCTATATGGGAAAAGAATTTTAAAAAGAGTGAATATATGTATATGTATAACTGATTCACTTTGCTGTATACCTGAAACTAACACAATATTAAAAATCAACTATACTCCAATAAAAGTCAACTAAAAAATAAATAAAACACATTTCAACCCTGAGATTAGAATTACTTTAGTGGCATTATTCGTAAGTGGTTATAATGAATTACTTAAAGTGTGGAAATTTGTATGGTTAGAAGTCTGTAAGAATGGGTCAACTGAATGGAAATGTACGTTTTGTAACCTAAATTGTGAGATGGAAGCATCAGTGATACTGTATGGGGAAACATTCCCCAATGCTACACACTGCAAAAGAAGTAGATGCTTGTGTGCCGAAACTATCAACTGAGCTGAAGGATAATGATGACAATACATTAATAGTAATAAAATGACAGGTGTTCAATTCACATTGCTTAGCAAGAGTGTCAAAGGTACTACAAATATTCCCGGTCATCAGTGCTGACTAGATCAAGGGTTGAATGTACCACATATTATTAGAATCTTACAGGTGATGAATGCTGTGGATGATTGTAAAGTCTTTTTGTGTGTTTCTTTTCTACCTGGTTGAGTAGCTGCTCGGAGAGCGTTAGGCAGCCGGTTAACCTTCCTCATGATTTCCTTCCATGACTTGTCCACTTGAAGGAACATCTTGGCCTCTGCAGGCAACTGCCTTTGAATATCTGGAGCATTAAAAATACTCTCTAGGTAGAGCCAGTTTCTCTGGCAGTTCAGCCATTCTTCCTAGGAGAAAAATAAGGACATTATCAAATGTTTTAACCCAAAGTTGAAAATACACAGCTATGTTAAAAATAACTACATGAGGATTCACTGTATTTTTTACATTTTGGCGGTGTCTCACAGGCCTTAATTTTTCATTAAAAATTTTTTTTTATTTTATATTGGAGCATAGTTGATTGGCAATGATATGGTATACGGCAAAGTGACTGAGTTAAACCAACAGAAGCATCAATTCTTTTTCAAATTATTTTCCCATCAAGGTTATTACAGAATATTGAAATAAGTTTCCTATGCTGTGTAGTAGGTCCTTGTTGGTTATCTATTTTAAATTCGGTAGTGTGTGCATGTCAACCCAAACTCCCAATCTATCCCTCCCCTGGCCCCCACCCCCATAATGATAAGTTCATTCTTTATGTCCTCACAGCTCCTTTGAAATAAAACCTCTTTAAAATATCCAAGACTCATCTCAGCCTAATTCCAACTCATTTTTTGGTATGAGTAGAGTTATAATGAGTCTACTACCGTGTGGTAACCAGAATGGACCCAAATAAAGAGGATTAAAATGCCCAGAGGAGACATTCTAGGGGGAAACAAGATGGTTCAAGGAGTCTGAAGGGTTGGGAAGCTGTTTAGTGACTGTTTCCAAATATATAAAAAAGATTCTTTGCCTCAGTGATGTCTATATTCTTCCCTCTCCCTCCTTTTAAAGAAGAAATATAATTCATTTTCAATTAAAAGAGTAAAACCTGCTTATAACAGAACATGTGGCAAAGACATAAGACTGGGAAGAATAAGAAAACCGTATACTGTCTCTCCTCTTAGAGATGATCACTGTTAATCAAAGAAACCACAAGTGCAGGGTCAGATCTAAAGTCTGTAGACCTCACCTTTCCACTGTGCCTCTTGCCATAACCCTGAGATCCGTAAAAGAGCATCTCTCACCTCACTCTAGATTTGGGGGCTATGCCAAATCCCTAATATCCCAACCACTCCCTGGTTTATTTCAGGTTCATACTTTCTATGCAGTTAATTCTCTGGAGGGTCCCTATTACTCAGGGATCGGATTATAAGGTGTACATTGAAGAGGATGGATTCCTGAAAAAGGTCTCTATGAAATAAAGATGAGACAAATTGTCTTTTCCTACTTAGTGCCTGTATTAAGTCATAGATAACTTTTCATATTAGAACATATAGGGAAGTGTCACCCAGGCATGTCTGACTCTTCGTGATCCCCTAGACTGTAGCCCACCAGCCTCCTCTGTCCATGGAATTCTCCAGGACAAAATACTGGAATGGGTTGGCATTTCCTTCTCCAGGGGATCTTCCTGACTCAGGGATCAAAGGATCTGCCTCCTGCATTGCAGGCAGATTCTTTACTGTCTGAGATATAGGGAAGCCCCAGAACATAGAGGAACCCCAACACAATTAATTCAACAGAAAAAACTGAAGTCAAAGAAAGACATTGGATGGGAAAAAAATTAGACCAGAATAAGTGGGCTCTTTGTTTTATTATGGGATAATCTGAGGTACAGTAAAATAAAAAGGAAGTGTGTATGAAAGGAAGGGCACCACGGAGACTTCGAGGAACAGTATTAGTCCAGTAAATATGAGCTTGCTGTGATAAGACCCTTAAGGTGGCCCCAGGACCAGGGCTTCATGCCCTTGTGTGATCCTCTCCCCCTGAGTGTGGGTGCCGCCTGCGACTTGCTTCTAGTTATGGAGAATATGGTAAAGGTAATAGGATGTACACAATTAGGTGTAAATACACGAGGCTGTAGCCTCCATCTTGCCTAGAGACTTTCTCTTCCCTGCTTTACTGATGAAACAAGTCATCTTGTTGAGGAAGTCCATGGAAAAAAATTGAGCAACATGGAGGAGCTGAGGATGGCCTCTGACTGACAGCCAGTGAGAAACTGAAGCCCCTGGTCCTGGAATTGCAAGGAAATGATATCTGTCAGCATCTTCCCTTAGTTGAACCCCTGATGGGAACCCAGTCCTGGCCCACATCTTGACTGAACCCTTGTGAGACCCTTAAACATAAGACCCAGTTAAGCCATGAACTCCTTACCCACAGAAGCTGTGGGATAATAAATGTATCTTGTTTTATATGACTAACGTTTGTGTATTTTGTTTCACAGCAATAATAACTAATTATTGATGGTACAGTCTTATAAAGAAGAGCTCAAGGTATTTGCATTCTCCTTATATTCTGAGAATAATAAAATGTCAGTATTGAATCTTACATCTAAACTTTATACTGCCTAACCCTAAGTGAACAAATGACTTCTAAGGTCCTGTGACTTTCCAATTCTCTGAGTCCGTGAATTGAAATTACCCTTACTCACCAGTGTTTGATTAAACAAAGCAAGCTGTTTCTGCCATTCATCTACTCGAGCTTTCAGTGGGCCAACGTAACGTGATGAGGCAATGGTTGCAATGTTGATGGTGCTGTCATCAAGAAGGACCTTTCAGGAAGGGTGAAGAAAGTATGTGCAACATCGTATGTTAGTGCTCTCAAAGATAATTACAGATATTTAACTCTGAGAATCTATTTATTTATTTTTATCTTTACCTTAAAATTTTTATTTTATATTGAAATAGAAATTTCTGTTGGATTTACAACATTGTATTAGTTTCAGGTGTACAGCAAAGTGATTCAATTACACACATACATATATCCATTCCTTTTCAGATTCTTTCCCATCTAGGTTATACAGAATATTAAGTAGAGTTCCCTGTGCTATACAGTAGGGTCCTTGTTGATGATCTATTTTATTTTTATTTTTTTTAAATTTAATTTTATTTTTAAACTTTACATAATTGTATTAGTTTTGCCAAATATCAAAATGAATCCGCCACAGGTATACATGTATTTCCCATCCTGAACCCTCCTCCCTCCTCCCTCCCCTACCATCCCTCTGGGTCGTCCCAGTGCACTAGCCCCAAGCATCCAGTATCGTGCATCGAACCTGGACTGGCATCTCGTTTCTTACATGATATTTTACATGTTTCAATGTCATTCTCCCAAATCTTCCCACCCTCTCCCTCTCCCACAGAGTCCATAAGACTGTTCTATACATCAGTGTCTCTTTTGCTGTCTCGTACACCGGGTTATTGTTACCATCTTTCTAAATTCCATATATATGCGTTAGTATACTGTATTTATGTTTTTCCTTCTGGCTTACTTCACTCTGTATAATAGGCTCCAGTTTCATCCACCTCATTAGAACTGATTCAAATGTATTCTTTTTAATGGCTGAGTAATACTCCATTGTGTATATGTACCACAGCCTTCTTATCCATTCATCTGCTGATGGACATCTAGGCTGCTTCCATGTCCTGGCTATTATAAACAGTGCTGCGATGAACATTGGGGTACACGTGTCTCTTTCCCTTCTGGTTTCCTCAGTGTGTATGCCCAGCAGTGGGATTGCTGGATCATAAGGCAGTTCTATTTCCAGTTTTTTAAGGAATCTCCACACTGTTCTCCATAGTGGCTGTACTAGTTTGCATTCCCACCAACAGTGTAAGAGGGTTCCCTTTTCTCCACACCCTCTCCAGCATTTATTATTTGTAGACTTTTGGATCGCAGCCATTCTGACTGGTGTGAAATGGTACCTCATAGTGGTTTTGATTTGCATTTCTCTGATAATGAGTGATGTTGAGCATCTTTTCATGTGTTTGTTAGCCATCTGTATGTCTTCTTTGGAGAAATGTCTATTTAGTTCTTTGGCCCATTTTTTGATTGGGTCATTTATTTTTCTGGAGTTGAGCTGTAGGAGTTGCTTGTATATTTTTGAGATTAGTTGTTTGTCAGTTGCTTCATTTGCTATTATTTTCTCCCATCCTGAAGGCTGTCTTTTCACCTTGCTAATAGTTTCCTTTGATGTGCAGAAGCTTTTAAGGTTAATTAGGTCCCATTTGTTTATTTTTGATTTTATTTCCAATATTCTGGGAGGTGGGTCATAGAGGATCCTGCTGTGATGTATGTCGGAGAGTGTTTTGCCTATGTTCTCCTCTAGGAGTTTTATAGTTTCTGGTCTTACGTTTAGATCTTTAATCCATTTTGAGATTTTAAATTTTTGTTTTTATGTATTTGATCTATTTTATATATAGTAGTGTGTATATGTGGAGAAGGCAATGGCACCCCACTCCAGTACTCTTGCCTGGAAAATCCCATGGACGGAGGAACCTGGTGGGCTGCAGTCCATGGGGTTGCTAAGAGTCTGACACGACTGAGCAACTTCACTTTCACTTTTCACTTTCACGCATTGGAGAAGGAAATGGCAACCCACTCCAGTGTTCTTGCCTGGAGAATCCCAGGGACGGGGGAGCCTGGTGATCTGCCGTCTATGGGGTCGCACAGAGTCGGACACGACTGAAGCGACTTAGCAGCAGCAGCAGCAGCAGTGTGTATATGCTGGGACTTTCCAGGTGGTGCTAGTGATAAAGAACCTGCCTGCCATTGCAAGTTAGACACAAGAGATGTGGCTTCGATCCCTGGGTCCATAGTGTTGCACAGAGTCCGACGTGACTGAAGTGACTTAGCACACACACACCCAGTGTGTATGTGTTAATCCCAAACCACTTAAAAGCCAACTTTCTGAATTAAAAGCTTAGTCCCACCCATTATTTCCCACCTAACCACTTCCTCTCCTTCTTCCCTTCACCAGGATTTACAACCCATTATGATGTTTTCTTCAGCGTCACCATGGAACTTCTGATTGTCAAATCATGGCTATTTCTGTCATTTATTAATGGCACACATTTCTGTTTAGCTCAGCCCTTTTCTTCAATCTCCCCCTACAAGTTATCTGGTACTTTACACCACTTTATTTCTCAAAGTGCTCAAAACTTGAAAAAGTAGCTGCCTGCTTTATCCAATGAAACATCATTCTCCCTCAATTATCTTGAGGAAGAGGAAAAGTGAGCTCATTCATGTCAAGCTCTGGATGTTTATAGACAAGTTTTCATCTACCTCCTTCCCCTACTCCTTCTCCATATGCCACAGCAACCCTTGCAGAACATGTACATTTTAAAAAACGTGTCTTCTAATCTAAAGAATTTTCATTGTTCTATTTAAATTACAAACTTCTTCAGAGCAGAAGCCCCATCACCTGTTATTACCTGGTCTCATACTGACTGATTTCCATCTTGGGTCTGCTCTCCCCTTCACCACCCAGAATGCTGTCTGGTCTTGCTCTTCCAAACTACACCTGGCAAAGACATTTCATCTCCAATTCTAGTTTGGGGACACACTAAGAGAATGGGTCTTTGCTTTAAAAAAATATTTTGTTGAAGTATGACTGATTTACAGTGTTGTGTTAATGTTAGCTATATAGCAAAGTGATTCAGTTATACATATATATATATATATACTTTTTAACATTCTTTTATATTATGACTTATCACACAATATTGAATATAGTTCCCTGTGTGGGATTTGTTTTTTAAATTGAGTCATAATCCCCATATTCCTGTGCTAAACAAATATGCCTTTGGATATTGTCACTAAGAATATTCCAAACACATGGGTCAGATTTATCTTCTTTTGCTGTTAATAGAGCATGACCATCTACTGCTAATCTCAAAAATTTCAAGTGAATTTAGCTTCTTAGTGTGCTATAAACCTGAAATGCTTATTCATGCTTCTTTGCCTTATTTAAATGGTTTGAAGTGCCTTCTATTCTCAACTATTAATATCAAACCTACATATTTTTAAGGTCTAGAATGTCTTGGCTGGTCTAGCAAGGATTCTCTGATCACTTCAGCTACAACTGATCTCTTTGCTATTCCAAATTCTCCAGCAGTTACTGACTACAAGACTTTTAACTCATATATATATGTATAGTTGATAAATGAATATAGAATGAAGTAATGGAAACTCCATAATTACCCTAATCGCCTCCTAATTGCCTTTTAAATTCTTAAAATCCTCTTCTCCATTCAGTTCAGTTTGGTCTAATCGCTCAGTTGTGTCTGACTCTTTGCGACCCCATGTATGGCAGCATGCTGGGCCTCCCTGTCCATCACCAGCTCCCGGAGTCTACTCAAACTCATGTCCATCGAGTTGGTGATGCCATCCAGCCATCTCATCCTCTGTCATCCCCTTTATTAGATGACACTAATTTGCTTAATTTTATTGAAGAGCATTAATGCATATGAAAACTTGTGATACTTTAATGTGTATTCCTTTCTATCTCATGCTTTGATTAAAAGGAAAAAATTCTTTATGTCATATCTATTGCTTTGATAAGTATTTCATGTACAAGCATTCATGTCCTGGTGGCTCAGTGGTAGAGAGCCTGCCTGCCAACACAAGAGATGTGGGTTTGATCCCTAGGTTGGTAAGATCCCCTGGAGATGGAAATGATAACCCACTCCAGTATTCTTGCTGGGGAATCCCATGGACAGAGGCGCCTGGCAGACTACTGTCCATGGGGTCTCAAAAGAGTTGGACACGACTTGATGACTAAACAAATATTCATATTCATATTTTGCCTTCTCAATTAGATTTCTCCCTAACAACTTTCATATTTCAGTCCTTCATTATAATCTCCCATAGGATATTTAGGACTAGGTCTGGCAAGAACCTTCACCATAAGTTTCGATAATCCAGTTTACCCACCTGTATATCATCTGTGCCACCCAGGATAAACACATCTTTGGAATCACGGTGAGGCAGGACAACAAATTCAGTTGTTTTCCAAGAATCTTCCACCTAGGAGATTGATCAAGTCTTAGTATATCTCAGTTCATTTATTAGGTTGATAAATGAATATGGAATGAAATAATGGAAAACTCCATAATTATCCTAATCTCCTAATTGCCTTAAAATTCTTAAAATCCTCTTCTCCATTAGGTGGTACTAATTTGCTTAATTTTATTGCAGAGCATTAATACATATGAAAACTTGTAATACTTTAATGTGTATTCCTTCCCATTTTATTCCTTAATTAAAAGGAAAAAAGTCTTTTTACATAGATCCTTGGTAGATGTGTATTTTTAGAGTAAGGAGGTTAAACATCCTACGGAGAGAAATCCTCTCAATGTGCTTTTGAAGCACTTCATAGAGTTAGTCTTCTCTAATATGTACTTTGAAAGATAATATATTTTGTCGTAAAAGATCTTCCTTGTTGTATGGTTCTTTATTCAAAGCATGCAAATGTGTTGCCATCAAGTTCCTATTGGAGTATAAGCTAAGCAGAAAGAAGATATGTATAGCGGTGATAACAATAATAATGATAATAAATGTAAAGAATCAGCAGAAAGATAACTGATAATGAGACGGTGGAACTTGCCATGTTGAAAAACAAAGTTTGTAATCTTCCCACTGAATATGAAAACCTTTATATCTCAGGACCTTCAGAATACACATTTTTCAGGTTTACCTTTTTAAGGATTGTTTCTAAGGCAGCTTCTCCAGAAGCCTGTCCAGAAATGTCCTGAATTTCTTGGCCAAAGTCAAAAACATGTAACTCAGCGAGCTTCTCCAAGGTTAATGGAACTTCAAGGTCCACTAGGGTGGCATCAACAGTTTGTTCAATAGCTGCCCAATGTCTAGGCTTCAGAGTTGGGTTCCTCAGGTCAATGATAACTGGAAGCTGGAAAACACACACTCTCTGAGGCACCATTCTTTTTATCCTAAAAATACAGTCCAATTTGGAAATGTAAAAAGCTGGAAAGAACACCTCTGATGTATGTAAACAATGAAAAATCTGGACAAACTGCAAATTAATGACTTGTATTGAATCCATCAGAAAAGTGAGGTTGCAGCAAAACCAGCTAACTCAAAATTTAGAGAGACACTGGTATCCATAGTTTTCTCCACAGAAAGAAGTTTCTGAGAATTTGTTTACCTAGGAGAGATACCTTGGGTTGCCATTTAAGCCAGTTAGAAGATGTAGCTGAATTTTAAAAATAAATTGCTAAGAGTGAGTGTAGGGTAGCATGAGAGTGTGAAGTCTCAGGGGCAACAAATACATAGAGGGTTTCACAGAGAAGATTGGAAGAACCCTAAGAAAGCCTATCTTATGGTGTGGTCAGAAACATGCAAGTAAAAAGATAGTAAGAAAATACTTTTACATTGCTGGAAGAAAACACAAAATCTGCCGACTCAGAATTATATGCCAGTGAAAATATCATTTTAAAATAAAGGATAAGGACAAAAATTTGGGGAGCTCATTGCTAGCATACCTACTCAATAAGAAATATTAAAGGAAGTTCTTCAGGCAGCATGAATGCTATGAGTCAGAAATTTAGATCTCTACAAAGAAATGAAGAATATTGAAAATGGAATATATGTAAAATAAATTTCATTTTATTTCCCATTTTTACTCCTTAAAATGTAACTATATAAAACAAAAATAGCAACATGTTGTGTTTATACTACATATAAAAGTAAAATACATGACAACATTAATAAAAAAGATGAGAGGGAGGAATGGGGAATATGGTATCATAAAATCTTTATACTCTACATTAAGCAGTATAATATTGTTTGAAGGTTGATTTGGATTAACTGAAAATCTAAAAATTGCTTAGAACAGGTGTGAACAATAATTCCATGGAGAAGATAAAATGGAATAAAAAAACATATACAATTAATTCAAGAGAGGGGAAAAAAACAAACAAACAAATTAAAAAAACAGCGTGACAGCACTTTTAATCACATCACATATGATTTACACATCAATAATGTGTAATCACATCAATAATGCTTTAAATGTGAATGGTCTAAACATGTTAGTTAAAAGACTTAAAAAATCAGATTGTATAAAAAATCGGGAACCAATTATGCACTGTTCAAAAATCCACTTTAAATATAAAGACAGAAAAATTAAAAATAAAAAGATGGAGAAAGTCATATCGTGCATATCGTGCAAAAGAAAGCTATACTATATATACAAATTAATATATAATTATATTAATTTCAGACAATTCAGTCTTTAGAACAAGAAATCTTATAAAAAATAAATGAAGCCTCTCAGAAAACTAGGAAACTTTGTTATCTTAATATAGGGCATCCATAAAAATGTTTGACTAACATCATACTTAAAAAGAGATTGAACGTTTCTCCTTTAAGATCAGGCACAGGACAAGGATGTTTTCTCTCATCACTCCTATTCAATATTGTATAGAATATCCTGCCCAGTGCAAGAAGGCAAGAAAAAGAAAGAGAAGACACACAGATTATAAATGAAGAAATAAAATTGTCTCAATTCACAGCTGAAGGAATTTTCTATGTTTATAATTCTGAATAATGTACAAAAGCTAAAATTAAAAAGCAAATTTAGCAAGATTACAGGATATAAGACCAATATACAAAGGTCAACAGTATTCCTACCTACCAGAAATGAACAATTGGAATTTGAAATTAAAAGCAGTATCATTTAAGATAACATAAAAGAATAGTTTTAAATCTAACAAAGTATGTGTATAGTCTGTATGCTGAAAATTACAAAACATTAATGAAAAGAAATATAAGACCTAACTAAATGAAGGGATAGGCTGGTAGGAGATTAGAAAATTCTATCTTGTGAAGATGTCAGTTCTCCTCAAAATGATCTATTGACTTAACACAGTCTCCCCCAAAATCCAAGCAATTTGTTGTACATATTGATAAGCTAATTTTAACATTTATATGGAAAGGTAAAGGAATTAGAATTGACAAAATTGTGAAAAGAAGAACAATGAAGAACTTACACTACCCGATTTTAAGATTTTCCAGCTACAGTTATCAACACGGTGTGGTACTGGTGAAAGAACAGACTTACAGAGCAACAAAATAGAATAAAGTATTTAGCAATAGACTAAAAAATATAGTTAGCTGATTTTTCACAAAGATGCAAAGACAATCAGTGGAGAAAGAATACTCCTTTCAAATAATGGTGCTGGATCAACTGAATATCTACATGCAAAATGTAAATAACTCAGAATAAATCATATACCTTAATTTAAAAAAAGCAAAACTATAAAACTTCCAGAAGGAAATACAAGAGAAAATTTGCATGATCTTTAGGTTTGGCAAAAAGTTGTCAGATACTAACTAAAAAAGTAATATGTAAAAGAAAAAAATATATTAATAGGATTTTATTCAAATTTAAGCCTGTTGTTCTGTGAAAGTCACTATTTAGGGACTAAAGTCACTGGGAAAAACATTTTCAAGTTACATATTTGAAAAATGATTTATATCAGACTGTATAAAAAAGTCTTAAAATTCACTAATAACAAACAAGCCAATTAAAAATTGAGCTAATAGCCAGACAGACCTTTCAGCAAAGAAGGTGAATGAATGGCAAATAGACATGGGCAAAAATGCTCAACATCACTAATCATTAGAAAAGTGTAAATCACCATTATGAGATATTACTACACATTATTAGAATAGTTAAAATTGAAAACAAAGCAAACCAAATTTTAAAAGAACTCCTTATTGATAGATAACAAGTGCTAGTGAGGATGAGAAACAACTAGAATTCTCATACTACTCAGTTGCATGATTTGCCCAGCTAAGGAAAAGGATGCAGTTTGTGCCTCTGCAGTAACTGAATTTGTCTGTTGCTTCTTCTCTCTGCAAAGGTAACTTAAACAGGGAAGAATTCCTAGCTTTGGTCTCATTAGCCTCAAGTATAAATGACTGACCTGGAGTTTCTGAGATAATTTCATCCAAGCTTACCTTTTCTTTCATTTTTTCCACCTTACTTTTTAGCTGGGGCACAACACTGTTGGGTGGCAAGCCTTTTTCCAGTTGAGTCACAAATTTGGCATATTTAGAAACTTGACTATTTAGAAGTTCTGGATCCAAGGAGTCAAATTTGGACTATGAAAATTAGGGGGAAAGAAGTTAAGACATATGATAAAAGGCAAACTTGAAATAGTAAAAATTTCTTTACTCAGATTTTCTGGTAGCTATGTTGTCAATCAAGTCAACTTTATGCTTTTTTAAATGACTCTACTTATGAAGATTTCTAGTAGTAGACCAGGCATTGTTTATTACTTTCATGTCCTTTTCTCACATACCATCAAATGCAGTATTGCAATCCCTGTAATTTATTCCTGAGGGCCAATCATTGTAAAGTTACAAATAGCTAATTTTTATTCTTGTGACCTAGAAACTTCTTACCCAGTAGTCTCCTATTATATTTGATTACATATCCCTTTAATGTAACTTATTTAAACATGCACTTCAATGTATGCATGCATCTATAAATATACTTATCAGTTACATAAACATATAAGCATATACGTATCATGTCAGATGGTCATATGGATTGAAGGCAATAGAAAATTTATAAAAATGAAAAGATATTTGATGCCCATGGATTGGAAGAATTAATATTGTTAAGATGTTTATACCACCTAAAACAATCTACAGATTCAGTATGATCCTTATCAAAATTCCAATGGCATTTTTTTTCACACAAATACAACAAACAATCCTAAAATTTGTGTGGAATCACAAAATACCCTGAATAGACAAAACAATTTTGAGAAAGAAAAACAAAGATAGAGGGATCAACCCCTTGATTTCAGACTATGTTCCAAAGTTATAGTCATCAAAACAGTATGGTATTGGCACAAAAACAGACACATAGATTAATGGAGCAGAAATAAACCCACACATATATGGTCAATTAATTTACAACAAAAGAGTCAAGAATATATTATGCAGAAAGGACAGTCTCCTCAATAAATGGTGTCGGGAAAATTGGACAGCCACAGGCAAAAACAAAGTAACGAAATTGAATCACACACACAAATAACTCAAAATGGACTAAAGATCTGAATATAAGACCCAAAACTTTAAAACTCCTAAAAGAAAACATAGGTATTAAGCTCTTTGAGAAGGGTCTTGGCAATGATATTTTGGATTTGACACTGAAAGCAAAGGAAAAAAAGTAAAATAACAAATGAGAATCTAACTAAAAAGCTTCTGCACAGCAAAGGAAACCATCAACAAAAGAAAAAGTCAGTCTATTTAATGGGAGAAAATGTTTGCAAATTATATATCTGATAAGGGGCTAATATCCAGAACTCATATAATTCAATAGCAGAAAAACAAATAACCTGATTAAAAGTGGGCAGAGGATCTGAATAAACATTTCTCCAAAAAAGATGTAACAGATATCCAACAGGTAAAGATACCTGAAAATATACTCAACATCACTAGCCACTGGGAAATTAAAATGAAAACCACAATGAAATATCACCTCATACCTGTTAGAATGGCTAGTAACAGAAAGACAAAAAATAAGCAGTGGAGAAAAGATATGGAGAAAAAAAGAATACTTGTGCACTGCTGGTAGAAATGTAAATTGGCACAACCACTATGAAAAACAGTATTAAGATTCCTCAAATGATTAAATATAGAGCTACCATATGACTCAGCAATTCCATTCCTGGACTTTTATCCTAAGAAAACGAAAACACTGATTTGAAAAGATATATTCACAGCAGCATTACTTACAATCGCCAAGAAATAGAGACAACCTAAGGAAAGTTATGACCATCCTAGGTAGCATATTGAAAAGCAGAGATACTACTTTGCCAACAAAGGTCTGTCTAGTCAAGGCTGTGGTTTTTCCAGTGGTCATGTGTGGATGTGAGAGTTGGACTGTGAAGAAAGCTGAACACTGAAGAATTGATGCTTTTGAACTGTGGTGTTGGAGAAGACTCTTGAGAGTTCCTTGGACTGCAAGGAGATCCAACCAGTCCACCCTAAAGGAGATCCATCCTGGGTGTTCATTGGAAGGACTGATGCTGAAGCTGAAACTCCAATACTTTGGCCACCTCATGCGAAGAGTTGACTCATTGGAAAAGACCCTGATGCTGGGAGGGTTTGGGGGCAAGAGGAGAAGGGGACGACAGAAGATGAGATGGCTGGATGGCATCACTGACTCGATGGACAGGAGTCTGGGTGAACTCTGGGAGTTGGTGATGGACAGGGAGGCCTGGCGTGCTGTGATTCCTGGGGTCGCAAAGAGTCGGACACGACTGAGAGGCTGAACTGACCGACTGAACTGTGTTCACCAATGGATGAATGGATAAAGAAAATGTGTTATATGTATACAATGGACTATTATTCCACCATAAAAAGAATGAAACTTTGTCATTTGGGGAACATGGATGGACCATGAGGGCTTTATGTAAAGTGAAATAAGTCAGACCAAGAAAAATACCATATAATCTCACTTATATGTGGAATCTAACACAAAACAAAGCAAGAGTCTAAAGTAAAACAACTAAAACAGAATAGATGGGTGGTTTCCAGAGAAAAGGGATGGGTGGATGTAATGGGTGAAGGAAGTCAAAAGGTACAAACTTATAATTATAAAATAATTATAATTATACATGGGAATGTAATGTACAGAATGCTGCTGCTGCTGCTAAGTCGCTTCAGTCGTGTCTGACTCTCTGCGACCCCATAGATGGCAGCCCACCAGGCACCCCCGTCCCTGGGATTCTCCAGGCAAGAGAACTGGAATGGGTTGCCATTTCCTTCTCCAGTGCATGAAAGTGAAAGGTGAAAGTGAAGTCGCTCAGTTGTGTCTGACTCTTAGCGACCCCATGGACTGCAGCCTACCAGGCTCCTCCGTCCATGAGATTTTTCAGGCAAGAGTACTGGAGTGGGGTGCCTCACCTTCTCTGAAATGTACAGAATAGTGACTAGTTAATAATAGTGTATTGCATATTTGAAAGTTTCTAAAAGAATAGATCTTGAAAGTTCTCATAAGAAAACAATTATAATTGTGAATGGTAACAGATGTTAACTAAACTTACTGTGGTGATCGTTTTACAATACACACAAATATAGTTTCATCATATTATACACCTGGAGCCAATACAGTGTGTCAAATATGCCTCAACTAAAAATTTATAAACATTCATTTTTTTCTAGATACAATGTCTACTTTTTGTGCATTTCCTGGGTAAATCTGTCCCACTTCAGAAGCCACTGCTCTAATCTATGGTGGGAATCAAAGAACTTTCTAAGCTTCCTCTTTACTATTCAGGAGCATTTTCTACTTCTGAGATAACCAATAAATGAGTTATACAACAGCACTTAAAAGTCTCTGTTATAATAGCATATACATGTTTGTTTTCTGCTTTCTTCACCAAAAGGTAAATTCTGTGAGAGTTTAGACTCTTCCCTTTTATTCGCCACTGGTATCCACTGTGTCCAGAACATTACCTAGGAATCATTCTTGTGTCACTGTGGTTTAACCTAGATGTATGACTTCTAATTATGGGTACCAGCACAGGGAAGCTGAACCAGCAAGTGTAAAGCAATATTTGTGAAGCTGATGGTATTTCTAGTATATGCATATCACACTGGAAAGAATAGATGGTCATATATTCTGTCTCCTAGAGGGTTAATCCTTGTTAATGTTTGAATACAAGAGTAGACCCTAAGAACCAAGCCTTATGATACTTGTCCCCCTAATTTACTATGATTAGAATTTACTATTGAACTCTCAAAGAAAGATCCTAGATCTCATTACCATGATTCTATTCTATCACAGGGGAAAAAAATGGCTTTATTTTTTCTAAAAAAAAAAAAAAAGACAGTGAAAACAGAACCTCAGCCAACAGAAATCTAATGTTGTAGATCATAAATAAAATTCTACGATCCTTAGTAACACTTGGCTGTATGTATCAGGACAACACTGTATTCAGAAACCACAAAGCAGTTAAATGCCATATGGTGAGGTCCTTTGATCCCTCCTTCATTTAGTGTTCTTAAACAGAGGACCTGAGAAGCCTGCCTTACAATAAAGCATTCTTTTTTGTGGTACTTAAATATTTGTGTAGCAGAAAGACCTCTGTGCATTTCATTGGAAAGCTGATAAATTCCCACAAAATTATAATATTGCATATTTTACTGAAAGACACCAGATTATTTAAAAACTATAATCCATACTACCATGATTTTAAAGTTAAATGATATAAAAATTATTTAAGAATTAAGAATTTTTCTTTTTTACCTTTAACCATTCTTGCTGGAGTTGATCCCATTCAGATAAAGAATCCCAGAGCAATTGTTTAAGCTTCAATTCAGCACTAACTTCTTCCAAAGCATCAAACTTTGACACTTCTACCTTTAAAAATATAATAAGCAAAATGTACAATTTAATTTTCAGATATAGAGATCTTATGTTATCTTCCTATTAGTAATTTTTGTCTTTTCATTTGTTTCTATCTAAGAGAAACAAATGAAAAAAACAAGTGAAAAAACCCCACATACATTCAAATTTCTATTTGAGGGACAAAATATCACTATTTATACATCCTTAGAACTTAGAAATTCTCAAAAGACACAAGAGGCATTACGGAGGTTTAAGGGCATTTACTCTTAAGTTGGATCATATCTGACTGGTTTTTCACATAGACAGATGAGTCCTCAGAAGGATCTATATCCTTTCAGTTCAGTTCAGTTCAGTCTGTCAGTCATCTCTGACTCTTTGCGACCCCATGGACTGCAGCACGCCTGGCCTCCTTGTCCATCACCAACTCCCGAAGTTTACTCAAACCCATGTCCATTGAGTTGGTGATGCCATCCAACCATCTCATCCATTGTTGTTCCCTTGTCCTCCTACCTTCAATCTTTCCCAGCATCAGGGTCTTTTCAAATAAGTCAGTTTTTTGCATCAGGTGGCCTAAGTATTGGAGCCTCAGCTTCAACATCAGTCCTTCCAATGAATATTCAGGACTGATTTCCTTTAGGATGGACTGGTTGGATCTCCTTGCTGTTCAAGGGACTCTCAAGAGTCTTCTCCAACACCACACTTCAAAAGCATCAATTCTTCAGCGCTCAGCTTTCTTTATAGTCCAACTCTCACATCCATACATGATTACTGGAAAAACCATAGCTTTGACTAGACGGACCTTTGTCGGGAAAGTAATGTCTCTGCTTTTTAATATGCTGCCTAGGTTGGTCATAACTTTTCTTCCAAAGAGCAAGCATCTTTTAATTTCATGGCTGCAGTCACCATCTGCAGTGATTTTGGAGCCCCCCAAAATAAAGTCTTCCCATCAATTTGCCATGAAGTGATGGGACTGGATGCCATAATCTTAGTTTTCTGAATGTTGAGTTTTAAGTCAACTTTTTCAGTCTCCTCTTTCACTTTCATCAAGAGGTTCTTTAGTTCTTCTTCACTTTCTGAAATAAGGCTGGCATCATCTGCATGTCTAAGGTTATTGATATTTCTCCCAGAAATCTTGATTCCAGCTGGTGTTTCCTCCAGCCCAGTGTTTCTCATGATGTACTCTTCATATAAGTTAAATAAGCAGGGTGACAATATACAGCCTTGACATACTCCTTTCCTGATTTGGAATCAGTCTGTTGTTCTAAGTCCAGTTCTAATTGTTGCTTCCTGTCCTGCATATAGATTTCTCAAGAGGCAGGTCAGGTGGTCTGGTATTCCCATCTCTTGAAGAATTTTCCACAGTTTGTTGTGATCCACACAGTCAAAGGCTTTGGCGTAGTCAATACAGCAGAGGTAGATGTTTTTCTGAACTCTCCTGCTTTTTCAACGATCCAACGGATGTTGGATCCTATATCCTTTAGGGCTTATATGTAGATGATGGAAGAGGGATGATAGAAGATGGAGAGAATTTTTGTGTGGTAATTGGTGGAGGGGATGGGGAGATTTAAGATGGAGAGAACATTCTGGTTTCTCACCTATTTCTAATCTAATGGACTGATTATGAACCCTATAGAGAGAAAGGTTCCAAGAAAATCTAAAGAAGCTGTTTTCATGGCTTGGAGATTAGTTGCACAGAAATTATGAACCTTGAGATAAGCCAGGATTTCAAACATTCCATAGAACAGCAGTAAATACACACGCTTATCAAGAGCAGTCAGAACATTCCCCAGGATAAATCATATGACAGGGCACAAAACAAGTCTTAACAAGTTTAAGAAGATTGAAATCATACTAAGTACTTCTTTTAGCCACAGAGGTGTGAAACTAGAAATCAACAACAGTAGGAAAGGTGGAAAATTTACACATGTGTGAAAACTAAACAACACAGTCCTGAACGACCAATGGGTTAAAGAGGAAATCAAAGGGAAATTAAAACAATCTTGAAACAAATGAAAGTGGAAACAGCACACTAGAACCTAAGAGATGCTGCAAAAGCAGTTCTGAGAGGCGAGTTTATAGTGATAAATGGATATATTAAGAAAATCGAAAAGATCTCAAATAACATAACTTTACACATCAAGGAGCTAGAAAAAAGAGAACAAGCTAAGCCCAACATTGTCAGAAGAAAAGAAGTAAGTTCAGAGTGGAAATAAATAAAATAGGGATCCGAAAAATAATAGAAAAGATCAATGAAACTAAAAGCATTTTTTAAAAAGATAAATCTTTTTAAAGATTTAAGGAAAAGAAGAGAGGTGACTCAAATAAATAAAACCAGAAATGAAAATGGATACATTACAATTTACACCACAGAAATACATATGATCTTATGCCTGCATGCATGCTCAGTCATGTCCAACTCGTTGTGACATGTCCAACTGTAGCCCACCAGTCTCCTCTGTCCATGGGGTTTCCCAGGTAAGAATACTGGAGTGGGTTGCCATTTCCTTCTCGAGGGGATCTTCCTGAGCCAGGGATCGAACCCACATCTCCTGCATTGGCAGGAGGATTCTTTACCACTGAGCCACATAGGAAGCCATATCATAAGAGATTACTATGAAAAACTAACTGTATACCAACAAACTGGATAACTTAGAAGCAGTGCATAAATTCCTAGAAACACATAACCTATTAAGACTGAATCAGGAAGGAGGAGAAAATCTGAACAGAAAAATAAGGAGTAAGGAGATCAAATCAGAAATAAAAAACCTCCGAGAACAGAAAAGCCCAGGACCAGATAACTTCACTGGTAGATTCTACCAAACATCTATAGTGGGGGTGGGAGAAAGAATTAATGCCAATCTTTCTCAAACCTTTCCAGAATATTAAAGAGGTGGGAACACTTTCCAACTCATTTTACAAGGTCAGCATTACCCTGATGATAGGGATCTAGCCTTGTCTTCATTAAGAATTAGAAATGATTTCCTACACCTCTTAGGCCTTCACTCCTGTCCCCCTAATAACCAAGAGCTGGAGACGAAGGTTGGATATGAGGTCATCCTATGCTGTGCTGTGCTTAGTCACTCAGTCATGTCCGACTCTTTGTGACCCCATGGACTATAGTCCCCTCAGGCTCCTCTGTTCATGGGGATTCTCTAGGCAAAAATACTGGAGTAGGTTGCCATGCCCTCCTCCAGGGGATTTTCCCAACCCAGGATTGAACTCAGGTCTCCCACAGTACAGGTAGTTTCTTTACCATCTGGGCCACCAGGACAGCCTGAGGTCATCCTAAAGAATCATAAAATATAGATATGGAGTCTGGAAGGAGGGAGACACACTTCTATTTCAGGCTCTGGTTCAAGCTACACTATTCTCCCTGACCCAAAGGAGTGCTTACCTGGTATAGCTTTTTATTAGGTAATGTTTCATCCATAGTTCCCTTCCTACCTCACACTTTCCTGTCTTATATGTCAGTTAATTCAATCTGGGGACAACTTTGAACCATAATTCTCTGACGCACAAACTTCCTGCCTCAAGTATTATGGCAGTTGCATTTTCTAGTGTCCAGGTTATTATTTTGCAGGTTGCTCTACCAAGCCTCAGGTCTGGAGTGGAGACTTGGAGGGCTCAGGTCTCAGAGCCCTCAGACCACTTTCTGGTCATCCATTTGGGGCTCTGGAAGAAATGGATGCATCTCCATGTGACGTCCAGGCACTTCTCTGAAATTTAGGGGAGACTATTAACACTCCTTCATTGCAGGTGGCCTCTGGTTTTGGTCCCAGGAATCTTTCCAATTTGCTTTTCTCTTTGTTCTCTCTAATAGCTATTCCAATACTTTAGCTCCAATATTTTGGCTACCTGATACGAAGAGCCTACTCATTGGAAAAGACCCTGATGCTGGGAGAGACTGAAGACAAAAGAAGGGGGTGACAAAGAATGATATAGTTAGATGGCATCACCGACTCAATGGACATGAATCTGAGCAGGAGATAGTGGAGGACAGAGGAGCCTAGCATGCTGCAGTCCACGGTGTAACAAAGAGCTGGACATGACCTAGTGATCGGACAACAACAATATCTGTTCAGAGCACTTATAACTCTCACTCATTTCTTTTCATTTTGCGGGGGGGCATATCATTTAGCTTTTTAATTTTGAGGGATCCATCTTTGCCCTGGCTTAGTCAATTCTCTTCTTTCATCAAACTGCACATCAAAATGAGAGCAAATGAGGCAATATTGATGAAATCAATAATATACACATCAGTTCAGTTCAGTCGCTCAGTCGTGTCTGACTCTTTGCGACCCCAGAAATCACAGCACGCCAGGCCTCCCTGTCCATCACCAACTCCCGGAGTTCACTCAGACTCACATCCATCGAGTCAGTGATGCCATCCAGCCATCTCATCCTCTGTCGTCCCCTTCTCCTCCTGCCCCCAATCCCTCCCAGCATCAGAGTCTTTTCCAGTGAGTTAACTCTTCACATGAGGTGGCCAAAGTACTGGAGTTTCAGCTTTAGCATCACTCCTTCCAAAGAACACCCAGGATCGATCTCCTTTAGAATGGACTGGTTGGATTTCCTTGCAGTCCAAGGGACTCTCAACAGTCTTCTCCAACACCACAGTTCAAAAGCATCAATTCTTCAGTGTTCAGCTTTCTTCACAGTCCAACTTTAACATCCATACATGACTACTGTAAAAACCATAGCCTTGACTAGACGGACCTTTGTTGGCAAAGGAATGTCTCTACTTTTCAATATGCTGTCTAGGTTGGTCATAACTTTCCTTCCAAGGAGTAAGCGTCTTTTAATTTCATGGCTGCAGTCACCATCTGCAGTGATTTTGGAGCTCAAGAAAATAAAGACTGTCACTGTTTCCACTGTTTCCCCATCTATTTGCCATGAAGTGATGGGAATGGATGCCATGATCTTCGTTTTCTGAATGTTGAGCTTTAAGCCACCTTTTTCACTCTCCACTTTCACTTTCATCAAAAGGCTTTTTAGTTCCTCTTCACTTTCTGCCATAAGGGTGGTGTAATCTGCATATCTGAAGTTACTGATATTTCTCCTGGCAATCTTGATTCCAGCTTGTGCTTCTTCCAGCCCAGCGTTTCTCATGATGTACTCTGCATATAAGTTAAATAAGCAGGGTGACAACATACAGCCTTGACGTACTCCTTTTCCTATTTGGAACCAGTCTGTTGTTCCATGTCCAGTTCTAACTGTTGCTTCCTGACCTGCATATAGGTTTCTCAAGAGGCAGGTCAGGTGGTCTGGTCTTCCCATCTCTTTCAGAATCTTCCACAGTTTATTGTGACCCACGCAGTCAAAGACTTTGGCATAGTCAATAAAGCAGAAATAGATGTTTTTCTGGAATTTCCTTGCTTTTTCGATGATCCAGCAGATGTTGGCAATTTGATCTCTGGTTCCTCTGCCTTTTCTAAAACCAGCTTGAACATCTGGAAGTTCACAGTTCACATACTGCTGAAGCCTGGCTTGGAGAATTTTGAGCATTACTTTACTAGCATGTGAGATGAGTGTAATTGTGCGGTAGTCTGAACATTCTTTAGCACTGTCTTTATTTGGGATTGGAATGCAAACTGACCTTTTCCAGTCCTGTGGCCACTGCTGAGTTTTCCAAATTTGCTGGCATATTGAGTGCAGCACTTTCACAGCATCATCTTTCAAGATTTGAAATAACTCAACTGGAATTCCATCACCTCCACTAGCTTTGTTCATAGTGATGCTTTCTAAGGCCCACTTGACTTCACATTCCAGGATGTCTGGCTCTAGGTGAGTGATCATATACCATTGTGATTATCTTGGTCGTGAAGATCTTTTTTGTACAGTTCTTTTGTGTATTCTTGCCACCTTTTCTTAATATCTTCTGCTTCTGTTAGGTCCATACCATTTCTGTCCTTTATCGAGCCCATCTTTGCATGAAATGTTCCCTTGGTATCTCTGATTTTCTTGAGATCTCTAGTCTTTCCCATTCTGTTGTTTTTCTCTATTTCTTTGCATTGATCACTGAGGAAGGCTTTCTTATCTCTTCTTGCTATTCTTTGGAACTCTGCATTCAGATACTTATATCTTTCCTTTTCTCTTTTGCTTTTTGCTTCTCTTCTTTTCACAGCTATTTGTAAGGCCTCCCCAGACAGCCATTTTGCTTTTTTGCATTTCTTTTTCATGGGGATGGTCTTGATCCCTGTCTCCTGTACAATGTCACGAACCTTCATCCATAGTTCATCAGGCACTCTATCTATCAGATCTAGTCCCTTAAATCTATTTCTCACTTCCACTGTATAATCATAAGGGATATGACTTAGGTCATACCTGAATGGTCTAGTGGTTTTCCCTACTTTCTTCAATTTAAGTCTGAATTTGGCAATAAGGGCTTCATGATCTGAGCCACAGTCAGCTCCTGGTCTTGTTTTTGTTGACTGTATAGAGCTTCTCCATCTTTGGCTGCAAAGAATATAATCAATCTGATTTCAGTGTTGACCATCTGGTGATGTCCATGTGTAGAGTTTTCTCTTGTGTTGTTGGAAGAGGGTGTTTGCTACGACCAGTGCGTTCTCTTGGCAAAACTGTATTAGTCTTTGCCCTGTTCATTCTGTACTCCAAGGCCAAATTTGCCTGTTACTCCAGGTGTTTCTTGACTTCCTACTTTTGCATTCCAGTCCCCTATAAAGAAAAGGACATCTTTTTTGGGTGTTAGTTCTAAAAAGTCTTGTAGGTCTTCATAGAACCGTTCAACTTCAGCTTCTTCAGCGTTACTGGTTGAGGCACAGACTTGGATTACTGTGATATTGAATGGTTTGCCTTGGAAACAAACAGAGATCATTCTGTCGTTTTTGAGATTGCATCCAAGTACTGCATTTCAGACTCTTGTTGACCATGATGGCTACTCCATTTCTTCTAAGGGATTCCTGCCCGCAGTAGTAGATATAATGGTCATCTGAGTTAATTCACCCATCCCAGTCCATTTTAGTTCGCTGATTCCAATATACACATGAATGAATGCAAAAGAAGTAGAATATTAATAAAGAATCAAGGGGTTTCAATTGATTACATTTAAAATCCACATGCATTTTAACATAGTAACTACAGTTCCTGGTCTGAGTATTTGTCTATAATTCACAATTACTTTTTAATAAAGAAAGATGTTTTGTCTCTCATGTGTCCTAATCTTTAAACACTTCAAAGGCAGAGAATATACCATATTTTGTATTTCAGATTATTCCAGTACAGTGACTAGCACATAGGTGTCTAAACGTTGAGCATTATTAAAATGAGTGTGCATCAATGTCACTTCTGTGCATACACAAAGATATATTTTATAGTTCTATATTTTAGGAACAGATGTATAGTGCTGTCATTACCTTAAAATTCTTCTGATAGGATTTATATTGAAATGCGCGTTTTTGAAGATCATCCAGAACTAACAGCAGCTCATTCAACATGACCTTTATTTTCTCTTGGTCAGCATTAATGTCCAAAATCTGTGGATCCTGTAAAATTAAGATAGCTTTTGATTAGTCATTCCTACTTTTTGATGTACACCATCAAATTACATGAATAAACATTTTCAAAACATATTTTTGCTAATTCCTTTTTCATTCGAATTTTTAGAAAATATATGAAAATGGTTGCTTTTCTTGAATTTTAAAACAATGCAGATACATTGTAAAAAGTACAGAAATGTATAAGGAAGTACTATGGGGATAATATTGTTTTTAAGGAGTACCTAATGCATTTTCCTTCATCTTTTTTCCTATATTACATTTTTTTCCCAACTAACAAGACTTCAGTTAAGGAGAAGTGAATGCTATATGGAAAAGAATGAAGGGAATATAAGGAAATTTATCACTTTACAGTAAAGGAATGATTTATAATCATTATATGTACAACAAAGGTAGGATTCTATTTGACTGAAGTTCATAAATAGGCAAAAGCAATTTATGGCTTTAGAATTCAGGGTAGTGGTTGCTTTTGGAAAGGAAGGAAAGGTTAGTGACTAGAGGGCACCCTAAGGATACCAAGAGCAATAGCTCTTGACTTGAACAGTAGACATATGGATGTGTTCACTTTCTGAGAACTCACTGAGTTGTACAGTTATTACAGTTATATACAGCTTTCTCTTGCAAAATACAAAAATACTTCAGTACAAAAGTAAAAGCAATGCAAAGTCCTTTAGACTAAAAGTTGACATATAATAAGTACACAATAAATGTTAGCTACTTTTAGCCATGTCAACACATATAAATGCATGCTGTAATCTTCAACATCGGTATTATATTCCTTTGAGTGGAAGTACCCCAACACATTTTATTATTCTGTTGAAGGACACTGAGCTTCTCCCATTTTTTTCTGATTTTATCATAAGTTTATATGGTTTGGGGCTTCCCTAGTGGCTCAGCTGGTAAAGAATCCATCTGCAATGTGGGAGACCTGGGTTCGAGCCCTGGGTTGGGAAGATCCCTTGGAGAAGGGAATGGCTACCCACTGCAGTATTCTGGCCTGGAGAATTCCATGGACTCTATAGTCCATGGGGTCACAAACAGTCAGACACAACTGAGCAACTTTCACTTTCAGTTCACTTTATATTGCTTTAAACTTTTGGGATAGGATTTAGTCAATGTTAATAATTAAAGAGTAGATCATTATTATATGATCTATTTTCATGTTTGTTTCACTTAAGAATTATCCAGATGTCTATTCTATGGCATGGAAACATGTATATTATCATATGTGAAACAAATCGCCAGTCCAGTTTTAATGCATGATACAGGATGCTTGGGGCTGGTGCACTGGGATGACCCAGAGGGATGGGATGGGGAGGGAGGTGGGAGGGGGGTTCAGGATGGCGAAGACATGTACACCTGTGGTGGATTCATGTCAGTGTATGGCAAAATCAATACAATATTGTAAAGTAATTAGCCCCCAATTAAAATAAATAAATTTATATTAAAAAATAAAGTAAGAAAGATAGTGAAAAAAAAAGATGTCTATTCTAAGTTCTTGTCTCCAGCTGTGCATATAATTAGCGAGTTGACTTCTAGGAAGTAGATTTCATCTATAAAACATCTCAACTGACATCCTTTTGAAACTTAACTACTACTCTTCTGTGTTTTTGATGGGCTTCCCTGGTAGCTCAGACAGTAAAGCATCTGCTTACAATGTGGGAGACCCAGGTTCGATCCCTGGGTCAGGAAGATCCCCTGGAGAAGGAAATGGCAATCCACTCCAGTATTCATGCCTGGAAAATCCCATGGACCGAGGAGCCTGGTGGGCTACAATCCATGGGGTTGCAAAGAGTCGGATACGACCGAGTGACTTCTGTGTGTGTTATTCTAAGTTCTTAAAAATTCCTTTTATATCTTTAGGATAGTAAAATTGGTGCAAGTTAATCAAACATTCTTTATCACTTATTAATTTATACTCTGCCTCTTTCTAAGAGGGAATTTTCTAACGTGTGACTAAGAAAACTCTAAAATTGTGACAGTAGCTATAAAATACGCTAATAGGATGTAAAAACACTAATTTCAAAATAATAAATAGACGCTAGGAAAAAGAGAATTCACTACTATTGAACTGAATTTTTCCCATTTTTTTCTGATTTGACCATAAGACTTTAAAATTTTTTTAATTTAATTGGAGGATAATTACTTTACAATTTTGCGATGGTTTTTGCCATATATCAACATGAATCAGTCATGGGTATATATGTGTCCCCCTATTCTGAAACCCCTCCCACCTCCTTCCCCACCCCATCCCTCTAGGCTGTACCAGAGCACCAACTTTGGATGCCCTGCTTCATGCATCAAACTTGCACTGGTCTTCTATTTTACATATAGTAATATACATGGGAAAGGAGTACACCAAGGCTGTATACTGACACCCTGCTTGTTTAACTTATATGCAGAGTACATCATGAGAAATGCTAGGCTGGATGAAGTGCAAGCTGAAATCAAGATTGCTGGGAGAAATATCAATAACATCAGATATGCAGATGACATCACTCTTATGTCAGAAAGTGAAGAGAATCTAAAGAACCTCTTGATGAAAGTGAAAGAAGAGAATGAAAAAGCTGGTTTAAAACTCAACATTCAAGAAACAAAGATCATGGCATTAGGTCCCATCCCTTCATGGCAAATAGATGGGGAAACAATGGAAACAGTGACACGCTTTATTTTCTTGGGCTCCAAAATCACTGCAGATGGTGACTATAGCCGTGAAATTCAAAGATGCTTGCTCCTTGGAAGAAAAGCTAAGGCCAACCTAGACAGTATATTAAAAAGTGAGACATTACTTTGCCAACAAAGGGTCTATCTAGTCAAAGCTACAGTTTTTCCAGTAGTCATGTATGGATGTGAGAGTTGGACCATAAAGAAAGCTGAGCATTGAAGAATTGATGCTTTTGAACTGTGGTGCTGTGAAGACTCTTGAAGAGTCCCTTGGACTGCAAGGAGATCCAACCAGTCCATCCTAAAGGAAATCAGTCCTGAATATTCATTGGAAGGACTGATGCTGAAGGTTCAATTCTTTGGCCACCTGACGCAAAGAACTGACTCATTTGAAAAGACCCTAAAGCTGGGAAAGATTGAAAGAGAGAGGAGAAGGGGATGACAGAGGATAAGATGGCTGGATGACATCACCAACTCAATGGACATGAGTTTCAGCAAGCTTCAGGAGTTGGTGATGGACAGGAAAGCCTGGTGATAGACAGGGAAGCAGTCCATGGGGTTGCAAAGAGTTGGACATGACTGAGCAACTGAACTGAACTGAACGGAATGTACATGTTTCAATGCTATTTTCTCAAATCATCCCACCTTTGTTTTTCCCACTGAGTCCAAATAAGTCTGTTCGTTACATCTGTGTCTCCTTTGCTGCCCTGCATGTAGGATCATTGTTATGTCTTTCTATATTCCATATAAATGCATTAATATACAGTATTTTCCCTTCTCTTTCTGACTTGACTCTGTGTAATAGGCTCCAGTTTCACCCACCTCATTAGAACTGATTCAAATGTATTCCTTTTTATAGCTGAGTAATATTCCATTTTGTACATTTGATTATAAACACTAAAGCAATACATACATCTGTTAGTTGCAGTGGCCTGGAATTTATTCAGTACCTCAGAGAGGTTCAGAAACACTTTAAATTTTCAGTAGCTGCTTAAAGACATTGTTAATTGATTAGAAGGAAGCATAAACAAAATAAAATTAAACCCGATTAAAATGAAATATGCTTTCTAAACGGTTTATTAAAATGTAATGGCCTTTATATAGATTATTTTAAAAATTCTGCTTCAGCTTACCTGTGCTAGCATCTTTACTTCATTCACTTCATTGCTTAGATCTTCAAGATCTCTACCCAAATGCAGACAAAATTGCTTAATGCTTGTTTCTCTGTCACCCACAGATTTATCAATGGCATTCCGAACAGCAACAATGGATGGCTTCATAGTTGCAAAAACGGCAAAGTCTTCAGGAGGTGTGGGAACCTGATACTGTTCAATGAGCTTGTACATCTGAACCACAACATTCCCTTCATCTTCAAGGCTTTCGATCTAAATGGAAACATGAGTTGCTCATTAAATAAATCAGTGTCCTGTTATATCTGTTAAGAGTGACTGACAGGAGACAGTCGCTGTGCACCACGTTGTAAAGAGCCAGCACACAGAGGAGTGCATTTAATGCAGATCAAGTTGGCTGGAGCTGGCTGGATGACAAATACAGTCATTACTACGATGTAGACAATGAGGCCTAGGAGGTAAACTGTTCAGAACTGAGCACAGTTAATATTTACTTTTTCTCTCTCTTGTTCCCTAGTAAATTAAAGAGTAGTGCTCAGTCGCTTTAGTCGTGTCTGACCCTTTTGCAACTCCTTAGACTGCAGCCCACCAGGCTCCTCTGTCCATGGAATTTTCCAGGTAAGAATACTAGAGTGGGTTGCCATTTCCTCCTCCAAGGGATCTTCCCAACCCAGAGATGGAACCCGCATCTCTTATGTCTCCTGCCTTGGGAAGCAGGTGCACAAGCACCACCTGGTAAGCCTCAGATTAAACAGTGCCAATATTGAAAGTTTTCAGAGACGGCAGGTGCTGTGAGCATGCTCAACTGTAACATCTGAGATTCCAGGCACGTGTGCTGAGCAGTGACTGTCCCAGGGCAGCCCCTGAGGTGTGCGGACCATGTACCTCTCTGTGTAGATTCAGAACGCTGATCGATGGTGAGCATCGTGCTACCCTCTAATAAAGGCTTTTACTACCACTATTACTGACTCCTAAACATCTCTGCTCTGATGCCTTGCCTCAGTGCACAGTGTCTTTCCTAATTTTCTGGCAAGGTCTCCCCGGTTTGAAGGGAACCCTGCATGCCACCACTCTGCCACAAGGTTATAGAGGAAGCATCCAGGTTCTATAACTTGACCCACCTCCTGGTGACAACTTAACCAGGGAGCATCAAATTGGGACAGAGTGAATCTAGCTCAGTCTGACCTTTCTCTTGACCTTGGGAAGAGTTAGATTGTATCTGTGGGCAGAGGCCATTTGCTTTCATGGGGTAACAAAACAGGTCCTAAACAGGGGAAGAAAACTGCGGAGAGGCTTGAGAGAGATGGTTCTCAACCTTGAGCTGCATCCCAATCACCCTGGCAATACTACACAACTGTACTCTGTACAGTATGGTACAGTAAAGTACACAAAAAACTTATAGAGGATGCACGCATGTGACAATGTATGCCAGACATGTGAACTAACTTACCGTGATTGGACATGCAAACGCACATTCACATCTTTGAAAATTCGCAAGTTGAAAGTTTGCATGTAAGGGATTCACTGTAGAATTGCAATCTAGATATTAGTTATAATGGAAGTCATGATCCTTCTTAATCTATACTTTCATAATAGTCAGGAAACTTACTAGCAGGAATGAAAGAAACCCAAGTTAAACTAGCTTAAGTAGGCAAGTGGGTTAGGGAGACAACAGCAGATATAGAGACTCTTCTTGCCTGTTCGCTTGATGCCAGCCCCTATATGCCAGCTGTTGTACTGCACTTTTCAAGGTACTGTACTGTAAGATTAAAAATGCTTTCTTTGTTTTTTTATGCACTATTTGTGTGAAAAGTATTATAAACCTATTACAGTACAGTACTATATAGCTGATTGTGTTAGTTGGGTACCTAGGCTCACTTGGTTGGACTTAGGAAAAAATGGGAGTTACAAACGCAATCTCAGAACAGAACTCATTTGAATTTAGGGGACTTACTGTATTATCATTCATTACAAATAAGAAATGCAATAAACTGGGGTTGAGAGCACTGGCTTTGTTGTCAGAGACCCAAATTTGAATTCCAGATGTACTGCATACAGGTCTGTGATCTTGGACACAATGACCTATTTTGGTCCTCATTTGCTTATCTGCAGAATAAGAATAAAAATTATCTATACTTCTTTCTGGTGACTGCAGCCATGAAATTAAAAGACTCTTGCTCCTTTCTTCTATATAGAAGAAATGTTATGACAAACCTAGACAGTATTAAAAAGCAGAGACATTACTTTGCTGACAAGGGTCTGTATAGTTAAAGCTATGGTTTTTCCAGTAGTCATGTATGAATGTGAGAGTTGGACTATCAAGAAGGCTGAGGACTGAAGAATTGATGTTTTGAACTGTGGTGTTGGAGAAGACTCTTGAGAGTCCCTTGGACTGCAAGGCGATCAAACTAGTCAATTCTAAAGGAAATCAATCCTGAATATTCATTGGAAGGACTGATGCTGAAGCTGAAGATCTAAAATTTAGTTACCTGATGTGAAGAGTCAATTCATCAGAAAAGACCCTGATGCTAGGAAAGATTGAAGGCAGAAGGAGAAGGGGACAACAGAGGACGCCATAGGAGAGGTTGGATAGCATCATTGACTCAATGGACATGAATTTGAGCAAACTCTGGGAGGTGGTGAAGGACAAGGAGGCCTGGCATGCTGCAGTCCATGGGGTCGCAAAGAGTCAGACACGACTGAAAGACTCAACAATACTTCTTAAGCTTTTGTAAGGATAAAAAATGTAACATATGTAGAAAATGTAGTACATGCCTGACTAGTAGTGATCAATGCTAGCTGCCATTACTACTGTAAGGTAAGCCATCCACTTCCTTTGCCTGAAAGTGTTTCTGATATTCTGACAGCTGTATCTTGACCTTCAGTCCCTCAGTTTCTCTTATTTGCCTTCCTTCCCACAAGATTTGGAATAGTGAGTTACACAAGAATCAACTCACCCTTTCCTGAATTTCGTCAAGAAATACTAAGCTGTTAACATATTCTATGGTAGTAGTTGGGACAAATTCAAGCTTGTATTCTGCATCTTGTGCCTCGGAGATGATGGCATCCACTTTTTTCTTGCTTAGACGAGGAAGCATATAATTCAGCACCTAGGAAAGAAGAAGGAACTGTGAATCGTAACTACTTGAGTATTTCTACTTTATTATACATTTTAGATAAAGTCTAACTAAATGTCTGTTAAATCAGCAGGTAACGAAAGCACAGTATATGAAAAGGATTTTTTTCCCCCACACTGAAACAATAGGATTAGTTTTGAAGATTATTTCCAGAATAAATTAGATTGTACAAGTTATTAAAAAGTTTACCTAGGGACTTCTTTAGTGGTCCAGTGGTTAAAAATCTGTCTTGTAATGCTGGGAAAATGGATTTGATCCTTGGCTGGGGTACTAAGATCCTACTAAGCTCGAGCGCCATAACTACTGAAGCCTGTGCGCTCTGGAGTCTGTGCACCACAAATGAGAGAGCTCATATGCCACAACTAGAGAGTTTATGTGCCACAGGCAAGATCCCACATGACTCAACCAAGATCCCATATGTTGCAACTAAGACAGATGCAGCCAAATAAATAAATAATTAAAAAAAAAATCTGCCTAAATGGTCTGATATTTTGTAAGTACCCTTTCTGTTACTTTGTCCTGCATAGTGAACATTGTGGTACCATCCCCAGTATCTTTCGTGTTGGGTGGTAGTAATGATTTGGAGGAAGGTGATCTCTCCTTCAGAAACAAAGATTGAGTCTGATTGGTCGTAAGGTAAAATGAGCATGGCTTTCTTTGGCTAGTGTGATTGGATTAGAGTGAACCTCTGACATTAGCTGGTCCAATTAAGTAGAAACCCAAGACTTTTGTTTAAGGCTGAGAGATCTCTCTCTCTCTCTCTGGACATGAATACGGAAATAATTATCCAATGGAGCCTTTGACTACCATTTCAGAAAAGTGAGGGTGCATGAGCTTTAGGATGAAGCTGGCACATCAGAAGGAAGCTGGCACACAGTGAATGGAAAAAATCAGGTCTTTAGTAACCACTGAGTCACTAGATCACAACTTCCTGATGCCCATCCACCCTCTGGACTGTTTAGATCCATACATTTTCTGATTGCTGAAGCCAGTTTGAGGGTGGTTTTTGTTTGTTTGTTTGTTTGTTTTTTGTTTTTGGCTTAGTATACAGTAGTACTCATAGTGCTCAGAAATGTTTGCTGAAATTGACTTTGCTTCAATTCTCTATTGTTTTCTTTTTCAACAGATGAAGCAGCAAAGCTCTAGAAAGGAGTCCAGTACTATACAGCTAATTAGTGACAGAAAAGATATTAGCACTCAGGCCTGTAGCCTTTTAGACAGAGCACTGTCTTCTTTTATCTGCACCAGGGGTCAGCAGAGGTTTTCCGTAAGGGCTAAATAGTAAATACTTTAGATTTTCAGGATATACGGTCTCTGTCACAACCACTCAGCTCTGCCCTCGTAGAGCAACCATAGGCAATACATAAGCGAACTGTCATGGTACAAAACAGGTGGCAGGCTGGAATGACCCTGTGGGATAGAGTTTGCCAATCTGTTCTATACCATTGTGTCTCTAAGGTATTTTTTAGAGTCTTTATTGAATCTGTTACAATATTGTTTCTGTTTTACGTTTTTTGGGGGTTTTTTGGCTGTGAGGCATGTGCGATCTTAGCTCCCTGACCAGGGATTGAACCTGGGTCCCTTGCACTGGAACGTGAAGTCTTAACTACTGAACCACCAGGGGAGTCCCTTTGTGGTGGTATTTGATTGTATATATGACTAAAGGATATGACTTTATATATGATATATATGACTTCCCTGGTGGCTTAGAGGATAAAGCGTCTGCCCACAATGCGGGAGACCTGGGTTCAATCCCTGGGTAGGGAAGATCCCCTGGAGAAGGAAATGGCAACCCACTCCAGTATTCTTGCCTGGAAAATCCCATGGATGGAGAAGCCTGATAGGATATAGTCCATGGGGTCGCAAAGAGTCGGACACAACTGAGCGACTTCACTTCACTTCACTTCATGACTAAAGGACGACCTGAAAGTTATTGTAGAAGCAATCAAATCTCCTCAGCTCTACCACTCACTAAAATACAATCAGATCTTTAGGGACAGTTTCAGATCAGGAAACCTCAGTATCTAGGATACCTCAGTATCCTAGAATCAACCAGCATTCCTACTAGGACCCTGAGCTGTTACAGCAATGTCTCCTCTGGAGGAAATCTTGAAATGCTCCAACAAAGGAAAAAGGAGTGGATGTAGAAGGCTAGTTTAAGGACTTTTTTTTCCCCTCACCTGAAATTGACTATGCTTGAGACAGAAAGAAAAACATGGAACTTTTCCTACAAATTAAAGATGCTGAATAGACTTAAGTTAATTTTAAATAGCTGCAATACTAGAAAATAAAGATATGCTATTTGCAGGAGAAAAATCGTAAAATAGTTTAAGAGACCATAATTAACATTTTTCCTAGTTCACAGTTACCTCCAAGCATCGCAAAGGTGATGGAATTAGTTTTTCTTTCAGTTGCTTAGTGTCAATGAGCAGCAGTCCTACATTCCTGGTGGGTCTCAGAGCCACTGCATCCTTGTGCTGTCTGTGATATTTTTCCAGTTGTTCACTAAAGAACTTAACACCTACATAGAATAATTCATATACAGCAAAATATACATATTAGATTTTAAAGGACCATTACACAGATATATCAAAAATCATTGCATTAATACACTTACATATGTATTTAAAATGAACTATCCATAGGTAGAGAACCTTGTATAATTTTAAAATGTTAATTCATGGTGCCTTATATTTTATTCTTATAATGAAGAAACAAACATTTCATAATGTAAATATATTTTCTGGCTGTTGCTAAGAATAGCTCATGAAAATAACTTGTAATTGCATTAGAGAATCTAGTCTATAATGGAGTAGATTCTAGAATCAGACTGGTTTGAAGTTGGCTTAATCTAACGGTTCTTCCACATCATACCTCAAAATAAGTATGAATATGCATCCTTAGTTGTATTTGATTCTTTGTGACCCCATGGACTATAACCTACCAGGCTCCTCTATCCATGGGATTTTCCAGGCAAAAATACTGGAGTGGGTTGCCATTTCCTCTGCCAGGGGATCTTCCTGACCCAGGGATTAAACCTGCGTCTCCTGTGTCTCCTGCATTGCAGGCAGATTCTTTACCAAGTATATAAGGATATTAACAACAGAGAAGGTTTGAAACTCAAGAGATCAGGCATAGCTAAAGTTATTTCCATTCCTCTTCCCAACACCTCTGCCAACTCTGCTCCCCACATCAAAGTTAAGGCCATTGTCAACTTTGTCGGCCAATGCTGCAGTTGCATTTTGATAATCTTCCTATCTCCAATTTCTCTGCCGTCTATGGGGTCGCGCAGAGTCGGACATCACTGCAGTGACCTAGCAGCAGCAGCAGCAGCAATCTATTTGGATTGGGAAATCACCAGTGGAAGTCTGATTATCTTGAAATCATACTATTGGTCAAAAACAACTTTTACTAATACACATATAATACAAAACAACTCCTTGTCTTTAAAAATTCAGCTAACTTTATTTCCAGTTGGTCCCTCCACTTGAGTCAGACTGTTTTTCCTACTGTTTCCTGATCTTCTCTAACCGTCTTCCACCATCCCTAAGAGAAAAAGTTGTTGATCCCTGCTTTTATTTCCATCACCTTCTGTTCTGGACACAAGGGGCAGTTTGACACAGTATAAAGAACACATCAGACAAAGTCTTAGAAGACCTAGGCCCAAGTCTTTAACCCACCTGTTGCTTTGGCTAAGCTACTTAATCTTTCTGAACTTCACCTTCCTCAAGATACAAAAAAAGGGATGACAATTATCTGTCCTACTCATTTTAGAAGGTTTTGATGTGTTTATTTTTGAGAAATGAAAAAATTAGGATATCAAATGATCTGAGAAAACCCCTGGTGAGGAAAGCTGTATAATGTTGCTTGGTCTAGTATTTTCCAAATTTATTTGAACACAGAGTCTTTTTCATAGTATCATGTAATATCCTTCAGAATGGTGGTTCAAGGAATACCAATTTGGGGAACACCAATTTAGTCCAATACTTTCATTTTATACATAAATAAATTTAGATCACTCTAAGTTAAATGACTTTTATCCATGTTCAAAGGGAAACAAAAGAGTAAAGCCAACAGAAGAGCTCTGTCTTGAGATGGAGGAGGGATGGTTTGTATAACAAACTCTCAAGTCAGGGGAAACAATTTCTAAACCACTTACTCACTGTGTAATCTTGACGTTGCCTTATCTCTATATTTCCACTTACCTATTTGTAAAATGAGAATACTTGCCTATATAGAATTATGAGGATTAGATAAAATAGATTAGATGAGACAGCACTGTACCTATCATAAGTGCTTAGCAAGTATGGAAAATATTAGTAGACACTGACTTTTATAGAAATTTAGTGGTGAGATATGGCTGATTATTTCAGAAAGCCAGAGTCTGTCTTCTGATCATCTTCTAGAGCTAAACAAAGGGCAGTCTGGCTAAAAGTTTGGTTAAACAGACGTTTATTAAGTATGCTATGCTAAGTCACTTCAGTCGTGTCCGACTCTGTGTGACCCCATAGACGGCAGCCCACCAGGCTCCCCCATCCCTGGGGTTTTCCAGGCAAGAACACTGGAGTGCGTTGCCATTTCCTTCTCCAGTGCATGAAAATGAAAAGTGAAAGTGAAGTCGCTCAGTCATGTCCGACTCTTAGCGACCCCATGGACTGCAGCCTACCAGGCTCCTCCATCCATGGGATTTTCCAGGCAAGAGTACTGGAGTGGGGTGCCATTGCCTTCTCCATTATTAAGTATAATAAACTATAATATATCTTAGGGCTTCCCAGGTGGCATTTGTGGTAAAGAATTCCCCTGCCGATGCAGGAGACATAATAGATGCGGGTTCAGTCCCTGGGTGGGGAAGATCCCTCTGGAAGAAGAAACAGCAATCCGCTCTAGAATTCTTGCCTGGGAAATCTCATGGACAGAACTTGGAGGGCTACAGTCCATGGAATCACAAAGAGCTGGACATGACTGAGCATCTGAGCACAATATGTCATAGGCAGTGTTATAGTAATTTGAGGGAATATGGTATAACAGGCAAGGCATGGTATCCAAGGGGCAAAGCTACATTCTGGTGGGAAATAACTGGGTTCAGAGGTTTAGAAAGTACCAGAAAGTTCCTAAAAGAGGAAGAAAACAACTTTTAGGAGTCCAGGCCAATCTACTCAGGATTCCCAGAAAACAAATGGCTAATACCTATGATACCCTGGTTCGGAGATTGAGACAGGATTGACAAGCCAAGGCAGGACTAGATGAAGGGCAATCTGGGAGCTTGGTGGCCTTATCCAGTTAGGTAACTGGTGAAGGAGTAAAGTTATCCAACATGAGGAACATGATAACAGGAGATTCAGAGGCCTTGTGAGTAGATGATCTAGATGGTTAGAACTGGTTATTTGGATTAGTCTATTTCATGCTGAAATGCCAGGCTCCACAGCTTACTGTTACCATGGTGCCACCATAGTACCGATCAGTTCCCTTCAGTTCAACACACACTAAGTCTCAGTGCGACAGTGTTGGTGAAGAACGGTAGAAATGAACTTGTCTCATTTTTAAAAAAAATTTTTAAGTAGAACCCAACTTTTGTTTCTTGAGCAAGTTAGTGCTTTGGAAAAAAAGGTCTGTTTCAACTTTTGAAAACTTAAGAGACATAAAAAGTAAATACAGTGTCTATTCTTGGATTAGATTCTGGGCCAAACCAGCTGCAAACTGCTTTATTTGGCAGATTCTGAATATGGACTAAATGTTGATTTTAGAGATTTTTTTTCAGGTGTGAAAATATTTTGGTTCTGTAGGGACATGCTTTTTGAAGATGCATATTGAAGTATTTCATTTAGGGACTGGCATGTATAGTTTACTTTATAATACTTCAGTGTAATAAAAATAATGAATTGAAAGAAAAACACAAGAATTTACAGGAAAAAAATAGTGCTCATTCATTAGGCAAAGTATCAGAGTAAACATTTTCGTGCATGAGAAAAAAAATGAAATCAATTAATGAAACAAACAAAAAAGAGAATATGAATGATATGCTTCACATTTTTAAATGGTAATAATGAATGCTATATACTTAATTTTCATAATCATTTGGAAACTTTCTTGCCTGAAATTTCACTTGGGCATTGTATTTTATTTTCTTTGGTTGAATAAAATAAGTTTAATAAAATAACTTCTCCATGGTTCTAATCTCATGACTAAGGTGTCGATCCATACCTACCTGGTTGCAATAAGGCTGTACAAATAGAATTACTTGAATTCCTGAGACAGAATGAATTCCTGAGATACATGTTACCTATGTAAACATTTTTTAAGGAATCTGAGGGGAAAACATTCCTTTCAACTCCTTTCCATATAGAGGCTATATGACCTTGGCACTGGCACAGCTTCATACTAAAAGATAAGCTCTTGGGGAAGAATTCCTTCCCATAATATTCTGAAATAAAACATAACAGTAAAACTAAAGAAAAATGTGGTTCTACAGAAAATAATCTAGAAATGAATAAACTCTTGTGTTTTGTCAGGCCAACTCTTTTGGGCTACCATCTCTGTCACCACACACCACAAAACAGAAACCTAGACCATGATAAAAATCCCATGGACAAAGGAACCTGGTAGGCTGCAGTCCATGGGGTCGCGAAGAGTAGGACACAACTGAGCGACTTCACTTTCACTTTTCACTTTCATGCATTGGAGAAGGAAATGGCAACCCACTCCAGTGTTCTTGCCTGGAGAATCCCAGGGACGGGGGAGCCTGCTGGGCTGCCATCTATGGGGTCACACACAGTCGGACACGACTGAAGCGACTTAGCAGCAGCAGCAGCAGCAGCAGACCATGATAAAGCTTGATATGACTCTTAGATATAATTAGCAAGGACAAATGAAAACTTACCAGGTTCTTGAAGTTTAAGATCTTGTAAATCAAGACTTTCATTTTCCTTGAAGAATATTTGAAACTTTTCAAATGTAGCTGCATAGAATTGGGCAGATTCAAATGCTGCCTGTATGGCTTCCTAAACATTATATAAAATAAAAACAAACAAAACTATATTTTTCCTGAGCAGAATTTAATTCTATACAACTAAAAAATGAAGATGCACACTATGCTGTGACCTGGGGATATATAAGTGAGAGAAAAGGTACCATCCTTGATGACAAAGGGCAGTTAATAAATTCTCTTATGAAACTTAAAAAAAAAATACATCTTTAAATGTGACTTTCAAAGAATTGTTCCTTATGATTAAAAAGAAGTAAACTTGTAATTTTTTAGCTTCATGGTGAACTTATACATCACTAGTAGGTATATGGCAAGAGACAATGTCTACTTATTTTCCAAATTGCAAAGTTTATATCTTGGTTTAAGTGTTTTTGAGTGAAGGCAAAACCATTTAGCATATATGCAAAATTACTTGCCTAATCTCATTATTAAATTCTCTATGCTGGCAAGTCTCCTATTTCAAACTGTCTTCAGAATTTGCCCTAATAAATACTTTCCGTCACTTTGCTTAAACTTGGCGCAAACCTCCACTTTCCTACAAGACGTTTCCTATAATACCATGTCAGTACACATTATCATAGTTCAATGGCATCATAATGCCTTCAAATGGCAGTCAGGACTTGTTTCTTGTTGATCTTAGCCTGTTAGTCCCTGGCTACACTCCACTGCCTTCTCTTAATATTTCCTACTAAGACTTCTTGCAAATGACTGCAATTTGCCCCAAGGAAAACTAGAGATGATCAATGGAATTGCTCATTCCCAACACACCAATGCTAGGGTAGGTGGCTCAGACGCTTGCTTTACATACTTAGTGGGTAGTGGTAGAAATTTTAATTACAAACAATAGTACATACCCTAGATGGCTATATTTAGATATTTGTTCATTTATTTCCTTTCAATAAGCTTCGTATATAACCTTCCAGAATGTTTCTGCTGTTTATTTTTTTACATTAAAAATTGAAGGGAAGATACCATGTCAAAGTATATCTCCTTTGAGCAGATTTAATAGTGTCTCTGGTACATGATCATGCAAGTGTTAGACAGAAACACAATGGGTGACCCCAAAATGGAAAGCTCCACCAACATGTTCAAATATGATTTTTAAAACCTCACAGCATAGTTGCTGGAATAGTTCAAAGAATTCCATATACGGTCACTGAATTCCTTAAATTTTAATAATATATCACATTTGCTTTATGACTTTCTCTCTATACATTATTTTACTCTGAACCATTTGGAAGAAAGCTTCAGACACAAGATATTTCTAACACTAAATATTTCAGGGTTTATTTAATAAACACAAAAATATTTTCTTAAACTGCCATAATATTAATATAATGACTTAAATCAGGAAATTAGCATTGATATTAATACTATTATCTAATTACAGGCCTTTATACAAGTTTTGGGAGAAGGCAATGGCAACCTACTCCAGTACTCTTGCCTGGGAAATCCCACGGACGGAGGAGCCTGGTAGGCTACAGTCCACGGGGTCGAGAAGAGTCAAACATGACTGAGCGACTTCAGTTTCACTTTTCACTTGCATGCTTTGGAGAAGGAAATGGCAACCCACTCCAGTGTTCTTGCCTAGAGAATCTCAGGGATGGGAGCCTGGTGGGCTGCCGTCTATGGGGTCACACAGAGTTGGACACGACTGAAGCGACTTAGCAGCAGCAGCAGCATACAAGTTTTGCCATCTCTCCCAATAATGTCTTTCATAGCAAAATAAAAAACTCCCCCCCCCCCCCCCGCCCCGGCCCACTATCCTATCCAGTATCAGATATTGTATCTTGTCATATATCTTTGGTGTCCTTTAATCTGGACCAATTTCTCAATTTTTGTCTTTCATGATCTTTACCTTTTTGAAGAGTATCGTGTGTGTGTGTGTGTGTGTGTGTGTGTAACATTTCTTAATGCTTACATTCAGTTATACTTTGGCAGTAATATGACAGAAATGATGTATGTTTTCCATGTATCATGTTTAAAGGCACATAATGTTGATATGTCCCATTACTAGCGATGTTAACATACTAAAGTGGTATCTGTGAAGTCTGTCACTGTAAATGTACTATTTTCTCTCTTTAAATCAATAAATATCTTATGCAGAAATGTTTTGAGATAAAAGTCCTTTTTCTCACTATACCTTTGCATATCCATTTCAGTAATCATTGGAGATTCTCACCTATTTCTATGGTTGCTGTAGAAGTGGTGATAAAGTGCTATAAAGTGGTCGTCTTTTTTTAGGTTTTCCTTCTACGTTTATTAGTTGGCATTTTACTGTAAGGAATAGCTTTCCATTCTCACTCCATCGATTCATTCATTTACTCATAAAATATGCTTATGTATTCTCATTTTCAAACACTGTTATAACCATTACTTATTTTAATGGTCAGGTTGTTCTAGAGAGACCCTTCAAGTTGGCTTTTTAATCTTTTATGCATGTCTCCATTAGTTCTTAGACATTTTATTTACGTGTGTAGGGGTCGGGGTGGAGGGGCTTTCCTGGTGGCTAGATGGTAAAGAATCTGCCTGCAGTGAAGGAGACCCTGGTTCAATTCCTGGATCGGGAAGATCCCTTGGAAAAGTAAATGGCAACCCATTCCAGTATTCTTGCTTGGAAAATTCCATTGACAGAGGAGCCTGGCAGGCTACAGTCTATGGTGTCACAAAGAGTCAGACATGACTAAGCAATTAACGCTTTCACTTTCACTCATATTTTGGTTCAACAGTATGCTCTGGGCTATTCTTGTACTTCCCTTGTTCTGCTGCTGCTGCTGCTAAGTCGCTTCAGTCGTGTCCAACTCCGTGCGACTCCATAGATGGCAGCCCACCAGGCTCCCCTATCCTTGGGATTCTCCAGGCAAGAACACTGGAGTGGGGTTGCCATTTCGTTCTCCAATGCATGAAAGTGAAAAATAAGTCGCTCAGTCATGTCTGACTCTTCTCGACCCCATGGACTGCAGCCCACCAGGCTCCCCTGTCCTTGGGATTCTCCAGGCAAGAACACTGGAGTGGGTTGCCATTTCCTTCTCCAATGCATGGAAGCGAAAAGCGAAAGTGAAGTCGCTCAGTCGTGTCTGACTCTTAGCGACCCCACGGACTGCAGCCTACCAGGCACCTCCGTCCATGGGATTTTCCAGGCAAGAGTACTGGGGTGGGGTGCCATTGCCTTCTCCCTTGTTCTAGGAATAAGCAATTTCTTCAGAGATAAGGATCTTTCGCTTTGGAATGATACATAGAAACCAAAGTGTGGACACTCAATGTGCTCATCACTTTTAGGATGTCACTGCTTCCAGACCATCTCAGTGAGCAGAACAAGAAACACGCACACGCGCACACCCCCCACAAATATACATACATACACAAAACCCTATATATAGTTCTCTTTCTACTGATTAATTAAAAATTATGAGTTCATAATTCCATTTTCAATATAACACCATTCTGGCCTTTTCTCTTCCATATTTGTACTTCCCTTTCTGAGGATGATAACCTCATTTCATTATCCACAATATATTTAGTTGTTTGCTAAACTACAGAATACACAGAAAGTCATTTCAGAATTGCTAATGCACTAATACCACTGTGAAAAATAAACTAACTGGAATCTAATATTTGTTATAATTACAGTGATCTTTAGCTTAAGGGTATATAGGCAAAACACTGTATTTATTTATTTTTAAGACCTTGATTTAATTTATTAATTTACTTTTAAAAAATTATTTATTTTACTTTATAATATTGTATTGGTTTTGCCATATATTGACTTGAATCCGCCATGAGTATACATGTGTTTCCCATCTTGAACCCCGCTCCCACTTCCCTCCCCATCCCATCCCTCTGGGTCATCCCAGTGCACCAGCCCCGAGCATCCTGTATCCTGCATCAAACCTGGACTGGCGATTTGTTTCACATATGATATTTTACATGTTTCAATGGCATTCTCCCATATCTTCCCACCCTCGCCCTCTCCCACAGAGTCCAAAAGACTGTTCAATACATCTGTATCTCTTTTGCTGTCTCGCATACAGGATTATTGTTACCTTCTTTCTAAATTCCATATATATGCGTTAGTACACTGTATCGGTGTTTTTCTTTCTGGCTTACTTCACTCCGTATAATAGGTTCCAGTTTCATCCACCTCATTAGAACTGATTCAAATGTATTCTTTTTAATGGCTGAGTAATATTCCATTGTGTATATGTACCACAGCTTTCTTATCCATTCATCTGCTGATGGACATCTAGGTTGCTTCCATGTCCTGGCTATTATAAACAGTGCAGTGATGAACACTGGGGTACACGTCTCTTTCAATTCTGGTTTCCTCAGTGTGTATGCCCAGCAGTGGGATTGCTGGGTCGTAATGGCACCCCACTCCAGTATTTTTGCCTAGAAAATCCCATGGATGGAGGAGCCTGGTAGGCTGCAGTTCATGGGGTCGCTAGAGTAGGACACGACTGAGCGACTTCACTTTCACTTTTCACTTTCATGCATTGGAGAAGGAAATGGAAACTCACTCCAGTGTACTTGCCTGGAGAATCCCAGGGATGGGGAAGCCTGCTGGGCTGCCGTCTATGGGGTCGCGCGGAGTCAGACACGACTGAAGCAGCGCAGCAGCAGCAGCATGGCAGTTCTATTTTCAGTTTTTAAGGAATCTCCACACTGTTCTCCATAGTGGCTATACTAGTTTGCATTCCCACCAACAGTGTAAGAGGGTTCCCTTTTCTCCACACCCTCCCCAGCATTTATTGCTTGTAGACTTTTGGATAGCAGCCATTCTGACTGGCGTGAAATGGTACCTCATTGTGGTTTTGATTTGCATTTCTCTGATAATGAGAAAACACTGTATTTAAAAGTTACTTGTTTGAGTGTTTTCCCCTTCCTCACAGTGTGGTTATTCATTTGAAATATAGAATAGTACATTTGTTTTTTAATGCATCTATTTTAAGATTTTTTTTTCCTCATTCTCATAGCTTTCCTGTTGTTGTTTAGACACTAAGCTAGGTCCCACTCTTTCCTGACCTCATTGATTGTAGCCTGCATGGCTCCTCTATCCATGGGACTTTCCAGGCAAGAATACTGGAGTAGGGTGCCGATTCCTTGTCTAGGGGATCTTCCTGAGCCAGGGATCGAACCCACGTCTCCTGCATTGGCAGATGTATTCTTTACCACTAGGGAAGCACATCGATTTTTAAAGAACTATACTGGACTATACTAAAAGGTATGCTCAGAACTACGTGTGACTCTTCTCATCTTTTCTACTCCAAACCCATCCTGTCTACACCATTCCCACTGTCTTCTCTAGGGAACCAATTTCCTTAGTTTCTGGTTTATCTCTTCCTTCTCCCTATTTTCTGACATAAAAAGTAGCACACTATAGATATTCTTGTCTAATTTGATTTTTCCACCTAACAGTATATCCTGGAAATCACTCCATAGATAATAAATTTTCATGTTACTTAGGTGTATTTCTGGGCTTTTTATTCCATTTCACTGGCCTGATAAATATGCATGTGCCAATATGACAATCTTTTAATTATAGAGTTTATATTTAATACTTGGCTAGAATAGTACCCCAAATAGCTTTTCTTTTTTAGAGTTTTCCTAGCTTCCATGGATGTCTATTATTCCTTATAGGCACTGACTCAATGGACGTGAGTCTCAGTGAACTCTGGGAGTTGGTGATGCACAGGGAGGCCTGGCATGCTGCGAATCATGGGGTCGCAAAGAGTCGGACACGACTGAGCGGCTGATCTGATCTGATCTGATAAACCTAACATGCTTTACAATAAGTTTATTATTATTATTATTTTATTGGCATTTGTATTACATTTATAAATTAACCTAGGGAGAACAGAAGCCTTTATTATGTTGAGTCATTCCATCTAAGAACATTTATCCATGTTTGTGTCTTCCAGAAGCCTTTAAGAAAACTTAAAAGATATTCTTATATAGATTTTTTAGCATTTCTTACTAGGTTTATTCCTAAATATATTATCTGCTTTGTTGCTATTACAAATGGAGATTTTTCCACCAGGCATTTTCAGTATTCTGGAACAATTTATGTGACACTGTGAGTATATGGCCTTTGGTGAGTCAATCTCTTTATATATGGTATTTTGTGAATATATGATCTTTGGTGAGTTCCCCTGTGAACCCATTTGGGCCTGGTGCTTTTTACAAGGTATTTCTTTAATAACTTCCTCTGTTTCTGTGGATATTGGCAAGCTTTCTATTTCCAGTGCTGTTAATTTAGATACCCATGTTTCCCTAAAAATACTATCCATTTAATCTAAGTTTTCAAATTTATTTGGATAAATGTCTGCAAGGTTTTCATATTTATTTAGATAAGCCAATTTTTGTTTGGATAAAAATCCCTTGTTTTTTTTCTGTTTCAATGGTTATTTCCTTATTATTTATCACTGATTATGTTAGTTAAGAATTCTATATCCTAATTTACATTTTTCCTACTTGATCTGTCTTCTAATGAAAGCTCCACGTTAAAGACTTCTGTTCACAGTAATTCTGTATATGTACCATATATGTCTCATTGCATCTCTTTGCCTTTTGCATTTCCTGTACTATTTTGTCCGTAGAGATTTATAGCCCTGACTCATGGGACCACAAGTCTTGTTTTCTGTGGTTACATTTGCCTTTACAATATTGAACACTACTCCATATTTTGTCTCTCTGAATTTTTTGTCTTACATTGCCCATTTGTTCTTGCATGCTGTGTGTCTTATCTGTTAGAGCCCTCAGCATATTAAATCATCAGTTCAGTTCAGTTCACTCAGTCATGTCCAACCCTTTGTGACCCCATGGACTGCAGCACGTCAGGATTCCCTGTCCATCACCAACTTCTGGAGCTTGCTCAAACTCACATCCATCCAGTCAGTGATGCCATCCAATTATCTCATCCTCTGTCATCCCCTTCTCCTCTAGCTGGAAAAACCACAGCTTTGACTGGATGGACCTTTGTTGGCAAAGTAATGTCTCTGCTTTTTAATATGCTGTCTAGGTTGGTCATAGCTTTTCTTCCAAGGAGCAAGTGTCTTTTAATTTCATGGCTGCAGTCACCATCTGCAGTGATTTTGGAGCCCCCCAAAATGAAGTCTCTCACTGTTTCCATTGTCTCCCCATCTGTTTGCCATGAGGTGATGGGACCAGATGCCATGATCTTAGTTTTCTCTATATTGAGTTTTAAGCCAATATTTTCACTCTCCTCTTTCACTTTCATCAAGAGGTTCTTTAGTTCTTCTTTGCTTTCTTCCATAAGGGTGGTGTCATCTGCATATTTGAGGTTATTGATATTTTCCCTGGAAATCTTGATTCCAGCTTGTGCTTCATCCAGACCGTATTTCTCATGATGTACTCTGCCTGGTGGCTCAAATGGTAAAGGGTCTGCCTGCAACGTGGGAGACCCAGGTTCAATTCCTGGGTCGGGAAGATCCCCTGGAGAAGGAAATGGCAATCCACTCCAGCACTCTTGCCTGGAAAATCCCATGGACAGAGGAGCCTGATAGGCTACAGTCCATGGGGTTGCAAAGAGTCGGACATGACTGAGCGACTTCACTTCACTTCACTTCACTCTGCATAGAAGTTAAATAAGCAGGGGGACAGTACATAGCCTTGATGTACTCCTTTTCTGATTTGGAACCAGTCTGTTGTTCCATGTCCAGTTCTAACTGTTGCTTCCTAACCTGCATACAGATTTCTCAGAAGGCAGGTCAGGTGGTCTCGTATTCCCATCTCTTTCAGAGTTTTTCACAGTTTATTGTGATCCACACAGTCAAAGGCTTTGGCATAGTCAATAAAGCAGAAATAGATGTTTTTTTTTTGGAGCTCTCTTGCTTTTTTGATGATCCAGCAGATGTTGGCCATTTGACCTCTGGTTCCTCTGTCTTTTCTAAATCTAGCTTGAACATCTGGAAGTTCATGGTTCACATAATGTTGAAGCCTGGCTTGGAGAATTTTGAGCATTACTTTACTAGCGTGTGAGATGAGTGCAATTGTGCAGTCATTTAGCATACTTTGGCATTGCCTTTCTTTAGGATTGGAATGAAAACTGACCTTTTCCAGTCCTGTGGCCACTGCTGAGTTTTCCAAATTTGCTGGCATATTGAGTGCAGCACTTTCACAGCATCATCTTTTAGGATTTGAAAGAGCTCAACTGGAATTCCGTCGCCTCCACTAGCTTTGTTTGTAGTGATGTTTCTTAAGGCCCACTTCACTTTCCATTCCAGCATGTCTGGCTCTAGGTGAGTGATCATACCATCGTGGTTATCTGGGTCATGAAGATCTTTTTTGTATAGTTCTTCTGTGTATTGTTGCCACCTATTCTTAATATCTTCTGCTTCTGTTAGGTCCATTCCATGTCTGTCCTTTATTGTGCCCTTCTTTGCATGAAATGTTCCCTTGATATCTCTAACTTTCTTTAAGAGATCTCTAGTCTTTCCCATTCTATTAATCATAGTTGTTCTATTAATCATGCATGCATGCTCAGTCTTTTTAGTCGTGTCTGACTCTTTGTGACCCCATGGACCATGGCCTGCCAGGCTCCTCTGTCCATGGGATTCTCCAGGCAAGAATACTGGAATGGGTTGCCATTTCCTTCTCCAGTGACTATTAATCATAGTTGTATGATTATTTAATCATAGTTGCTTTAAATTCTCGGTCTGATATGTCCAATACCCCTGCCATGTCTGGGTCTGATACTTGCTCTGTCTTCTAATATTTTCCCTTTTTAATATGCCTTGTAACTTTTTTTGATAACTGGATATGATATACTTGGTAAAAGGAATGGCTGTTAATAGGTCCTTAGTTAGAGGATGATATGTGTCAGGGAAGGGGATATATTTTACCTTCATCCTTTGATTAGGTCTCAGTCTTTTAGTGAGCCAGTGCCTCTGCACTGTAAGTATCATAAATGTCTCTTGCTTTTTTCCCCCATCTCTCCTTAGGTGAGACAGGATGGCTAGAGTAGGCTGGAGTTGTATATTTCCCTTCCCTCAGGTCAGTAAAGACCTGACAATACACTAGCAAATTAAACTCTGGATAACTAATTTCCTCTAAGGGCAGGCCTTGTTAAGAACAGAGTGCTCTGATATATTTCAAATGATTCCTTTTCCCCTCTCCCTGCTGGAAGCATGAGGAGATCTTTTTCTAATATTTACTGTGAGAACCTGGTTGAGCTCCTGCAGGTAAATTTCATAATACTGTGGGAGTCTCCTATAACTGGGTCCCCGGAGTGTTCTACTCTGAGTTGTTCACACTGAGCTTCCAGCAAAGTACCAATTACAGTTCTGGTTTTCCCGTCCTGGCACTGGTTCTTACTGAGGTTTCTGCCCATGAGTCTCTGCTCTCAGAACCATGCCTTCTGGTATATATTACTCTGTCTCTCTAATCTTGAGGGCTGTGGTTTTCCCTATGCCTTCGCCTCTCTTCCAGACCCATTAACAGTCTGTTCAATCAATGTGTTCAGCTTTTTACTTGTTAGGATGGAGTGGCAACTTCCAAGCTCCTTACATGTGGATCTACAAATAGAAAGATCAGTCTTTTTACCAGATATCTCTTGGTTGGATGAAACTCATCTTCGTTCCACAAAAACTCCAGATCAGCATCAAGTTCTCTAGGTCACATTGTCTTTCTAAAACTACTTTTTCTATGGCCTTGCTACTTGAAGGACTGGCTTATCTAGATAAAAATTCTTGATCACACTTTTTCCCCTTGAGTTTCATTAAAAAGTGCTGTTCCATCATCACCTTTCTTTATATGTCATTTTGAGAAGCCTGATGCTAGTTCCATATGTTATGTTATTATTTTGCTTTGAGAACTGGAGGAAATTTTTTTTTTTTCTTTGAAAGATAGTAGTTTCAAGAGTACGTATCTCAGAGTTAATTGGTCTAGGTCAATTTTCCAAGGTACTCTGCATATAGATTCACAGTTTCTTTTCTTGGACTATAGTTATATGCTTGTTCTACCCCTTGTTTTGTTTTTCTTCTTCAGAGACTTTAATTATATGTATATTATTTCTTCTTTGCCTGTTTTCCATTTTGATTATTTTCTTCCTAACCATTTTTTTTCTTATATCTTGTACAGTGGTAAAGAATCTGCCTGCCAATGAAGAAGACACAAGAGATGTGGGTTCTATCCTTGGGTCAGGAAGATCCCCTGGAGTAGTAAATGGCAACCCACTCCAGTATTCTTGCCTGGAACATTCCATAGACAGAGGAGCCTGGTGGGCTACAGTCCATAGGGTCGCAAAGCGTTGTACAAAACTGAGCAACTGAAGACATGCAGAAACACTAGCTTATTTGCATTCTCTTGGGTGTTTTCCTGTCTTTTAAACTTTAGTTTCAGTTTATTCTCCTTTGGACACTATGAAATTTAGTCTACATTTCTGAGATAATTTTGTCTTAAAACAATACCATTTATATTTTAAATTCTGAATTTTTGATATGTTATTTCACACATATTCAGGCTTGAATATGTGTTTGATGTTATATACTTGAGTTTACAGTACAGCCTTTGTTTCATGGCTTTGAGGGGGAAGAGAAGGAATATTCATTAGCTTTTTTAATCTTCATTTTTATGATTTTTCCCTATGGTAACTTCTCATGTGTTTAATATATTTTAATTAATTCAGTTCATGGATTTGGAGTAATCTATAAGATTTATAATTCAAAGGCATTTTATATTGTAAGTGTAGCAATGTACAGATTACTTTATTTTATCATCTGGTTGTGGGGAGTCAGGTATATTCTGATTTTTTGGTTCTTTTTTGTTTAGCAGGACCTTAACTTTTCATCAGTTGCTTTATTTCTTCTGCACCACTCAATGTTCAAATAATGCCTCTTCTTCCTTTTTTTAAAAAAAATTAATTTTTTGGAGGCTAATTACTTTACAATATTGTATTGGTTTTGCCATACATTGACATGAATCCACCACGGGTTTACATGTGTTCCCCATCCTGAACTCCCCTCCCTCCTCCCTCCCCATCCCATCCCTCTGGGTCATCCCAGTGCACCAGCCCTGAGCACCCTGTATCTACCTTATTTTCTCCCCTAGAAGTTATGCCATCTTGAATAGCTTGTGCCTTTATGTCTCTTTCCTATCATCAGTGCTCTGATATACTAGGACTTTAAAAAAATCTCTTAACCATCTAGAGATTAAGTAGCATTCAATTTAAAGATAAGACAGGAAGAAAATATGTTGCTCAGTTAATTAAAAATTTAAAGTATTGTAAAAATGGCTTTAGTAAAAGAAAATATACCTTTATTTGGAAGATAATTGTGTGAAAATTCTTATCATCATCAAATACTGCTGATAAGCTTGGACCAAACCCACAAGTTTTTTCTTCCATTTTGTTGTTAATGTAAGGGCTGGTAAAAGCATCGAAATATGAATCAGGCACGAGATTAGGAACTGATAACACAGTGTTTTGGAAATGATTAATTGCACCTGAAATACCATCCTGTTAGAGAGAAAAGCACAAACAAAAATGTAAATACATATAAGCGTATATATATAAAAATTTATGAATTTTCTAAAATACTAAAATAAATAAGAATAATTCATTCAACCATACCAAGTACTACATTGACTCTAAGTATATGACAAATCAGAAGACGCAGCCCCTGTATTTAGGAACTATGTTTTCTAATTGAGAGAGAAACTGATAAGCAAAAAATTCCAACACATTAAGATGAATATATTATATTCATTTGAAATATGAACAAAACCCAGAAAAGTCATAAGGGAAAGAAGGCCAAGACAGGCCTAAGAATATCAGGGAATGTTTAAAGGGTGGCTAGGGTTTGCCAACCCACTCCAGTGTTCTTGCCTGGAGAATCCCAGGGATGGGGGAGCCTGGTGGGCTGCCGTCTATGGGGTTGCACAGAGTCAGACATGACTGAAGCGACTTAGCATCAGCAGCAGAAGCAGGGCTTGCCAGGTGGTGTTAGTGGGAAAGAACCTGTCTGCCAATGCAGGAGACATAAGAGACACAAGTTTGATCCCTAGGTCAGGAAGATCCCTTGGAGAAGGGCATGGCAACTCACTCCAGTATTCTTGCCTGGAGAATTCCATGGACAGAGGAACCTGGCAGGCTATGGTCCATGGGGTTGCAGAGTCAGACATGGCAGACTAGCAAGCAAGCAATAAAAGTTCATATTCTTTGAGCAGTAATTTCCATTCTAGATATCTATCTTTAGAAAACAATTAGGTATGTAAACAATAATTCATGTGGAACGGCACTCACTGAAGCAATACTTATAGTAAAAACTAATTAGAGAAATACTTTAGTGTTCAAAAATAGAATGGTTAAGTTATAGTATATTTATACAAATGAAAATTAGGTACCTTTTCAAAATGGTGTCTCCAAAGATTGATTAATGAATGACATGGGAAAAGTTTATAATATAATGTTACAAAGCTTATAAAAAAAAAGAGAGAGCAGGATAAAACTGGTGTATAAATCCCATTTTAAAATGCATATGTAACATCTCATGGCAGGTTGAGTGCAGCACTTTCACAGCATAATCTTTTGGATCAAGTATTTGGATCAAGTAGTAGGAGACCATAGTTAATCCAAGCAAGAACACTGTCAGATGTCAAGACTTAAGTATATGATTTTTCCTTTAGATGAAACTCTATGTGTGTATGCATGTTTGAAATGCTAAGAGTAATGACCAAAGTAAGAGTGAGAAAAAAATAGAAAATTCATGATTGATAGTCCTGTTTATACTGCCATTGGCTAATTTGGGGCTACATGAAGCAAAATCTTATGTGTGGTGTGAACATATGAACATGCTTAGCCTACAACTTATCTAGGAATTAAAAATACTCCTGTTGGGCTTCCCTGGTGGCTCAGGTGGTAAAGAATCCATCTGTAATGCAGGAGACCCAGGTTCAGTCCCTGGGTTGGGAAGATCCAAGAAAGGCTATCCATTCCAGTATTCTTGCCTGGAGAATTCTATGGACAGAGGAGCCTGGCAGGCTCCAGTCCATGGGGTTGCAAAGAGCTGGATACGAATGACTGACTAACACTCATGTTGGGAGTAGGGTCCTTCAACAGGAAAGATTAAGTGTTGAGGTTTTCAAGGCCTATCCCTTGGCACTTAAGGAGAATAGACAGCTGCTAGTTGGAGAGAGCTTTCTTGTGTTATCTCCTGTACTCTGTCTTCCATGTTAAGACTATGAATATTCTGGCCTGGAAAGGGCATGAAAATGCAGTGCCTCTCTTATTGGGAACTCCTGAGAGAGAGTCCAACCATAGGGACCTCAGCAGGCTTCTCATCCTTGTAAATATCCTAAACAAGCCTGATGATCTCATAAATTACAGAATCAAAAATTGTTGGAAGAGGAAGCAACCTTAAAACTCACCTGCCTCCTTATTTCACAGATGCATGTACTGAGCCTCAGAAAGGTAAGTGGTTTCCCTAAGGTCAAAGAGCCTACTAATTGAAAAGCCAAGACTAGAATCTAGAGATCCTGATTACTAGTGCTTTTGCACCACAGTACACCAGCTAAAGACAGAAAATATAGTCTCTGATTGGTCTATTAATCTGTGCTTGTACCTGAAGGAGGAAAGCAGAACTCTAAAATGTCTTCCAGAATCCACCCTCCCTGGTTTACATGCCCTGTATAATCTCCTTCTCTTGGGTATGGGCAGTATCTGTGAACATGATGGATGCCATAGTCATGATGAGGTTACATCATAGGGAAAGACAAAGGGACTTTGCAGACATAATTGCCTGTGAGTTAATCAAGAATGTGATGGGACTTCCCTCATCGTCCAGTGGTTAAGAATCTGCCTGCCAATGCAGGGGATACTGGTTGGATTCCGGGTCTGAGAAGATTCTACATGTTATGAGGCAACTACGCCCATGTGCTGCAACCACGGAACCTGCGTGCTGCAACTATTGAAGCCCGGAAGCCCTAAAGCCTGTGCTCTGCAACAAGAGAAGCCACGGTAACGGGAAGCAAACATACCATAATTCGAGTGTAGCCTCTGCCCACCACAACTAGAGAAAGCCTGCATGCAGTAACGAAGACCCAGCGCAATCAAAAATCCATACACAAATAAATAGACATATTTTAAAAAGAAAGGATGTGATGATCCATGGTAGACCTGATTGAATCAAGTGAAAGTTCTTAAAAGAGAGATTGGACCCTTCTCAAAGGACATTCTCCAGCTGGTCTTGAAGAAGCAGACAGACATATGTAACTGGATGGATCTCAGCTGACTTCCCTCAGGAAACCAGGGACTTCAGTCCGATAGCTACTTAGAGATGAATTTTCACAACAACTTGAGAGAAACTGGAAGTGGATCTGCCCGACCCAGGGGTCTAACCCAGGTCTTCCGTATTGTAGGCAGACGCTTTAACATCTGAGCCACCAGGGAAGTCCTCTAAATTCATATACAGACTATATTCTTCTGATAGTATACCCCATCAAGCCCCTAATCTGTCTCAAATGAAAGAAAACGTGCTAAACTTTCAGATACCTTTTATGTAGAAGCCACGCTGTGCACAGAACCAATGCTCTTTTTCTTACGATCCCTTTGGAGAAGTGACAGTAGTGAACCTGCTAATCATTTAACAGTAGAACAACTGCTTCATTTTCCAAGACGTTATTTATACACAGATGTTAAGGGAGGAGACACATACCAGAAAATCTTCCAAAGAAGGCTCAAAGAGCAGTGACTGGACTGTCAAAATCAGTTCTGTGAGAAACATCGGAACGAGAGACTCATCTTCTTCCTGCTTCTCCAACACAGGGGCCCCCTGCAATGAGCACATGTGCATTGTTATAAAGATATAAGTTGTTGTTGGTTAGTCATTAAATTGTGCCTGACTCTTTGCGACCCCAATGACTGTAGCCTGCCAGGCTCCTCTGTCCATGGAATTCTCCAGGCAAGAATACTGGAGTGGGTTGCCATTCCCTTCTCCAGGGGATCTTCCTGACTCAGGGATCAAACCCAAGTCTCCCGGATTGGCAGTTGGATTCTTCGCTGCTGAGCCACCAAGGAGGCCATAAAGATATTAAGTATCAAAGTCTAAAATAAAAAACTCTCTGTATTACAGAAGGCCCATAAACTCATACAATTAGCTGATTTTATAACGTTGGCATGTCTTTCAAAGAAATTAAAATATAAAGGCAAATATGGAAAGATTAAGCAATTATGTAAAACTTTTCTTCTTGTAAAAAAACTATCAACAAAGTGGAAAGGCAAATGACAAACTGGAAAAATGTATCAGTAACGGATATAGCAGATGGAAGGTTGATTATATTTAAATAGAAATAAATTGAAATAGTCAAAAGGAATATATACTAATAACATGATCACTGACAGTAAACAGAAATATACTTAAATAGAAAAATGGGCCAAGATCATAATTTGAAAATTTTTAAAGGAAATGCCAGTCAACATCCTCCTCTTTCTCTTTCTCTTGATACTTTATTCAGTAACATTTATCGAGTATTTACTGATTGCCAGACAGAGTTGAGTATTCATGTAAATTCTATACCAACCATATGTAGTGGGTCTTAGTAGGTATCATTATTACTCCCATGAGAAAGTAGGATCTGGAGAAGGTAAAACATTTCATTCAGGACACACTGCTTCATAAGTGGCAGACCAGAATAGACACCCAGGTTTTTCTCGTCACAACACCTATCCCCCTGTCCTGTACAGGGGTGGTAGTTAAAGAACATAGCATTTTAAAGTAGTGAACTCAACTGAACTGAACTCTACTTTACATCCATCAGATAGACAAAGACTGAGATGAATACTAACATCTAGATTTCACGTGAGCAAAAGTTCATTCTTGAACATTGCTAGAAAGGTTGTAAACGGACACAAAAATTTCTGGGAATTTATGAATCAATTCCAAAAGTCTTAGTGAGTGAACATATTTTTGACCCAACAGTTCCAGATCTAGACATTTCTTCTAAGGGGAAAAAAATCAGAGATGTATGGAAAATGTATAAACAAAGATGTTCTTTGCAGCATTTTTAGAGTAGTGGAAAAGTGATCAACAATAGAAAACTATTTACAAGATTGTATAATACATTTCTATGTGAGAATGTTATATAGAAAAAAATACAAATTGACTTGGGAGATTTTTCATAATATATTGCAAAGTAGAAAAAGCAGCTGATAAAGCCGTAAGTAAAGTATGATTGTCTTTTCACCCTTGGAAATAGATGTCTTGGTATAGTAGAGAATGCTTTTCTTTGTGTATTTCTGTGTTTTTCAAATTTTCTGCACTTAGCGTATATTACTTTTATAATTAGAAAGATAAATGTTACTTTCAAAATGCGATAGTATTGAGAAAAAAAGGAACTAAGAACAAGGGAGGAAAGTAATGAAAAGGCATATGCAATTAAAACTGAACTTTTAGAGAAAATGAAAACTATTACAAAGAGCACCAGCCCTAGAAACTGCTTAGTTGGTTTCCTGGGGATATATAGAGATATGGAGGTAGGAAGCTTGATGAAACCAGATAAACATGTTTTGCTGTATTTTTAGGTACCTGGTATGGCACCTAAAAGATTTCATCTTTTTGCCTTTTCATACTGGCTGTGAGAGTTGGACCATAAAGAAAGCTGAACGCCAAAGAATTGATGCTTGATGTTTTTGAACTGTGGTGTTGGAGAAGACTCTTGAGAGTCCCTTGGGCTGCAAGGAGATCAAACCAGTCAATTCTAAAGGAAATCAGTCCTGAATATTCATTGGAAAGACTAATGCTGAAGCTGAAGCTCCAATACTTTGGCCACCTGATACAAAGAACTGACTCATTGGAAAAGACCTGATGCTGGGAAAGATTGAAGGCAGGAGGAGAAGGGGACGACAGAGGATAAAATGTTGGATGGCATCACCGACTCAATGGACATGAGTTTGAGTAAGCTCCATGGGTTGGTGATGGACAGGGAAGCCTGGCATGCTGCAGTTCAAGGGGTCACAAAGAGTCAGACACAACAGAGCAACTGAACTGAACTGATGGCGCCATAATCCAGGATCGACTAGGGGAAAGTTTATTGGGATAACAGATAACATGCCTTCTCTCTAGAATGCATTGCTACTATTCATTTGTACTATTTAATCTCAAACATCTCAAATTACTCTGTTTCTAAGATCAACATCCTCCCAAGGGGTTATGCACTGAAAGCACCAAGGTTTGCTCCCATGAGTTTCTTCTTCTTGCCTCTAAAACCATTGTTTATCTCTTTCATTTATACCACTTTATCTGCTTCTCTGCCAGTTCATGCTCACAATGACCCCTGAACTATAAGCTTCTTGGGGGCAAGTATTCTGTCTATGCTTTTCATCACTCTGTACCCAACACTGAGCATAGGGGTTGGTACACAGTAGATACTTAAGGAATATTTATGGAGTGAACACATGAGGAACCTTTAGCAAATGCCTGTGAGAGTGACTGCAATATTCAGCACAGTGGATGTTTTCTCTGCTATTAGATACTTGCTGATATGCTGGTTTTCATTCTTCCATTCCATATGTGCATAGTAGACTGTTTATACTGTGAAACCCTCTAAGCATTTCTTCTACTTTTTCCAGTACACAAGATATAGCATAATTCATAGAGCACAGCAAGCACTTCTCAATGAATGTTGCCCAGTGAATTTTTTTAATTGTATCTGAATTTACCTTTTTATCAGTGACTTCAGGTTTCTCTTCTGTAATCCATTTCTGAATGATATCTGCTGAAGGTGTTCGTTTTAATTTGTCAGTGAGGTAATTCAAAAGAGAGCTAGCAGAATTTACTGTTAGGACATGCATTGTATTCTCAATTAGATAGTCATTTAGACGAATAAAACTTGAAAAGGGAAAAAAAACACAGCTTCAGTTTTCTATACTCACTACATATTTTTGAAAGTGACTCTAAAGCAAGTATTTAAATTTTAAAATATAATTTCTCTTTGACTTTCTATTTATATTGTGATATCAGGGATTTACTGTCTAGAAGAGTTGTCTTAGACATTCTTCACTCTAAAACACAAATATACTCAAATATATAGCATCAATTTAGCTAGACGTTCTAGCCATTCCATAGGATATTTAGTGAGCAATATAGTTATGAAAAAAAGCACATAGCTCATCTAGCCAAAGGGGCCATAAGAGGTTTTTTTTTAAATGCTTTAAAGAAGAAATTAGTAAATACACATCTGTGACTTACACTCTAATGGTAATGAAATCTTTGCTATTCAGTAATTGTTGCTGGACAGCAACTGCTAACCCAAAGATGAAAATTTAATGCTTCCCTACTTGAGTGCTTAGAATGCAAACTGAGTCAGCAAGGCACTAGGAATAACTTTTTATTCTGCTTAAGGGGAGCCTAAGGTGCCTCTAGCCTATGATAATAGCCTCAGGGACTGCTTCACTGCTTTCTGTTGCAATACAAGCATTATTATTCGATTATCTCACATTTAAGTGTTAGTCGCTCAGTTGTGTCCGACTCTTTGCAACTCCATGGACTGTAGCCCACCAGGCTCCTTTGGTCAGGGAATTCTCCAGGCAAGAATACTGGAGTGGGTAGCCATTGCCTTCTCCAGGGGATCTTCCTGACCCAGGGATCAAACCTGGGTCTCCTGCATTGCAGGCAGTTTCTTTACCATCTCAGCCACCAGGACTGGGACACAATTAAGGTTAATCAAATAGCTATAAAAGTTGGACCAAGTTAGTGAGCACAGAGTAACAGTCATCAGTGTTTTCTAGTGCCACATACACTTCAGGTAATATTTGATTATTTTGTTTGCAAGGGTTACTTGCAGTGATGAGGTTTTAGAATGATGCAGAATCCAGCTGGGTAAGCAGGTGGATCATAGCTCAGTTGGTAAAGAATCCATCTGCCTGCAATGCAGAAGACCTTGGTTTGATTCCTGGGTTGGGAAGATCTGCTGGAGAAGGGATAGGCTACCCACTCCAGTGTTCTTGGGCTTCCCTTGTGGTTCAGCTGGTAAAGAATCCACCTGCAGTGCAGGAAACCATGGGGTCGCAAAGAGTCGGACATGACTGAGCGACTTTCACTTTCACTTCACTTCAAGCAGGTGGAAGGTCCTGGTGAAGTCTGGAAGGCAGACTTTCTTCCCTGGTCTCCTGGTGACAAAACCTGACTCAGAAAGGCGGTGAACTTGGTGTGGCCGTACAGCTGCCTGTAATTCTTTAGGGATCAAGACAGGTGGAGCAGGCCCTCCAGATCACTGGAAAGTCAAAGTGTCAGTCGCTCAGTGGTGTCCAAATCTTTGCGACCTATAGACTGTAGCCCGTCAGGCTCCTCTGTCCATGGAATTCTCCAGGCAGGAATACTGCAGTGGATTACCACTTCTTTCTCCAGGGTATCTTTCCAACCCAGGTATTGAACCCGAGTCTCCTGTACTACAGGCAGATTCTTTACTGTCAGATCCACTGGAGAAGACTCCAAATCTCTATGTGCCTGGCTTATTACTATCACCTGCCTGATACTCCTGACTGGGCCAGAGGGAAACAAAACCTTAGAGATCAACGAGGAGTTCTTGGCCCTTGGACATACCCACCACTCTCTTTGGATGCTTTGCTGGGTGGCAGCTGGAGGGGTGGGTTTCTGGGGCCTTCATTCAGGTGACCAGGTCCCCCAATCCCTCATTACTACTAGCAAATCCTGTGATAAAGGCTTTAACTTTAAAAGTTTTTTTTTTTTTTTGCTGTGCTGTGTGGCATGTGGGATCTCAGTTCTCCAACGAGAGATCAAACCCTCACCCTTTGTATTGGGAGTGTGGAGTCTTAACCACTGGGTTACTAGGGAAGTCCCGAAGGCTTTGACTTTTAATGAAACCTGAGAAGGATGGAAGCTCTAGTTTTTCTTGAAAGAAAGAATAACCATTTACCATGTCAGCCTCATGCAGTGATGCCTTTTGCTGGCCTGCTCTGTGTAGGTCATTTTCTCAGCGTCTCCTGTAGGCAACTCAATGAAACTTCCGCTTTCTGGCATTTTAAAATGACCTATGAACAACAGAAGAGGCAGTAACAAGAATCTTTCTGTAAAAATTCCATTTCTTTCAATATGGATTAAGAGACAAGTAAAATTCAAAACTTACAAAATGCTTTGGTTCATGAGATATTTCAGACGCCAGGAAATAACCCAGTTATTCAAACAAATTCCACATCAAAGGATTTCAACTCAACAAAAGATGCTAGACAGCTTGCTAACATCCCTTTTAATAGGATCTGATTTTTAGGAACACTTTTACTCTTCTTTTCTGCCTGCATAAAATTTTCCTTTAGCCTTCCTGCCAGGTGGGGCCCGTCCTGAGATTGTCTATACTAATAGGTCGGACATACATTTAAGCAGAGAGACCCTGAGTCAACTATAAAATGCTTGTGAAAGAAAGGTTCTGTAAACCAGTTTAGAAATACCATTACATAAGCAGGGGTAATGCAAGAAAGATTCAGTATTTACATGTTTTTCCCCACTTTAAAATATACAATGAATTTATAATCTATCAAGCAATGTTTGGGATAACTGAAATATAGGATCATTATTTTAAACTTAGGGCTTCCCAGGTGCCTCAGTGGTAAAGAATCTGCCTGCAGTGCAGGAGACGTGGGTTTGATCTCTGGGTCGGGAAGATCTGGAGAAGGAAATGGCAATCCACTGCAGTATTCTTGCTTGGGAAATCCCATGGAAGAGGAGCCTGGTGGGCTACAGTCCATGGGGTTGTAAAAGAGTCAGACATGACTTAGCAACTAAACAACGGCAGTTTAAACTTAAGAAAAGTAGAAAGGAAACAAGTTAACATTTCAGAAAGCCACCACTTCTAGTCCAGCGGCATTCTTTCCCTTTCATACCCTCAGAAGATTCACGTGCACAGTCATCGGGAATAAATCCTGCAGCACGTAGAGCAACTCGACAAGCTTTTCTGACCACATCTTTTGCCTCGTTTCGAAATTCTTCTAGGCGCTCTGTCACCTAGACATTGATGAATATATATCATTGGTGGCACCAAAGTATCAAAAATGGGGGAAAACTCTTGAAAATGATAGACAATTTTCTCACCTCTCCTACCCGTACAATTTGTGCAGCTTTAAATTCTTGCAGGGTGTAGGTATGATATTTTTCAATAGAACATAGTCCCATAAAACTCAATTGATAACACAATTCATTTATTTTAAGGAGAGCTGGTCGCAAATACTGAATGAAAATAAAAAAATTATCATTGTTTAGTTAAAAAAAAAGCTGAAATTTTAAGGTATAAAATATTTGGAAAGCAAGAATGGGAATTAAGAAAAATAAATAGCTCTATATGTTAATTTCAGCTACAACTACAAAGAACATACATTAATAAGGGATACTTCTGAAGTTCTGTTCTGGAAGTATTTTTTGAATTATCATTTTCAATTTGTCTGAATTCCTTTCTTTTCATTTTGAATACACATGCTTTAGCTATAAAGTTGAGAGCAAGAAACAGAGGAGTGGGCCATATCTTAAATTTCACTAGGTTTGACTAACAGCTAGTAAAAGATTCTTAGTGTTCCTGAGGACTTTACAATGTCCAGTCACCACGATAATGGAGGTGCCTATCTATTGATCTAAGAGGGTATGATATAGAACAAAGACAAATTTAACTCTACAATTTCAGTGGGTAACAGTCACTATTAAGAATCTATTTTGCAATGTAGATTATTTGTGGAATAATGTCACATAATGTAACTTAATCTTCTGCTATGCCATCATCATAAATCTGGGTTCTAGGATGTTGACTTTGAAGGCATATGTTCCAAGATTGTTTCTAGGTCATTCCTGCTCACTTCTAATCTAATCAGAGGAGGAGCAGATACATTATCTTTTTTAAAAGTTTAATTTACTTATATGTGGTGCTGGTTTAAGTATTATATACAGCACACTCTTGGACTCCTTTCCAGGAGTGTCTAAAACAGGACAAACAATGGTCATTTAGACCTCATGAAATAGTGTTTTAATTATTTATTCTAAGTGCAAATAAAAGGAAGTTACAATTAGTAGAGTCCTCAGTGAAGAGATTTATTTGAGAAAACATCTAGGAAGTCATGTAGCCCCTAAGATTCATTTCATGGAGGAATTTTCATGATAAAAAGAAACAAAATACAATATTGTAAATCAACTATAATTCAATTAAAAAAAAGCAGAAGTTTACAGGCTATGTTTCTGAGTTGAAATAAGATATTAAATGAATTAATATGAAAACAGGAGTAGAAACGAGACTGTAATCAAAATTGGGTAGCAAAAGTAAGAAAGTCCAGTGTACTGTGGAGAAAAAGTCCTTGAACCAAAAATATAAGTTCTTTTGGTAAAGGGATAAATAGCTAGGATCCAGGTGGACAGCAAAACTGGTATTGATGGTCTGCCAAAAAGTGAGAGTTTGACAGTGGGAATTTGGGGGATATATATATATATATATATATATATAAAACCTGAGAAATTACTTTGGCTTAACTTAAATATCTGGCTATCAGCATAAAGGACAAAAGTGAAAGTTGTTGTGAATGTAAGAGAGACAGCAGGTGTTTTGTTTTTTCCTCTCATCATTGTTTCTGCTGTTAGCAAATTTCAGATGGAATTTGGGTTAGGTGGTTCATTCCTGGGCTGGTATATCAAGAGTGTCCATTGAAGGTGATAAGCATTAGCATGATTTTAATATTTTATAATAAGTATAAGTAAACTATAACCTTTAAAAATTATAAATCACTATGTTGTACACCTGAAACATGTAATATTATATGTCAATTGTGTCTCAATAAAAATTTAATTAATTAACTGAAACACAAACTACTAGAGTCAATAATAAATTCTGCAAAATTTTAGGAAACAGGCTCAATATACAAATGTCAATTGTATTGCTATATAGACTGTATATATATACACACACACACACACACACACACACTATTTATATATGGGGCTTCTCAGGTGGCTCAGACAGTAAAGAATTTGTCTGCAATGCAGGAGACTCAGGTTCAATCCCTGGGTCAGGAAGATCCCCTAGAGAAGGGAAAGGCTGTCAATAGGTGGATGGATAAATAAAACATATGTATCCATACGATGGAATATTATTTACCAGTAAAAGGAAATGCCACGCTACTATATAGGTCCATCTATGTAGTAAACATGCTAAGTTAAAAAAGCCAGTCACAAAGGACCACATATTGCATGTTTCAATTTATTTGAAATGCAGAGTGGACAAATCAAGAGAGAATATGTAGATTGGTGGTTGATCAGAGCTGGGGCAGGGGTTGGTTTGGGGGAGTCAGGGAAACGTGATGCTAATCAGGGAGAGTGATCACTCTTTTTGGAGTGATAGAAATGTTCTAAAATAGACCATGGTGATGGTTGATCATTCTATGAATATATTATAACCATTCAATAGCATACTCTAAATGAATGAATTGTATGAATTCTATTTCAACAAAGTTGTTATAAGGAAATGTGGACACAGATGCTAATAAGGTTGGTTACTAAAAATAATAAAAAGAAAAATTTCAAGGATATCCCTTCAACATGGTCAGAAAAGAATGAAAAGAACCAGCCTTCCTAGTTAACTTGTAAATATAAGACTAGTGGTGTGTCGTAATGATAGCATCTAATATTAATAGATATTTAAACCAACACAATGGGTCTTTTGGTTGTATCAACCTAAGATTAAAATGATGTGAACTTTCTAGTCTGCTTGGACTACATTAAAGAGAAGATATTATCAAGGTCAAAGGACTATTGGTATGAATGGTGGGCAAAGAGAATGACAACTCTCAAGCACATGATATAAGAAAACAAACTTAAGGATTGAGAGGTTAAAGGGAGGAAGTACTAATCTATTTATCTAGGAATAAATTAATGAAATATATAATGTCCAAGACATGGTAAAAGATGAAAGGTGGTAAAACAGTGGTAAAATAGGTTAAAATGATTGATAGATCCTTAGTGAAATTAGAGGTCTAGGGGCTGAGTTTGATATCAAGAAGGATTAGAATCTTTTCGACAACTCAGAATGCTTGACTGGATGGAGGACTTGAGATGGTACATCTTATATACTTGTTTTTGTACTAACATCTTATGTGAGTTGTATTTCTTTCAAGTTCATTTATTGTGCAACTGATGTCTTGATAACTATCTTTCAGATTACCATATGCAAAGAGAAGGAAATGACCAGTAAAATGCAAACTTGAAGTTTCTGATGTGAGAGGGTGGTGATTCAGTATCATAAAATAGACATAAAATAAGCGTGATTACAGTTCACTCCCAGGGGCCAATCAGAAAACTTCTACTGCAAGTTGAAATTCAAGAAGTAGAGATTTTAAATATGGTCACATACACTTTAATAGTTCCTTTCCCATGATTATCCCTTCCTCCAAAGTAAACACTAAAAATTTCCCTACTGTTTGAATTCATGATTGAAAACACATGCTACATTGGGAGATACTGCCCCATGAAAGCAAGCCCACAAACTATTTTGGACCATATAGTCCAGAGGGTCTCAAAGATGAGAAGAAGTAATAGGAGTTGCTAGCCTGCTCTATTCAAGAGGATAAACAATTTTCCTGATCAACAACAAAGGGAATTGTGAACCTAAGCCTCTGAGGCTGCTTCTAAACAAAGGGGACCTGTGCAAACCCTAGGTAAAATGTAAAAACACATTAGACCGCCAGACCCTTAAATGACAAATAGGGCAAGAACTGTCAATTCTCTTAATAGAGGAAATATTCTATTTTTGAGATTAATTTTTTTCTGTTAGTAATTCTCTTAAAATATGATTAACAAATACGTACATGATTAACAATGAACAGATCTTTTTGTAGAGATTTTCGACATCCACTGATTTTTTTGGAGCGAACATTCTTCTTCCACACATTAAAAGCCTTCCATTTCCGAAAAAGTGAAAATATGGGAATCTTAGTGAGTTCTCTGTGATATAGATATTCCTGTTCCCATCGATCAATTTCGATAAATTCAATGTCATTATTATAAACATGTGTTACTGCCTTTTTGCTAATGGTATAATAGTCATTTTTATTGATGTTCTCATAATTCACAACCCTATGAACAAATAAAAATTGGAGCAAGTGAATACAGTATTCAACATAAAATTAAGCAATTGCATTACTATTTTGTTTTAAAAAGGTAAGAGATTTCTGGAAAACAAATGTTTAAAAATTTAAAAAATTCTAGCAGACCACTTTTAGACTGAATAAAGTATTCAAGAAAAGGGAGCTGCATTAACAACAGTTGGACTTACAGTAACTCTTACGGATTTTACAATTTTGGCAATATGTTTGATAATTTCAGTTATGTAATTTTTACAAAACCAAACCAATTGTGGATTTTTAAAGTGAAAGATAACTAGAAATAAGTTTTTATTTATCATTGATTGTTTAGAAGCTATTCAATAATAATAGTGTGAAAGAGTTTTACTCTACCCAATATTGACAGAACTATGAAAAAGATCAAAACAAGAAAATAAGAATTACATCAGAAAAAAAAAGAATTACATCCGAATCAAGACCCAGATTAAACTTTAAAAAGTCCAATTTATCATCACATATCAAAATAACTGTTAATGAGAAATTGCTTATTTCAAGATATTCCTCTTTCAACTGTCATTCAGGGTATCCATCAGCCTCATTCATAATAAGAAATAGATCAAGCAAAGAAGTAAAGCAAGAATTGGATAAAAACCAGAGCACGGATAGGAGCGGGAAGCAAAGGAATGAGAATAGATAGGGCGATTCCCTAAAACTTCTTAAAATCTTGCTTACAGACACAAAGATATTTTCTGTAATTTTAGCTATAGCACTGAAATATTGGATATTATTTAAATGTTTTTAACAGACAAAAGTGCAAAATATGACATGGCAAAAACAAAACCTCAAATTGTTTCTATGTTAAACTATGCAAAAACTGTAGTTATGTTATACAATAATTCTAAAAATCACTAAACAAAATTCAGACAGGAACTCTCCAGTAAAAATCAACTGTTTCCCGTTTCTATTTTTCTCTTCCAGTCCTTAGCTCTGCATTTTGAACCTGAGTTCATGATCTTTAGCACAGCCTTCAGGTAACATGTAAAATACCTGAAATTACACTTAAATAAATTTTTGTAGATATGCGTGATAAATTGTTTAAGGGATTGGAACAAAATTCTCATATGCTTTGTGTCTGTTAATCAAAAAATGATGAACCAGTGGCAAAAATGATTTTTAGGTTTAAATTTCTATTTTTGTTTTAATAACACTAAGAAAAATATTTAAAAATTAGGGCATACAGGGCCAGAATGAAAGTGAACTCAAAGCAAGAGCTCTTCAAGTGAGCACAAAAGAGAACTAGGGGGCTGGTGGGCTGTGGACTGGGAGAATCTCAAACGTCTTTCCCCCAATTGAGTGCTGTAACAGAAGAATTTCAACTTGCTTAGCTCCTACCTAACAGCACTGTCTGACTTTGTCTGTGTTCTGACTGACTCACAGCAGAAACAGTTGGGAAAATGCCAGGTACTACATGTTGCTGGTAAGTTGTATAGAAAATGTTGAAATGTTTTTCCTTTTTTCTTTGTTAACAGCTTAACATATAATTAGGACATTCTTCAAGTGATTCTCTACAAAGTGGGAAATTTCAACTTGTCTCTGAAACTGTAATCAACCTTAGATGTTTCATTAACTTCTGTCATCTAACCAACCTAAAAGCAAGAAAAACTGTTCACTAATGGCCCTGGTGTGTGCATGTCTAGAAAACTTACTCTGTGTGTGTCTATATGCTACTAAAGGCCCTTCGATTGATAGAAGATAGCAGGCATGGTCCATGATGTTGAATTTTAACTTATTGGTTCTCAGTGCCACAAAGAGATCCTTTTTATTTACATTTTCCTACCTACTTTGGCTACCTCATGCGAAGAGTTGACTCACTGGAAAAGACTCTGATACTGGGAGAGATTGGGGGCAGGAGGAGAAGGGGATGACAGAGGATGAGATGGCTGGATGGCATCACCGACTTGGTGGATGTGAGTCTGAGTGAACTCCCAGAGTTGGTGATGGACAGGGAGGCCTGGCGTGGGGTGATTCATGGGGTCGCAAAGAGTTGGATACGACTGAGCGACTGAACTGACTGACTGACTGACCTATTCAAGATTCTCATTCTCAAATCCTTAAGCCTTTTCCTCCACTCTACATCTCTACTGCTCATAGGGCAAACACACACATGAGAGTCTTTTTAAAATTTGGATCATCAGCATAAAAATCACCTGGGCTGCTTAAGAATCCAGATTTCTGGGTCCAACACAGAACCGGAATCTTTATGTATAGAACTTGAAAGTCTAGCTTGGCACATTTCCTGTGTGATTCTGACGCACAATAATGTTTGTAACCACTGAATTCTACTTGAAAGCAAATCAACAACAACAAAAACATGGTGGTGACATGATGAGCTCTCTTTCGTACCTTCACTTGAAAATCTTGTCCCAGAACTTCCCTGGTGGTCCAGTAGCTAAGGCAACATGCTCCCAGCCTATGTTGGATACCTGGTCATGGAACTAGATGCCACATGCCACAGCTAAGAGTTCACATGCCACAACTCAAGATCCCACGTGCTCCAACTATGACCTGGTGCAGCTAAATAAATATTTTTTTAAAGAAAAACTTCACTGTACCTTCACTGTGTTTTATCCCCTTGAGTACATTTTTCATGCTTTCCTCCAAAGACAGATGGAGAGGTTTCACATCACCTTTCTCTGCCTCTCCTTGTATTTGAATACTTTTTCTCTGCATTTGAAAATGTATAGAACTTCACTTTAAGTTGTAGAAAGCTTTCCTTTAGCTTACAGAAAGCTTTCCTTTAGCTTCCTTTATTTTCTTGACCCTGTTGCCCACTTAACTTAAAACCCCCTGTCATCGTCCTTCTCTTAAACTTCCTGTATAATGGTTGTATCCACCCCATCCATTCCTTCTTGTTGTTCAGTTGCTAAGTCATGTGTGACTCATGGACTGCAGCACATCAGGCTTCCCTGTCCATCACTCTGTCCCGGAGTTTGCTCAAACTCATGTCCATTGAGTTGCCGATGCCATTTAACCATCTCATCCTCTGCCACCCCCTTCTCCTCTTGCCCTCAGTCTTTCCCATCATCAGGGTCTTTTCCAATGAGTGGGTCTTTTCATCAGGTGGCCAAAGTATCAGAGCCTCAGCTTCAACATCAGTCCTTCCAATGAATATTCAGTGTTGATTTCCTTTAGGATTGACTGGCTTGATCTCCTTGCAGTCCAAGGAACTCTTAAGAGTCTTCTCCAACACCACAGTCGAAAGCATCAATTCTTTGACACTCAGCCTTCTTTATGGTCCAACTCTTACATCTGTACATGACTACCAGAGAAATGATAGCTTTGACTATATCGACCTTTGTCGGCCAAGTGATGTCTCTGCTTTTGAATATGCTGTTTAGGTTTGTCATAGCTTTCCTTCTTAAAGTTTCTGAAAACGAGTCTTGTTCCTCACTACTCTAATACAGTGATTCTCTTGAGGATCAGCAGGAATTTCCTTTAAGCCCGATCCATTTGGTAGGCAGAAGGGACAGCAGGGTCAAGGAAAGCTTTACAAAAGTTAAAGAAGCATATGCACAGTTCTCTGGAATCCTATTCTGCTGAGACTCTGTAGTTTATTCCTGAGAGGCTGAACCCTAAATATACTCCTGGACTGCTGTGCTGGATTCCTGGACTCCTCACATTGTAAACCTCGACATTCATCTGTTTCAGGAATTGATCCTCTACTCCGAAGTGAGGGCTGCCTATTCAGGACTTCTTGGCATTCAGAATTCGCCTCAAATTTCAACGGCTTCCTTTGTTTTTGTTTTTATTTGTTTATTTATTTTTTGGCTTTGTGTGGCTTGCAGGATAGTTCCCTGACCCGGGAATGAACCCGTGCCCTCACCATTGAAAGTGTAGGGTCCTAACCACTGGATCACCAGGGAATGCCCTCAGCTGCCTCCTTTGGATGTTTGTTTCATCAAGGCCTTTCTTTGAGAAAATAACCAGGAAAATTAGTCTTCCTTTAAGACCTCAAAAGAGAACTTAACTTTTTTAATTGCTGTGCTCTAAAATTCCTACTTTGCTGATAAATGACTTTATGACCCAACTAACTTAAACAGAGATCCTTGGACAGTTAATCAGGCTGAGAAGAATGTCTTGAATAAAATTATACTTAACTGTGTTTTACTGGAAAAAAAAAAGATGCTTGTTGTCTTGTCTTGCTGTTCAATGTAGAATCGTGGAATTCCTTATCAAATTATTCTTTGGTAGACTCTCTGTCCATCTGAAATGAAACTTAGACTCAAGGCTTCTATAAATGTCCAAAGAATGTGTCTTGTTAAGAGACTTGCATGGCCTATCGTGGGAGGTCATCCACTGTCCTGTTATTCTTCATTTCAGATGAACAAAATCTACTGTGGTTCTAAAAAGCATTAATTTTTTATCTTGATTTTTCTAAAACAATCTCAATGTGATTTGATATTTCAAATAGCATCTTTATCTGTTGTTAGTGATAGAACATGGATCCGTCTTTATCTGTTGGTAGTTACAGAACATGCATCCGTTCATCTTTAAACAGATGCACTAGACTAAGACTGCAAAAGTATGAGCCTTCTGATCGAGAATTTTGAACAGCCCCCTACTGCTTATGTCATTAAATCCAAATTATTCTGCCGGCTGTTGTGGCACTCTTCTGTCCATGTTAGTTCCTTCTCTGCCCACACAATTGCCCTTTTTAATCAGGCTGGTCTCGCAATCATCTTAGGCTTAAGATGGTCATCTCAGCACATCTTAGACTGTGCCAGAATGCGTGTGCATGTCTTTGTCCACCTGTTCCCTTTGCCCCTCCTGATTTCTACAAACAAGTGACTAATTCCTTACCTGCTTTTAGGTGCTGGGGTGAATTAGATGAGTCAAATCTAAGCTGTCTCATTATTACACAGTTTTAATCACAGTTTATTACATAATTTTATGATTTGAACATGTTTATTGGACAAAGGTAAACAAGCAAGAGCCTGGAAAGAAATTAGCTATTTCCTGAGTTTCGCATTTGTAAACCTCAGTCTATCTGATGATGGTCAGTATCATGATTCAGTATGCATTTAGATCTAACTTTAACTAGAGAAGGGTAATGGCTTGCTTTGCTTCTGGTTTGATTAACCAGAAATGGCAAAAATAACTGATAAGGAACTCCTAGAATATTAGACTAAAGCATAACTTCCAAGTTTCTTCAATAGTACAGTGCTCTACGGTCAGTGGTTTTCAAAGTATGGTCCTTGGAACAGCAGCATCAACATTATGTGGGAACTGCAAATTCTTAGGCCTCCTCCAGACCAACTGAATCAGAAACTGGGGATGGTTAACAATCTACATTTTAGCAAACCCTTTAGGGCTTGCTGGAGAACCACTGTTCTAGCCCCATGGCCTACAACTCTGATTGAATATTGGGATCATCTCATGAGTTTTAAAGAAATGCTGTTGCTTGGGCTGCACAACAAACCAATTAAATATAACTCTGGGGGTGGGTACTGGGTGATTCTAGAAGCCAAAGCTGAGAACCACTGCTCTAGGTTCTTCAAATTTTTTGTATAAAATGAAATAATCATCCACTAAATTGCAACATCGCCAAAATGGTGTGTGTGTGTGTGTGTACGTCTGTGTGTATATTGAAAGGAAGACAATCTGAAACTGGGATTTTTGATGATTCCAAGTGAAAATACTAAAGATCCATGGTGTTTCCACTTGATTGAAATTTCTACATGGACTAGCCCAAGAAAGCTGTCACTGTGTTAGGCAACCTGGGAAGGTTTCTGATAATGTGGCTTGAAAATGATCTTTTCCTTATTATATAACATATGCCTCATTATAGTGTTTTTTTAATAGTTATGACTTCATGTAACTAGAAACGCTTTCACTTGAGAAAGCTGATATTTATCTGCATATTCTGTTTTAGGCTACTAAACATGTAATCTAGATGAAAGCATAGAATAGCTTTAGTTTGAAATTTTAAAAGCTGTCTAAAAAATATTTTAACATAACAGGCTTAGAGACTATCCGAAAACCAACTCAATCACTTAGAAAGTAATATGGCCTGAGCCCAGTATAGACTTTTATATCGTCCTAAGTCATATAACTATGTTTCATAGAATTCTAATCCCAACAGGTATCCCACAAGAATGGGTTCTTTGGTTAAACAGGCTACAGTCCATAGGGTTGCAAAGAGTCAGACACAGCCGAACTGATTTAGCATACACTCAGGCACCTAGAGAAGGCAATGGCACCCCACTCCAGTACTCTTGCCTGGAAAATCCCATGGACGGAGGAGCCTGGTAGGCTGCAGTCCATGAGGTCGCTAAGAGTCAGACACAACTGAGCAACTTCACTTTCACTTTTCATTTTCATGCATTGGAGAAGGAAATGGCAACCCACTCCAGTATTCTTGCCTGGAGAATCTCAGGGACGGGGGAGCCTGGTGGGCTGCCATCTATGGGGTTGCATAGAGTCGGACACGACTGAAGTGACTTAGCCGCAGCAGCAGCAGCAGGCACCTAGAAGGCTAGGACAGGAAGTACTTTCTGCCTTCTAAGCAGGATCAAGCTTTGCTTTTGCATGGGACTCCTTGCAGCAATCCAACGGCCACCACAAGCTCTCCTTTCCCAAGGTGACAACTCAGATGCTAGGACATGAGATACACAATGGGTCCACTCTGGCTTAAGAGGAGTCAATATTTCTTCCAATAAGTTTAAGCACAGATTTTAGGGTTCCTGCAGAGACATGCCCAGAGAAAGAACCAGTGTACTATGGGAAGTACAAAGCTATGGCTCCCCATCAGTTATTTATAATTCATTTTTAGTTCCTCTCAATACAGATATAATTTAGCAGTCAGGGGTCATTTTTTATCATAAGCAATGTTGCCTAGAAACAACTGATATACTACTTTGTATCAGGTTACCAGGGGAACAGAGCTTCAGAGTTAATCAAAGGTCAGATTCTCATGCTTCCCCCATTTGTATGTTCTAACACGTCTGAACAATGATAACATTTTACAAGGCACACTGGCGAAGACTTAATTATAATTGCTTTATACTATAATAAGAAAAATAAAACATGAAATATTCAGGGAAATATTCAATATTGAATTTTATGAAAAGTCCAGATAAAATCTTAGCTCATAAACAACTGAACCTGTGACCATGGCTTTTTTGAAGTAGATACTGCATTTTTAATCAAGACATGATGGGTAGTCGGTTCAAATTCTTAATAATCACCACTGCTAAGGAATACTGTTTATAGAAATGGGAGATAGCAAGTGGCAGGTGATGATTTATTGCTCTGTCTCCAATGAATAGAAACTCCCTTCACCACTGATCAGAATTTGGATCACCTGTTCATGTGAAATTATGCACCAAAGGTACCACTGTTCTTTAATTCTAACAGCTTTTCCTTTTCTTTCTTTGATGATTGCCATGTTGAAATTTCTTATTACAAAATGACTTAAAACCTAGTCAAGCATTTCCACATGAAGTATTTCAGAAACAATGGTGAAGCTTTCTCTCAGACATAGATGTTACTCTGTTTGACTTCATAACTTTTACTTAAGTTTAAATTCTTAACAATAACTTAAAAAAATCACTAGAGAGCATTTGAAATTTCACCTTTTCAAAGCTGAATTTTTGCTGTGAATTCCTAATCTTCATCAGTATGTGTTAATATGTTTTCAGGAACCTTTAATAATTTTTTATAAAGTTCATTCAGGTACTCAAATGTCAGTTAAGTAACCCAGCTGTGAAACTAAAAACTGACTTTTACTAAATCCACAAAGTTGAATCATTTGCAAAATATGTTCCAATTCTTAACAAAATTCTGCCTTGGGATCACCTATGCACTTAAGTCTGAAACAACAAATAATGGTATTCTGTTCCTATATCTTTGTAAAAGGCGTAAAAACAAAAGGTCAGGAGGTGACTTGGAATTTATTATAGTCACAATTTTGATAATATTATTTAATTTGGAATTCATAACTGCAGAGAAACATTTACATATGGGAGTTCTTTTGTGAATAAAATAATGTATCTTAATCTCAGAATTATCAGAATAAACTCTACATGGAAAATATATTTTAAAGAAGTATTTCCATAATATCTCATTTTCTTTGGATATTTCGACCCCAGTAGCTTTTCTCCCGGAGAAGGCACTGGCAACCCACTCCAGGACTCTTGCCTGGAAAAGGAGCCTGGTAGGCTGCAGTCCATGGGGTCACTAGGAGTCGGACACGACTGAGCGACTTCACTTTCACTTTCCACTTTCATGCATTGGAGAAGGAAATGGCAACCCACTCCAGTGTTCTTGCCTGGAGAATCCCAGGGACAGAGGAGCCTGGTGGGCTGCTGTCTATGGGGTCGCACAGAGTCAGACATGACTGAAGTGACTTAGCAGCAGCAGCAGCAGCAGTTTTCCTCCCTAAGAACAAACTTCTTCCAAATTATTTCATTGCAGGGATTGTGGAGCTGTTATCTAGCAGTTATTAATGTCTGCACAGTCATCAATATGCAGTAAAATTTTAATAACGTCCTCAGCTGTGGTCATCTCTGTTAGGTAACAGGTGGAGCTAATGGTATTGCTGATTGATTTCCTTTGCTTTTCTGGTTCCAAATAGAGTAAATAATTTCCACACAGACTGGTAAAATCGCAATTCTGCAAAAGAATGTCTTTCTAATATTAGATATTAACTTTGTATTTTTTTTTTTGACTTCATAAAGTGGCATGCAAGAATCTTAGTTCCTAGACCAGAGATTGAACCTGTACCTCCTGCAGTAGAAGCAGAGGTCATAACCAGTGGACTGCCAGGGAAGTCTCTGAAATTTGAATTCTTGCATTCCTAGCTTCTTGAGCTTCTTGACCAGATGGTAATCTAAAAATGGAATTTGGTTTCATATTTTGTTCTTGCACATGCCTTTGAAAGTTCAAACCCTTTAGGGGCAGGGTGGATATCTTTCAGTAAGGTGTTGATATAGCTTTCTCAGTGCTGCTGATTCATTTGATAGCATTTTCATACTAATGAGATATTTTTAAAAAGGACAGGAAAATTACTGTGGTTCATAAATCCAATTTGAGTTATCCTAATTATGTTGCCTAATTGCTAATCTTTTCTTTTTTGAACACTGTGTTTATCTTAATTAATTTATTCCATTTCCTCTCTGAGCATAACTTTGTATGGGTGTCCAGTAATGGTATAACATATCTTTGTTTGGGTTTTTTTTTTTTTTGCTATGAGAGTACAACTTCCAATGATTCCTAGTTGGTATCTCAGTTCCACTTCTCTTCATCAATTTTCTATTGAGAAGAAAGCATTATTTTGCATTTGTTCTGGAAAAATTCAATAGGTTTATCTGAGAACAGATTATTGTGCTAGATTTGGAAATGATAGAAAATGTTTCCATGCCTTCCATTATTCTTTGAAGCAAATTCTCAGTCTCATGGGGGTCTCATGGACTCCTCAGAGTTTTATTTTGAGAGGCAGTAGAGCAGAGAAATTAAGAGTATACATTCCAAAGTCAGCCAGACTGTCATTTACTTATTGTACAATCTGGGGCAAGTTAATTAACCATTTTGTGTCTTATCTGTAAAACAGAGGTAATAAATACATTTATTTCACATTATTGTGAGGATTAAAAAATATATACGTATATATGTGTATATATATATGTATATACTTTGCTTGGAATGCAGTAAACACCAATAAATCATCACCTCTTATGACATGAAAATGTGATGGTTCCACTAGGTGTCCTCTCACAAAATGGGTATATAACCAACAGCCATTTCTCCATACCTCATGGCTACTTCTCGATTACAATCACTCTTGTTCAAGGTCAAAGTCCTAACAAAATGGAATTACTTTGTCTTGATCTGTGTTCTCTATGCCTTTCACCCTCTCTAGTTTCTGATCTTTAACCTAGTTTCCTCTAACTTGCCCTGAACCTGAACAGAGTCACCATTATGCCCTCTTGCTGGACAAGATAATTTGCAGCATACTTGTATACAGTCCATGGAATTCTCCAGGCCAGAATACTGGAGTGGATAGCCTTTTCCTTCTCCAGCGGATCTTCCCAAGCCAGGGATCAAACCCAGGTCTCCTTCACTGAAGGCGGATTCTTTACCAGCTGAGCCAAGACAGAAGCCCAAGAATACTGGAGTGGGTAGCCTATCCTTTTCCAGAGGATCTTCCTGACCCAGGAATTGAACCAGGGTCTCCTGCATTGCAGGCGGATTCTTTACCAACTGAGCTACCAGGGAAGTCCCACCAGGGCAATATTCCAACATATTTACAAAAGCTTATTCTTGACAAAATTGTTATGCCTAACATATTCTACTAGATTGATTTTTTAGAATAAACTTGATAAATGTAACTATTTTTCTCATTTAAAGGGACTGTGGTAGAAACTAACATTGTAGAACCGCACATTTAATGTATTTTACTAAACTTAAAAAATTATGTGAAGATATTATATTTTATCACATTATTTTTAAAAGGAAGTTGGTATAACGTGTCCTTATCTCATTGATCCAGTATTTACTACTTTTAACTTCCAATTTAGCTGCTTCCTACTACATAGCATCCAAATAATGATCTTTACTCATAAGGTTTATAATATTTGGAGTTCAGGCTGGGAGGAAAATTTAACATCCAACCTAAAACATGATAAAATAACAAACTGTGATTAGAACAATATCTTCTTAAATGAGTCCAGAAAAGTATAAAGCATCAATTCAATTCTCTTAGTAAAAGTTCATTAGTCCAGAAAGGCAATTAATTTCCTGAATCACATTAAAAAAAAAACTGTTTCCATATTCATCTTCAATACTTCATCTTCTGCTAGTAAATAGATGAGAATCAATTTTCAGTTCAGTTCAGTTCAGTCACTCAGTCATGTCTGACTCTTTGTGACCCCGTGAATCGCAGCACGCCAGGCCTCCCTGTCCATCACCAACTCCCAGAGTTCACTCAGACTCACGTCCATCGAGTCAGTGATGCCATCCAGCCATCTCATCCTCTGTCGTCCCCTTCTCCTCCTGCCCCCAATCCCTCCCAGAATCAGAGTCTTTTCCAATGAGTCAACTCTTTGCATGAGGTGGCCAAAGTACTGGAGTTTCAGCTTTCGCATCATTCCTTCCAAAGAAATCCCAGGGCTGATCTCCTTCAGAATGGACTGGTTGGATCTCCTTGCAGTCCAAGGGACTCTCAAGAGTCTTCTCCAACACCACAGTTCAAAAGCATCAATTCTTTGGCGCTCAGCTTTCTTCACAGTCCAAATCTCACATCCATACATGACCACTAGAAAAACCATAGCCTTGACTAGACGGACCTTTGTTGGCAAAGTAATGTCTCTGCTTTTGAATATGTTATCTAGGTTGGTCATAACTTTCCTTCCAAGTAGTAAGCGTCTTTTAATTTCATGGCTGAAGTCACCATCTGAAGTGATTTTGGAGCCCCCCAAAATAAAGTCTGACAGTGTTTCCACTGTTTCCCCATCTATTTCCCATGAAGTGATGGGACCAGATGCCATGATCTTCGTTTTCTGAATGTTGAGTTTTAAGCCAACTTTTTCACTCTTCTCTTCCACCTTCATCAAGAGGCTTTCCTCTTCACTTTCTGCCATAAGGGTGGTATCATCTGCATATCTGAGGTTATTGATATTTCTCCCAGCAATCTTGATTCCAGCTTGTGCTTCTTCCAGCCCAGCGTTTCTCATGATGTACTCTGCATAGAAGTTAAATAAGCAGGGTGACAATATACAGCCTTGATGTATTCCTTTTCCTATTTGGAACCAGTCTGTTGTTCCATGTCCAGTTCTAACTGTTGCTTCCTGACATGCATATAGGTTTCTCAAGAGGCAGGTCAGGTGGTCTGGGATTCCCATCTCCTTCAGAATTTTCCACAGTTTATTGTGATCCACACAGTCAAAGGCTTTGGCATAGTCAATAAAGCAGAAATAAATGTTTTTCTAGAACTCTTTTGCTTTTTCGATGATCCAGCAGATGTTGGCAATTTGGTCTCAATTTTAAGTTTGGCAAAATCTGATCTGACTCCTCTCATAATGGGTAATTAATCACAAATGGCACTCCTTGATGTCTGGATTATTGGACATTTTTTTTAAAAAGAGGAAACTGTGTCTCTTCTGGGGAGCTGATCTCTGGCTGTGACCCTCCCGGTGGATGTCAACCATCCAGAAACACAAGAAGTCTTGGTTAGCAATGAAGTCTGCAATCTTGAAAAAGAAGAATGGACCTGGAGGAATCAACCTGCCTGACTTCAGGCTCTACTACAAAGCCACAGTCATCAAGACAGTATGGTACTGGCACAAAGACAGAAATATAGATCAATGGAACAAAATAGAAAGTCCAGAGATAAATCCATGCACCTACGGACACCTTATCTTTGACAAAGGAGGCAAGAATATACAATGGAGAAAAGACAATCTCTTTAACAAGTGGTGCTGGGAAAACTGGTCAACCACTTGTAAAAGAATGAAACTAGAACACTTTCTAACATCATACACAAACTAAACTCAAAATGGATTAAAGATCTAAACGTAAGACCAGAAACTACTAAACTTCTAGAGGAAAACATAGGTAAAACACTCTCCGACATAAACCACAGCAGGATCCTCTGTGACCCACCATCCAGAATATTGGAAATAAAAGCAAAAATAAACAAATGGGACCTAATTAAACTTAAAAGCTTCTGCACAACAAAGGAAACTATAAGCAAGATGAAAAAACAGCCTTCAGAATGGGAGAAAATAATAGCAAATAAAGCAACTGACAAAGAATTAGTCTCAAAAATATACAAGCAACTCCTGCAGCTCAATTCCAGAAAAATAAATGAACCAATCAAAAAGTGGGTCAAAGAACTAAACAGACATTTCTACAAAGAAGACATACAAATGGCTAACAAACATATGAAAAGATGCTCAACATCACTCATTATCAGAGAAATGCAAATCAAAACCACAATGAGGTACCATTTCACACCAGTCAGAATGGCTGCTATCCAAAAGTCTACAGGCCAGTCAGAATGGCTGCTATCCAAAAGTCTACATGCTGGAGAGGGTGTGGAGAAAAGGGAACCCTCTTACACTGTTGGTGGGAATGCAAACTAGTACAGCCACTATGGAGAAGAGTGTGGCAATTCCTTAAAAAACTGGAAATAGAACTGCCATACAACCTAGCAATCCCACTGCTGGGCATACACATCGAGGAAACCAGAATTGAAAGAGACACATGTACCCCAATGTTCATCTCAGCACTGTTTATAATAGCCAGGACATGGAAGCAATCTAGATGTCCATCAGCAGATGAATGGATAAGAAAACTGTGGTACATATATACAATGGAGTATTACTCAGCCATTAAAAAGAATACATTTGAATCAGTTCTAATGAGATGGATGAAACTGGAGCCTATTATACAGAGTGAAGTAAGTCAGAAAGAAAAACATCAATACAGTATACTAACGCATATATATGGAATTTAGAAAGATGGTAATGATAACCCTGTATGCGAGATAGCAAAAGAGACACAGATGTATAGAACAGCCTTTTGGACTCTGTGGGAGAGGGAGAGGGTGGGATGATTTGGGGGGAATGTCATGGAAACATGTTAATATCATATAAGAAATGAATCACCAGTCCAGGTTTGATACAGGATCCTTAGGGCTGGTGCACTGGGATGACCTGGAGGGATGGTAAGGGGAGGGAGGTGGGAGGGGGGTTCAGGATGGGGAACACATGTACACTCATGGTGGATTCAAGTCAATGTATGGCAAACCAATACAATATTGTAAAGTAAAATAAATAAATAAACAGAAAAAAAAGAGGAAACTGTGAAAACATTTCACATATTACTCAAGAAGTATTTGTAAAAATTAACAAATAAACAGTTTTTTTTCTGAGTCACTCTTTAAGATTCATAACCTCTTCTCCAAAAACTTACAAAAAACTAGAAAAAAAATAATAAGGTACTGGCTGAATAACAATACTATTAAAGGGATTTTTTTAAACATGAAATGGCTTTATATTCTGTTGTATGTTAATTCTGCCATCTTAAAAAAACAAATATACCTCTTATTTTAAGAAAAGCATATGTATACATGTAGCTGATTCATGCTGCTGTATAGCAGAAACTAAAACAACATTGGTGGGGAAATTAAGATCCCACACGTCATGGGGTGTGGCCAAAAAAAAAACCCCAAGACAAACAAAAAACCTCTAAAAAGCAAAAAAAGAAACTACAGTGCTGAGTAAGGAAGACGAGAACTCCTAGAAGAAACTTATATCTTCCTGTTCAGCAGAGACTGGGGTAGGCAGCTCAAAGAATTTGGTGGCAAAGCTCAACTACAATGACCTTCAAGGAAAGACCATCTCAACAACTGTGAAGTGAAGTGAAGTTGCTCAGTCGTGTCCAACTCTTTGCGACCCCATGGACTGTAGCCTACTGGGCTCCTCCATCCCTGGAATTCTCCAGGCAGGAATACTGGAGTGGGTTGCCATTTCTTTCTCCAGGAGGTCTTCCCAACCCAGGGATCGAACCTGGGTCTCCCGTATTGCAGGCAGACGCTTTACCATCTTAGCCACCAGGGAAGTCCAACAACTGTGTTCATTCCAACTAAACAACCATGGGCTTCCCAGGTGGCGCTAGTGGTCAAGAACTTGCCTTCCCATGCAGGAGACATGAGATGTGGGTTCGATCCGTAGGTGGGAAGATCCCCTGGAGGAGGGCATGGCAACCCACGCCAGTATTCCTGCCTGGAGAATCCCATGGACAGAGGAGCCTGGAGGGCTACAGTGTATAGGGCCGCAAAGAGTCAGACATGACTGAAGTGACTTAGCACACACACATGCAAACAACCATAGAGGAAGGCTGGCATCATCTTTAAGCCCTATTTACCTGTTGTGCTCAACTTTAAATCAGTTCGGAGACTCACGTTTGGGTGACTCTTCAAATTATTTCAACAACAAATGTATGTTTAGTAACAATAGAGAGTATATGTGAGTGTGTGTGTACTATTAATCTATATAAATACCTGAAATTATCGTTCATTTTACTTTAAAAAACTTTATTTCTACTCTATTAAGGAAAGCTGAAATGACAAGTAAAAAAAATCACGTATCATCCATTTTTCAATGCATGCCCTCTTCTTTTCTCAGTAATCACAAAATATCAAAATTGTTTGTAATACTGATTAAAGAAAACGGTATCACATTAATATAACATATAAGAAGCACAGCAGTATATCACTCCATAAAAAGTCTATAAGTAAAGATAAATGGGCAAAATAAGTAAAACTGTTGATTAAGATTCATTTGTCATTGGATGATAACCAAAATTATAACTTATCCTGTAAATCATTAATACTCAATTGATTATGGATAACACTTGCAACCTTATTTGTAATTTTTACTGCTAAATAAATTGCTTCATAAAAGAGAACTCACTTCAGATTATATGTATCATATTCAATGGAAGATCTTGGCACCGCGGAGATCATATAAAGAAATCCGATGTGTTCGTTTTCACGGATTATTTTAACGATCTGCAAGGGATCTCGAATGTTGGCTTTAATGACTTCTTCTCGGTCATGGAAATAGTACTTAGGGTAAGTTAAGGAACTAGTCTCGTAGAGGCCTCTTCTTCCAGTGCCACCGGTACGTGACAGTTTAGCAGGAGAGGGAGACAAGTCAGCAGAGGGCCACTGGGTCTAAACAAAGCCAATTTTTCAAAAAGTGAGTTTTTTATACATAGTATCAAGTGTATATATGTCAATCCCAATCTCCCAATTTATCCCACTTCCCTCTTCATCTCTTGGTGTCCATACATTTGTTCTCTTATATCTGTGTTTCTGCTTTGCAACCATATTCCAATAAAAATTAACAAGAAATAGGGGTTTCCCTGGTGGCTCAGGCGTAAAGAAGCTGCCTGCCAACGCAGGAGACATGGGTGGGGTTCGGTCCCTGGTCCAGGAAGATTCCACACTGTAGCGGAGCAACAGACCTTGATAGACACAACTATTGGGCCTGCGCTCTAGAGCCCAGGAACCGCAACTTCTGAGCCCGTGTGCCCCAGCCACTGAAGCCAGCACACCCTAGCGCCTGTGCTCCACAACGAGAAGCCACCGCAAGAAAAGTGATCGCACTGCAGCAAAGAGTAGCTCCTGCTCGCCACAACTAAAGAAAAGCCTGAGTGGCAACGAAGACCCAGCCAATAAGTAAATAAACAAAATTATTTAAAAAATAAAATAAAAAAATAAAACCCAAGTAAAAAACATGAGCTTTGCCGGGCGGGGGGTGGGGGGAAGGGGGCGTGGAACTACATATATAAGTGACAACTATTAACCTCCAGGACTAATTACCACACTGCCTACGTCTAGGGCTTAAAGGCAAGCACTTTTTAACTGAAAAAATTCTAATTATCATTTGGCAGTGATATATCCCTGTCGGTACCCCTACCCAGATATCTGTCCTCCTCTCACAAACCGCCCCAGCCTCGACTCCCATTGCCTTCTCCACTTCCTTTTTCAGTGTTTCTCGCATCAAAATGCTCCCAGCTTCCTGGTATTCATGGGAGCCCAGCACTCCCCTTGCTCAGCTGCTCTGCATCTCCCCTGACCATGGCCTTTCCCTTCAACATCCTCTTCCTTCTGAAGACCATGATGTTTTCCTGTGAGTGACATCTTGGACCACTGTCATCATAACTCATGATAAACTATTTTTTAGTGACTGTGAAGGGCTGGTACATTGAGTATTGGGAATCAATATGTCATAGCCTTAGAGAAGGAGATATAACTACCTTACAGTTGCTGTTCTGGAGTCAGTGCTTCTCACAGGTCAGTGTGCATGAGAATTTCCCCGGGGCTTCCTGTTCAAATGGAGATTTGCCAGCCAGTGTGTGTGCACGTGTGTGTGGGGGGGCGGGGGGATGCGGGGAGTGGGGCGCGGGGGCGCAGAGCCTGAGATTCTGCATTTCTCACTTGCTCCCAAGAAATGCCATGCTGCTGGTCCTTGACCACAAGTGGAGCTCCAAGGCCCAGCCCCACCACGTTCACATAACTTGAGTGCGTGCATAGGCGCTCAATTATGTCCGACTCTTTGCGACACCATGGACGGTAGCCCACAAGGCTCATACTGTTGAGCTTTGCTCCAATTCCTGGGTCCCACTGTCTGCCCTCAGTTCCACCCCTGCTCCTTTGCTCCTGCCCCTTTGGGACAGCGTCACAAATCCTCTCTTCCTGAGGAGGAGGTTGATGACTGTGTTTGAGGGAATGTGACATCAACTCCAACAGTCGACCCTTTGTCTCTCTGACAGGACTGACTGGCTTTAAGATAAAAAAACTCACCACTGCAGACCCACTTTGATGAACAATTGAGGTTCGTATATAAATGACATCTTTATTGTCTATTAGCATAGTTAGTAGAAGGTGCCATTTCCGCAGGAGATTTATTACCATAAGCCCCCTGGAACAACCTCCCCAAAAGATGTGTATTCATAGAGGTCATTATTCTCCATCTCTGATTAAATACCCTACCGAGTAGGAGTTTCAGAAGAGAATCCTGGGAAGTTCAGAGCTAAAGGACATACATCTTTGAACTCAAAATATAAAACGTGCTTCTTTCACTTACTGACCAAGCATAGTAGCAAAGATACTGTTTTCTTATGTAAAAGAAGAGGCCAAACCAGATGCCAGAACCAGAGAAAATACACATTGCTTTGTCTCAACCTTTCAACATGAGCTGTGATCAACTTTTTTTTATGAGACAAGAGTGCTAATACTTTAACAGGAAATGTTTTTATTTTCTTTATTATATCCCATAGAAAAGTATACTGCATTCTAAGTGAAAGATTTCTTCAATAATAGGCCTAGATAGTTACATTTTATTTCTAATTATGTAACTCGGTATGAAGATGTCATTTACTGTAAACAGTCACACAAGTTTGGATTTTGCAGGGGTTGGGGGGAGGGAAATAAAATGTAGAAGAGCTATCATACTCCTCTATGATGGATGCCCAGTCCAACTGATAATGTGCTCATGTGCTCATTCGTGGCTGACTCTTTGTGACCCCATGGACTGTAGCCCACCAGGTTCCTCTGGCCATCAAATTTTCCAGGCAAGCATATTGGAGTGGGTTGCCATTTCCTTCTCCAACTGATAATCAATTTTCCTTAATTACCAGAAGCAAACCCTGTAACTTTCCTCCCTCCCTCCCTCCTTCCTCATTTATTCCCTCCCTCCCTTCCTGCCTTCTTTCCTTCCTTCATCTCCCAGGAAATCCTCATTGTTACATATCCACTCTAAACTCATTCTGAGAAATCAATACCCAGAAAAATAAATATTTTTCAAAATAAATATCCTTCTTTTAAATGAAACATCCCTTTTTCCACATTTCCCTTCAAACTCTCTTTACTGAATTCTTCACTTAGTTATAGTTACAACCAAACATAACTCGTAACGTATTCCTTTTCAGTTGCTTCCTTCATTCCAGATGTGCACAAAATCTCTCTTTAATTTTTCTAATTAAAAAATTTGTTTTTGGAGTTGATTTGGGGGGCTTCCATGGTGGCTCAGGGGTAAAGAATCTGCCTGCCAATGCAGAAGATGCAGGTTCAATCCCTGGGCTGGGAAGATCCCCTGAAGAAGGAAATGGCAACTCATTCCAGTATTCTTGTCTGGGAAATCCCATGGACAGGGGAGCCTGGCCAGCTACAGTCCATGGGGTTGCAGAGTCGGACACAACTTAAGTGGCTAAGCATGCACGCACAGTTGATTTACAATGTTTTATTAACTTCTACTGGACAGCAAAGTGATTCAGTTATACATATGTGTGTGCATGCTAGATCTCTTCAGCTGTATCCAACTCTTTGTCACCCTATGGAATGTAGCCCGCCAGACTCCTCTGTCCATGGGTTTCTCCAGGCAAGAATACTGGAGTGGGTTGCCATGACCTTCTCCAGGGGATCTTCCCCACCCAGGGATTGAACCTGAGTCTCTTACATCTCGTGCACTGGCAGGCAGGTTCTTTATCACTAGTGCCATCAGGGAAGTCCTCAGTCAAACATATATATTTTCTTTTTCATATTCTTTCCCATTATGGTTTATCACAGGATATCAAATATAGTTCCCTGTGCTATAGAGTAGGACCTTGTTTTTTATACTTCCTATATATAATAGTGTGCATAATCTCTCTCTTTTTAAAATTCAACTCACTTTATATCAAATGAATTAATTAACAATCTTTCTCAGTCCCACTTAAAATATCTCATTTTCTCTAATTCAGAGAAACCAAAGTTATACAATTTCATGTAAAGATTTCACTTGCCAATGCAGGAGATGCAAGAGATCGGGGTTTGATCCCTGAATCAGGAAGATCCCCTGGAGGAGGGCATGGCAACCCACTCCAGTATTCTTGCCTGGAGAATTCCATGGGCAGAAGAGCCTGGTGGGCTCACAAAGAGTCAGAAACGACTGAGCGACTGACCACACACACACACACACACACACACAAGTTCATGCAATTTATTACATGATATTCTCTCAGGATGATGTCAACCAAACCCATGGGTGAGCCTTCTTCCAGCTGGCTTTTAAGTCCACAGTTGTCCCATCTTATCTGCCTTGCTAACTGTCCACTCATTCCTCTGAGTTTAGTGCAATTCCTTAGGATAGTTTTTCTTCCACCAATGGTCACTCTGGCCACCAGATATAAGCATCCGTTCTGTTCAGTTTTCCATTATTTTGTTCTTTAAATGATCAGTGAGAGCTCTTATCACACATCTACTAGGCTTAAGTGTTTACTTGTCTATTTCCCACCTCCAGATTCTATAATTCTCAAGGACACAGCTTGTCCTCAACTCTTCATTCCTAGCGATCCAGCCTAAAGCCTGAAAGAGACAGCTGGCACTGAAAGATCCTCTAAATAAAAAGCTCAGAGAATTCTTGGCTCTATTGGTATTTTTACTGAAGGTGTGTCCTCCATATTTTCTCCCATTTCTGTTTTTTGTTGTTCTTGTTAAATATCTACAGGTATTCATGTAAAGCCAGGCTCTAGTGATTTTGCCCCAGATCTACTATTCACTTATTCCTTCCCCAGTCTGTAACTCTCATCAATTATAAAAGTTGTCTCTCTAGCTGGTTCAGTTTCTATTTTATTGCCCTTCACCAAGGTCTTCAAAGATTTAGGGGAATAATGATGAAAATTTCATAAAAGTTATAATAACATTCAAAACACTATTATGTCTTATTTTAACATGTTTTCTAGAGAACATCAGAAGACAGTGAACAGATGCTAAAAGTTTTCCTTTATGATTTTATCCTATTCTTGCCTGGGAAATCCCATGGAGAGGGGAGCCTGGCTGGCTACAGTCCTTGAGGTCACAAAGAGTCAGACATGACTTAAGTGGCTGAACACACATGTACAGTTGACTTACAATGTTGTATTAACCTCTACTTGACAAATTTCCCTTAAGAAGAACTGGGAGATATGTTGCCCAAATCCATTATATAACTTAATAGAAAAAGATTTTGCCACTATCATTATGAGTTAAAAGGTTAACTCATGCTAACTCAGGTTACCAATGCTGTAGGAACTAAAATTGAAAGAAATTAAAGTGAAGCACTTTAATACTATACCTGTTTTTTCTTTTTCACAGCCTCTCCATGCTCAAGAAACTGAACAAGAGATTTGGTAGAAGTTTTTTCTTCAGGACTTCTTGGAGGTTTTAGGACACCAGAAGCGATTAACCGGTTTCGGTTCTGTTCATATATGTAATCAGGCATCTTATGATCTTGGTGGACTTTTAGTACTGGCTTTGGGAAATAAAGAGACATGTTAATCCCTTAAAAATTAATGTGAACTGGTCTTATTCTTAACTACCTTTGGGTTCTGGTTCTGTTGGAAATTGATCACCTTCCAGGACTACTTCCTATCTAGGCCACAATCATTATAGCAGCTGCCACCAGTTTGTCCATGGCCTGCTGCATGAGTAAGACTTTTCTGCCTAGTTTCCATTAATTCTGCCTTTTAAACACCAATGAATACTTCTAAGGGTGATGTTATGACAGAAAGAGTGCATAAGCATGAAATGACATACTCACTAATTGTTCAGTACAAACCCCCTACCATTCACTGCAACAGCTACCGTGGGAAGGATCATACATTCCTCCCACCTTACCCAAAAGTCACTGTTCACTTTCTATAGCCATAACTGGTTGAAGACCATCAGAAAACCAAACAACCTGATTTTTAAATGGGCAGAGAATCTGAATAGACTTATTTCCAAAAAGGAAGTACAGATGACCCACAGGTTCATGAATAGATGCTCAGTATCATTAATTGTTAGGAAAGTGCAAATCAAAACCATAGAGAGGTATCACCTCACACCTGTCAGAATGACTGTTGTCAAAGAGACAACAAATAACAAGTGTTGCTGAGATGTAGAGAAAAGGGAAAACTGCTGGTGGGAATGTAAACTGGTGCAGCCTCTATGGAAAACAGTATGGAGAGTCTCAAAAAAATTAAAAAAAGAACTACCATATGACCCAGCAATTCCACTCCTGGGCATTTATCTGAAGAAAATTAAAATAGTAATTCAAAAATATATATGCACCCTATGTTCAACTGAGGCTTTATACAATAGCCAAGATATGGAAGCAACCTAAGAACCTATCAATACACACACACACACACACACACACACACACCCCGTGAAGTATTACTCAGCCATTGAAAAGAATAGAATTTTGCCATTTGCAGCAACATGGATGAACTTGGAAGGTATTATGCTAAGTGAGTTAAGTCAGACAGAAAGACAAATACTGCATGGTATCACTTACATGTGGAATCCAAAAATACAACAAACTAGTGAATATAACAAAAAAGAAGCAGACTCATAGATATAGAGAACTAGTAGTTATCAATGGGGCTGAAGGAGCAACGCAGAGGTTGGGGAGTGGGAGGTATAAACTATTGGGTATAAGATAGGCTATAAGAATATATTTTACAAAATGGGAAATAGAGCCAATATTTTTTAATAACTGTAAATGGAGTTTACACAACCTTTAAAAATTGTGTATAAAATACAAAAAAATTCCAGTTATAAGATAAATAAGTACTATGGATGTAATGTGCAAGATGATAGAGGCAATACATATGAAAGTTGTTAAAAGAGTCCTAATGGTTCTCATTATAAGAAATTTTTTTCCTTAAATTTTGTATCTATATGAATTGATAGCTGTTCACTAAACTTATCATGGTAAACATCTCATGATGTATGTAAGCCAAATCAGCATGTTGTTGATGTCTAACTTACACAGTACTTTATGTTTATTATATCTCAATAAAACTGGAAGAAAAAAAGAGAGACAACCAGATTCTATATGCCAGTTTAATCAAAGAACACTGCACTTGGTATGGAAGTATTCAGCCCCAGAAAATCAAACTCAAGACTTTAGATCTAAATACCAACATATAGGAAATATAAGAACCAGAGAAATAGGTTAGCTACCATGGTGGGGATGCAATCAACAAAACTAGACTGTGGGACTATATAGACAAATAACAAATTTTATCAATTAAAATTTTTTTCCCAGGAAAAAGTAAAAGAGTTGATGGATAACTTATAAATCAAGAGACTTAAGAGAAATATCAACCAGTTAGAAGAAAAATATCAACCAGTTAGTGCATAGATCTTATTTTGATCTAAATTTTAACAAGGACTTTGCAAACAAAATTATTATAAGACAATCAGGGAAATGTGAATTTTTTTAACAGTTTAAATTATTCTAACGGCTTTCCTGAGATATAATGCTGCTAAGTCGCTTCAGTCATGTCTGACTCTGTGCGACCCAATAGACGGCAGCCCACCAGGTTCCCCGGTCCCTGGGATTCTCCAGGCAAGAACACTGGAGTGGGTTGCCATTTCCTTCTCCAATGCATGAAAGTGAAAAGTGAAAGTGAAGTCGCTCAGTCGTGTTCAACTCTTCATGACCCCATGGACTGCAGCCCACCAGGCTCCCCCGTCCCTGGGATTTTCCAGCCAAGAATACTGGAGTGGGGTGCCATTGCCTTCTCCTGAGATATAATAGACATACATTAAGCTGTACTTTGGAGAAGGAAATGGCAACCCACTCCAGTATTCATGCCTGGAAAGTTCCATGGACAGAGGAGCCTGGCAGGTTACAGCCCATGGGGTTGCAAAAAGTTGGACACAACTAAGCAAGCAACACACAAACACACACACAAACTGTACATATTTAAAGTGTCCAAACTGATATGCTGACATAATTTAGAAGTCATATTATATATATGTTCTAGTTTTTTTATTATATACATACTTATATTATATATATGTTCTAGTCTTTTCATAAGATGTTTTTGGCCAACCCAATTATATATATGAAACAGAACTCAAACATGAACCTTCTCAGTTTCCTTTACAATACTCCTCCCTAGGCAAATACTGATCTGCTTTGCATCATTATACATTAATTTGCATTTTCCAGACTTTTATGTAAATGCAATAAAATAGTATGTATCTTTTGCCCAACCATCTTTCAGCATAATTAATTATGCTGAGATTCCCCTATGTTGTTTCATCCATAATTCATTTATTTTTTAGGCTGAGTAGGGAACATCACAATTTATTCATTCATCTCTTGATGGACATTGTGGTTGTTTCCACTTTGGGGCTTCTAAAAATAAAATGTTGGAGGGGGATCAGGATGGTGGAGTAGAAGGGCATGGAGCTCACCTCCCTAAAAACACATCAAAAATCCAGCTACAGGTGGAACGAGTCTCACAGAACACCAGTTGGAAACTTGCAAAAGATCCACACAACCAAAGCTGCGAAAAAGATCTCCAGGTAAAGGGGTAGAAAGAGGAGGGGGTGGGAATGGCATGCTGAACAGAACTGGCACCCCTGGGAGGGATTCATAAAGGAGAGAAGTTCCTCAAGGTCAGACTCTCACCCCGGGAAACCCCCTGGCCTGCCGGGAGGTCCACTAGGACAGATAGAGGGCCTGGAGAAGGCTAATTGGACTTGGGAGGAGTGTGGGTGTGCTGACTTACTGTCAGGGCAGACAGAGACCACTGCTAGTCACTGCTGCATACCACACTTCCCAATTCCAAGTACACACCATACCAGGCTCACCAAGGCAAAGTGCCAAGTCTTGGACAGACACACCCTGGGAGAGGGCTCCATCTACCTGCAGAGAGATAGCCTGGAAGGCCTAGAATGTGATCCTGATCAAACCTTGGATCCCTTTGCATGCACACACAGGGCGGGGGCAGGTCTGGTCCTTGTGGACTCTGTCAGCGTGCATACTAAGTGGTGCCATAGAAATGCACAGCAACTAGGCTCTGAGTCCCTGGTAGACATGCCAGAGGCTGGAATATACAGGTTTTGCTTATTTCTGGCAGCAGGACTCTGGCCCTGCCCACTCTACACTGCAGTTTGGAGCTGGATCTGGGGAGGACAGTTCTGGGACATGTCAGCAAAGAGGCAGCCCAGGTCCCAGGTGGCAGCAAAACCACTTAGATTTCTGCAGCCACCAGCACCCTGGCCCCAGCTCCAGCCCACCTCATACTAACAGTAGATGTGGAACAAACACACAAAGAGGCATGATCATGGGCTGCTTCTGGGTGGAACCATGGCTGCCTGCACGTGCCATCCACAGGTTCACTGTGACAATATGGGCTTCACTTACTTTAACAGTCACCTCTTGTGGGGCAGGGCATCCACTTGTTGATGAAAAATTAATCAGTTGGTTAATGAAGAAATGGAAAGTTTTATTCAAGACATATTTGAGGATTATAACACAGAGAACCTCAGAAAGCTCTGAGAATTCTTCTACTTGTTAGAAGTCAAGGCACAGTTACAGAAGTGTTTTTGAGACAGAGATGTACATTAGATGTACATCAAATGACATATTATTGGCAGTTTACATGATCCAGATCCAAGTATTGTCACAGTGGGTCATGTGACCATGTATTAGATCAAGAAGGAATGTTATCATTTAAGGAGCTGTCTTGTTGATTCTGGGAGATGTTGGTTTTTATGGTTGAACAGGTATTCCTGCCTCTGAGAGAGGTCTAGTTGATACACATTGCAGATATACAAAGCACAGTGCAAGGAGAGAGAAGGACAAAGGGCAGAGAATTTTTTATGTTTCAATTCTTCTTATTTTGCCATAAAATACAAATTTTATTTCATATATTCAAGGGCAATGGATCCTGATTAAATCCAACCTTCAGGGTTTCTACTCCAATAACTAGAGAACAGATCCCCTCGCCAACAGGGCAGTGACAGCCATGGAGAAAAGAAGAGACCTCACCCAACATCCAGCACTAGCTCTGGAGACCACAGTGTCTACTATCACAGCTACTATCAAGGGATAACAGCAAACACACTCAGGATAGATGTGGCTGGCATTCAGACCAAGCCAGCCACTACACAAAAATACAGTCTACCTAGGGACACTCCTTCAAACACCAACTAGATAACTGCTTCTCCTAAATTCACAGAGACAGAGAAAGTTTAAGTGAAATGAAAAAGCAGAGGACCCATTCTCAGTTAAAAGAACAAGAGAAATTTCATGAAAGAACAAATAACGAAACAGATTTCACCACACTATTAGACCCCAAGTTCAAAAAGAAGATAATAAAAATGCTGAAGGAATTGAGAAAGATGATTGATGGAAATGCAGATCATTGTAACAAGGAACTAGAAAGTATAAAGAAGAACCAATCAAAATTAGACAGCTCAATTGGTGAGATAAAAACCAATCTAGAAGCAATAAATAGCAGACTAAATAACAAAGAAGAGTGAATAAGTTATCTGGAAGACAGAATAATGGGAATCACCCAATCAGAATGGCAGTCAGAAAGAAAAATGAAGGAAAAAAAAGCAGCACATAAGATATATGGAGTAATATAAAGCATGCCAACCTATGCATAATGTATTCTATCAATTTGTCTATCTTGACACCAATGCTATAATGTCTTAATTATTGTAGCTTTATAGTAAGTATTGAAATCAAGAGTGTTAGATTAAAATTTTTTTCTTTTTCAATGTTGCTTTGCTTGTTCTAAGTCCTTTGCATTTCTCTATGAATGTTAGAATGTTAGAATGTAGAATTGAATCAGCTTGTCAATTTCTACCAAAAAAGAAATGTGTGGACTGTGATTGGAATTGTGCTGGATTTATAGGTCAATTGGGGAGAATTGACATCTTAAAATTTTTTATTTTAAACCACATAGCATCATTCTTCATTTATTTAGATCTTTAATCTCTCTGTTATATTTTGTAGTAGTCATGTACAGATGTGAGCGCTGGACCATAAAGAAGGCTGAGAACTGAAGAATTGATGCTTTTGAATTGTGATGCTGGAGAAGACTCTTGAGAGTCCCTTGGACACCAAGGACATCAATCCTACAGGAAATCAACCCCAAAACTGGAAAGGATAATACCAAGAAAAGAAAACTGCAAGCCAATACTCTTGACAAACATAGATGCAGAAATCAATAAAATATTAGCAAACAGAATTCAGCAAGACCTTAAAAGGAACATACACTATGATCAAGTGGAATTTGTTCCAGGGAAGAAATGAATTTTGGGGTTCCAAAATTTGGGACTGGCATCTCTGAAGGCTTGTCCATTCAGTCTGGCAGGTGATAAAGTCTGGGACTCATTCAGATGACATCTCCTCTAGGATTCATTCAGGTGACATCACCCAATCTAAAGGCACCTGCAGTTTGTCTTGACTAGTTTCCCGATATTATTTTCTTAACAGTAACTATCATCAGATGACATTGCTCAGTTTATTTACTTAGGATCATTAGAATGCCAACTGGAATCTTGTCTGCCTTGCTTATTGCTGTTTCCCCAGAGCATGACTCAGAGACTAGACGATAGCAGTCGAATATTCAACATATATGAATTTATCACACTGATAACAAATGGAGCTTACTTTAATCATCAAAGGTTCATTATACACTTTTGCCAAGTGAAGTAAATCCATCAGAGAGAAATAAGTGTAAAAGTACATGGGAAAGTCTTATTAAAAGTCATACAAAGTTCATGGGGAAAAAATAGTAGGGAGGCCCAGATACTCCCCACTACACATAGTGTGGGCACAGTGCTCTCTGGAGAAGAGAGCAGCTACAGGCAGTACCCTACCCACCTTGCAAATGGAATTTCAAGGACAAGAGCATCTGTTACTTTGTATTTTTTGTTAATCTGAACTGCAATCCGTTGTATAGCTTTCTTTGTATTTAAGCTGTTAATTTTCTTATTAAATATTTGAATTAATTCCTTCAGTTCAATTCAGTCTCTCAGTTGTGTCTGACTCATTGCTACCCCATGGACTGCAGCACGCCAGGCTTCCCTGTCCATCACCAACTCCCGGAGCTTGCTCAAATTCATGTCCATAGAATCAGTGATGTCATGCAACCATCTCATCCTCTGTGGTCCCCTTCTCCTCCTGACTTCAATCTTTCCCAGCATCAGGGTCTTTTCAAATGAGTCAGTTCTTCACATCAGGTGGCCAAAGTATTGGAGTTTCAGCTTCAGCATCAGTCCTTCCAATGAATATTCAGGACTGACTTCTTTTAGGATTGACTTTAGGATTGATTAGTTTGATCTCCTTGCTGTTTAAGGGACTCTCAAGAGTTTTCTGCAACACCACAGTTCAAAAGCATCAGTTCTTCAGGTCCTCAGCTTTCTTTATAGTTCAACTCTCACATCTATACATCAGATCAGATCAGATCAGATCAGTCACTCAGTCGTGTCCAACTCTTTGCGACCCCATGAATCGCAGCACGCCAGGCCTCCCTGTCCATCACCAACTCCCGGAGTTCACTCAGACTCACGTCCATCGAGTCAGTGATGCCATCTAGCCATCTCATCCTCTGTCATCCCCTTCTCCTCTTGCCTCCAATCCCTCTCAGAATCAGAGTCTTTTCCAATGAGTCAACTCTTCTCATGAGGTGGCCAAAGTACTGGAGTTTCAGCTTTAGCATCATTCCTTCCAAAGGAATCCCAGGGCTGATCTCCTTCAGAATGGACTGGTTGGATCTCCTTGCAGTCCAAGGGACTCTCAAGAGTCTTCTCCAACACCACAGTTCAAAAGCATCAATTCTTCGGCGCTCAGCCTTCTTCACAGTCCAACTCTCACATCCATACATGACCACAGGAAAAACCATAGCCTTGACTAGATGAACCTTTGATGGCAAAGTAATGTCTCTGCTTTTGAATATGCTATCTAGGTTGGTCATAACTTTCCTTCCAAGGAGTAAGCATCTTTTAATTTCATGGCTGCAGTCACCATCTGAAGTGGTTTTTTTCCTAGACTATAGTCCAACTCTCACATCTATACATGACTACTGGAAAAATCATAGCTTTGACTAGACAGATCTTTGTCAGCAAAGTAATGTCTCTGCTTTTTAATATGCTGTCTAGGTTGGTCATAGGTTTTCTTCCAAAGAGCAAGTGTCTTTTAATTTCATGGCTGCAGTCACCATCTGAAGTGGTTTTTTTCCCTAGGTTAATCTTTTTTCATATAAAGTAACATTTAAATAAAAATAATGAAATCAGCACTATGGATCTCCAAGAATGTCTACCTCCTGTATGAATTCGTACTTAAATTTGAGAAGCAATGGAATAAGGGTTAATGTCCATTACATATATATGTATATATACAGTTAAACATATACATACATATGCATATTTTTTAAAACCTCAAAAGCTGATAGGAAAAAAGCAATCAACTTAATTTTAAAGTGAAAAATGGTTATGAACAGAATCCATGAAATAAGTAAGATGCATGCCACTGAATGAATGAAAATACACTCAATGTCCACCACATATATACTGCCTCCCACTCTTCTTTTACACTTTTCCTTCTTTCAATTCTCCAATCTCTGACTCTCTTTTCTATGATAACTGTCATTAAAACAATCGGATATTTATCCTTTCTCCATGCTCAAACAATTTTACATAAATTTTGCATAATGTTTTACATAAAATATATATTTTTACATAATTTGTTAACTTCACTAATGAGATGCAAACCACAACCACAATGTGATGTCATTTTCACCTATCAGTCTGGCAAAAATAAAGAGAAGTGATAGTGCTCACTTTGGCAGCACATATACTAAAATTGGAACGATACAGAGAAGATTAGCATGGCCCCTGTGCAAGGATGACACGCAAATTCGTGAAGCATTCCATATTTTTAAGACAGCCTTCAGAATGGGAGAAAATAATAGCAAATGAAGCAACTGACAAACAACTAATCTCAAAAATATACAAGCAACTCCTACAGCTCAACTCCAGAAAAATAAATGACCCAATCAAAAAGTGGGCCAAAGAACTAAATAGACATTTCTCCAAAGAAGACATACAGATGGCTAACAAACACATGAAAAGATGCTCAACATCACTCATTATCAGAGAAATGCAAATCAAAACCACTATGAGGTACCATTTCACACCAGTCAGAATGGCTGCGATCCAAAAGTCTACAAATAATAAATGCTGGAGAGGGTGTGGAGAAAAGGGAACCCTCTTACACTGTTGGTGGGAATGCAAACTAGTACAGCCACTATGGAGAACAGTGTGGAGATTCCTTAAAAAACTGGAAATAGAACTGCCTTATGATCCAGTAATCCCACTGCTAGGCATACACACTGAAGAAACCAGAAGGGAAAGAGACACGTGTACCCCAATGTTCATCGCAGCACTGTTTATAATAGCCAGGATATGGAAGCAACCTAGATGCCCATCAGCAGATGAATGGATAAGAAGGCTGTGGTACATATACACAATGGAGTATTACTCAGCCATTAAAAAGAATACATTTGAATCAGTTCTAATGAGGTGGATGAAACTGGAGCCTATGATACAGAGTGAAGTAAGCCAGAAGGAAAAACACCAATACAGTATACTAACGCATATATATGGAATTTAGAAAGATGGTAACAATAACCCTGTGAACGAGACAGCAAAAGAGACAGTGATGTATGGAACAGTCTTATGGACTCTGTGGGAGAGGGAGAGGGTGGGAAGATTTGGGAGAATGGCATTGAAACATGTAAAATATCATGTATGAAACGAGATGCCAGTCCAGGTTCGATGCACGATACTGGACGCTTGGGGCTAGTGCACTGGGACGACCCAGAGGGATGGTATGGGGAGGGAGGAGGGAGGAGGGTTCAGGATGGGGAACACATGTATACCTGTGGTGGATTCATTTTGATATTTGGCAAAACTAATACAATTATGTGAAGTTTAAAAATTAAATAAAATTAAAAATAAAACAAAACAAAAACAAAAACAAAAAAAGAGAAGTGATAGCCTCAGTTTTGACAAAGACGTGGATTCTTAAAATTATTTTTCAGACATGCACAAAATTTTTCAGGACACTAGGCATTTGTTTGAAAATAATAAAATTACACAATTTTACATATTACTCTTACTGAAGTTTCTAGTATGAAATGGTACCCAAGTACCTAAAATAGCCTTACAACCTACATGATTAAGTACCCATATTGCACATAATGCTAGAGAGGATTTATGTGCTTGAGAACTTTTTCATCACAGCATCCCACCACCTCAAACAGTACTTTTAGAACTCAACATTTTTTAAAATAAATAATTATGTTTACATGCTCTTAAACAAGTCTTAACTTTCAAGTTTTCATTCCTTCTGTGTTAATTAAGAGTCTAGAAATTATTACCATCCCCCAAAGCAACTCTGCAACTTCCTCTGTAGCCAAAAGTGGCTAAAATGCTGGTTTTCAACCTTACCAAAGGCTCCAGTTTTTTTGGCTGCTGTCGTTTTCTTGTCCTCTCCTGAGCTTTTGTAGTGTGTTCAAATGTCAGGACTTGTGTATCACCTTGATTTTCTGTGGGTGTTACAAAACTCAGTCTTCCCTTTGCTCTTATACTATTTAGTCTTGCAAGCATGGGGTTTTCTGATAGCTCTCCAATACTTTTCAGGTCCAACTCATTCTCTGAGAGACGAGAAGCCATCTTCCTCCCTGGAAAGGTCAGGGTCAAGAAAAGAAAAATGAAACGTAAAGCGAAAGAATTGGGGAAGTAGGGTTAAGCAGAGGTGTTTTAAGAACCAAGCAGAGCTGCATTTGCTTATCCCCAAAGAAAACCTATCAAAGTTACCCCATTCTTCCCAAACTAAGTACTTGAATTAGAGTAATGAAAACTATGCCTGGCCTTCTAGAAGACCCACAACTTGGGTGGGACCCAGGAACTTGCATTTCTAATAACTTCTTAGGTGATGCTGTTGCTGCCTCTGATTTGGGGACCACATACCAGCATGCATGCTAAGTTGCTTCAGTCATGTCCAACTCTGCAACCCTATGGACTGTAGCCCTCCAGGCTCCTCTGTCTATGGGATTCTCCAGGCAAGAATACTGGAGTGGGTTCCCATGTCCTCCTCCAGAGGATCTTCCCGACCCAAGGATCAAACCCATATCTTTTATATCTCTCCTGCATTAGCTGGCAGGTTCTTTACCACTAGTGCCAGCTGGGAAGCCCACTAGTCCAGATTTGGAAGGATGAATGGAAATGAAATCATATTGAGATCCTTTCTCACACATGAGTGTGCAAAATATTTCTGAGGGTGGCAGTGGTGTTCAAAAGAAAGGTAATTCTAACACAGGCAATCTGAGATATCTAGCCTAGATACTTATAGATAAACCAAATAAAGGGGAAAAAAGTTGATGGCTAACTCATAAAATAGTGCTTTGGAGCATTTTATGAGGATAAGAATCATTTGAAAAGCTTGTGAAAAAGCAGATTCTAATTCATAAACTTTGAGTAGCAAGGCCCCAGAATACTAGAACTATCAGCCTTTTGTAATGGTCTTGTACTTTCACCAGCACTCACACTCCAGTCCCATCACATGGATGGAAATACTTTTCTTAAAAACAGTACTATCACACACAAGGTCTTAAACCAGGTGTCAGCAGATCCAGGTTTTAGTCTAGATCAGCACTGGCCAATCAAAATATAATGCAAATCTCCTATGTAACTAAAAAATTTACATAACCACATTTAAAAACAAAAAGGAACATATAAAGAATTTTTTAACTTTTTATTTTGTATTAGGGTATAGCCAATTAACAATGTTGTGATAGTTTCAGGGCTCAGCCATACATATACATGTATTCATTCTTACCCAAACTCCTCTCCCATCCAGGCTGCCATGTAACATTGAGCAGAGTTCCCTGTGTTATACAGTAGGTCCTTGGTTGTTATCCATGTTAAATATAGCAGTGTGTATATGTCTTCATCCCAGCTTCTCCCTCACTACCCCTTTCCCCCATGCTTCCCCCTAGCAAACATAGGGTTCCTTCTCTAAGTCAGCGAGTCTAAAAATAAATTAATTTTAATAATGTTTTTTATTTAACATAACTAAAATATTATCATTTCAACATATAATCAGTATAAAATTTGTTAATGTGATAGTTTTTTGTTACTACATTGTGGAATTATTTCACCTTCAGGACACATTTTCAATCAGAAGAGCCCCCCTCCCCGTGTAGCTAGTGGCTACCATATTGAAACAGGTCCAGATCTGACCACCCAGTGAGAGATTTTGGACAAGTCTCTTGGTATCTCTATTCCTCAGCTTCCAGCCCTGTAAACTGGTAGGTAGGTAGTATGCTATGCTATGCTATGCTAAGTCGCTTCAGTCGTGTCCGACTCTGTGCGACCCCATAGACGGCAGCCCACCAGGCTCCGCCGTCCCTGGGATTCTCCAGGCAAGAATACTGGAGTGGGTTGCCATTTCCTTCTCCAATGCATGAAAGAGAAAAAAAGTGAAGTCGCTCAGTGTGTCCGACTCTCAGGGACCCCATGGACTGCAGCCTACCAGGCTCCTCCGTCCATTGGATTTTCCAGGCAAGAGTACTGGAGTGGGGTAGGTATCATTAAAATGCGACTTCCTCTGCCTCTCTGAGCCTTTCCTTCTATACTCCAAAGATCATGCTCAGTCTTTTGCCTAGAAGTCGTAGTTCAGCCCCACAGCTCGATTCCTCAGGACTCACCAAGTCAGACTAGAGAAGCAGCCGCCTCAAAGGGTCTATTGAGACAGAGCAAAGACAGATCCTGGAGTAGAAAGTTGTCTCTTAAGCCTAGACTGTTTCCCGTTGCCTAGCAGCCACCGGACCTCCACTGATGCTTACTGCGCCTGTGCGCGATCTGTCGCCATTGGCAACCCCTCAGCCAACTGCTGCTCAGATTCGGAGTCCAGGACTGTGCTGGGCAGTCGAGCCAATTACTGTCTCGGAATGTTTTCTTCGTCGCTGTTTGGTGGAGAGCCAGCACTAGACCTGCCGGCTCCTGAGGGCTTGGCTGGAAGGAGGTGCAGCCAAAGGAGGTGTTACGTCTGTTTGTTCCTTCGCATGTCAGCGGTTCACGCTCACTACCCCTCCCTCCTCCAGTAGTGTGTTCTGTTCCTCTTCAAGAGGCTTGGGACTGCCTGACATTCGCTTTAATCCAGCTTTGTCTGGTTAGAAGAATCAGGTGCTTTTGTAGACAGTTTAGGCCCCGATCTCCGAGAGAGCGACCGTCCTGCATCTCTGCCCCTCCCATTGACCTCCTCCCAAGAGTGTCCTAAAACACTAAGAATGCGGGCTCTTCCCTTCAAACTCCACCCTGTCCTTTTTACTTATGTTCTTGTCTACCTGAAAGGTAATTTAGTGTCCTTAGTGTCAGGCATAGCAAGCCTATATTACTTGGTCTCTGTGCATATTCACCAAAACAGACCCTGGATCTTGTATGGTATTTGCGTGCGTGCTAAGTCATTTCAGTCGTGCCTGACTCTTTGAGACTCCATGTATTGTAGCCCTCCAGGCTCCTCTGTCCATGGGATTCTCCAGGCAAGAATACTGGAGTGGGTTGCCGTGCGCTCCTCCAGGGGATCCTCCCCACCCAGGGATTGAACCTGTATCTCTTATGTCTCTCCTACATTAGCAGGCGGCTTTTCTACCACTAGCGGCACCTAGGAAGCCCCTATGGCTTTTAGACCCACCTATTAAGGTGGTGCAGTGGTAAAGAATCCGCTTGCCAATGGTGAAGATTCAAAGTGGAGGGTTGGATCCCTAGATGGGGAAGATCCCCTAGAGGAGGAAATGGTAACTTGGGGCAGTATTCTTGCCTGGGAAATCCAATAGACAGAGGAACCAGACGGATTCCAGTTCATGCGGTCGAAAAAGAGTTAGACAGGACTGAGGGATTAAACACACAACAAATGACACTTCTCCAAATGACTGCTGGCAATGGTATATGGAAGCAATCCCACGGATGCCCCATGCAGTTACTTACTTTAGATGCTTTATCCCAGTTAGTGATCAGGGGAAGCAGTCCTTTCACCTGTCTAGGGTAAATATTCCACCAGATGACAGAGTCTTGGTTTTCAGCCTCCCCTCCAAAATAACATAATCACCTCTGAAAGTCATTGTTTTACTTTTTCCTTTTTGGTCCTTTTTGTTTTAACCTTGATATGTGTTTCTTGCCTTGAATGCAAAGCTGTATATGAAGTGCTTGACATATTAAACTCACAACCTGCAGTTTATCAATCTTAAGATACTCAGGTATGTATTTTACATGCCTACAAAGTAGAGAGACATGTAACATTAGAGCTGGAAAGGATATAACAGATCACTCAATCCAACTGCTTTCCCATTTCATTAAAAAGAGAGCTGAGACCCAGAGAGAAAGCAAGTAATTTACTCCAGGTCAGGCACCTAGCCCTGGTAGAGATAAAACTAGAATACAAATCTCCTAATTCTTAATCAGGACTAGGAAACAGCAATAGAGGAACTTCAGTTTAGAAACAATTAAAAAACTGAAATGTAAACATCATAAGGTACACACAGGTAATCAGTCAGAGAGAATAAAATACTAGTAGTGAAAAAAATTCAAACCAACCCAATATACATCAAAGTATATTATAATAATATGTAATGTGAGACACACCTCCCAAAATAGATTACATTTTGGATGTGCAATGAATATTTTTATCTGTTCCTTTCAAAGTTTATGCAGTGGGAGACAAAAATCTATTGCTCCTCAGGTCAAGAATCCCTTTGTTAGTAGATGAAGGTGTCTATATTCTAATGTTAGCTTATGAAGCTAAGGATTTCATTCCTAGAGCCAAGAATGGTGAGGATAGGAGACATGGACACATAGTTTTATGAAGGTATTGCTATATTGAACACTACTCATCAAGTCTCTCACAATTTATTTTTTTTTAATGTGGCAAGATGTCATCTTCATTATCAAACACATACATACCCAGTCGCTTCAGTCATGTCCGACTCTTTGCCATCCCATGGACCATAGCCCGCCGGGCTCCTATGTCCATGGGACTTTCCTGACAAGAATGGAGTGGATTGCTATTCAGTTCTATTGAGTACTTAATGTATCAACACAAATAGGAGCTTTGTTTATTGCATGTTAATTGTTTCATAGTTTCTGCAATAGTAATGATTGTTCTTATTTATTGAGTGCTTCTTATGTGCCAGGTAGGAGAAGGTGATGGCACCCCACTCCAGTACTCTTGCCTGGAAAATCCCATGGACGGGGGAGCCTGGTAGGCTGCAGTCCATGGGGTTGCGAAGAGTCAGACATGACTGATCGACTTCACTTTCACTTTTCCCTTTCATGCATTGGAGAAGGAAATGGCAACCCACCCCAGTGTTCTTGCCTGGAGAATCCCAGGGACGGGGGAGCCTGGTGGGCTGCAGTCTATGGGGTCGCACAGAGTCGGACATGACTGAAGCGACTTAGCAGCAGCAGCAGCAGATGTGCCAAGTACTATGCTATATATTTTTCATTTATGTTCTCAAAGACATCCAACAAATCTGAAATTCCCATCTAATAGCTAAAGAACTTGGAGAAGGAAATGGCAACCCACTCCTGTGTTCTTGCCTGGAGAATCCAAGGGATGGAGGAGCCTGGTGGGCTGCCATCTATAGGGTCGCACAGAGTCGGACACAACTGAAGTGACTTAGCAGCAGCTACAGAAAGATTTACAAGAATAGATTATGAAAGCAGTAATATTAAGTGAAAAATGGTTAAAATTTATTGAACACTAAGTTAAGTTTTATATGCTGGACCTTTGTGAAATGTTTTCTACTATTATACTGTTCATTGCAACAGCTCATATTGTTTTAGAGGTATTATTGTACCTGCTGCTGCTGCTAAGTCGCTTCAGTCATGTGGGACTCTGTGCGACCCCATAGATGGCAGCCCACCAGCTCCCCCATCCTTGGGATTCTCCAGGCAAGAACACTGGAGTGGGTATTATTGTACCTACTCCACCAAAAAGGAAATTGAGGCTTAAAGGGGTTGATTTACCCAAGATGACTCCAGAAGTGATAAATGGTAGAGCTAAGATACACATTCAGATTCATGAAATTTAAGTTAAAGTCCCAAAATATTAGTCCTGGAATTCTGCTACTGGAGGTATGGTAGACTATATCCTTAAAAATTCCTGAAGCAAAACTCCTGTGTATTTGTATAAACTCCAAAGCACATTATTTTAACTGTATTGCTGAACTCACAAGAACAAGAGAATCTTAACAATAGAATACTGTTGATGGAAATGTAAATTGGTGCAATCACCATAGAATAAAAAACAGCATAGAGATTCCTCAAAAAATTGAGAATACAACTATTGCGTGGTCCAGCTATTCCACTTCTGGCTATTTATGCAAAGAATACATATTTTCTAATATATTAGAAAAAATATATTCACCCTTATGTTCATTACAGCATTTACAGTAGCCAAAATATGGAAACAACCTAAAGTCCGTGAATAATGAATGGATAAAGAAGATGTGGTATGTATATACAATGGAATACTACTCAGCCATAAAAAACAAAATATTGCCATTTGAGACAATAAGTATAGATCTTGAGGGTATTATGCTAAGTGAAATAAGACAGAAAAAGACAAAGACCATATTATTTCACTCATTCATATATGGGATATAAAATAATAATAATAAATGACCAATCCATAGCAAACAAAAACAAAAACAGAGGTATTACAGAGAGCAGAGATGTGATTGCCAGGGGGACTGCAGGTGGTTGGGAGGAGGAAATGCGGGTCAACTCTATGATGATGGGTGGAAACTAAATTTTTGATGGTGAGCACACTGTAGTGTATACAGAAGTTGAAATAACGTGTGAGTGAGTGAAGTCGCTCAGTTGTGTCCAACTCTTTGTGACCCGGTGGACTGTAGCCCCCCAGGCTCCTCCGTCCATGGGATTCTCCAGGCAAGAATACTGGAGTGGGTTGCCATCTCCTTCTCCAGGGGATCTTCCTGATCCAGGGATCGAACCCAGGTCTCCCGCATTGCAGGCAGACACTTTACCGTCTGAACTGAAGGGTTTAGAGGCCGTCAAATGGACATGACCTATACAGGCAATTTTGATGGTTTTACATAGAAATGACCTCTAATGGAAGAGAACACAAATGAGAACTATTTGAGATACATTTCTATGTAAAATGTAATTTGCACATAATTTAGCATTTTAAATGAGCACTCTGCAACTGAGACCAAATATCAATCATCTCTTGAGGTTTTCTACTATGTACCAACATCAAATCTACATAGGAACAAATGTTACTCCTGCTTTTCTCTTCTATATCAAATGTCCTGAAGCCTTTGTGTCTCTCTGGAGCAAGGCTGAGTTTCTGAAGGCACATTCCAGTATAAACATCATCGATGGGGTAGAGAAATAATGTGTACAATGTTATATACTTGAGATTTATGTCATATACCAATGTTATGGCAAAAAAGTTTTTTTTAAAAAACCAAACTGTATATGTAAAGTGTGTGTAGCCAATTGTGTGTAAGTTACACTTTAGTAAAACTTATCCAAGAAATAATAAAATTGCATGCACAAACTTTTACAAATAGTAACAATTATTCCTAGAATTACACTTCGAAATCACTTGGAAGTGTGAAAGTGAACGTGTTAGTCGCTGAGTCATGTTTGACTCTTTGCCACCCCGTGGACTGTAGCCCTCGGGGATCCTCTTTCCATGGGATTCTCCAGGCAAGAATACTGGAGTGGGTAGCCATTCCCTTCTCCAGGAGACCTTCCCAACCCCGGCACCGAACCCTGGTCTCCCATCTGAACCACTAGGGAAGCCCAAAAATCATGAGGCTTTTCTAAACATACAGATTTCCAGGCTCATGCCAGACCTGGTAAATAGGGATCTTTGATATTGGCATTTAGGCAAATATAAGCTTAAAAATCTCTATATGTGAATCAAATGAACATCTCTGGCTAGGAATCACATCTGCAGGTGAAAATGTATGAAGATTAAAAGATGTTACATTAAATAGGTCATAAAACAGTTTGCATAACATGATTATATTTTTTCAAGCAGAAATGTATGTAAACTCAGCAAACTATATGGAAGAAAAATATAGTAGTTTATGAGATTTGTGGGTATTTTATACTCTTTGCTCTTCTGTATATTTAAAAATAAAAGCTGTATACTGCTTTTGTATACAAAAAAACAGACAGTGGCTCAGACGGGAGACCCAGGTTTGATCCCTGGGTCAAAAAGATCCCTTGGAGAAGGGAATGATTACCCATTCCAGTATTCTTGTCTGGAAAAGTGAGTTATTTTAAGTTAACAAAGAAAATGTATGAGCACATAAAATAGAGGGACCACGAATTTGGTGGAGGCCAGGGTGAAGGGAGCAGGGACACTGGTGGAGGATTTAGCCTTCAGTGTAAACAAGACACACTTTCCTCCATGTGGAGGGAAGGAACGTGAAAGTAGATTAGATGGATTGGTAGAATTGGGCCAGATCTCTTCTTTTTCTCTGTGAAGCAGGAAGTAAGCTCAGCTGCAGATAAGAATGGACACGGGGGTGGTCAGGCTCCTTATAATTTATATGGTGGTGGTGGGATAACCCATCTTTAATCTTGACTGTTCACAGTTTAGTTTCAGGGTCTGTAAAACTGCTTAGAATTGTGTTCATTGGTGGGAGGAATTGAGAGATTGGGATTGATGTGATTGATATTGTGTATAAAATATATAACTAATAAGAACCTACTGTATAGCACAGGGAACTGTACTTAAAGCACTGTGGTGACCTGAAGAGGAAGGAAATCAAGAGAGGGGAGATAAGTGTTTGTTTAGGTGATTCACTTTGCTGAACAGTAGAAACTGACACAACATTGTGTTGCAACTATATTCCAATAAAAACTAATTTTAAAAATACCTACAAAATATTGTAATCATGTTTTGTTCCCAGCTGTTTGACTTTCAAAGGAGTCTGTGATCAATCGCAGCTGAGTTGGGAACTCTGCCCACCCTAAGCGTTGATGGGGGTGGTGGCGGTGATGGTATCATATTCTGTTGCTCTATCGCCACCGTGTGGTCAAATGGATGTACTGCCAAAGATGGATTTGAAGCACAGTTTTGAACTTCCACGTGGCTCAGGGGTAAAGAACCCACCTGCAGGAGTTCGATTTCTGGGAGATCTCCCGAAGATCCCCTGGAGTAGGAAATGGCAATCCCATGGGCAGAGAAGCCTAGTGAGCTAAGGTCCATGGGGCTGCAGAGTCAGACACGACTTAGCCACTAAACAGTAACAGCAACAACAAAAATAGCTTCTCATCTTAGATTTGGAAGGGACTTGGGGCATTCTACGATCTAATATCCCACACGTTATGAGATCTAATAATAATAACTACAAAGTTTTCCTCCAAAATGTTGAACCAATATTAATTATTCATGAATGAGAAGACCCGCCGAAGCCCAGATAATTATATTCCAATTAAAGATTTTACAGAAGTGATCTCTGAGCCAGTGTTGAGTGTTTCTGAAAGGCCAAAAACATTATGTGTGTTGAGACTGACTAGGAGAGTTTTGAAACACCTTGATGCCCAGGCCAGATGCCATGCTAATTAAACTCTCTAAGAGTGAGAGACCCAAGCATTAGGGTTTTATCCAATGACCTCTTCCCCATGTGATTCCAATGTCCAACCAAGTCCAAAGGCCTCAGCCACAAGTCCTTGCTGTTCAAGGTGTGCTCCATGAGCCAGCAGCATTGGCACCGCCCCGCCCCCCCACCCCAGGAGTTTGTTAAATTGCGGGATCTCAGGTCCTGCCCCAGATCTCCTGAATCAGTCTGTATTTTAATAATTCTCAGGTGACTCACTGCATATCAAATTAAATTCTGTTATAGAGTAGGTCCTCTGGATACACAAAGCAGGAATGGTGTTTAAAAGGTGGGCTTTTCATCTCTGATCACTTCCAGCTACAAAAAATGTGTGGCTTCTATGCCACTGCTGAACAGTTCTAGTTGTCTGAAAGATTCTTTTCTTTTGGTAGATGTCAAAATATACTTTCTAGCCAGTTCTGCAAATTGCCCCCATGATCTCTTTTAAAATATTTGAAGGACTTCCCTGGTGGTCTAGTGGTTAAGAATATACTTGCCAATGCAGGGGACACAGATTCTATCTCTGGTCCGGGAAGATTCCACATGTTAAGAGATAACTAAACCCACGTGCCACAACTACTGAGCCTGAGAGTCGCAACTACTGAAGCTCATATGCCCTAGAGTCCTTGCTCTGAAACAAGAGACGCCTCTGCAATGAGAAACCTGCGCACCGTAACTTGAGAGTAGCCACTCACTAGAGAAAGCCCGCATACAGCAACGAAGACCCAGCACAGCCAAAAATAAGTAAATGAAATAGACAAACACCTTGCAAGATTACAAATCTCTCAAATTTAGAATGAAAACAGTGACACACTTAGATTAAAAAATAAAATTATTTGAGAGCAGAAATGTCTTGCCTTTAATCTTCCTTCTTTGAAACCCTTCCTTTCAACCTTCCAGTTTCTTTCAGTTCAGTTCAGTCGCTCAGTTGTGTCCGACTCTTTGCGACCCCATGAATCACAGCACGCCAGGCCTCCCTGTCCATCACCAACTCCCGGAGTTCACTCAGACTCAAGTCCATCGAGTCAGTCATGCTATCCAGCCATCTCATCCTCTGTCATCCCCTTCTCCTCCTGCCCCCAATCCCTCCCAGCATCAGAGTCTTTTCCAATGAGTCAACTCTTCGCATGAGGTGGCCAAAGTACTGGAGTTTCAGCTTTAGTATCATTCCTTCCAAAGAACTCCCAGGGCTGATCTCCTTCAGAATGGACTGGTTGGATCTCCTTGCAGTCCAAGGGACTCTCAAGAGTCTTCTCCAACACCACAGTTCAAAAGCATCAATTCTTTGGCACTCAGCTTTCTTCACAGTCCAACTCTCACATCCATACATGACCACTGGAAAAACCATAGCCTTGACTAGATGGACCTTTGTTGGCAAAGTAATGTCTCTGCTTTTCAATATGCTGTCTAGGTTGGTCATAACTTTCCTTTTAAGGAGTAAGCGTCTTTTAATTTCATGGCTGCAGTCACCATCTGCAGTGATTTTGGAGCCCCCCCAAAATAAAGTCTGTTTAGTATAGTATTAATATTTTTGCAGAACTCCTAGTAATTCTACCCTAAAAATGGCTCCCAGAAGTGAAAGTGAGAATGTAGATGAGGTGTGACATAACAAGAATAGTAGGAAAATGACTTTGGTTTCTCAGGAAATTTTACTAAAGCCTCCTTTTTCTTCCTGAAAATAGATATTAGGATCTTTGTTAAATGTTACATTATAAAGAACATGGATTCAGTAAACAAATCAATGCTGATGGTCCCAGAGAGCCTCAGGTCATTCACATGTAACCACAGATGGTCCCTTGAGCTCAGAGAGACCATAGGAACCTCCAATCTGGGCTTCCCCAGTGGCTCAGCATTTGCACTGCAGGAGACTCAGGAGATGTGGATTTGATCCCTGGGTTGGGAAGATCCCCTGGAGGAGGGCATGGCAACCCACTCCAGTATTTTTGCCTGGGGAATCCCATGGAGAGGAGCCTGCGGTCTACAACCCATTGGGTTACTAAGAGTCAGACACGACTGAAGCAACTTAGCATGCACCCACTAGTGTGCAGAGTGGCAGAGAGGGGGCAGGTTTGTGGGACTGAGTCCTTAACCTGTGGTGTCCAACACTGCCTCCAGGTAAATCTTTGTCAGAACTGAGTTGGATTGTGGAGACTTGGCTGGTGTCTAAGAATTTTGTGTTGGCATGAGAACCACCCCTCCTCCTGCCACATGTTGGAAATGGGGTCAGAATCTTAAGAGCATAGAGCAGGGATAGCAAGTACCACCCCATGAGTCAAATCCAGACTGTTGCCTGTTTTTGTACACCAAGTTTTACTGGAATACAGCCATGATCATTTATTTACATATTTGTTGTTCAGTCGCTCAGTCGCATCTGACTCTTTGCCACCCCATGGACTGTTGCAGCACGCCAGGCTTCTCTGTCCTTCACCATCTCCTGGAGCTTGCTCAAACTCATGTCCATGGTGTCAGTGATGCCATCCAACCACCTTGTCTTCTGTCATCATATTTACATATTTACTGTAGCTATTTTTGCACTATAACAGCAGAGTCATGTAGTTGTGACAGAGACTATCCGACCCACAAGTATTTACTATCTGGTCCTTTAAAGGAAAAGTTTGCTGACTCCTGCTATAGTAAATAAATATAATGTAGTAAATAAAAATATAAAAAAGGACTCACCAAGTCAGGATAAACTACAATTCTAACTTCAGTTAGATTAAATCTCCTGGGAAATGTCTCATTGCTGTCAATTTTTTTTTTTTGCCTCTGTAAACATTTTATAGTTTATATCATCATTTTTGGTCTTTAGACAAGTTGGAAATAGGTAAGCTAATACCAGAGTCTACTAACTGTGTTTGCAAATGGTAAGAATACAGTGAGTGACACAGTGGACAATAGCAGGAAGTTCTGAAACTTACACTGCCCAAGACACTGAGATATTTGACTAAAAAGTGTTTGAAAAGATTATTCTTATAGACTCTTGGGCAAATGTGGCATTTTGAATATACCCAACTACTTTCATGCCTCCCTACAACTGTAAAAGTATTTTTTAAAAGTTATAAACTCAGAGAAATTAGGAGAATGGGAGAAGAGACAAGAGGTATAAAAATCTGGATTCTAGAAAGCAGAAATATGAGTGGTAAGTGGTTAAACAAACACAAAAAGTATAGTCTAAGCAGTTTGTGGGGAAAGATAATGTCCAATCTGATGGACACTATAGAATCCCCAAAGCCTCTGAAATCAATGGTATCAGATATCTCTGGAAATAGGGCCTTTAATTAAGGATGTTGGCTGACTGACAAGGAAGTGGTCAGGTCTTCAAATCTGGTCCACCTTCCCCAAACCCAGCAGAAGAGTGAAAATTTATACTCTGGAGTAAAATAGCCTCTAGACTGATAGATAATATGCACATTTGAGGGTGGGTCACCTTCCATGGGGACACAGAGAGGCGGACACAACTGAAGCGACTTAGCACTCACGCGTGCACACCAAACTGAATACGACCTGATCTATGTGCATACCAAATGATGAGATCACCCAACCCTCTTTCCCCACTTAATTCCCAGAATAATGGCCTAGGGTGTCCAACCATCTCAATTTCTTGGGACTGCAGGTGTTTCCAGGATGGAGACTTGGAGTTTTAAAACCAATACAGTCCTGAGCAAACCAGAATGTCACCCTAGTCTCAAAACATTAGCAGTTAGACCCTTTCATTCAGGAGACTGGGAGAATCTTCTTTGGGGAATTTTACCAGCCCAAGGGGAAAAATCTGAACATACGGGGAGTGGAGGTTCTACATCTTAGTGGTCCAGTCAGATCAACCTTGTAGGAGGGTCATTGAACAAGCTCCAAATGGGCGCGTGGAGGTTCCAGTTGTGTTTTTAGATACTCTTTCAGAAATAAGCAGACAACTAAGAATTATTAGACAATTCGGGGAAAGTCTTACACAAAAGACAGAAACTAGAACATCCAAACAGGATAAGCAACAGGAGAGGTAAGTACCTGATTCAAGTTGGCATGTCAAAGTCTTTCTCTTGGATCTCAAAAGATGCACCTGGAGGGAGAATCTTCTCTTCCTCTCTAGCCATATGCTGTTAGGATGTGTCTGGAGCTCCTGGAGGCCCTATTCTCCTCTATAAAGGGAAGGCCACAGTTGGCCACACAGAGATGCACTAATGGGAAATGAACTCAGCCTAGCGTCCCCATGGCTCTTCATACCAAGATCATTATCTCTAAAGCTGTCTTTCTTTTTCCAAAGTTTGGTTGTATGACTCAATAAATTCCAAGACTTTTCCAAAAAGGCTTACGTTTGAACAGATTTTTTTGTCATTTGAAACCAACTGGTCCTGGTATGCCTCATGAATGGCATTGCCCATTCTACACATCTGCCTTTTTAATCCATACTCTATATCCACAAAGTTTCCAAATCAGCTTTTGCCCCTGTTTAAAATAAAGATTGCCCAACTCATGAAGGTAAAAATACATGAGATTTCAGTGAACAATGGATGCTTTTAGCAAACCCAACACGCACTAACTTTTCATTATCTCTCACGATGATGTCCTCCCCAAAATAAAATCTAGATAAATGACCGAAATATAGAAATCTGGACCATAAAGCAGAAATGAAGAAAAGAAAGAAAACTGTGCATTAACTCTGCTAGTCTTCCTCATAGTAGTGAAGGGAAAATGTGGTATCCATAAGAATTGTGTTCAATAGCAAGTAGCAGAACACCCAATTAACAGTGACTTAATTGAACAGACTTGTTGGGAGTTATTAATGCCACATGTTCCTATGATTCTCAGCCTTTTCATTATGATAGCAATAGGGTTATTGCAGTCCCAGCCATCATGTGCACATACAAGAGAGAAATAAGGGGATAAAGTCAAAGGATGTATTTATCTCTACAGAGGAAGAGCAAAAGCTCTTCCAGAAGCCTCTACATCAGATTAGATTTCCCCTTGGGGATTCCCTAGTGGCTCAGATGGTAAAGAATCTGCCTGCAATACAGGAGACCTGAGTTCAGCCCCTGGGTTGGGAAGATCCCCTGGAGAAGAGAAAGGCAATCCACTCTAGTATTCTTTCCTGGAGATTTCCACGGACAGAGGAGCCTGGCCAGCTACAGTCCATGGGGTCACAAAAGAGTTGGATGTGACTAAGTGACTAACAATTTTGCTGTCTATGTGTCTTTGGCTGGAACAGGGTCCGAAGTTTACATCTAGCTGAAAACGAGACTGAGAAGGTAGGAAACAAGATTGTTGCAAATGACTCAGTACCGTCATGATTCGTTACCTAGGGCTAGACATATGTGCCCTCCTCCATGAGGCGGTATTGACACAGAAGGACAGGCAAAGTGATGCTGTGTGGGGAGGCATGCCTACCACAGGAACCAAAGTAAGTAGGTTACAGTGTTAAAAATACTGCTGAAACTGAAACTCTCACATATGGTGGGTGGGACTTTAGAAGGGTACAATCACTTTGAAAAGCAATTTGGCAGTTTTTTACCTGCCTAGATGAATTTCACAAATGTGATTAAAGATCTTGAGATGGGAGAAATTGTCCTGGATTATCCAGATGGGCCCAATGTAAACTTAAATCTTTACAGGAGGGAGGCAACAGGATCAAAGGAAAAAAGAAGTGAGAGGAAGGAAGCAGAGGTTGGAGAGATGCACTTTGAAGATGAGGGAAGGGACCTTATGTCAAGGAATGGGGATGACCTCTAGAAATTGGAAAGGAAAAGGATTCTCTTCTAGAGCCTCCAGGAGTGATGCAGCTGTGCCAACACCTTGGTTTTAGATTTCTGATCACTTAAAGAGTCAACTGTATAACATACACACTACCATATACAAAATATGGGCTTCCCTGGCAGCTCACACAGTAAAGAATCTGCCTGCAATGCAGGAGACCCAGGCTCCACCCTGAGTGGGGAAGATTCCCCTGCAGAAGGGAATGGCTACCCACTCCAGTATTCTTTCCTGGAGAATTCCATGGACAGAGGAGTCTGGTGGGCTGCAGTCCATGGTGCTGCAATGTCAGATATAACTGAGCAACTAATACTATATCTATCTACACTATATCTATATACCTATACATAAAATAGATAATCAACAAGGACCTACTGTATAGCATAGAGAACTCTACTCGATATTCTATAATAACCTATACGGGAAAAGAATCTGAAAAAGAATGGAGATATATATATATATATATATATATATATATAACTGAATCACTTTGCTATATACCTGAAACTAACACAGCATTGTAAATCAACTATACTTCAATATAAAAATTATTTTTACAAAGAGTCAAGCTGTAAATGTAAAACATAGCTTCTGTCCTATAATTAATTGGCAAGGCAGACTAAGCTTTTAAAGAACTGTTTAAATAACTAGTCATAGTCACCTGAATTATTTTCTTAGGATACTTCTCCTTTCATATCTAAGAATAGAGTACCCAATTTATACTTGCAAATCTGAGTGTAAAGGTAGGCTGTAGTCTTAATTATTGCTGTTGTTCAGTAACTCAGTCAAGTCCGACTCTTTTTGACCCCATGGACTACAGCACACCAGTCTTCCCTGTCCTTCACTGTCTCCCAGAGTTTGTTCAAACTCATGTCCATTGAGTCTATGATGCCCCCAACCATCTCATCCTGTGTCATCCCCTTCTCCTCCTGCCCTCCATATTTCCCAGCATCAAGGTCTTTTTCAGTGAGTCAGCTCTTGCATCAGGTGGCCAAAGTATTGGAACTTCAGGTTCAACATCAGTCCTTCCAAAGAATATTCAGGGTTGATTTCCTTTAGGATTGACTGGTTGGATCTCCTTGCTGTCCAAGAGACTCTGAAGAGTCTTCCCCAGCATCACAGTTTGAAAGCAGTGTGTCAATTAATTTAGAAGACAAGAGACAGAACCCTTTGAAAAGACAGCTTCGACCCATACAAAAATCCCACAGGGTCATGATGTCCTAGAATGGGGTGTTTGTCCCCAGAGATATATTTTCCTTTCTTTGGAGCTTTCCTCATAGACAGGGACTTGAGACCAGGTCCAAAGAGTATTGTCAGCAACTCAGCAAGAGGCTGGCAGTACTGACTTAGTTCTCCTGTGATCTGGGAAAGTGGACCAGTCCTTGCACTCAGACTGCTTCTTCCACTGGGCCCAAATCATGTTTGCCAAAGTCTAGCTAGTGGTAAAGAACCCGCCTGCCAATGCAGGAGACATAAGAGATGCAGGTTCAATCCCTGGGTCAGGAAGATCCCCTGAAGAAGGAAATGGCAACCCACTCCAGTATTCTTGCCTGGAGAATCCCATGGACAGGCTTCTCTGTCCATCAGAAAGAGACAGACACGACTGAGGTGACTTAACACTCAGCACAGCAGGAATTTGCCAAGGGCAGGCCCTGAAGGCTCCTACTTCATAGTCAGCTTCTTTACCATTGCTGACAATCTGCAAGTGCTTGGACTTTAGCAATAAATCTTTCTTATGTTGGGGCTTCCCAGGTGGCGCTAGTGCTAAAAAATCTTCCTGCCAATGCAGGAGATGCAAGAGTCATGGGTTCGATCCTTGGGTCAGGAAGACCTCTTGGAGAAGGAAATGGCAACTGACTCCATATTCTTGCCTGGAAAATTCCATGGACAGAGAAGCCTGATGGGCAACAGTTCATGGACTTGCAAAAAAGTCAGGCAAGATTGAACACATACATACACAAATAAGTGGGTGATGCCAAAAGCCAGACTTGGGGACTAGCTGTTCTCTGGCATCCCAGTTGAAGGCCTCTCAGTATCAGGAAGTTCCCTTTGCTCAACACCTTGGGCTGGTCCAGACACACAAGCAATCCTGAATCAACATTTGTTGAGTTAACACGTGATCTATTGGTTCTAATCATTAAATTGCTTCTTAACCTCTGAGTGCAGGGAACACTGCAGATAGCCCTAAAGATCAGGTTTCCTTGGGCATCTTTGTTCCAGATTTTGTTCTTCTATTGCCTTCTCAGTGAAAGAAAGCTCCTCTTTTTTTGCCATGGGAAAGGCCAACAGCTATGCGAACCTGGGCAATAAAGTTAGCTCTTAACCAGTTAGCTATTAACCAGCAGGCAAGATAACTTAGCTCCTTATCAAACTCCAGGCACCTCCCTTTCCTAACTTTTTCCAGCCCCAAGTGGAAAAGCAGATTAAGGCCTTGGGCAATCACAGCGTGCATTTGCCGTCAGTTCCTCCCCAAGTTGTATTCGAGTGGTAACAGGTCAGAATCAATAGCTGGCAGCTCGAGGGCTTCCCTGGTGGCTCGGACAGACCCCATTCCAGTATTCTTGCCTGGAGAATCCCATGGACAGAGGAGCCTGGTGGGCTACAGTCCACGGGGTCACAAAGAATCGGACATGACTGAGCAACTAAGCACACACAGGCTGAGGTGGAGGAAGGCACCAGTTGGCAGGCAGTCTGCAGGCTGAGGGGTGAGTGAAGCTGGAAAGGGGCAGCAGCCTCAGGAGCTGATGATGGGGTTGGGGGGTGGCTTAATAACTTTTTATACTTTCCCGGAACTTTGAATTTGTTTTGGACCCATTAAGTCTTATTCCCCACTGGGGGCTCCACAAGGCATTGAATCCTTATATTTTATAATTAAAGCAAAGATACAGAATTGTGGAAAATGTTAAGCTATGTTTGAGAAAGAGTAGTGTAAGGATGTATGTAGAAAAAGCTAATATCTCTAATGGGAAATGAGGCAGAAAAGAAGTTTGGGAATAAGTCCCAGAAGACTTCAGGGATAAGTATTAATGAGTGCATGTTAAGTTGTGTCCGACTCTTTGCGACCCTATGGACTGTAACCTACCAGGCTCCTCTGTTCACAGGATTCTCCAGGCAAAAAGCTGGAGTGGGTTGCCGTGTCCTCTGCCAGAGGATCTTCCCCACCCAGGGATCAAATTAGCGTCTCTTATGTCTCTTGCATTGATAGGTGGGTTGTTTACCACCAGCACTACCTGGGGGGCCTAAGCATTAGTAGCCATTAAGATAAAATGAACTTCCAGGTGTACAAGCTGGTTTTAGAAAAGGCAGAGGAACCAGAGATCAAATTGCCAACATCTGCTGGATCATGGAAAAAGCAAGAGAGTTCCAGAAAAACATCTATTTCTGCGTTATTGACTATGCCAAAGCCTTTGACTGTGTGGATCACAATAAACTGTGGAAAATTCTGAAAGAGATGGACATACCAGACCACCTGACCTGCCTCTTGAGAAACCTGTATGCAGGTCAAGAAGCAACAGTTAGAACTGGACATGGAACAACAGACTGGTTCCAAATAGGAAAAGGAGTACGTCAAGGCTGTATATTGTCACCCTGCTTATTTAACTTCTATGCAGAGTACATCATGAGAAACGCTGGGCTGGAGGAAGCACAAGCTGGAATCAAGATTACCGGGAGAAATATCAATAACCTCAGATATGCAGATGACACCAACCTTATGGCAGAAAAGTGAAGAGGAGAGTGAAAAAGTTGGCTTAAAGGTCAACATTCAGAAAACTAAGATCATGGCATCTGGTCCCATAACTTCATGGCAAATAGATGGGGAAACAGTAGAAACAGTGGCTGACTTCGTTTTTCTGGGCTCCAAGATCACTGCAGAGGTGATTGCAGCCATGAAATTAAAAGATGCTTACTCCTTGAAAGAAAAGTTAAGACCAACTAGACAGCATATTGGAGAAGGCAATGGCACCCCACTCCAGTACTCTTGCCTGGAAAATCCCATGGATGGAGGAGCCTGGAAGGCTGCAGTCCATGGGGTCGCTAAGGGTCAGGCACGACTGAACGACTTCACTTTCACTTTTTACTTTCATGCATTGGAGAAGGAAATGGCAACCCACTCCAGTGTTCTTGCCTGGAGAATCCCAGAGACGGGGGAGCCTGGTGGGCTGCCATCTATGGGGTCTCACAGAGTCGGACACGACTGAAGTGACTTAGCAGTAGCAGCAGACAGCATATTAAAAATCAGAGACATTACTTTGTCAACAAAGGTCCATCTAGTCAAGGCTATGGTTTTTCCTGTGGTCATGTATGGATGTGATAATTGTATAAAGAAAGCTGAGTGCTGAAGAATTGATGCTTTTGAACTGTGGTGTTGGAGAAGACTCTTGAGAATCACTTGGACTGCAAGGAGATCCAACCAGTCTATCCTAAAGGAGATCAGTCCTGGGTGTTCATTGAAAAGACTGATGTTGAAGCTGAAACTCCAATACTTTGGCCACCTGATGCGAAGAGCTGACTCATTTGAAAAGACCCCGATGCTGGGAAAGATTGAGGGCAGGAGGAGAAGGGGATGACAGAGGATGAGATGGTTGGATGCATCACCGACTCAATGCACATGGGTTTGAGTAGACTCCAGTGTTGGTGATGGACAGGGAGGCCTGGCATGATGCAGTTCATGGGGTCGCAAAGTGTCGGACACAACTGAGTGACTGAACTGAACAGAAGATAAAATGCTTTCCACCATGTCTCACAAAGTTAATATTATTGTGTAAAGTCACAGTTTTAACCTCTTTTTTATTTTTAAATTAATTAATCAATTTATTTATTTATTTATTTATTATTTTGGGCTGCCTTGGGTCTTCATTGCTCTTTTGAATGGGCAAGGGGATTCTTATTCACTGCATCACCAGGGAAGTCTTAATCTTTTTTTTAAAACTTAGTATATCTCACAAGCATTTATCCTAGGGTGATTGAAAGTTTTTGAATGTGAAGACACCTCAGTCTGTGAACCAGGAAGTCTGGACGCACATCAAATACTGAAACTGCCAGTGCCTTGATCTTGGACTTCCCAGCCTCTAGAACTGCAAAAAATACATTTCTCTTCTTTATAAGCCCCCCGGTCTATTGTATTCTTTGGTAGCAGCCCGAATGGACTAAGACACCACCTACTCCATCCAAACATCATGGGAAAAACATGACCCTACCCTCACCCCTGTCAACCATGGTCAGGTGGGTAACCAAAACTTCCATTCTTGCTCAAGATGTCTCATTTCCCTCCAGAAGACCTACGGGGAGCTGGCACTGTCCTCTCTACTCATTAATAAGAAAACCCTCTCTCAAGGGTATCAGTGGAGGCCATGTGGGATGCTAAACATCCACCCCCACCCAGCAGTAATGAAGCACGCTTCTTTTTCTCCTGGGTGGTGTCAGAGGTGGCCAAATGAGAAGCAGAACTTTTGCCATCACCCAATATAACAAGGTATCCTCCACCTCCTCAATCATCATTACATTTCCTGTAAGTCTATAATTCTTAATAAAAATAAAAACTTTGTTGTCTTCTTTCTCATCTCTGCATGATAGTGCTAGGTGATCGTATGTTCTCAACCTGGGGGGCAAGGTGAAGGGAGCAGATAAAGACAGAGAGACCAACCCAACATGACTGAGCTCATTTCTAACTGTTTCCCAACTGTTAAATAGTGTGAAATGCTGTCTGCAACATTCAGTTATTCTCAATACCTGCTGGCAGGACTGGCTTGTATGTAAAGGGCGTTCAGAGGATAAGCAAATGCCAAATGCTGGGGCTACCTGAGGATCAGCTGGAAAGCTTTTTGAAAATACAAATTCCTGAGATGCTTCCCTTGGGAGGTTCTGACTGCTTAGACCCTGCAGAAGCATCACTGAGCCAATGACACAGAGGTTCCCATTGGCTCCAGCTGTTGCTCTGACTCAGTTGCTGAACTTTGGTGTTAAGGGGTGTGGGTGATAATGCTTGATCTAAATAGATGACCAAGGACATATCATTTTTCTTTTCTCTTATGAGTGTATTGGTTTTGAATAAGAGAGGGGTTTAACTTCCCCAGTTTTTGGATTATCAGAATAAAATAAAATTCAAGAAAAACCTGGAGTTAAATAAAATGTGCTGTCCTCAATACCATCTCCACTTGTGTGACATCTGTGTTTTTGACTGCCTCCTCCTGGGAGCCTGAATCCTGCTGGCAGGAAAGCAAGCCATGGAGGCTTGGAAGGTCTCCCAAGTCCCCTCTATGGAAATCGTGCTCAGAACATCATTGTTGCCTCCGAACAATCAAAAACACATTGACTGCAAAAAACAGAGTGTCATTCAGAACCATGGCTACCAGGTGTGTTGACAAGTGAGATCAAGTCTACTCTGAGGAGCTGCCTCCTAAATAGTGGTGGTTGAAAAAAATAAAACTATAAATCTGGGGTTGCTGCTTGTCATGAGTGAGACAGCGAATATTGTGCTGGTCAGAGCCCCCAGACTGGTTTAAGGCTCCAGGAGGACAACCTGCTCTCAGCTCCTCACTTGAGGTGATGCTATTTAATACCTTGATACATAAAGTGCCTGCCTGGTTTTATTTTACTTTCAGGAAGATCCAAAACTTTTAACCTTCTATTTAACCTGGAGGTATTGGTACTTAAATGTCAGCTACAATATTGCCGTAAAAATAAACTAGTCGGATCAGAGGGAAGGTGAACTAACATTAACCAAGGACCTTCCACATGATCAGAGAGAAAGTAACCTGACATTGATCAAGGACCTTTCATGTGATCGGAGGGAAGGTGAACTAACATTGGTCAAGGATCTTCCATGTGCCAGGAAGTGTGCAATGTAATACTTTGTGTGAGTGTTGGTCTTTCCATTCTTTATAATAACCCTGTGAGGCAGGTATTATGATCTACATTTTATATATAGATATAAAATTATATGTCTTGTGAAAGCCATACAAGAGGGATACTCTCTGGAGATTAAATTTGTGAAGGTGTATATATGTGTGTTGGAGGGAGGTTTCCTCTTCTTTAAGAAAAGAAATTGCCACCTATGTCACAGGACAGGAAATCTCCTGGGATCCTTTGAAAACAGCTGGGACAGAGATCTGAACTCTGCACAGTCTGATGGTAAAGTCCATGTGTATTCTGTTCTATATATTTGTGAGCTTTGTCCCCTTCACTGGCACTGGATGGGCATGTAGAGGATATTTTTTTTTTTCCATTTAAATTGTGTCTCTTTCCTATTTACCATGTCATCCTGTGTCTCTTTGAGCTAAACTCTTAGGGAATCATTTTTAAGGAAAGACACCACGTTAATTGTTATTGATTAAGCATTTGAAAGTCTCAGGCTCAAATCACAAAGTAGGAGTAAGCAGGGATATTTGGGTTAGTGTATGACTTTAGGGCCTTGAGCCGTGATGGCAGGACACACATTCCAAGGGCACACAGTCACTGCTATGACTCTGCCTCTATCAGGGATACCTGCTGCCCATCTCTGCCCACTCCACTGACACCTGTACCTTCAAGTGTGTGCGAGTCTTTCCAATCACCTACTCCCAGTGTGATTTCTAGAGAAATCAAGACAGAAGTATTCTCAGTGAAGGATTTGGTTGGAGTTCTGAAGATGTATGTCTGGAGGGAGACAAGTCCTCATGACTTGAGTTATGCCTGAAGGCTATGCCCCAGATTTTTCAGTTAAATGAGCCTGTGATAATAATGGGCAACCTTTACCAAATGTTTTCTTAGTGTTTTACGTGGAGTATCTCATTTCCTCCACACAAAAACTCTATTACTTTTTTTTAAAAATTAATTTTTATTGGAGTATAGTTGCTTTGCAATGTTGTGTTAGCTCCTACCACACAGTATGTATACATATATCCCTTCTTTTTGGATTTCCTTCCCATTTAGATCACCATAGAGCACTGAGTGGAGTTCCCTGTGCTTTATGGTAGGTTCTTATTGGTTACCTATTTTATATGTAGTATCAGCAGTGTATATGTATCAATCCCAATCTCTCAGTTCATTCTACCACCCCTCCCTGATCCTCCTTGGTGTCCATATGTTTGTTCTCTACATTTGTGTCTCTCTATCTGTTTTGCAAATAAGATCATCTATACCATTATTCTAGATTTCACGCATATGCATCAATATGTGATATTTGTTTTTCTCTTTCTGATTTCACTCTGCATGACAGTCTCTAGCTCTACCCACATCTCTACAAATGACCTAATTTCATTTCTTTCTATGACTGAGTAATATTCCATTGTATATACGTACCACATCTTCTTTATCCATTTCTCTGTTGATGAACATTTAGGTTGCTTCTGTGTCCTGGTTGCTGTAAACAGTGCTGCAGTGAACTCTGGTGCATATAACACCACTATTGTTATTTATAAGTGAGACAACCGAGGCACAGAAATTCCCAAGTGACATAATAAAAATAGGAGATACTCAGCAGGGCAAGAAAACTTGGGGGGAAGTGGGTTCAAGACTTTGGAGTTACTTTTTCTGCTGGAAAGAGACAATTTGTATCTCTGGAAGACAAAAATCTATAAGCTAACATAGAGGATCACAGATCATCCATAAAAACCCAAACTACTGATTATTCTTTCTGGTTAGAGATGTAATGTGTTTAACCTTGGAGGATATTTAGAAGACACTGAAAAGGATGAATCTCAAAATAGAAATTATCTGTAAATTGTATAATGAGTGAGTTTATTACCTTTGTATGAGACATGAAACAAAGCTAAATATAGGTTCATCCTTCTAGGGAATAAAGTAACAATCTGGTGGCTATGTGAGACAATTTCCCAGAATGAAATTGCATCTTCTTGGGTCCATGAAGATCCTTTCAACTTCTGTTAGGTGATACCATTCTTCAAAGCCCGATACCCTCATTTATTTCACTAATATGTAAAGCCTCAATGAAAAAGGCAATTTTCAGAGCCCCAGCTATGCAAGTGCTGTACACAGAGGAGTTAGGGACCTGAGACAGAGGCTCCATGACCTGATAGCCTTTGGAGTTGCTTTTTGAGGAGTTCATTGTCTTCCAAGAACATGGGTTACTCTCTTCCCCTTGGAGTCCTCTTTCAGGCCATACCTGACTTCTCCTGTCTCTCTTCCTTCCTCTCCATAGGCCTAACACCTTGCTTTTCTCTCCTTTCAGTACTAATTCTCAGGACTCTTATTTGCAGTCCACTAGATTGCAGAGTGGGACACAATATTAGATCTTCAGCTACGTTCCAGAGTTTCAAAGAAAGTTGCTCTTTTCTGGTGTCTTGATTTTCATCTGCTACAAAAAATAAAAAAGTAAACACACACACACACATATACACATCTAGAGAGATATATGAATATATACCTATACACACATATATAAAGATACATGAATATGTGTATATATATATATGCACACACACACACACATCAGTTCAGTTCAGTCACTGAGTCGTGTCCGACTCTTTGCAACCCCGTGAATCGCAGCACGCCAGGCCTCCCTGTCCATCACAAACTCCCAGAGTTTACTAAACTCATGTCCATCAAGTCAGTGATGTCATCCAGCCATCTCATCCTCTGTCGTCCCCTTCTCCTCCTGCCCCCAATCCCTCCCAGCATCAGAGTCTTTTCCAATGAGTCAACTCTTCGCATGAGCTGGCCAAAGTATTGGAGTTTCAGCTTTAGCATCAGTCCTTCCAATGAATACCCAGGACTGGTCTCCTTTAGGATGGGCTGGTTGGATCTCCTTGCAGTCCAAGGGACTCTCAAGAGTCTTTTCCAACACCACAGTTCAAAAGCATCAATTCTTCAGTGTTCAGCTTTCTTCACAGTCCAACTCTCACATCCATACATGACTACTGGAAAAACCATAGCCTTGACTAGACGGACCTTTGTTGACAAAGTAATGTCTCTGCTTTTGAACATGCTATCTAGGTTGGTCATAACTTTCCTTCCAAGGAGTAAGCATCTTTTAATTTCATGGCTGCAATCACCATCTGCAGTGATCTTGGAGCCCAGAAAAATAAAGTCAACCACTGTTTCCACTGTTTCCCCATCTATTTGCCATGAAGTGATGGGACTGGATGCCATGATCTTAGTTTTCTGAATGTTGAGCTTTAAGCCAACCTTTTCACTCTCCTCTTTCACTTTCCTCAAGAGGCTCTTTAGTTCCTTTTCACTTTCTGCCATAAGGGTGGTGTCATCTGCATATCTGTTATTGATATTTCTCCCAGCAATCTTGATTCCAGCTTGTGCTTCTTCCAGCCCAGTGTTTCTCATGATGTATTCTGCATATAAGTTAAATAAGCAGGGTGACAATATACAGCCTTGATGTACTCCTTTTCCTATTTGGAACCAGTCTGTTGTTCCATGTCCAGTTCTAACTGTTGCTTCCTGACCTGCATACAGGTTTCTCAAGAGGCAGATCAGGTGGTCTGGTACTCCCATCTCTTTCAGAATTTTCCACAGTTTATTGTGATCCACACAGTCAAAGGCTTTGGCCTGGTCAATAAAGCAGAAATAGATGTTTTTTTGGAACTCTCTTGATATTTTGATGATCCAGTGGATGTTGGCAATTTGATCTCTGGTTCCTCTGCCTTTCCTAAAACCAGCTTGAACATCAGGAAGTTCATAGTTCATGTATTTCTGAAGCCAGGCTTGGAGAATTTTGAGCATTACTTTACTAGCGTGTGAGATGAGTGCAGTTGTGCGGTAGTTTGAGCATTCTTTGGCATTGCCTTTCTTTGGGATTGGAGTGAAAACTGACCTTTTCCAGTTCTGTGGCCACTGCTGAGTTTTCCAAATTTGCTGGCATATTGAGTGTAGCACTTTCACAGCATCATCTTTCAGGATTTGAAATAGCTTAACTGGAATTCCATCACCTCCACTAGCTTTGTTCGTAGTGATGCTTTCTAAGGCCCACTTGACTTCACATTCCAGGATGTCTGGCTCTAGGTCAGTGATCGCACCATCGTGATTATCTGAGTCGTGAGGATGTTTTTTGTACAGTTCTTCTGTGTGTTCTTGCCACCTCTTCTTAAAATCTTCTGCTTCTGTTAGGTCCATACCATTTCTGTCCCTTATCGAGCCCACCTTTGTATAAAATGTTCCCTTGATATCTCTAATTTTCTTGAAGAGGTAGTCTTTCTCATTCTGTTGTTTTCCTCTATTTCTTTGCAGTGATAGCTGAAGAAGGCTTTCTTATCTCTCCTTGCTATTCTTTGGAACTCCGCATTCAAATGCTTATATCTTTCCTTTTCTCCTTTGCTTTTCGCTTCTCTTCTTTTCACAGCTATTTGTAAGGTCTCCCCAGACAGCCATTTTGCTTTTTTGTATTTCTTTTCCATGGGGATGGTCTTGATCCCTGTCTCCTGTACAATGTCACGAACCTTCGTCCATAGTTCACCAGGTACTCTGTCTATCAGATCTAGTCCCTTAAATCTATTTCTCACTTCCACTGTATAATCATAAAGGATTTGATTTAGGTTGTACCTGAATGGTCTAGTGGTTTTCCCTACTTTCTTCAATTTCAGTCTGAATTTGGCAATAAGGAGTTCATGATCCAAGCCACAGTCAGCTCCTGGTCTTGTTTTTGCTGACTGTATAGAGGTTCTCCATCTTTGGCTGCAAATAATATAATCAGTCTGATTTCAGTGTTAACCATCTGGTGATGTCCACGTGTAGAGTCTTCTTTTGTGTTGTTGGAAGAGGGTGTTTGCTATGATGAGTGTGTTCTTTTGGCAAAACTCTATTAGGCTTTGCCTTGCTTCATTCCGTATTCCAAGGCCAAATTTGCCTGTCACCCCAGGTGTTTCTTGACTTCCTACTTTTGCATTCCAGTCCCCTATAATGAAAAGGACATCTTTTTTGGGTGTTAGTTCTAAAAGGTCTTGTAGGTCTTCATAGAACCATTCGACTTTAGCTTCTTCAGCATTACTGGTTGGCGCATAGGCTTGGATTACTGCAATATTAAATAGTTTGCCTTCAAAATGAACAGAGATCATTCTGTTGTTTTTGAGATACACACACACATATATATAGATATATGAATACACACACACAGAAAAAGAGAGAGAAAGACAGAAAACTTTTAAAGCTGTATTTGATGAAGAAGGAAAATTATCCTAGAAGGATCAGAGAGGAGGTGCAAAAGCAGCTCTCCTGGCTCTAATTCCAGAAATTCTCAACATGAATCACTTATTTGTGAAGATGTTGGCAATCACTGTTGATATATGAATGCGTAACTTGGGAGGGACTGTCTATTAAACTGGGCCAATAGCATTATTCCATTTGTCAAGGTAATGAGAAACTTTGTGAGAGAATGACTGGTCCAACCCTGGACTGGTCCAACTGGACACCATGGGAAAGCACTGATTACCTTGAGAAAGGAAAGGACTTGGGCTTCAGAAGGATGAGGTCACAGAGTAGGCAAAGGAGTGACACCCAAACCTAGCTGTCTTCTTCATGGCTTTGTTAAGGGTTCTCGATTTCCCAATAGGTTTTCTCCTGGAAGGGACACCTGGTTGATACTATGATGGGTCTCCCATATGAGTCTACACTGATGGATATGCTGTCTTCCTACTGGAGACCACTGTTGGCAGAGAATATTCAGTTATCTCCCCAGCCACTACCACACTTTCAGGAATTTCATGGATCCATTATCATGCCCCTCCGAGGGCTGCTCACACATGTTGATGACCCATATTGCCTTGTTGTTGTTTAGTCGCTAAGTTGTGTCTGACTCTGCAACCCCTTGAACTGCAGTATGCCAGGATTCCCTGTCCTTCACTATCTCCCACAGTTTGCTCAAACTCATGTCCATTGAGTCAGAGATGCCATCCAACCATCTCATCCTCTGTCGTCCCCTTCTCCTCCTGCCCTCAGTCTTTTCCAGCATCATGGTCTTTTCCAGTAAGTCCACTCTTTGCATCAAGTGGCCAAAATATTGGAGCTTCAGCTTCATCATCAGCATATTGCATGGTTCAGGGCAATTCTTATGGGCACTGGCCAAGATTGGCATTGGGCCTGCACTGCAGCTGGACCTGTTTCTCTCTGCCCGGTCTTGCTCTCTTCCCTTCAGCAAAAGTTGGTCCCTAGAGTATTCTTGCACGGGATATTCAAAGTTTCCTTCCTAGGGGACCAAATTTGCAATAGGGCTTAAGTATGGCGGAAAGAAATTATATTTGGAAGCCATTTCTTCCAAAAGAAAGATCAAAGCTCTTGACATTTCTGTAAGGGTACAGTGCAGATAAAACCTCTCCTTCAGAGGTGCTATAACCCAAAGAAGTGTAACAGGCTTTGAGAAAGGCTCTTTAAGTCAGAAAGTCCTTTGTCCTCATTCTTAGGCAAAGGTAGCTAAGCTAGCAGTACCAGTTCCTGTAATGGGAGAGGGAAAGAGCCTGCCTCTGCTCACATCAGTCAATGATGTTAAGCTGGTTCTTTCTCAAAATTGCACATGTATTCTGCCTCTGTAGCTGTACTTGAGATAAAAATAATCCCCAGCCCTTCTCCCAATTTTCCAAAAGCTGAAGCTATTCTGAGGTTAAGGGTTTCTGATTTGTGTCATACCATCTCCCATAAACAAGGCCAAGAATACAAGCTCCCAATTCTCAACATTGTTTTCTGAAGGGATTAATGATACATACTGAGGGTTAAGGCTGTCTCACCAGCCCCAAGACCTAGCCTCTCTTGTTTACAACACAGTTCTCTCTAAATGTACTTTTATTACAAAGGATAAGGCAGCTATTTTTCCCTTTAAAAGGTGGTTTTTTTTCCAGAAAGAAGTGGGCAAAACTGGGCTTAGATAGAATGTTCTGAATGTTTGCATCTCCCTCAAATTTGTATGTTGAAACCCCAAACTCCAATGTGATGTTTTAGGAGGTGGGACTTTTGGGAGCTTATTAGGTCATGAGGGTGATACCTTCTTAAATGGAGTTAGTGCCTTCATAGTGGGGACCCCAGAGAGTTCTCTCACCCTCTTTCTGCCATGTGAGGTTATAAGAAATAGGTGGTAGAAAGACAGGTGGAAGGAAGTTTTCTCACTATACAAATTTTTTATACTTTTTGAATTTTGACCCATGGGGATAAATAACCTATTTTTAAAATGAATAATAATGTCCCATTAGATCCAATTTAAAACTTCAATTGTATGCCTAGTTCAAAGCTTCCTCCCCCTTCCAGGTCTGGCATGAACTATGGACCCCCAATCTGCAGCTAGATGGAGTAAGGTCTCTTTTCTTCTCTATTTACTCCTCCCCCCTTCACTCCCTTGCTCTTGGCCTGCAGGGGTGGGGCGCAGTTTGGATAAAATCTCTTTGAATGTGGTGTTTGTGGTTCTCTCCTGATGGTCCACATGCTCTAGGTTTCTGGCTCTTTGTGGATTTTTCAGTAGCTCCTCTCCTCCTTTCCTGACTAGGGAATTCCATCTGGACAGCATCCTGATGGGAGTTTTACTCTCTTTGGCTGAACTCCGATAACTCCCTCTGCCCCCTCTTGCTCCTGGGGGTGAGGAGAGGGGGGTCTTCCATGGTCTTTTATCCTAAGGTTCTTTGTTCCAGTAGATCCTCTTAGGGGGAAGCTCAGCTTTCTTTCTCAACATCCATTTCATCGATGGGACTATTATGCATTTTGCTGCATCAAATACTTCCCTGCCTGCCAATGAGGGCTGCTCCAGCTGGCCCCCTGTCTGGAATTATCCAATTAGGAAGCAGACATTAGTTTCTAGGTAAGTCTCAAACAAACTCAAGTTTTCCTGAGCATTTTTTGACCAGATCTACTTTCAGGCACTGTGAAGTGCGCATGAATTTCTGCCTTGGATTTAATGTCATATTTTTGTCGGTTTGCTTGTTAGGAGCCCTCTCCCACTAATTTGTCTGGGAGTGGGGAAAAAAACAAAACACACATCAAACTGACAACTCATGACTCAGAAGAATTCCCTCACTGAATGAATTCCTGTCTTTTGCTTATTGGAGCTTCTGGATAGTGACAGTGAAAATCCAAAGACAAGTTTGGCCACCTCTTACTGAAGTTGGGAGAGAGGTAGCCTCTAGGCTCCCCTCCTTAGAATGTGGAGGTACTTATGACTTGCTGCCAAATGGAAATGTCCTGTTCCATATCCAGTTACTAATATTAGTAAAAATCTCACAATATCATCCTACCACGTGAAGAAGAAAGTTCCTATTTTTTAATAACTACCATTTATTGAAGGTTTACAAGGTATTAAAAACTTTACATACTAATACATTAACTGGTCATAACCCTATGATGAGTTAGGGAGTTTCATCCCCTTCTTAGTGAGAAAACCTTAGACCCAGAGGTCATATAGTCAGTGGCAGAGTTGGAATCCAGATCTGTCTGACTCCAAAATCAATCTGCATACAAAGATAAATGGTATAGATCATGTCTAATGCAGTAGCCTCTCATTAACGAGCTGTGGACTTGAGGTGGTGGTGTAGTTATTAGGAGGGTTGAAATATCTTTAGGAACATTAACCACTGTGGGTGAACTCAATAAACAATGTAAATGGTATTTCTCTTAAATGTTAAGTCAGTAAATAATGAGTTCTCTCTTTGTCCCAGGCATTGTTCTAGGTGCTGGAGAGACATCAGTTTCAAAAAACAAAAACAAAAAACCCTTTCTTTGTGGAGATGAAAATTCATTAAAATCATACCAAAGTTATATATTTCATCATCATTCATTTTAGTAATTAAATGAAATAAAAATATAAGTATTATCATGTAAAACTTTGCTCTTTAAAATGAGTATTCTGGACCTATCTGGAAACCACTGGTAATATTTAAATGATAGCAAAGACATAATCCATTACATGAGGGAGGAATTTTGGATTCTGTCAAATCCAAGCAGGGACTTGCAATATCTGGGTCACAGAGCAAATACTGGGCAATCTCAATGGGTAATCCCACTCCTACTTTATACGTATCTCTGTGTAAATTATGATGATTACTTTAAGTAAGTTAGGGTTATAATTTCATTGATGATAAAGATGAGGACTAACGATCAAGGTCAAAGGCAGGGAGGTGGGTTACTTTATTTCTTGCTAACCTTTTGACTCTAAGACTCTAGGAGGTCCCTTCTAAAGCTCTTACAGAGGAGTGAACGCTTTGTTCAAACAAGGCGAGGTCTCATTTGATCTAGAGCTTCCCTAATGGCTCAGATCCCAAGAAAGGCAATGCCAAAGAATGCTCAAACTACTGCACAATTGCACTCATCTCACACGCTAATAAAGTAATGCTCAAAATTCTCCAAGCCAGGCTTCAGCAATACATGAACCGTGAACTTCCAGATGTTCAAGCTGGTTTTAGGAAAGGCAGAGGAACCAGAGATCAAATTGCCAACATCTGCTGGATCATCGAAAAAGCAAGAGAGTTCCAGAAAACATCTATTTCTGCTTTATTGACCATGCCAAAGCCTTTGATTGTGCGGATCACAATAAACTGTGGAAAATTCTGAAAGAGATGGGAATACCAGACCACCTGACCTGCCTCTTGAGCAACCTGTATGCAGGTCAGGAAGCAACAGTTAGAACTGGACATGGAACAACAGACTGGTTCCAAATAAGAAAAGGAGTACATCAAGGCTGTATATTGTCACCCTGCTTATTTAACTTATATGCAGAGTACATCATGAGAAACGCTGGGCTGGAGGAAGCACAAGCTGGAATCAAGATTGCCAGGAGAAATATCAATAACCTCAGATATGCAGATGACACTACCCTTATTGCAGAAAGTGAAGAGGAACTAAAGAGCCTCTTGATGAAGGTGAAAGTGGAGAGTGAAAAAGTTGGCTTAAAGCCCAACATTGAGAAAACTAAGATCATGGCATCCAGTCCCATCACTTCATGGCAAATAGATGGGGAAACAGTGGAAACAGTGTCAGACTTTATTTTTTGGGCTCCAAAATCACTGCAGATGGTGATTGCAGCCATGAAATTAAAAGACGCATACTCCTTGGAAGGAAAGTTATGACCAACCTAGATAGCATATTAAAAAGCATAGATATTACTTTGTCAGCAAAGGTCCATCTAGTCAAGGCTATGGTTTTTCCAGTGGTCATGTATGGATGTGAGAGTTGGACTGTGAAGAAAGCTGAGCACCGAAGGATTGATGCTTTTGAGCTGTGGTGCTGGAGAAGACTCTTGAGAATTCCTTGGACTGCAAGGAGATCCAACCAGCCCATCCTAAAGGAGACTAGTCCTGGGTATTCATTGGAAGGACTGATGCTAAAGCTGAACTCCAGTACTTTGGCCACCTCATGCGAAGAGTTGGCTCATTGGAAAAGATTCTGATGCTGGGAGGGATTGGGGGCAGGAGGAGAGGGGGACGACAGAGGATGAGATGGCTGTATGGCATCACCTACTCGATGGGCATGAGTTTGGGTGAACTCTGGGAGTTGGTGATGGACAGGGAGGCCTGGCGTGCTGCGACTCATGGGGTCACAAAGAGTCGGACACGACTGAGTGACTGAACTGAACTGAATGGCTCAGATGGTAAAGAACGTGCCGGCAACGCCGGAGGCCTGGGTTTGATCCCTAGGTCGGGAAGATCCGCTGGAGAAGGAAATGGCTACCCATTCCAGTATTCTTGCCTGGAGAATCCCATGGGTTGGGGAGCCTGGTGGGCTACAGTCCATGGGGTCCTAAAGAGTCGAACACGACTGAGTCACTGAGTGACTAACACTCATTTGATCTTTAACTTCAGTCCTCCGGGATCTCCAGGGGAGGCACTCTATAGGCTTCATAATAGCCTGTTTAACCAAAAGCTTCATATTCCAAGAAGTTAGGTGCCAGGAAGGTAGCGTTTGGTCTTTCTCGTCACATCCTCGTCTTCACTGCACGAGTTCAGATTCATCGATGGTCCTTGCAAGGGTATCACCCTCTCCATATGGTAGATGGGGAAATGAAGGAAGTCTGCACCTTGGCCTTGGAAGGGCCTTGAAAGGTTCTGCATTGCTCTTTGCAGCTCGCTTCACTGTTTCCTCACTCCTTTTGACACCGTGCCGGTGGTTTTGACTCCCCCTTTTCTCTTTCGCTTCCCTTTCCGCAGGCCCCCACCCAAACTTCCCACAAACTGCGGCCATTGAACTACATTTCACACAATGCCCCGCGCCGACCGGCATCGGTGGGGTGTCCCCTGAGCTGCCAGTTGTAATTATTGTCGGGCCAAAGCCACGTTTCCGGGGAAAAGCCAAGTTATTGGCCACTTTTCCGTTAAGAAGCCCTTTTCTTCTCTACCTGCGAGGACCAATGTTGGGTGAAGAGGCCTCTGTGGAGGGAAATTCATACCGGCAAACGCTCTGGCCACCCGTTTCCTCCTCGCGCCTCGGCCCCCGCCAGGTTCCCCGGGGGCCTGGGAGTGTCATTGGCGGATGACCGCAGCCCTCGCTGCTGCCCGTGCCGCTGCGACCATGGCCTCTGGCAGCAGCGGCCTCGCCGCCGCCCGCCTCCTGTCCCGCGCCTTCCTCTGTGAGTCCGGCCGGGACTCTGTCCTCCAAGCCTCCGCGAGTTCCCGGCCTCATCTGGCCCGGCGCCCCGGTCCAGGCCGCGGCTGGGCCCTCCGGGGCGGGATCTCGGGGGAGGGCCCAAGCTTGGGACCCCCAGGGACGGAGGAAGCTTTACTCGATATGTGGGGCGGGGACCTGTTGGGCTGCTGGCGAGTGGGGAAGTAGAGCGACTTAGCCAGGATTCGGGTCTGGGAGACCTGCAGACGCGGTGTCTGGATCTTGCACGCCCTTGATCCTCCGGTGATGAGTGGGGGATGGGGGCGGCATTTGGACAGGTTCTCTAGGAAAGTGAGAAGTGATGTGGCCCAGGATGAAGTCTCTGGGAGGGTGAGTGGGTTGAGAAGTACGGGCAGGAAATCGGTAGGAAATTGGAGGGTCAAGCTGAGCCTTGTACAGGACGGTCCTATACTTTTAAATTGTCCTTTCCTTAGATTGTAAGGTGAATCTGCAGGAGGATGCATTTAGAGTCAGCACAGCCCAGAAAACTACAAGCTTAGTGTTGGCTAGGACCTTAACCAACTTACTTGTAGTGTCTCCGAGACCAGGCAGTTTGAATTCTTCAGTTCCTGAAAACTTAACACCCAAGATTACTAGTAACGCTGACTGTAGAAAATTCTTGCTATGTTCAAAGTCTCTGTGTTAGGTAGGTTGTGTAGGAAAAGACTTTGGAATCAGCCACATCAGAGTTTGAAGTCTGCCTGGTTCTGTACAGTGTAGGTAATAACTCTGGGGGGTGTTTTTAAATCTGTTTCTCAATTTCTGTTCACATTCCATGAAATCATTACCATATTTTAATCAATCTGAAACACTGTCCCTTGTAAGATGTACTGCTGTTCTGTCTGCCACTAACAGTGGGAAATGATTGCTAATTAAAATTGTGACACACCATTAGTTGTCAGTCTCATCCTGGTTTAAGAAATGTAGAAAAAGAAAAATTGAAAAAAAAAAAAAAAGTGCATCCTAAAAATGATGAAGTCCAGGATTCACCATGCAGAATACAGGGAACAATTTATGTAAAGCACCTTGGATGAAATAGATACTCAACCACAGTTAGTTTTTTTTCTACCTCCCCTTTTTTCTGCGTTGCTGCTAGTTCTGCTGCTGGTACTGAATATTGGATGAGATGATTCATTTCTTGAGAAAATTACATTTTAAAAGTGTATAACAATGATTGTACACTCTGTTGCTACCCTTAGCTACCAGATCACCTGAGGACAGACTTTGGCAAATTGGAAGAAGTTGGGTTTCTTTGGAAGAGTTTTCTGGAGATTTTTATTACATAATTTAAAGGATAATCAAGGATGTTTTAGGCAGAAAGAAAAAAGGAATTAGTTATATCCATGTCTTTCTTGCTTTTCTGAGTTTCTGAAAAATCCTTGCCTCAGATAGGTTTGCTGTCTTAGGAGCAGAGTCTATAGAAGAAAGTGTCTCAAAGATTAAGATCTTGAATCCACCCTTAGCAATACTTAATGATACTGTTCTCACAGAGCTTGAGCTTCTTTATTCTTTATTCCTAGTAAATACTTGGAAGTGGAATTGCTGGGTCACATGACAGTTCTGTTTTTAATATTTTAAGGAGCCTCATTTGTGTTTTCCATAGTGTCTGCACCAATAACCTGCCTAGGAAAGGCACACAAGGGTTCCCTTTCTCCAGATTCTCATCAATACTTATTGTTTTTTGTCTTTTTGGTGATAGCCACCCTGTAACAGGGTGAGGTGAAATCTCACTGTGGTTTTGATTTGTGTGTTTCTCAATTAGTGATGTTGAACACCTCTTCACGTTACCTGTTGGCCATCTGTATGTATTCTTTGGAAAAATGTATTCAAGAGCCAGTATTTTTTAACTTTAGAAGTAAGGCGTTTTGATGCCAAAAAGTGAACCGTACAGCCAAACTGGTCCCATTCCTTTGTTTGGCAAATATGGAAATAAATCCCAAATGTTTCCTCATCAGTATCAGAATGGGTACCAGAGCTCAGGTCTTCTGACTCTGCAGCATCCTTTCTACTACATGCATGCTGGATGATAGACTGAGCCTCCTTTTTGAAGTTCTGATTTTTCTTTTTCTTTGGCAACCTCACTGGTTTGTTGAGAAGGTTACTACTCTACCCAGAGGTGTCATCTGCCTTTTCCATGTATTTGCCAAGTTGTACAGTCCTGTTTCGGGAATAGGGAAGATATTTAGAAGTGTAGTTTGGAAAAGGGGACCCTCAACAGTAGTGTTTCTGATAACTAGTACCTGTTGTCATTGCATCTAAGAACCAAATCTTTATTTCAGAAATACAAAATGGCCTTGATCTAAATGTATCAATGTAGCCATGAGAAGGTGACTTGATTATCTGACCTCAAACTTGTTTTTCTGTAAAAACTTAGTTGGGGATATTAAAAGTAATTTCTCCAAATATAGGGGAAGAATATAATTTCACCAAAGGCAGGCATTTTGTTGCCATAACCCACATTTTTAAATTTTATATTAATAACATTCTTAAAATTGGGATGTCTTATAACTGATGGTATCTTACAGTAAATTGGCAGCATTTTCTTCACATTAGTTCTTAATAGCACTTCTTAAAATTGGTAGTGTTTTAGATTTGATGAAATATAGTACTTAGAGCCCATTATACTTCATCTGTAAGTGTGTACTAAATGAATATATAATTTCACATCTGAATAGTAGATTGGGGTTTAGAAGTAAGTGGCTGCTGAGCTACTCTGCTATACTTTAAGGCCCTATAGGTAGGGACCCCAATAGTCTGCATATTATAGATGCATAATACATATGATTAGTAACTATACATTTGTTAAAATCAGGAATACATACCTGAATAAATGAGCGAGCTACAAGAGCATAGTTTGAGAGAGCAGTTGGAGTGGGAGTATTTTCATGAATAGTCTCAGGCTACTGGTTAGGAGCACAGTACTGGTCACATAGCACCATCCGTGGTCACAGTCCCGTGTGGCAGCTGCTTTTGGCCACACTTGCATCCACACTGCGGCCATCTTGTGCATGGTGTAGTCATTCTGCAGGGAGAGGACTTGCATGTGGCTGGCTGATGCACATTTTTTTCAGATTACTTTGTCTCTTTCGTTCATAGCCTTTACTACAGTTGGCACTGCTGGGGTTTTGTGTTTCATTGTTTAATGTTTATATCTCAGGAAGCTTCATGTGGGCCTCAGTCTATCTTGTTACCCCAGAATCTCTAGTGTCTGGGAGAGAGCCTGGCACAATGAATATCTCAGTCTAGTCTTTTCATTCTATGTCAGTAATAAATAGCTAGTAGTGAAATCACACTTTCTCTACCCTAATTATTATGCTGCATGCTCTCTATGTTAGAAAAGTAAAGAAAGTGAAGTCGCTCAGTCGTGTCCAACTCTTTGCGACCCCATGGACAGTAGCCTGCACCAGGCTTCTCTGTCCATGGGATTTTCTAGACAAGAGTACTGGAGTGGGTTGCCATTTCCTTCTCCAGGGGATCTTCCCGACCCAGGGATCGAACCCAGGTCTCCCACATTGTAGACAGACGCTTTACTGTCTGAGCCACCAGGGAAGTCCTCTCTGTTTTATTATCTCATTTAATTCTCATGTTGCCTGTGAGGTGTGTAATGTTATCCCCCTTTTTACAGTATGGCTGCATCTTTAAAAATATTTCAGATGGTAGAAATTTACTAGTACATGTCTGCCTACTGAGTGTTTTATGTAGACATGGATTAGTATATTTACATATAAGCATATATAGGTTATGCATGAGAATGTAAAACCCTTCTGACTTATTTGATTTTAAAATATGAATTGTATGTTCTCTCTTTTTAGGAAATGATTGGCCTTTGTGCTCATGTAGGATGTGAACCCAGTTTAGGGAGGACCAGGCACTTCACTACCCAGTTTATAGGCATCATCTCCCATCAGCATCACAGCCTCGTGAGCAGCTGTTGTTGCACTTACAGAAGGGAAGACTGAGGCCAGGGGAGATCCAAAGACCTGCCTCAGGTCACCGAGTTGGTGAGCGGCAGGCCATAAATTCAAGCCCAGGCCTGTCTGATTCCTGGCTGTGCTTTGAGCTGCTCTAAGAGGCAGTCCCAAGGTTAGGTTGGCCCATTTCTGAGAACCTGGAGAGAAGGTGACTCTACCACGTTCCCTGGAGATGTCCCAAGGCCTTCACCACTGGGAAATTCTGCCTGGTGGCCGACTTCAGGCCCTCCTGCTGCCCTAATATTTAATTAAAAATACTCAGTTCCATAATATTAGTTGGGTCATTATCTTCTCATAGGTTGCTTTATGATTTGTCTGTCGCCAGTTGTGTTTCTTGTTTATGGCCTTTGTCCATTTTTCTGTTGGGCTCTCGTCCCCTCCTTCCTGTTGGCCCCTGGGTTGCTCAGGTTGCTATGATCTTCCTCCTTGCCTGTCGCATGTTATGAAACCACTCTCCTGGTGGGTCATTGCGTTTAACTCTGCCCGTGCTATGTTTTGCTTTAGGTTTTTCTTTTCTCTTGTAGTGGAATAGTCAATCCTGTAGTGGAATAGTCAATTTGTATTACATTACTGCTTCCTGGATTTCATTTGTTCAAAACAAAACAAAACAACCTGGTTAGCATGGAATTTGTACTAGATTGTAGCAGCGTTGAGGACTGCTAGTAGTATTTAGGACTGGATTTTTTATACAAATTATTGGGAAACCAGTGCATGTACAAAAATAGATATAGGATTTCTCCCCCTCTTTTCCTGGTAATGGATTGACATTTTTCTAGTTCACACAAAAAGAGATGGAACTTTTGATATTTAGTTCTGTATGTGTTTCTTTTCATAGATCCCATCTCTTGTCCCGAAATTCAAACATTTCCTGTATATGTGCTTTGTACAGCCCTGTACCATATGCCATGGGAGATGCCAGGTACAAGACATGGTCCTTATACTCATGGAATTTACAGTTAGAAGTTCTGAAGATATTTAGATGATATTAAAAGAAACTTGTGCGTGTGCGCAGTCACTCAGTCCTGTCCAACTCAGGCGTGTCCGACTCTTTGCGATCCAAGGATTGTAGCCTGTCAGGCTCCTCTGTCCTTGGAGTTTTCCAGGCAAGAATACTGGAGTGGGTTGCCATTTCCTACTCCAGGGGCTCTTCCTGACTCAGAATTTGAACACGCATCTCCTGTTTCTCCTGCATTGGCAGGCGGATTCTTTACCACTGTGCTACCTGGGAAGCCCCAAAAGAAACGTAGCCAGATATAATTTTGCTCAGAAATAATGCAGTAAAGAAAGTAACAAGATGTGTGCACCCTTTAGCCTGCAGGTGTGGTGTTTATAATTAGACAGCACATGAAAGTATTTCGTTTCCATTCTTCTTAATCTCAGATCCCCTCCAAACACCCCATTGTATTCACAAGTCACAAATGTCATGTGAAAATTCAGATTCCTCACCACAGAACATTTTATTTAAATATGAACTTACATGAATCAATGCATGTGAAATTCTCGGGAGAATGAGTACATTGACTCGTTGAAAGGTGAGAAATACTCGTCAGATGGTTTGACTAAAGTATGCCCTATGTTCTAGATTTATTTTTAGGAAATAGGGTACTGTATTGTAGAGATCAGGTTTGTATTTAAAACCAAAATATGATTAGGCCTCTTGAAGCAATGGACAAGACCATTGAAGACAGCAGAAATAGAATAAACTTAAAAAAAAAAAAAGTCATTATTTAGGACATTTGATTGAGAATTTGGATGGAGAAGAAATCAAGTAGGGAAAGAAAATGACCAGTCTGACAGGTTTAATATTTCTAGCAGCTAGTGGCTTGCACTCTCTGTCAGTCCAAAGTAGAGAACTGTGGAATTGTTGGGAGGAAAGGTGAAGAGGTATAGTAGGGGTGAGGAAAAGGAGAAGCTGCTTGCCTTGGGGAGTCTGCAGCCTGTGATTCTGAGCTTGGGTTGTCTATGGTGGGGAAGAATTAGGAAAATGACATTGTTGTTGTTCAGTCCCTAAGTCATGTCTGACTCTTTTGCGATCCCATGGACTGTAGCCTGCCAGGATCATCTGTCCATGGGATTTCCCAGGTAAGAATACTGGAGTGGGTTCTCCAAGTTTCCTTCTCCAAGGAAAATGATGTATGCAACTTAAAATTTGCTGAGATTTACTAGGAATATAAGTATATTTTGCATTATGTCCATCTGAATGCAAACAAATGGCAAAAGCAGAAGAATTTCCTTGATTCTCTGATGTCACCAGTGGTAAGATTTATCATTGATTTGATTATGATTCTGCCTTAAATAGAGCTGCCTGTCTTTACCTGTGTCATGGTGGCTTGGGGTGGCGGAAGTCTGGGGTCCTCCTTACAACTGTGGCAGTTTTGTAAAAGGCCAGTGAAGGGGGCAGATTCGTCTTCTGTTTTCTCAAATTAAAAGGCGTTTCTAATGATTATGGAACATCATGGCTTGTTGGGCAACACAAGGTTTTCCTTTGAGTTTCATAAATCCTTGATTATTCTCACTTCCTCTCATTTCAGTATGAGTGATACCTTTGTCTGGCATTTTACAGGTTTCTTGTTGGGGCAGATTGTGGTCAGAATTTCATTTCCTCATCTTTGAACATGTATTTTGGGGTTGGCTCAAAGGTGACGATAGTCTGTTGGTTCCAGCTTACCTGCAGCGTTGGTATCAGCTCATACAGTGGAAGGGGAGAGTTCATGTACCCACATGTACATGATAGATCGCCCAAGATCCACTTCTCTAGATGCTGTAGAATGATAGGGTCATCACATAGTCTGAGCAATACTAAATGGCTCCGAGGTTATCTGGGAGGTGAGCTGCTGTTCATCACACTTGCAGATGTAGTTTTTATAAGCACCAGAGATCTGGTGATGTAAATTCTTGGGCTCCATAAAGCTGATCTTAGAGATTTTGAGTAGAAGAAAAAGTAGGAGAGGGTCATGATCAGAGTTGTACTGATATTGAAGCTGTGCTTTACAAATGTAGGCTGACCTGTCCTTTCTCAAGGTGACAGGGCCACTCCTGCCTCATGGAAGGAGAAGTGAACTGCCTTTGTTAAGGTGGAGTGTAAGAGTACTTGTGGAGGACAAAACTGTACCTTCAGAAAGCAAGTGTGGGCTCCAGATATCCTCATCTTATTTGCTCTTGGAATCAGATCTTGTACTTTTCCTCACTGAAAACTGACAGATGGGCTGTGTGTTCAATATTCCAGGAGTGGGAGGGACTGTTGGGCAAGTTCTGTCAGGCATAGCAGAGGGGAGGAAAGCTGTTCTATGAGTTTTGTGGTTCTGCGTCTCCAGCTGGGACAATGGGGAACCAAGGGCAATCACTGGTGAGGGTGGGCTCTCACCAGTTCCTGTTCCCTGTCCTGGGTTCAGGTGCTTAGCTATGCTCACTGGGCCAGGACTGACCCTCAGCGCTCCCTCGGGCCCCTTGTTCAGCATAGTCTAGTCCAAGAATGCAGCTCATCTGTGTGCACACAGAATACTTCTCTCCGGGTTGGTCAGGGTGAATTCCAGGCCTCTCTCTTCCCTCGAGATACAGGGGACTCCAAAATTTAAAGTTGTTGGAAGCTGAGGTCAGTATGGGCTTCCCAGTTGGCTCAGTGGTAAAGAGTCTGCCTACTGATGCAGAGACACAGGTTTGATCCCTGGGTCAGGAAGATCCTCTGGAGGAGGGCATGGTAACCCACTTCAGTATTCTTGCCTGGGCAATCCCTCGGATAGAGGAGCCTGGTGGGCTACATGTGAGATCAGTGAAGATGAATCAAGGGGTGCTCAAAGGGCCAGAGGCAGATCAGTTGTGGAATCTGAGGTCTGAGGGCTTAGGAGGATATGAGCTGTGATTCAGGACAAAAAGCATTGAGTGGACTCTGGACAAATTTATGATGAGATAGGTGTCCTTTTCTAGACCTGACTTTCATGGGTTACCTCAGTGGTAGGTGTTAGCAATTCAAAAGGGCCAGGGTGGACCACGGAGACAGCATTTTGGGGCTCTGATGGGGATTTAGAAGATAGCCCACAATTTTTAATTCATCTGTGCTCTGCTTCCTGCTGATTTTTGAAATACAGGGAGCTGGCTCTGGGAGCTACTTAGGTTTCTCAGTTTCACTGAGGTGTAATTAACTCAGGTGAAAATAACTCAGGTGTTTTTTACATGTTTCTCCCTCATCTCCTTTTCCTATTTATTTTATTTTCCCAATTTCTTTTAGATGTGAGGTCTTGAGTCTTACATCAGAAGAGACCAAATTTAAGTAATTTTTGGATTGTTTTAGACACGTTTTATTCTATGGAAGTGCAAGTCGCTCAATCTTGTCCTACTCTTTGCGACCCCATGGACTATACAGTCCATGGAATTCTCCAGGCTAGGATACTGGAGTGGATAGCCTTCCCTTCTCCAAGGTTCTTCCCAACCCAGGGATCGAACCCAGGTCTCCTGCATTGCAGGCGGTTTCTTTACCAGCTGAGCCACAAGGGAAGCCCTTATTCTATGACTTAACATTTAATGTTAATATTATTACCAGGAAATGAGTTGCAGAGTAGTTCTTAGTAGTTCTGACAAAGCTGGCCTGTTAGCTCATCTTTTGTTTAGAGATGTTGGGCTTGAAAATGGTGGGTCAAATAGGGAAAGCATATGGCTGTTTAGTAAAGAGTATTAGAGTGATACCTCATTTTTAATTTGAGCTATTTATCTGAGCACCAGATTTCTTTCTGAGGAATAAAAATTATAAACTTAACCTCTCTTCATTCAGAAAAAGCTACAAGATTGGGGTTCTCAGTAGAAAGGGGATTCTGAAGAACAGAACAGTGTCCCTTTTTTGTTTCTTTAATCAATTTTTATATTTAATATGTCTTATTTAAAAAGTGACATTGAAAGCTGCCACCATCACGTGATAGTTCCTCTTTAGAGGATTTTTTTTGTGTCACTAGGTTAAGTCCGTAGTCCAAAAGTTTGGAAAAAATTGTAATGTGTCATATTTTCTTTACTTTTCAGTGCAACAGAATGGAATTCGGCATTGCTCTTATACAACTTCCAGGAAGCATCTCTATGTTGATAGAAATACGAAGATTATTTGCCAGGGTTTCACTGGTAAGCAGGTATGTTTATCAAGATTTTTGTTTTTTTAAATGTATATTAGAGATACAAAAACATTGAAGTATTATCCGTTTTGGGTTTTTTTTTTAATATCACAAAAGTCATAACACATGTTTGTAGCAGAAAGGGGAACACTACAGCAGTGGGGTTGTATCTCAGGAGGGGGTTAAGTGCTATAGTCAAGTAAAAATTGTATTTGTTACCCTGAAAATCCCTCCCTAGGAGTATAGTATTTTGTTGGAAACCCACGTTTCCTTTCAGCAAGTATAACACAACTGATTTTTCTCCAACATTGGAACAGGTCACTGTTTCTTTAATTAAGCACTCAGTAAGGTAGATAGACATGAACTTGAGCAAACTCCGGGAGATAGTGGAGGACAGGGCAGCCAGGCATGCTGTAGTCCATGGGGTCACAAAGAGTCAGACGTGACTTAGCGACTGAACAACAACAACAAGGTAGATGGCTTGTGTTTAGGCCTTGCTGCCTCCCTATCCTCTGCATACATCATAGAATTTGCGTAAGTTTAAATATATCTGTGATGTGATTCCACAGTAAAGTGCGACCTAAGAATCTCCGTTCTCTCCTTCCTACCATTTTACTCCGCTGGAAGTATATCCTTCTAGATACTTTTCTTACTCATACAAAACACTTACATAATAGGCGTTCTACAGAGTTCATAGGATGTGCTCTCTTTCTCTGTGTTTATGTGTATGCTGCTGCTGCTAAGTCGCTTCAGTCGTGTCCGACTCTGTGTGACCCCATAGACAGCAGCCCACCAGGCTCCCCTGTCCCTGGGATTCTCCAGGCAAGAACACTGGAGTGGGTTGCCATGTCCTTCTCCAATGCATGAAAGGGAAAAGTGAAAGTGAAGTCGCTCAGTCGTGTCCAACTCTTAGCGACCCCATGGACTGCAGCCCACCAGGCTTCTCCGTCCATGGGATTCTCCAGGCAAGAGTACTGGAGTGGGGTGCCATTGCCTTCTCCGTTTGTGTGTGTGTGTGTGTGTGTGTGTGTGTGTGTGTATTTAAAACATATTATACAATATATAATATATATCATACATATATGTCTGTTAAATAAATTCCTGAAAGTAAAATTGGGTGTCAAAGGTTCTGTATTTAAAATTGTAGCAGGTGCTACCAAGTTGCCCTTTAAAACATATGTACACATTTATAGTTCTACTATAGTAGATGCTCAGATTTTTTTTAAATATGAAGGAATGCTACCAAATTTATTAGAAGATAATCCCTAACCTTAACCCAAATTGTCCCTTCCTCAGTTATTAAGGGAGACATGGCAGAATAAAAGTGATGAATGATTTTTGTGTAATTTAAAGTTAATGATTTTTCTGTGATTAAAAGAACTATAATATTCATTCTGCAATATTTTGGTGATCTAGCATTGACAAGTTCATTCTGTAAAGACCAGATTGTAAACATTTTAGGCTTAGTAGGCCATGCAGTCTCTGTTACAACTACTCCATAGCATTGGAACAGCAAAACCAGCCACAGGTAATACGTCAGTGAGTGGACATGGTTGTATGCCAGGGAAGCTTAATTCACGAAACCAGTGGCTGGCCAGATCCCTCAGGCCATACTTTACCAACTCCTGATCTAGAGGAGGATACTCAAATATCCAAACTTCTATAACTTTTTTTTTTTAAGTACTTAAGAATTGCTTTAAACTTATCTCTTTTTTTTTTTTGAAAAATGAATTTTGATTAGAAGTTGTTTCAGGTGAAATGTCGTTCTGCTTTTTGACTTTTCTGGGCACAGAAATGTGAATTGCAGTGGACCGTTCTTCTTTTTCTCCCATTCTTCTACTATTTTTAAAAATAGCCACTGCCAACGAAGAAAGAAACAACTAAAACCTTGAAATTTTGTTCATAGATAAAATTGGTTTGCTTATTCTGAGAGCCATATATTTTATGAATACCACTTCCACATACATACCTTCTAAAGAAAGTTGATGCTTCATGCTCATGAAGTACAGTTTATCATTCTTCTGCCAATTAAAATCATATTCAGTCCCTTTTGGGGTATGTATTAATTTTATTAGCATATAATTAAATGTTTGATTGACCCAAATTCCACACATAAATTAATTATATAGAATGTTGTTTTTCTATTTGCTAAGCTTTATATGACCCTTTGACATTTTACCTGGAGGAGGGCATGGCAACCATCTCCAGTATTCTTGCTGGGAGAATCCCCATGGACAGGGGAGCCTAGTGGGCTACAGTCCATGGTGTTGCAAGTTGCAAAGAGTCAGACAAGGCTGAGCGACTAAACAGAGCACATGACATTTGAACGTCTGCCCTTTTTTAAAGAACCATTGTCTGTGCTGTAAGCACTGTTTGTAACTGTCTCTGCTTCTTAAATTAGATGATGATTGCCTAAATATTGAGATCCAAGGTTGGTTTCAAAATACATTGTTTCTCATTCACTGGGAGCCTTAATTGTTTATTTGTTGGTTAAGTTTCTGCTTCTAGAGAATGATGAAGTCTGAAATTTAGAGTTTATCTCCATAGAAAATGTAAATCTTGTCTCATTAGTTCTTTTTTTTTCCACTGTGCACATTATTGCACATGTGAATGAAGAATATTTATATTTCAGAGCAGATTCCAACAATGCCGTTTTCCCAAGGGGTGATATTTCTTGTACTGGCTGTTATGAGCCACTAAAACTATTCTTATTTTAACCATACACTGGATGGTGATAATGAGAAAAGTAACGGAAACAAGGACATTAATAGGAAATGTCATCCCTGTTCAGCACTACATTAGGACTAAAAAGTGTGACTATTTAAATTTTTTTAGCAGGTAGTATTCTAGCACAGTGCTTCTTTAACTGTCTGGAGTGAAGGCCCAGTTTGGGTGTGTGTTTTTATTTCCACTTTATTGCAGAGCAGTACTTTTTACAAAATACAGTAAGTCATAGCAATGTCATATTGCTATAAAAATTTGCAGACATTTTCACTTATTTTTTTATTAGATTTTTCTCGTTTTTTTCTTTCTTCTTTTTTGTCATTATTTCCCCCTCTTTTTGCATTTACCTCACTGCACACCCATAAGAGTCTACAGATAACACTTTGAATGGTACTGCTTTAACAAGAGCACTGGCCTGTGGTACTTTACAAAACTCCATCATTGACTTTTAGATAAGTCAGTTAATGTGCTTGGGATTAGGTTTCCTGTTTTGAAGAATAAAGACTTTGAAATCAGGAAATTTCTGAAGGGTCTCTTAAAGCCCCAATTTTTATGCTTGTAACAGAACTTGAGTAGTTGAGTCAGCATTTTTTGGTCCTCATAGAATGGCTGCGAAGATCCATTCGGTTTTCAACAACTACTTACTGAGTGCCTACTGTATGTAACTGCTTTGGGTGCCATCTCTCAGTGAACAAAGTAGATAGAAATCACTGCCTTTATGGAGTGGTGAGTAGAAGAGGGATGTGAGGACATCAGGGATTGAGGAACAGTGAGAAGGAGGTGTTCTTTTCTGATCAACACCAGGGAGTTTCTGATAACCAGCTAAATTTGAAAACAGATTGAAAAGAGACCTCCTATAAAAAACACACACACACACACAGAACAGTGATTTTGGCTCTGCAGAGACCTGTTTTGCTTCAAGGTTGAACGCTGTGTTCAGAAAGTTGATGAGGATGCTTGGAAATATGGCATTCCTACCCTGTGGCTCAGTGGTAAAGAATCTTCCGAATGCAGGAGACGTGGGTTTGATCCCTGGATTGTGAAGATTCCTGGAGAAGGGGATGATATCCCACTCCAGTATTCTTGCCTGGGAAATTCCATGGACAGAGGAGCCTGGTGCGCTATAGTCCATGGGGTTGCAAAAGAGTTGGACACAACTTAGTGACTGACTGAACAACAACAAACGACAGATACTTAACATATTTGTTTTTCTTTTCCAAGTTGCTGAAGATTGTCTTTAGGCTCCCTAGCCAGCCTTTTCTCACTAGTCTTGTGCTTTTCCTTCTCAGGGCACCTTTCATAGCCAGCAGGCACTGGAATATGGCACCAAACTAGTTGGAGGAACCACTCCAGGGAAAGGAGGCAAGACGCACCTGGGCTTACCAGTCTTTAACACTGTGAAGGAGGTAATTAATGGTACCTGAGTTTGGCAAGAAGAAAAAACCAAGGGAAGAGTTAGCACACCTTGGCTCAAGATCTTAACTGTGCCCCTTTTGGAAGAGTCACATGCCTTCTAAAATTCCAGTAACCTAGAGAAATTTGAACCATGGTAAAAACGAGTGGGTTCACTTTAGTCACGTAGGCTCAGGATGTTCTCTCTGCAGTCTGGGTCACTTTTGCTTATACGCGTACATCAGTTCTTCAGGGAAGAAGTGCCGTGGCTTGGCTTCTACCATTTCTTCTTCTGGGCTGTTAGAAGTGCGCGTGTCAGCATCCACGCTCGACCCTGTCGCTCAGTGTTAGTGGGAGCTGTGCCAGGCACTGTGCCAGGTGCTTTATCTTCATGGCCTCATTCTAGCCTCACCAGAAGCCCCCAGGTAGGGACTGTTATCATCCCTATTTTAAAGACAAGGATACGACAGGTACAGAGGTTGAGGGTCCTGTAGATAGTGTCACAGCTGATCAGTGGCAGACTTAGCCTGGCTCAGAGTAACTAGTAGTGGGTGGTGTTCCTGTGTGGATTAGAGTCCAACGGGCAACTCACAGAGGCCTGGTCTCTCCCTCAGCTTGCTGATTTCTCAATACTTTTAGAATGACTTAAGCTAAACTTTGTTACAAGGCTAATACGTGCTTATGGTACAAAGTCAGATGATATGAAGGTATGTACAGTTAAGTTTTATATGGTGTTTTCCACTTCTTGGATATTGCTTTCATAGAGAACTTATTTCACCTCAGTGTATCCTCTTTCATTCTCTTTCTACACTTAGATGAATATATACAAAAATAATAGTATTATGAAAGAAGCCATAGTATATATTCTTGGCTATTTAATTTTTAAAAAATCAAAGAAATAAACTTAGTACTTGGGATTGATGTATTGAGGTTAATAAATAAAAATGTAGCACTCCCCCTCTTCTTAAATATACTTTTAAGGCATGTTTTAAAGAATTTCATTTTTTTTTAAAAGTACAAATTTATAGATTTACTATCTTTTTGGAATACTAACTTCAAATTGAGATAATTTGAATTCTTAATGTAAATCAAGATAAAGGATAAAACAAATACTCAAATTTGGAATTTTCATTTTACTTTAAACTTGAAAATAGGGTATACTGTATATCTGTATGTGTGTTTTGAGTGTGTCATATTTTAGAGAGTAAAAAATTCATAAATTCTGTAGAATAATCATTTAAAGTTTTGCTTTGCATTTTTTAAAACTTCCTAGTTAAATTTGACTTTTGTCATGAGCCTTTTTTTTTGCTTTCCTTTAAAAAAAAAGTTTTTGTTCCTAGCAGTTCATTTATTATTCATTTTGATACAAGTAGATATGGCTTTTGGAAGATAATGTAAGTTCTTTGACAGATGCGGTTTATTTCTCACCTGTTCTGCTCTTACAAAGAGATTTCTGAGTGAGTGCAATGGTTACCTTTCATGTAGTATTACTTGCTGATGCAGATTCTGTGGTCACAGTCCAGCTTCTGAAAGTCTTTGTATCCTTAAGAGGTAGGAACCCATGGGATATATTTTCCGTAAAATACCTGCACATCTATGATCTCATTTCTGTTGGTTCCAACCTAGTTTTTTCCTTTGGTCCCCACTTCCCTGTTACCACCTTGAACAGTTTTTAAAAACAGTGATTTCAATTATTTTTAACCCTTAGCAAGTCAACATCCATTGACTTGTTCATCTGTCCCTGTCAAGATACCTCTCTTTATTAGGGGTGCAGTAGAGAAAGCTCCTCGGCCTCTGGGAACATGGGCAGTTAGTTTGGGATGATTCTCAAACACACCATCTTTTACTTCTGCCCCTTCCAGCTGTACCTGTACTTTGTGTAACTTGGTATTTGTATCCATTTAAAATCTCATGGCATAGCCTTTTAAAATGTTTTGATTTATATCTTAATTAAGCTACATTTTGACATTTATAGGGAGGTAGCCTGCTGTAGCTGAAAAGAACTGACGCTGTGGGATCAAATATACTTAGGTTTGAATCTTGGCTCTGCCACTTCTGAGCTCTGTGACCTCATGCAAGTTATTTAATATTTCTTGGCCTCTACATCTTGATTTGTAGATGGGGTAGTAAGCAGGCAGGGTTACATAGTCTTTCTCAGGGCCTCTCACAGAATAGGTGCTGCCTCTCTTGGAGAGTCAGAGACCCTGACCGTCTCTGTCTTCAAGGAGCTTCCATTATAGAAGAGTCATGGACATATGTGCAAGTGGGTGGAAGGCTACATCTGTATTGATACATGTACAAAATATATAGAAGATCACAGAGAGAACAGTGGTCACATTGGTGATCTTTAAGTGCCTTGCATTGTGAGGGGCGATGTAGCATAGACTCTTAACCTTATATGACCCATTCTTGTTCTGTGGCTATTTATGTGTGTATTTTAGTTCATTTGTAGTCAGCATGCGTTAGAGTAAAAATTAGCAGTTAGGAATAAAACCACTTCATTTTGCTTCCTCTTGATAATATTTATTCTTTGATCTGTTTTTATTTTTTTAATTTAAAAAATTTTATCTGTTTTGGCTGCACTGGGTCTTAGTCGCAGCCTGCGGACTCCGTGGTTTTGGTGCCTGGGCTCAGAGGTTGTGGCACACGGGCTTAGTTCTAGCCCCGTGGCATGTGGGATCTTAGTTCTCTGACCAGGGATTGAACCCGAGTCCCCTGCATTGGAAGGCAGATTCTTAACTACTGGGCCACCATAGAAGGTCCATGGTTTGAAAATATTTTTAAAAACATGTTTGAGAGCTGAATTCTGAGGTTTGGGGCTCACTAGTCCTTTTCTCCTGAGGATGCAGGGCCTTTCGTACTGAATGGGTGGTAAGTGCCTTGCAGAAGAACAGAAATAAACGTGGCCCAGGAATGAGGGGACCTAAACGCCAGTCAGTGCTTTCATGTGTGCTGACATGCTGCCACATTGCCTGAAGGAAGGGGAGGTCACAGAACCTTCCAGTTTCGAGGGGTGTCCCATTGGGGCGGAGAGGAGGCCACACTTAACTCTGCTGTTTTCTGACAGCAGAGTGACCTAGTTAATGGGAAGAATGAAGACATTGAGTGTCTCCTGGTGATGTCCTTTCCTGATCCCATGATATCATTAAAACCATGGTATTGAGTTTGTTTTACAAAGTGTCTGACTGAACCTATAGTAAAGTGCTTTGTATTAATGTTTCAGGCCAAAGAACAGACTGGGGCGACAGCATCTGTCATTTATGTCCCTCCTCCCTTTGCTGCTGCTGCCATTGATGAAGCTATAGAGGCGGAAGTGTCCCTGGTCGTGTGCATCACTGAAGGTATCCCGCAGCAGGACATGGTGCGGGTCAAGCACAAACTGCTGCGCCAGGGAAAGACCAGGCTGGTCGGGCCGAACTGCCCTGGAGTCATCAATGTGAGTGTACAAAACGAAACGAGCCCGATTTTAGCCTCTGAAGCCTAACTAACTTTGAGTCAGTCCAAGTATATTTGTGTGTATGATCTCGGAGTTAATATTTTTCACTTTTCTGATACTGTGAATTACTTTCCTTTAGCCTGGAGAATGCAAAATTGGCATCATGCCTGGCCATATTCACAAGAAAGGAAGAGTCGGTGAGTATGTATTTCTTATAGATTAGAAAACAAAATTTCTTGCCCCTATGCTCAAAACTCCCCAAAGAGATTTGATGGTACAAATCAAATTCACTTTAATTCATTCAACTTTAAGAGAGTTTACCTTGAAAGTTTTATAGTGAATTGATTCTGTGTCCTGAATTAATGTTTGAGGAACACTAACTCTACAGAATCAAGATATTTTTGGGTTTTTTTTAAAGATTCTTTTCCTTCTCAAGCACACTCTGGATTCTTCCATGTATTTGCATGTATCCATAATTTTTATCACTTAGTAATATTTTATTGAGTGATTATATCACAATTTATTTGTCCATTCTCCCATTGATGAACATTTCTGTTATTTCCAGGTTTGAGTCATTATGAATAAGGTTAAAGTAAACTTTTGTGTACAGGCCTTTTTGTGGGTACGTTTTCCTTTCTTTTGGGTAAAATGCACAGGTAGAATTGCTAAGTCATAGGGTCAAAGTATGTTCAACTTTTTAAGAAGTTACCAAATAGATCTGCAAAGTGACTGTGTTCTAAACTCCCACTATCAATGTGTGAGTGTTCCAGTCGCTCCGTACTTAGGCTTTATGGGCCCTGTGCTGAGTTGCCTTTCTGATCACTACCCTGCTTTCTGAGGGGCCCATAAACCTCAAAAACAACTAAGAGAAGTTTAGGAAAGTTCTGTAGACCTTGGTCCTCAAGATGGCCATAACACATTGATGAGGAAGTCCTCTGGGAGACTGCCTTTAACTTAAAGGACTTTTAAAAAAATCGCCTGAAAGAAATACATGACACTACAAGATTTTCAAGGAGGTAATGGAGAAAAGATGACTTTTTTTGTACTAACTATTCCTATTTTGATACCATTACTAATATTCTCAGAAGCCTCATTAACTTCCAGTCCTTAAGCTAAGTGTTTAGGAAAAGGAAGGAATTTTCAGTCCCTTGGGTGTTTCTGAATAGGACATCATGTAATATAAGAGCAGTGCAATAGTATAGTGGCTTTCTAGTTTGTGTTAATGATAACTAAAATTGTATAACAGCTTAAGCTAATTGAGTATAATTGTAGAAAGTGATTAGATTCCAAACTGATATTTAATGATGCAGCATTTTTGCATTTATGTTAGAATTTTTACTCTCAACCTCATGTGACATACTTGACCCCTACATCTTTTTACAAGTTTTATTTTAATTAAACTTTTCATATTTAGATAATTATAAATTCACATGTAATCATAATACAGACAGATCTCTGTGTACCCTTTATTCACTGTCCCCCAATGATAATGTCTTGCAAAAAGATAATGCCATGTCACAATTAGTATATTGACATTATGAGAGACATAAGGAATTTTTCCATCACTACAGGAATCCCTCATCTTAACATTTTATAGCTATATCCACTTCCTTCCTACTCCTACTCCTTTTTTAATCCTTGGAAACTAATAATCCTCTTATTTTTTTTTTTTTTTTCTAAATTTTTTAAATTTCAGGAATGCTATATAAATGAGAGCATATAGTATATAGCCTTTGGAGATTGGTTATGTACACTTGGTATAATTCTCTGGAGATTCATTCAGATTATTGTATCAGTAGTTCATTCCTTTTTATGACTGAGTAGTATTCTAGGGTACAAATGTTTGTTGAACCAATCACGTGTTGAAAGATACTGGGATTGTTTCCAGTTTGGGGCTGTTAAAAGTAAGTCTGTTATAAACATTTGTGTACTAGTTTTTATATAACACAAAAAATCTTCATTTCTTTGGGATGAATGCCCAGGAGTGCAATTGCTGGGTTGGATAACAGTTGTGTGTTATTTATGAAACTGCCAAATTATTACCCATCGTGGCTATACTGGTTTACCTTTGCATCACCAGTGTACCCGTGATCCAGTTTTTCTGCATCCGTGCCAGCATTTGTAGTCATCCATTCTGATAAGTGTTCAGTGATACCTCATGGTGGTTTTTATGTACATTCCCCTAATGGTTAATGGTATTGAAAATTTTTTTGGGTATTTGTTTGTCATCTATATATCTTCTTCCCTGGTGGCTCAAATGGTAAAGTGTTTGCCTACAATGCAGGAGACCCAGGTTCAATCCCTGGATTGGGAAGATCTCCTGGAGAAGGAAATGGCAACCCACTCCAGTATTCTTGCCTGGGTTGCAGAGTCAGGCAAGACTGAGCCACTTCACTATCTCTTCTTCAGTGAAATGTTTCTTTGTGTTTTTTTGCCCCTGGTCTAATTGGTTACTGTTGAGTTTTGAGAGTTCTTTCTATGTTCTAGATACTAGTACTTTGTTGGATATGTAGCTTGCAAATATTTTCTCCCAATCTGTAGCTTGTGTTTTCATGCTTTTAATAGGATCTTTCAGAGAGCAAAAGTTTTTTCATTTTGATGAAATCTTACTTACTGACTTTTTTCTTTTGTAAAATATGCTTTTGACCTCAAGTCTAATAACTCTTTGCTTTGCCTTAAGTACCTATTTTTTCCTCAAAGTTTTATAGTTTTATGTATTTTTATTTGCTTGCCTGTGCTGCACGGCAGCTTGTGGGTTTTTAGTAATAGTTCCCTGACTAGGAATTGAACCCAGGCCCTCAGCAATGAGACTGCAGAGTCTAACCACTGGACTGCCAGTGAATTCCTGAATGTTTTGTAGTTTTACACTTAAATCCCATAGTCCATTTCAAATAATTTTTCTAGGTGTGAGATTTAGATCAAAATTCTTTTTGTCTATTTGTGTTTAGTTGCTTCAGCACCATTTATTAAAAAGATCATCTTTCTTTCATTGAATTGCTTTTGTATTTTTGTCAGTAAACATCTTATTTGTGTTGATCTATTTCTGGGTTTCATCAGTACTGCACAACTTTAATACTGTGTTGAAATAATAACTCTTAAAATTGGATGGATTGCTTTTTTGTACTTTACTCTTTTAAAAATTATTTTAGCTTTTCTAGTTTACTTTTTCATATAATTTCAAGGTAATCTTGTCTGTATCTACAGAAATTATTGCCGGGATTTTTATGTAAATTGTGTTAAATCTGTATGTCAGTCTCAGGTGAATAGACATGTTTACTCTGTTGAATATTCCAGTCCATGAATGCAGTATATCTTCATTTACTTAGATTGCCTTTGATTTCTTTCATGAGCATTGTACAGTTTTTAACATAAAAGTCCACTGTGTGTTTTGTTAGATTTATACTAAGTATTTCTTTTTATTGAAAAAAACCATTGTAAATTTTATTGTATTTTAATTCTGGTGTCCATGTGCCTGTGGCTAATATACAGAAATACAACTAATTTTTGTTTATCTTATATCTTGCCATATTGCTGTAGACCTTAGGGATTTCTTGGTAGAGTCCTTAGCATTTTCTATGTTAGACAACCCACATTATCTACAAATAGGGATAGTTTTATTTCTTCCTTTTAGGACACTCAAGAGAAAGTCTTTTTAACTATCCATGTTTTGCTTGTTACTGTGTTCTTCGTTCTTGAGGCTCCAGGGTTCCTTCTTATATCATTTCTCTTCTTTCTAGAGACCTTATTAATATATTAGCCATTCTTTGATGGTAGAACTGTTGGCAACAAATTCTTTACTTTCCCCTCATTTGAAAATGTTTTTATTTCCCCTTCATTCATAAAGACGAACATCACTGGGTACAGGATTTAGGGTTTACAGTTCTTTTAACAGTTAAAAAATGCTGACCCATTTCTTGATTCCATGGGTTCTGATGAAAAAACTGATATCGTTTGAGTTGTTTTTTCATGTATAGGAAGGTGTTATTTTTCTCTTGCTGCTTTCAAAATTTTTTTTTTTTTTGAGGGGAGTCTTTGATTTTCTGAAGTATATTAGAAGTTTTGGTGTGAATTTCTTTGGATTTATCCTGTTTTTAGTTTGCTCACCTTCTCACATGTAGATTTTGGTAAAACATTATTTCCTCAAGCACTGTTTCAGCCCCATGTTCTTTTTTCTCTCCTTCCAGGACTGTGATACAGGAATATTCAATCTTTTGTTACCATTCCATAGGTCCCTGAGGTTCTGCTCATTGTTTTTTCCTAGTCTGTTCTCTCTGCTATTCAGGTGGGGTAATTTCCATTGTTTTATCTTTCATTTCACTGATTTTTTTTCCTCTCTGCTCTCCATTATGCTATTTAACTCATCCACTGAGCTTTTAGCTTTGGTTATAGTACTTTTCAGTTCTAAAATTTCTATTTGGTCCCTCTATATCTTCTTTTTCTTTTTTAAGTGAGGCTTCCTTCAAATTTCTTTGATAAAGCTTCTATTTTTTGATTTATTTAGAGCATGTTCATAATTATTGAAAGTTTTTATCATGAATTCTTCAAATTTCTTGTCAGATAATTCTAATATCCCCTCATCTTGTGATTAGCATCTATTGATTGTTTTTTTTTTGTTTTTTTTTTTTTTAATTCAGTTTGAGATCTTCCTGATTTTTGGTAGGTCAGATGATCTTTGGTTGAAACCTGAAAGTGTGGGCTATTGTATTATGAGGTCTGGGTTTTATGTGAACCTTCTGTTTTACCTGACTTAATTCACACTGCTTCAGCAGGGAATGTGGGGGAGGTACCTTGTTCCTGCCAGGTAGAGGTAGAAGTCAAGTCCCTTCTTGCTTCTATTGCCAGAGTAAGTGGGCTCCTACTCACCGGGGATAACAGTTGCAGCTCCTTACTCGGTCTCCCCTGACACTAGTGAGGATGGACTTGTTATTGCTGGGTGGTAGTAAAAGCCCTGACTCTCCACTAGGCCTTTTCTGATCCCAGGAAATGGAGAGAGGCCTCACTGCTGCCAGATGAGGATGGACATCCAGGCTTTTCCCCTGGTTCCCACTGGCACCATAGGGGTGGGGCGGGACTCAGTGCCAGCTTGTGTAGATGAGAGTCCTGGTTGTGTACACGCTGGTGGGCGTGCTGCCAGGGTGCCTCATTACGGCCTTGTAAACGTAAAGTCTAGGTTTCTTTTTCGGCCTTTGCTTATGTGAGTAGAGGTAGAGCCACAGTTTTTTCTGTAGTGCATAGTTGGTATGGAGTGGTTGTTGTCTGAAAGTTTTCTGTTTTGCTAGATTGTCCTTCTCTTGGTTCTTTTGCTAAAGAAAGCTGCTGTTTGGGTGGGGAGTTCTGTGCCTTTATGTGAGCTTCTTTATCTTTGTATCTGGGACACATGAGGCAAAAGGAAACTTGGAAACACTTCATTGTTTTACTTGAGTTTCAAGGTCTCTAGGACTCTACCTTCTATCTAACTTTCAGAGATTTCTTGTATTTGTTTTATATGTAGTGTCTAGGACTTTTACTTGTATTTAGCAGGAAGAATACAGGAAAATACCTCTGCTTTTTGGAAGCAGAAGTATCCCTATGGTAGATATTTTTAAGTGATAGTCTCTTTTATTATATATATACTTCAAGGATGGCAGGAGTAATCTACCCTAAAAACATTGCTTTCATTACCTTAAATGTGTGTACTTTGCATTTATATAAATTATATATCATTTTTGTATGTATATAAATTATATATCACTTTCATTTTAGATGAAATCCCCTCAAAAGAATGATAAAATCCTAGTACCACTATTCACTGATTATTATACTGATCATCAAAAGGCTAGAATAGATAAAATAGTTTTGCTTCCCAGTAATCTAGGGTGTTGCATGAACAGGAACATGATTCTATCATAAGAATCAAGTAGAAATGTAAAGGAGACTAGGTAATTACATACAAAGAAATACAACTAAGTTACTTATTGTCTTTGATTTAAAAGCTAAATGCACCAAATGTACATAGGTGTTACCTACCTACCCTTCTCATTTATGAAAGGTCTCATAAAGGAAGGGCTATGTTGAAGAGAGAGGTTATAGACCGGAAGCTCTTGAGAGTAGGGAAAACTGATGAATGAGACACATGGGGTATGGTCTTATTGGTTGTCATTTGTTGTGAGACAGGGTCCACATAGTGATTGGTTTTAAAACTGTCACCAGTTAGATTTTGTTTAAGAGGGTGATTGTACTCCATAAATTTTCAGTTTTGACCTATTTGGTACATATTTACTGAATTCCTTTTGTGCCTGAACTGTGCTCTATATGGGAACTCATGGGTGGGGAAAACAGTCTCATTTACTAACCCCTGGAAGTTACAAGTCCAACAGAAAAGATAATCACTGCAGAATCTCCAACAGCATTAGTGGGCTCTACTGATCAATGTAGGAAAGCAGGACTTCTGACTTGAGGAATTTGTGTGGTCAGGAGACAGAAAGCCTAACTATGAATGTATTTTCTGAAACCGGGGTTATTAACCAAAGGTTAATACTTGAAATACTCTGGCCACCTCATTCGAAGATTTGACTCATTGGAAAAGACCCTGATGCTGGGAGGGATTGGGGGCAGGAGGAGAAGGGGACCACAGAGGATGAGATGGCTGGATGGGATCACTGACTCAATGGACATGAGTTTGAGTGAACTCTGGGAGTTGGTGATGGACAGGGAGGCCTGGCATGCTGCAATTCATGGGGTCACAAAGAGTCGGACACGACTGAGTGACTGAACTGAACTGAATACTTGAAATTTATGCCTTCTTTTTTTCCATGTGGACCTTTATATAGATTTATTGTTCCATTTTACTTTGTATGCACCAGAAGGTCATTTTTTGTGGAAGACTTCAGGTATCTCTTAAACTGCTTTTGTAGTCATAAAACAACCCTAACTAGCTGGATCTCGTGCATGCAGATGGCATCACCTGGAACTTGAGAAGCCATACAAGGGTCTTGAAGGCCCGGTGAAGGACAACCACCAGGAACAAACTAAAAGGGCAGAAGTCCAGGAATGTATTCCACGTAGCCAGCCAAAAAAACTTAGGGTTCAAAAATAAAGTGAACCAGTTACCACTAATTTTAAGAAGATAAACACTGTGAATGATTAAAAAGTTCAAAGAGTGAATCAAACTCTTGTAGATATACAGAAGGAACTTGCAAACTTCCCAAAAAACCTTTCCATTGAACCTCTGAAGAAACAGTTGATTTCTCAGCAGTGTCAAGAAAATGTACCACAGTTAATGTTGATGAGGCTACAGAACTAGTGGCTCAGTTGTAATACATTGGTGATGCATCAAAAAAAACAATAAATTAAATGTTTTATATATTAAAAAAACCCTAACTAATAAAATCCTTTCTTTTTCTAACTTTTAAAACCTCCCTGCTATAATTTAGGCCTTTTCTGCTTATTCCATGACCTGATGGTGTTGTTTGTTTGGAGGACAAATTGTGGAATGGGTTCTTTATATACATGTGTTTGTGATTTATTTTACTATATGAGAGTCACATGAGCACTCTCTAATATTGCTGAGTTCTGCTTCTTTAAGGTATCGTGTCTAGATCCGGCACCCTGACTTACGAAGCGGTTCACCAGACAACACAAGTTGGATTGGGGCAGTCTTTGTGTGTTGGTGAGGACTTTTTCTAAACTCATTTTATTGGAGTTCAGTGTCTTCACTGAATAAGTGTAATAATAATTATTGGTTTGACTATTTGTGAGAGATTTTGATGTCATTTTATGAAAAAGCTGTTATGATCTTGAGTTTAATTTGCTTATACATGAAGCTGGCTGTTAACATTTTCAAGATTCACGGTCCAGGATTTAACTCCCATGTTTCAGAACAAACATCCTGGGGTGTAGTCCCTGAAAACAGGACTCACTTTGCTTGTTGTGAAGCAGTGGTCCTTCAGGATAGGACTTTGGTCACTGTCTTGGCATTGTGTTATCATTGCCAGCTGTCATTCAGTGCTTCACAGTTACCGAATTCTTTGCCAATCATTGTCTCATTCTTTAAGGGCAACCCTCTGAGGCACCGCTGAGCTGGCACAGAGTCCTGTGGTAGCTTGATTGGTGGGTGGAGGAGGGTTGAGCTCCCTGGACCCTCTCTCTTTGCCCCATCGTACTGCCTCCCATTTACAAAAGGGTTTTTACATTTTAAAATAATTTTGATATTTTTTGCCAAAAGCCAGGCAAATTTCTCATTTTTATAACAATTCCTTCATGTTTTTAGACCATCTTTTAAAAGCTTTTCAAAGGCAGCTTTTGATGATAAAATTATGAAATATAACCCTGGAGTATTTTTATTGACTCAAATTGATAAAATCAGTATTAAACATTAAATGAGCTTTTCTATGTGCAAAAGTACAATCTTCAAGACAAGGTAACTTAACTAGTGGCCAGTTCCATCTTCTCTAGCCTCTGTTTTTAATCTGTAAATTGAGAGTAGTAATTCCCCTCTCACAGAGAGTATGCTGCTTCTGTTGCTGCTAAGTTGCTTCAGTCGTGTCCGACTCTGTGCCACCCCATAGATGGCAGCCCACCAAGCTCCCCCGTCCCTGGGATTCTCCAGGCAAGAATACTGAAGTGGGTTGCCATTTCCTTCTCCAATGCATGAAAGTGAAAAGTGAAAGTGAAGTCGCTCAGTCGTGTCCGACCCTCAGCGACCCCATGGACCGCAGCCTACTAAGCTCCTCCATCCATGGGATTTTCCAGGCAAAAGTACTAGAGTGGGGTGCCATTGCCTTCTCTGAAGTTTATAACTTAAAAATTTAGAAAGTGGCCCCCAGTGGAGGGAATCTTGACTTGAATCCGATCTAAGTACTTGTGCTAAAATGCCATGTGTTTGTGGTAGAGCCCCTGTGTGTGGTCTTTGTCATCTCCCACTCCAGGTTAGAGGGAAGAGGGATCAGGACACCTACTCCACCCACTGCAGAGACGTGTGTCTTAACTTGTGAGTGATTCCTCTGCAGTGTCCCTCATCAGACAGTTACTTAGTGCAAAGAAATTTTTTTTTCTTTTTTTGCTGTAGAAGAAATATCCGGTATTTCTAATATGGCATTAAGTGTCCAATATGGTAGTAAGGTTTGCAGTTCATGTGAACAGTAACAAATCACAACAAATTGCCACAGTGAGGGTAATAGCATACCCTCACACACACCCACCCACCCTGCCAAATGAGCTAATCAAGATACTATTATACTTCATTAACCTTTTGTGCTAGGAGATTATAAAGGAAACTTTTTGATTATAATATGAAGTAGTATAATTATTTTTAATTTCAGAATTAATTGCCTGTTATATACAAAGTACTGATACTGAGCTACTCACCAGAACTCAGTGGTTAAAAGTTACAGCTTACTAAAAAGCTAATGTGTTTTCAAAAGTCATGTTCTTCTAATTAGGGGAACTATATAGAATGCTCATTAAAGAGCTATGTAGGAGTAATTTTGGGGGAGGGAAGAGTCCTGATAAGGAGCCAAAGAAAAAGATGACTCTTTTTGTGACTAACAAGACCCAACCACCATTTAACATTCATGTAATATTATAAGCAGAAATAAGTCTAGCATTTTATGATTTTTTAAATGTTAAATGCAAGAGTGATGACACATTTAAAAATATTCATAAGAAGGGCATAGGCAAAATAAGAAACCTGTTGAAACAATATTTCCTGACTTAATTTTCAGAGGGTGTTGAATTTCTTTGACTTTTCCAGGCATTGGAGGCGATCCTTTCAATGGAACAGACTTTACAGACTGCCTTGAAATCTTTCTGAATGATCCGGCCACAGAAGGCATCATATTGATTGGTGAAATTGGTGGTAATGCCGAAGAAAATGCTGCAGAATTTTTGAAGCAACATAATTCAGTAAGTTTGGCTGTGGAAAAATACAGCACTCTGCTCTTGAATAATATCACAGGTTTGCTTTAGAAGTTGTTTTTGTTTAAAGATGAATTTTTTAAGCAAACATGAAAGGTAAAATTAAATCTTATTGAGCTGAGCCTGGAACACTGGCCACTCAGGGAATGTAGGACTCTGTCTGGGTTGATTCTCCTCCCCATTTCCCTTGATGCCTGTTCTTGGCTTCTCTAATGAATCCTCCCTCCAGGCATCTCCTTTACCTTCCTGGTAGGTCCAGAACTTTCAGGCCATCAGCCTGTCACTTGACCGGCACATTTCCATTTTCACCTGTCATTGATGTCCTTTCTCCTGACCTCAGGGGATGTGTGTTCTTTCTCTTTGTCAAGGCTGGCTGTCTAGTGATCCTGTCCTTTATACCCTTTTCCAGGATTTTGTCTCCCTCTAGCTTCAGTCTTTCCTCATAGAGTAGCACTTTGCTCCAAAGGTCAAGTGGAAAAGCTTTATTGACTGTCCTATGAAGGCTTTCCTTGTTGCCTCTCCCTTTGAATTAAACAAAAAAGAATAGTGTGGTATTGTATCATAATTTCATTTAACTCAAGGGAATTAAGCTCTGTTTCTGGGGCGAAGGAGGGTGGTGGGAAGAGAGCGGGGGCATAGTAAAGACAGAAGCAGCTTGGTGCCCGACAGTCCCCTCCCCCATCACTGAGCGTGTGTGCTCTGAATCACTGTGGCCAAGGCCTGGGGAGCTCATGCAGATGGCTTCCAGGGTGTCCATGACACTGACGAATGAGTGAAGAGTGAAGGTGAATCTTCAGGGGGCTGGGCAAGAGGGCAGAGAGAACTTGTGTCTATGCTTGTGAAAGAGATTGAGAGTAAGTGTGTCAAAATTAAATGCCACAGAAAAATAATGAGTACCGGAGAGTTAAAGGAAAGGATGATATTACCTGCAGAATAGCCTATGCAAAACGATGCATATCTATGCATTGCTGTTGTTTAGTTGCTTAGCCGTGTCTGACTCTTTGCAACCCCATGGACTGTAGCCCCCCAACCAGGCTCCTTTGTCCATGGAGTTTTCCAGGCAAGAATACTGGAGCAGGTTGCCATTTCCTTCTCCATATTTATATGTAATTGAAGGAATTTTCAAAGGCTCTTTTGAATCTACGTGATTTTCTTCAGTGGTAATTTTAAGAGTTCCTCTTATTCTGGTGAACTTTCCTGGTAGTTAAGATGGAAAAGAATCTGCCTGTAGTGCAGGAAACCTGGGTTCAATCCCTGGGTCGGGAAGATCCCCCGGAGAAAGGAATGGCTACCCACTCCAGTATTGTTGCCTGGAGAATTGCATTGACAGAGAGGCCTAGCGGGCTACAGTCCATGGGGTTACAAAGAGCCGGACGTGACAGAGCGACTAATGCTTTTACTTTACTCTCTGGATCTCTTTCTTTATATTCTATTCATTCCCTAATCCTCAGCAATTAGGTTTTGTCTGCCACTTAGAAGCTGTGTGACCTTGGGCTTGTTCCTTAACTTCACTGTGCCTCAGTTTCCTCACGGGCTAAATAGGGACACAGTAGAGCTTCCCTCGGTGCTGTCGTAGGGCTGTGGAGATACATGGCGCAGAGCTGCCCCGGGCATGTGGTCAGCACTTTCGGTGGGCTGCTGCTGTGCTCTCCACGCTGGCACTGCTTTGGGTGAAGCCAGCAGTGGCCTCCGTTCATCCTGCTGGCCCTTCTCATCTTTATCCTTTCCCAGATTTACCCTTTGTGCTTATTCCCTAAGTGTAACTGTTCACAGTGTATAAACAACGTTGTACTTCATGCAGAAATAAAAGTCATCTTTTATTTCTCTCGCAGCTCTTGCTTCCCCTCAGTTACTGAGATCTGTCTCTGAGATCTTAGTAGTTTGTGGAGATTCAAAGTATCATCATCTGTAATTAGACCCTCTGCTCCGGTTCAGTCTCTTATCTTATGTCACCTGGACCATCTCAGTAATATTTTTTCCTGATATCTCTGCTCCTTTCCCTCCCGCCTGGCCAACCTGCTGTTTGCCATCCATGTGGGATAAAGGGCAGACTTAGCGTGGCTTTCCAGCCCCCTACATACTACCCTGACACTCCTTTTCAGACCCATGTCCCGTCTCATGTGCTGCTTGTTTTCATCCTTGCTTGCCTTTGCTTGTTCCTTCTGCAAGGCATGCTGAACACCTGACTCTTGCTCCTGTGGACAGCAAACAACTGCTATGGCCTTGCTGCCCAGCCCAGTCCTCTGGCGTATTAGGAGGCAATAAATGGTGAATAAGTGAAAGAGTAGGTAAATTGGTAGGAGACTGGAGTAAAATGATATGCGTCTCTCAAATTTAGAAAGAGTGTGAAGTTTAAAATTTAAAAACTGACTTAATTTTACAAAAAAAAAGAAAAACCACTTAAGTTAATATGACATAGTCATCCCTTGCTGTCCATGGGCAGTACCCCTGCTGACACCAAAATCCGTGGATGCTCAAGTCCCTTATATAAAACAGTGTAGAATTTGCATATAACCTACTTATACCCTCCTGTATACCGTGAATCATCTCTGGATTACCTACAATAACTAATAAAATGTAAATGCTGTGTACATAGTTGTTAGTTTGGCAGATTTAAATTTTGCTTTTTGAAACTTTCTGGGGTTCCTCCCCTGCCCCACCAGACGTTTTCCGGGTGCGGCTGGTTGAATTCTCCAGTGTGCAGACCTCGTGGTTGACGGAGAGCCAGCTGCACACTATGTTAAAGTGAATTTTAAAATGTGTTTAGAATACACAAATCCCTTGATGGGAAAAGCTAAACTTTACATTTTGTTTCATTTGCCATGTTTTCCTATTACTGATTGGTCTCACGGAGCTAAATTTTACTGAGGACCTACTGTGTACAAGCTTCTAGGTTGAACGGTGCAGGTGACATACTAAACGCTTAGCATGGTAACTGACACGGAGTGAATAGGGTAATCTTGTGTCCTGCGAGGACTGTACTATCATCATTATAATGACAGTAGTTATCTGCAGGAGTAATGTTTTTTAACCTTTATCTTGATGCTTTGAGTAGATGTTTTTGTCTTTTTTTGAGTAAGGAAACTGGCAACTTGCCAATGGTAAGTACTTCAGAGCTGAGGTTCCCTCCAGGTGTGCCTGACTTCTCCATTATACCAGCAGGGCTCAGGGACACGAAGCCATAGTCCTGGGCATCTGTTCGGATTCTGCTCGTGCCATCCTAACTCATCTTTTTGTTTTTAGTCTTTCACAGTTCACGTTTCTGTGTCCTGTTCTCACACTACAGTTCTTCATAGTCTTTTCTATTGTATTTTTCGGTCCTTAAAAAAAAAAATCTCAAGTGACTCTTCTTTGACAGTAGGACAGAGTATACATTTGTCAGACATCCTAGGTTCACGCTAATCATGTTTCCTTCTAATGTAATATTCTCACTATTTGAATATGGGGACGGAGGGATCCAGTGGAAAGTGGTGCCTCTCAAGTATCAGATGCTGACATTCTTTGCAAAGCACATGGTGAATAAATGATTTAGCTTTTTCTTTTTAATTCTCTCCTATAGTAGATGCTGGGCATACAGAAGTAAATGAAAACATAGGCTTGGCATTCAAAGAGTCATAGTCTAGGAGGGGACTCTGTGGGGAATAAGTCACGGCCAGTGTGCTGTGGGTCATGATAGAAAAGTGTCAAAGGCACAGCAGAGTCACTGAACAGAAAACGAGCAACTGAAGGGCATTTGTGGGGAGAGTGGGAGGAAGAGTCAGAAGGGTTAGCAGGGAAGAAGAGACTTGAGCCACGTCTTAAAAGGTAAGTCAGGATTTGCCAGGTATCCAAGGAGGATGGAGAACTTTCTCAGCAGAGGCCCAGAGGCAGAGCAGTCTGGCATTACTGGAGGATGAAGAGCAGGGAAGAGGGATGAGCACGAGGCTGGAGTCAGCAGTGTCAGACCATGTAGAACCTGTAGAATCTGGCATGCTGGTGCCTTCACGAGAGTCAAGTTAGTGGAAGCAAACTGTGCTAGTGAACTTGCACTGCCATGCGCTTAAAAAAAGTCAATTTTATTTAAGAATGTCCTTAATGAAGTAGTAAAGATTATTAATTTTATAAAGTCTTGACCCTCAAGTCAGTAGTTTTGTGGTGAAATGGAAAGTAAAGCACTGTCCTATTTGAATCGTGAGCTAAATTACCTGCTTTTTTCATGGACCACCAGTTTTACTGGAAAGAATGACTGCCAGGCACCCTGGTTATTGGGTATTTATTTGGTGAATCTTTTCTCAACAGTGAACAAAGCAGTCCTGCTGTGTTTGTGTGTGTTGTCAAGGAAAACAACTCATTGCATTTGTTGACAATGATTAAGTTTGAACTTTCAAATGAATATTTTTAGAATACTTGTTTCTGCCACCATGAACTTGACAACTTCCCCCTACTAAAGACTTCTCTAATGAGGCTGGAGGTGATAATGAAGAATGATTTGTTGATATTGAATGATGAAATGTATCAGTGTTTAGAAGATCTCTATAACTCAGTGAACCTATATTTTCCTTCTGACCAATGAATGTTACAAAATCATTATAGGTAAAAGATCCAAAAAAATGAATGGATTTTAAAGTAACAAAGGACTGTGGTTCTGGATTCCAGCATTGCATCATCATCATCTTCTTTAGTCCTTCAGTCGTGTCTGACTCTTTGTGACCTCATGGACTATATGGCCCACCAGGCTTCTCTGTCCATGGGATTTCCCAGGCAAGAATACTGGAGTGGCCTTCCATTTCCTTCTCCAGGGAACATTTCATCTAACCTTTAAGAAATTACCACTTGAAGAGGTCCGTTTCAGTGTCAAAGAATATCCTCAGTTATCTGACAGATATTTAAATATTTCTCCCTTTTTCAAGTACATATGTGTGTGAGGCCAGATTTTCTCTTGTACTTCAGCCAAAATAACATTTTTGCAGTAGATCTAACGTAAAAGCAGATATCAGAATCCATTTGCCTCTTATTAAATTAGACACTTAAGATTGACAAAAACGTAAAATAATGCCACTCTCCTCACTAAAATGTTTTTAAAAAATAGTTTTAAAAAATTATTTTAAGTGAATTAATAAATATTTATAAAATTTCTCAGCTTTCATTTCTAATACTATAAATATCAGATATAATCTACATTAAAAAAAGTTCTTTGGGATCCACAGTCATTTTTTTAAGTATAAGGGGTCTCAAGACCAAGTGATTTGAGAACTGCTGGTCTGGGAGAAGATAATAGTGCCTGAAGGCACCCAGATTCCACTTGTGCTCGGGTTCTGCTTTCTGTAGGCCGCTCTGTTTTACCTGGATGTCTTACTGCCTCTGAGTTACTATTGTGAACATGGTCTCTTCACTCACTGTGAAACATAACTGTATATTCATATGTTGCTCCATGACATCTATTAACTGATTGAGATATATATGTATTTTATATTATTTCTTCAGTAACATAAGTCTAGAGCACAGGAATTCTTTTTTTTCCTCCCACAGGAATTCTTATATTTCCTGTGTGTTGGGTTTTTATTTTTAACCTCAGAATCTACTGTTATGCTATGCTGTTTATGCATGTAGCAGTTGTGCATTAAAATGGATTTTTGTTGAATAAAACCAGTCCTGATCTTCCTTCTTAAACATCCTATAATGTTAGGAGAAAGGACCCTCAGCTCCCAATCTAATTTAGCTATTTCATTTCATAGATGAAGCAGCAGAGGTCTAGAGGTGATGGGCCTTGTCGAAGGTCCTGTCGCTTTAGTCAAGTAGAAATTGAGACTGGAGACTCCCACTCTTCAGTCCTTTCCAATATGCTATCTTTTTCTTTTAAACAAATTTATTAAAGGTAAACTAATAATGAATTAAGACAAAACAACCTGATCTGTGTCTTAATTTGTTATCACAAATCATAGAACTTACGTATTTTCAGTTTTTTTTTTCAAGTGGAAGCGTCACATGTGTATGTGGAAATCAGCTTATGCCAGTGAAGTTGAAGTTTAATATCTAAATAGTTAACAGTTTTGCTTCAGGATTGTTTTTGTGAGTTTGGAGGAAAAGTTGAGTCATCTCAAAGGAGAATGCAGTAGTTTCAGTCACAGCTCAGTATTTCTGTTGGTTTTCTTAGTGATGATGAGTTACTGGCCCCAACCATTTGTCATTTTCTGGCTGTCATGAATTGGAGGTCCAGTTTTGATCGGTGTGTTTAAAATCCCACTTTCCAGGGTCCCAAGGCCAAGCCTGTGGTGTCCTTCATTGCTGGTTTAACTGCTCCTCCCGGCAGAAGAATGGGTCACGCAGGGGCAATCATTGCTGGAGGAAAAGGTGGAGCTAAAGAGAAGATCGCAGCCCTGCAGAGTGCTGGGGTTGTGGTCAGCATGTCCCCAGCACAGCTGGGAACCACCATGTACAAGGTGAGCTGGAGCAGTGGCCTGAATGCTCCGAGGTTATGGGCCTTAAAGTGGAGGCCACACAGGTGGCCTGGGAACCATGGTCTTTTCTTCTGAGTCTCTTCTGTTTCTTTCATTCTGGTCTGCAGCTTAATGGTCTCTAGCAACCCCACCAAAATCCTAATATCCTAATTGAGCATGACCAGGAATAAGGTTCTGATTCAAAAACTTGATTCATTAAACATTTCCCTTTGCTATTTTGTGAGTAGTGAGATAGGATATATAAGAAAGGGTTTCAGAGTCCGTAAATGCTGTGAATTCCATTTTAGGAGTGGTGCAGAAAATTGCCTTGTGTTTTGTATTTTTCCATGGAGAGTCTTTGAGGTATAGTTGTACTGACTCCATAGGTATTTTTCCAGGGAGAGAGGTTGAAAACTGACTAAGAAGAAATAAAAACTGGGAGTCAGGATGGATGGAGACTAAAGACAAGGATGGGGATTTTTAGTTGGTGTCTTCTGTAATCTCTTTGCAGTGATTTTTGGCAGCCTATCTCTGATTGATCATTTAAGGCTCTTTCTCTTTACTTTTATGATGATTATAGACTTTACCAAAAAAAAAAAAAGGCAAACAAAAACCAAAATGTTGTACACATGCTGAAAACAGGCCCAGATAGTCTTCCCAGGAGGGAACATGTTTTGGCATAGTGTTCTTTGGCACTGTCCTAGAGATAATAAAATAAACTTATTGGTTTATTGAATCTTTGCATGATCCTGTCTTATGGAATATGCCACTGTGTGCCATAGTGTTTAAAAAAAATCTAGGTAGTTAGTACTGTGAGGAAGAATCTTCTTTATTTGAGAGAAGAGTGAGGAAGGGAAAAAGCAAATGCTTAAATTCTTATTGAAGACATGTATTACCATTTTACTCCAGTAGGTGGCAGCAGTCACCTACACATCCTGTTGTATTCTAATTATCACAATGTAGAGAAATTATTACAATCTAGAGAAACTGATTTTCAGTATTGTTGCCTTTTCATATATTTCTGAGGTTCTTGACGTTTTGTTTAAATCTTAACTAAATCTGTGTTTAATTTTATTCTCTGAGAAACTAAACAAACTTGTTTCCATTGCCTTATTAAAAGGGCTGTTGTGGCTCACGCATAGCATTACATGTTTGGATAAGCACAATCAAGTTTGTCAGCTCCTAACTATAATACTGCAGTAGAAAATAAGTACAATTTAAAACCTCTCAGCCTCTGCATTTAGGAGACATAAAGTCTTAAGTTCTGAATCTAGCTTAGAGAAATCAGACTGACACGGACTCATTTGAAAGCTGTCATTTTGTGTTCAAGCACCTCATCCCGGTATATTTTACCTCTATAATTTTTGGTTGCTCAAGGGATCCTAAAGACAAGAGGTTTCAGAATCACTTTGACCATGAATGTAATTTGAGGCTTTAATCTTTTTATCCCCTCTCTCTTCTCCTTTTCTTCTGTTCCTGTAGGAGTTTGAAAAGAGGAAGATGCTCTGAAAGAAAAACAGACAGAAAATTCCTTAAGCCTATGGATGAATCATTGTAGCAATGGGAGCAGTGGCTGTTTGCTTCTGATGTCCACTGACCGTCCGCCCGCCCACCTGTCGCTGGTCTTTTCAGCACAACAGGAAGCCAAAACAAGGTTTAGAGTGTCCTACACTGAGGTGTTTTCACCTCACTAAATAAGAGGAGCAGCCAATAAATCTACTACTTGATTTGAATACGGTTTTAGAGACTTTTTATTGTTCCACTGTGGGGATGGGGAGAGGGGGAGAATTGGAGGGGGCTTTGTGTGCACATGTGTGCCTGTGTGCATGGATGTGTCTTTCAGTGAGCTCTGTAGAGGACATTCTAATGAAAACTTTCGAGAGAATGAGTATAAACATTTCAGTTTGGCATTTATCATAGATAAAGAGTGACTAAGTTTCTTAGTAACTTAGTTGTTACTAAGTGAATTACAATTTTCTCAAATCTACATATTTAATAGTCTTCATCTTATAGGATAGTTTTGAGGATTGGGGATAAATATATGAAGTCCTTGGCATGTGATAAGGCAACCTAATTTATGCCAGTGCCACCATCAGTTATCGCTAGGATTATAGGTAGGAGCTCATCCAAGTTTCAGTTTTTGCCTAATTGGGGAGTGGAGAGTCTTCAATAATGCTTTGTTTTTCTGTGGTTCTGCAGAGGGCTGTTTCCTTCCCCACCCAGAGCCTACATTTCTCTGCTTGAGGTTTCAGACATTTCACTTTGAGAAAGCAGTTAGCCATCCTCTTGTTTGAAAGGAGCTTGTTAACAAACAATTCCAGTGGAGAAGCAAGAAAATATTCTCACATTGTGTAGCTGCCCTGAAGGAAACAAGAGCTTCTGAAAATAGTAATAGAAGAAGACCCTCAAGAAGGCTGTTTGGGGAGGCCTTTCTGGGGAGGAGTGATGAGTAGGTACTTCAGGGCTGGGAAGGTACCAGCCATGAAAAAGGAGGACACATACTCAGGCAAAGGCAGGGAGCAGGAAAGAGCTTGTTCTGGGGAGGTGCCTGAGAGGGGCTGGAGGAGGTTTGGAAGACTGGGGAAACAGGTGTTCTGGGAGCTCCCATGACTGCACAGGCTGCTGCGGGTGCAAAGAGCAGGTGTTGGGGGATGGATTTAGCCCAAGTATTCCGCCTGGGCCAAGGACCGTGTCTTGATGGGCTTTGGGTCAAGCAGACTTTAGTTCCTGTTTAGTTGTTTCCTCATCTTGAAAGTGGGGCTCATGACCCCATCCCACAGGGTGCCTGGGTAGAACATGCATTGTGCATATGTGAAAGCGGACTCTACCAGGGCTTTATGTCACCTCATAACACTTTTGTGGGGGGTTATTTTTTAAAATTATTTTTCTTACTTTTTTATTCCATAAACTCTTGAACTTGCCTCCTGCTTGTGCTCAGGGCAGCCCAGCTGACATGATGGCCAGGGAGGAAGTCACTTCCAGTCTCTCTGGTTGGCACCTCCAGGGCAGACAAGTCTTCTTTTGTCTGAGGCTTTGTGACAAGTAGACAATCCAGATGAGAGGCCAGTGACCTCAACATCCTTTGGAGGGTCCCAGATTCCAGGCTCAGCCCCCTATTCTTTCCCCAACACCCATCCCAAGATGACCCCTCTCTCCTCACACCTCTGGTCCTAAACCGGGAAGTTCAGTGCCCTCTTGACGCCTTCCCTCTCCCACCTGCCATCCTCCCTTTCTACTTCCCTTCGACTTTGCTTCCCATCTTCCCTTTCCAACCCCCGCAGCATCTTGAGAAGTTACCCACTCCTCATCTCTCACTGCTCTCTCCTCCTACAACTACTGCTCTGAGCAACTCAAACATACCTGAGCAGGATATTTGGTTCTGGTTTTTCTGATTTCATATTTACAAGCAAAAGGTAAAAGTTTAACTCATGACCCCAGTGCATTTTAAAAACTTTTATTACAGAAACTTTCAAACGTTTACAAAATGATTTTGGTAATATAATGAACTCCTGTGCACCCATCACCCAGCTATGACAATGACCAACATTTTGCTATTACTGTATGTCTACCTGCCATACAGACATACAAAAACCCATTCCTGCCAGTGTTTTTATTGTGATAGGTGTTTTGTCGGTAAAATTTATATTTGCTGAAATGCATAAATCTTAGCTGTGCATATTTAACAAATGGACAGAGGTATGTAACCACACCCTAATGAGGATATACAACATTTTCTTCATGTGAGAGAGTTCCATCCTATTCCCCCAATAGATAATCTGTATTTTTATTCACCTTAAATTAGTTTTTGTCTGTTATAGAAATGTATATGAAAGGATTGCTATTGTATGTAGTCTTTTTTTTTTAATTTGTATTTTTAAGTGGAGAATAATTGCTTTACAATGTTGTGTTGGTTTCTGCTGTACAACATGAATCAGCTCTAATATACGTATATCCTCTTCATCTTGGGCCTCCCTCCCCATTGCACCACTCTAGGTTGTCACAGAGTGCCAGGCTGAGCTCCCTGTTATACAGCAACTTCCCACTAGCTATCTATTTTACATATGGTAATGTATGTTTTTCAATGCTACTTTCTCAATTCCTCCCACCCTCTCCTTCCCCAGCTGTGTCTCTATTCCTGCCCTGCAAAAAAGTTCATCAAGACACATGTACCCCAGTGTTCATTGCAACACTGTTTGTAGTAGCTAGGACATGGAAGCAACCTAGATGTCCATTGGCAGATGAATGGGTAAAGAAGTTGTGGTACATACATATAATGGAACATTGCTGCACTGTGCTGCATGCTCGGTTGCTCAGTCGTGTCCGATACTTTGTGACCCCCATGGACTATATGGCCGGCTCCTCTGTCCGTGGGATTCTCCAGACAAGAATACTAGGGTGCGTTGCCATTTCCTTCTTCAGGGAATCTTCCCAGCCCAGGAATCAAACCTGTGTCCAGCATCTCCTGCATTGGCAGGCAGATTCTTTTCCCATGGAGCCATCTGGGAAGCCCCTATGGTGGAATATTACCCATCCATAAAAAGGAATGAATTTGAGTTAGTTGAACTGTGGTGGATGAACCTAGAGCTAGTTAATACAGAGTGCAGTAAGAAAGAAAAGCAAATATATTAACATATATGTATGGAATCTAGGGAAAAAGAAAGATACAGGTTTTATGTTTGGTTTCTTTCACTCAGCATGATCTCTGTGATGTTCTTCCAAGTCAATGCTTGTACCAGATTCGCTCCTCTCATTGCGGAGTCCTGCTCCATGGTATGGACATGCCACAGTGTATGCTTGTACCAGATTCGCTCCTCTCATTGCTGAGTCCTGCTCCATGGTATGGACATGCCACACTGTGTTCGCCCTTTCTCTGCTTGCTGGCCCTCGAGTTTGTAGCTTTCGGCCGTGGTAGATTAAGCTGCTGTGATCCTTTATGTGCAAGTCTTTTTCTGAACATAGACTCTTTTCTTGAACAGATACTGGGAGTGGAATTGCTAGAAGACATGTTCTCCCCAGCAAAATGAGTCTGGTTTTGTACATCTTCATCAACATTTGGTATTTTTGAGCTTTAAAAATTTTGCCATTTCTAGTAAGAGGTGTGAGGGGTATCTCATTGTGTTTCAATTAGCATTTCCCTGGAGAGTAATGATGTTGAACATTTTTTAATATGTTTATGTTTTTGGTATTTCTTCCTTTATGAAGTATCTTTTAAGTCTTTTGCCTATATTCTATTTCATTGGAATTTTTATTTCTGAGTTCTGATAATTCTTTATATATCCTAGATAAAAGACCTTTCTCAGATATATACCAATAGCTTATGAATATTTTCTCACACTCTTTGACTTGTTCACTCATTTTATTGCTGGTATCTTGATAAATGAAAGTTTTTAATAAAGAGCAACATATCTTTTTTTCCCTTTTAATTCACTGCTTTCTGATCCTGACATGTTTGACTACTTCAAAATTTGTAGCATCATAAAAACTTTAGAATAAATTTGTTCATTTCTATAGGATGATGGTTGGGATTGAGTTAATTAAGTTTTATAAACTGTTTTGGAAAGAGTTGCCAGTTAACCTTATTGACTGTTTCATATTCCAGTTTTCTTTCTTGCAAAAATATACAAACATAAATTGATTTTTGTACATTGACCTTCTACCCTAAAATGAATTTATTAGACCTAGCAGTTTAAACATTTTTTTCTTTTAGCTTTTCTAATATAAAAATTCATGTTAACTCTGAGTAGAGTTTTGCTTCTGTTCCAGCTGTCATGCCTAGTTTCTCTTCTTGATGTGTTGTACTTACTCAACGACAGCGTTGAATCAGTGTGAGAACGGATGTCTGTCTGGTTTTTCAATCTTGAGGTTCTTTTTCCATATTTCACCATTAAAGTGATGCTAGCTTGAGGATGTTCATAAATGTCCTTCCTTTATCCCATGGGGAAAATTTCCCTCTATTCTAAGTTAGCTGAATGTTTTTTGTTGTTGTTGTTTTTAAATTGTGAATGGGTGATGAAGTTTGTGTACTGATTTTTCTGAATCTATTGAAATGACTATTTCCCACCTCCTTTATTTGATCATTTTAAATGTTTCTTTCTGGGGAATTCATGTCAGTCTAGTGGTTAAGACTCCATGCTCTCAGTGCTGAGGTTCCAGTTTCAATCCCTGTTCGGGAAACTAAAATCCTACATCCTGTGTGGCATGGCTAAAAAAAATTTGATTTTTAGACGTTAACTTGTATTCCTGTTCACAAACACCACTTGATTATGAGCCTCCCCTTGTCGCATGTTGCTGGAATACTTTGCTGATATTTTGTTAAGGATATTTGTCAAAACTTTGTTTCCTTGTAATATCCTTGCCAGGCTTGGTATCAGGATAATACTGACTTTATACAGTAATTGGGAAATTTTCCTTTTTTCCCTCTATTTTCTGAAAGAGTTGGTGTAAAATTGGTACTGTGTCTTCCTTAAATTTAATAGGATTCTCCTTGGATTTTTCACACCCTCTTCAGGAGGCTGGGTGTGTGGTAGGCTCTTGCTGAGAAAACAGCAGGGTGCTGTCAACCCGCAAGTAAGAATCGGTCACACCTTTTCTGGAGTCCTGCCAAAGCCTCAGAGAAATCCTCAGCAGGAATCTTGTCTCTTCAGTTCCCACTCCAACCCTTCCCCCTCAGGCGGAGATGTGGCTTCTCCTGCCCGCCCAACACTCCTGCTGTAGTTCTGCTGCTTCTTCTTTTTTTAATTGGAAGATTCCATTCATATGAAATGTCCAGAAATGGCAAATTTATAGAAACAGAAGTAGATTAGTGATTGCCTAGATCTAGGGGTGGTAACTATAAATGGGCATGAGGAATCTTTTTTCCCCCCATTCAAGCATTTCAGTGTTTTATTTTTTTAATTTATTTTTAATTGGAGGATAATTGCTTTAGTATATTGTATTGGTTTCTGCCATACATCAGCATGAATCAGCCATCAGTATACATGTGTCCCCTCCCTCTTCTTCCTCCCTCCCACCTCCCACCCCATCCTACCCTCTAGATAGGGTGAGATCGGAGCACCTGGCTGAGCTCCCAGTGTCATACAGCAAATTGCCACTAGCTATTTTACATATGGTAATGAATATGTTTTCATGCTACTCAGCATGAGGGAGCTTATTGGAAGGATTAGAATGTTCTAAAGCCAGTTTATGGTGATGATTGCATCATTTGGTAAAGTTATTAACAAGCATTGAATAGTTACCAATATGAAAAATTCAAGTTACGGGGAAAATAACGGGAGTAATGCAATGCATGCAAAGCATTTTGCACCATATCAGGCATATAGTGAAAAGGTCATTAAACCTTCAGTTCAGTTCAGTCGCTCAGTCGTGTCCGACTCCTTTCGACCCCATGAATCGCAGCACGCCAGGCCTCCCTGTCCATCACAAACTCCCGGAGTTCACTCAGACTCACATCCATCACGTCAGTAATGCCATCCAGCCATCTCATCCTCTGTCGTGCCCTTCTCCTCCTGCCCCCAATCCCTCCCAGCATCAGAGTCTTTTCCAATGAGTCAACTCTTCTCATGAGGTGGCCAAAGTACTGGAGTTTCAGCTTTCGCATCATTCCTTCCAAAGAAATCCCAGGGCTGATCTCCTTCAGAATGGACCAGTTGGATCTCCTTGCAGTCCAAGGGACTCTCAAGAGTCTTCCCCAATACCACAGTTCAAAAGCATCAATTCTTTGGCGCTCAGCCTTCTTCACAGTCCAACTCTCACATCCATATATGACCACAGGAAAAACCATAGCCTTGACTAGACGGACCTTTGTTGGCAAAGTAATGTCTCTGCTTTTGAGTATGCTATCTAGGTTGGTCATAACTTTCCTTCCAAGGAGTAAGTGTCTTTTAATTTCATGGCTACAGTCACCATCTGCAGTGATTTTGGAGCCCCCAAAAATAAAGTCTGACACTGTTTCCACTGTTTCCCCATCTATTTCCCATGAAATGATGGGACCGGATGCCATGATCTTTGTTTTCTGAATGTTGAGCTTTAAGCCAACTTGTTCACTCTCCACTTTCACTTTCATCAAGAGGCTTTTTAGTTCCTCTTCACTTTCTACCATTAAACCAATGGTAAATATTTAAATAGTAGTTTTTCAAAAATTCTTGTCAGTCTTTGATTTCTGATCAGGTCACATTTGCCTTCCCATCTATAAGGTTTGTAATTATTTTTTTCTGTATTTTCACAATGAAATGAGTAGTTTGAAATAATAAAAACCCTTGGCTAATGGTAAATTTTTAGATATTTTCGATATTTATTTAAAATTTTTCTTTTAATTTTGGGAGAAGGCAATGGCAATCCACTCGAGTACTCTTGCCTGGAAAATCCCATGGACGGAGGAGTCTGGAAGGCTGCAGTCCATGGGGTTGCTAAGAGTCAGACATGACTGAGTGACTTCACTTTCACTTTTCACTTTCATGCACTGGAGAAGGAAATGGCAACCCACTCCAGTGTTCTTGCCTAGAGAATCCCAGGGATGGGGGAGCCGGGTGGGCTGCCGTCTATGGGGTCGCACAGAGTCGGACACGACTGAAGCGACTTAGCAGCAGCAGCAGCATACATATATCTGGGTTTCCCAGGTGGCGCTAGTGGCAAAGAACCTGCTTGCCAATGCAGGAGACATAAGAGACATGGGTTTGATCCATTTTGGGAAGACCCCTTGGAGGAGGGAATGGCAATCCACTTCAATATTCTTACCTGGAGAATCCCTTGGACAGAGGAGTCTGGTGGGCTACAGTCCATAGGGTCGCAAAGAGTTGGACACGACTGAAGCGACTTAGCATGCATGCATGTATCTATTCTTTTTCAGATTCTTTCCCATATAGATTATTGCAGCATAATGAGTAGAGTTCCCTGTGCTATAGTGTAGGCCCTTGTTGGGTACCTATTTTATATATAGTGGTGTGCACCCACTGCTGTAGTTCTGCTGTGCCCACTGCTCCAGCTGTAGCTGTTGCCAGCTCTGAAAGCTGCTCTGCATGGACCCAGCACAACCCAGATCTTCAGGGAAGGCCTGGTCTTCATAATCATTCACATTCAGTTCAGTTCAGTTCAGTCGCTCAGTTGTGTCTGACTCTTTGCTACCCCATGAATAGAAGCATGCCAGGCCTCCCTGTCCCTCACCAACTCCTGGAGTTCACTCAAACTCACGTCCATCGAGTTGGTGATGCCATCCAGCCATCTCATCCTCTGTCTTCCCATTCTCCTCCTGCCCCCAATCCCTCTCAGCATCAGAGTCTTTTCCAATGAGTCAACTCTTCACATGAGGTGGCCAAAGTACTGGAGTTTCAGCTTTAGCATCATTTCTTCCAAAGAAATCCTGGGACTGATCTCCTTTAGAATGGACTGGTTGGCTCTCCTTGCAGTCTAAGGGACTCTCAAGAGTCTTCTCCAACACCACAGTTCAAAAGCATCAATTCTTCGGTGCTCAGCTTTCTTCACAGTCCAACTCTCACACCCATACATGACCACTGGAAAAACCATAGACTTGACTAGACGGACCTTTTAGTAACCTTCAAATAATGTTCTAAACAGCCAAAATGACAACCCATGGGTGGAATTCTGGGCTCAGTACAAAATTGGATTCTCTTTTTGCCCTGCTTCATGATTCCCAGCCTTTAATCTGGCTGATTCCGTTCCCAGATTGCATTCCAAAATCAATTAGGTATTGAACAATTTAATTCAATTCTGACATAAGCTACTAGGAATTAACTCAGACCTCATGGGTTAGGGATCTCAGTCCCAAAAGACTGTCCTCGCTTCAGAGACCAGCTGAAAGTCCTGGCTGTCCCCAGGCCACTCATCCTTCTGTCCTGTGTGGCTGCAAATTTGGAGCATCCCACAAAGCCCTCAGGTTCAATAATTTGCTAGAATGAGTCACAGAATTCCCTAAAAGCAATACACTTGTGATGACATTTTTATTGTAAAGGCTGCAACTCAGGAACCAGAGAAGGCAATGGCACCCCACTCCAGTACTCTTGCCTGGAAAATCCCATGGACGGAGGAGTCTGGAAGGCTGCAGTCCATGGGGTTGCTAAGAGTCAGACATGACTGAGTGACTTCACTTTCACTTTTCACTTTCATGCATTGGAGAAGGAAATGGCAACCCACTCCAGTGTTCTTGCCTAGAGAATCCCAGGGATGGGGGAGCCGGGTGGGCTGCCGTCTATGGGGTCGCACAGAGTTGGACACGACTGAGCAACTTAGCAGCAGCAGCAGCAACTCAGGAACAGGCAAATGGAAGAGATAAATAAGAAGGTCTGGGTGTGGAGTGCAAGAGCTTCTGTCCCTATAATGTTGGGTTGCATCACCCTCTTGGTACATCAGTATGTTCCTTAACCAGGAAATTCCCTGACTGCCACTGTCCAGAGTGGTACTGATATTTCATTACATAGGTGTAATTGAGTCAGTCAATGGCTACGTGATTGAGCTCATCTCCAGTCCCCCTCCTCTCCCTAGAGATCTGCAGGGGACCCTCTAATCACATGCTTCGTCTTTGTGGCCTGCCCAGCTTCTCCCTTGAAAATATCCAAGATCTTACCATGACTCACTTGTTGCCATCAACTCAAGTGTGACCTAAAAGGGCTCATGTTAAATACAGGCAGTCTGTAGTGAATTTGGTCCCAGAATATTGCAATAAAGCTAAAATCACAATAAAGGGAGTCACACAAATTTTTTGGTTTCCTGGTGTATATAAAAGCTATGTTACCCTATACTATATTAAGTGTTAACAGAATTATGTGTTTAAAAAAATGTACATATCTCAATTGAAAAAATCCTTATTGCTAAAAATACTCACTGTCATCTAAGCTTTCAGGGAATAGCCGTAGCCTTTTTGCTGGTGGAGGGTCTTGCTTCAAGATCCTGCTGACTGATCAGGGTGACTGCTGACTGATCAGGATGGTGGTTGGTGACTGCTGACTGATCAGGGTGGTGGTTGCTGAACAATGGGGGCCATTGCAACAATTTCTTCAAATATGACAGCAACAAAATCTACCAGATGGATTGACTCTTCCTTTCAAGAATGATTTCTCTGTAGCATACAATGCTATTTGGTAGCATTTACCCACAGCTAAAACTTCTTTCAAAACTGGAGTCAATCCTATTAAAACCTGCCCCTGCTTTATCAGCTAAATTTATGGAATATTCAAAATCATTTGTTGTCCTTTCAGCAATCTTCATAGCGTCTTCACGAGGAGTAGATTTCATCTCAAGGAATCACTTTCTTTGTTCATCCATGAGAAGCAGCTCCTCACCCATTAAAGTTTTGTCATGAGTCTGCAGCAACTGAGTCACATCTAAAGACTCCACTTCCAATTCTAGTTCCCTTGCTATTTCTACCACATCTGCAGTAACTTCCTCCACTGAAGTCTTCAACCCCTCCAAGCCATCCATGAGGGTTGGAATCATCTTCTTTCAAACTCCTGCTTGTGGTGCTATTCAGACCTCTTCCCATGAATCACAAGCATTAATGGCATCTAGAATGGTTCTTTCCTGTGGACTTGGCCGTGGATGTTCCATTGTCTTTCAGCATGCTGGGCCATCCCTTGTAGGTGTCTGACACTGTTCCTGAGATGAGGAACAGTGAGAAGCCCTCACCACCTTTGGCTCTAAGTTGGCAAGAGGAGGAGGCTTTTTCCAAAGCTGAGAGCAGAAGCTGTGCCAGGATGGGGGTGGGGTTTGGGCTGACAGGAGCTGTGGTCCTGCATAGAGGTGCGCAAGCACTGCCTAAGTTGAGACCCGACACAGGGGAAGTGAGAGGAATCAATACTCTGGCCTCACATCCCTCTGGTCTTCTGATCTCCTGCCACAGGACTGGCAGAACCCAGCAGGAAGGCAGGGGGTGGGGAGCCCAGGGAATGCTGTGCATAGTGAAGCCTCCTGGGGACAGAGAGCAGGGCAGATCAGAACAGAGGAGGGTAGAGGAAGGATCCAGAGGAGTACAATTCCATTCATCTTGACTCTTAACACTTGGGCAACATCCAACCAGGAGAGCACAGGTCCCTTTGTGGGAGAAGCTGGGGAGAAGGCAGCTTTCAGGTAGGTCAGCATGGGCACATTCGGGGCAATATCTGATGACATCCTTAGGGGAGTATTGCATTGCACCCTATGCTAGATGGTATTCCTCAGGAAAGAAGTAGTTAATTGTTGATGTGCTCTCTGGGCTTCCCAGGTGGCGCTGGTGGTAAAGAACTCACCTGCCAATACAGGAGACATAAAAGACAGGGGTTCCATCCCTGGGTTGGGAAGATCCCCTGGGCATGGCAACCCACTCCAGTATTCTTGCCTGGAGAATCCTGTGGACAGCCTGGCAGGCTATGGTCCATGGAGTCACAAAGAGTCAGACAAAACTGAAGTGACTTAGCATGCACGCACGCACACGATCTCTAAAGTGTTGAAAGATAAAAAGACCACTGTAGGTGAGTATAGTTTTGTATTAGTGTTCCATGGGATGATGAAGATGAATGGAGAATGTAAGGGGATGAGGGCTGCAGCTGCAGATGGGTACCCTGGGGTCCAGGAGGTAAAGGGCCTGAGACCCAGGAAGGGTGGGCTCAGGAGACTGGCTAACTTGACATCTTTGGAGAGTCCAGGACCCGTGCTCTGTAGTTTTTCAGTCTTGCTGGTGCCTGGGCAGTTGTGAGCTCCACTCTCTGGCTGGCTTTTCAAAGTGGTTCTTGGAAAGTCACCCAGCATTTTGCCCAGGGCACAGAGGACAGGATGGTCTTGTACCTGAGGCTCTCACATGGGTAGCACTGGCCCAGGAATCTCTCTGTGTGATTTCTAGACAGTTTGCCTTTGTCTATTGTTTCTGGGATGGACACAGAGAAACTGTAATGGAGACGATCTGAAGATTGATCTAACCTCACTTTTCAGGTTGGAGAGCTAAGACTCCTAGAGGTGAAGGCCAAGTTGGCTGTAAAACTGAAATTTGAATCCAGGTTGCCTGTCTTGGCCCCCAGACCTGGGTCTCACTTAAGAGTCATAGGAGGGCATGGGATCTGGTCCTCACCAAGCAGTTTAGAAGTGATGGGAGGTGCATGGAATTGACAACTTTTTCAGGATTATTGAAGGCACAGAAAAATTATTCAAATATAGAGAAAAAGCATATGGACACCAAAGAGGAAAGTGGGGGTGGGATAAATTGGGAGATTGGGATTGACATATACACGCTACCTTGTGTAAAACAGACAACTAATGGGAACCTACTGGATAGCACAGGCAACTCTACTCAGTGTGATGACCTAAATGGGAAGGAAATCCAAAAAAGAGTGGATGCATGAATACATATAGCTGATTCACTTTGCTGTACAGTAGAAACTTAACAGAATATTGTAAAGCAACTATACCTCAATTAAAAAAAAACCACTTATGCAAGTGGTTTTTTATGAATTATGAATTATGACTGTGACACACCTCCTTGAATTTTGCAAACAAGAGAGATAGGCTTGCCCTGGTGGGAGGCATGGTCAGAGTAGGGTCTACATGAGCTGTAGGGGAGCTGGAGGCCCAGACACAGTTCAGTTTACTTCAGTTGCTCAGTCATGTCTGACTCTTTGCGACCCCATGGACTGCAGCACGCCAGGCTTCCCTGTCCATCATCAACTCCCAGAGCTTGCTCAAACTCATGTCCATCGAGTTGGTGATGCCATCCAACCATCTCATCCTCTGTCATCCCCTTCTCCTGCCTTCAATCCTTCCCAGCATCAGGGTCTTTTCCAATGAGTCAGTTCTTCACATCAAGTGGCCAAAGTATTGCAGTTTCAGCTTCAGCATCAGTCCTACCAATGAATATTAAGGATTGATTTCCTTTTGGATGGACTGGTTGGATCTCCTTGCAGTCCAAGGGACTCTCAAGAGTCTTCTCCAACACCACAGTTCAAAAGCATCAATTCTTCAGCGCTCAGCTTTCTTTATAGTCCCAACTCTCACATCCATATATGCTTACTGGAAAAACCACAGCTTTGACTAGACACACCTTTGTTGACAAAGTAATGTCTCTGCTTTTTAATATGCTGTCTAGATTGGTCATAACTTTTCTTCCAAGGAGCAAGCGTCTTTTAATTTCATGGCTGCAGTCACTATCTGCAGTGATTTTGGAGCCCCCAAAAATAAAGTCAGCCACTGTTTCCACTGTTTCTCCATCTATTTGCCATGAAGTGATGGGACCGGATGCCATGATCTTAGTTTTCTGAATGTTGAGCTTTAAGCCAACTTTTTCACTCTCCTCTTTCACTTTCATCAAGAAGCTCCTTAGTTCTTCTTTGCTTTCTGCCATAAGGGTGGTATCATCTGCATATCTGAGGTTATTGATATTTCTCCTGGCAATCTTGATTCCAGCTTGTGCTTCATCCCACCCAGCATTTCTCATGATGTACTCTGCATATAAGTTAAATAAGCAAGGTGACAATATACAGCCTTGACATGCTCCTTTTCCTATTTGGAACCAGTCTGTTGTTCCATGTCCAGTTCTAACTGTTGCTTCCTGACCTGAATACAGATTTCTTAAAAGGCAGGTCAGGTGGTCTGGTATTCCCATCTCTTGAAGAATTTTCCACAGTTTATTGTGATCCACAGAGTCATAGGCTTTGGCATAGTCAATAAAGCAGAAATAGATGTTTTTCTGGAACTCTCTTGCTTCCTCTTTTTATTCAAATGAAGATGTCATATCTTTTAATAACTTTTTAGCTCATTAGGATTCTGAACTGGAAAGGAAAGCAGCTCAGCTGCTGGTTTAACGGTGGTTCAATATAAGAGAACTTTAATTTTGACCTCAGTGTGGGTAGGGAGGCCTCTGATATCCTAAAGGAAATCAGTCCTGAATATTCATTGAAAGGACTGATACTGAAGCTGAAACTCCAATACTTTGGCTACGTGATGCAAAGAGCTGAGACATTGGAAAAGACCCTGATACTGAGAAAGATTGAGGGCAGGAGGAGAAGGGAGTGACAGAAGATGAGACGGTTGGATGGCGTCACCGACTCAATGGACATGAGTTTGAGCCAACTCTGGGAGATAGTGAAGGACAGGGAAGCCTGGTGTGCTGCAGTCCATGGGGTGGCAAAGAGTCAGACATGGCTGAGCGACTAAACAACAGTAAGATCAAAAGACTGGTTGGGTATGCTGTACCCTAAGGGAAAACTGAGCTGAGAATGTGAAGGTCAGCACTCATGGCTTTTATTCAAATAAAGATGTCATATCTTTTAATAACTTTTTAGCTTATTAGGATTCTGAACTGGAAAGAAAAGCAGCTGAGCTGCTGAATTAATGGTGGTTCAATATGAGAGAACTTTAATTTTGACCCCAGGGAGGGTAGGGAGGCCTCTGTCATGTTATCTTGTGGGCCTTTGGTGATTCCCAGCAGCTGGAGATGGAACACACAGTGATCCAGAGAAGAGAGTGTCACTTTAGCAAGGCATCTGGTGACAAGTTTTCAGGGGTGGGGTGAAGAGGAGGAGATGCTGAGTCCAAGAAAGTATCTAGGGAAGCAAGAATCATTCCCCAACACTACCCCCTTGTTGGTCATGTAAGAATTTTCCTCCTCTCTGGCTCCAACCCCAGAAGGGTGAGAAGAGCAGCTGACAAGTGAGGAAAATTGTAATGAGGAATCTGACTCTGCCCCCACCACAGCAGCTGATTGACTTCCTTCCTAGAATAGGCCCTGGACCTGGTGGGGGAGGGAAGTGGGGCTGGTGGGGGTCAGGAGCCTTACCTGAGAGTGGAAATGGTTGATTATAGCTTGGAATTGGAAATACTAAACTCTGACTCAAACTTCCCCTAGCTTTCAGGGAATGTTTTTTTTTTTCTCTTAAAAAACAATTTTTTTTTTAAATTGGTGGAAAATTGCTTTACAATGTCATGTTGGCTTCTGCCACACAGCAATGCTAATCTATCATAATTATATATATATGTATATGTGTATATATATATATATATATATATATATATATATATATATACCCTCCTTCTTGAGCATCCCTCCCCCCATTCCTCTCTAATTCAACATGAAGGGCCAGGCTGGGCTCCCTGTGTTATACAGCAACTTCCCGCTAGCTATTTCTTTTGCATACGATAGTGTATGTATGTTAATGATACCTTCTCAATTCGTCCCATCTTCACCTTCCCCTCCTGTGTCCACAAGAAAGGTTATTAAAGATAGGATGTGACTAGCTTGTGGACATGCTTCTGATTGGTTGGTGGTGAAGGAACCCTGGAGTCAACTTCATCAAGCTGCTGGTTCCAGTCGTTCTGGGATCTACATGCTTGAGGGCAGCATACAGTTAACTTCTACCTGGTGGGGATTTCAGTATCTGCAAAATAGCTCAAAGGATATGGCTCAGAATATTATCTATAGCCCTTGAGGAGGAAATATAAGTCCTTGATTTTGTTTAATGGCTAAACTATGATTATTTTGTCTTGCTTGACTGTTTTCCTTTGCTTCTGCATTTTTCTCACTTCTCTGATGAAATTTATTCTTTGGAACTCAGGGAAGGCCTAGGAAGCTAAAGTTTTCTTACAAGTAAGAGGCAGGCAGAGGACACGGGGGAGAGGCCTGACCCTGGAAGGCCCCATGGGGTCCTGCTCAGTTACAAGGTCTGGGTTTGAACCTTATTCTGAAAGCCCCAGGTGTTGGGTCAGGCAGCTTTTCAGTGTGGCAGGAGGGAGACAAGACTCCGAGTCCATGGACCCCGTGTGGGAGGAGGATGGGGTTGCTGTTGTTTGTTTCTTCTTCTTCCTATTTCATATTTCTCAGTGAAATGTAGACAAGGTCATCAGCTAAAAGTGAACGTGGGGGAGGGTTGTTGGAGGGTTGAAGAGGAAGGGCCACAGGTGAGGCTGTCCTCAGGAGAGCAGAGAAGAGACACAGTTCGGGTCTGTGTCTGTTATACCTCCATTGCTGCTGCTGCTAGTCTCTGCCATGTCCGACCCTTTGTGACCCGACAGACTGTAGGCCGCCAGTTTCCTCTGTCCATGGGATTTCCCCAGGCAAGAATGCTAGAATGGGTTGCCATTTCCTTGTCCAGGGGATCTTCCTGACCTGGGGACTGAACCCACATCTCCTGCTTGGCAGCTGGATTCTTTACCACTGAGCCATCTGGGAATCTCACACCTCCACTAAGTACTCACAATTGTTTCCCTGCCCCAAACTCTCCTCTATCTTGACTGTCACACCTCTCCCCACTCTTGCTGAAGAACTTTCGGTGAGTCCCTATTAAGACAGTGAAGTTGACATTCCACAGCCTAATAAGCCCCACCAGGATCAGGGCCCTGACAGTTTCCCTGCTCTTTGATCTGTTCAAGGGATTGCTCCTCTGAGAAACCAGGGGTGGCACTTTTTCCTGTAAAGAACCAGATAGTAAATATTTTAGGCTTTGCCAGCGGTAGCTCTACACAGTGAGCCCTTAATTCTGCTGTTGTCGTGAGAAATCAGCCAGGGACAGTTCTAAGCAAGTAAAAATCTGTGTGCCCATCTAACTTGATCTGCTTGGAAATTTGAACTTCCTACAATTTTCATGAATCACAAAATATTTTTTATTGTTTTCAACCACAAACAAATGTAAAAATTATTCTCAGCTTGCAGGCCTTGCAACACATAGCAGATTGGATGTGGTCTATGAGCCATCAGTGGCCGAACACTGAGATAAACCACTTCTGTTCCACTCTGACTACCCCGCCCGCCTAAGATCCATCTTATAAATAGAATCTTCCCTAGTGGCTTAGTGGTAAAGAACCCGCCTGCCAGTGCAGGAGAGGAAGACCCAGGAAATGGCACTCCAGTATTCTTGCCTGGAAAATCCCATGTACTGAGGAGCCTGGTGGGCTACAGTCCATGGGGGTTGCAAAGAGTCAGACATGACTGAACATGAGTACAAATTGCTTATTGCTTGTCCTATACTTTAGCCTAGTATATGCTTCCTCCTCCTTTTCCATCAGTGTTCTCAATCTCCTACCCGCCCCAGACTGCATGGGTACTCTGCTGGTGTTTGACTTCCTAGAGTACAAATCATCTGAGTTTCTTTTCCTGTTCAACTGGATTTCTCTCTCTTTTTAAAATCTTTTCTATCATATGCTTCCCAAGCAGATTGTCTATTCTGAAGGGCAGAGCTTGCATTTTATGTCTCTGCATGTCTCCTGCAGTCATGCCCTACACCTACTTGGAGCTCAATAAATATTTCAGAAAAAAAAAAGTGCTTCTTAAACCCTATTCTGCAGGGCTCAAAGGGATTATTTTATGTGCAAAGTTCAGAAATAAAAAAGCCAAACTCCAGCAAAATTGCTTCTTTTTGCATTCTTCATTTTGATGATGTCTCTAAGGTGTGGTTTTCCATATTCTTTATGCTTCTAATATACTCCAAATTACCTTATATTTCTGTTGTACCTAATAGAAAGGAGGTGACATGTAAGGGTACAGGGCCCCCGGTCACCTAGAGTCATATACCAAAACCTGTCTGAGTGATCTCCAAAACAGACTGTGCCAGACATTTTATTAAAGGCTTTTACCTTGTGCCATAAAGTTAATCCACACTGGAAGGAAGCAACAGGAATTTTGAGTGGGTTGAATGTAAATCAGCCAGTTGGGACAATGGTGATTGGGACTACTGTGGGTGAAACGACACTACGTCATTCTGATCCAGGCATTATTTGAAGGTCATTGAACATATGTTATTGGAGATACTGTTACACTCAGGGAAGGGAGGAAAGGGAGAAAGTAGCAGAAGATTTTGAATGGTCTAAATTCTGTGCCTGAGGTATTTAAACCTATAACCTTTCCATGCCACCAGCATTGCAGAAACACTCAGTGTCAGTCTGTAAAACCTTCAACTTGAACTCAAATTAGTCTACACACTATTTCTGCAAAGTAGATAGTGACAATATTTGAGGATGTATCTCGCTGTAAAAGCATTGTTATAAAAAATGAGGGCTGACCCAACATTTTCCCTCTTCTCTCAGAGTCATTACCTGAGGTACTTTAGGGCAGTGGTTTACTCTGGATCAGCCATGGGAATTCAGCCTTCAGTGCTGCAGCCAGATCCTGCTCTTGGACTTCAGCTGGGAAAGCCAAAGACCACACACCCAGAAACCCACATGTGGAAACTCTGCCCCTTCTTTCCTCACCAGTCTCTATCTCTGCCTACAAAGTCTAACTTGTTTCTAAGTACCAAAATGTCTTACACAGAGGAGCTTACAATGCAGCAAGCAATAGAAAGCTGGAGATCATACCCATTTATCTCACAAGGCAGGCTTTCTATGAGAGTCTTCAAGATTCGCTTTTTATAGAACTTGATACTCTCTGGGAAGTCATTAACTATGGTGACCAGGTCACTTGTCTAGACTTACAAAGGAGACCTAAAATCTTCTCAAACTTGAAAATTCCTAAGGCAAATGTAAGGTGCTCAATCCTTGAGCTCCAAATTCTTAGGCTCTAAAATCACTGTGGATGGTTACTGCAGCCATGAAATTAAAAGATGCCTGCTCCTTGGAAGGAAAGCTCCTTGGAAGATGTTTCTTAAAAGATGGCTGCTCCTTGGAAGGTGGGGGCTAGACAAACCTAGACAGCATATTAAAAAGCAGAGCCATCTCTTCACTGACAAAGGTCTGTATAGCCAAAGCTATGATTTTTCCTATAGTTATGTATGGATGTGAGAGCTGGTCCGTAAAGAAGGTTGAGCGCCAAAGAACGGATGCTTTCAGCTTGTGGTACTGGAGAAGACTCTGGAAAGTCCCTTGGACTGAAAGGATATCAAGCCAGCCAATTCTAAAGGAATATTCATTGAAAGGGCTGATGCTGAAGCTCCAATACTTTGGCCACCTGGTGCAAAGAGTTGACTCATTGGAAAAGACCCTGACGCTGGGAAAGATTAAAGGCAAAAGGAGAAGGGAGTGGCAGAGGATGAGATGGTTAAACAGCATCACCAACTCAATGGACATGAATCTGAACAAACTCCAGGAGAGAGTGTAGGACAGAGAAGCCTGGCATGCTTCAATCCATAGGATCACAAAGAGTTGGACACAACTTAGTGACTGAACAACAACTGAATATAGTTCTCTGTGCTATATGCTAGAGCTTTGTTGTTTATCTATCCTATGCATACTAGTTTGCACCTGCTAATCCCCAGCTTCCAATCTTTCCCTCCCCATTTGTTGCTGCAAATGTCATTAATTCATTTATTTTTATGACTGAGTAGTATTCCATTCTATATATTAATGTTATACCACATCTTTAACCATTTTTCTGTCAATGGACATTTAGGTGGTTTCCATGTCTGGGCGATCGTGAATAATATTACTGTGGACATAGGGATGCATGTATCTTTTTGAATTATAGTTGTCTTCTGGAGTGAGATTTCTGGGTCATATGGTAGCTCTAGCTTTAGTTTTTTCGTAATTAATTGATTTTAATTGATGGATAATTACAATATTGTGTTGGTTTCTGCCATACATCAACATGGATCAGCCATAGGGATACATATGTCCCCTCCCTCTTGAGCATCCCCTCCAATCTCCCTATTTTTAGTTTTTTAAGGAATCTCCACACTGTTTTCCATAGTGGTTATATCAATTTACATTCCCACCAACAGTGGATGAGGGTTCCCTTTTCTCTAGACCCTCTTCAGCGTTTATTGTTTGCAGACATTTTAAGAATTACCATCCTGATGAGTTTGAGGTGGCACCTCATTGTAGTTTTGATTTGCATTTCTCTGAGCAATGTTGAGTATCTTTTCATTTGTCTGGCTTAATTTTGGTTTATTTTTATATTATGATTTCACTGTACATTCCTGCTATAACAGAACAGACCATGTGTTTTATATATCAGGCACATAGATAAGCACTTAAAAACATAAGAATTAAAAAACTAGTGCAGTCTACACAGTCCATATGCAGTGACTGCTGAGGTATCTGGAGCCTCGCTCATGTGCTTGGTTTGATTTCTGCTGGAGTAGAAACAGTAAGCTAGGGAGAGACTCAAAACCCTTGCTCTCCAGCTTTCTGCTCCTGTCCTTATAGGTGATGGGCTTTAAAAGCAGGAGGCAAGGCATCCTTTTCTTTTAGTTGTCAGTTCTAAAGAGTGTCTGAAACACTGGAGTAGCAATGCTCAAATTGGGCACTAGGAGGATTTCCGGGGAAGCTTTGAAAGAGCACTGCTGCTTGCATCTCACACCAGAGCAATCACAGCAGAATCTCTAAGGTAGGGTCCCTCACCAAGCTCCCAGGTGAGAGAGAAAGACAGATATTGCATGATGTCACTAATATGTGGGATCCAAAAACAAAGTCTAGGAACAGAGAGTAGAATGCTGGTTGCCCAGGGGCCAGTGGTGAGAAAGGGGAATGTCTGTCAAGGGGTAGAAACTTCCAGTTAGAAGATGAGTAAGTTTTGAGGATCTAATATACAGCTTGCTGACTATAGGTAATGTTCTGTATTATATACTTGAAGTTTTCTGAGAGAGTAGATATTAAGTGTTCTCACCACACACATATACACCCCCCCCACACACACGAGGGTAATTATGCAACATGATCAATATGGGTGTTAACTTGATTGTGGTAGATATTCTATAATATATACATGAATCAACACCTCAAATTGTACATTTTAAATTTACACATTTTTTAATCAATTATATTTTAATAAAGTTGGGGAAAAAATAAAAGCTCCCAGGTCATTCTAATGTGCAGCGAGGTTTGAGGCACTGCCCTGGAAGAATAAACATGGCTGACGCATATTCTGAAGAGGAGTTCATGGAGTCTCAGCTATAGTGACTGTGTGTGAAAGTCTTAGTTGCTCAGTTATGTCTGACTCTTTGTGACCCCATGGACTGTATCCCACCAGGTTCCTCTGTCCACGGAATTCTCCAGATAAGAATACTATAGTGGGTTGCCATGCTCTTCTCCAGGGGATCTTCCTGACCCAAGAATCCAACCTGTATCTCCTGCACTGCAGCAGATTCTTGACTGTCTGAACTACCAGGATAGTGACTGTAGTGATGACCAATTTAAGTTTTCTATGACAAGCAAGCTTTGCTCCCAATCAATTTTTTTCTTCACACAAGGAAAGAATGACCCTAGAGTCCCTCCCTGTGGCCTGGAAATAGGACTCTGGGACCTGGAGTTTCTCATCTGATTTCCTACACTCCTTTTATCAGTGGGGCAGGCAGGATTTATGAGGTCTGTAGGCAGTGGGGCCATGGTGCTTTGAGGCTTATTATTTGGGGTGTCAGAGTATTCAAGAGAGAGATGTTACTGGGAGAATCAAAGGTGCTAGGATTCTAGGTAGTCATTCAATTTGCAATCAGCAGGCCTGGGTTTGCTTCTCAACTTGGCTACTTACTGTGTGTGATTCTGGACAAGTCACTCAATGGCCTGAGCCTTGAAATTCTTCTTTGCTAAATGGGGATGATGGTACATATCTCACTGGGTTGTTGTGAGGATTAAACAGATAATTTTTGTAAAATACTTAGCATAGCAACAGATGCCCAGCAAATACCCAACAAAAGGGTACCTGTTGGTAAAAGGAAAAGCAAGTGCAAGGTTTCTGAACTCTACCTGGCCAGGCTTGGGGTCCTTGATAGCAGGAATTATTTCACTTGTGTTTCTCTGTCCAGCCCCTACTGTGGGTCCTGTTTGTGTGCCTGGGCTTCCCAAGTGGTGCTAAAGGTAAAGAACCTGCCTGCCTATGCAGCAGACATAAGAGACACGGGTTCAGTCCTTGGGTTGGGAAGATCACCGTGGAAGAGGGCATGGCATCCCATTCCAGTATTCTTGCCTGGAGAATCCCACGGACAGAGGAACCTGGCCGGCTAAGGTCCATCAGTTCAGTTCAGTTCAGACGCTCAGTCATGTCCAACTCTTTGCGACCCCATGAATCGCAGCACGCCAGGCCTCCCTGTCCATCACCAACTCCCAGAGTTCACTCAGACTCACATCCATTGAGTCAGTGATGCCATCCAGCCATCTCATCCTCTGTGGTCCCCTTTTCCTCCTGCCCCCAACCCCTCCTAGCAACAGAGTCTTTTCCAATGAGTCAACTCGTTGCATGAGGTGACCAAAGTACTGGAGTTTCAGCTTTAGCATCATTCCTTCCAAAGAAATCCCAGGACTCATCTCCTTTAGGATGGACTGGTTGGATCTCCTTGCAGTCCAAGGGACTCTCAAGAGTCTTCTCCGATACCATAGTTCAAAAGCATCAGTTCTTCAGTGCTCAGCTTTCTTCACAGTCCAACTCTCACATCCATACACAACCACTGGAAAAACCATAGCCTTGACTAGAGGGACCTTTGTTGGCAAAGTAATGTCTCTGCTTTTGAATATGCTGTCTAGGTTGGTCATAACTTTTCTTCCAAGGAGTAAGTGTCTTTTAATTTCATGACTGCAATCACCATCTGCAGTGATTTTGGAGCCCCAAAAAATAAAGTCTGACACTGTTTCCACTGTTTCCCCATCTATTTCCCATGAAGTGATGGGACCAGATGCCATGATCTTTGTTTTCTGAATGTTGAGCTTTAAGCCAACTTTTTCACTCTCCACTTTCACTTTAATCAAGAGGCTTTTGAGTTCCTCTTCACTTTCTGCCATAGGGTGGTGTCATCTGCATATCTGAGGTTACTGATATTTCTCCTGGCAATCTTGATTCCAGCTTGTGCTTCTTCCAGCCCAGCGTTTCTCATGATGTACTCTGCATATAAGTTAAATAAGCTGAGTGACAATATACAGCCTTGCTAAGGTCCATAGTGTTGCAAAAAGTCAGACACGACTGAAGTGACTAAGGAAACAAGCAAGCAAGCAATCATGTGTGCAGAACTGAAAGGAGTGAGTTGCAATTCTCTGCCTGCGGTGAGGCTGGGGATGAAATGAGAAGTAAGGCTCTTCAGGAAGATTCCCCTGAGCAGAGACCTGTTTCTAGCCTAGCCTAGTCATCTTAAACCTTAGTATGTGTCTGAATCACCAGCAGCGCTGTTATAACAGTTGTCTGGGTCCCGTCCCAGACTTGCTGAGTCAGTGGGTCTGATGGGTATACTTTGAGATACCCGCCCAATGATCCCTCCTCCTGGTGTTCATGCCTCTGTGTGATCCCTTCCCCTTGAGTGTGGACTGGGTTTAGGGACTCACTTCTAATGAACAGAATATAGCAATGGTGGTCTAATATCATTTCTGTGATTAAGAGACTGTGGTTTCCATGATGCTCTACTTGTTGTGAACTGCCCAGTAGAGAGGACCCAAGTGGCAGGAAACTGACATCTCTAATAGCTAGGAAGGACAAGAAGTTGGCTACCAGCTGTGTGAGTGAGCTTGGAAACACATCCTCCCCACTCCAGCCTTGGAATGACTGCAGCCCTGGTCAGCATCTTCACTGCAGCCTATGAGAGACTCTGAGGCAGAGGCACCTGTCTAAGCCACACCCAGGTTTCTGACCCCACAGATATGGTGAGATAATAAATATTAGCTGTATTAAGCCACCAAAATTTGGGGTAATTTGTACATAGCAATAGGTAACTAACATAGTAGCTCTGGAGTGAAGCCCCCAAATTACATTTTTATCAAGCTCCCAGATGATGTTGATGCTGCTGACCTGGGAATCACATCTGGAAACCACTGGCTTATTATCCTAGGACTATTCTGGCTTTGACTTCTCAATTCCTGAAATTTTTAGGTGAAATGAAGCATCATTTGAATGGATTTTCTTAGAGGACAGTGCAGAATAATAGCATCCTGCTCTGTCTGCCTTGCTTCATCCTCTCTACCAGTTGCATCCACCTGCTCAAGAGGTGCTTTCTCGGACCAGACTTCCCTGGTTATTAAATTCAAGCCCAGGACCAACTAGAGTGCTTGATATGTGCTTGGGCCTGTAATTTTATTTCAGTAGATTTAAAAAATTTCCCCATTCAATATCTCGTATTACTCTTTAGGAAATCAAGTGGGACAGCTGATATTATTCCCATTCTAGAGGTAAGAAAATGTAGTCATCAAGAGGTAAAGTGAATTGCTTAAGTACATTAGGAGATAGAATCAGAGCTAGGATTAAAAATCGTGTCTCCTGAGTCCATGAAATCACTCTTTTCTAACTGTATACTTCACTCAACAGCTATCTTTTGGCTCTTGTATTCAATGGCTATTTGCTATGATGGCATAAGATAATGGCTGTATTATGACCTCTAATCAAAGATCAGTGGTTGCAAGGAACAGAAACTCCTTCAGTTTAGTTCAGTTCAGTTCAGTCACTCAGTCATGTCTGACTCTTTGTGACCCCATGAATCGCAGCACGCCAGGCCTCCCTGTCCATCACCAACTCCTGGAGTTCACTCAAACTCACGTCCATCGAGTCGGTGATGCCATCCAGCCATCTCATCCTCTGTCGTCCCCTTCTCCTCCTGCCCCCAATCCGTCCCAGCATCAGAGTCTTTTCCAATGAGTCACTCTTTGCATGAAGTGGCCAAAGTACTCAAGTTTCAGCTTTAGCATCATTCCTTCCAAAGAAATCCCAGGACTCATCTCCTTTAGGATGGACTGGTTGGATCTCCTTGCAGTCCAAGGTACTCTCAAGAGTCTTCTCCAACACTACAGTTCAAAAGCATCAATTCTTCAGTGCTCATCCTTCTTCACAGTCCAACTCTCACATCCATACATGACCACAGGAAAAACCATAGCCTTGACAAGACGGACTTTTGTTGGCAAAGTAATATCTCTGCTTTTGAATATGCTATCTAGGTTGGTCATAACTTTCCTTCCAAGGAGTAAGCGTCTTTTAATTTCATGGCTGCAATCACCATCTGCAGTGATTTTGGAGCCCCAAAAAATAAAGTCTGACACTGTTTCCACTGTTTCCCCATCTATAAAACCATGATCTTTGTTTTCTGAATGTTGAGCTTTAAGCCAACTTTTTCATTCTCCTCTTTCACTTTCATCAAGAGGCTTTTAGTTCCTCTTCACTTTCTGCCATAAGGGTGGTGTCATCTGCATATCTGAGGATATTGATACTTCAGTTAAGTATTATGGAAAATTACTATAAGTTAGAAAGGCGATCTTCTCTTGATCTGTAATTTTAAAGGATGTATATTTGGAAACATGGGCACTGAAACCAGAAGTGGTAGCATGAGACAAAATTACTTAACTTACATAGATTCCAGGTTCATCTGGAATAAAGTACCTATTGCAACTGTGGTTGCTGGGATAGCATTACAAGGACCATGGGGATGGGCTTGCTTCTTCCTATAGTATTTTTAAATTTTTATTATTTGTTTACTTTGCTGCACTGGATCTTCATTGAGACATGAGGGATCTTTAGTTGTGATATGTAGGATCTAGTTCCCTGACCAGTGATTGAATCTGGGCCCCCTGCACTGGGAGTTTGGAGTCTTAGCCTCTGGGCCACCATCGAAGTCCCTCCAGTAGTATTTTTAAACCAACAAAAAAACCCTCTTGGATTTCTAATTTTTCAAGGCTCAGTCAGAGACCAAGTGAGTTTCTTCTGCCCTAAGAGAATTTCTTATCTCTTGTTGCCTCAGAAGTTTATATAGTCAAAATCAGCTCCAGATTCTGATGGGTGCTGACCACACAGGTTGAGCTCATAGCCTCACTAAGTCATTTACAAAGTTGCAGCATTTGTGGGAAGGAGGAGAAACTTAAAACTGGGAATGATCACATTTGGGAGGATTTCAATGTTTCAGAGAACCAAGAGAGAGCTTACAGATACTATGGAGCTTCTCGTGCACACAAAGCCCACATTTCCTTGTATCTTGGGCTCTGCAAATGTCTTGGCTTCCACCAAGCAGATATCTCCCTTTCCATGAGACTGGGAAGATAGAGTGGACATATGGAGGCAGATGCTTCCGTTCTGGTCAAGCTTACCACATGCTTATCATGGGAGAGGCAGTGTGGTCCTGGAGCCGACAGATGTAACGGGAAGCTTCCTGTGTTCTCAGCTTTCTTTCTGACATGGCTGAGGCTCCCTCAGAGGATGAGTTCTGCTGTGTGGTTCTGAAAGTTGCTCCTAAAATCTCAGCCTTGAGCCTGCCTTCCAGGTATATCTTCCAGCTACCTAATAACACTTAACCAATTTCTTTCTGCTTAAAGCAGCTGGAGAGAATTCTGTCCTCTGCAAATGAACCTGGATACAGAGGGGTAATAAACTCATTATCAGTTTTTCTAGCCACTGTAGAAATGGTTCATAACAACCATAAGAGGAAGACATATAAACTCTGCTTGAATCTCTCTAGGGACAAGTTTCTTAGGATCTCATTACATTTTGAACAAATTCCCATTATTAAAAAAAATTTTTTTTTGTAGTTTTCTGAAATCGATTTGTTACTTGAGGTCATTGATTTAGTTTCCTTTTAGTGAATTGATTTGGTTTCCTATTAGTTTCTTGGAGAAGAAAAAGTCCTACCCAAGCTAAAACCCCAAATTCTTCTCTCTCTGTAAGATGGTTCCCAGTTTTCTTACCACTGTCTACAACTAGCTGAGAGAAAAAGAGAAGAAAGGAGGGGAGAGGATGGGCCTCAGATAGTCTTAGAGGGTAGGTTGAAGTATTTGAATGTGGCAGAATATGATGATATAAACCTTTATGTGGAAAAGAAAAGCAAAAAACAGAGGTTGGATGAGTATACGCAAATAAAAACTCTTGTATTTCATGAGTGCTGGTACCAGCTCATGTTTATTTTGTTAGCCTCACTGGAATATTTTATTTTTGCAGTAATTTATCTTTCATCTATTTAGTCCATCTTTCTGTTGATTCTTGGGTCATCCACTTGATAGAATAAATTTTATTGTTTTGCCCAAAACATACTTATCCACATTGAAAAGAAACCTGAAAGGGGAATAGAAATTAAAAACAATGTAAAATTGGAGAGGATTAAGTAACATTCCCCTGGTTATTTTTATTTCTCAAACTACTTTTCAAAAAATAGTTTTTTTTATATGCTTATCATCTGTCTTCCTTCAGCAGAATGTACACTCCAAGAGAGCAAAGACTGTTTTGATCCTTGCTGTATCTTTGGAGTCTTGTCCAGGGCATTAAATGGAGTAGATTCTCAAAAATTTAATGAATAAATGAATGTTTGCAGACATAAGGACAGAAAGAAAAGGGAGAGGGGGTGGATCAGAAGAAACCATTAGCTTCCTACTGTGGCATAACAAATTATCACAAATGTAGTCACTTAAAACAATGCATTTTTTTTTTTTATCTCACCGTGTCCATGGGTGGAATCTGAAGGGCAATGCTTGACTGGGTCCTCTGCTCAGGGTCTTACCAGACTGCAGTTAATATGCTGATTGGGCTGCATTCTCATCTGGAGGCCCATCAGAAAAATATCCACTTTTGAGCTACTCAGGTTATTGGCAGATCCCTGGGACTTACTGGTTACTGGCTGGAGATTGCTGTCAGGTTTGAGAGGCTGCCCTGCAGGCCCCCGCCATGTGGTTCTCCCACAGTTCAAAACACAACATGGCTGTTTGCTTCTTCAAGGCCAGCAAAGAATGTCACTTTCCAGTCTGCTGACACAGGGTCTCATGTAATATAATACCACCATGGGAATGACATCACCTCTGTCATGTTCTGTTGGCTAGAAGCATGTCTAGGCTTTGCCCACACTCAAAGGGAGTGGATTATACCAAGATGTTCATTCATTAAGAATCATCTTGTTGTTGTTCAGTCACTCAGTCATGTCCAACTCTTTGCAACCCCATGGACTGCAGCATGCCAGACTTCCCTGTTCTCCACTGTCTCCCAGAGTTTTCTCAAACTCATGTTCATTGAGTCAATGATGCCATCCAACCATCTCATTGTCTGTCATCCCCTTCTCTCTTACCCTCAGTCTTTTCCAGCATCAGGGCCTTTTCCAATGAGTCAGTTCACATCAGGTGGCCAAAGTATTGGAACTTCAGCTTCAGCATCTGTCCTTCCAATGAATATTCAGGATTGATTTCTTTAGGATTGACTGGGTTTAATCTCCTTGCTGTCCAAGGGATTCTCAAGAGTTTCCAGCACCATAGTTTGAAAGCATCAATTTTTTGGTGCTCAGCCTTCTTTATGATCCAACTGTCACATCCATGCATGACTACTGGAAAAAGCACAGCTTTGTCAGCAAAGTGATGTCTCTGCTTTTTAATATGCTGTCTAGGTTTGTCATAGCTTTTCTTCTAGGGAGCAAGCATCTTTCTTAGGGTATGTACATCACAGGAGCCCAGAAACAGCCAAAGAAAGAGAAAGTTGGGTTTTGTTTTTAAAACATTTCATCTTCTTGTGAAATTCACCGTCCATTTCACAATCAGAATATAAGAGATTCAGCTTAGGTGGCCCCAGCTTTATGTATTTTAGAAACTTTCAGGGTCTGGAACTTTTGGATTGGTTAATGATTCACACTATTCGGAGTTCTTCCCTAGATTTTAGTTTCTCTTTTGAGAAGAGAAAATTACAAGACAAAAATTTAGACTAAATCTGGATCTATTTCTACTTAGGAAATAGAAGTTTCTTTGTGAACAAGAGGGGTAAAATTCCAAGCTAAGGGTTTAGGGTACCTGGCAATATCTTTCAAATATTTAATAGGTGGTGTCCCTTGGACTGCAAGGAGATTGAACCAGTCAATTCTAAAGGAACTCAGTCCTGAATATTCATTGGAAGGACTGATGATGAAGCTGAAACTCCAATACTTTGGCCACCTGATGCAAAGAACTGACTCATTTGAACACACCCTGATGCTGGGAAAGATTGAAGGCAGGAGGAGAAGAGGATGACAGAGGATGAGATGGTTGGATGGCATCACCAGCTCGATGGATGTGAGTTTGAGCAAGCTTTTGGAGTTGGTGATGGACAGAGAAGCCTGGTGTGCTGTAGTCCATGGGGTTACAAAGAGTCAGACACAACTGAGCGACTGAACTGAACTGAACTGTACAGTTGTGGGAGTGGACTTTTCCCTCAGAGTGGCACTATTTAGTAACAAATGAGTCTGGGCAGGTAAGTTCCTTAATGCAGCTCTGCAAAAAGACATCCTTTTTTAAAAAATATTTTCTCTCTTTTTTAAAAAAAGAGAGACGGTTTTCTACTCTCTGCTCATGTATTTTGAGTATTGAGTAACTCACTACCTCACAGAGCATCTGGTTGCATTTTTGGTGTAATTTATCAGGTAAATGGGTCCTCATTTAAGCCTAACCATGCTTACCCAGATTTGACCATGTGTGAGAAAGTCTGGATGATTAGTAGGTGGATGTCACCTGTGAAAGAGAAAATGAGGTTCCTGTAGGGAAAGCTCATCCCTAGGGAAGAGGGAGTGAGGCTGACAACGGTGCCAATGACAGCACCTCGGTTCATTCATTCCTTCTTTTGTTCAGTGAGAATACTCACCATGTGCCAATGTCTCAATCAACAACAGACACAACCACCCAGTTTCCAGTCCTCTCAGCTCACAGCTCTTTCAACTCCAGTCTGGAAAATACAGGAGAAAAACTCTGATTGAATGTATTTGGCTCAGGTACCTGCATGTGGTACAGTCAACCACCCCCCGAATGCTGTAAAGTAGCACAGACTGGTCACTGGCCTTTCCCCCTTGTGGAACCTTGAGTCGGGGGGTGGTTTGGGTGCTTCCCAGGTGGCGCTATGGTAAAGAACCTGCCTGCCAGTGCAAGAGACATATGAGATGTGAGTTCGATCCCTGGGTATGGATGATCCCCTGGAGGAGTATATGGTAACCCACTCCAGTATTCTTGCCTGGGAAATCCCATGGACAGAGGAGCCTGGCAGGCTACCGTCCATGGGGTCACACAGAGTCGGACACTAATGAGGTGACTTAGCATGCGTGGGCCCAGCATTGTGGTGTGTCAGCTGGAAGTGAGAATGCACCGTGATTCATTGTTTTGCCTGAGAGCTCAAAGAGCTAGACTGACAATGAGAACAGAGGAGGTGAAAATGGCACCACATGGTATCAGAAGGGTCGGTATTAATCAAATCTGGGGAGACAACTTGGTGGCCTTTCTGAAACAGTTGGGGATGTTTGCAATGGGCCAGAACCTTGAGATTTCCATCATACTCAAGAGAAAATTGAAGGACACTTTGCACGTTATTAGTCAGTGCTAAGTAACCCTGCTTTCACCACCAGTAAAGAAATCTGCTGAGAAAAAGGATTATATTTTTACCAGCTGTTCTCATTATAACATAAACCACTCTCATGGCTCTTGTCATTAATAAAATATTAGCATTTTATTAAACCTTTAATAACACATTAATAAAGTATTATTGTATTTATTTATTCATATTTGATTGTACATAATCTCACTCTTCTCTGACATAAGTAATGAGTCTAATATTCACACTCTTAAGAGAGTTATTAATAGCTGTCTGTATCTAATTTCAATTTTAGCAAAGTATAAATAGACTTTCAAAAATCTGTGCCAATGACTTGTTAATGGTCATGGAAAAAACTAAATGAAAAGAAAATTGTTTTGTTTTGACTATAAAAGGCACATTTGCATTTCCTCATGGGGAAGTTAGAGATCTGAATAGGATGAGAACAACATTCAAGTTGATTGCAGTGCTTACTGTTGTAATATATTTCTAAGTTTTGCACTTTGAGTTGATTTACATATATTGATTATTGGCATTCCACAATTTTATTCATCTTAAAACATTTTTCTCTTCTCATTTCTGATTTTTCTACTCTTTCTTCATCATTCTCTGTCTTGGTAATGTAGCATTTAACTTTGGGGAAATAGTCTATTTTATTTTTTCTGCATTTTTATGTTATTTCTTCTCTTGGTTCTTATACATAGTTGAGCCTCCTTTAAAAAATGTCTTAAAAATTTGGCTGCGATCCAAAAGTCTACAAATAATAAATGCTGGAGAGGGTGTGGAGAAAAGGGAACCCTCTTACACTGTTGGTGGGAATGCAAACTAGTACAGCCACTATGGAGAACAGTGTGGAGATTCCTTAAAAAACTGGAAATAGAACTGCCTTATGATCCAGCAACCCCACTGCTGGGCATACACACTGAGGAAACCAGAAGGGAAAGAGACACGTGTACCCCAATGTTCATCGCAGCACTGTTTATAATAGCCAAGACATGGAAGCAACCTAGATGTCCATCAGCAGATGAATGGATAAGAAAGCTGTGGTACATATACACAATGGAGTATTACTCAGCCATTAAAAAGAATACATTTGAATCAGTTCTAATGAGGTGGATGAAACTGGAGCCTATTATACAGAGTGAAGTAAGCCAGAAGGAAAAACATAAATACAGTATTCTAACGCATATATATGGAATTTAGAAAGATGGTAACAATAACCCTGTGTACGAGACAGCAAAAGAGACACTGATGTATAGAACAGTCTTATGGACTCTGTGGGAGAGGGAGAGGGTGGGAAGATTTGGGAGAATGACATTGTAACATGTAAAATATCATGTAAGAAACTAGTTGCCAGTCCAGGTTCGATCCACGATACTGGATGCTTGGGGCTAGTGCACTGGGACGACCCAGAGGGATGGTATGGGGAGGGAGGAGGGAGGAGGGTTCAGGATGGGGAACACATGTATACCTGTGGTGGATTCATTTTGATATTTGTCAAAACTAATACAATTATGTAAAGTTTAAAAATAAAATAAAATTTAAAAAAAAAAAAAAAGAAAAGAACACCAAAATAACAAAAAAAAAAAAAAAAAAAATTTAAACCCTTTATTACGTAAAAGAAAGCTCAAAAAGCATCAAATACTTTGCATAAGAAGGCTGAGCTCTGAAGAACTGATGCTTTTGTATTGTGGTGCTGGAGAAGACTCTTGTACAGCAAGATCAAACCAGTCAATCCTAAAGGAAATCAATCCTGAATATTCATTAGGAGAACTGATGCTGAAGCTGAAGCTCCAATACTTTGGCCACCTGATGTGAAGAGCTGACTCATTGGAAAAGACCCTGATTCTGGGAAAGACTGAAAGCACGAGGAGGAGGGAGTGACAGAGGATGAGATGATTCATCACCAGCTCAGTGGACTTGAGTCTGAGTTTGAGTAAACTCCAGGAGGTAGTGAAGGACAGGGAAGCCTGGCGTGCTGTGGTCCATACGGTCACACAGAGTCAGACATGACTTAGCTACTGAAAAACAACAACAAGAAAATGAACACAGAAAGGCATAATTCTTATATTTTGATTTTAACTTCAATTTATGATAAGTATTTGATATTCAAAAGATACACATAGTAACACGATGAAAACCAGGATTCTCATCTCAAGAAGAAAAACATAATCGACACAGCTGAAGCCCTTGTGGATGCTTCCTCAAAATGCATTCCTTATCCTCCCACCTCATGTAAGTATCACCCTGAATTTATTATTCCCATCATGTCTTTTTGATTTAATTTACATATTTAAAGATGTCTTCAATAATATACATTGTTCTGTATATTTTACAATTTTATCCATACTAAAATTGTATTGTTCTGCATGATTTATTTTTTTTTCAATTTGCTTTTGTCACTCAAAAATATTTATTTCTTTTACCCACTTTGACATATAACTATAGTTCATTTTAACAGTAGTGTGTTATTCTAAAATGCCTCTATTTGTTACCACTCTTCTGATGATCAGCATTTAGACTCTAATCTTTCCCATATTTCTATCTTGTTACATGTTATTACAACATGTGCAATAAGGCTGATTACACATTTCTTTGTGCCACAAGGGAGAGTTTCTCCAAGGAAGCTCTTTGTCTGAACTGTGTTATGTCTGTACAAAGTACATAAGTTGAAGTCTTAACCCCCAGTATTTCAAAATGTGACTATTTTTGGAGATAGGGACTTGAAGGAAGTAATTAAGCTAAAAGTGAGGCTGTTAGCGTGGTGACTAATCCAATCTGACTGGTTTCCTTAAATAAGAGATTAGGTCACACAGAGAGACATGAGTTGTGACCTGAGGGGAGGCCATGTGAAGAGGTAGCAAGAGGATGACTGTCTGAAAGCCAAGTGGAGAAGGATTGGAAGGACCCTACTGACACCTTGACCTTGGACTTCCAGCTTCCAGAACTGGGAGAATATAAATTTTTGTTCCTTTAAAAAAATTTATTTTTAATTGGAGGATAATTACTTTACAATATTGTGCTGGTTTCTGCAATACATCATATTGAATCAGCCTTTCTCTTGAACTTCCCTTCCACCTCCCAGCTCATCCTGCCCTCTAGGTTGTCACAGAGCACCAGATTAGAGCCTTCTGCATCATACAGTAAATTCCTACTAGCTATCTATTTTACATATGGTAATGTATATGTTTCAATGGTATTCGCTCACCAATTTCTGTTAGTCCCACCAATTTCTGTTCTTTGAGCTACCCAGTCTATTTTTTGTTATGGCAGCCTGAGCAGACCTTGATGTGAAGAGCTGATTCATTGGAAAAGACCCTGATGCTGGGAAAGGTTGAGGGCAGGAGGAGAAGGGGACGACAGAGGATGAGACGGTTGGATGGCATCACCAATTCTATGGACATGAGTTTGGGTAAACTCCGGGAGTTGGTGATGGACAGGGAGGCCTGGCGTGCTGTGGTTCATGGGGTCGCAAAGAGTCGGACACGACTGAGTGACTGAACTGAACCGAACCGAACCTGAGCAGACTAATACACTCCCATAGGAGTAAGGCTGCTGATGAAGGGATGCTTGCAAGTTCAACCTCAGGCAATAATGCCACACCACCCTCCAAAATGGCGGAAGCAAGTTAAGCTCCCACCACTGGACCTCTTCCAGTGTCACATCCTCACTGACATCATGGTACTGCTGATATGGCATCTCATTATAGTTTTAATTTGCACTTGATTTTTAATGAGGTTGGGCATCTCATGTTTATTAGCCATTTATGCTTTCTATTTTTTTTGTAAATGCCCTAAATGTATGTCTTGCTCATTTTTATGTTGGATTGATTTTGCCAACAGTTGTTAAATGTAGTGTCCTATTAATATCATCAGTTTACATTTTTAATTTCTAGCCTCATGTTTTCATGTGATTACTAATTTTCCTTATAGCTTTAATTTTTAGTTACTGAGAGAAACTTCTTAAAATTCTGTAGTTCAATAGCTATTTGTTAGATTTTCCTTGTTTTTAAATATTGCTTTATACATTTTGAGGCTGTTATCAGAGATGCATGAATTTAGGATTGTTATATCTTTCTGTCAATTAAATCTTTAATGACTTTTTTTAATCTCTCACAATACTATTTGCCTTAGTGTTTGTTTTGTCTGCTATTAATAATATTCTTATGATCACTTTGTTTTTTTTTCCTTATTATAATTTTTCTATTCCTATACTTTCAACTTAAAAAAATTATTTAATTTGTTACAATATTGTTTCTGTTTTGGTTCTTTGGCAATGAGGCATGTCCTATTTTAACTCCCTGACTAGGGATCGACCCACAGCCCCTGCATTGGAAGGCAAAGTCTTAACTACTAGACCACCAGGGAAGTCCATACATTCAACTCTTCTGAGTATTGATGCTTTTTTTTTTTTAATTTATTTTTTTAATTGAAGGATTATTGCCAAATTCAGACTTAAATTGAAGAAAGTAGGGAAAACAACTAGACCATTCAAGTATGACCTAAATCAAATCCCTTATGACTATACAGTGGAGTGAGAAATAGATTTAAGGGACTAGATCTCATAGACAGAGTGCCTGATGAACTATGGACGGAGATTCATGACATTGTACAAGAGACAGGGATCAAGACCATCCCCATGGAAAAGAAATGCAAAAATGCAAAATGGCTGTGGGGGTGGGGGGCCTTACAAATAGCTGTGAAAAGAAGAGAAGCAAAAAGCAAAGGAGAAAGGGAAAGATATAAGCATCTGAATGCAGAGTTCCAAAGAATAGCAAGGACAGATAAGAAAGCCTTCCTCAGCCATCAATGCAAAGAAATAGAGGAAAACAACAGAATGGGAAAGACTAGAGACCTCTTCAAGAAAATTAGAGATACCAAGGGAACATTTCATGCAAAGATGGGCTCGATAAAGGACAGAAATGATACGGACCTAACAGAAGCAGAAGATATTAAGAAGAGGTGGCAAGAATACACAGAAGAACTGTACAAAAAAGATCCTCACGACCCAGATAATCACGATGGTGTGATCACTGACCTAGAGCCAGACATCCTGGAATGTGAAGTCAAGTGGGCCTTAGAAAGCATCACTATGAACAAAGCTAGTGGAGGTGATGGAATTCCAGTTGAGCTATTTCAAATCCTGAAAGATGATGCTGTGAAAGTGCTGCACTCAATATGCCAGCAAATCTGGAAAACTCAGCAGTGGCCACAGGACTGGAAAAGGTCAGTTTTCATTCCAATCCCAAAGAAAGACAATGCCAAAGAATGCTCAAACTACCGCACAATTGCACTCATCTCACACGCTAGTAAAGAAAGGCTCAAAATTCTCCAAGCCAGGCTTCAGCAATATGTGAACCGTGAACTTCCAGATGTTCAAGCTGGTTTTAGAAAAGGCAGAGGAACCAGAGATCATATTGCCAACATCTGCTGGATCATGGAAAAAGCAAGAGAGTTCCAGAAAAACATCTATTTTTGCTTTATTGACTATGCCAAAGCCTTTGACTGTGTGAATCACAATAAACTGTGGAAAATTCTTCAAGAGATGGGAATACCAGACCACCTGACCTGCCTCTTGAGAAACCTGTATGTAGGTCAGGAAGCAAGAGTTAGAACTGGACATGGAACAACAGACTGGTTCCAAATAGGAAAAGGAGTCCATCAAGGCTGTACATTGTCACTCTGCTTATTTAACTTATATGCAGAGTACATCGTGGGAAATGCTGGGCTGGAAGAAACACAAGCTGCAATCAAGATTGCTGGGAGAAATATCAATAACCTCAGATATGCAGATGACACCACCCTTATGGCAGAAAGTGTAGAACTAAAGAGCCTCTTGATGAAAGTGAAAGTGTAGAGTGAAAAAGTTGGCTTAAAGCTCAACATTCAGAAAACGAAGATCATGGCATCTGGTCCCATCACTTCATGGGAAATAGATGGGGAAACAGTGGAAACAGTGTCAGACTTTATTTTTTTGGCTCCAGAATCACTGCGGATGGTGATTGCAGCCATGAAATTAAAAGACGCTTACTCCTTGGAAGGAAAGTTATGACCAACCTAGACAGCATATTCAAAAGCAGAGACATTACTTTGCCAACACAGGTTCGTCTAGTCAAGGCTATGGTTTTTCCTGTGGTCACGTATGGATGTGAGAGTTGGACTGTGAAGAAAGCTGAGCGCCGAAGAATTGATGCTTTTGAACTGTGGTATTGGAGAAGACTCTTGAGAGTCCCTTGGACTGCAAGGAGATCCAACCAGTCCACTCTGAAGGAGATCAGCCCTGAGATTTCTTTGGAAGGAATGATGCTAAAGCTGAAACTCCAGTACTTTGGCCACCTCATGCGAAGAGTTGACTCATTGGAAAAGACTCTGATGCTGGGAGGGATTGGGGGCAGGAGGAGAAGGGGATGACAGAGAATGAGATGGCTGGATGGCATCACCGACTCGATGGACGTGAGTCTGAGTGAACTCCGGGAGTTTGTGATGGACAGGGAGGCCTGGCGTGCTGTGATTCATGGGGTCACAAAGAGTCGGACACGACTGAGCAACTGAACTGAACTGAACTGAACTGAAAGCAATACTGCATGTATAGATGCAAGACTTTTTTTGCCTGTGGCAGCTCTGCCCCAGTGAGAGTTGAGCATGAAGGTGGCACAGCTGCTTGGCTTGCAGGGACTGTGGCGATGACAAATGTGCAAGGACATAGACTGCCTCCACCACAGAAGCTATGGCCCATCAGAGTCCTTTTTCGAGCCTCTTGTAGCTGGCAATCAGAAGGCCTCTTTGGCCAGTCTTTCTCCGTAGCTCTGCCCATTCAGGAACTTAGAGGGCTCCCTTACCTGGGGTCCTTCTCTGTTATACAGGTGCTTCAGGAACAAAAAGGGGCCCCCTAGCTGGGGTCCTACTCTGGAGATCAGTGCATCAGTCACTTAAGGGGTATCCTGGGTGGGGTCCTGCTCTGTATTTCAGTGCCTCAGGCATTTGATAGGTCAGCCTAACTATTGTTCATCCAGCCTCTCTATTGTTCAGCTGCCCTGTGGGGAGAGAGAGGCTGTGGTGATGGCTCCACCCGCTACGTGACTCAGCAGTATCGCCTTGCTTCCATGGCTGCCCGGCTTTCCTCCACAGGCATTTCCCATCACAGTCTCCTCCCTCACATCCCCACCATCCGTCCCTCCACAGTCAATAGCAGCCCTCGCCCTGGGATCACTCCACACTCCCCAAACTCCAGCCACTGCACCTTCCAGGGGACCTTCATCCCTGTCTGGGGTATGTCTGGCTGTGGCAAGGACTGTCTGATTTTCATTCCACTTAGGCTGCAACAGGTCAGGTGTTTCACTCTCAGCCTTAAATGCTTCTCCTCTGCCTCAGAGAATTGCCCCAATGTGTGGATTGGACCCCTGCTTCAGTTCCCCCACCCGCTGAGGTTAGGTCCAGTCCTACTAACACTCCTGTTTTTCCCCCTAGTTCCTTCATCCTACTGAGTTTTGTGTGGTTCTATATATTCTTTTCCTCTGGTCAGGTACTCCTGTCCACTCTCAGCTGGTGTTCTGCATGCACTTCTGTGTCTGAAGGTGTATTCCTGATGTATCTGTGGAGAGAGATGTACTCCACGTCCACCTACTCCTCTGCCGTCTTGTTCTCCCAGAGTACTGATGCTTTTAAGCATTTCTTTGTGAATGACATTTAGTTGGATTTTTAAAATCTAATCTGAAAATATTTGTCTTTCAACTTCAGAATTTAGTTTAGTTATATTTATCATAATTATTAATATATTTGGATTCATTTTGCAAATCTTAAGTTTTGCTTTTCATTTGTCACATTTTTTCTTCTGTTTTCTTTTGGATTAAATTTTCCTGTTTTCCTTATTCAATTATTTTTTCCTTTACACGTATCAAAGGTTTTCTCTCAATGTTGTTAGTTTTTACTTCCCCTTCTTGAGCTATGTTCAGAGGGGCTTTGAGTGCCAAGTCTATGTTCTTAATTAGCTCTATCATTTGCCTCTTTCCCCCTCCTCCTCTCTGAATTCAGGTCTTCACCATTTTACACATCAATTACTGCAGTATTCTCTCTCTTCATCGCCACTCTCGATTCTCTTTGCTGTTGTTGTTCAGTCACTAAGTCACGTGTGACTCTTCGCATGCCCTTGGACTGCAGCCTGCCAGGCTTACCTGTCCTTCCCTGTCTCCTTGAGTTTATTCAAACTCATGTCCATTGAGTTGGTGATGCTATCCAAACATCTCATCCTCTGCTGCCCCTATTCTCTTTGTGTGTGTGTTAGTCACTCAGTTGTGTCTGACTCTTTGTGAACCCATGAACTGTAGCCCACTGGGTTCCTCTGTTCATGGAATTCTCCAGGCAAGAATACTGGGCTGGGTAAGCATTCCCTTCTCCAGGGACTCTGCCCAACCCATGGATCGAACCCAGGTCTCCTACATTGCAGGCAGATTCTTTACCATCTGAGCCACCAGGGAAGTCCGTTCTCTTTGAGAGTACTCTAAAATATGACATTTGCTTAGAGCTCTTCAGTGGCTTCCATTTTGTTTTGGGTAAAAGTCTAAATCTTCCTATGGCATGCCAGCGCCATCATGCTGACAGGTGACTTCCTCTCTTGCAAATCCCTCATACGGCACGTGCCCTGGCCACATGATCTCTGTAGCAGTTGTGAAATCTGCCTTGCTCATGGGACCCCTCCATGTGAGATGTGGAATTCTTTCTAGTGTACAACTTGTATACTTGACAATTTCCAACTCACCTTTCATGCTTCAGTTCAGGATTACCTTCTGTATGAAACTTTAAAGACTCTCTGAGCCTAGGAAGCTAAGCCACATCTTCCTTTCTGTTTTAATAACATTCTGCCCATGTTTCTGTTCCTGCTTATGGTTTGATCATATTTGTTTGGTAAATGCATGTTGAAGTGTCTTTCTTCTGTAGACTTTGAGCTTCTTAATGGCAAGAAGCATGTTTTACTATTCCATGGTTCAACAGAGTACTTGTCCCAACTCATATGTGTTGAATAAGTGGATAAAATAATAATATATATTACTATAAAGAAAAAGTACATGTGCTGTACTTAGTTGCTCAGTTGTGTCTGACTCTTGTGACCCCATGGGCTGCAGCCCTCCAGACTCCTGTGTTCATGGGATTTCCTGGGGAAAAATACTGCAGTAGGTTGCCATTTCCTCCTCCAAGGGATATTTCCGACCCAGGGATTGAACCCACGTCTCCTGTGTCTCTTGCATTGCAGGTGAATTCTTCATCCACTGAGGCATTAGGGAAGTCAAAGGTATTATTTTCTACATCATAAATAACGTCACTCTCACATCTGATATTCATTTGCCTTTTTTCTGTCTCAGTGAGAGTGACTCACCTTCCCAGCTGAACTGTGAATTTTACACGGGGCAAAGGCTGTGTTTTATACTTGGCTGGTGTCACTTCGGTCCTTAGAACAGTGATAAGCATATGGCACAATTCCAGAAAATACTGTTTAATTGATGACAGACTAAATGTAGCATACATTCTTGTCATTTATATTGTATATATCAGATCAGATCAGATCAGTCTCTCAGTCGTGTCCAACTCTTTGTGACCCCATGGACTGTAGCCTACCAGGCTCCTCCGTCCGTGGGATTCTCCAGGCAAGAGTACTAGAGTGGGTTGCCATTTCCTTCTCCAGGAGATCTTCCCAACCCAGGGATCAAACCTGGGTGTCCGCATTGTAGGCAGACGCATTACCATCTGAGCCACCAGGGAAGCTCAATATATCTTTTTATTAAAATAAAGATGTGACAGCTAATCATTACAATATACTAGTTACTTGAACAAGGTGACATATGGGGATGCATGTAAAAAGATTCAAATGCCTCAGGAGAACTTCACTCTCCTTTCAGTGCAGTCAATGTCATGAGGCCACAAGGTGCTGTGGTCAGTTCTCACCTTTTCCCAGCAATCCCCAGGCTCCTAGAGCCCAGCCTGCCAGTTTCAGGGGATCTTGAAACTTCTTTTAGGTTTACTCATTATTATTATTTGAAGTATAATTGCTTTACAATGTTGTGTTAGTTTCTGCTGTACAAAGAAGTGAATCAGTTATATGCATACGTATATTCCCTCCCTTGGGGATCTCATCTCCCCATTACCCCTGCCACTATCCCATCCTTCTATGCCATCACGGAGCAGTGAATTGAGCTCCCTGTGCTACACAGCAGGTTCCCGATAGCTAGCTATTTTACAGAAGGTGTGTATATATGTCAATCCTGCTCTCCCAATTTGTACTTACTAATTTTAGTCTTTTCTTTTTCTCCTTAGAGACATAAAATCTAAGACTATGTATCTTCCCTCTCAGTCTTCACACAATCACAAGTGTACTCTTTGGTTCTGCTTTTTCTCTTCAAGAGAGAGGGCCCTTCTTCCCAATGACATGAAAATGACTTTGGATGAATTTCTTTAATAGCCAAAGTCTAATAGCCTAATGTTTCTCTACTGGTATAGTCTCTAGACCAGTGGTTCTCAAAGTGTGGTCCTCAGAGGGTCAGCTTCAACATCACCCAGGAGCTTGATGTACATTCTTGTGCCCTACTCAGACCACCTGACTCAGAAACTCAAGAAGTGGAACAACTTGTGTCCAAACAAGCTCTCCAGGGGATATGCCAAAGTTTGGTAACCACAGTTTTTAACATTTGGCTAAAGGTCTAAAAGGAATAATACCACCCTCCCCCATTTATCCTTTGTGTTCATTTTGTTGCTTTTGTTTAGTTGCTAAGTCATGTCTGACTCTTTGTGACCCCTTGGACTGAGGCACACCAGGCTCCCTTCACTCTCTCCTGGAGTTTGCTCAAACTCATGTCCACTGAGTCAGTGATGCTATCCAACCATCTTATCTTCTGCCTTCCTCTTCTCCTCTTGCCCTCAGTCTTCCCAGCATCAAGTTCTTTTCCAATGAGTAAGCTCTTTGCATCAGGTAGCCAAAGTTGGAGCTTCAGCTTTAGTCCATCTAATGAATATTCAGGGTTGGTTTCCTTTAGGAATGATTGGTTGGATCTCCTTGCAGTCCAAGGGACTCTCAAGAATCTTCTCCAGCACCATAGTCCAAAAGCATCAGTTCTTCGGTGCTCACCCCTCTTTATGGTCCAACTCTCACATCTGTACATGATTACTGGAAAATCCATAGTTTGACTACACGGATCTTTGTTGGCAAAGTGATGTCTCTTCTTTTTAATAGGCTATCTAGGTTTATGTTTATTTTAAAGACCTTTAAGCAGCACAGACCTGTTCATAAGCAGTCAGACAACAGTGATAGAACAAGACATGATCAGGTCACAGAGTTAATAAAAAAGACAGCATTGAACACTCTTTGGAAAATAGTCTGAAACCAGAAGTTAGCTTATGTTCACATCCTGCCCTCGCCATTTCTCCGTGAGTCATGAACACATTACTCAGCTTCTCAGCATCTGTGGCGTTGTGATCATGGGAATATTATGCTCTTAGAGGGTAAGCTGTTGGGAAGCACTGAATGAAATCATATTGATAGGGGCTTGAAGTTGTTTCTGGCACAGAATAAGTGCTCTGCAAGTGATTGTTAAATAAAATAAATGAACATGAAGCTGAAAGTTCCATGATCTGGGATAGGCCCCTATGAGAGGGTCACAGAACAGCTGGGTTGTCACAGCCCTTGACAAGAGGCTTTGCTAGTGCCTGCTGGTGACCACTGTCTGTGTATCAGAACATGCAGGGCTGTTCTCCCAGATGACGAGGAAAGAACTGGGCTGCCAATGCCTGCAGTGTACAGGACACCTGTATATATTTAAGCAGAATTGACACCTGTGCTGTTCAGATTCCTGGAAAGGAGGCACAAGAAATGCCATGCATCATCCTTCACCAGGATGTAGCAGGTGTTTGAGATCCCCAGGTCATAATTTGCCCAAATCTTAGAGTTTTCGTTATGTTCTGCTTTCTTAAAAAAAAAAAATCAGTTCCACATGATCTAGGGCCTAATATCCATCCCCAGTGGTTGTTGGTATATTCTCCATCATCTGGCAAATCTGATGCATTTTAACCCAGCTTTCAGCTTTCTGTAATCTCGCTTCATCAATCCTTCTTTGCTCAGGTATGTCTGCCTTCATTTGGCAGACATGGCAGATTTTTCATTTCCCCTGTGTAAATGACTTGTTTATTACAGTAGGGGTCCCTGGTCTTTGAAACAGCTTACAGATACCCTTGAATAGAGCTCAGAAAGAGCTTCTTGAATAATGCCTAAGTAAACCTGAGATGAGCTTGGACTTTGCCTTTTTGAAATTCATACATCAACCTAAGTGCTGTCATTTAAACAGAAAATGTACAAGGCTGCCTGGAAAGGCTTAGTCTGAAATATGCTTCCTTTATAGAACTTATCATTTTAGTACAACAAACAGCAGAGAGCAAAGGAGGGAGTAGGTGACTCCTGGTATGTGTTTTACCCAAGCATAAGATTTGTTCTTCTGATTGTACTGGGACTTTTCACAGTTCCTGATTTTAACTTTCAAATTTGTATTTCTCTTTCTATTAAATATTCCTCTGCTTCCCTACTTCTAGATGATGAATTTGTAGCAAAGGCAGAAGACCAAAGATGAGGAGACAGCCATCCAAAGTAAGTTAACTCTCAATTCCATTTATCTTGGGAGATAGAATTTTTGATGCGTTTGTAGCCTGAACTTCAGTTTCTTTCTGGACCACACAAGTCCTTAAACTTGGCTGTACACTGGAATCACTTGGAGATTGTTATGTATCTTGGACATTGTGATTTTTCAAACATTCCCAGGTGATTGTAACATATGGGCAAGTTTGAGAACTGATGCTCATTGTGTCAACTACATGGATTTAAAGATGGCCAGCCATTCACAGCTTCCCTGGTGGCTCCGACAATAAAGAATCTGCCTGCAATGCAGGAGACTCAGGTTTGAATTCTGGGTCAGGAAGATCCCCTGGAGAAGGGAATGGCAACCCGCTCCAGTATTCTTGCCTGGAGAATTCCATGGACAGAGGAGGCTGGTGGGCTACAATCCATGGGGTCACAAAGAGTCAGAAATGACTGAGCACACAGCACAGCCATTCACAGAGACTGAGTCAGATAAACCTAACCTAGGTCCACTTGGAGGTGCGGCGAGTAGCCTCTTAGGAAAGATCCCATTCTGAGAGTGGAAGGAGTCAGGTACACCCAGGTACTCACTTCACTCTGTCCCTTCCCTAGTGACGTGGTTGCAAGTCTCAAACCTTGGGAGAGAGAGGACTGTGAGCAGAAATAAAGTGCTTTTCCAGTGAAAGCTCTGTGAAGCATTCGGTCCCAGCAGAACTGGCAATACAGCGTGACATATGACATAATGGGAGGTAGGCCCCTTTTCATCACATACTGAGGCCTCTTATAGGCTGGAGAGGCAGCAATGTAAGTGCTCTAGTGAGCATCCTGCAGAGCCTTGTGCCACAATAGGATGAGGGCCTGCCTCTCTGGTAGACAGGCTGGGAGATCAGTGGATTTGTCAAAGTGCTGAGATCATGTACATTGGCAGGTAACAAGATAAAGTTTTCTTGGACTCTATATCTAGCAGCAGGTGAGGGCTGGAGACTCAGGGCATAGTTTATCTGTGTAACTAATTATATGAGGCTATAACTGTGCTCTTATACATAGAAAAATTTACCTCCTCAGTTGTGTTTGACTCTTTGCGACCCCATGTACTGCAACCTGCCAGGCTCCTCTGTCCATGGAATTCTCCGGGCAAGAATACTGGAGCTGATTGCCATGCCCTCCTCCAGGGGATATTCCTGACCCAGGGCTTGAACCCAGGTCTCCCGAATTGCAGGCTGATTCTTTACCATCTGAGCTGCCAGTGAAGCCCTAGAAGATAAGAATGTTCTCTGACCATATTGGTTTAGCTCCATATTGGTTTAGTCCTAATGATATGTTCTTTGTCTGAACTGAGGAAATAACTACATAAGATGGTTTTGGCTGTTAGTATGGAATTGCTGTTAGAGGAATTGCTCATTAAATTGTTCAATGACCATCCTAAAGCTCCATGGGATAAATTTCTTTCAGAATACAAGAGTGAATCTCTCTTGAATAATTGGTATGCTTCCATTTGTGAGCTAATGAGTACTGAGCACCCCATTACATTGCCTGTCCTCCTGTCCTCCTCAAAACCAAATACAATAATGCTTATTTGCAATAAATATAACCTCGGGTGGTTAACAACATTACCAGTAATGTGAGTCCTTCCTATAATGGCTTAGCTGTGATCTAATCATTTTTCTATGTGTCTTTTGTTTTAAAGCACTCCAAAATATTTTTTTTAAAGAAGCAAAGGGTGAACATAAAAATCTCAATTTAATATAATTCTTTTTTTCTTAGCTTAAAAACAAAACAAAACAAAACAGCTTTATTGTGGAATAACATGTAGTAGGCATTGGCATACCTGCTGTCGTGTCTGACTCTGTGATCCATGGACTGTAGCTCAGCAGTCTCCTCTATTCATGGCATTTTCCAGGCAAGAATACTGGAGTGGGTTGCCATTTTCTCCTCCAGGGGATCTTCCTGATCCAGGGTTTGAACTCATGTCTCTTGAGTCTCCTGCATTGGCAGGTGGATTTTTTACCACTGGCACAACCTGGGAAGCTATATTATACAATAAGCTGTATATAGTTAAAAGGTAACATTTGATAAGTTTTGATATAATAAATACCCCTGAAACCATCACCATGGTTTAGATGATGAACATTATTTATCACCAGCAAAAGTTTCTTCATGTCCCTTTATAATCACTTCCTCTTACCCCTCCCCAGTCCCTTTTCATCCCTAGGCAACTATGGATCTGCTTTCTGTTACTACAGATGAGTTTGCATTTTTTAGAGTCTTATTCAAGCTGATTAATACAGTATGTTCCCTTTTTTGTTGGACTACTTTTACTCAGCATAATCATCTTGAGATTTATCCATCTAGTTGCATGTATTAATGGTTTATTGCTTAATGTATTAATTATGTATTAATGGTTTATTTATAAGTTGTATCCATTGATTAGCTATGTAACAAATTGTTTATGTGTTCAGCTGTTGATGGACATTTGGGTTGCTTTCAGGTTTTTGCTATTATGAATAAGAGCTTCAGTGAACATTCGTGAACAAGTCTTTGGTGAACAAGTCATATGTTTTGGACATATGCTTTCTTTCATCTCGAGGATATACCTAGGAGTGGAATGCTGCATTGTTAAGCCAGTACATATTTAGCTTTTTAAGAAATTGCTGAATTTATTTTGCAAAGGAGTTGCACCATTTGAACATTCCTCCCAGAAGTGTATGAGAGTTCTAATTGCTTTATATCTTGCCCAACACTTGGTATGATTGGTCTTTTAAATTTTAGCCACGCCACTCCTGGGCATGTATCTGGAGAAAACTGTAATTTGAAAAGACACATGTACCCCAGTGTTCATAGCAGCACTATTTACAATAGCCAAGACATGGAAGCAACCTAAATGTCCATTGACAGATAAATGGATAAAGAAGATGTGGTGCATACACACATTTGAATATCACTCAACCATAAAAAAAATGAAGTAATGTCATTTGTTATAATATGGATGAACCTAGAGATTATCATACTAAGTGAAGTGAGACAAAGACAAATAGCATATGATATTGTTTATATGTAGAATCTAAAAAAAAGATACAAATGAACTTATTTAAAAAAACAGAAGTAGATCCACGAACATAGAAAATAAATTTATGGTTACCAAAGGGAAAGGGGGGAGAGATAAATTAGAAGTTTGAGATTAATATATACACACTACTGTATATAAAATAGATAAACAACAAGGGCTTACTGTATTGCACAGGGAACTACACTCAGTATTTTGTAATAACTGATGATGGAAAAGAATGTGAAAAAGAATGGATTTATATATACATGTATATGTATAGGGAGAAGGCAATGGCACCCCGTTCCAGTACTCTTGGCTGGAAAATCCCATGGACAGAGGAGCCTGGTGGGCTGCAGTCCAGGGGATCGCTAAGAGTCCGACACGACTGAGTGACTTCACTTTCACTTTTCACTTTCATGCATTGGAGAAGGAAATGGCAACCCACTCCAGTGTTCTTGCCTGGAGAATCCCAGGGACGGGGGAGCCTGCTGGGCGGCCGTCTATGGGGTTGCACAGAGTTGACACGACTGAAGCGACTTAGCAGCAGCAGCAGTATATGTATAACTGAATCACTTTCCTTTATACCTGAAACTAACACAGCATTGTAAATCAACTACACTTCAATTACAAAGAAAAGACAAAAAACCAATTTAGTCACTCTAGTAGTTGTGAAGTGATATATTATGGTTTTGCTTTGCATTTCCCTAATGACTAATGATGCAGAGCATCTTTTCGTTTATTTGAAATTCATATATCTTTGGTGAGATGCCTGTTCAAATTTTTTGCCAATGTTTTAAAAAGCTGAATTGTTTGTTTTCTTATTATAGTGTGTTGAAAGTTCTTTATGTATTTTTGGATACGAGTCGATTATTCGATATGTGATTTGAAAATATTTTCTCACAGTTTGTGGCTTATCTTTTCATAGACTCTGATTCTTAAATTTACCATTTAAACTTCACCAGTGCAGTCGAGGCATGTGAAATCGAGGAGGAGTGCTCTTCAGAATTACAAATTGGAGACTCTGTAGACTCCTCAGGCATCATCCCCTCTCCCCGACAGTTATTTATACTCACCAAACGTCCTTGTCAGTCTTGACTCAAATTGGTCTTCCTCTCAGAAGCCTATACTTCCTCCAGCCTCTGCCTGCCACATAGCCACTGCTGAGATTCACGAAATCATGAAATGAATCGCCACCAGCTAAAATAGCAGTTGTTTATCTTTAATCTGCTTGAGTTCAGATTGTATGTTTGTAACTCAAACATACAAGAGTTTGGAAGTACCTCCTGTCTTTCTCCAGAGACTAAAGCCTGGCTCTGCTGGGGGTGAGGAGAGGGAGAATCCAACAGTCTCTTTTCTTCTATGTAGGTTGCTGGTGCTACTGCTAAATCGCTTCAGTCGTGTCCGACTATGTGCAACCCTATGGACAGCAGCCCACCAGGCTCCTCCGTCCACAGGATTCTCTAGGCAAGAATACTGGAGTGGTTTGCCATTTCTGTCTCCAGTATGTAGGCTGAACTGAGTGAAATTACTGCTTTTTTGTTGGTCCCAAAGCTTCAAATATAGGCGGATTTGTTCCTTGGGGCTGCTGTATCAAAGTATCACAGATTGTCTGGCTTAAAAAACAGTTCTGGAGGTGAGAGGCCCAAGCACAAGGGGTCAGCAGGGTTGGTTGCTACTGAGGGTTGAATGTGTGTGCTCAGCCGTGTCCGACTCTTTCTGACCCCATGGGCTGTAGCCCACTGGGCTTCTCTGTCCATGGGATTTCCCAGGCTAGAATACTGGAGTGTATTGCCATTTCCTTGTCCAAGAGATCTTCCTGATCCAGGGATTGATCCCATGTCTCCTGAATTGACATGTGGGTTCTTTACCACTGAGCCACCAGGGAAGCCACTGAGGGTTAAGAGGAAGATTCTATTCCAGGGAGAATGTCTCCTCAGCTTTTGTTTTTGTTAGTTCATTTGTTTTTAATGATTACTTGAAGTGGTTTTATTTATGTATTTGGCTGTGTTGGATTTCAGTTGTGGCACACGGGATCTTTGATCTTTGTTGCAGCATGTGAATTCTTAGTTGCAGCATGTGGGATTTAGTTCCCTGACCAGGGATTGAACTCGGGTCCCCTGCCTTGGGAGCTTGGAGTCTTAGTCATTGGACAACCAGGGAAGTCCCACTTCTGGGGGTTTGCTGGCAATCTTCGGCTTTTAAATGCACCACCGAAATCTCTGCCTTTGTCTTCACATGGTGGTCTCCCCATGTGTGTCTCTGAGTCCAAATTTCCTCTTTTCATAAGGATACCAGTCATAAGGTGATTTCCCAGGATCACACAGATGTCCATATAAAGACAGTTGGGTATGCAGCCCAAGCGTCATGTTCTTTGGTGATGTTCAGTTCTCTCAGTTATCTGGTATTCCTATGAAAAGCTCATGCTATTCTATTTCACAAATAAAATTAAGTGTAGCTTCAAACTTGTGTTAGCAAGAAATTAAATATGAATGGGACAACCCTGCCGTCTCTCCAAGTTCTTAGAATAACCTCATTTCTTGATAAGACCTGGTTGTCAGTGTATTATTGTCCTCATTTCTTGTTCTCTTACAGGTTACTTCTGTTGAACCTGGCTCTCCTCCTTCTGCCAATTTGGGGAATCCTGTAACCTTGCTGCTGGCACTGTTAACTGCCCAATATTCATTCCCTCTTCTTATCGCCAGTGTGGGATGATCTGACTGCTTGGGATGACCATGTGCCCAGCCCTAGGTCGTGAAGATTAGGTCGTGTGACCTAGTTCTGATGTAAATAAAGATGCTGTGAGAACTTCAGGGAAGCTTTTGTTTTACTGTTTAAAACAGCAGGTGGCGCTTCTGTCATTTCCTCCCTTATTCTTGCCTTGAAGGTGGGCATGGTACTTCAGAGTTTGGACTACCACATTTTGATCATATGAAGGGCTCTCTTTTTACATTCTTTTAGAAACAGGCAAAGGACATGAAGGACTTATTTATTGAAGTTGAGTTGTTTAAAAATCTTTGGTCTGATGGTGACGACAATTAGTCATAGTGTTAGGTAGCTGGTCAGACATGAATGGGTCTTGCTCCATCCTGGATGGTTAGTCTTTCCCTCCCACACTGGATGATCAGAACACATCCCGAGATCCTCCCTTTTGTGGTCAAGAACCACCACAAAGTTTCCAGCCTTATCCGGACGAAGCAAGATAAAACCACCAGCCCAGGTTGGTGCAGGTGCACTAAGACCTCAAAGGTGACTCAAGGTAACCCAAAGTTCATTATGCTGTATTTGTAATAAATTAGCATTGTGATTCCCTCCTCTCCCCACCCCCTAACCTATGGATTTTGCTTGGGTGCTTATGGGTAAGTGCCTGAGCATTAGGAGAAAAGTTATATAACCTAAAGCTGTCAATCAATTTGTCTGTCAAGTAATGCATGACAGAGGGAGGGACCACCACTCTAAAAAACACAACCCTATCACATTGCAGGGCCACTTCTAGTTTCCAGGCAGCCCACTCTCATTTTTTATTAGGAACATACTTCTGCTTTTGTTAATAAAACTCTTGCTACTTAAAACTGCTCTATACCTCTTGACTGAATTCTTTCCCTCAAGAAGGGCTAGAACTAAGGAAATCATCCTTCTGCCTCTGACAGACAGAGGCAGAAATTTTGTGGGGAGTGTGAAGATCTGTTCAGAAGTTCTCCTATATTCAGAAAGGGAGTTTAGTGCCCAGACAATAGAACTTGAGATTCAGAACACTTGAGTTTGGACTGTGACTGTGCTGCATGAAACATGACAAGTTGGTTTGAAAGCTTAGTTTCCTCATCTGTACAATATGAAAATGATGTTGCTTGGCATCTAAATTGAATTGTGCAGAAAAACAAGTGGGATAGTTTTCACTAGAATAATTTGTCAATGGTAAGACTCTTCTATCTAGCCATTAATTGTTAGGCAGAAAGAATTATTTTGCAGATGTGGAAAGCTATAGAACTGAATAATAAAAACTAACATGCATTGAGAGGTTACTTTGTATCAGTTACAGTTCTTATCCTCTTTACACATGAACAGGTTTAATCATCACAACTACAGTATGAAGTGGGTGCCATTTAGGCTTCATTGTAGACAGGAGGAAACTCAGGCACGGGGGGGATGGGGCTAATCCTCTTGAAAATCTCTCCTTTTGCCCAAGACCCAAGCCAGCTGTCATTCTTTCCCAGAACACTCTCCCCAAGTCTATTTTCTCCACTTCCCTCTGTTATCAGGAAAAGGAATTTCTCTCTTTATTTATGTTCTTCTTTTCACTGGGGCTCTGAATCCCTTCCCTCCGTACCTCATAAAACCTTCACTATCCTGAATCCTAACTCACTCCATACTATCCCCAGGTCCCCATATTTATATGGTTAGTTTCTTACCTATTCAGAAATTTACAAGACCATTAAAAACAGGGAAGTGCTTGATTCTGCTACTTTTTAAAAATCTGCCTCCTATTTGTGCTCATTCCTTTCTCTATCAAATCATACTGAAATCCTATATGCATCTAGTCTGTAATTAGACTTAATTAATACTTTTTCTTAACTCCTGCAATCTGGCTTCTAATCTTTGCTGTCCAAGCACAGTATGGAAGCAAATCTCCTTGGCAATCTCCCCAAATTTCCTTCCCTTGCAAGAATAGCAACCTGTTTTATCTTCATTTCTTACCCTTATCCACCTGTATCAGACTTCTGATGGCACCTGTTGTCCTGACTCAAATCACAAGGTCCTGGGCTTTCTTTCTAAAATTGTACCTTCTTTGTTTGATCCAATCACCTTCTCTCCTTGAATAACTTGAGTAACTCTTTATCTCATTATGTTTTATTTTACTTTGAGAAATGACCACTACTCAAAACCATATTTTATATTTATTTCTCTTTTCGGTCTGACATTGATCATTTTCTTTCTTCAGCTTGTCTGTCTTTTTGGACATTATTTCTATGAGGGGCACACTGGGAGGTTAGAAGACAAAATAATCCAGCTGCTTCTGTGTTTATATCTGGAAAGTAAATAGCATTTGGATCAAACCTTTTTATTTATTTATTTTTAATTGAATGATAATTGCTTTACAGTAAGGGTCAAATCTTTTTGATTTTTGGAGAGTAATGTGAGAGCCTCTTTGCATGTTTTTCCTATTGTAACAGAAGAAGAAACCCAACTCCATATGTGATCTATTCCTTTTAAAAAATGTATTTATTTGGCTCCAATGGGTCTTAGTTATGGCACGAGGGATCTTCCATCTTCATTGTTTCAAGATCTTTTAGCTGTTGCACATGGACTCTTAGTTGCAGTATGTGGGATCTAGTTATCTGACTAGGGATAGAACCCATGTCCCCTGCATTGGAAGTGCAGAGTCTTAGCCACTGGACCACCCGTAGCTGGATCTATTTCTTTAGCTCTAACTCATGTGTTCTGTTGCCTGTGCTCAGGCATGCTGACTCTGTACCTTTTGTAAAATAATGTTGCCTATAACCTGAAATATACATGATAGCTCATTCTCAAGGCTCTGATCTTTAAAGGTATAATGCTTTTCCCTTCATAGAGAAATTAAAAAGTTGCAAAATGGAAAATAATATTTATGTTGTTTGAGGCTTATAGAAGCATTGGGACCAGACTTATATGGACAGCTGCAAGAACAAAGGATTCCTGCACCAAGAAGTTTGCCACAACCCAGCCACACCTCCTCCCCTTTAGTATAAAGGAAGTCTGAATTCTAATTTAGATAAGATGGTCCCTTGGGCCACTAGGCCACCATTCTCTCAGTCTGCTGGCCTTCCAAATAAAGTTGCTATTCCTTGCTCCAACAACTAGTCTTGTGATTTATGGGCCTGTGTAGTGAGTAGTATCGGAGAAGGCAATGGCACCCCACTCCAGTACTCTTGCCTGGAAAATCCTATGGACGGAGGAGCCTGGTGGGCTGCAGTCCATGGGGTCGCTAAGAGTCAGACACGACTGAGTGACTTCACTTTCACTTTTCACTTACATGCACTGGAGAAGGAAATGGCAACCCACTCCAGTGTTCTTGTCTGGAGAATCCCAGGGACGGTGGAGCCTGGTGGGCTGCCATCTATGGGGTTGCACAGAGTCGGACACGACTGAAGCAAAGCAGCAGCAGTGAGCAGTATGAGCTTGGACTCAGTAACACTATTACTACTAGTGATTCTGGGGGTGACAGAACACAGAGAGTGTGGGAGGAGAAACAGACCAACAAGGTGGAAATGAATGAAGGCACCAATACTGAGGATTCTTTTTTAACTGAACCCGAGCCAGAACAAAGCTGGAAGAAGAAAAAGTTTTCAATTGAGTAAAACAATCAATGTGGATTGGAGTCAAGAGGCTATTGCAATAGGGCAGGTGAGTGATGGCAGGTGAGAAATGAGAGAGGATCAGACTTTGGCTATAGCTGCTGCTGCTAAGTCACTTCAGTCATGCCTGACTCCGTGCGACCCCATGGACAGCAGCCCTACCAGGCTTCTCTGTCCCTGGGATTCTCCAGGCAAGAATATTGGAGTGGGTTGCCATTTCCTTCTCCAATGCATGCATGCATGCTAAGTCACTTCAGTCATGTCCCACCCTGTGGGACCCCATGGACAGCAGACCACCAGGCTCCTCTGTCCATGGAATTCTCTAGGCAAGAGTACTGGAGTGGGTTGGCTATAGAGGAGATAAGAAATGGCCAATTCTGGTTCTATTTAGAAGGTAGAGCAAATAAAATTTGTGGTTGGATTGGATGTAGTGGTTAAGAGGTTACCCTCTGTTTTGGGACCTGAGCAATTTGTCAAATGCAGATGTCATTTACTAACAGAAAGACAGAAGGAGCAGATTTGGTGGTAAATCAAAACTTGGTTTTAGATGTGGTGTTTGAAATGCCTTTTGTGTATTGTAGAGGATGTAGAACAGACTTTGAGGAAATTTTCTGGCCAGAAAGGTTATCACAGTCCTTAGATTTCAAACCTCTTTCTTGATGTTAATTTTTGAATGTATAAAATGTTCTATAAACCAGGTGAAATAAGTAGTGGCAAAGGTTGCCTGGCAAGACTTCCCACATCCATCACACACATAGGATTTTTCCTGTACTAATTTCCTAATCAAAGATGGCAAATGGTTTCATGTTGCCTGCCAAACTAAAAGAAATAGTCTTCATTAACAATGTCACTTTCCATGGGTGGAAAAATAATAAATCAATATGATTTACTAGAAAAGATTTAATAGAAGTACATTTTCATCACTGATTCTAATAAAATAATACAAAGGTCTGATCAGTATTGATGATATCATTTTAAATTTGTTTTATGATGTAAAGCTATTCTGGTCCTTTGGGAGCAAAGTAAAGTTATTTCTGACTAGATACAATTTGTAGTAGAGAAAAGACATCAAGAAAAATTAGTTATTGGAAAGAAGAATCAAATACAAAATTAAATTCTTTAAAAGTCATGGAAAATATTAGGTTATAATTTTGGAATATACAGATAACACAACCTCAACTTTCAGATAATACAGCAAGTGCCTGTGTTGCTGTCACTCTGCAGTGACTGGTAACATCCTGGTAGTTCAAATTTTGGTCTTTAATTGCATTTTAGCTCAGTTTAAATTATGAATGTATGTAAAAGTTATTTTGGTCTTTACTTTTCAAAGCTTGAAAAAATAGAATTTACATCTTTAAAAATAAATTCACCTTTCAAAAATGGTTAATCTTTGAGGTTAACAAACATTTATTAGGCATCTGCTATATGTTGGACTCTTGAGAGTCCCTTGGACTGCAAGGAAAACCAACCAGTCCATTTTGAAGGAGATCAGCCCTGGAATTTCTTTGGGAGGAATGATGCTAAAGCTGAAACTCCAGTACTTTGGCCACCTCATGCAAAGAGTTGACTTATTGGAAAAGACTCTGATGCTGGGAGGGATTGGGGGCAGAAGGAGAAGGGGACGACAGAGGATGAGATGGCTGGATGGCATCACTGACTCGATGGACGTGAGTCTGAGTGAGCTCTGGGAGTTGGTGATGGACAGGGAGGCTTGCCATGCTGTGATTCATGGGGTCACAAAGAGTCAGACATGACTGAGCGACTGAACTGAACTGAACTGATATGTCGGACTCTGTGTTACATACTGAGTACACACAGGTGATAAGAACAATCAAGGTCAAGTCTTTGTGGAGATTACATGATTATTTTGAGTTCAAATATAAAGATATAAAGCAAATCTCTATAATTTGAACTGCTTATAAATTTTTAAAATTTATTTGTTTTATGTGTTTTAAATATTGGGAAATAACTTCTCATGTTCATTTACATTTATTTTGCTGATAGACCTATCCTTTAAAACGTATTTTTGTAGAAAATAATATACAATGAATTGCATGAATTACTGGTAGTCAAAAGAATACAAATAACAAATGTTGGTTGAGGATGTAGAGAAAAGGTAACCCCCATACACTCTTGATGGGAATGAAAATTGGTGCAACCACTGTGGAAAAGAATATTGAAGTTTCTCAAAAAACTAAAAGTAGAACTTCCATATGACCCAGCAATTCTACTCCTGGGTATATAGCTGAACAAAACAAAAATACTAATTCAAACATATACCTGCACCCCAATTGTTCATAGCAGCATTATTTACAATTGTCAAGACGTGGAAGCAGCCTGAGTCCATCAACAGATGAATAAGGTGTGATATATATTTACAATGGAACTACTTGGTCATAAAATAATTAACTGTTGCCATTTGCAACAACATGGATGGACTTGGAGGGTATTATGCTAAGTGAAATGTCAGACAGAGAAAGATAAATACTGTATGATATCACTTATATGTGGAATCTAAAAATTACAACAAGCTAGTGAATGTAACAAAAAAGAAGCAGACTCACTGATATAGAGAATGAGCTAGTGGTTACCCGTGGGGAGATGGTAGTGGGGATGGGCAATATAGGGATAGGGGATGAAGAGGTACAAACTATTTGGTATAAAATAAGCTAAAAAGGTATATTGTACAACCAGGAGGATATAGCAACTATTTTATAATATCTATAAGTGGAGTATAACCTTTAAAAATTGTGAATCACTCTTCTGTACACCTTATATAAAGATGTAAACATTTATACAATATTGTGCATCAACTATACCTCAATAAAATATTTACATTGAACAAAAAACATATATACAAGTGATAGAAAATGTAAACTGTACAAATTGGTGAATCATCTTGCACCAAAACACAAAACTTTATTCTCCTGCTTCAGGAATAAGAAAGAAAATATTAATTATGCAGTAACCTTTAAAATCAAATGTTATATATACAATATGTTTAATACAAAGACTTGTATTTGTTTTTACTTTAAGTGAAAAATTAGCAGGAGAAACTAAGAAAATTTCAATTATTTACAAACGTTTAAAAATAAAAATATTGCTTTAAAAATTAACTGTCTAAAAGTTAAGCAAATATTAAAAAATAATATAACAGTGAAAAAATAAAATATCTTTTTACAAAAAATAGTACACAGTGAATTGATTTAAAGCATACAATACTTGACAATTTATTTCTGCAAAATACCAGTCTGTAATTCACAATATTTCAATTATGTATATCTTCCTTCTCTTCTTTTTTACCTACTAAACTTTAAAATTCAACTGGACAGTCAGTGTAATTTTCAAGAAATCAAATGAAGTTTATTTTAGTTCCTGTTAACAGAATGAAATTAAAAGACGCTTACTCCTTGGAAGGAAAGTTATGACCAACCTAGATGGGGCATTTTCAAAAGCAGAGACATTACTTTGCCAACAAAGGTCCGTCTAGTCAAGGCTATGGTTTTTCCAGTAGTCATGTATGGGTGTGAGAGTTGGACTGTGAAGACAACTGAGCACCAAAGAATTGATGCTTTTGAACTGTGGTGTTGGAGAAGACTCTTGAGAGTCCCTTGGACTGCAAGGAGATCCAACCAGTCCATTCTAAAGGAGATCAGTCCTGGGTGTTCTTTGGAAGGAATGATGCTAAAGCTGAAACTCCAATACTTTGGCCACCTGATGCGAAGAGTTGACTCATTGGAAAAGACTCTGATGCTGGGAGGGATTGGGGGTAGGAGGAGAAGGGGACGACAGAGGATGAGATGGCTGGATGGTATTACTGACTTGATGGACGTGAGTCTGGGAGTTGGTGATGGACAGGGAGGCCTGGCGTGCTGCGATTCATGGGGTCACAAAGAGTCGGACATGACTGAGCAACTGAACTGAACTGAACTGAACTGAACACAATTTGAGAGTGGCAAGAAAGTCATTCAAGAAGCCAATATTAAATAAAATATTCACAACTCTCAAGCTCAAAATCAAATGATGGCACTCAAACCAAATAGAAATTTTTTGATTGGGTTTTAAAAACCCTTTTAGTGAAACAGAAGAATAGCACATGTGATGAATTTGAAAACTACACAGAATGAGATTTCCAAACAAGTTGAGCATTCAGTTATGTACTGAGTTACTAGGATTACGCTTAAGCAAGATATACAGCATGCATTCATGTATTGTAGAACATCTTAGGGTGGTCAGATATCATTATAGTCATTGACATTGTCATCTGATTCATTACACCATCTTATCATACTTGCCACAGAAAAACTAAGACAAGTACATCATAACAAAGAGTGGAAATCCAAGTTAATAAAAAATCATACCCTTTTGAAGTTTATTTTTTTCTAAAAATTTAATTGGAATGTCAAATGAGATTATTCAAGTAAAATATTAACTTAAAAAATCTTTACTGTGGTAGCATTAGCAAATGATCCCTAATGCATATGTGTGTACCTATAGATACACACACACTTACCATTCCTACTTGATAGGAAATCAACCCTGAATATTCATTGGAAGGATTGTTGCTGAAGCTGAAACTCCAATACTTTGGCCACCTGATGCAAAGAGCTGACTCATTGGAAAAGACCCAGATGACGGGAAAAATTGAAGGCAAAAGAAGTAGGGGCTGGCAGAGAATGAGATGGTTAGATAGCATCACTGACTCAATGGACGTGAGTTTGAACAAATTCCATGAGATAGTGAAGGACAGGAAGCCTGGCATGCTGCAGTCCATGGGATTGCAGAGTCAGACACAACTTAACAGCTGAACAACAACAAGAAGATATATGTGCTTCCATATCCTTATGTTCATGTGTTTTTATTTCTCCTCAGGGTGAATCTCTGATGATGAATAAGAAATTTATTCTGGGAGGATTTTCTGGTGTATTACAGAATAATTTCTATTTCTCTGGGCTTCCAACTGCTATAACCTGGGCCATCTTATTTAGTTAGAATGCATAAGTGGTTTTTTAGAGTCCAGAAGGTGAATCTTTAATTCCTTTCTGAGGATGAAGGCTAAGCTACAACATCTACAGGTGATGTTGGCTCATGGTTCAGGAATTAGACTATCACGCTTGGATTCTGGAGCCTTCATTAGGCATTCCATTCTATTACTAACTCAGTATGTGAAACCCAAGATTCCCCAGACTTCATTCACTTTTGAGGATAAAATTAGATTATACCAATGGTCAAATTTCACTCTCTCCTCACATACATAATAAAGGCTCTCATATTCTTAAAAGAAATCACTTTCTTAAGGGTGTCTCATGTACATTTGACAATGGTCTTGGTGCTCTTCCCTTTGTAATCCCCTCCAGATACATTCATGGGTGCCTGTAGGACCCGTGAACTCAAAGGAATGGTACTTTCCACCTCGGTTACCTGTAAGTCTATGTTTTGTTTGCCAAGTGAAATTCTCTGAATTCAGTGGTTTTTCATGTCAGGAGGGATCTCTCAATTCAGATGCTTGTACTTAACACAATAATGTGCCTCTGGCAAAGCCAAGCCAAATGCAATGCCAAGCTCCATTTTCTTTGACAGCTGTGGTTGAGGCTGGTAGGGGTGCACCAGCCAGCAGCAGAAGGACAGATCATTCATCACTGAACACCTGGAACCAAATAATAAGGTAAGAGACATTCAGAAACCTCTACTGGGGGCTTTTGATGAAAAGCCATGTGTATCTGTCAACTTTTTCATCTGTGATTCTATCATGCAAAAAATCATGGCCAGAATCTGTGCTAGAGTCTAGAGGCTGCTGCTGCTAAGTCACTTCAGTCGTGTCCAACTCTATGTGACCCCATAGACAGTAGCCCACCAGGCTCTGCTATCCCTGGGATTCTCCAGGCAAGAACACTGGAGTGGGTTGCCATTTCCTTCTCCAATGCATGAAAGGGAAAAGTGAAAGTGAAGTTGCTCTGTCGTGTCCGACTCTTAGCGACCCCATGGACTGCAGCCCACCAGGCTCCTCTGTCCATGGGATTTTCCAAGCAAGAGTACTGGAGTGGGTGGCCATTGCCTTCTCCAGTCTAGAGGCTAGACTCACACTTTTAATAAGAAAGGTAGTTAAAGAATTTTCTGATGACTCAGTGGTTAAGAATTCACCTGCCAATGTAGGGGACACAGGTTTGATTCCTGGCCCAGAAAGAACCCACATACCTCGGGGAACTAAGCCCGTGTGACACAACTACTGAGCCTGCGCTCTAGAGCCCAAGTGCTGCAGCTACTGAGACTGAGTGCTACAACTATGGAAGCTTGAATACCTAGAACCCATGCTCTGCAATAAGAGAAGCCACTACAAGGAGAAGCCCTCACACCACAACTGGAGAAAGCCTGTACACAACATCAAAGACCCAGCACAGCAATAAATGAAAAAAAGAAAAAGGGAAAGGTAGTTAAATGCAGAGGATGAGATGGTTAGACAGCATCACCGACTCAATAGACAGAGTCTGAGAAAACTCCAGGAGACAGTGAAGGGCAGGGAAGCCTGGCGTGCTGCAGTCCACGGGGTCACAAAGAGTTGGATATGGCTTAGCGACTGACTAACAACAAAATTAAATGTAATATCAGTATGCTGCTGCTGCTAAGTTGCTTCAGTCGTGTCCGACTCTGTGCGACCCCATAGACGGCAGCCCACCAGGCTCCCCTGTCCCTGGGATTCTCCAGGCAAGAACCCTGGAGTGGGTTGCCATTTCTTTCTCCAATGCATGAAAGGGAAAAGTGAAAGTGAAGTCACTCAGTCTTGTCCAACTCTTAGCGACCCCATGGACTGCAGCCCACCAGGCTCCTCCATCCATGGGATTTTCCAGGCAAGAGTACTGGAGTGGGGTGCCGTTGCCTTCTCCAATATCAGTATATAAGCCCCTTATATTTTTAACTGAAATAAACATTCAGGCCAAGATTGAACTAATTATATCTAGGCCAAGGCAGAATGGCTGAGTTTGCCTCAGCCTCCTAACCACTCTACCTAAGGAGGATTAGCTTTGGCAGGTAAAGCCCAGGTGTGGGTTGGTTTGTGCAGAGTGAAGGGAACTTGATTTTCTTGAGTTCTTTCTGAGCTGAGGTTTTAGAGTCCAAGACTGTCTCTAGACTTGTGTAGTGTCCTGAAGGCCTCCTTGAATACACGCATCACCAACCCTGGCCACTTACCCTTCTTGGAATTTTCACTAGTCAATGACTGTCAATCCTGGCTGCTTATAATAATCATCTGAGGAATTAAAAAAAAAATGCCTGTGTCTCAACCTTAAATCCTTGGATATGTAGGGTCCATGTCTACATTTTTATCAATGCCCGGATAGTTCTCATGTAATGCCAGGGTTGAAAACTAGCCCAGAGAGATGAATTATGAACCTTGATTGAATATTATAATTACCTTACCTTTAGGAATCCTCATTTAATTGATGTTTGGTGTGATCTTTATTTTTCTCCATTAGGACCCATTACCACGGGTATGCTTTTTTGAAAGAAATATTTATTTATTTTTGGCTGTGCTGGGTCTTCATTGCTGCATGTGGGCTTTCTCTAGTTGCAGCGAGCAGGGGCTGCTCTTGTAGAGCACAGGCTCTAGAGTGTGTGGGCTTCAGTAGCTGTATCATACTGGCTTAGTTGCTCCTCAGCATGTGGGATCTTCCTGGACCAAGGATAGAACCTGTGTCCCCTGCGTTGGCAGGAGGATTCTTAACCTCTGGACCACCAGGGAAGTCCTTGTGTTACACTTTATTTTGTAATAGGTGTCTTCAAATGTTTTAAAAAGTTCTCAGTTGATTGCATTATTTCATTGTAGAGCCAGTCTTGAGAATAACTGCTCCAGAGCTCACAAACGTGAAGGAGGTAATGTCTGTGAGTGTTGGTACCCTCATAGCTGCCCAGTTTGAATGTACTTTCCTTTTTATGAACACCTTCAAATGACAGCTTGATTAACTAAAGACAGGAAGATGCTGACCATTGTCTTGTCTTGGGTACTTGGCAGACATTGCTCCCCCCCCTGCTGCTGCTGCTGCTAAGTCGTTTCAGTCGTGTCCGACTCTGTGCGACCCCATAGATGGCAGCCCACCAGGCTCCCCTGTCCCTGGGATTCTCCAGGCAAGAACACTGGAGTGGGTTGCCATTTCCTTCTCCAATGCATGAAAGTGAAAGTGAAGTCGCTCAGTCGTGTCTGACCCTCAGCGACCCCATGGACTGCAGCCTTCCAGGCTCCTCTGTCCATGGGATTTTCCAGGCAAGAGTACTGGAGTGGGGTGCCATTGCCTTCTTGGCTCTCTCCCTAACAGATCTAATTGGAATTCTACATAAATCATATTAGGTGGCCCCACCTCAGGGCAGATGTGGGATAATTATGGATGCTTAATTTTGGGAGGATCATTATGGATTCAGGAGATAAGCCTTGGCCAGTTCCCATGTTCAGGGTAATCTCTTGTCCCTGGAATGAACTCACTACATCACATACTCTATAGCCAGCCAAGAGTGTTTTAAAACTAGACTTATTGAGTGCTCAGAGTCTTATAACCTCTGAAGTGGACCAAGTACTAAGATTGTTGGGGACCTCTGTGCTCAAGGAATTTGTTCTCCGTTTCTGTGGACATTTGAATTCTTTTTCTATGTTGGAGTATGTGGGGAAAGGACTGATGGAAGTGTTGCTTCTCCAAAAGGAACCACAATATTTTAGGTATTCACCATGGCCACATCATGTCAGTTCCTTAACAAATAATAAGTGGTACCTCCATGAAGATCTTTTGAATGATGTAGTAGGTGATATCTCTAGTCCTTGAAACTTAGTGGAACTCTTACTTGGACTGATAATGAAAAAATAAGCAAACAACCAAAGTGGACTTCCCTGGTAGCTTAGATAGTGAAGGATCTGCCTGTACTCCAGGAGACCTGGGTTCAATCCCTGGGTCAGGAAGATTCCCTGGAGAAGGGAATGGCAACCCACTCCAATATTCTTGCCTGTAGAATTCCATGGACAAAGGAGCCTGGTGGGCTGCAATTCATGGGTCACAAAGAGTAGGACAGGACTGAGCAACTAACACTTTCACTAACACTAAAAGTAGTATATAAATTCCAGGCTCCACCCAAAAGTAAGAGTAATATTAAGATTCCAAGGATATGTGGATATGGTTAAAATGGCCTTCCTATAGCTCCCAACTTGGCCAAATGATGAGTTATTATCTTCTGCTTCAAGCATTAGCACTCCCCACTCCACCCCCATCGTTCCCCAGACGGATGTCTTACACTTCTCTGCAGAACTTCGTCACGCTGTTTTCAGGGCCAAACAACCATTTGTTTGAAAACTCTATGTCTCAGGCATCACCTAAAACTTATGCCAAGCTACTTCCTTTTACTTTAGATATGTTGACATCTAAATGACACTCCTGTCTAGAGTCACAACAGGTTCTATGCCACCTGGACTGCAGGAAATTTACTTAAAAATTTAGTATTCATTTACAACCAGAAAAAAGTGTCAGAAGTTTCAAGAAGAATTAGAGACTTACATGTGCTCTGATATGACCAACTTGTGCGTGCAATGATGCATTAGAGTACTGAGCCTGGAAGCCACGTGTCTTTGTCCTGCCCCCACTTCTGACAGCTTACTGCCCCACCATGAGCAAAGGGAAGAGGAAGGACAGCTGACTATGAAACATGGAACAAACATAGACTTTCATGCTGTACTCAATGCTGCTTCCACAGCTAAGCTGGGATTAGCTTAACTCCCAACATAAATCCATTGGTATCCTTTGACAGTCAAAAATCACTAAATGAACTTGCTACATAGCTGAATATTGCTTGGTTTTCCAAATTATGAGAACAGAAACCATGGTTGATAATTAATGTTACCAGCTAAAAATTTCAAATTCTGGAGAGGAGTAGGAAACTAAAGGAAGGATGGAAATGGTGATGGGGTAGAGGTAGAGGTGCTCCCAAATATCTGGCAAACAAGGGGAAGGTTATTTGAACAGTGGTTAAAAGATGAATCACGTGATCTTTGTCCTACAAATCTTCACTCCTTGGGTTTCCTCCTTCATAACAGACCAGCTCAGGAAAGAGTAACATTATCTTTTATTTTCTTTTATTTCAGTGATACTGAAATTTAGTGCCTTGTTCACTTAGGGACCAGTCTTTGATCTCTTTAGACCTAAGAACTCAAGATTTCCCTTATAATCCATTAGCTTCTGAAATATTTAATGCAGTAGTAAATTTCTCATCACATCATCTCAGGCTTTTTCTGACCAGTATATTTTTCTCTAAAGACCATTTTCTCCCATGTTACTCATTAGATCTGTAAAATGGGAAGCCCCTCCTTTGTGAAGGAATTCTTTGTACTTGCTTACTTAATTTCCCTATCCAGAACCTTCTTTCTAATAACCTCTGCTCATTAAGAAATATTTGTATCTACATCTTCCCACTCACCCTTTTGGGTCAAAACATAAATGAGACCAGACTCATTCATTCTACCCAGCAGTGAAAATCAACAAAAATCCTACCAAGCCCTTCCCACATTGCCTCAAATTGTTTGCAGCTAGAGTCAATCATTTTTCCTACCTTGTTCTTTCAGCTAAAAACCTAAAATCTGTTGAAGACACACATTCCTATAGGATCTCCAAATGGTGTGTATGCAGGCTTGCCTTCTTTTCCTGCCATAACCCAACCTACAGCCCAGATGCTCTGGTGATGCATCTTGGTCCTACTTACTTTTTTATAATAATGCATCTTGACAGACAATTTCTATTTGCTTTCTTCCCATTAAGACTCCCATTTTACCAGAATTCCCCAAGGCTAAAATCCATAATCTTAAAAATAGTGGTGGTTTAGTTGCTTAGTCATGTCTGAGTCTTGCAACCCCATGGACTGTAGCCCACCTGGCTTCTCTATCCATGGGATTCTCCAGGCAAGAATACTGGAGTGGGTTGCCATTTCCTTCTCCAATCTCAAAAGTGGTCTAGATTAGATTAGGTTCCCTGGAAACTCTGTTTTTGTCCAATAAATTTGCGACCTAGTGTAACCTCTCCCTGCCTAGAAGCCTAGGCTTCCCAGGTGGCTCAATGGTAAAGAACCCACCTGCCAGTGCAAGAGATACAGGAGATTTGGGTTCGAATCCTGGGTCAGGAAGATCCTCTAGAGCAGGAAGTGGCAACCCACTCCAGTACTCTTGCCTGGGAAATCCCATGGACAGAGGAGCCTGGAGGGCTATAGTCTGGGGGTCCCAAAAAGTCAGCTATGACAGCAACTGAACACATACTCGTCAGTTCAGTTCAGTTCAGTTCAGTTGCTCAGTCGTGTCCCACTCTTTGCAACCCCATGAATTGCAGCACGCCAGGCCTCCCTGTCCATCACCAACTCCCGGAGTTCACTCAAACTCATGTCCATCGAGTCGGTGATGCGATCCAGCCATCTCATCCTCTTTTGTCCCCTTCTCCTCCTGCCCCCAATCCCTCCCAGCATCAGGGTCTTTTCCAATGAGTCAACTCTTCACATGAGGTGGTCAAAGTATTGCAGTTTCAGCTTCAGCATCAGTCCTTCCAATGAACACCCTGGACTGATCTCCTTTAGGATGGACTGGTTGGATCTCCTTGCAATCAAGGGGACTCTCAAGAGTCTTCTCCAACACCACAGTTCAAAAGCATCAATTCTTCTGTGCTCAGCTGTCTTTACAGTCCAACTCTTACATCCATACATGACCACAGGAAAAACCATAGCCTTGACTAGATGGACCTTTGTTGGCAAAGTTATATCTCTGCTTTTCAATATGCTATCTAGGTTGGTCATAACTTTCCTTCCTAGAAGCCTGCAAATAAGATACCTTCGTATTGCTTGCTTCTTCAGCGCACAAGGCTATACAAACCTCTGGTGAACAACTGTAGTTAGGTCAAGGTTTTGCTGAGTTGTAATTTAGGAGATGGTTAACTCAAGGAGATCAGCCCTGGGATTTCTTTGGAAGGAATGCTGCTAAAGCTGAAACTCCAGTACTTTGGCCACCTCATGCGAAGAGTTGACTCATTGGAAAAGACTCTGATGCTGGGAGGGATTGGGGGCAGGAGGAGAAGGGGATGACAGAGGATGAGATGGTTGGATGGCATCACTGACTCGATGGACGTGAGTCTGAGTGAACTCTGGGAGTTGGTGATGCACAGGGAGGCCTGGCGTGCTGCAATTCATGGGGTTGCAAAGAGTCGGACACCACTGAGCGACTAAACTGAACTGAACTGATTGAACTCAGCAGAATAAAAACATTTCTCCTCCTCCCGTTTGGAAGCTATCCTTGCCTGTGTAACCTTATGGTGTATACTCCATACAACTTTTTATGTACAGGGTCTGGTGGGGAGTGGATGCAGTAATGTGCTTCAGTGACAATGTTTCATCACATCCAACTAAAACAGATGATTCATAACATTTTCAAGCAACACTCCCTTTCACTTTGATCAAAATGTAATTCATTTTGCAATGTTTGGTTTCTCTCTCCTGGTCATAGACCTCTCACTCATTGTCTCACATTAAACCCATTTTATTCATTTTTATGGTTCAAAAGATCCAGAGCCTTATGATTATCTTCAAGTTAACTGAAAGTGTTAGTTGCTCAGTTGTGTCTGACTCTTTGTGACCCTGCAGACTGTAGCTTGCCAGGCTCCTCTGTCCTTGGGATTTCCCAGGAAAGAATACTGGAGTGGGTTGCTATTCCCTTCTCCACAGGATATCCCTGACCCAGGCATCGAATCCAGGTCTCCAGCATTGCAGGCAGATTCTTTACTATTTGAGCCACCAGGGAGGCCATATTTGATTAAATCTCATGAGGGCTCAAAGACACCCCATCTACACAAAAGACCTCATCTTTTGTGTAGGTGGGTGGATCTTGTCCAAGACTACCAGGGAAAGATGGTCCCCAAATGAGGCAGGAAGAAGTTTCTCTTTGCCTTCTTATGCTTTGCTCAGGGGACCAAATTCTCCTACACCCCCAACCTAGGGAGATAGGTTTTCTTTTTATAAGTCTTTGTATTGGCATTGCTGATTATGCACAGTTGTGGAATCAATATGGATTTTCCCTTTGGAAAACAGCAATCTTGAATGGTACTTTGTCTTTTATATCACTACTGAAACTGACATGAAGCTTATTGATCATGCAGGAGCCTTTGATGAGGTTACACACACTGCTGCTGCTGCTAAGTCACTTCAGTCGTGTCAACCCCATAGACGGAAGCCACAACGCTCCCCCGTCCCTGGGATTCTCCAGACAAGAACACTGGAGTGGGTTGCCATTTTGAAGATGCTCAGTTGTGTCCGACTCTTAACGACCCCATGGACTGCAGCCTACCAGGCTCCTCCATCCATGGGATTTTCCAGGCGAGAGTACTGGAGTGGGTTGCCATTGTCTTCTAGAGTTACACTATTACAATCATTGATCATATATCGAACTATACATTTGATCCACTGCTTCAAGTCTAGTCATCATTTCCGTTGAAGGCTCAGTCATATACTTGGTATTACAAGAAATAATAATCCTGTGAAATAAGCAAAATACAAATTGTATAGTTAATAACATTAGTGGAATTAAAAGTAAATATTTTAGCCATGAGCCTCCTACACCAGTTTTTTTTTTTTTTTAAAGATTGTCAAGACTAGGGAATGGGTCACTTAGAGCAAAAATCTGATTTTTCATGTGGTTCAAATGTGTTACATTAAAGGATTTATCAGGTACAAAAATACAGCATTCAGTTTGAATTATAGCACAGATATCTCCCTGAGATGCTGTAAGGTGTCAAGGGTCTTGCAGTCGTGTAGCACTGCCTTTCTCATCATAGAGATCTCAGAATTCAATAGGCTAATAGCCCGGTTCAGTTCAGTTCAGTTCAGTCACTCAGTCATGTCCGACTCTTTGTGACCCCATGAATTGCAGCACGCCAGGCCTCCCTGTCCATCACCAACTCCCGGAGTTCACTCAAACTCATGTCCATAGAGTTGGTGATGCCATCCAGCCATCTCATCCTCTATCGTCCCCTTCTCCTCCTGCCCCCAACCCCTCCCAGTATCAGAGTGTTTTCCAATGAGTCAACTCTTCGCATGAGGTGGCCAAAGTACTGGAGTTTCAGCTTTAGCATCATTCCTTCCAAAGAATAGCCCAGTTACTATCATTTAAAGCTTATGAAAGTTGTCAAGGCTTAGATATGGTCAATTACATCCTCCAACCCCATTAAAGGCACACACACACACACAAGCTGCTAAATGGTCATACCAGTAGGATACAGATCTTTGACCCATTGGGATCATACCAATGGTAGATTGGTTGGGGTTACCTGTAATTTGTTAACATGTATGACCTTAAATTCATGGGAATCCCAGGCTACACCTTCATATCATCCCTGTAGATGTCAAGGCCATAGTGCCACAAATCCACTGAATTCCATACCAATTACTCTGTCTAAGCGCAATTACAGGCATAGTCCATAAAGCACCCAGCCTTGTCTCATAATTACCAGGTTGATCATTTTTAGGATGATTTAACCATTCCCAACATAGAGGAGCCTTTAAACTTCAATGACCATAGCCTGGTGTTAACCATGTAGATCCTTCCCATAATTGTAGGAGTTTTCCTTTTAATAGATGAGAAGTTAATTTTTTTATTGAGACTTAGCTCCCCTGGCTAATGCTTTGGCTGATGTTGCATCAAAACCAGCAACCATTTGCCTTTCCCAGGACATGCCTTTGCTTCTCTCCCCACTTTTGTAATAATTCTCTTGGGTGCTTCCTGCTCTCCCAGACTCCTCATCTTCAGAGATGTCATTGCTACCTGTGCTACCATAAAGGGCCACAATCTTCTTATGGAATCCATAATCTCGTGGCATGAAGATGCTACTCCAGGGACATAATCATGTTGGCATCTCCCTGTTAAGAAAGAATGGCCTCCTCTAATGGCCACTGTTGAAGTCACCTGTGCATACCAGTAAGAAATTGCTCTGGTGGTGGTTAGTTTTGGCATCATTTTCTTGCTTGGTCTAGTATGATCTAGTAAAGAAGGTGGAGATTTGAAAAAAATAGCCATTACAGAGTGAAGAGGGTTTGGTTCTCCAAACAAGTAAAACATTCAGGTGTTGGATCTATATCAGTCTACTAGTGAAACAGGAGGGAAGAGGGCAGGCCACAACTTTTAAATTAATGATATGGCAGGCGTCCTCCGGCCACCACGAGACTCCGGGCGCCACCGGGCCCGCGCTGCGCTCCAGTCCGCCGGGGCACCAGGGCGGCCCGCTAGGCCAGCGCTGCGTCGCTCGGCCCGCAGGCCCCGGCCGGCCGCCCGGCCCGCAGCATGGAACGGCCCGGGCGCCCGCGGGGCCGCCCGCCGCCGCCCCTTCTGCTGCTGCCGCTGGCGCTGCTCGCGCTGCTGGGCGGCGGGGCCGTGGCGCTGCCCCCAGGCTGCGAGCACGACGGGCGGCTCCGAGGGGCAAGGTGGTGTGCAGCGGCCTGGAGCTCGCGCAGGTCCTGCCCCCGGACACGCTGCCGAACCGCACGGTTACCCTGATTCTGAGTAACAATAAAATATCCGAGCTGAAGAATGGCTCATTTTCTGGGTTAAGTCTCCTCGAAAGATTGGACCTCCGAAACAATCTTATTAGTAGTATAGACCCAGGTGCCTTTTGGGGACTGTCATCGCTAAAAAGATTGGATCTGACAAAACAACCGAATAGGATGTCTGAATGCAGATATATTCCCAGGACTCACCAATCTGGTTAGGCTAAACCTTTCAGGGAACTTGTAAAAATATATATATTAAAAAAAAAAAATGATATGGCAATAGGACATGGTTAGAACCAACTAGGTCCAAGATGGGGAAAGATTTAACTTCCAGTAGCATCATTATATGATTCTTGGGCCTCATTGTATGCTCACTGTACCATATTAGCATACCAAATGACACAAACACCAGTGCCATGACAGTTATGAGGCTAACCATAAAAGGCCAAAAGGTGGGTGGTGGCCCAATTCCTGGAGATCTCCATCCCTCCCCCAAAGTAATTGGAATAATCCTTCCACTCATTAACCTATGAAATTACCCAGCCCGCAAAAACTAACCACACCATATTTCAAGGCTCTCTCACTTTCTGGGATGGCCCACACTCTGTCTGTGGAGTGTGTTTCTCTCTAAATAAATTCACTTCTTATCTACCACTTCATTTTCTGAATTCTTTTGTGATGAAGCAATAACCTCAAGTTCACCAGGAACAAAGCTTGTTTACTGTCATTTATGTTAACACTGAATATTTATATAATGTAGATTATGAGATATGTATCAGGCAGGTGGAGAAATGGGCATGCCTTTAGTTAGGAAAAGAGGCAGTAATATAAAAGAAAACTAATATAGGAAATTAATAAACAATGATGAAAAAGGAAACCTCAAAAATTCCTAACATAATCATTACTTAATAAAATGGAAGAAAATACCAAAATACTCATCTGAATATTTTGCACTGAAAGTAATTGCCTATAAGGAGCAGAGAATGGTAGGTGGGGGGCTACAGGGGGAAGTTGGTGAGACAGGTCAAAAGGCTGTTTTTATAAAACAAAACAAACTTGTAGAACTATTCAACTTTCTAAATTATGTCTATTAGTAACTGAAAAAATTAGATTACATTTTGAAAAGAAGTGATAATAAAAGAATGAGTTTTTTTTCTTCTATCCTATGGGAAAAGCTTTAATATATTGATGATTTTTCCAAAGGGATGTTTGAAACTACATATGAAAACTTTATGCTATATACTCTTGTGCTCAGAACCTCTGGGTCTAGAAATTGACCCCCAAAGAGTTCAGTGTTACTTTATTTGAATCTACAGTCAAACTTGTTCTATGAGAAATATCCACGTCAGCTGCCATTTTGAGTATTTATGTATACCTGGTACTTATAAATGGCAACTAATTTAACCCAAATGACAACACAATTATTTAGATATCATCAGTCAGTTCAGTCGCTCAGTCGTGTCTGACTCTTTGCAACTCCATGGGCTGCAGCACGCCAGGCTTCCCTGTCCATCACCAACTCCTGGAGCCTACTCAAACTCACGTCCATCATGTCAGTGATGCCATCCAACCATCTCATCCTCTGTTGAGAGGATATCATAGACCCTCTTTTACATACAAGGGAATAGCTCTCTTTTTCTTGTTCCTCTTTTTCTCTGCTTTTTCTCCTCTTTCTTCCATCTCACTCCTCATTTGGCTCCTTCTCTCCTTCTCCTCCCCTTTCTCTTCCTATTTGATAGGAATCTTGTCTAGCAGGCAGTCTTCCTTTCATTTAACATATATGATTGGATTCATTTCAAGGGATGGTAGGGGAGAGGAAAACTCTCTTTTCTACAGAGTATGTTTTGTAAGGTAGCTTTTTCTTTTGTTGTTGTTGTTAAGAAAGACTGTATTTTGTCCTCCTGTTTTTCTCAGTTGGTGAGAACTGAAGGTGGAGGACAGTAGATGACAATAATCAAATATTCAAAAGCCCATGTTGAAGAAAATCTTATCAATTAATAAAATTGTAGCCTAAAAATGTTAGGTACAGCAAGGAAACATGCCAGATTGGAAAACTTGATGTGACCTCTTAACTGTATAATGAAATAGATATTCTAGTTGAAAAAAAGTGGCCCATGGCAATAATAATTTCAACAGCAGCAATTTTGTTTATCACTAAATCTCATATGTGCCTCTAGTGCCAGAGTTTCATCTGTTCTGCTTTTATCCACTAAAAGATCTACATCTTCTTTAAAAAGTAGGTAGTTCCCATGTTTTTGCCAGAAAATTCAGGATGGGTCTAGAACATCTTGTTTCTAGAAAGCAAGAATGTGATCAAAGTGTCAATACCCTAGTCAAAGAACATCAGGAATATATTTAGATGTATTTAGTTTGTTGAGCAGGAAAGAACACACAAGGAGAATCTTGGGTGTGTAGGTATAAAGGAGATGAGAGAGGCTATTATATGATTTGTGCTTATGCTGAATGGTTTTATGGAAAGGTTGAGGAAGCAAGTACCAACTCTGAATTGAATAATGTCAAGTAGCTAGAAGTTCAGCAACTGAGTATCTCAGTAATCCTTTTTCAGAAGGCAGGAGGATTGAAGCTAGACTGGGGATGTCATTGGTAAGAAAGCAAAAATTACACAGGGAGCTTTTCTGCTCTATCCACTTGACCATGTTTGTTAGAAATTGTCTGTCATAGCTTGACAGGCAGCAGGACTGATTTTCACTTTTACAAAAATATTCAGTTCAGTTAAGTTCAGTTGCTCAGTCATGTCAGAATCAACCCCCAGAGCTTACTCAAACTCATGTGCATTGAGTCGGTGATGCCATCTAATCATCTCATCCCCTGTCATCCCCTTCTCCTCCCACCTTCAATCTTTCCCAGCATCAGAGTCTTTTCAATTGAGTCAGGTCTTCGCATCAGATGGCCAAAGTATTGGCATTTCAGCTTCAGCATCAGCCCTTCCAATGGATGCTCAGGACTGATTTCCTTTAGGATGGGCTGGTTGGATCTCCTTGCTGTCAAAGGAGCTCTCAAGAGTCTTCTCCAACATCATACTTCAAAAGAATTCATTCTTCAGTGCTCAGCTTTCTTTATAGTCCAATTCTCACATCCATACATGACTACTGGAAAAACCATACCTTTGACTAGATGGACCTTTGTTGGCAAAGTAATGTCTCTGCTTTTTAATATGCTGTCTAGGTTGGTCATAACTTCTCTTAAAGAAGAAAGCATCTTTTAATTTCATGGATGCAGTCACTATCTGCAGTGATTTTGGAACCCCCCAAAATAAAGTCTCTCACTGTTTCCACTGTTTCCCTATCTATTTGCCACGAAGTGATGGGACCCGATGCCAGGAGCTTAGTTTTCTGAATGTTGAGTTTTAAGCCAATTTTTTCACTCTCCTCTTTCACCTTCATCAAGAGGCTCTTTAGTTCTTCTTTGCTTTCTGCCATAAGGGTGGTGTCATCTGCATATCTAAGGTTGTTGATATTTCTCCCGGCAATCTTGATTCCAGCTTATGCTTCATCCAACCCAGCATTTCTTATGATATACTCTGCATATAAGTTAAATAAGAAGGGGGACAATATACAGCCTTGATGTACTCCTTTTCCTATTTAGAACCAGTCTGTTGTTCCATGTTCAGTTCTAACTGTTGCTTCTTGACCTGCATACAGATTTCTCAGGAGGTAGGTCAGGTGGTCTGGTAGTCCCCTCTAAGAATTTTCCAGTTTGTTGTGATCCACAGAGTCAAAGGCTTCGGCATAGTCAATAAAACAGAAGTAGACATTTTTCTGGAACTCTCTTGCCTTTTTGATGATCCAACAGATGTTGGCAATTTGATCTGTGGTTGCTCTGCCTTTTCTAAATCCAGCTTGAACATCTGGAAGTTCACAGTTCACATAATGCTCAAGCCTGGCTTGGAGAATTTCGAGCATTACTTTACTAGCATGTGAGATGAGTGCAATTGTGTGGCAGTTCAAGCATTCTTTCGTATTGCCTTTCTTTGGGATTGGAATGAAAACTGACCTTTTCCAGTCCTGTGGCCACTGCTGAGTTTTCCAAATTTGCTGGCATATTGAGTGCAGCACTTTCACAGGATCATCTTTTAGGATTTGAAATAGCTCATCTGGAATTCCATCACCTCTACTAGCTTTGTTCGTAGTGATGCTTTCTAAGGCCCACTTGGCTTTGCATTCCAGGAAGTCTGGTTCTAGGTGAGTGATCACACTATCGTGATTATCTAGATCGTGAAGATCTTTTTTGTATTGTTATTTTGTGTATTCTTGTCACTTCTTAATATCTTCTGCTTCTGTTACGTCCATACCATTTCTGTCCTTTACTGTGCCCATCTTTGCATGAAAAGTTCCCTTGGTATCTCTAATTTTCTTGAAGAGATCTCTAGTCTTTCCCATTTTATTGTTTTCCTCTATTTCTTTCTATTGATTACTGAGGAGGGGTTTCTTTTCTCTCTTTGCTATTCTGTGGAACTCTGCATTCTAATGGGTATATCTTTCCTTTTCTCCTTTGCCTTTCACTTCTCTTCTTTTCACAGCTATTTGTAAGGCCTCCTCAGACAACCATTTTGCCTTTTTGTATTTCTTTTTCTTGGGGATGGTCTTGATCACTGCCTCCTGTGCAAGCTCACAAACCTCTGACCACAGTTCTCTAGGAACTCTATCAGATCTAATCCCTTGAATGTATTTGTCACTTCTACTGTATAATCATAAGGGATTTGATTTAGGTCATACCTGAGTGGTCTAATGGTTTCCCCTACTTTCTTCAATTTAATTCTGAATTTGGCAATAAGGAGTTCATGATCTGAGCCACAGTCAGCTGCCGTCTTGTTTTTGCTGACTATATAGAGCTTTTCCATCTTTGGCTGCAAAGAATATAATCAATCTGATTATATTATAATATATTATATTATAACATTGTATGTAATATTATATTATAATATTATAATGATGATATTATTATATTATAATGAAATTATATGACCATGACCATCTGGTGATGTCCATGAATAGATTCTTCTTTTGTTGGAAGAGGGTGTTTGCTAAAAATATTCCAGGTAGCACTTAAAGAATAAAGGAACTAGCTTAAAGGGACTCCTACTGGTTAAGCTCAGACAACTTGAGCATCAGAAAGACACTGATAATTATGATTATTAAGGCTATGAGGTCATTAAAATACTCAAAATGAAAATTAATATCAAGTACACAAAGGTAGCTATAATAAGAAGATAAATATGATAGAATATATTTAATTCTTGGGCTTCCCAGGTGGTCTTAGTGGTAAAGAACCCACCTGCAAATGCAGGAGACATAAGAGATGCAGGTTTGATCCCTGAGTTGGGAAGGTTGGGATCCCTGGAGGAGGGCATGGCAACCCACTCCAGTACTCTGACCTGGAGAATCCCATGGACAGAGGAGTCTGGTGGGCTATAGTCCACGGGGTCTCAAAGAGTCAGACATGACTGAAGCTACTTAGTGAGCATGCATATTTAATTCTTATTGGTTATATAAGTTTTCAATTAATACCCAAAGACAGACATTTATTACCTTCATATTAAGAAATGTTAGTCATCCAAAAATTAAGTAACATTATTTCTGGAAAAGCAACACATTTCAAAACTTTAAAACCTGTCTGAAAGGTATGCTTTCAGAGGTGCTGTTGGAGATGACATGGCAACCACTCCAGTATTCTTGCCTGGAGGATCCCATGGACAGAGGAGCTTGGCGGGCTACAGTCCATAGGGTTGCAAGAGTCAGACACGACTTAGCAACTAAACCACTAAACCCCATCAGGGGTGCTGTGGGGTAACCATGGCTGTAGAGACATGAAGCAAGATCTCAGTTCCCCAACCAGGGGTTGAACCTGGAACTACAGAGCTGCCCTGGCTCTTGTCCCCTTTGGAAAGGAATTTTAACAAAGAGAAAACAATAAAGTAGGTAGAGTGTTTATTAAGAGATGAATATGTGTGGATAGACACATGGACAGGCTTAGTAAGAGAGAGAGAGAGCAATGCATTTTAATCCACCTTTGGAGTGGGTTAAGTCACTTATATGATGAGTTCTTCCAGGTCTTTGTTTTCCTTTGGCCAATCATCTTGCTTTGTTGTTTGACTCAGGGCCCTCCCCTTTGTATGCATGCATCCTTTAGCCAAGATGGATTTCAGTGCAAGGGTCCCTGGGAAGTTAGCAAAACTTATTATGGCCTAGTATTCTCTCCGTTTTGATACCTGAGGAGCCTTTCTGATGTATGTAGTCAAGGTCTCCTTGACCCCAAGAATGAGAATATGTCACCTCTTGATCTTTTACCCAAGCAGGCTTTAGTCCCTTTGCGTCCCTGCTATTACTGTTATCCTAACGTGTACCCAAGAGAAAAAGTCCAGCTATTTACCCCTTTCCTGTTGTTACTTCTATCTTGAAGCATAAATAAGATGCTGGTTGCAAATATCTAGTCTGGAGCTCATCTATCACCTGCCTCAGGTAGAGACTTAGAAGTCTCGTAGTGTAACTGTAGCTAAGTTGTGTCCAACTCTTTGCAACTCCATGGAGTTGCAAAACCAGGCTTCCCTGTCCTTCTCTATTATTATAAAAAGAGACTCAGACTAATGTCCCAAGGCTTGGTTTTAAATCAATGGTCTACCCAGTTAGGACTCATGGCTAACCAAAATCTATTAGTTACAAAATTTCAGAACCTTGCATCTCAACTGCACTAAGATGGCAATCTTTTTCTTTTGTGACTGGTAAACTATGTCAGCCCTGAGAAAACTTTGTAAGACATAAAAAATAAAAATTCTAGGAAGGAAGAAACATAAGAATATATGATAAAATTAAAATTTATCTTGACTCCAGCACCTTTGTAACCAGTTTAAAGAATCATAAAAATTATTTAAATTTGTTTTATTATTTTTCATTTTGTTAGAATTTTCAGAAAATATGGAATATTAAAATCACAATTTTAATTAAATTATTTCTAACATTTTATTATATTTGTAACCAATTAATAAGTTTGGGGAAATCTAATTTGTTAGATTCCAAATCCAGATATTAGTTACAAAAATTATATGTGAAAATTTAGACTAGTGACTGCTTACTGCTTGAAAAGAATGTTACTTTTTAACTGAAGTTATACAATTAACAAATGAGACATTAGTAATAGTAGTGAATCTTCTTCTTTATGTCCAGGGTTTTCTAAGACTTCAAAGAGCCTACTAACACAGCAGAGTTAAGGAGAGAACTGAAATGCAACATTTGAACAGCATTCATTCATTGCCTTTTCAGATGTTTCCAGAACAAATGTTCTTCTCTGAGAACAGCCCGTCACCTGCATCTCCTGAGAACCTTGTGATTCTATGGTCTTGGCCATAAATAGGTTACAGAAGATGACATTTGTTTCTCTTGGTTGTTCCCTATTGGTCACAAAATGAAACCCCTGGGATCAAGCAGGAAGAACAAAGGAGAGTGACCAGAAAGATGCTGACCTGAGTCTTCCATGGAAGAATACAGGTCTGGGTCTACTGAGTCAGTCAGGATTTCCCCTGCCCCATTATGGCTTTTTAACATACAGAAGTCATACACTGCAGTGCCCTGAAATCCCCAATCCCAACACGTGTTCCCATCAGATATCCCTACTTGCCAACTGAGGGACAAGACTGCTACCACTTAATGTCTCTTTGGCTAGAAATGTAAGGGAGGCTGGGAAAGCAAGAATTTAAGTGAGTTATTGCTTCTCCAAGAAAACTTGGGCCATTTAATAAGGAAGATAAGAAAAATGGATATTGGGTGACAAATAGCTGTATTGGCCACAGGAGTGATCAATTTTCTAAACCAGTATAATCTTGTGATTGGGAGAAAGAAAAGAAAAATGGTTACACTGAGTGAAAAAAGTCCCTGGAGATACCCAGGTATGGACTGGGCAGATAGAGCATTTGAATGAAGGAAGATGAAATCTTTTGTGATTTGGGGTTGGCCTGTGGCTAGATTTAGTCATCAATTGTGCACTCTCAGAGCCCTTGACTTTATCTACTATCAGCAATTTCACTCCTTTTATCCTCTCACACTTCCCCTATTTCAGAGGAAGAAAAGACCTGCTGTCTATTGAAGTCATCCTTGCAGGCTGCCGTGTGGATCAAATCAATTCCACTCCTACTGCATCCTTGCAGTCTCTCTGTGTGCTTCTGTCTCATTCACTTCAATGCTCCATCTTTCCTACATTTGTCCATTTCCCTTGGTAAAATATGAAACCCCAGGCTTTCCTCTCAACTGACCCATTTATTTGTTCTAGTATCGTTTCTATTCCTAAATACTTCAATTTTGTGGCTCACATCTGCAGTTTCTTTTCTCTTTCTGGTGCTAGAAATTTGAAGATTCCCTTTCCACTACTTTATTAAATCTACTCTTCTGTGGACACTTTAGATTTCTTCATATCCAAATTTAATGAATTAAAAACGTTTATTATCACCTTCCAACTTCCTGTTGGAACAAGTAGTCTTGACCTTGTGCTCTTCCTGAAGGCCGTTTCTCTTGGGTTTTCAATAGAATGGGAAAGACTAGTGATCTCTTCAAGAAAATTAGCAATATCAAGGGAACTTTTCATGCAAAGATGGGGACAATAGAGGACCAAAATGGTATGGACCTAAAAGAAGCAGAAGATATTAAGAAGAGGTGGCGAGAATACACAGAAGAACTGTACAAAAAAGATCTTCCTGATCAAGATAATCACGATGGTGTGATCACTCACCTAGAGTCAGACATCCTGGAATGCAAAGCCAAATGGGCTTTAAGAAGCATCACTACAAACAAAGCTAGTGGAGATGATGAAATTCGAGTTGAGCTATTTCAAATCCTAAAAGATGATGCTCTGAAAGTGCTGCACTCAATATGTAAGTAAATTCAAAAAACTCAGCAGTGGCCACAGGACTGGAAAAAGTCAGTTTTCATTCCAATCTCAAAGAAAGGCAATGCCAAAGAATGCTCAAACAACCACACAATTGCACACATCTCACATGCTAGCAAAGTAAAGCTCAAAATGCCAGGCTTCAATAGTATGTGAACTGTGAACTTCCAGATGTTCAAGCTGGATTTAGAAAAGGCAGAGGAACCAGAGATCAAATTGCCAACATCTGTTAGATCATCAAAAAAGCAAGAGAGTTCCCAATAAATATCTACTGCTTTATTTACTATCCCAAAGCCTTTGACTATGTGGATCACAACAAACTGGAAAATTCTGAAAGAGATGGGAATACCAGACCACCTGACCTACCTCCTGAGAAATCTGTATGCAGGTCAAGAAGCAACAGTTAGAACTGGACATGGAACGATGGACTGATTCAAAATTGGGAAAGGAGTACGTTAAGGCTGTATATTGTCTCCCTTCTTACTTAACTTATATGCAGAGTACATCATTAGAAATTTTGGGTTGGATGAAGCACAAGCTGGAATCAAGATTGCCGGGAGAAATATCAATAACCTCAGAAATGCAGATGGCAGAAAGTGAAGGAGAACTAAAGAGCTTCTTAATGAAAGTGAAAGAGGAGAGTGAACAAGTTGGCTTAAAACTCAACATTCAGAAAACTAAGCTCATGGCATCTGGTCCCATCAGTTCATGGCAAATAGATGGGGAAACAGTGGAAACAGTAAGAGACTTTACTTTTTTTGGCTCCAAAATCACTGCATATGGTGACTGCATCCATGAAATTAAAAGATGCTTTCTTCTTGGAAGAAAAGTTATGACCAACCTAGACAGCATATTAAAAAGCAGAGACATTACTTTGCCAACAAAGGTCCATTTAGTCAAAGCTATGGTTTTTCCAGTAGTCATGGATGGATGTGAGAATTGGACTATAAAGAAAGCTCATGCCAAAGAATTGACGCTCTTGTACTGTGGTGTTGGAGAAGACTCTTGACAGTCTCTTGGACTCTCAACCAATCCATCCTAAAGGAAATCAGTCTTGAGCATCCATTGGAAGGACTGATGCTGAAGCTGAAATACTTTGGCCACCTGATGTGAAGAGCTGACTCATTTGAAAAGACCCTGTTGCTGGCAAAGATTGAAGGCCGAAGGAGAGGGGAACAACAGGGGATGAGATGGTTGGATGGCATCACTGACTCAATGGACTTAAGTTTGAGTAAACTCCAGGAGTTGGTGATGGACAGGGAGGCATGGCATGCTGCAGTCCACGGGATCACAAAGAGTCAGACTTGACTGAACAACTGAACTGAACTGAACTGGGCATGAAAGTTCCCTGTCTCTATAATATTGAGTTCTCTTGTCCCTCTTCTCTAGTTCCACATTCTGAGTTGCTGTGGGGATTTCCAATTTAAGTCCAACAACCGTCTACAGCTCAATTAATCTCTTACAAAACAATTTCCCCTTCCTATTGTCTCTACATCTAGCTTGTGGCAGTGTTTCACAGCATGAACTTTGGAGTCTAAAAACAGAACTCTAACTCTGCTACCTATCTGCTAAAGGTGTGCTAAGTCACTTCAATCATGTCTGACTCTTTGAGACCCTATGGACCATAGCCCACCAGGTTCCTCTGTCTATAGAATTTTCCATGCCAAAATACTGGAGTGGGTTGATATTCCTTACTCCAGCAAATCTTTCTGACCTAGGGATTGAACCCATGTCTCATTTCCTTCATTGGCAGGTGGGTTCTTTACCACTAGTGCCACTTGGGAATTTGGAAGCAAATTACATAACTTCTCTCTTATCTCTTTTTCTTTTCTGTGAAATGAGGACACCAACCCCAGAGGGACTGGTACTCCTTATAGAGTTATTAGCTGTTTACACATATTTAGTTCTCTCTTCAAAGGGAAATGGCAGGGCTGCCCCATTGAACTCAAATTGACCATTTGACTTGCTTTGATTAGTGAAATGTGTGCAGAAATGGTAAGTGCCCTTACTGGAAAGAATCTTCAAAAGCCACAAATCTCCTTGTTTCTGTCACAATAATTCCCACTGGTGATGTCTCTGTCACTCTAGAATAGGAAAGACATGGTGCACAGCACCACCAATCCTTGATGGATGTTTAATATTAGCAGAAGCCTTCATTGTTGAAAGTCACTAAGATTTAGGGCTGTTTTGTTACTAAAGTGTAACAGAGCTTACATTGACCATTACACCCCTACACTGAGAACAAGGCTGTTCTTGATTTCTTGGGGCTTATAGCTAAGTGGGAGGGCTTCCCAGGTGGCACAGTGGTAAAGAATCTGCCTGCCAATGCAGGAGACACTGGAGACTCAGGTTCAATCCCTGGGTCAGGAAGATACCCTGCAGAAGGAAATGGAAACCCACTCCAGTATTCTTGCCTGGGAAATCCCATGGATGGAGGAGCCTGGCAGACTACAGTTCATGAGGTCACAAAGTGTTGGGCATGACTTAGCAACCACAAAACAACAGCATGACTGAGTGAGAAAGATAAACACTGGAAAGTAATTATGTAAGTCTTTTATGACTATGGCAGCTCTTGTTTTTGTCCTCACAACTCAGTCTTGAAAACTGTTAATTGCTATTAGTTCTCTGACAAAAACCTTCCTTTGCCTAACCAAAGTCCCTTCAATTGCCACTAAAAACCTTTGTTCTACATAAGTGGCTTTCAAATGTAAGCATACATTAAAATCATCAATAGGGCTATTAAATCAGAGTGCTAGGCTCTACCCTCAGAGATTTTGGGTGGGAACTAAGAATTTGCATTTCAGATTCCCAGGTGGTCCTGACGCTGTAATTCACATTTCTAACAAGATCCCAAGGACCATTTTTTGAGAACCCGTGTTTTACTTGTTCTAGTCCATCTTTATCTTTTAATACCAGTCTTTATATTCTCATTAGTTAATGTTAGGCCTGGTTTCAGTCTTATAGGAAAATGTTATTTTAATACTATGAAGGGAAGGAATATTGGGGACCATTTGGGAAGAAAAACCATAAGGGTAGGAGTGGTGACATTTGGATTCCCTGGGGGCTTTGTGACAATACCAGGGACAGGGCAAACAAAACTCTCAAGCTGGACTTTGAGTCCGTGGTGCAATTTAGCATTGCTTTTATTGATTAGCGCATGCCTGCTCAGTCACTCAGTCATGTCTGACTCTTTGTGACCCCATGGACTATATAGCCCACCAAGCTCCACTGTCCATGGAATTTTCCAGGCAAAAATACTGCAGTGGGTTGCCATTTCCTACTCCAGGGGATCTTCCCAATCTAGGGATTGAATCTGTGTCTCTTGTGTCTCCTGCACTGGCAGGCAGATTCTTTACCAGTGTGCCACCTGGGAAGCCCATTGATTAGTGAGGGGGCCACATTGACCCTGCCAAGAGCTGAGTCCAGCAGAAAAGATATGGTATTCAACCTTCTCCAGAGCATCAACCACCTACCTGCAGCTATCTGCTCCTATGTGTTGGGTAGTTAGAATAGGAAAAAGAATCCAAAATGGCAGTGGCTAAGAGATAAAGAAGGGAAAAACCTGTGAAAATAGAACAAAGAAAGGTCCAAGGACCGAAGTGAGGACCTCAGGAAAAACAAACAGCCTTCCTGGCTAGCCCAATTTACATAGGACAGGCTCAGGGGGAGGAGAGGAGCCAAAATTGAGCCGGGAGGGGGGAGCTTCTCTTCTCTTTGTGTCTTTTGGGTCGGCCTGCCCTCACACCTCGAGAATGTATTTTCCTTTGCTTGTCAATAAAACTGAGCTATAACACTTGTCTGCTTGTCACTTCAAATTTTTCCTGCGGCGAGACAGAATCAAGGAAATTACATACTTCCCCACTATATGAAAGGAGAACCTCTTGCAGAAATAGGTCCAGACAAAAATCTGATGTGTACTGAACAACATTGATTTAGCGGTAAGATTCAGGTTTTTAGATTTTCTTAAGACAAAACAGAAGATATTGGGGGAAATTTTCATTTAAAACACAGATAAAAATCAACTGTATTTTGAATGTTCAACTCTTTCCTTGCTATTCAATTAGGAACACTAACCACTGATGTTCTTTAACCTTAATAGCTTGTGTTTCTTCTAAAGTTTGTGGCTCTTTAAGCAATATAAAGGTAACTAATTTTTTACTACATCCCAGACACATATTAAACCCTTTTATTACTCATTATCTTATTAAATCCTAACATCAACGTTTTGATGTAGGTATTGATATATATTCTCATTTCTTTATAGTCAAGAAAACCAAGGCCCTGGGAATAATTAAATTGCCAGTGTTACCTGGCTAATAAATGGTAGCACTGAAGCCCAACTCTGACTGTCTGACTCCATGCAGTTTAATCTCTGATTAATATGTGTGAAGTTAACTATTCTCAACCTGAAAGTTGAGAGTTGTTTTATCTGGTGGGAATTTTTAGGACTTTAAGTCTGAGAGAGAGCATCTCAAGTAATTCTGAGAGAACTGCTCTGAGTTGGTGAGGGGAGGAGCCAGGTTATATAGAAGTTTTATGACAAAAGGAAGGTCGTCTGAACATCAAAAGCTTTTGTAAATTAAAGAAAACCACATAACTCAAGTTAGGGAATTTAGTGCTTTTCTACATATGGGAAGATGCAAGAGCCTGGGTTCACTGAAATCATTCTTTGATACGCTCCTCAGCTATCCTGGGGCCAGTATACGGTGTTTACAGACTGAGTTTCCTCTAGGCTTAATGTAGGGAGTGGCTGCAGTCTGATGGCTGCTAGATGAAAGGTATTCGTTTCTTCCTGAGTGCCCTCAGGGCTCACTAGCTCCTTTTGGAAGGCTTTAATTGCCTGTGACTGTGACATCCTTGTTTACAGACGTGGCAGGAAATATTCCATTTTTCATATACAACAAACTCAGGTTAGGTTAAGCTTACAATTAAACTTGAAATCCACTCCTTTTTTTCTAGGCATTTTAAAGCTTCCTCTTTTGTATCAAAAACACCCAAAACAAGATCATTAGGTGACAGAATGAGCCAGAGGAAGGGGTCCTATGAAAATAACTCCCGTTAGGTTTGTCTCCAAAAGCAACTCTTGGTTTTGACTCAAAAAATGAAATGCGGAGTTTTCATCTTTAGACTCTTGGTTGGCATTTCCCAGACTTGTGCTCTTCTTTTAAGTCCTTTCTGATATTTTTAATTAAGGCCAGAACCCTCATGTATTTGCCTGATTACTCAGTAAGATATTTTAGCCAAATGTTAAAGCCAGTACCCTTAGTCTGCAATAGTGTGAGTTGATGGTTTAGGGACAACATTTTCCCCAATGACAATACCTTTCCTCAGACAATACTTTACATGATGCCCAGTATATAAAAGTCTTATTAATAGTGGTTCTACCTAGGCTGGGCCTCTGATTCACTAACTACTGTCTCTGACCTCCAGCTTTTCTTGCATCTGACTTCATATTCAACTTATTAACCTTCCTGTTCTCAACAGGCTTCCCTGGTGGCTCAGAGGGTAAAGAATCTGCCTCAGTGCAGGAGACCCAGGTTCAGTCCTTAAATTGGGAAGATCCCCTGGGGAAGGGAATGGTTACCTACTTCAGTATTTTTGCCTGGAGAATTCCATGGACAGATGAGCCTGGCAGGCTTCAGTCCATGGGGTTCCAAAGAATCGAACATAACTGAATCACTGACTTTTTTTTTTTTTTTTTTACTATTTTCAGCTTCACATTTACCTCATTTTTCAGAGCTACCTGTTGCAACAAACTCGTGAGCCTTTCGGAGTTCTACAGTCTAAATGAATTTGCCTCTTACTTTTCCCCAGGTTTCAGCATTCTTGGGTTGGCTGAGTCAGTTTCTACAAACTATCTGCTTCTCAGAGCTTTCCTGGTGGCTCAGTGGTAAAGAATGCACCTGCAATGAAGGAGATGTGGGTTCTGATCCTTGGGTCAGGAAGATCCCCTAGAGAAGGAAATGGCAACACACTCTGATATTCTTGCCTGTAGAATCCCCAGGTCAGAGAACCTGGCAGGCTATAGTCCATGGGGTCACAAAGAGTCAGACAGGACTTAGTGACTAAACAACAACAATAATCTGCTTCTTAGCTTTTTATATATGTATGTACATATGTAAGTATTACAGTTGCTTCTCCTCTTTGTTGTAGATTGTGCCTTTAGTAACCCATTCATGGTCATTTTAGTAGAGTTTTGAGAGAGGTTTCTTTAAGCAGAAAGAAAGTGAAGTCGTGTCTGATTCTTTGCGACCCCATGGACGGTAGCATACCAGGTTCCTCCATCCATGGGATTTTCCAGGCAAGAATACTGGAGTGGGTTGCCATTTCCTTCTCCAGGGGATCTTCCCAACCCAGGGATTGAACCCGGGTCTCCTGCATTGCAGGCAGTCTCTTTACCGTCTGAGCCACCAGGGAAGTTTGTTTAAGCAGACGCCATCATTAACTCTTTAAATCTTGCCTCTCCACCTATTCCATCTGTTCCCTGCTTATAGTTCCCTACTCATACATATATATATATATATATATATATATATATTTTTTTTTTTTTTTTTTTTTTTTGAGTGGGGTTAAGGCCTTATCGCCAAATTCAGACTTAAATTGAAGAAAGTGGGGAAAACCACTAGACCATTCAGGTATGACCTAAATCAAATCCCTTATGATTATACAGTGGAAGTGAGAAATAGATTTAAGGGACTAGATCTGATAGATAGAGTGCCTGATGAACTATGGACAGAGGTTCGTGACATTGTCCAGGAGACAGGGATCAAGACCATCCCCATGGAAAAGAAATGCAAAAAAGCAAAATAGCTGTCTGAGGAGGCCTTACAAATAGCTGTGAAAAGAAGAGAAACTAAAAGCAAAGGAGAAAAGGAAAGATATAATAAGCATCTGAATGCAGAGTTCCAAAGAATAGCAAGGAGAGATAAGAAAGCCTTCCTCAGTGATCAATGCAAAGAAATAGAGGAAAACAATAAAATGGGAAAGACTAGAGATCTCTTCAAGAAAATCAGAGATACCAAAGGAACATTTCATGCAAAGATGGGCTCGATAAAGGACAGAAATGGTATGGACCTAACAGAGGCATTAGATATTAAGAAGAGGTGGCAAGAATACACAGAAGAACTGTACAAAGAAGATCTTCATGACCCAGATAATCACGATGGTGTGATCACTGACCTAGAGCCAGACATCCTGGAATGTGAAGTCCAGTGGGCCTTAGAAAGCATCACTACGAACAAAGCTAGTGGAGGTGATGGAATTCCAGTTGAGCTATTTCAAATCCTGAAAGATGATGCTGTGAAAGTGCTGCACTCAATATGCCAGCAAATATGGAAAACTCAGCAGTGGCCACAGGACTGGAAAAGGTCAGTTTTCATTCCAATCCCAAAGAAAGGCAATGCCAAAGAATGCTCAAACTACTGCACAATTGCACTCATCTCACATGCTAGTAAAGTAATGCTCAAAATTCTCCAAGCCAGGCTTCAGCAGTACGTGAACCATGAACTTCCTGATGTTCAAGCTGGTTTTAGAAAAGGCAGAGGAACCAGAGATCATATTGCCAACATCTGCTGGATCATTGAAAAAGCAAGAGAGTTCCCAATAAATATCTATTTCTGCTTTACTGACTATGCCAAAGCCTTTGACTGTGTGGACCACAATCAACTGTGGAAAATGCTGAAAGAGATGGGAATACCAGACCACCTGACCTGCCTCTTGAGAAACCTGTATGCAGGTAAGGAAGCAAGAGTTAGAACTGGACATGGAACAACAGACTGGTTCCAAATAGGAAAAGGAGTATGTCAAGGCTGTGTATTGTCCCCCTTCTTATTTAACTTTTTGCAGAGTATATCATGAGAAACACTGGGCTGGAAGAAGCACAAGCTGGAATCAAGATTGCCGGGAGAAATATCAATCACCTCAGATATGCAGATGACACCACCCTTATGGCAGAAAGTGAAGAGGAACTAAAAGGCCTCTTGATGAAAGTGAAAGAAGAGAGTGAAAAAGTTGGCTTAAAGCTCAACATTCAGAAAACTAAGATCATGGCATCTGGTCCCATCACTTCATGGCAGATAGATGCGGAAATAGTGGAAACAGTGTTAGACTTTATTTTTTTGGGTTCCAAAATCACTGCAGATGGTGATTGTAGCCATGAAATTAAAAGATGCTTACTCCTTGGAAGAAAGTTATAACCAACCTAGATAGCATATTCAAAAGCAGAGATATTACTTTGCCAACAAAGGTCCGTCTAGTCAAGGCTATGGTTTTTCCAGTAGTCATGTATGGATGTGAGAGTTGGACTGTGAAGAAAGCTGAGCGCCAAAGAATTGATGCTTTTGAATTGTGGTGTCAGAGAAGACTCTCGAGAGTCCCTTGGACTGCAAGGAGATCCAACCAGTCCATCCTAAAGGAGATCAGTCCTGGGTATTCATTGGAAGGACTGATGCTGAAGCTGAAACTCCAATATTTTGACCACCTCACGTGAAGACTTGACTCATTGGAAAAGACCCTGATGCTGGGAGGGATTGGGGGCAGGAGGAGAAGGGGACAACAAAGGATGAGATGGCTGGATGGCATCACCGACTTGATGAACATGAGTTTGAGTGAACTCCGGGAGTTGGTGATTGACTGGGAGGCCTGGCGTGCTGTGATTCATGGGGTTGCAAAGAGTCCGGCATGACTGAGCGACTGTACTGAACTGAACTGAAGGCTTGTATATGGTTTTGGGGTGTAGGTGAGATTCTGTCTGAAATCAGAGTAACATTTTGCTCCCAAATTATCTCTTTTAGATTCTGTGGTATGAAAATATACAAGATACACCTTTCCTTTAGCTAATATTTACAGCTTTTATAGTATAATTTCCCATAGATTATTGAATTGGGCTAACACAGTTTAAGTCTCTTTACCAAGATCTTTACTCAACTCTTCCTGGAATAAAGTTTAAAGAAAGCATGGTGTTTAGCCAGGGATGAGGGTGGAGGATTGGGAAGGAAACTCTTTCAGCTATTAAAAAAGTATTTTTCAGTTCAGCACGATTAATTAACATTGATCTTATTTCTAAACTTAAGCTTGTGAAGTTTGAAACCTTCCAAGCTATTTTAGCCTTTAGTTCTTGGACTTTAATTGTTGTCTTGAAATCTTAACTCAAAACTCTTCTCGTTCATGATGCCTTTTCTCACTGCTTGGACTCATGTCCTCCTTTCCTTTCCCCTACTGCTACATGCATACATGTTCAGAAGTTGTACCTAGAATGTCTCATTTAACTATGCACTTTGGGGGAGGAGTAGTTGGAGGTGACAGGTTGAGTCGTCACTGTCCTATGTGTTTCAGTCTCTCTCCTCAACAGTGTCAAGTCCTACAAAGGCAGATTGTTTTTTCCTACTTTTATGAACACATTGTGATGTTTACATAACAATAAACTCTGAGTACAGATTAATTTTCTTGAAGATACATGGGATGGTTCCAGTCAGCATTGCTACCCTGGGTGTGCTGATTTGGATACAACTCGCCCATTTATATCTTCAAGACCAGAATTTGTCTGTTTCATGTATCCAGTGCCACAGGGTGTTCATTTATGGGGGGATTATGGAATTATGGGATCAGGCTTCCCTGGTGGCTCAGACGGTAAAGCGTCTGCCCTCAATGCGGGAGACCCCGGTTCGATTCCTGGTTCGGGAAGATCCCCTGGAGAAGGAAATGGCAATCCACTCCAGCACTCTTGCCTGGAAAATCCCATGGACGGAGGAGCCTGATAGGCTACAGTCCATGGGGTCGCAAAGAGTCGGACATGACTGAACGACTTCACTTTCATTTTCACATGGGATTGGAAGGGAAGTTAGGGACATACGATCCAGTGGTCCTCAGATGTTTTCTTAGCCAGGGAGCACTGTCTTCAGAAATCTTTGCATAAGATGGCTGACGCATGGTGGTTAAGCTGTTCGTGTTACGCGGGATCTGGGGAGAGACACGGACATGCCTTTGCCTCCACACCCTTACCCTTCTCTCTGCCTCTCTAGAAATGACCCAGTGTGTAACTGGACAGCCAGAATCCACAAAGAATATTTGAAAACTCATGATGTACTGCATATCCCTTATTTGTATGAGCTGAGACCCATTAAGGAAAAGCAGCTTGTTCAAAGTCTCTTGGCTGGTAGCAAAGGCAGATTTAGAACTGGCTGATTATCTGACACCCCTCCTAGCTTCTGTCCCTCTCTACTATGGTCTCTTAAGTGAAAGTGAAAGTGAAGTCGCTCAGTCGTGTCTGACTATTTGCGACCCCCGTGGACCGTACCCCATCAGGCTCTGCCGTCCATGGGATTTTCCAGGCAAGAATACTGGAGTGGGCTGCCATTTCCTTCTCCAGGGGATCTTCCCAACCCAGGAATGAACCCGGATCTCCTGCATTGCAGGCAGACGCTTTACTGTCTGAGCCACCAGGGAAGCCCTATGGTCTCTTAACAGAGGTATAAGTAAAAAGATTATTAACCAAAATTGCACTGAGAGTTCCCTCCTTTTTTACGCCACACATTCACACATTGTCTCCTGTCAGTTCAGTCTGTTCAGTTGTGTCCGACTCTCTGTGACCCCATGGCCTACAGCATGACAGGCTTCCCTGTCCTTCACCAGGTGTCTGGATGTGTGAAGGACACACTGGATCCTTCACATATCCAGACACCCGCTCCTGTGGTGAGTCCCAATTGGAAGAGCCAGTTCAGCCAGCTGTCAAACCCACTGGCTTAGTCCTTTGGGGCAGATCACCTTCTGAAGGCATGTGAGAAGTCCTGGGCTTCATTCAGCCTTCCAGAAAGAGTTTCACTGAGTGTCTATTGAAACGTAATCATTTAACTTAGCCCAGTTCTATCTTCCAGCACCTGTTCAGATTTACCCACAACATCCTATTCTAGGAGATCTTCACTAAGAGTACCGCTGAGCAGGGGATGGGTATGGAGGGATTCAGGTACTAGGTGAGAAGGAAAATATTAAGATATGTGATTTCCTAGGTTTAAAAAAAAGAATCTGTAAACATCCCAATCCATACTTTTTTTTGTAGCTGAATATACTAATATTTGGCTTCCCAGTTGGCTCAATGGGTAAACAATCCACCTTCAATGCAGGAAACACATGTTCAATCCCTGGGTCAGGAAGATCCCCTGAAGGAGGGCATGGCAACCCATTCGGGTATTCTTGCCTGGAAAATCTCATGGACAATAAGAACCTGGTGGGCTACAGTCCATGGGGTCACAGAGAGACAGACATGCCTGAAGCGACTGAGCACACACACACACTCACATACTAATATTTCATCAGAATATCAGAGACCCAAAATTCTGATCAGATTAGGAATTTAAAAAGTAGATTCATAGAAAAGGCAGTAATTAGATTTTGTGAAGTGACTTAGACAAAGAAAAATATTGTATGATATTTCCTGTATGTGGAGTCTAAAAAAATGATACAAATGAATTTATTTACAAAACAGTTACAGACTCACAGACTTAGAGAATAAATTTATTGTTACCCGTGGGGAAGGGCAGGGAGAAGGGATAGATTGGGAATTTGGGATTGACATGTACACACTGCTATATTTAAAATGGATAACCAACAAGAACCTACTCTATAGCACAGGGAACTCTGCTTAATATTATGTAATGACCTAGTTGGGAAAAGAATTTGAAAAAGAACAGATACATGTATATGTATAACTGAATCCCTTTGTGGTGCAACTGACACTAATACAACATTGTTAATCAACCGTACTCCAATATAAAATAGAAAGTTTTTTTTTTTAAAAAAAGAAACTAACACTCTTTAGGACATCAAAGAAACCCATGCTAGCAACAGCTGTGATTTAGATGTCATTCAGCTAAATTAATGAGCATATTTAGACTGTGTTACAGTCTGAAAGATACTTTTTAAAATATCATCTCATTGAATTTTCATATCACCAAGAAGGTATGATTAGAACTATTTTATAGATGAGTAAACTGAGGGTGGGAGCAGGTAAACAACTGCCCAGAGTCACGCAATGCAAAGTGGTGACAGCAGGCCCTAAATTCAGGTTCTTTTGTTTCTGAATTTCCTATTCTTTTATGCCCTCTAAAAGGCAGAGTACTGGACAGGACAGACCATTGATCTGAACCAGTTCAGTAGTTTTTATGTACAGTGATGCCTCATTAATCTCATATTACTGGGGAATGAGCTCTTCTACATAAGTGAATATATCATGTAATGGAAGCTTTAAGCACTAAAGCTTAGCATAAAACTTAACCATTTTGAAGGGAATCTTTCTGACTTGGGTTAGATAGTTTTGTTCTGTCTGTCACTTCTGTGCCAGCCCTATTTTCTCTGTCCCCATTATTGTCTGCCATATGCAGAAATGACCCTACCCAGGCTTGGGGCCAAGGAAACCGTGGGGAAAGGTATGAGTGGGTTGTTCCTACCTTGGAGGAAATTGGAACCTGTGTTTGGGGCTCCACTTGTTTATTGAAATATGGATAGACTTATGCCCCTAAAATTCCCTGGCAGTCCAGAGGTTAAGATTTCACACTTCTACTGCAGAGGGCATGAGTTTTATCCCTAGTTGGGGAACTAAACTGCATGATTCTGCCAAATTAAGATAAAAAAAAAAATTAAGCCCCCGAGTATCTTCATGATCACTAAACTGCCACTACCTAGTCTTACACCAATGCATGCCTGGAAAGCAGATGTTGTTGAGCTTTTTCATGAGCATATGCTCAGTTGCCCACCAAAGACTGAATTGGGAGTGCTGATTGCTATGTAGCAGAACTGGAGGCTTAACCCATCCTCCCCATGGCCATTTTTCCTAAGACAGAACTTTATATTTTTAGCACCTTAACTAAAAATACACATGCTCACCTGATGTCAAGCACAGACCCTAGAGTATTTTCAGTGCTCCTTGCCCTACCCCTCTGGACATGATCCCTTGGACTTTGGTGATGGCTCAAGTCATTTTGGGCTTCCCCGATGGCTCAGATGGGAAAGAATCTGCCTGCAGTGTAGGAAACCTGGGTTTGATCCGCAGGTGGTGAAGATCCCTTGGAGAAGAGAATGGCTACCCACTCCAATATTCTTACTGGGATAATCCCATGGAGAGAGATGCCTGATGGACTGCAGTCCATGGGGTTACAGTTGGACATGACCGAGTGACTGAGCACATGTTCCCTCTATATCCACTTTGTTGAGATTTTTTTAAAATCATAAATGAATGTGGAATTTTGTCAAAAGCTTTTTTTCTGAATCTTTTGAGAAGATCATATCATTTCTATTTTTCAGTTTGCTCATGTGATATGTAACAGTGATAGATTTGCAGCTATTGAATCATTCTTGCATTCCTGGGATCAACCCCACTTGATTATGGTGTATGATCTTTTCAGGGTATTGTAGAGTTCAGTTTGTCAATGTTTGTTGAGGATTTTTGAATCTATGTTCATCAGAGACATTAACCTCTTCTGTAGTGCCTTTAGCTTTTTGTTAGTGTCTTTATCTGGTTTTGGTATCAGAATAATGCTGGCTTCACAGAATGAGTTTCGCAGCTTTCAATCTTCTTTTTGGTAATAGCTTGAGAGGGACTGGTATTAATCCTTAATTAAATATGTGGGAGAATTCACCTATGAAGCTATCTCATCCTGGACTTGTGTTTGTTGGAAGTTTTTAAACTACTGGTTCAATTTCATTGCTAGAGATCAGTCTGTTCAGATTTTTTATTTCTTCCTGATTCAGTCTTGCAAGATGGTACTTTTCTAGGAATTTATCCATTTCTTCTTGGTTGTTGAATTTGTTGGCTTGTAATTGTTCTAGAATGTCTTAAAATCCTTTTTATTTCACTGGTGTCATTTGTAATTTATCTTGTTTCATTTCTAATTTTTATTATTTTTTCTGTTCTTTCAAAGAACCACTCTTAGCTTCATTGATCTTTTGTTTTGTTGGTCTCTATCTCATTTGTTTACATTCTGATCTTTATTTTTGCTTCCTTCTACTAACTTTGCACCCTCCAGTGCTTCTATCCCCACAGAAATTCTACCAGATTTCTGTCCTTCTGACACATACTCTAAAATTAGTCAATCCATCTTCTCATATGACCCAGGTACTTTTTAAGCAGCTTCTTCTGCTCTGGGACTTGGGTCAGGTGAATTTGTGTGTGAACTCTTGAAGAACAGTCTCAGTTTCCTGCTGCCCTCCAGCTCTTCCAGATATAAGTTGTGCTGGTTTTCAAATCAGGTGTTATGGCAGCTCATCTTCCCCATGCAAGTGTCCAGGCTGGGGAGCTGGATGCTGGGCTTGTACCCCTCACTCCTCAGTTGGGATCTCTGCAGTTACGATGTTCCTTCTGCTTTTGGGTTCACTGCACTGGAGGTGTGGGGTCTGAAGTGTGGTGTGGGGTCTATCCATGTGTCTTGATGTAGTCTTTTCTTTATATCCGTAGTAGCAGAAAATCTGTTCTGCTTCAGTTTGTTCTCAGAGACTGTGCTATATGTAGTTGTAGTTTTGGGGCATCCATAGGAGGAGGTGAGTTCAGCATCTTCTTATTCTGCCATCTTTATCTCAAACATCTTGACTTTGCATTCTAAACTTTCCATGACATATTTTTTTTTCTGTTGATTCTTTTATTTCAAATTTTATATTTCCAAATTTCAACAGTTCTAATTTGTTTTCTCTTTGTTAAAAATATGGCATCTTGTTCTTTTGCTGTGGAGGAATATTTTTTCTTACTTCTAAGGATACCAGTTACATACATTCAATGTTTTCTTCTCCCTTCACTCTTTTGATTTCCTTTGAGGTTCTTTTGTTAGTTGATTTGGTGTTGGTTTTTCTTGTTGGAGTCTTACAGAACACCTGATCTGCCTCTTGAGAAATTTGTATGCAGGTCAGGAAGCAACAGTTAGAACTGGACATGGAACAACAGACTGGTTACAAATAGGAAAAGGAGTTTGTATAGGCTGTATATAGTCACCCTGTTTATTTAACTTATATGCAGATTACATCATGAGAAACGCTGGACTGGAAGAAACACAAGCTGGAATCAAGATTGCTGGGAGAAGTATCAATAACCTCAGATATGCAGATGACACCACCCTTATGGCAGAAAGTGAAAAGGAACTAAAAAGCCTCTTGATGAAAGTGAAAGTGGAGAGTGAAAAAGTTGGCTTAAAGCTCAACATTCAGAAAATGAAGATCATGGCATCTGGTCCAACCACTTCATGGGGAATAGATGGGGAAACAGTGGAAACAGTGTCAGACTTTATTTTTCTGGGCTCCAAAATCACTGCAGATGGTGACTGCAGCCATGAAATTAAAAGACGCTTACTCCTTGGAAGGAAGGTTATGACCAACCTAGATAGCATATTCAAGAGCAGAGACATTACTTTGCCAACAAAGATTCATCTAGTCAAGGCTATGGTTTTTCCTGTGGTCATGTATGGATGTGAGAGTTGGACTGTGAAGAAGGCTGAGCACTGAAGAATTGATGCTTTTGAACTGTGGTGTTGGAGAAGACTCTTGAGAGCCCCTTGGACTGCAAGGAGATCCAACTGGTCCATTCTGAAGGAGATCAGTCCTGGGATTTCTTTGGAAGGAATGATGCTAAAGCTAAAACTCCAGTACTTTGGCCACCTCATGCGAAGAGTTGACTCATTGGAAAAGACTCTGATGCTGGGAGGGATTGGGGGCAGGAGGAGAAGGGGATGACAGAGGATGAGATGGCTGGATGGCATCACTGACTCGATGGACATGAGTCTGAGTGAACTCCAGGAGTTGGTGATGGACCGGGAGGCCTGGCGTGCTGTGATTCATGGGGTTGCAAAGAGTCGGATAAGACTGAGCGACTGATCTGATCTGATCTGATACTTGAGAATATTGCATGCATACGTGCTAAGTCACTTCAGTAATGTCCAACCCTTTGTAATCCTATGGACCATAGCCCGTCAGGCTCCTTTGTCCACAGGATTCTCCAGGCAAGAATACTGGAGTGGGTTGCCGTTTCCTAATCTGGGGGATCTTCTCAACCAAGGGATCGAACCCACGGCTCTTATGCCTCCTGCATTGACAGACAGGTTCTTTACTGCTAGCACCACCTGAAGCAAATTGGTTGCTTTTTCTCAGGGAGAGGCTGCTGCTGCTGCTGCAATGCTTCAGTCGTGTCTGACTCTGTGCGACCCCATAGACAGCAGCCACCAGGCTCCCCCGTACCTGGGATTCTCCAAGCAAGAACACTGGAGTGGGTTGCCATTTCCTTCTGCGATGCATGAAAGTGAAGTCGCTCAGTCGTGTCTGACTCTTAGTGACGCCATGGACTGCAGCCTACCAGGCTCTTCCGTCCATGGGATTTTCCAGGCAAGAGTACTGGTCTCTGCAGGGAGAGGCAAAGGCAAAGTGAAGTCGCTCAGTCGTGTCCGACTCTTTGCGACCCCGTGGACTGTAGCCCACCATGCTCCTCTGTCCATGGGATTCTCCAGGCAAGAATACTGGAGTGGGTTGCCATTTCCTTCTCCAGGGAATCTTCCCAACCCAGGGATCGAACCCAGGTCTCCCGCATTGCAGGCAGATGCTTTAACTCTGAGCCACCAGGGAAGCCCGAGTAGTGTGCCATTGCCTTCTCCGCAGGGAGAGGCAGTGCTTGTCAAATATGATGCAGGAAAATCCTGTATACAAGTGTAGTTTCTAAGTGTCAGTATCACTTAGTATCTGTAAATACTGAATGTCAGTATTTAGAGCTCTTTTCTTTGAATGTATTCTGTTTCCCCAGATAGAACTCGCCAGTTTCCTGCTTGGGTGGGTGGTGCTGGGAGGGGTGTCTCCCTGAGTTGCCAGTGTTTGTAGAGGCCAGAGAGATGGGGCACCTAGACCTCACTCTTCTTTATGTGGACTTTCATTCACACCCCTGTTTTTTGATGTGTGCCTTTCCCTACAACCCACTTTGATCCTGGAGCAGGGCTGTCTCCAGATTTTTTTTCTTTGTGAAATAAGCCTCTAGTTTCCTGCCAAGGTGGGAGAAGGAACTTGAGAATTTAACCACTTTCTTAACAGACTTTAAATGAATCCTCCTGTTTTCAGCTCGGGTCCTTTGGCCCCTTGTTTTAGTGCCTTTGATTTCTGAGTCTTTCCAGGGATCCGAGGGCTGACCTGGCTGGCTTCTTATTTCCCTTCTGCAGGCCCTTGCTGCTCTACTTTATCAGCTCTGATCATTTCATTTGATGCTTTCTCGCCTGCAAATATTGGCTGATGTCTCTTTTTCACTGTGGATTCTTTCCCTTCTTTCCTTTTGGAGATCACGTTACACACATTTTAAGTAGGATATTAGGAAGGAACAGAGATAAACACATGTGCTCAATCTACCACATTTAACCATCTTAATGAGAGCTAATAGAAGAAGTGAAAGTAGCTCAATCACGTCTGACTCTCTGTGACCCCATGGACATAGTCCATGGAATTCTCCAGGACAGAATACTGGAGTGGGTAGCCGTTCCCTTCTCCAGGAGATCTTCCCAACTCAGGGACTGAATCTAGGTCTCCCTCAGGGTCCTCTCTCTCTTCTCCCAGAGTCTTTACCAGCTGAGGCACTTGAGAGCTTATAGAGTACACTTTAATTTTCCTTGCTGTCTTTGCTACACAGAAGGATATAAATTGCAGTGTGTGAGACAGTCTTTGGAGAAAATGTGTATGGTCATTTGTACCCGTACTAAGTGTTCCTTGACCACTATTCTTAAAAAAATTTGTATTTGTCTTTTGTAAGTATTGCTTTCATTAATTAAATCAACATTATTGTGCATATTCTATGTGCTTGATGCTAGGTATAAGGAATGAGCCAGATAACATCCTGCTCTCTTGAAATTTTCTGTTTTCTTCTTTGGGCTTTCACATATTATGTTACCAAATCAGGTTCAGATGCTCACTGCTCAAAAATCAATACTCACAAATGCTGGTAGAAAGGAAAATTTCTTTTAATCAGAATGCCGGCAACCTGGGGAGACGGTGGACTCAGAGTCCTCCCACAACCATCTCCGAAGATTGTGCTCAGCCATAAAAGATTTTAAAGGGAAAAAGGAAAGTAATCTCAGTTAATCATGGAGACAGGAGGTCAGAGTCCTCACCATCCCCCATGGTGTGCAGCCTTGTCGACTTCTCGTGAGGTTTTTTTGTGTGTGTGTGTGAGTTTTCTTTAGGTGCTCTCTTGGTTACATAGTTTGTTTGCAAGATGGGAAGCTAAGGAAGAGATCTGGTCATCTGCTAATTACTTAGTCTTCATTTCTTTTTCTTTGATCTATGGGAAAGAACTAATAGATTAGGTAAGATTGTGTGATCAAAAGATTTGAAAATTGTGCTGGGGCTGGAAATGAGTAGAGCATCAGGCTGCCTCGTCTAAAATTAGCAACAAGACAAGAGACCTCCTGTAGAAAGCTCTTTACTGCCAAATGCCGCTTACGATTTTTGTCCATATTCTTGCCTGTTTCTTGTAATTTGTCCCTTCTAATGTGTTGTGAGCTTGGCAAATACGGCAATCAAATAGTAGGCTAGTATATGAAGGAAGAATAAATTGATTCTTAGCATGGCCTACAAGGTTCTGGAAGGTATACAAAGTGTAAACTTTGTATCATCAACTTATGGGTCCTTTCTTTTCTGTTCTTTTCCCTTCTTCCCTTCCTTCTTCCTTTCCTCCTTTCTCCCTACTTTGGATCCATCGTTATATTTTTAATAGTTAAAATAGGCAAAAAAGGGGCACCTGGGTATAAATATTGTTTAGGATCAAAGCATTTTAAAGCTGGAAGATACCTTTGAAGGCACACCATAAAATCTTTTCATTTCATAGTTACAGTAGTTCATCCCTGGGGAGGTAAAAAGAATTGCTCAAGGTCACACAGTTAGTGATTGCCTGAAGCCAAGGCTGGAACCAGATCCCTGTGGACTGTGCCAAGAAACCTTCAGATTTATAATCTTAAGAAGAGCTCATGGAAAATTAGCTGCCAGTTCAGGTAATGGGAAATGACACCAGAGATGAGGCACCCTCTTCTGAAGGAAGTGGATCTCATTAGAATACAGGCATCTTCAGCCTGAGTCAACCCAAGGCTGGAGCAGGAAAAGCTATAATATCTGTACCCCTCTTATGTGTAATGTAATTACATTTTCACTTCAGCTTAACTGGAGAAAGAGCCTGAATTTACACTGCACACAATTTTTACATGTTTTCTGCTGATCACTGCTTAACAAGGTATTTCACAAGAGAGGTTTGTTAGCTTTAATAGCCCTTAAATTACTTATGGCAATTACCTGCATCACTTTCAACTCCATGGAGGTTATTAAAATACTCTCATGGCAACTGTAAAGAAATATGAAAATAGGTAAAGATGAAATTATGCCCTTTCCCTGAAGACATTTGCTTGGAATGTATTTGCATTGCTTTTATACAGGGGGATGCACTTAGTTGAAGATAAATATTCTAACCACTGAGCTTTACTCAACCTAAAAGCAAGCATATGTCTCTTGAAGAATTTTTTTCTCCTCCTTTCAGGTTTATTCCAGTGCTACCCTCTCATGGTAACTGGAAAATATTTTGGTTGAGATTTAGTGAGCGTTTGCTAAAACTCTAACGTATGTCAGGCAATGTCATATATGCTGTTTTATTTGAATTCAAAGAACTCCTGAGAGTTATGTGATATTATATCTATCTCAGAGATAAGGAAACGTAGATTCATAGAAGCAAAGGAAAATTCACAAAATCACATAGCCAATAAGTGTAACAGATGGGATTAAAATCCACTCTTAATTCCTGCAAGAACTGTATTGTATCACAAATGTTGATCAGTCACTGTGTTGTGTCTGACGCTTTGCGACACCTTGGACTATAGCTCGCTAGACTCTTCTACCCAAGGGATTTCCCGGGCAAGAATACTGGAGTGGGTTGCCATTTCCTTCTCCAGGAGATGTTCCTTACCCAGAGATTGAACCCATGTCTCCTGCACTGGCAGGTAGATTCTTTACCACTGAGCCACCAGGGAAGCCCTTAGATCGGTTTTATGGAGGTATAATTTACATATAACAAAACATACCCATTTCAGTCTACATATCACAACTACCACCTATTAATTAGATAGCTTTACCTATAAGCGGAGCGCTTATTCTTTTTTAAATTTGTTTTTTTTATCTTATTTTTGACTGTACTGGTTCTTCGTTGCTATGTGTGGGTTTTCTCTAGTGTGGTGAGAGGGGGCTACTTTCTAGCTGTGGTGTGCGGGCTTCTCATTGTGGTGGTTTCTCTTGTTGCAAAGCCCAGGCTCTGGAGTGTGTGGGCTCAGTAGTTGCGGCGGGGTTCAGTAGTTGTGGCACATGGATTTAGTTGCCCTTCCTGCATGTGAAATCCTCCCACACTGGGGATTAAATCCATGCCCCCTGCATTGGCAGATGGATTCTTAACCACTGTACCAGCAGGGATATTCAGCAGAGCGCTTTTTGTGGGGTTGTTTGCAGGATTCGGGGGAGGTTTTATTGGCCCTATCCAATCCCTGAAATTTCTTGTATTCTTGTAGGCTAAAGTGCTTTCTGGGATTCTTTTATGGAAATCAAAATTCAAACCTGGTTAAAGTCTCTAACCCCTAATGCCTGGCTACTCGAGGTGTGGTCCATGGAATAGCAGCATTATTATCCCCTGGAACACATCAGCAAAGTAGAATCTCAGGCTCCATCCCAGACTTACTGAGTCAGAACCCACATTTTATAACAAGATCCTTGGCCAATGTATATGCACTGCTCTAAAAAAAGATTTTGAGAAGCACTGCTCTAATATGAGGGAGTTTGCCAAGAGACTCGGAGAAGGCAATGGCAACCCACTCCAGTACTCTTGCCTGGCAAATCCCATGGATGGAGGAGCCTCGTAGGCTGCAGTCATGGGGTCGCTAAGAGTCGGACATGACTGAGCGACTTTACTTTCACTTTTCACTTTCATGCATTGGAGAAGGAAATGTCAACCCACTCCAGTGTTCTTGCCTGGAGAATTCCAGGGACGGGAGAGCCTAGTGGGCTGCCATCTATGGGGTCGCACAGAGTCGGATGTGCGGACTTAGCAGCTGCAGCAGCAGCAGCAGCCAAGAGACTTCTTTACTCTTTGAAAGTGAAAGAAAGTGTTAATCACTCAGTCCTGTCCGACGCCTTGAGACCCCTTGGACTGTAGCCCTCCAGGGGATTACCTGATACAGGGACTGAGCCCAGGTCTTCTGCATTGCAGGCAGATTCTTTACTATCTGAGCCATCAGGGAAAGTATTGATCATTTGGAGAAATGGGTAAGAGGAAGAGAATGAAGCAAATGGACTCAGCAGAGGTAGGCAATCCTCCTGTATAGGAAGACTTTGCACATGGATCCCATCTCCATTTCCATCTTGTGTAGGACTCACTTCAGATAACTAACACAGGAGGGAAATAGCTCATTTACACACTAGGATTATTATTTTTTTCAATGCCATTGTGACTTTTCTTAGAAATGGTCCACAGCATTTTCATGTGAAATGGATGGGTGTGTTTATTCTCTCTGCAGTAAAGAAAACCTTCACAAATCATGCCTTCATCACTTTAATTTTTCATCCTTTTCTTTCTCTGAGCTCCCATCTCTATCTTTGAGATATTTCTGAGCATCATAATCCAAGAATCTCATAGTAGCTTTTAACTCAAAATTGCTAAGTCCAAACACATCCCCTTCTCCTTCCCTTCTTCAGCAGAGCTGATTTTACCAGTGGGCAGTGGTGACAGTGATTTATTAATCCAGTCAATCATCCACAAGGAGTTATTATACAGCTGCTATGAGTCACTGTTAATGGTCCTGTTTTTAAGGTCCAGCATGCTAAGAGAGCAGATGAATGTGTCAACACAGAATTAGACTGCAGTGTGTGAGCTGTTATATTAGGCTGTACTGTCAGTTCAGCATTCATCAGCCACAGGTGGCTACTGAGCACTTGAAATGTGGCCAGTCTGGATTGATTTGTGTCCTAAGAGTAGAAGATACTCTGTGTTGCACAATGAAAAAATAGAATGAAAATATCTCATTAATATTTTAAAAATGTTGATTCCAGGTTGAACTGATACTATTCCCTGGTGGCTAAGGTGGTAAAGAATCCACCTGCAATGCTGGAGACCTGGGTTCAATCCCTGGGTTGGGAAGATCCCCTGGAGAAGGGAATGGTTACCCACTCCAGTATTCTTGCCTGGAGAATTCCATGGACAGAGGAGCCTGGTGGGCTACAGTCAGTCCATGGGGTCACAAACAGTCAGACACGACTGAGTGACTTTCCCTAGATACATATATTGAGATATATGGGTAAGACATGTGGCTCAGCTGGTAAAGAACCTGCCTGCTAACACAGGAGATGCAAGAGATGTGGGTTTGATCCCTGGGTCAGGAACAATCCATTGGAGAAGGAAATGACAACCCGCTCCAGTATTCTTGCCTAGAAAATCCCATGGACAGAGGAGCCTGGTGAGCTACAATTCATGGGGTCCTAAAGAGTCAGACACAACTCAGTTTGGGTGTGCCCGCACACCTGTAAACATACACACACACACACACACACACACATTTAGATTTATGTGTTTAGTTGCTAAGTCGTGTCTGACTCTCTGTGACACCATGGACTGTAGCCCGCCAGGCTCCTCTGTCTATGGGATTTCCCAGGCAAGAATACTGGAGTGGGTTTCCATTTCCTTCTTCAAGCCTATAGCACCAGGTATTCCCAGGTGGTCTCCCATCCAAGTATTAATCAGGCCCGACCCTTCTTAGCTTCTGAGATCAGATGCCATCTGGCATGTTCAGGGTGGTATGGCCATAGTTACATATATATATCGGGTTGAATAAAATGTACTATTAAAATTAGGTTCACTTGATTCCTTTTAGTTTTTTTTTTTTTTAATGCAGTGATTAAAAATGTAAAATTACATGTGTGTCTAGTATTGTATTTCTGTTGGGCAGTGCTCCATTCCAGGTTCTGAGTTTAGGGGAACTACAGAGTAAGGGTTCAGGAAAGTGCAGGGAAGGGCAGTAGGCGTTTTCCAGGTAAAGAGGAGAAAAGGCTGTGGTGTTAGTGACTTAGGAAAACAGGCAAATTGAAATTAAAGGAAATTAACAGAACCACTGTTTTTCTGTTACCAGCAATCGTATCACAGCAGAAGACCGGAAGCTTCGTGCTATGACCAGTCAGAGGACAAGAGTTATCTCCTGCTATAGTTGTGTGTTATATTATGGAGCCCTGGGTCCTGCTCACTTGGCTGTTTTACCGCAGGGCTTCCTGGAGAGTCACCCTTACTTTCCTACTCTTTCTTGTAATAGAGCCCTTGCTTCTACTTGCAGGCTGCAGTGTGAGAGAGTGAAGTAAAATTCATTTCCAGCTCCAGATGAAGGGCTAAGGATAGTCCAAGATTTGTATGTGGTGTTCTGTTGTCTCTGCTAAACAGTGAACTAAAATAAATTATAATCAAAGGGACACAGGCCAAAGTTGCTGTTTCCTGAGACTTTGGGGAGGGAGTGGAAGAAGCTGGGATTTCTGTCCATCTTTTTTTCCCTTAGATAGAAGCTGGTCCTTGAGATCCCAGGTTTATGGTGTGGGTGAGAGTTTTGAGGTGTGGAGCATTTATATTCCCTGGAGAAGGAAATGGCAACCCACTCCAGTATTCTTGCCTGGGTAGTTCCATGTACATTTAAATTACCTGGAAAACTTCTTTTCCAAATCCTAGCAATGAGGACTGTGGGATCCCAGAGTCAATCTCTCAGTGAAGCAGCAGCTGCCCTGTCTGTTGCCTGTGGGTCTATCGCCTGTTTTGGGAAACACAGTGCTCATGGGAGGTCCTAGAACTACAAAAGATGAAAGGATAAGCCAGGAGCTAGACATCTAGGTAACATTCCAATCGAGGTACTCTGGATTTATCTTTCAGCTTGGAGAGAGAACCTTTAGGTGAGAGGGATTCCCAGGTGGCCCAGTGGTAAGGAATCATCCGCTGTCCAATGCAAGAGATGCAGGAGATGCAGGTTTGATCCCTAAGTTGGGAAGATCCCCTGGAGGAGGAAATGGCAACCCACTCCAGTATTCTTGCCTGGGAAATCCCTTAGAAAGAGGAGCCTGGTGGGCTACGGTCCATGGAGTCACAGAGAATGAGTCACTACTGAGTACACACGCATAGCTGAGCAGTGTTTAGGTGATAATAAGTTAATAAGTTGAAATTTTACCTGAAGACTCAGTGCTGTCTCTGGACAAATGTGAAGTTTATTCAGTAAACATCTCTCAAATTATTTCTCTATGCCAGGCATGGAGGCATAAGAGGAAAGGAAGGAAAACACTCTAACCTTGTGAGATGGATATTTTTGTCCCTGTTTTATGAATGAGAAGCCTGAGGTTCAATGCCTGGCCCCAGATGGCCTGAAACCCAAGTCACTAACCAGGGGTTCATGGTTTTATCCTCTCCAAGGCCATGGAGCCTCTCTGACCTTCTCTGCTTGTTCTCTCCATTTCCACTCTGTTGAGGCCCCAAGGTAAGTACACCCCAGGTCCAAAAGGACAGGGATCCAGGGAAGCAACTAAGACAGACTCTAAGCTCCCTTTCTTCACAGTATATGTTTTGAGGGGTGAAGGATGGGGGTCAAATTTTGGATAAGCGGGCTTAGTTAAACCTGCCAAGTGTCCCTCTCACTCAGGACTCAGCTGCTTTTTTAAGTGAAGCGAGTGGAGACAGCTGACAACAGAATTCTTGTATTTTCTTCTTTCTTCTGTGACTTGGTATCTATGAGACTTTCATAAATATATTTAGGATACAAAGTAAGCTTTCCTCTGATTTATCATCTCACACCCCATTATCTCTACCCCCAGGCCAAACAGAGCACCTGGAAATCACACAGTTCTGCTGAGCTCTGGCTTCCAGGTGTCTGAATCCAAGGCTGAGAACTCAGATTTGAATGTTCAGGAACTCAACTGCCAAAATATCAGACATATAAGTGGAAAAAGTTTATCCCTTTTGGGCTGATAAATATTTGTCAGGTATGTAAGATATTTTTGTTGAAACCAATCTGGTAAGCCTCTCTCTCCTCTCTATTCCTTCAGACATGCCAGGGTTTAATGTCTGTCTAAAGACCTGTCCTGGACTAAATGCCTGTTGTTTAAGCCACTGCCTCTCCTGTTTTGTTCTAGAAGCCTGGGATGATTGAGGTAAGACTCCAGTGGCTTGTCAAAGGGAGGATTCAATCAGACACTGCGTCAGAGAGAAGCAGCAGATGAGCTGAACTTGAGAAATCTTCCAGCCTTTTGCTTGACAGATGTGGAAACTGATGCCACGAGAGGGGACCTGGCAGGGCGCCATCCATGGGGTAAGTGAGGCCAGGCTGGGAACTAGGATCCTGGACGGCTTGTCCAGTTCTCTCTCAGGGAAGAGAAACAAGGGCTGCCTTCCAAGAGGTGACATCAGATAGGAAGCAAAAAAACATGAAAATCCCATGGTTCCTTTCACCAGAGAAACCTCAGTGCTTTCTCAGAGCTGGGATGCTGAGATGTTTAGAAGTGCCCACACAGCCCTGGTGTTGACTTAGTATTCAGCTCACGTTCCACTGTGGACAGGTTTTGTTGCCTCTGAGGAGGCTCTGAGTTTCTCTGTACCTCCCTCTCCTTGTCAGTGGAGGAGGGCCTGTTGGAGTTGCTGGATTAATCAGGGAAGGTGTGGAGAGATGTCAAGACACCCTCCGGAGAATCCAGATCAATACCATGCATGAAAACAAAGCCGGCTTTGAAGCCCTGAGTTCACAAAAGAAAGTTTCTTTGCTTCTAAGACAAATTAGAACAATACAAAGATGGTTAAAACTAGTTCAGGAGGTTTTTCTTTTTTTCCCTCAGAAAGTTTTGGCATTGAGGAGAGATTTTCCCATTCTACACCTGGGCATGTTTGTATCTGTATGCTATGCTAAATCACTTCAGTCGTGTCCGACTCTGTGCGACCCCATGGACGGCAGCCCACCAGGCTCCCCCATCCCTGGGATTCTCCAGGCAAGAACACTGGAGTGGGTTGACATTTCCTTCTCCAATGCATGAAAGTGAAAAGTGAAAGTGAAGTCGCTCAGTCGTGTCTGACTCTTAGCGACCCCATGGACTGCAGCCTACCAGGCTCCTCCATCCATGGGATTTTCCAGGCAAGAATACTGGAGTGGGGTGCTATTGCCTTCTCCGTTGTATCTGTATAAGGAGGAAAAAATGTGAAGTCAATGAGTGTGCTTTTTGTTGGTTAATTGTTAATCTATAAACTTCCTCTTACCCTCTGTCCTGGCACCCAGGACTCATGCTTCTGACTGCTTACTGCTGCCGAAATGAGCGCACTCTTCTTGACCATGGGCTCTTATTCCGGAACTTTCCTCCTTTCACCCAAAATTGTATGTGCCATGTCCACCTATCCTCACCCCTACTCTTTGAAGCCTTGGTCACAAGGCTGGGGAGGGTGGTGCTGTGGGTAAAGAACCTGCTTGCCAGTGCAGGAGACGTGGCTTCAATCCCTGGGTCAGGAAGATCAGCTGAAGGAGGAAATGGCAACCCCCTCCAGTATTCTCGCCTGGAGAATCCCATGGACAGTGAAGCTTGGTGTCCATGGGGTGGGGGTTGCAAGAGTTGGACATGACTTAGTGACTAAACCAACCACCACCACCAAGTCTTAAAGACTAGTCGTCAACAGTTCGACTAGTGGCAGCCACTGGAGAAGAATCAATGCTTTGCCTTTTACTCCTTTCAGGGCCTGCATGAGTGCTGGACCCAACTGTCTAGGGAGCAGACGCTGAGGGGACCTGTCAATTGCCCAAAATTGGTACCTAGAGGCCAAAAAATGAGGATGAAGGGGTACCAAATAACCCACATTCTAAAGAGAGAAGCCCAAAGTGCACCCCACTCCTAGCCTCGCCTTCCTGAGAGGTGGCAGCTGTCTGGGTGACATTCTTCATTCTCCACTCGGTGGGAAGTTCATTGCTCTGGGAGGAGAGAACGCAAGGAGGGAGAGCTAGCAGTGTTGAGAGCCTCAGGGCATGAGGGCCCCTAGGAGAGTGCTTCCTTGCCCTCCCTGTTGGGGAAAGGAGACAGTGTATCTCTCCTCTCTCCAGTGGAGGTGAAGTGGGGAGCTGGGTGAAGGCAAGTCTCCAAGTACATCACCTGTGAAGATTTTGGGTGACCTGCAAGAAGAGACAGACAGCTTTTCATTTTCTGGAAGGACGCTCCTTACTGATCTGGTCTGGCCATGTTTTGGGGGGTTGAGCATGGTTATGGAAACAGCCTGCATTCATGTTTCTCTTTGGGCAACGATGTGAGTTTCCTGTGGGTAAAGGAAACTGAACAGAAGTAATCCACAAGACCCCAAGCCAAGGCTGCCAGAGATCCTGGCAGAAACTCTCCTTGGGTCCACTTCTGCTGTTGGTCCCTGGGAGGCAGGGGTGGAGGTAGATGGATGGTGGGGAGCTGTTGAAGCCCACCCTCCCACAAGGCACTATGCCCAGGGCGTCTTGAGAGCACTCTCCAAAGAGCCCTGCTGGGTCCCTAAGGAAGAGCCAGCACTTGACTTCCTGCCAAGGGGTCAGTTTGTGCTTTCTAAGAAAGCTGCTAATGGAGAGAGGGCTCTGAGAATGGCAGTTGAGTAGAGGGACATTGCGCTCTGATCTTTACCTCCTCCCATGCCCTGCAGAGTGAGGGGGAAGGAGGCACCCAAGCTAGACAAGGTCTTCCTCTGTTTCCTCTGCTCCAGGAGTCAGGGGCCTTAACTTAGTGAAAAGATGGGATAGGAGAATATGAGAAGAGTTTAAAACTGGCCCAGGTAAGTTTTAATAACCAGAAGTGTCCTCAAAGTTATGAGTTATGTTCAAACTCTCATTAAGAGCTCTGCTTTCCAGCAGGGAAGGATAAAGTAGTTAAGAAATAAAGCAATTTGCATTTTCTGCCCCATTGAGAATTCAAAAAACTAAGATCATGGCATCCAGTCCCATCACTTCATGGCAAATAGACGAGGAAAAAGTGTGAACAGTGACAGATTTTATTTTCTTGGGCTCCAAAATCACTGCCATGAAATTAAAAGACACTTGCTTTTTGTAAGGAAAGCTATGGCAAACCTAGACAGTGTATTAAAAAGCAGAGACAGTACTTTGTCGACGAAGGTCCGTCTAGTCAAAGTTATGGTTTTTCCAGTAGTCATATGTGGATGTGAGAGTTGGACCATGAAGAAAGCTGAGCGCTGAAAAAACTTTGGAACTGTGGTGTTGGAGAAGACTCTTGAGAGTCCCTTGGACTGCAAGGAGATCAAACCAGTCAATCCTAAAGGAAATCAACTCTGAATATTCATTGAAAGGACTGATGCTGAATCTTAAACATTAGTGAAATTTGCTCAGTCGGGTCCAACTCTTTGCGACCCTATGGACTATACAGACCATGGAGTTCTCCAGGCCAGAATACTGGAGTGGGTAGCCTTTCCCTTCTCCGGGGGATCTTCTCATCCCAGGGATTGAACCCAGGTATCCCATATTGCAGGCAGATTCTTTACCAGCTGAGCCACAAGGGAAGCCAAAGTATACTGGAGTGGGTGGCCTATCCCTTCTCCAGCGGATCTTCCCAACCCAGGAATCGATCTGGGGTCTCCTGCATTGCAGGTGGATTCTTTACCAACTGAGCTATTAGGGAAGCTAAAGCTCTAATACTTTGGTCACTTGGTGCAAAGAGCTGACTCATTGGAAAAGACCCTGGTGCTGGGAAAGATTGAGGGCAGGAGGAGAAGGGGGTGGTAGGGGATGAGATAGTTGGATGGCATCACCGACTCAATGGACATAAGTTTGAGCAAATTCCAGGAGATTGTGGAAGACATGGAAGCCTGGAGTGCTGCAGTCCATGGGGTGGCAAAGAGTTGGAGATGACTTAGTGACTGAACAACCACAATTCCTGTTGAGCTGTGACACCTTAGTGAACTGCTTGTAATGAGAATGAAAGACAAGATGGCAAGAGCACCTTGGGGATTCATTTCACTGCCGACATGCCTGTGTCCTGTGTCTTTTCCTACTGAAGCATTGGGCTTATCCCAGAAACTTAGTATGATGAGCAGTCCATCAGAAATGGGTTCCAGCATGGGACATCCGGGGTCCCCATAATAATCTTGTTCCCGACATGTCTTTGGCAGCAGCAAGAGGAATCTGAAGAGACAAACTCTGAGGTCCCAGGAATCCTCAGAAATGACCACAGGGGGAGGTACTGCTCTGAAGGCTGCTGGCCAGGACAGGTGTGAGGTCAGTGGAAGCCTCCAGATTCCTGCCTGGGGATCAGCAGGTAGCCTTCCGAGTTGCCTGGTCCTGATCTGAGCACCTGTGTTGTTTTGCAGTCTTCCAGAAGCATGGCACTTTCGATTGATCTGGCTGAGAAGACTCCCTCAGGATCCACCTAACCACCTGCAGCCTGAGTGGGCACCACCTCTGGCTCCTTTGCAAAGAAAAACCTCTGTTTTGGGATTGCAGCCCCAGGGACCTGCTGAACAGATTAACCTGCAAGTTGTTAGGCGAGTTCAGGCCACAAGGTGGCAGCAGAGGACTAGCTTGGTCATATGCACTTGCTCGCTGACTTGGGAGGCCTGGTTGGGGCAGGTGCTTTCCTTCACACCAGGCGGTTGGAAAGGGAGGGGAGTGAGCCAGCATTTTAGAGGGTTGGGGGATCAGTACCAACAGATGCAGAAAGATTCCAGGAGGGTGTTAAGATGAAACTTAAAAGAATACAAAATCATGTATTGAGTATTTACTGTGAGCTGGGTAATCTGCTTAACACAACATAAACTATATGTTCCATTTCTTGGAATAACCTTATTATCCCTTTTTGATGTATGAGGAAACAGAGGCTCAGATTAATTAAATTACTCACCCAGGCTCACATAGTTATAGGTGATGGAGCCAGGAATGAAAATCAGGTCTGCCTGCCTTGAAAGCCTGAGTTCTGAACCTGTGTTCCACAGAGCAAGTGTCAGTGTAGACCTGTGGTTCTCAAAGTGTGGTCCTGGGACTCTGGTGTTGGGGTGACTTGATAGGAATGCAAATTCTCAGGCCCTGCCCAAGGTCTGCTGAATCAGAGACTCTGGGGTCGGAGCTGAGCAATCTCTGGTTTAAAAACCCTCGGAGGGAGTCTTTTTTCTTTTCTTTTTTTTTTTTAACAAAAGAAAAACAAACAGAAATGTATTATCATGTATACTTCCCTGGTGGCTCAGTGGTAAAGAACCCACCTGCCAATGCAGGAGATGTGGGTTCTATCCTTGGTCCAGGAAGATCCCAGAGAAGGAAATGGCAAGCTACTCCAGTACTCTTGTTAGGGAAATTTCATGGACAGAAGAATCTAGTGGGCTACAGTCCATGGGGTCGCAAAAGAGCCAAACACAACTTCGCAACTAAGCACACACGTATTTCATATACACTTTGATGCTGGCTCAAGTTTGGAAAGCAGTGCTATAGACAAGGGCTTCTCAGGTGGTGCTAGTGGTGAAGAACCCACCTGCCAATACAGGAGACTATAAGAAGCAGTTTCAATCCCTGGGCTGGGAAGATCCACTGGAGGAGGGCATGGCAACCCACTCCAGTATTCTTGCCTGGAGGATCCCATGGACAGAGGAGCCTGGCAGGCTACAGTCCACAGGGTTGAAAGAGTTGGACATGCCTGAAGCAACTTAGCATGCATGCACGTAAGGTATAGGCAATGGTCCAGGCTGCTTAAAATCTGGACAGCAACTTTGCCTTGGACATCACCTCTCCCTGCGCAGTCACTGCTCTGACCCCAGCTGGAATAGTCAATCCTGACTTTAGGTCAGCTGATCCCAAAGGGAAAGTTTTTTAGGGTTTGCCCCAATTCTGCCCCTGACTTGCCAATATCTTTCTCTCCCCTTTAGGTGTGGGGGGAAAAGTCTTCATGGAGCTTGGGACTTTTTTCTTCATGAGCATGACAAGCAGGCTACCTCTATCAAAGGCAGCCGGGTGAGACCAGACTAGAATTTAGAATCTCCTTATAAATAAAGTCTCAGCTTTAAGCATTAATGAAAGACTTGGGAGCTTTATGGCGCCATTCATTTCTGATCTTGCCAATTCAGTAGTCAGAGAGCATCTTCCATCTTCACCCCGCCACTAATTATGGAACTCTGCCCTGATGTGTGGGTAATTCAGGTTCTTAACAGAATCATTATTCATCTAAAAATATTACATAATATGTAAGACTGGAGGAAAAGACTCCAAATTGTTCTTATTTGTATTTCTACCTAAACATTTCTGGGTGAGTTCAACTTGTTTCTTGGTGCCTTTAATTTTTTTTTAACTTTGAAGTGCGTATAACTATTTATTTAGTAAGAGAAGAAAATAACAAATGCTGTCTTATAAACAAGTCTTTTAATCTGGGAGATGAACCCAGTGGAATGAAAGTTATGAGTCTGAAAATTCCTCATGGGGTTGATTTGACTACGAAAGAACCATTTGAAGTTTGTAAATAGTCATTTAAAGAAAAAAAAATCTCATTAATTTTCACTTTCTTCATTTAAATGTGATCATATCCATAGAAGATAGGTATCTTTCTTGTTGAGGCTACAAAAGAATGTTAAAGAATGAGACAGTGTTTAGGAGAACAGATTGTCTCCATGGAGCTTGAACTACCTTTACATTCTCATTTACATGCCAGCTGTTGATATGCTTATTATACATTTTTCTTATATATCCACTTGTTAGATGATAGGTGGTTGCCCTCTGCCTTAACACCTATCTCTAGCCTTGAAATCAGATTGTGTGCATATGAGTATACCAATTAAGCTCAAATTGTTTGTGAATGTTCATCCAGATCCTCTCTCCAGGCTGAATTCCAGACATCTGATAGATTGGATGTCTGTTCTTATAGGATTGAAGCAGCAGGATGTATGGAAATGACCACCTCTCAGAATATGGGCTTCTGTTGTGTCCGACTTCTCTGTGCTTACTTGTGTCCGACTCTGTGATCCTTTGAGCGGTAGTCCACCAGGCTCCGCTGTCCATGGAATTTTCCAGGCAAGAATACTGGAGTGGGTTGCCATTTCCTACTCCAGGGGATCTCCCAGGGTTTGAACCTGCATCTCTTGCATTGGCAGGAGGACTCTTTACCACTGTGCCACCTGGGAAGCTTCTGGACATTTCAAAATTGTTTTAAAGGCCAAACAGCCTTAGTGAAGTATAGATAACTCAGATTCCTTGTTATCAAAGGACACTCCCTCTGATGTCCAGAAACCAAGGCCTGTCCCTCCTCATAGGCAGGCTGCTTTCCAGACTCCATCAGATTTTTGGTAAGCCTTGGAAGATAGAGGCCACAGCAGTAGCAGCTGCCACACTTGCCAGCTGACCCACATGAAGTGAGCCTCTGAGTGCCAGTTGTAGCGCCTGGAGCATGGAAGAGACTCAATAGACAGTGCAAGAGATGGTGAATGAGTGCATAAATTGGTGAGTGAAAGGAGAAAGCCAGGAAAGAATGAGGGAAAAATGGAGGTAAGAGCAGAGAGACAGAAGGAAGGGAGGATACAATTCAGACTCATGAGGAGGGTGGTTCTTACTACCAGCTCTCATTGGAGGCTCTTCCAAGTACAAATAAATGGCTTAATCCACTCTAAACCACTTTGTCTTTCAAGATTCTTAGGGCCATAGAGTTTGCTTCTTAGCAAGCTAAGATTGAGAAACTGTAATGTGGAGTTTCTGCTCAGCGAGAGCAATATGATGTTTTTAAAAAATGTCTTAATAGAGCTATGAAAATGTCAGCACAGTCACAAATGCTTCCTCTCATTCACTCACATGGGAGATACAGTTTATAAAGTATGTATACTCTGTTTTCATTTTACCCTTTTGAGAAATTTCTTAAGGTAGACAGAATGGATATTGCTAACTTTGTAAACTAGTAAATAGAAGGACATGAAAATCAAAATACTTATCACAAGATTCCATGGCTATTAAATGGAGGTCGTTGGAAATAAAATAAAAAACCTCTAAAGTCATTTCTGGGACTCTGTGTTAAAGTTTAAAATTAGAGCAAGATTTATAAATCAGTCATTACTATTCTTTCATAGACTCCATAAGTGATAACAAGTTGGTCAGGTACTCAAAGTCCATGGTTCCATAACATCTACTTTAGAAACTGGCTCTGCCCTCACTTGTTCAGCAAGTTGATTACATTTGGAGAGTGTTGTGGTGAGGGAAATTGTCTGCATCCTTGAAAGCAGCTTTAGGCAAGTGGGGAATAAACCATTTCTTAAGATAATGATTTGTAGAATCTCACTCTGTGCTCTGTGCTGTGCTTAGTCGCTGAGTCGTGTCCAACTCTTTGCGACTCCATAGACTGTAGCCCGCCAGGCTTCTCTGTCCATGAGGATTCTCCAGGCAAGAATACTGGTGTGGGTTGCCATTTCCTCCTCCAGGGCTCTTCCCAACCCAGGATCGAACCCAGGTCGCCCCCACTGCAGGCAGATTCTATACTGTCTGAACAACCAGGGAAGCTAGTGATATTGCAAAGCATTATATTAGTGGTATTGCCTGAGAATTAATGGTGAATTAGGAGCTGATGACCTATGGTATTATTCAATCACCATGTCTGACTCTGCCCACAAAACAACTCTTTATGACACCATGGACTGCAGTACACCAGGCTTCCCTGTCCTTCACTATCTCCCGGAGTTTACTCAAGCTCATATCTATTGAGTTGGTGATGCCATCCAACTATCTCATCCTGTCATTCCCTTCTCCTCCTGCCCTCAATCTTTCTCAGCATCGGAGTCTTTTCCAATGAGTCATCTCTTCACATCAGGTGGCCAAAGTATTGAAGATTCAACTTGAGCATCAGTCCTTCCAATAAATAGTTAGGGTTGGTTTCCTTTAGGATTGACTGGTTTGGTCTCTTTTTTTTTGTCCAAGGGACTTTCAAGAGTCTTCTCTAGCACCACAGTTCATTGTATAGCCTTGGGCTATTAACTGCTGTCTTCATTACTTTCATGGGAAGGTCTTGAGCTCTTGTCTTTCTGAATGGTATTAGGAAATTGTTTAAGAGAAATAAATGCTCTATTTTGCAGGTGGAGGTCAGAATAATTTCAACAAAACTAGATATTGTGTACCAACCTCTTCCTTGAAGAGCTCCTGGGTTGTGAATGTGTGTCTACTTACAAGATCATGTTCAAAGTTAGTCTCCAGTCCTTGGGAAACTTGGTGACAAAGAGGTGACCTCTTCAAACTTTGTCAAAAGAAGTACTTACAAAGGAAAAATTGAGTTAGGTATTTAATTTTGTGTTTTGATGAAGAAAAATAAATCTGAACAAACTGATTGACTTCTGAGTTACATCGGGAAGGTGCTAGAGTTGGGACCACAGCATCTAGGTTGGACTGAATTAAAGTCCTGGTCACCTGCAGCTTTGGGGCTTATTCTCTTGCTCTGGACAACCTCTGTCCCAGCGAAGCAAGTGGGACTTGATGTCCCTCACCCAGGCTCTTAGAATGACCCTATAATGGATATTGTTGATTTGGGGATGCTTAGCTTCCTCTTTCTAAGAGCACCTTGGATTCCTTCTGGGGAATTATCTCTCTGTCTTGTGGAGCAAAAGTGTAGATACCAAGCCTCCCACCCCAGACCTCTCTGAGTTACCTGGGGATTCTCTTTCAAGCCCTGGCACAGTCAGGCAGTAGCATACAACATTAACTCAGTCAACTGGAATTTCTCTTCCAAAGCCTGGAAATTGACAAAAAGGGAGGAATGGCTAGAATCCTTGTGTAGACATGAGCAGTAGGAGGCAGAGAGTTGAGTAGGTCTTATCTTCACAGTTTCTGCAGCTGTCCCTTTTCTGGGGGTTACAAGCTTGGTTCTCTAGTCCCCTCAACCCTGTGAGATTCTCCAAATCCTTTTATAAATTCTCCTTCTGCTTCTGTTGGTCAGAGTTGCATTCTGTCGTTTGTAATCACAATGCCTTAAATGAAAAGTCCCCCTTCACTGGTCCCCTTGCCCTAGAAACCCTGCACATTTTCCAAATTGCAAGTATGAGTATAACAAACCCAAATCTGAGTATCTGTAATGTTTCCCTGTAGCCTACAGAGAAAACTCAGGCTCTTTGTCATGGCAGAGAAGTCTCCTGCCTACCTTACCAGTACATGAATATGACCTCCTATTCAAGCATTTTCTCTCTTCCAAACCTTTACCCTCTTACATAATTCACCTAGCAGGCCCCTTATCTGTCTGAACTTAAGACAAGAGTCACCTCCTTTATGCACTCTTTCTTGGTCTTCTCTTTCGTAGGAGGATATAGCACATAGGATTGACTACTTTGTATGCAAATCTGCTTTGATCCACTTATTTGTATCTCTATGACCTGGTTGTTGTTGTTCAGTCATTTAGTCGTGTCTGACTATTTGGAACCCCATGGACTGCAGCATGCTAGGCTTCCCTGTTCTTCACTATCACCAGGAGTTTGCTCAAATTCATGTCCTTTGAGCCAGTGATGCCATCCAACCATTTCATCCTCTGTTGCCCCCTTTTCCTCATCCCTCAGTCTTTCCCAGCATCAGGATCTTTTCCGATGAGTCAGCTCTTTGCATCAGGTGGCCATAGTATTGAACTTCAGCTTCAGCATCTGTCCTTCAAATGAATATTCGGAGTTGATTTCCTTTAGGATTGATTAGTTTGATATCCTTGCTGAATGTTATGTCATTTTCATCTTTGTATTCCTGGGACTTGGGCACAGAGTTAATTTTCATTTGTGTTTGCAGAATGGATGGATGGATGACCAATCTCCTAATCCTTAAGACACACTCACACACATGGGTCTGGCACCTGTTCTTTTAAATGCTTGGCATAGAGCTTTCACCTGCCTTATAATCAGGGAAATGATCCTGATAGTCAGCCCAAAGGGAATGGAAGAACAGGTCTGTAAAGATGGCTACAGCTGTACCTTCCATCCTGTGCACATACACCTTTGCTCTGGAACTTTACTGCATTCTCATCAAGAAGTGGGTTTAATTCTCCTCCTGTTGAATCAGAACCTGTGATTTACGTTGACCAAGTGGATGTGTTTCAACTGACATTGTGAGGCTTATAAATCTAAGCCTCAAAGAACCTTATTGTTTCTGGTTCTGCCCCTTTGGATTGCTTTTGCCAGACCACCATGGAAAGCAGCTCTTCTCTGGACTGTGAGAACCCACACCCTGTGGCCAATAGCCAATTGCAGTTGCCAGATGTGTGAACAAGGCCATCTTCTAGCATCCTTTCCTGGTCTAGCTGCAGATGATTGCAGCCTTGAGAGTGACCTTAGGAGAGACCAGCAGAAGTGCTGCCCAGGTGACCTCAGCCCACATGGTTGACCCCCAGCTTTGTGAGTGTATCCATGGTAGGTACTTGAGCTGCTAAGGTGTCTAAGCTTTAGGTGGTTTGTGATCCAGCAACCTAGAACTGATATAGAGATATTGGGAAACTTCTCTTAACAAAGAACATGGGTACCTGTTCCTCTAATCACTTTCTATTCTTTAGTAATTATGACTCTTTGCCTCTGGGGTCTATTTATGGTGCTGGTGGTCACCATTAATCCTAGACTCTTTGTTGCCTGCATTAGTCGACCCAGACTGCCATAACAAAGTACTACAGACCAAGTGGCTTAAACAGCAGAATTTTATTTTCTCACAATTCTGGAGGTTTGAAGTCCAAGATCAAGGTGTCAGCAGGGTTGCTTTCTTCTGAGACCTCTCTTTTTGTCATAGATGGCCTACTTCTCCATGTGTCATCACATGGTCCTTTCTCTGTGTATGTAAGTGTCCTGTTCTCTTCTTCAAAGGACACATTTCAGATTGGATTAGGTCCCACCCACATGACCTCATTGTTGTCGTTCAGACTCCTTGCGACCCCATGCACTGCAGCATGCCAGGCTACCCTGTCTTTCACTATCTCCCGGACTTTGCTCAGATTCATGTCCATGAGTCAGTGATGCTGTCTAACCATCTCATCCACTTATCCTTTTCCTGTTAATTTACCTTAATTACCTCTTTCCAGACTCTGTCTTCAAATATGGCTATACTCTGAAGTACTAAGTACTAAGAGTTAGAATTCCAACATATGAATTTTGTGAGGGGCTCAATGAGGACCAGTGAGGACCTTCTATATAACACTGGGTTGCTTGAGTGTCTTCTGAAGGCATACTGCAAGAGGCCGGAAAGGGTGGTCTGAGGCAGAAGGCCATCACAATCTGGTGCCCTCTCTGCTGAAGCTATGGTGTTCCTGCAGCAGGAAACAGCTTCTTGTGTAAGAGGTAAAGTGGGAATGTAAGTTTTGCCAAGCTCTCAAGAAGCAAAACAAACTCACATGGTTTGGAGAGAAGGGATTTGCTCAGTTTCTAAGAATGAGACCTGGTCCCTTAGCAACCAGCTCCCAAATGGAGATGGGAAAGCCAAGGATAGAGTGGAGGCAGGATGGATGGTGCGCATGTGTGTCTGTGAGTGTTTACCTTGGCTAATCAATAGACTCAGCAAGGGAAGGATTTAGTTAGTAGAATTACTAGATTTCTGAAGGGTCATCAGTTAATAATTATCAAATGTTGGCTACATGTGAAGCCCCATGTTAAGAGTTGTACAGAAAAATTTCAATCTTAACTCCTGCTACTTAGATAATTTATGAAATGACTGAGTTGACTTTTCTGCTTAATTGAGTCTGAGTTAGATTGTAAGACTGAACCTGATGACTTGGCTTCTCTAACCTTGGGGCACTAATGTTTATTTCTAGGACTTAATGGCGTGCGCTGGAGCTAGCCATGGAAAGACGGTTGGGCTGCATGTCAACAAATCCAATTCATTCTTTCAAGTGTTTATACAACAAACATTTGTTGAAGATTTTCTTATGTGTGCCAGACTTGTGCAATGTAGTCTGGGATCTGCCTACCCCAGAGCCAAGGCTACAGTGCCAGAGAATATTGAGCCTGGAGAGTTGTTTAAAGACACAACCTGGAACGTACTTATTGGAGTGAATTCTTAAAAATGGCAGCAAGTGTTTCAGTTACTTCCATTCTTTTAAAAGTGGAATTCACTGGGGAGGGATAAATTGGGAGATTGGGATTAACATATATACTATATTTATACTCCTATAAATAAAATAACTAGTGAGGACCTTCTATATAACACTAGGAATTGTATTTGATATTTTGTACTAACCTATAAAGAGGAAGAACCTGAAAAAGAATATATATATATATATGTATAATATATCACTGAATCACTTTGCTATACACTTGAAACTAGCAAAATATTGTAAACAAACTATACTTCAATTAAAAGAAAAAAGTGGAGTTCAGCAGAAATATTCTCATTAGTTAATACCAGTTAGTTAGGTTATGTAAAATGTTATTAAGTGCACATCTTGACTGTTCACTTTTAATTGTATGTGTCACATACACACACACATATACACAAACACATAGACAATTGTATGACAACAAATGATCAAACATTTGTATTAATCAAGTCATTGCTATTATACTTATGTCCTTGCTTACACATGTATGTGCACACAAACCCATTTGAACTGACCTATATTCATCAGTATATCTGTGCAAAAAAAGGAATTTTGTATGCTTCCAGTCCTAGGAGAGAGACTGCAGGGACAACCACTAGCATGCAATTTGGAAAGGGAGACCTTAGATGCTAAATCCAGTCTGAGTTGTGTGATGAACTCTCACATTTAGGTACTGACTTTGCTGGGAGACCAGCTTATGCATTAAGTACAACCAAAAGCTGGCTCCAGGATAAGTGACCAGGGAGGCAGATGAAGTGACAGAATTAAAAAAAAAAAGTAGAACATTCAATAATGCAAGATTGATTCTTCTGAATAATTCTATCTGACACTGGCTCTGTGGGAAGCTATACGATATAAAACCTTCTCACACTGATGCCAGAAAGACCTTGTTCTGAATACTAGTTCTAGCATGTCTGCACATCCCTTATCTTCTTTTCATACTTATTGGGAGGATTAAATGAATAGCATGTATAATGCACTTAGAACTCTTTCAACAAATATTAGCTCTTCTCCTTTTCTGGCCTGAAGCCATTTTTGGTGTCTTAAAGGTGCCACCCAGGGATGGGAAAAAAACACTGACACATCATGCAGAGTGAACTCCCCCCAAATTCAAATGCGCACTTCAGATTGATAAAAGTTGAGACATCTTTCTCTTTTCAGAGCTATTTTGCTTCACAGGGAGCATAAGAAATGTCTGGGGAGAACTGAATTCCACATCTCTCTGATCTTGAAATCTACAGAACTAGGCCGTCCTCTTGGTAGGAGGCTGAGGCACCTGCAGATGGCAAGTGAAGCACATAAATATCGACACATGCAGGAAAATCATGCAGCGAGAAGAAGCGCTGCTGGCAGAAAATTTATCACAACAGCGTGAAACCTCACAGGGTCTTGTTTCTTAGCTGTTGTTAGGGAGTAGCCAGAACTGATCATGGGGTCTGAGTGAGCTGGAAGAGGAACTTTAAAAGCAGAACAAAGATATCACTGAGTCCTATAAAGAGGGGGTCCCCAACTCCTGAGTCACAGACTCGGTTCTGGTCCATGGCCTGTTAGGAACTGGGCCACATAGCAAGAGGTGAGTGGCGGGCCAGCAGGTGATGCTTCATCTGTATTTACAGCTGCTCCTCATCACTCACATTACTGCCTGAGCTCTACCTCCTGTCGGATCAGTGGTGGCATTAGATTCTTATAGGAGCGTGAACCCTAAATGTAGTACTCTTGAATCATCCTGAAACTATCCCTCCCCACCACAGTTCATGGAAAAATTATCTTCCACAAAGCTGGTCCTGGTGCCAAAAAAGTTGGAAAGTGAAAGTCGCTCAGTCGTGTCCAACTCTTTGTGACCCCATGGACTATACAGCCCATGGAATATCCAGGCCAGACTACTGGAGTGGGTAGCCTTTCCCTTCTCCAGGGGATCTTCCCAATTCAGGGATTGAACCCAGGTTTCCCGCATTGCAGGTGGATTCTTTATCAGCTGAGCCACAAGGGAAGCCCATAAAAAAGTTGGGGACCACTGCCATAAAGCATTGAGTATGTGCCAGGCCTTCCTCATTCTAACCTCTTGTACATTTATTAACTCATTTAAGTCTCATAAAAACTTGATAAGGTGGGTACTATTACAGCTGGCTTAACGGAGGCACAGAGAAGTTAAGCAGCTTCTCAGAGTCACACAGCTAGTGAGTAACTGAGCCAAACACAGACTCAAACACAGGCAGCCTGCCTCCCAGTCAGTGCTCAAACCATGACGCTATGGCCCCATAGTAACTGGACAAAGAAGTCTGAGACATTTTCCAGTTGAATGCCTAAGGGATGAAAGACCTAAATATGAAATGTAAAACTCTAAGTCTTTTCTCACTGAATATAGGACAATATTTTTGTGCTCTTATAGTACAGAGGGATTTCTTAAATAATACTCCAAAATCTCTCTCAAGGAAAGACTGATAAATTCAACTAATCAACTATTAAAACTAAGGACTTCTGTTCAACAAAACACATCAACAAGAAAGTGAAAAGCCCAACGAGGGGGTGGGAAAGATTAAGAATGATCATTTACAAAAGGTTAGTACCCAGAATACATAAATGATGACAAATCAATAACAAAAGATAAACAATTCAAAAGAAAAACCAGCAGAGAATTTCCACCCACTTTTCATAAAGGAAATACAAATGGCCGATAAACATGTAAGAATGTGCTGAACTTCATTAGTCATCAAGGAAATGGAAAATAAAACCACCATGGACTAGCATTACAAACTCACCAGTATAGCTAAAATAAAACATTGCAATACCGCATGTTGGTGAGATGTGGAGCAGAGGAAATTCTAATTCATGCTGGAGGGAACATAAAATGGTGTGAATGTCTTGGAAAACTACAGTTAAAGATCTTCTTACCTTATCACTCAGGGCAACCTTCTGGGGAGCCATACCCACAGAGATGTGTGCACAAGTGTACCAGGAAACATGTATGAACAATGCACAATGTTTTTAACAGCTTAGTTCCTAAGTGACTCCAACTGGAAGCACCTAAGTGGTTATTAACAGAGAAGCGGATAAATGAATTGTGCCGCATGTATACAATGGAATATCATCCAGCATTGAAAAGGAGTGGATGAAAGCTACACACAACGACATGTATGAATATTACAATCATAATGATGATTGATGAATGGCATCACTTCCGCCACTGAGAATACCACAAGTCCTGCCCCACTCCCCTGATGCTGAGGAGGAGCAGGAAGCAGCCTCTGGTACCCTCCAACCAGAAAGTCTGCAACGCTCAAGAATTTCTGGGATTGCTCACCCAAGGTAGTGGATCTGTTCTGTTCTGTAAATTGCACCAACTGAAACCTGCTTGAGTGTTAATGATCCCTTTTTTTCAGGGGATCTTCTGGATCCAGGGATCAAAACCAGGTCTCCCGCATTGAAGGCAGATTCTTTAATGTCTGAGCCACAAGAGAAGTCCAAAATGGTTTATGGAGGTGCCCTCAGAAAGTAGCATGAAAGTGAAAGTGTTCTTTCCTCAGCTGTGTCTGACTGTTTGCAATCCTTTGAAACTGTAGCCCGCCAGACTCCTCTGTCCATAGAATTCTCTAGGCAAGAATACTGGAGTGTGTTGCCATTCCCTTCTCCAGGGATCAAGGATCAAACCCAGATCTCCAGCATTGCAGGCAGATTCTTTACGGGCTGAGCCATCATATTTACATTTAAAAGGAGTCTTCTGGAGAAAATGCATGAAACAGAACAGTAGGCCACTTGGGGATTAACTTGAGAACTAGCTACCAATTCAAGCAGAAATAGCAGCTTGCTCATTTTGAGGCTGCATGATCTAAAACCTCTTCTGCATTCTGTTGTTAAATTGAGATAAGGTTCTAATAGATGCAATTTGTGACAATCCCTTTGGGTTTGGGATTCAGAAGAAACACACATGGATGTGCCTGCCATGGCAGAGGGTGGCTGAAATTTTAGTGGAGTCAGTGTTCTCTGAGCAAATTATTTCCCAACTGTTTCAGTTTTCTCCTGGGGTTTCAGGGGCAGGCAGCAAGAATGGTGCTGCAGCTGAGGTTGCATTGAGATTGCATCCCTTGGCATGTCCTGAATTTCCAGCATTACGGAAGGAGAGGTCCTGGGCGAGGCACACCCAGGAGCTCAGAATTCTCCTGCTGCCTCTGATGCTCTGTTAACTTTGGGCTTTAATTTCTTCATCTATATAGTTTATATAGTGACTATTAAGGTTGATCTGAGCTCTTTCCTCTCTACATATTTCAATGAACACTTTTCAAGCCAGCAACGTGGATTTTACAACTTTCAATTCATTTGGCTGCTACTGATTTCTCTGCCAATGGATGGAATAGCTGGATCTTGGCTGAGATTTCTAGACCTATATCTGGATATGTGTACCACACAATTGCACTTATTTCACGGGCTAGCAAGGTAATGCTCAAAATTCTTCAAGAAAGGTTTCAACAGTATGTGAACCGAGAACTTCCAGATGTATAAGCTGGATTTGGAAAAGGCAGAGGAACCAGAGATCAAATTGCCAACATCTGTTGGATCATAAAATAATCAAGAGAATTCCAAAAAAAACACATCTACTTCTGCTTCACTGAATATGCTAAGGTCTTTGACTGTGTGGATTATAACAAGCTGTGGAAAATTCTTAAAGAGATGGGAATACCAGACCACCTTACCTGCCTCCTGAGAAACCTGTACACAGGTCAAGAAGCAACAGTTAGAACTGGACATGAACAATGAACTGGTTCCAAACTGGGAATGGTGTAGGTCAAGGCTGTATATATTGTCAACCTGCTTATTTAACTTCTATGCAGAGTACATCAGGTAAAATGCTAGGATGAATGAAGCACAGCCTGGAATCAGGACTGCTGGGAGAAATATCAATAACCTCAGGTATGCAGATGACACCAAGCTAAAGGCAGAAAGTGAAGAACAATTAAAAATATCTCTTGATGAAGGTGAAATAGGAGAGCGAAAAAGCTGACTTAAAATGCAACATTCAAAAACTAAGATTGTGTCATCAGGTCCCATCACCTCATGGCAAATAGATGGGGAAAAAATGGAAACAGTGAGAGACTTTATTTTCTTGGTCTTCAAAATCACTGCTGATGGTGACTGCAGCCATGAAATTAAAAGATGCTTGCTGCTTGGAAGAAAAGCTATGACGAACCTAGACAGCATATTCAAAAGCAGAGACATTGCTTTGCTGACAAAGGTCCATCTAGTCAAAGCTATGGTTTTTCCAGTAGTCATGTATGGATGTGAGAGTTGGACCATAAAGAAGGCTGAGAACTTAAGAACTGATGCTTTGAATTGTGGTGTTGGAGAAGACTTGAGAGTCCCTTGGATTGCAAGGAGATCAACCAGTCAATCCTAAAGGAAATCAGCCTTGAATATTTATTGAAAGGACTGATGCTGAAGCTGAAGCTCCAATACTTTGACCACCTGATGTGAAGACCTGACTTATTGGAAAAGACTCTGATGCTGGGAAAGATTGAGGGCAGGAGGAAAAGGGGGCAATAGAGGATGAGATGGATGGCATCACCAACTTAATGGACATGAGTTAGAGCAAATTCTGGGAGATAGTGAAGGACAGGGAAGCCCGGTGTGCTGCAGTTCATGAAGTGGCAAAGAGTCAGAAATGACCTAGTGGCTTAAGAACAAGAAGAAAAATCCTTCTTAGCATAATGTGTCAACTGACCAGGGTAGGCACCTAAGATGGAACTGGTCTTCCATCTCTGAGAAAGAAAAATGTGTATACCTTTAGTTCAGATAGAGAATCTGGGTATAATCGAATCTAGCCCCAAATTGCATGGCCTGGGATGATTCACAGTCTTCTATTCGATTTTGTGAACTCCTGGAGACTTACTTTCTTAGGGCCCTGCTTTCTGTCTCTGTCTTCATGTGCTTTCCCTGTTTCACCTAGTATCCATGTCTAACATTTTTCCTAATAAATACACTTGCATGATTTTACCTGGGGAATCCTGAGGGCACCATCATACCGCAGGAAAAACTTTTACCGTCACTTGGATTCCTTCTCTGAATTTCTCATCTCTCTCTCATCTACATCTATTCTAGGAGTAAATAAATTCCTCTTCTCATCACATTCATAGCATAACAGTTTATTGAAAACTTTCCCTGGGCCAGATACTAGTCTTCATTCTTTGTATGTATCATTTTATTAATATTTAATCTCCATTCAACCTCATGAGGGATCCACTTTCATTATTCTCTCTTTGCAGATGAGAAAAATGAGGCAGAGAGCAGCTAGGAACTTGTTTAAGGTTGAACATGAAAGTGTTATTTGCTCAGTCATGTCTGACTTTTTGTGATTCCATGGACTGTAGCCCACCAGGCTCTTCTGTCCATGATTTTCTCCAGGCAAGAATACTGGAGTGGGTAGCTATTCCCTTCTCCAGGGGATCTTCCTGACCGAGGGATTGAATGGAAGTTACACGGCAGATAAACCATTGACTTGGGATTCAAACCCAGGCAATCAGATTCCAGAGTCCATGCTCTTGGCCCTAATACTTTATCATCACCCATGAAAGCATTTCTTCTGCACAAACACAAGATTCTCCTGAGGAGGGACTTTAGTGAATGAAATCCTCTTCATCTCTTTCCATAAATATGTATATTTTTAAATTTGCACCGGATAGTCAGCATTGAGTATAGTCTAGATTGGAAATACTATATTTTATTGACTCTAAGACATCATTGATGGGAAGATGCACCATTGGTTTATGCATCATTTAAACCATGACAAATGGTCTTAGATGGACAGCCTGGCCCATGATCTGGTCTCATTTTTTCAAAACTTTTTTAACAAATTTCAAAAATCTAGGGAATTTCTCCTACTTTCAGCATCAGAAACAAAATATTTCATGACCCCCATCCACTTGTAGTTATCTTTCTTTCTTAGATCCCAGGAAGAACTAGCTTATTATTTTCTAAGAAATATAAAATTGCAGTTACTCCTTCAATGTCAAATATCTTTTTACCAATATCAGAGTGACACATCGCTGCTCTATTTCTTCCTTTTCTGGAAAACACGATAAGCATTTTACTTTAATGCTGTCTCGTGTATTTGAAGGATAGTTTTCTTTTTTTATTCTGGAAATGTTTAACCATATAAAAAAGTGGAAAGAATAAAATAATAAACTCCTATGAATCCTTTATTCTAACTTTAAGAATTACGAACGTTTTTCTCTTTTGGTTTGAAGATATTTTAAATTTTAATTAGACTCAGCACGTAAGTGAAGACAATGGGAGTAGCTCTGACCTCCATGGGGCACGAGGGCAATAAAATCACCATAATTGCCTTCTGGCTGGAAGAGAGACAGAGGCCACTGTTACTGCAAGATGCAACTCAACTTCAGAGATGCTATAATAAACTGTGAAATAATACGTGTCTTAGAATTGATGACATGCAGCAGCAGGGCAGCTGGACTGTACTTAGGAGTCAGGACTTAAGAAGTCAGAATTTTCCTTATTTGGTGCTTTTGAGATTTTGTTTTTGTTCTTTTTTCCCTCTCAGCCTGTATTCTCCATCAAAGCACAAACAGAGAAGAATTTCAGCATGTTTCCTGAAGAACCTCTTTGCTTTTACCCAGTCTTTGGACTGTCAGGGCCAGGTAGGCAAATCATGGATCACTTTTGTGGTGCCTGGGTAGAGAGACCCAGAATCTGCATCTTCTCCTCCCAGAAGCCTGGGTCACTCCTGTATGCCTGAGCATGTATGCCCAGCTCAGATCTGGTTAGCTCTGGGCTTTTGAGCTTTGTTCAAACAGATGTGCTTCTGTGAACCATTAGGGATGCCCAGTGTTTGCAGATTTAGTACCTGAACCAGATGCTGAATCCCCTGTAGCCTCTCCTGCCCTAATAGTCCTGCAATTTGAACTTAAGCACTTGCCTTTCTGTCTACTTGCCCCTCAGGCTTCCCAGTCCCATGACATCTAGTCCCATCACCTTGCGGAAAATAGATGGGGAAACAATGGAAATAGTGACAGATTTTATTTTCTTGGACTCCAAAGTCACTGCAGATAGTGACTGCAGCCATGAAATTAAAAGACGCTTGCTCCTTGCCAGAAAAGCTATGACAAACCTAGACAGTGTATTAAAAAGCAGAGACATCACTTTGCTGATAAAGGTCCACATAGTCAAAGCTAGGGTTTTCCAGTAATTATGTATGGATGTGAGAGTTGGACCCAAATGAAGGCTGAGTGTCAAAGAATTGATGCTTTTGAATTGTGGTGTTGGAGAAGACTCTTGAGAGTCCCTTGGATTGTAAGGAGATCAAACCAGACAATCCTAAAGAAATTCAATCCTGAATATTCATTGGAGGGACTGATGCCAAAGCTAAAGCTCCAATACTTTGGCCACCTGATGTGAAGAACTGACTCACTGGAAAAGACTCTGATTCTGGTAAAGATTGAGGGCAGGAGGAAAAGAGGACGACAGAGGATGAGATGGTTGGATGGTATCACTGACTCAATGGACATAAGTTTGAGCAAACTCTGGGAGATGGTGAAGGACAGGGAAGCCTGGCATGCTGTAGTCCATGGGATTGCAAAGAGTTGGACATGATTGAGAAACTTAACAGCAACAACAGTGGGCTTCCCTGGTGGCTCAGAAGGAGACCCGGGTTCAACTCCTAGGTCGGGAAGATTCCCTGGAGAAGAAAATGGCAACCCACTCCAGTATTCTTGCCTGGAGAATTCCATGGACAGAGGATCCAGGTGAGCCACAGTCCATGGTGTCCCAAAGAGTCGGACATAACTAAGTGACTAACACACATTCTCCCTTCTGTCAAAGTGTGTCCCTGATATCTGGAATCCCTAGGCCTGGAAACAGACCCCAAATCTGTGAACTCTGATGTCAAGTATTCTGTACTGGCCTTGCAAGAGTGGGCATTCTGGGTTGATGTCAGAAGCCCTGGAGGAAACAGTTTGGCTAAGAGATGCCGCCTCCCATCTCTGACCAGCCAGTGGTGCTGCCATATATGAGAATGATGACTCTGGTAAGAAGCCATCTGGGTAGAAACCTCATGAGGTCAGGAGTGTTCTTCAGTAATGTCAGAGGAGCATGTGATATGGGACGGTGAGAGAGACCCTAAGAGGCTGTCAGGTAACCCGAGTTCTGGTCAGTGGTCCAAGCCACTGTGAGGCCACACACATATTCAGTTGGCCTTATCACTTCAGTGCATGCTGGTCAAGCGCCAACTGCCAGCATCTTTTTGCTCTGGTTTGCAGTCTTTCTATAAAGAGCCATGGAAGGCCACTCTGCTCACTCCCTGTTCTAGGAGCTCTCAGCTACCCACTCTGGGAAGTAGATGTACAAATCCTCCAGTTCCCTCACTGTGGGAGTTGGACAAGTTCTACTCCTTTTCCAAAATTTCCTCTTGGAATCCACTTTCAGTTGCCCACAGTGGTAGCTGGGCTGATAAGACATCCTTTACTGGTGACTTCTCATTCTTGGCTCACTTCTTCCCTCCTCTGTTTTTTCTTGTATCTCTTAAATAAACTATTTGCACTTGAACTTTTGTTGCAGGGTCTACTTCTGGGGGGATCAAAACTAAGACAATAGGCATGTGTGTCATTTAATTTCCTCAGGCCATTGGCTTCTCTCCTGTTGTGTGTGTCCATGCTAAATCACTTTAGTCATATTCGACTCTTTGTGACACTGCGGAAGGTAGCCTGCCAAGCTCCTCTGTCCATGGGATTCTCCAGGCAAGAATACTGGAGTGGGTTGCCATGCCCTCCTCCAGGGGATCTTCCTGACCCAAGGATTGAATCTTATGTCTAGGATTGAACCCATGTCTCTATATCTCTTGCATTGCCAGGTGGGTCCTTTACCACTGGGAAGCTTTCTCACGAGTTAGGTAAGAGCAAAGTTTGCAAGTATATTGTGGTGGTAGAATTTCCCATGCATTTTTGCATGCACCATTCTTATTTGGAGTTCAGGACAGACCTGTGAACAGGCAAGGCCTTTTTATTCCATCTTTTAGATGAAGAGTGAGAGGCTCTGAGAGTTTTTGTGAGTTGCCCAAGGACTCTCCACTGACAACTGGCTGACTTGAGACTGGAACACACTACTTCAGACTCTGAGACTGCTCACCGTCTTTTCCAGTGTTTCTTTCTTTCTTGGCTGTTCTGGGTCTTCACTGCTGTGCAGGTTTTTCTCTAGTTGTGGTGCGTGGGCTTCTCATTGCAGCGGCTTCTCCTGTTGCGGAGCAGGGGCTCAAGAGAACAGGCTCAATAGTTGTGGTGCATGGGTTTAGTTGTTCTGCCGCATGTGGGATCCTCCCAGATCAGGGATTGAACCTGTGTCTCCTTCATTGGCAGGTGGATTCTTTACCACTGAGTCACCGAGAAAGCCCTCCAGTGTTTCTTGACCTTCATGGCTCATTTCCAAAAGTTGTCTTTGTATTTCTCAGATTCTGAGGAAGAATAGTTCAGCATCAGATACAGATTCCAATCATCTGGGATTTGTTTTGGGGGCTATGGTCAGCCCTAGATGGAGGCAGTGCCCTGGGGGCCTCTGGATGGGCTCAAAGCCTTCTCCATACATCTCCCAAGGGTCCTGAGTTCCCAGGGTCTTGGAGCCCTAAGGAGAACATTCACTTCTCATGATCCCACTTTTTGGAACTATTCTCTAATTGGCTTTGGACCATTAGATCCAGTATCACAGTTGAACCCAGATGCATAGTCAAGGCTGCCTTCACCACAGGCTGCGGGATGGGTTGCCTATACTGGGTCAACATCTCCACTTGGCTGAGTCCTCCTAACCACCTTAACTAGTTCTTGGTATTGACTCTCAGCAAAGCCTTTGTCATATGACATCCTGAGAGGAAGGTCACTTAGTCCCACTGGGGGGCATTTCCCCCAGTAAGACAGTAGCCTTATTATTAGCCCATCCTGGGGGTATGTCTTTGGTTGATGTCCCCTGATCCTACACATCTAACCTGGTCCCACATCCTACCCAGCCTTCAGGCAGGAAAACAAGTGTGTGCCTCTCAACATTGTCACTGATTCTTCTGAAATTGCTGACTTCTCTCTCTCTCTCTCATTTATTCTTGGAACCCACTCCTTCACCCCAGCAACTTTCTCTATTAACTCTATTCCTTATTCTCAACCTCATGCTCTCCCTTAGTTCTTGGAAGAGTGACATCTGACCAATTCTATTTTGATTTGGCATTCCTTAGCACAGGCTTACAGTCCTCCCCATCTGCACCTGTTTCTGGCTATTTCAGGTAACTACTTCTAGCTTCCAGGAGCTGGCCAGGTGTTAATTTCTTGGCCAGCACTTGGCTGGGCCTGATCATGACAACTCACCATGAATATTTAGAAAGGTACCATGGATTACTTAGGTGACCTTTCTATTTCTGAACAGAAACAACAAAGGCCATGGAGAGCTTTTGCAAACTCAAAACTATCTCAGCTAGCTTTTTTGTTTCATAGGCTGTTTTTATTTTGAGACTGTTTTGGGGCATTGGCCATGATCATGGTCAGAGTGGTGGATAGGCAGTAATGATGCTCTGATTGAAGGAGGCTGGAAACTGTCTCAGTTCCCACTCAGTGGTACCTATTCCCATTAGCCACAGCAGTGCCTGAAACTCTCACTGTGGGGTTCCTATTGAGTCAACAGAACCTTCCTCAGTAATGGAAAGCTCTCAGGGAGGGATAACGTTAGAGTGACTTTCCCTCTTAATTAAATATCTTAGCACACAAGAGGAGAATCATGATTCTCAGAGTGGGAGTATCTTGCTGAGAAGTCTAATGATCAGATTAGAGTAGATCAGTTGCTTAGAGAGAGGCTGAGACAGTATGACACAGATAAGGACAGGTAAGGTTTGAAGGGAGGGAAAGAGTGAGTAACATCAGAATACAGATTGCCACTCATGCAGGCAACCCAGAAGAGTTCCCTGTTTAGCAAAGGGGAAGAATAAGAGTCCTGGGCATCAGAGTATAGGGAGTAATGTCCACAAAGTTAATTCTTTGTAATTTTGTCTCAGATCAACTCTCACCTTGATTGGGCTCATTCAAACTTAATAGTGGTCTTCCTGACTCTTTTGTGAGATACGCCACCTCAAATTTTCAATTTATTCCATTCAGGAGCAGTGTGAAATGAAAGATCAAAAACCAAAAAAGAGCAAATGTCCAAAAATAATATTTGAGTCTCCTCTTACTCATCTCTAGAATGGGAGGAATACATAATTACTGTGAGAATCCAGGAAGATCATGTGTCTAAAGTATTTTTAAACTGTGAAACTCCCAGGCAAACATCCAGTTCAGTTGTCTTGAAGAACTCCTTCCTTGATACTGTCAATCACTCTCACCTTTTGAAAATTAGTCAAAGAATCCACAGCATCTTACTGAGGTAACCAGAAGCCGCTTTGGGTTTTGCAAAATCTAAGTGAGGGTTTATTTCAAGCTTGCAGGAAATGGTTGTTTTTTTCTCTTGGGCTCACTTGGGAGGAACCATGCAAAGCATCATCTCAGAGGAAGTTCAGAGGAGAAGGTGATGTGCCTGGGGAGGCAGATGGGGCTGAGCTGATGACCCTTCGAACATGAAAAAGCCATGCTCCCTGAGACCTTTCATTCAGTGTTTTCTCAGCCTGCAACAAAAAGCCTTTCCCAATTTGTGGGGTTCGCGATGGTAGATGTTGTTGCCTAAGAACCCTCTGCAAATGTCAAACCCATTATCAGGCTGAGGAAGGCAGGGTTTTAATTGAACTTTTCCTCCAACCTTCTGCCCTTCGCAACTATAGCAAGACTGCGTGTGCCATTATGGCCTTTTTACAAGGCCCAGAATGGAAAAGGCAAATTATCTGCAAAGAAATGTTTAGACAGGAGTAAGTCTGAACTTTTGAAGTGGTTTTTTTTTTTTTTTTATGTCCCACTACTATTTTGCTGCCGACATTTCTTGCTCACAAGATCAGGATACTTACTATCTGTCACTACAGGTCTTCAGGCGGGTAAAAAGAGAAGAAAAATATGAGCAAGAAAGATAGGCAAGGTTCATTTCCCTTGTTACTTTAAAAAGCTACCTTAGCTCTCTCCCATTTAAAGCATGGATACCTTCTCACCCCGCCAAATCCTTCTTTAACCCAGAACTTCCTTTCCCTCTCCCTGTTGTCAAGCTTCTAAAACAAATGTAACTTACACGTGCTGTCTCTGCTTTTACATTCCGTAACTTGCCCACATACTCAGACCACCTTCTGCCGTCACTAGTACATTGGCCTTGACCTTATGATATCCCTAGTGGCCTCTCAGTTGTAATCTATTTCCTCTCTTTGGCCTCAATTCTTCTACTTCAGGCCACTATCATCTCTGGGCTGGTTTTAAAGCTTCCTAAGTGGTCTTCCATCACCTATCTCCTTTCTTCCTATCCTTTCTAATCCACTCTCTTCACTGTTGCCAAACAAATCCACAAAGGTACTACCTCTGGGCTCTCAGGATGGCCCAATCCCCTTGCCTGGTTTATGAAGCCATTGAACTCAGCCCCTGCCCACTGCCTGCCAGTCCCTTCTCATGACATATTCTCATGATATATTCTCTACACATACTGGTTTATTTGCAATTTTCCCAACTAGCTCTGCTGCTTTTTCGTGTGGACTACTTCTGACGTTGTGTCAGAATGTCTCCTCCCTTTGCATGGCTGATCTCTATTCATCTCTGCAGCCTCAGTGTAGACTTTCTAGGCTCCTGGAAGCTCTTTGTATCTCCAGAAGTCTCATTGCTCCAGCTCATCCTCTCCTGCCACGTCTATCTGCTGTTCACTTGCTTCCTCCCATTTCTAGACAATGACCACTTTGAAAGCCTCAGAGGCTGACTCTAATATTAGGACTCATGGATAAGTGACTTTAAAAGAGAATTTACTTATTTTTGGTTGCACTGGATCTTCGTTGCTGTGCAAGGGCTTTCTCTAGTTGTGGTGAGTGTGGGCTACTCTCTAATTGTAGTGCTTGGGCTTCTCATTGTTGTGGTTTCTCTTGTTGAAGACCTCAGGCTCTGGAGTGTGCGCTCAGAAGTTGTGGCAGCCGGGCTTAGCTGCTCCTAAGCGTATGAAATCTTCCCAGACCAGGAATCGAACCTGTGTCCCCTGCATTGGCAGGCAGTTTCTTTTACACTGTACCACTAGGGAAGTCCCAAGTGATGGTTTAAAGCAAGTGCTCCCTGAGGTAAGGATTTAGGGAAGTAGGATAGTAAGGGGGAGAGAAACAAGCACAGATCTGTCCTCAGGGAACCTCCAGGGAAGGTTCAGCCTGGTGCTGTAAGGGACACGGAAGTGTAAGTGATTCCCTGGCATTATCCTTTGGGATGCCAGGAAGCTGGGCTGTGGAATTTCCACTCTTGTCGGTCAAGAGTTGCCACAGGGGAAGTGGATTCCCGCTCTCCTTCCATGTGTAAGTCTGCATTAAAAATGATTAGAGATGATACAATAAACTTTAACACTTCAAGAAGCAGACAGCCTCCATTCCCAAGAGTCCAGGGAGCTGCAAAATGGAGTAGAAGGCAGGATGCTTTTATAGGATAAAGAATAGAGAATAAGGAAGAGAAAAACAGACCAGCTCCTTGGTCTCCTTCATTTGAGCAAAATTTCAGAGTAATTTATGCATCATCAGGAATTTGTGACCCAATTCTTTTAATTTATAGATACAACTCTGAACTGGATGCCTAGGCTAAGAGAGGTTCTGGAACAAGCAGCTACACCATGACCAAATTGCCCTCTGCTCTGATCTTTAGACTGCTCTGGCCAGCCTCCTCCTCCCTGATGGAAACTACTTTATTAGTCTCTTTATTCCATCTGTAATCTTTTCTTTTTCTCTCCACTTTTATTGAGATATAATTGCCATACAGCTTGTAAATTTAAAGTGTCCCACATAATGATTTGTTATGCATATTTTTGCAAAATGATTATCACAATAAGTTTAGTTGACATCCATCTTCTCCTATAATTCCAAAATATTTTTTTCCCTTGCAATCAGAACTTTTAGAATATAATCCCTTAACTTCTTTCAAATATACTTTATAGTCCATCTGCTGCCTTTTGAAGTCATAGCAGACACATTTGAACATGTTCAAAACCCACTAGAATATTGGAGTGGGTAGCCATTCTCTTCTTTAGGGGATCTTCCCAATGCAGGGATTGAACCCTCATCTCCTTCTTTGCAGGCATATTCTTTACCATCTGAACCACCAGGGAGGCCCCTCCACTAATGGACAGGGTTCATTTTTTTTTCCCCCCAGGAGTTTTCTAAGCCTCTGTGTAGGGATGAAAAGGCACCTAATTCCAGCCTTCAGATAGGGCTGAGAGCTCTGGCTGATCTAGCCTGGCTCCTTTCGCGTCTCTCATTTTGTAAACTCTTGGCTGTTTACCCAGTCCATCTTCATCCCACCCCTCATGCCACATTCCATTTCTAACAGAACTCTCTGCAATTCCTCCAGCCCAGAGGTTTCATATTTCTGTGCCTTTGCAAAGGCTTTCTCTCTTCCAGAAAAATTCATTTTCTATTTTTATCTTTGGAAATTCTCATTTTTCTATCAAGACTAAGCTTAATTGTTATGGGCTTTCCAAATGGCTCAGCAAGTAAAGAACCTGCCTGTGATGTAGGAGACACAGGTTCAATCCCTGGGTTGGGAAGATCCCCTGGAGGCAACCCACTCCAGTATTCTTGCCTGAAAAGTCCCATGGACAGAGGAACCTGGTGGACTCCAACCCAAAGGGTCACGAAAAATCAGACATGACTGAACACAAGCTTAATTGTTATCTTTTCTGTGATTATTTCTTCTCTTAACCCTGAAGTTGAGCTTATCACGTTAACTTATTCAATGCTGTCTCTGGCACTGATTTCAGTTATTCAAACCATGATTTGTTGCCACAATTTTGTTTTTGCTTACATTTTTCTCTCTCATCAATACTATGAACAATTTGAGAATAAGTACTTGATGTTAAAATGTATGCATGTCACATAGGTGGCATTCAGCAAATGTTTCTTAAACGAGCTCTTATATATAATATGTAATTTTTGAACTTGGGCAATTCTGGTGTTCACTTGATTTGGGAATCAAGTGAGAAAATTTGGAAGCTGCTGTCCTACACCCTATAGTCTAGTGCCCTCTGCATGCAATCTGATGTCCCCTGGATTAGGAAACCTGGCTTTCAGTCTGCAGCCACTCAGTAGCTGCCACAGCAGGCAGACACTTAACTCACTGAGCTCTGGTTTCCTTGTTGGAAAAAAAGGGAGTTTATACATCCTGCAGAATTCTGGAAACTAATTGTGATGATAAAAATCTGCCTGAAGAGTGCTGGGCTCCTACTGGGTGTTCAGTATATGTTAATTTAGTGAATGAATAAATGAATTAAATATATTAATATCTTTCCTGGTAGAGTAACTGACATCTGGTCTGACACAGCATCTTGTACTTGTGCTAAGTCTCTCAGTTGTTTCTGACTCTTTACGACCCCATAGACTGTAGCCCGTCAGACTCCTCTGTCCATGGGATTTTCCAGGCAAGAATACTGGAGTGGGTTGTTATTTCCTCCTCCAGGGGCTCTTCCGGACCCAGGGATTGAACCCATGTCTACTGTGTCTCCTGCATTGGCAGGTGGATTATTTATTACTTGAGCCACCTGGGAAGCCTCCAGTATAGCATCTAAAGGAAAACAGCTGACATAGAATAGCAGTGTGGACAGCAGGCCATCAAAACGGCTGACAGAAACCAATAGGAACCACAGTCTGATTTGTAAATATATTTATGGCTTCTACATTTTGTTCTTGCTCTGACGCATCCACACATACACACTCTTCCTCTATTTACACACAGTTCCAGCGTGTCCCAATTTTGTTCACTGGTTATACAGCATGTCTCCAGGATGCAGTCTACTGGTGGCAGAGTTGAGGGAGCTTTGGTTGCAGTTTTGACATCAGGCACCAGTGGCGTTTCATCTTCCTATCTGCTTTAGTCCAAAGCTGCGGCACATCTTTCCTCTATGTGCACAGCTAGAGAGGGCTGCTCACGACAGTTGTCAGCCGTTTTGATGGCCTGCTGTCCACACAGTTATTCTACAAACCTAGGATTTCTGGTCTTCCTGGAAAGCCCTGATATCTTATCATGTGGATGCAGGAAGTTTTTTTTCAATACTTCCTTTGCTTCCATTTTAGGCATGATTGAATTCTGCAAAAGCCTCTCAGTGAAAGAATGTTTTTTGATAAGTCGTTGAAATCCTCCCTTTGTCAGATTTCACTTTAACTTGGTGTCTGGCTACTTTATACCAGGTAGGCACCCTCAGGCCCTCCGTCTTTTTCTCTCTTGCAAGCACATGTATCACATATGTTCCATCGCTGCTGAGTAGCCAGCCTACGTAATAGCAGAGTGTATCTACATTCAGTCCCTTTTCTATCTTTGAGCATATTTGCAGGAAAATTCCCCCTATGGCTCAGCATGTGAAGAATCTGCCTTCAGTGCAGGAGACACAGGAGATGCGGGTTTGATCCCTGGGGTTGGGAAGATCTCTTGGAGGAAAAAATGGCAACCCACTCCAGTATTCTTGCCTGGGAAATCCCATGGACAGAGGAGCCTGGAAGGCTATATAGTCCATAGGGTTGCAAGAGTCGGACTCGACTGAGAGACTAAGTATGCATGCACTGGGTAAAATGAGTTTCTTCCACGTCTGTTCCTGAACTGATTTATACTCAGCTTACTTCCCCACCATCAGGCCCTTCTCCATCTCAGTTTTCAGGTCTTTGTCACCAATGTTGTGGCCCTTGAGGGCTAGAGCCCTCCCTCAGTAAGACACTGTTGTCCCCATACTTAATCTCCCAGAGACAGAGCATGTTTGGGGACCAATGTGTGGGGTAGGTTCCCCGCTCCCATGCACTGCACAGGAGCCAGACTTTAATTCTCCTTTAATTCTAGCAACACCAGCCTGATATTTGCAGTCTTAGATGAAATCTTGAGGACACCAAGAAGAATTCTAGAACAGAAGCATCTTGAAACTCTTCCGCCAATTGGCTGGCCACCATCCAAAAGAATCTCTCCCTAGTCATGTCTTACCTGAGCCCCACCCTGCTGCTGAATTGGTGAGTTGGGTTTTCTTCTCAAAGAAAGCTTCTCCACCTTGTTCATTACTGAACTCAGAGCCCCCACCCCTGCCTATCTGGTTGTTCATAAGAAAGCTCAAATCCTAGTCCTGCACTACTCAGGGTAGATATCCTTCCCTCTGTCTTGAACATTCTCTCCAGCACAGCCTTGGCTTTTCACTCATTTTCACACCAGAAAACCCCACAGGGTGTTTGTTGTTTCAGTCACCAAGTCATGTTCGACTCTTTTGCGACAGTATGGACTGTAGCCCACCAGGCTCCTCTGTCCGTGGAATTTTTCAGGCAAGAATACTAGAGTGGGTAGCCATTCCCTTCTCCAGGGGATCTTCCCTACGCAGGTATCAAACTCATATCTCCTGCACTGCAGGCAGAATGTTTAACAAACAGAAAAGCAAACTTCCCCCTCTCTCCCTTGAATATTTTCATGCTCTTCAGAATCTGAAACTGATTGCCTTTAATTTCCATATTTAAAATTGGTAGCATTTTTTCCTTTACAACATATAAGTTTATAAACATTCACCCCAAGTTTTACATTCCAAACAGTTTTTTTTTTTTTGGCCCATAAGTAAAGATATTTTAAGCTCACCGCTGTTGCTCTTAGGTCGCTTCAGTCGTGTCCAACTCTGTGTGACCCCATAGAAGGCAGCCCACCAGGCTCCTCTGTCCACAGGATTCTCTACGTAAGAATACTGGAGTGGGTTGCCATTTCCTTCTCCAATGCATGCACGCATGCTAAGTTGCTTTAGTCGTGTCCAACTCTGTGCAACCCCATAGACAGCAACCCACCAGGCTCCTCTGTCCACAGTATTCTCTAGGTAAAAATACTGGAGTGGGTTGCCATTTCCTTCTCCATTGAACTCACTAATCCAAGGTGATATCTGTTACAACTGACCCGGTAACTCATACTTCTTGCAACAATTATGATACTTGTTAATGATAAGGGAAGATGATGGCACCCCACTCCAGTACTCTTGCCTGGAAAATCCCATGGATGGAGGGGCCTGGTGGGCGGCAGTCCATGGGGTCGCTGGGAGTCGGACAGGACTGAGCGACTTCCCTTTCACTTTTCACTTTCATGCATTGGAGCAGGAAATGGCAACCCACTCCAGTGTTCTTGCCTGGAGAATCCCAGGGATGGGGAAGGCTGGTGGGCTGCCGTCTATGGGGTCTCACAGAGTTGGACACGACTGATGCGACTTGGCAGGCAGTAGGCAGTTGTCATATGACACATCTGTTAATATTTGCCATAACTCATAAGTACATATTCATCACTCAGGAAGTCTTCTCCTTAGATTCCCACACCAAGGTGTATCTAACTGATGTATGTCTCTGTGTGTGCTCAGTTGTGTCCAACTGTAGCCCGCCATTCTTCTCTGTCCCTGGAATTTTGCAGGCAAGAATACTGGAGTGGGTTGCCATTTCCTTCTCTAGAGGATCTTTGGGACCCAGGACTCAAACCTTCTCTCTTGTATCTCCTGCACTTGCAGGTGGATTCTTTACCACTAGCATCACCTGAGAATTTAACTGGTCCCGTGTACCAGAGCAGTGTACCAGTCAGCATACAGTTTGATTGATCCATGTGATTGATAGGTGCCCTGCTAAATATTTTCAGTTTTATCTTTATCTAAAGTCTTGTTTGGCATCTAATAAACAATTGAAAATAAAATCTTTTGTTTCTGACTACTTGGAATACCTTAGTCCAAGCATTAATTTATTTAAATTACTGAATTGGTTTAACTCAATAGGTACTTGTTATAGGAACAGACTTTTTTTATGTATACAGTGTAGAACTCCATCCTAAAGGTTGGGATTATGCGTTCAGGGAACTAAAATTCAAATTGGGTAGATAGGATCATCCCACATAATGAGTGCTTTATACTTTTGTACATTATTATTGTTTTCCCAGATCTTTTCCGCTCTTGAAGTAGCCTTGGTCTTGGTTGATGATGACACGGTTTTTGACTCTTGACAATCATCACCATTTGATCCTCAGGACTCTTTACGTCTGCTTGAGTTTCTGGTGGTTCACTCACTCCTTAGGTGTGGTTTTCTACTCCTCTGTGGTAACCTGGTGGTAGGCCACTTTCCCTGATCTTCTGGTCTTGTAGGTCTGGCCTTCCTGGGTTAGCAGGAGGTGTGGGCTATACACCAAAGAGGAACCAAAGACAGCATCTCAGAAATAGTGTAAATACAGAGGAGTTTAGTAATCTGGGTAGGAAGCAAAACCTAGAGCATGCTGACCAAAGAGGTTAAGCAGGGGAAGAGAGCTCTTTGAGGCAGAACTGCAGAAGGTAGGCACCTTTCACGTGGGGCTGGTGACTTGGGTAGGAACCGAAAGGCTGGTGATCTCTCCTATTTTTTTCCTGTCATTCTGGGCATCTTCATTCATCAGCGGACTCTGTTTACACCTCCAGGAGCCCACGGCTCTGCAACTGTAAAGTAACCCATTCCCCTACTGCCATCTCCATCACCTATAAGGGACTGCAGATCTTTGCCAGCGAGGTATGATCTAATATCCAATTAATGATAGATCTCAAGTGCTGTGCTTTAAATTTTCTTACTCCTTCTTTTATGAAACATCAAACAAGTTTTCAAGGGAGCTTGACACTTGCATCACTATCAGAACCACTCTCATACCCATAGACCATATGGGTCCCTTTGACTCTCTCCCATTTCCAGTGTGCTCTCTGCCTTTCTGGGGTGTCTTCTTTCACGGAATCCTTCCTGTGGTTTGGTCATCCATCAGTTTCCTCTTTGTCCAAATGTCATAAACCCAGTGTCAGAGGGCCAGACCTCCAGGCTCTGAGCCTCTGTTGATCTGGAAATTTCCTGGTGTCCTTTCCCGCAAACTCTTGCTTCTGCTCAGTTGTGTCTGACTCTTTTGCGACCCCAGGGTCTGTAGCCCATCAAGGTCTTCTGTCCATGGAATTTTTCAAGCAAGAATACTAGATCGGGGATCTAGTATTTCCTACTCCAGGGGAATTCTCCCAACCTAGGGATCGAACTCACATTTCTTGTATCTCATGCATTGGCAGGCGAATTCTTTACCACTAGTGCCACCTGGGAAGCCCACCTACTATAATCCACCAAACAAAACTCAGGATCATCAACCAATACGGGATATCCAAAAACCAGGAGTGACTCATTCAAATCTGTACAGACTGCCAGAGCAGTTGGATGGGCACAAGGGACCCCTGCTGCCAAGGCTCTGGATCCTCTTAGAGTTCAGGCGGAAGAAAGGAATCTGCTCCGGTCCCTTTGTCAGTCGCCATAACTATTAAAAGATAGTCACAACCTAGAAGTCGAGAGTTATGTTTTATTCAGTAGGAATTTTTGGGACTCCAGGCCCAGGAGATACTATCTCAAGAAACCCTGCAAGAACTACTCCAAGCTCAGTGGAGGTAAACAGATGGATCTTTTCCCTGACACATCAGCTGGTACCCAGATGGAGATGCAAGGGAGTGTGCAGGGACCCCCAAGTGTGAGGCTCAACTGTGGCTGTTCATGTCAAGAGAATAAGGGACCCCCACACCCAGGTTTGTGCTTCCTTCCTCTGTTTTAATGCAACATCTTTCCATTCCCCCTGCCTCTTCCTCTCCTGCTCCAGTCCTGACTTGTCAGCCTGATGAAGGGACTTCAGCACTAACTGTCCCCTCCCTTCTGCCTCTGAGTACCATTCTACATGTTAATGCTCCTCTCAATAGGAGCGAGGCAAACATTCTTGCCACTCGGTTCTCACTGGGCACCTCTGGTCACTGCAGTGCCAGTTCAGCCTGACAGGAGCTGGTCAAAGGATAACTGCATGGAGTGCAAGCTTGTCAGCCGCTGTCAGTAATGGATGGGAAGGATACTTCAGGCTACAGTGACATTACAGGAAGAAGGCCCGAAAGGAATTGTTCCCTGCTGTTTGGAAATCATAAGATCCAATTTGTCCTTGGTAACAAAGTGGACCCTGCTTTTCCGGTAGGAAGTACATATTTCTACCATCATTGCAGTCTTTGTTCGGACAGAAAAATGAACCAGCTGAGCTCCTTCCCCAACTCCATGAATGCTGATGTCTGTTTCAGGAGCTATATGCTAGAAGTGATGTAAGGATAACATAGGAACCAATGCACCAGAGGGCTTCCTAGGTGGCGCTATTGGTAAAGAATCTGCCTGCCAATGCAAGAGATGCATGATCGGTCCCTGGGTCTAAAAGATTTGCTGGAGGAAGAAATGGCAACCCACTCCAGTACTCTTGCCTGGGAAATCCTATGGACAGACATGACTGAGCGCGCACACATAGCGCCCCAGAAGGAGGCAGTGAGATGCAGGTGACTCATAGCAGGGCAAAGAGCCCTGGGCTGCTTAGCAAGAGATGCAGCCTCTCTACAGTTAGACATTACTTAAGTAGCTTTAGCTGCTGTCTTGGTCAATTCAGGGTACTATAACAAAATACCAGAGCCTGTGTGGTTTATAAACAACACAGGGATTGAAGCTGCATCTCCTGTGTCTTCTGCATTGTTGGTGGATTCTTTACCTGCTGAGCCACTGGCAAAGCCCTTTACACATGACCTAATCACCTCCCAAGAACCCACCTCCTAATGCTGTCACCTTGAGGATGAAGATTTTAACATGGAAATCAGGGTTTCCCTGATGGCTCAGGGGGTAAAGAATCTGTCTGCCAATGCAGGAGACCCAGGTTCAACCCCTGGGTCAGGAAGATCCCCTGGAGAAAGAAATGGCAACTCATTCCAGTTTTCTTGCCTGAGAAATGCCATGGACAGGGAAGCCTGGCAGACTACAGTCCATGGGGTCACAAAGAGTCGGACATGATTGAGTGACTAAGCACGATGTAAATTTTTGGGAAACAAATCACATTCTCTTTGTTTCTGAGGTTCAAAGTTCTTTGCATCCTACTTCCAAGATCCTCCGCCCTTCACTTCTTGGAGAGGGGGTGGGGCTCCCTCTTAATTCCCATTTCTGCCAAGCCACATCAAACTCTAAGCTCCTCTCACTTGCTGTTCCAACCAGGTTGGTGCAGGCAGCTGTTCTTCCCTAGGATGTAAGGCACTGGGGTCCTGTGTTCTTAAATCCCCCAAATGTGTCTGTCTACAATGTTCCAAATGTGGAACTTCCGTCTACACCCTTTTGCCTCCCTACCCCTCCCCCAGCTCAGTACTGGACTAAGAGACACACGAGACAGTTTCTATTTGTTGTTTCACTCTCTGACTTTATTTCTCCCTCAGCCAATCTAGTCTAGATTGGTGGGGACCCTGGCACCTCACATATTCTTTTTTATTTGAAGACGGTAACATTCATGTTCCATATTCTTTAGGGCTTAGGCTTGAAACTAAAAACCCCCAAAGGTTTGCAAATAAAAAAGCCATGACTTTTAAGTCTTGGCTATAATTTTCCAATTTTTTTTTTTTAAAAAGCATTATGAGACTCTTTTTCTTTCTATTCTGGGTAATTCTTCCCAGAGGGTAATATTTGTCACGGACTCAGGGGATACAGATGAAAAATCTGATAAGAAAGTGTGAAAGTGAGAGGGTGCAGGAAGAGCTAAACCAATCTAATCATACAACGGGATATATACCACATTTCTTTTTGCTTACGGCTTGTGGCATGTGTTGTCTTAGTTCCCCAATCAGGGCGTGTGCCTGCGCCTTGTGCAAAGGAAGTGCAGAGTTTTAACCACTGGACTGCCAGGAATTTGCATAATTTATTTCAGTCTGTTTTCCTCTGCTGGATACAAATTTTCCATGGCCAAAACAAACAGAGGATTCATAATCAGTCATTATTAGCAGCTTAATGTGACTTAGTTTGTCCTCTCTACAGAGGCTAAGTTCTGAAAGCTCTTGACATGGGAGAGTGGAGAGGCAAGTTTAGGATAAGGGCAGCAGAGAGACCAGGCTTCCCTGGTGACTTTGTCAGTAAAGAATCCACCTGCAGTGCAATGCAGGAGGCCTGGATTTGACCTCTTGATCGGAAAGATCCCCCGGAGAAGGAAATAGAAAACCACTCCAGTATTCTTGCCTGGGAAATCTCATGGACAGGGAATCCTGGTGGGCTATAGTCCATGCAGTTGCAAGAGTCAGACTTGACTTAGCAAATAAACCACCACCACCAGCAGAGAGGCCAGGTGAGGTGGTAGGAAGGAGTAGCCAAGGGGCATTCTATAGGCAGTGGAAGGAAGGCTGTGACCAGGAGTTAAGGCTTGGAGACGGAAAAGGGAGGGAGTGCCCAAGATGATCTTCATGCATTTCCCAGTTATGCAAAACTGGGCAAACTTGGGGTCACCACATCCAGGCAGAGGAAGAGAGAGGTCTATGTTCAAAGCCAGGTCAAGAATTGACTCAATGATTTGTAGAAGTCCATAGGAGACAGATTTCTCAAATTTTCAGGAGACTGAAAGTGATGGAAGTAATTGCCAATAAGACAGACATCAAAGCAGCAAAATAAAAATGAACACGAAAGGGGATGCCTAGGTCCCTTCAGGAGAAAGGCTGTCTAGGAACATAGGAGAGAAGAATGGTTCTTGCATGACCTGAACCCATTATGGGGCAGTGCTCTAGGCTGGAGGATGGACACTCCTGAGGGCTGGGTGGGAGTTATCATCCTAAAATTAGAGCTTTTAAATTAGAAACTGTGGCAATAATCCAGCTGGAAGATCAGAGTGGCCTGGAGTCATGTAGTGGCAGTGGGTATAAGGATAAGGGGAAGATGCATTCAATAAATATTTATGCACATACGACATTGAGAAAAGAGATGGAGTCAAGGATGACATCCAGATTTTCCAGTGTGAGAACCTGGGTGAATGGTAGGTGATTTATAAAAACAGGAAATACCAGGGAAGTTGATTACGAACAGGAAACTCAAAGATGTTCATATAAAGAACAAGTGAAAAGATTGGCCTCCCAACAGAGGACAAAAACCTCTTCCACTATAATAGGAAGGAGATAGGCAGATGTATAAAATTTACAGGTATAATAAAACATGTAGCTGAGGTAGTGTCCATCTGAAGGCTTCTATCTTTTTCTTCAACAGTAGAACTGTAAATCATCTGTTGTAAGCAAAGTCAGGGGATAAAGAATGGAAATAAACATTCGGGGAAGAATAGATAAGATATGGAGTGTCTTTTGCAAATAATGTGGCTGACAAGGGATTAGTCTCCAAAATTTACAAACAGCACACTAGGCTTAACAGCATCAAACAAACATCTCAATCAAAAAAAATGGGCAGAAGACCTAAATAGACATTTCTCCAAAGAAGATATGTGCGTATGTGCATGCTTGGTTTTGCCTGACTCTTTTGAGACCCCATGGAGTGTGTAGTCCACCAGGCTCTTCTGCCCATGGGATGTCCCAGGCAAGAATACAGGAGTGGGTTGCCATTTCCTTCTCTAGGGGATCTTCCCAAAGAAGACATGTGCATGTGTGCTAAGTTGCTTCAGTTGTGTCTGACTCTGTGAGACCCTTTGGATTGTAGCCCATCAGGATCCTCTGTCCATGGGATTCTCCAGGCAAGAATACGGGAGTAGATTGCCATGCTCTCCTCCAGGGGATCTTTCTGTCCCAGGGATCAAACCTGGGTCTCCTGCATTGAAGACAGTCTCTTTACCAACTGAGCCACCAGGAAAGCTCAAAGAAGACATACAGATGGCCAAAAGGCACATGACAAGATGTCTAATATCTCTAATTATTAGAGAAATGCAAATCAAAACTACAATGAGATATCACCTCACACCAGCCAGAATGGCTATCATCAAAAAATCCCAAAGCAATAAATGCTGCAGAAGGTGGGAACCCTCTACACTGTTAATAGGAATAACAGTTGATACAACCATTACCACTATGGAGAACAGTGTGAAGGTTCCTTAAAAAACTAAAAATAGAGCTACCATACGACCCTGCAATCCCATTCATGGACATATATCCAGAGAAAAACATGGTTCGAAAGGATACACGCACCACAATGTTCACTGACGCACTGTTTACAATAGCTAAGACACGGACACAACAGAGGAATGAATGTAAATGTCTGCAAATGTCCATCAACGGAGGAATTAAAGAAGATGTGGTACATTTATACAATGGAATTTTACTCAGCTATTAAAAAGGATGAAGTAATGCCATTTGCAGCAATACATACTGAGTGAAGTCCGAAAGAGAAGGAAAAACATTGTTCGACATCCCTTACATGTGGAATCTAAAAAGAAATGACACAAATGAACTTACAAAACAGAAAGCGACTCACAGACTTAGAGAACAAACTTATGATTGCCTGTACACATTGCTATATTTGAAATGGGTGAGCAACAAGGACCGACTTACTGTAAAGCACATGGAACTCTACTCAACATTATGTGGCCGTCGATGGGAGGGAAGTTTGGGGGAGAATGCAGACATGTATATGTATGACTGAGTCCCTTCACGGTTCATCTGAAACTATTACAACATTGTTAATTGGCTATACCCCAATACAAAGTAAAAAGTTCTTTTATAAAATAAAAAAAAGATATGAAATATCTTTTGTAAATACTAAGCACTGACCCCTTGGCTGGGCAGTATTGAAGAGTCAACCAAGGCCAATAGTTATAAATTGACAATGGGATCAATCTTAAAATAGATACTTACAATAGTTATGTGTATTCATACCTTTTGTTAAATTATCAATCAATAAAAGATCACTTAAAGTCTTTTGTGGGGGAAAAAAAATGCACCTGGACTAAGTGGGAACTAGAGCTAATAAAATTCCATAAAATGCTATTTCCTGTTTTGAATGATGCCAAGGATTTCTACTGTAAAAAATAAAAATAAAATAATCAAATCAGAGCTTTTATATGTACAGTGAGACAAAGTAGAATTTTTCTTTTATTGCACATGAATGAGAAAAACAGCTGGACCTTGTCTTTATGTTCTTTTCAGTTTCTTGTATTGTCTCCCTGCTCTGTTCTGGATGACAAAACTGTATTTCCAAATCTTTGCTTTGATCCCAAGCATCAGAAACCGTGATACTGTTTGATAGGCAAGGGAAAGAGGGATTCAGCTTTTTGCCTTGAAGCACCTTGTGTTTTGAATTTTGGACTCTCATTTTAGGATATCTTCACTAAAAACCATTCTATCACATGATGGCAGTAGAGACATAATATAAATTTATAAGCTACGATTCATGCATACATCCCAATGGGGGAAAGGTCTAATTTATGTTTGTCCATATATTTTTCTTTGGTTGGTGTTTGTGTTCTAAGTTTCTGGAGGCATCAAACATAGAAAGGCCCTGTAATTCCAGATGGGATTAATGCAGACAGTATTTCATTCAGGAAGTAAGACCGTAAATAAGAGGAAGTACTTTTAGATGGCCTTTAAATTTTTTGAGATACCACTCAAATGCCCGCAAAGACCAAAATCAACTTACTATTTGCATTCTTAATTTTCTCTGCACCTCATTTCTTTCCTAGATAGAGACCATTTTTCAGGTTGGACAGGACAGAAAGAGCTGCTATGAAAGATGTTTTTCCTTTTCTGTTAACTTCACCCTACCTCTGAATTCTGTTTTATTTCAAGGAAATTTCCCTTGGTTCCTAAACAGTGCTAAACCAAGCAACAGGGAAAATGTGGACCCCATTAGGAAAGGTCAAAAACCTTTGACTGGGAAGACATATGTATTTTACCATTCTCTCTGGATATGTCTTTCTCAAGCCACAAAAGAGTTCTCTAGCAGCACCCATGTTTTTTTCAATAATGCCAAATTTTCTTCTGAGAGAGAATACAAACATTTCTCAGGATTCATTTATTCCTTCAATGCACGAGAGATGGCTGTTAGGCACCACACACTAAGGAAATACGAACAGCTCTGGAGAATCCCAGGGATGGCAGAGCCTGGTGGGCTGCCGTCTATGGGGTCGCACAGAGTCGGACATGACTGAAGTGACTTAGCAGCAGCAGCAGCATGTAAAGTGACCACTAACAACGTGTCATAGTGCTCTGAGTTCTTTACACATATTTTCATTTTATCCTCTCCGCCTTGCCATGAGGCAGTTACCAGCAATATTCCCATTCATGTTACAGATGAGGAAACTGACACCCCAGGAGGCAAAGTAACACAGACAGCTAGTTAGGGGCCGACCCATGATTAACAAGCAGGCAGTCTGCTCTTAACTACTGAGCTGCAGGAGACCAAGTTTCTCTCTTCCAGCAGTTTAGAATCTAGTAAAAATGAATGCTTACAACTCTAAAGTTGGCTTGCTGAATCAACATGAGGTGACACTTTGGTGGCCTATTGAAAGTGAGATGAAAAAGTTCATCAAACGTTCATTAAAATTGGCTTACACAGGGAAATATCCAGAGATAGGATATTCTTTCACCCGAATAGTGAGATAGATATTTCCTTTCTTTACTTCTCTCTGAATACTGCAAAGTTTTATCTAAGATCTTTAATAGAAATGTGAAGATATTTAGGATCAGAAATTTCAATTGGACATTTGATTTGGGAGAGGAGGACAGTGGATATTGGCCTGTAATTTTGGAAATATTTTGGTCTGAATGCTTTTGTGAGGCTGTCATTTTTTTCACTCTTAGTATTTTACCTGTTTAAATCTTCTTCCTAAGGGTCCCCTTTGAATCTGGAAAGCTCAGAAAAGACAAGGAAGTAGGCTACTAAGTTGTGGTACTGAGTTAAAGGAAGAGATGGGAACTTTCAGACCTCCTTTAGTTTGTCTTGGCTCACGAAAGGTGGCAGGCATTTGGGGTAGAAGCTCTGCCGAGCAATAGAAAGTATGCATTTATGTGAAACATCTCTTGTGCTGTAATTCATGTTGATGTATGGCAAAACCAATACAATATTGTAAAGCAATTAGCCTCTAATTAAAATAAATAAATTAAAAAAAAACAAAACAAGATGAGGCAGATGGAATGGATGAACCCAATGCTGGTCTTTTCATATGAAAACATATGAAAATCAATTCGCTTCCTTAATAGCAAAGGTGTCACTAAGTCATATTCTTGGTACATACAAAATCCTGTTAAGTTTATATTTTCCAATTAAATGTCACGCTAAGAATAACTGGGAGTTGTTTAGCTCTTTGTGTCCTAGATAAAACTATTATTTTGGGATAATTTTAGTCCTCTCAGTTTTTGCTTTTCTACATTTTGAAATTTGCATGAGTTAGAAATAAACTATCTAAAAACACCTGCTTTCTCTGTACTTTTAGAAAGCAGAGACGATTAAGTTCTTTGCTAGTCCGCTTTTAACTGTCTGAAGTTTGAGAAAACCATCTTCAGAAGATAGATCATCAAATTGAGGCCATTCTTAGGGATTGTGACATTAACTGGTGCTAAGGATACTCAAAATGACAAAAATCCAAGGAATAAAAATAATGCTTGGCTTTCATTTTACTGTGGAATCATTTGAACTATTAAAAGTGAGAAAATTTATTATAGTGCAAGAGTTTATGTTTTCCCATTTCTAAAGAGATAAATAAATACAGAAATGGGGCCATATTTCTCCCAAGATGAATGGCTTAAGACAACAGAGAGACTATTCACTAAGAGCCATAATGAATAGGGGCTAAAAATATAGCCACTTTATGTCTGCAGTAGCTCTTCAGTTCTCTGCATTTTATAGGATAGAAGAGAAAGTGTCTTCACTTGCTCTGACATGTCCTCTATTCATTGCACTTACTCCATCTCTCAACACCATTTTCTGGGGTCCAATGTATTTCTTTTTATTTTTACAATGACCAAGAAGCAGGTTGGCTTAGAAGACTAATCTGAGTGTGAGGATAGGGGAGAGGCAGGACTTGGTGTTATAGTTTTGACCAAAATGTCTATCTGTGTGAATCTAAAACCCTAGAAGTAAAATTTTCAGTTCTTTGTTCTCATTTTTTTCAAATCTCAATGTTGCCAAACATTTTTACTAAGAATAACAATAAGAATAATAAGAATGCTTGGCAACACTGAGATTGAAAAAAAATGAGAACAGATGACTGAAAATTTCACTATTAAAAAGACTGCATTTGAATCAGTTCTAATGAGATGGATGAAACTGGAGCCTATTATACAGAATGAATTAAGTCAGAAAGAAAAACACCAAAACAGTATATTAAGACATATATATGGAATTTAGAAAGATGGTGATGACAACCCTGTATGCAAGACAGCAAAAGTGACACAGATATAAAGAACAGACTTTTGGACTCTGCGGGAGAAGGTGAGGGTGGGATGATTTGAGAGAATAGCACTGAAACATGTATATTACCATATGTGAAATAGATGACCAGTCCAAGTTTGATGAATGAAACAGAGCACTCAAAGCCAGTGCACTGGGATAACCCAGAGGAATGGGATGAGGAGGGAGGTGGAAGGGGGTTCCGGATGGGGAGACAGATGTACACCTGTGGCTGATTCATGTCAATGTATGGCAAAACCCACAATATTGTAAAGTAATTAGCCTCCAATTAAAATAAATGAATTAATTAAAAAAAAAGAATAAATAAGGTAGTATTACAAAATAGGAAAAGTACTGGGCCCACTATTAGGGCTACTCTCAGGTTGCATTTAAATAGTCAAAGCTCTTTTCTATGGAAGGTGCCATTGTATGTCCTATAGAAAGAAACCCATTCATTCTTTTTTTTTTTTTAAGTCTTAGCAATATTTATTTATTTGTTTTTTTTACTTTTTATTTTATTTTATTTTTTTATTTTTATTTTTTTTAAATTTTATTTTATTTAACTTTACAATATTGTATTGGTTTTGCCATATATCAAAATGAATCTGCCACAGGTATACATGTGTTCCCCATCCTGAACCCTCCATTCATTCTTAATTAACCCTTCCCCTGATTTAGAGGGTTTCCCAGATGTCTCAATGGCAAAGAATCCACCTGCCAATGCAGGAGACACAGGTTTGATCCCTGGGTTGGGAAGATCCCCTGGAAAAGGAAATGGCAACTGACTCCAGTCTTCCTGACTGGAGAATCGCAAATATAGGGGAACCTTGCAGGCTACAGTCCATGGGGTCACAAAAGAGCTGGATACGACTTAGTGATTAAACAACAACAACACTGATTCAGAGAGTCACACAGGGCCGGAGAGGACTAATAAGCTCATTAGCTGACATGAGTTCAAATGCTAAGCCTCTGAAGAAATGCGGAGTTAAGAAGACTCATAGTTCAGAAAGTAGAGGGTGTTCTAATCAGTTAACTGTTCTGTTTATTGAGCTCATCAAAAATCAGAGGAAACTAGAATAAATTATCATCTCCTTTTACTGTGTCAATTCTTTTTGACCTTACATGATTCTCTGTAAAGAAGCAGACAAACCTGGTCAGTTCTGGGCTTTGGAGTTCATCCACAAAAGACCTGTGGAGCATTAGATGTTATTGTAATGGGCCAGCTGAGCCCATGGCACAATGACTCTTTCCATTTTCTGGGAAATAGTCTCCCTTCCTTATCTATAGTAATGGGCTTCCAGTTCCACATTGGTTTGACATGACTCTTTTCCCCTGGGAAGGACTAAACTCTATCAGGAGTTGAAATTTGTCTCCAACTGGGAATATTTTTTCCTGGGTTTGGAAGAGAGAGGGAGATGGAGAGAGACACAGAGAGAAAGAGAACAGATAAAATATGCAGTGGCAAGGGCTTTGGGGTAGCCATGTTCCCCTACAGTCAACGGAGTGAAAGCTGAGAAAGTTGGTCTGGAGTAAAGAAGTCAGAAAAAGCAGCAGCAACAGCTTTTCACTTTTTTTTTCTCCTTGGGTTTTGTGAGAATACCTACTTCCCTGTAATATACTGCCCAATTTATTTCACTTAGGTCAAACTGTTTTCTGTAACTTACAATCAAAGGATCCTAACTAAAACACAGCTTAAAGAAGACACTGATGATTTACTTGGCTCGTGGATTTATTTCCAATAATTTAAAATGTAAATCTGAAAAATGGCTTTGCCCAATTTGATATGACATTAGAACAGGAAAGGCAAGTACAGATTAAATGGGGCATAAAGTATGCTTCGGAATTAATACAGAACAGACACCAGCCTCTTACCATCTTTAAGATAGTGGGCATATCATTTAACCTCTCTGAGGCTTGGTTTCCTTAACTTTAAAATGGGAATTATGGGTATTATAGAAGATTATTATTAAATTTAATAAGCTACAATATGTAAGGCCACTAGTTAGCAAAATGAAGACACTCCCTCCTAGTTAGGGAAAGTTTCTGTTCGGGAAAAGCTATTAATTTGCCATTCTTTTCTTTTTTTTCTGTCCTGCTCAGTGTTGGCTCAGAAACTAGAGAGGACTGAATCTAGGCATGGAAGAGTTAGTGTCTCCAAAGAGAGTCTGGACAGGTAGCAGGTACAGATGGGCTGAGGATTTTGTAAGGAGAGAAGATAAATAAAGCAGAGAGGGGTAGATACAAGCTTCACTTACCGGACTGTTTTGGTGATGACCTGGCCAGGCTGAGAGATTCACAGTGACTAATGAGAAAGCTGCAGGAACCATACTACAGGGAAATTCCCTTCTCTACAGTCTGAGGTTCTGGTGCATTTTTATATGATGCTGAATTTATAGTCAGCACCCATGTTTCATGGAGCCTCTTAAACAAGGGTTTCTCAGTCTCAGTGTTATTGCCTTTTGGGGCCCACCGTTCTTTGTTGTGCGAGCTGTTACATACATTGTAGGGATGTTTAGCAGCATTACTATCCTTTATCTACCAGTTGGGACAACAAAAAATATCACAAATGTCTGAAGACATTACCAAATGGCCCTAGGGTGGCACAATATCACCCATGCTTGAGAACCGTTACTCTAAAAAAAACTTTTTTTAAAACAGATTGGTAACTCTGTTTTAATCAGGGACTCCAATCTTAGATAAAACAGTCAGTAGAAACGGGACATTCCATCTTCAACCTCTTATTCTTATAAATTACCCTGATGGCATCACATACAACTTGTGAGAGAGCTGGATTTGGAACAGGAAGACAAAAGTTCAGATTCTTTCCTGGTCTCCTACGAAGTAAGGAACTTGAGACTTGAGTTGGGGAAACCCAATACTCAGCTTTCTGGATTCTGACTGATAACAGACATGAAAACCACTAGCCATACCATGATCAAAGCTGTGGGTTAATATCTAGGCTATTGCAAAATCATACCTAAATGCCTGGTCATGTTAGGGTTAGGGTTAGTGGCTTAGTTGGGGGTTATATTCCTCTGCCCCTCATGATTTTGGATTCTGTTTGGGGAGATCTGCCTAGGAGACTTTGAAACAAACTCTCCCAGCCTGCAGTAAGCAATTATATTTCTAATTTATTTTTCTGAGAGTACTGAAAGCAGTGGGTATCCTCCACCCACTGGATAGACACTCCACTTACACAGTTGAAACTCTGGACCAAGGAGCCTGTCAGTAGAGCTGAGCTTAATTCACCCACAGATGCCAGCCAAGAACCAGGGATTCATATCCACTCTGCTTCTGTGCAGGGGACCTCGCCCTGGCCCCGCCCCCTGGAGCTGCTGCCCAATCAGTGACCACTGTCACTAATTCTAAGAGCCCCTCCCCTGGAAGGCCGGTGTAAGAGGGAGGGAACCAGGACTCTTCTGGCTTTGGGAGGAGAGTGAGTGATGCTTAGGCAGAAATAGAAGGCAACAAGGGACAAGTGTTCCCACTTAAGAGATGCAGCATTCTCCTTGGTCATCAGGGTATATGTGAAGAAAATTTTTTTAAAAGAGCATGTTTGGGACTTGGTTATCAGTAGTTATTAGCGCTATTTTAAAGAGAAGGTTTAAAGGTTTGTCTAGCTAAAAATCTCATACTTCAAATTGACACCGGTCCTTTCCTCCGTTCAGGGCTCCCCACCCACATCTTGGCTGGCAGCAGAGATTATGTTGATTTGGCATCTGAGACCCAGCAGGAACAGCGAGGATTAGAAAACTAAATGTCCAAGTCTCAGAGTGAGCTTGATCTGGGAATTATGAAGAGGGGCAGGGAGCTTATAAATTAAGCCCACTCCTTTAGGTAACATTTAAAATATTAACAAAGAAAAACAAACCGTTGGATAAATCCTTATATGATCTTGAACAGTGAACACCATCTGTTTTGTATTGTTTTGTGTTTGAAATGATGTAGAATGTCTCCTGCTGATCCTTGGTGTATGCACAGCGTGGCCCCCAGTAGACACAGACAGACCTGTTTCTGGATTTCTTGTGTCTGCTTCTCATAGTTGCTTCTGACTATCATTAGGGGCAGTTGCTCACTAGGGTCAGAATTTGTCAAAAAATTATTAGAATTTCCTGCTGAAAATCCAAGTATAGATTAAATACTAAATGACTAAACTTATTAAAAGTCTCTAAAATAGGAGTGAACAGACTTTGCATGAGGGCTTATGGCACATTTCTTTAAGTCATGAATAGTATTAGTTAATGGACTTTATAATATCTATTTTGAAAATTTGTGACCTCTATCTTTTCTATCTCTCATTAAAAACAAACAGATAAACATTATTTTCTTCTGAGTAGCTGAAGTTTTAAATAACTGACCTTTATTAAATATGTGATAGAATACATTCTGATAACACTTAAGTTCAAACAATATTATTTGGAAATAAAAATTTTTAGGAAGGAAATTCATTTTGCTATTAGATTTCTTTGTCAGGAAACACAGAATGACTCAGCAGTCAACAAAGAATTGAGGGAGAATACATTAATACATATTTCGGGAAACAGTTGTTCAAAATATGTGCAAACATCTTTGTCAACTTAACCAAATAAATGGCTTAGGCTAGTCTAGAAATCATATACCCAAGACGTGCTTCTATGAACAGTGTTTTAAAATTAGCATTGTGAATGCTCTTTTTAATACTATAAAGCTTCCTTTATCTAAAGCTGAAACTCACTGAAAATATCTATGATGGTGTCTACCATGAGTGAGGCAGGAAATTTTGGCATTTTATTGGGAAGGGGGAGAGTCATATCTGGAGAAGTGTTTTCAGAAACTCATTTGAGGATCAGATGTCCCCAAGGGCTGATGGAGCCCAGAGTCTATGCCCTTTTCCTATAGGTTGCATTTCTAGTGTCCCTAGAAGAGAACTCTTCCTGAAAATTCATTTGGCCTATTTAGACCTCTCTTTTCCATTCTTCCCTATGGAGTAAGTAGATTTTTCTACGTGTAATTTGGGATAGTCTGGGAAGACAGCCTCTAACTTTGCTCACCTGAGATGAAATAAGAGCAAAGAGTGTAGGGTTTCCTAAGTCAAATTCTGTTCAAATTTTTATCAATTGTGTAACCCAAGGTGAGATTTTAAGGTAATGCATTTAAAATGCTAGTACTGTGCTGGACACATAGTAAATATTCAGTATACTATGTAATGTTTTATACTTTTCAAGTTGCTATTACTGACACACCATTCTTGTTTATGATTCACAAAAACTATCTGACAATTGAAAATGTCTCCTCTCTCTCCCTAATGCTGTGATCTTCTGAGGTCTCCCCTCCTCTATCCCCCTGTCCCCATACCAAATGGGTTCACCCAAAGGAGATGAGAAGCGTGTCAAGGTGATCCAATATGGAGGTGATGCTCGTTTCATCTATACTTTTCTCAATACACTTTGATTGAGTCTTAATTGACACCAAGATTGTTGTGAGTGGGATTGAAAGACCTCTTAGTCCCCAAATAGCTTTTCATCATTTGTCTCAGTGTCTGAGATTCCCAGTATGGGTCACTCTTCTGTCTAATGGCAACGAAAGTTTAGCAGAAGCAAATGTTAAGTTTGACTAGTTTGTTCTTCCCTTTTAGAGGTGAGAAAACACACAGACTAGTGAGTCCCTCTACATCGCAGCTCTTGGTACTGTTATCAGAGATGGGTGCCTGGGCAGGAAGGGCCACTTTTTATTTTTATTTTAAAAATTATTGATTTATTTGGCTGTGCCAGGTCTTCAGTCTTCATTGTGGCATGCAGGATCTTTAGCTGCAGCATATGGGACCTAGTTCCCTGATCAGGGATTGAACCTGGGTCCCCTGCATTGGAAGCATGGAGTATTAGCTACTGGACACCCAGGGAAGTGCCTGGACAGCGTGTAAGGTTTTCAGTATTTTTCATACGTCACATGGGTGCTTTCTACAGAAGTAAACACTTAACCTGCAAACAACTTCTTGATTCCTTGTGTTAAAACCCATGGAATTTCATAGAAATACTGGCCTCAGACTTCGGTGGTTCATATGTCATTTTCCACTTTAGCTGCAGAAGCAGCAAGTGGAGTAAAAAAAAAAGCCTGTTTAGAGCAGCCAGATTTTGTTTTGGTTGTCAGCTGAAACAGAAACCCCATCATTCTGGACTTGGCAGCTTGTTAGTAGAAAAACCACCAGGAAGCTCTGAGTTGGTAATTTAGAGCACAGACTTATTCCCTGATACAGCTGTAGAGCAGCAGGTGGATAGGACTTAAGCAAACACTAGCTTAAAAGAATAGAAGAAGGAAACAGAGAACTTTTTTTGCACATATCAGTATGGCTAAGGATATGCGAGTTCACTTCTCATCCCATTGGATTTTCTTTTTAGCTGGCTTAGCCTTTCACTTAGTTTTATTCAACTTAGTGAACATTTACTGAGCACCTTCAGTGTGCCAGACACAGTGCTAGGTTTTGGGAATATTCATTCTCTAGTTTAGATTTTGATGTGGAGACAGATATGCATATGTGAATAGATTCATAATAAAGGAACAAAGATATTTATTCAGAGCATTGGATTAGAAGTGGTTCTGATCATGCAATGGGAGAATCCTCTGTCCATGGGATTTTCCAGGCAAGAATACTGAAGTGGGTTGCCATTTCCTTCTCCAGGAGATCTTCCTGACCCAGGGATCGAACCTGCATCTCCTGCATTGGCAGGTGGGTTTTTTTTTTTTTTTTTACCACCGAGGTTTTTTCCAGGTTTTTTACCACCTGGAAAACCTAAAGGGTCCTTTAGATTATCTCAACTGAATCATGCTATAGGAGACCACAGACCACAGACATCCCAAACTACAAAGATATGCAGGAAACTTTTCTTATGACGTTTGGGGCAAACAGAATTGTCTAAAGGAAATAGAGACTAAGGGAAGCTATGGAAACAAATTTAGGGTAAAAAGAGTGTAAAAAGATAAATGGATCTAAAATAAATATAGGAAAATCAATCTTTTTAATCTATACATCTAGTACCTCTAGATGTATAATGGGAAAATATTATCCATAAGAACAGTACAAAAGTAAAATATTTATGAGTTTATCTCAATCATGAATTTGGTGCAAAGCCTAAAGAAAACTGCAGAATGCTATAAAAGTTATTACAACAGGTTTGATTTGACTGAACAATTAAAAATAAAAGTTCATGAATGAGAACCCTCAGTTTGTATAGATATTGTAGGTTCCCAAAATTTTATAGGTATAATGTGGTTCTAATTAAATACCAACAGGAGTGTTTTTTTGAAACATAATTCTGAGTTCTCAGAGGGTAAAGGATCTGTCTGGATTGCAAGAGACCTGGGTTTGATCCCTGGATCTGGAAGATCAAAAGCAGTGCTGCCTGACTGGATAGTAAAGTATATGTTAAGCCTAAAATACACAAAATTTTACAATATTGAAGCAAAAATACATATAAATCAGTTGAATAGAAAAAATTACAAAATAGGACCCTGAAACAAGTATTTGCACATAAGAACTTAGTATATGATTAAAGAGAGTTTTCTAATTAATGGTTAAAAGAAGGATTTATTAATTTCTGGTGCTGAGACAATTAACTATTTATATGAAAAAATGGTCCAATTCTTATAGCACACAGTCCACTAAAATATACTAACATCAAATTAAAGAGTAAATGTAAAGCAATAAATCACATAACATTTTAAGAAAATATAGACAATTATCTAAGTGTGAGGGAAAAACCTTTATTCTTCAACATCAAGGCAAAGGCATAAATTATCACATCAATGATTTGACCACCATGCTTATATTTTAATACAAAAATGTTGAGAATAAGTTAAGTGAAAAAAAAGAAAAATATTTGTCATATATATAATTGAGGGTTAGATCTTTAATACATAAAAACGTGTTTATAGGTCAATGTCAAAAATCAGGAAAATGAACAACAGATATGGATAGATAATTGGCAAAAGATAGCAAAGAAAAAAAATGCTGTCTTTTTTGTTTTATTTAACAAATCTGTAAAGACTTAAAATGCAATATTTTGTATTGATAATGGTGAGGAAAAGAAGAATGCTCTTTCAGTGTTAATGAGAATTTAAATACTTACATATGAGGAGTGATTTAATAATAGTCATCACAAGCTTTAAAAGTGCCATGCTCATTCACCCATTTTTCTTGTAGGAGTTTATCTTAGAGAAATGATCAAAATTGTTTGCAAAGATTTATCAATGAATATGTTTACCCAGTGGTTTTAAAAATAATAATGAATAATTAGAAATTACCCAAATCACTGAAAAGAGGGCTGTCTAATAAATTTATACAGTAGAATACAACGAAGAGAGCATAAGTAAGAAATCTGCTGGAGGAATCATTTCAGTTCAGTTGCTCAGTCGTATCTGACTCTTGTGACCCCATGGACTGCAGCATGCCAGGCTACCCTGTCCATCACCAACTCCTGGAGCTTACTCAAACTCATGTCCATTGAGTCAGTGATGCCATCCAACCATCTCATCCTCTGTCGTCCCCTTCTCCTCCCACCTTCAATCTTTCCCAGCATCAGGGTTCTTTCAAATAAGTCAGCTTGTCACATCAGGTGGCCAAAGTATTGGAGCTTCAGCATCAGTCCTTCCAATGAATATTCAGGACTGATTTCCTTTAGGATGGGTTGGTTGGATCTTCTTGCCATCCAAGGGACTCTCAAGAGTCTTCCCCAACACCACAGTTCAAAAGCATCAGTTCTTTGGCATTCAGCTTTCTTTATAGTCCAATTCTCACATCCATAAATGACTACTGGAAAAACCATAGCTTTGACTAGACGGACCTTTGTTGGGAAAGTAATGTCTCTGCTTTTTAACATGCTATCTAGGTTGGTAATATCTTTTCTTCCAAGGAGCAAGCGTCTTTCAATTTTATGGCTGCAGTCACCATCTACAGTGATTTTGAAGCCCAAAAATATAGTCTGTCACTGTTTCCATTGTTTCCCCATCTATTTGCCATGAAGTGATTGGACTGGATGCCATGATCTTAGTTTTCTGAATGTTGAGTTTTAAGCCAACTTTTTCACTCTCTTTTTTCACTTTCATCAAGAGGTTCTTTAGTTCTTCTTCACTTTCTGCCATAAGGGTAGTGTCATCTGCATATCTGAGATTACTGATATTTCTCCTGGCCATCTTCATTCCAGCTTGTGCTTCATCCAGTCCAGCATTTCCCATGATGTACTCTGCATATAAATTAAGTAAGCAGGGTGACAATATACAGCCTTGACATCTCCTTTCCCAATCTGGAACCAGTCTGTTGTTCCATGTCGAGTTCTAACTGTTGCTTCTTGACCTGCATTAACAGTGAATTACTGATGGATTCAGTTCAGTCACTCGGTTGTGTCCGACTCTTTGCAACCCCATGGACTGCAGCACATCAGGCTTCCCTGTGCATCACCAACTCCTGGAACTTGCTGAAACTCATGTCCATCGAGTCAGTGATGTCATCCAACCATCTCATCCTCTGTTGTCCCCTTCTCCTCCCACCTTCAATCTTTCCTAGCATCAATGTCTTTTCCAATGAGTCAGCTCTTCACATCAGGTGGCCAAAATATTGGAGTTTCAACTTCAACATCAGTCCTTCCAATGAACACCCAAGACTGATCTTTTGGATGGACTGGTTAGATCTCCTTGCAGTCCAAGGGACTCTCAAGAGTCTTATTGAATAGCACAGTTCAAAAGCATCAATTCTATGGTGCTCAGCTTTCTTTATGGTCCAACTCTCCCATCCATACATGACTACTGGAAAAACCAAAGCTTTGACTAGATGGATCTTTGTCAGCAAAGTAATGTCTCTGCTTTTTAATATAATGTCTAGGTTGGTCATAGCTTTTCTTCCAAAGAGCAAGCATCTTTTAATTTCATGAGTGCAGTCACCATCACAGTGATTTTGAAGTCCAAGAAAATAAAGTCTGTCACTATTTCTGTTGTTTCCCCATCTATTTGCCATGAAGTGATGTGACCAGATGCCATGATTTTAGTTTTTTGAATGTTGAGTTTTTTTTTTTTTTTAAATTTTATTTTATTTTTAAACTTTACATAATTGTATTAGTTTTGACAAATATCAAAATGAATCCACCACAGGTATACATGTGTTCCCCATCCTGAACCCTCCTCCCTCCTCCCTCCCCATACCATCCCTCTGGGTCGTCCCAGTGCACTAGCCCCAAGCATCCAGTATCGTGGATCGAACCTGGACTGGCAACTCGTTTCTTACATGATATTTTACATGTTACAATGTCATTCTCCCAAATCTTCCCACCCTCTCCCTCTCCCACAGAGTCCATAAGACTGTTCTATACATCAGTGTCTCTTTTGCTGTCTCGTACACAGGGTTATTGTTACCATCTTTCTAAATTCCATATATATGCGTTAGAATACTGTATTTATGTTTTTCCTTCTGGCTTACTTCACTCTGTATAATAGGCTCCAGTTTCATCCACCTCATTAGAACTGATTCAAATGTATTCTTTTTAATGGCTGAGTAATACTCCATTGTGTATATGTACCACAGCTTTCTTATCCATTCATCTGCTGATGGACATCTAGGTTGCTTCCATGTCTTGGCTATTATAAACAGTGCTGCGATGAACATTGAGTTTTAAGCCAGCTTTCCTACTCTCCTCTTTCACTTTCATCAAGAGGCTATTTAGTTCCTCTTCTCTTTCTACCATAAGGATGGTGTCATCTGTGTATCTGAGGTTATTGATTTTTCCCCTGGAAATCTTGATTCTAGCTTGTGATAGGATTAGAGATTACTTTAATTTTATTCTGTGTTGTTTTCAAGTTTGAAACCAAAAACTTGAAATTGAAAATTAAAACATATGTACTCCATTTCAACAGTGTAACCTCAATGCCTAGCACATAGTGCACTTTCAGATACAGTGGCCTTAAAACATTTAGTAATTGGAGTGGAAAGTCTGGAAACAAGAATGTCAGTGGTAGGGAGGATGATGCCAGGACCATGGCCCCTGAATTCATGACAGACTGGAAGACCCAGAGGCCTCATGGGTCAAGGAGTGGGGACAATTTGTGAAACATTTCAGAAGTCACACCCTCCCCCTTCCTGTTCTCTGCTTCCCCTACCCCCTACCCACTGTACTTTGGGTTTGGACTTTGGGTTTGCAGGGTAACTAAAGGGCTAGTGAAGCACGGAATGTTCTGAGCTCCAGGGTTGCACATCCATCCACGTCTTATTCTCTGTGCATGCTCCCCAGCTGCTGTGACCTCCAGAAGTATCTTCTATAAAAATAGAAGAAAAGTGATTTCTTCTTTAAGCAGCTGACACATCGGAGACTCAGAGGGAATAGCAATTAACATGGACTGAGAATCTCTTAGCTCCATAGGTCAGGAGACCTTCCTCAAAAGGAGTCAGCATCCTGAATGAGAATCCCACTGAGAAAAGAGAGGTTGATTGCAAGTGAGTTAGAGCTGAGGGTACAACCTGGATAGAATACAGGGGCATTAAGGTTAATACTGGGGTAAGACTGGACATATTCTACCCACTCCTTCTCTCTCCTTGTCCTTATTTTATTAAGCACCTAAATATTACCATACCTGGGAGACCTGGTTCCAAATTTCAAATGTCTCAGAGGTTAATAGAGCTATCCTTCTGGGCTAGGTTGCACTTTAGCGTCTCATAATTGGCTCCTATCCTCTTCCAGGGTTTCCTGGCATTCCCTCCTCCACCCCTCCCCATTATTCCCTGAGGGATGAAATGAGTAATGATATGTATGCTCTCCCATGGTATTAACTAGATGGTTGGATTTTACCTGATTCTCTCTTGAAGGTGGCTAATTCTGGGAAGACAGAACAGGATGAGTCCCTAAATCAGTGGAGTGGATTAAGGATCAGGAGTAGGGGAAGCTTCTTAAAGTACAGATTACTGAGCTGGCATCCAGGTTTTCTGATTGAATGGGTCTAGGGTAGGGCCCAGACTTTACAGTGTCCCTGGTGGATTCGGAAGTAGATTGTTCTCCACATTTCAAGTCCTCAGTATCTTGATGAACTCTCTGCTTCTCTCAGATTTAGCTCCTGTTGGTGACAGATGTTGGTTGTGCAAACCTCCTCCTCCCCCAACCTCCCCCAGGAACTTCTGGGAACAACAGTTAGGTGTTCAACCAGGCAGGAGGTCAAACCAGCCCTACTTCTTGGTAAGTCCCTTACATACAAACCCTCTAATTGTGAACTCTAAAAGATGTGAATGTGTGTTTGCATGTTCAATGGTGTAAATTAGCTCACATGTCTGGTGCACATTGTCACATGTGTGCATCCTCTACAGGTGGTTGTGCTCTTGTGCACTTTATGGTACAGTACTGTATAGCAGGGGTCCCCAACCTCCCGGCCACAGGCTGGTACCTGTCTGTGGCCTCTTAGGAACTGGGCTGCTCAGCAGAAGGTTAGTAGTGGGCAAGTGAGCAGAGCTTCAGCTGTATTTACAGCTGCTTCTTATTTCTTGCATTACCACCTGAGCTGTGCAGTCTATCAGATCAGTGGAGGTATCAGAATCTCATAGGAGCACAGACTCTACTGCACTGAAATCATTCCAAAAACACCTCCCTCCTCTGGGTCTGTGGAAAAATAAATCTATTACAGTGCAGTACTATATAGCTGATTGTATTAGTTGGGTCCTCAGGTTAACTTTGTTGGGCTTATAAACAAATTGGATTTGCAAACATGCTTTTGGAACAAAACACGTTTGTATGTAGGGGACTTACTGTAATGAGGGAAGTAATAGCATGGTTATAAGGTTGATTTTTCAAGAGGGACAGATGGGCTTATCATTGCAGAAAAACCCTCTGATGTGTGCCTTTCAGGGAGGTGGTGGCAACCTATCCAAGCTAACAATTTCCTTTTCCTACAAGGAAGGAGAGATAGCACTTGAGAATTTTCTTGATTACACCTCTGTCACTTGCCGTGTTCACCCACCCTTCTGTCACTTTCTATTTCAGTGCTGGCTGTGGATCCTTACTCTAGTTGAATCAGTTCATCTAGGTCTCAGATCTCAGTATTCACTGAATTCAAGAGCTACTTTGTTACAACTTTGACCCTGACCTTGACCTCCTACTTCTGATCCCAGATATTCTCTGATACAAGTTCTAAGAATAATAATAAAATATGGCACACAGCGACCCCATATTCAGGTTTACGAAGAGAATAGATTAGAAGCCAGACACCACTATCCTTGAGCACAAGCTTTAGAAACACACAGTCAGTGTCTGTGAGGGAGCTTCGTTAGCTTGGCAGATACATCTAAGGTTCTGCCATGATGGAAAGAGTCAGGTCTTGCTTCTCAAAATTTATCAACAAATTACAAAATGTGATCTTTTATTAAGTTTCTACCTGCATGTGTTTTGTTGACATAAAAAAGAAACTGGGAATGGAGAAAGCTGAAGCCCTTCCACTCTGCATCTGAGAACTGAAAATTATTTAACCAAGGCTGACATAAATGATATGGGTTCAATTCCTGGGTTCCAAAGATTCCCTGGAGAAGGGAATGGTATCCACTCCAGTATTCTTGCCTGGGGACTTCCATGGACAGAGGAGCCTGGCAGGCTGCAGTCCGTGGAGTCACGAAGAGTCTGACACGACTGAAGTGACTTAGCACATAGCACATAACCAAGGTCTGTGTTAGATAGTCATATCAGACTCTTTGCAACCCCATGGACAACCCCATGGAGCTCACAAGGCTTCTCTATCCATGGAAATCTTCAGGTAAGAATACTGGAATGGGTAACCATTCCCTCCTCCAGGAAATCTTCGCAACCGAGGGATTGAACCCAGGTCTCCTGCATTGCAGACAGATTCTTTATCATCTGAGCCATTATGGAAGAAGCACTGGTAAGAGGCATTTATTTCATTTTGGATCCCTGATGAGGCTCGTACAATGTGACTGGGAGAGCAGCTGAGCTCTGGGAAGGGTAAATAGACTCATGTTGCTTCTGTTCTTAATGGCACTTATAAAACCAGATCTGGGGAGGAAATGATGAAAGGCCAGTCCTGCCTGGGTTGTCAAGACCTCTGGATCTTTTTCCTGGTTTCAACTACTGTTTTTAAGTGTTACTTCTGAGTCGCATCTACACAAGTTCTCACAGCAATCATCCTACATTATTTGTCTCAGGTTTTTTTTATGATTTCTTCTTCCTCTGAGCTCTTGGAATTTATTGTACACTCTATTCATTTTCCATTGACTATTTCTCATTCTTTCCTGTTTATAATTGCTACAGTTTGATTTTGAGGTGTTTTGAGGGCCTGTTCCATATTGTTCTTCGCTGTAGTGTATTCTTCCAAATTTTCCACTCTCTCTTTCCTACTTCTCCCCATTGCATGTCTTCCTTCCCATTTCCTCCACCATGCTGCTGCTGCTAAGTTGCTTCAGTCGTGTCCGACTCTTTGCAACCCCATGGACTGTAGCCAGCCAGGCTCCCCTGTAGCTGGCCCAGGCAAAATACCGGAGTGGGTTGCCATTTTCTCCTCCAGGGGATTTTCCTAACCCAGGGATTGAACCCGAATCTCTTATGTCTCCTGCATTGGCAGGCAGGTTCTTTACCACTAGCACCAGGTGGGAAGACTCCTTCCTCTACCCTATATTTTTATAGTAGAAATTTTCACATATTGAGGTATGGGGAAGTCATTTTGGGCTTTCCCAGGTGGCTCAGTGGTAAAGAATCCACCTACCAATGCAGGAGACACAAGAGAAGTGGGTTTGATTCCTGGGTCAGGAAGATCCCTTGAAGCAGGGCATGGCAACCCACTCCAGTATTCTTGCCTGGAAAATTTCATGGACTGAGGAGCCTGATGGGCTATAGTCCATGGGGTCACAAAGGGCCAGGAACGACTGAGCAACTGAGCATGGAGTCATTCTGGCTTATACATGAGTTAAGTTGAATTTGATACTAACTAGAAAAGCTTGTTTGTGGCCTATCAAGCATGCATTGTACATCTGCTTTAATTATTAAGGAAAAGTGTGCATTGACCAGAAGTAAAAAAGTCCATGTTAAAAATAAAGATTAAATGGCTCCCTTCCTGGGACACCAATGTTGGTATTCCTTTGATGATAATACTCCCTTACTAGGTGCCAGGGCTGTAATGACTGACTGTGTACATGCTAATCTATTTTTTTTCTTCTTTGAACCTTGAAAGAATGTATCCCTGACTCTTTAATATGCTTTGTTCTGACAAGCTATAAAACTGCTGAAAACCGCACTGCTCTGCATCAGTTCCTTAGTTTCCAAGAGGCTGTCTTCTGGGCTATAACTCTTTCTTGTTGTTTAGATGCTCAGTCGTGTCCAATTCTTTTTGGTTCAAATAAAACCCTTTTCTATTCCTATTATAGGTTGTTTATTGATAGTTTCCATTGACAATCCTGATCTCAAGAGTGGTGGGTCTACTACTCTGAGCGTTCATCGGCTGGGAATCAATTATGAGGACAGTCACTGTGTTTTGAAAGTCAACACAGGCTGCAGTACTTACTTTGGTTCTTTTTGCTCCTATGTGCTAATTGTACCTGGAGGCTATTTTCTCCTACTTTATATACCAGGGTTCTCTGGACCTCTTTCTGTTGTGACCTGAGTTGAGTATCTCTGGTGCTGGAGGGAGTGAAGTCATTTACAGAATAGTGTGTGTGTGTGTGTGTGTGTGTGTGTGTGTATGTGTGTTACCAGAAAGTAGGTTCTTGTTTCATCACAGAAAGAATTCAGAGATGAGACAGACAGATCAAGAAAGAAAAGCAAAGATTTATTAAGTGATAGTATGCTCTCAAGGGGGTTTCCTCTGTGGCTCAGACAGTTGAGAATCTGCCTGCAAAGTAGGAGACCTGGGTTTGATCCCTGGATCAGGAAGATCCCCTGGAGGAGGGAATGGCAACCCACTCCGGTATTGTTGCCTGGAGAATTCCATGGAAAGAGGAGCCTGGCGGGCTACAGTCCTTGGGTTTGCAAAGAGTTAGTCACAACTGAACATCTAACACACACACATGCTTTCAAGGGGAGAGGAGGCAGACCCAAGTGAGTCTCTTTGGCAAATAGATTATGCGGGGTGTGAAAACGAATGGGTGAGATGTTCACTGGGGAGGGAGCAGTTTGGGGGTCTTATTCCCTGATTTTCATTCCAATGCCACCTTCCTGAAGGGAGGAGAGATTTTTGTCCTTATTTGGTCTTGATCAGAAGCTCCATGGTGTCAGCGCATAATGGGAATTTAAGTGCAAGACTAATTTTTTTTGTAACAAGAGAAAAATGAGCAAAAGACTACTTTCTAATACTAAAGATTCCTGCCTTTTCCCACCTTTCTTTGTCTGCCTCCAGGACCCTTGTCACCCCAAAATGTGTGGCTTCCTGTCCGTCTAGAAGTTTCTGCTTTTGTCTGCCCAAGGACCCCAAAGATGTTGTTTAGAAGATGCGTGGTTTCCTGCCGTATGGCCCATGTATCCCTTTACTCATATCTAGCTACCTGCCTGCTCTAACATGGGGGTGAACACTTATGATTGAAGTCACATCTGTGCCCTCCAGGTCAGCTGTTATCAAAGACCCCAGCTCCTGGTCTTTAGCTTATGCCTTAACAGCTAATGCAGACCACACTCCACATGAAATCCTAACACCATGCATCTTCTGTACTGCTTTCATGCTGTGCATAGCTGAATGAGTGAGCAAAAAAAAAAAAAAAAAAAAAGAACTAACTAAGAAGCAAAAAAAAAAAACGTGATCTTTAGAGAGACATCTTAAAAAGCGATTGGAGCATTTGACAGTAATGGAAGAAGACACATTCCCTGTGTCTGGGAAGGGCTGGCCTGAGGCGAAGTTGTCAAGTAGTTAGCCTGGCTGTCAGTGGCCTTCTTTCCTGCTCAGTCATCTAGTTTTCTAATCCTGCCTTTAGGCAGTTCAGATTCTTCCTGTCGTTTTTATTCCATTAGTTTTCAGTTCGATGTTTACCCCTCAGACACATTCCTTGTCCTTTGTTAAGGTGAAATAAGTACAGAGTTTGAACTTTGTGTATTTGGAGTCAGGGATCTAAGGTCCACAGAAACTTCAGAGCAATGTAGGGCAGGGAGCCAGGGGAATTTCACTGGGATTGCTGGTCTATGGGGAGTGGGAGGGAGGAAGAGAATAATTCTACAGTTAAAAGGAACTTGGGATATGTTTCTTCTCTGTGTATCATTGGTAAGAGGCTTCCAGATGTAGGGCCAATCAAGTGGCAAGGTGTCTAACACACAGGAAGGCTTACGCAGAGGAGAAGGTCAGCCTTTCCTGTGAAGGGCAGTTGAGGTCACAGGTGTAGACATGAGGGCAGCTGCTCATGTGTGATTTGGAGTGTGGCAAAGGTGATGCTGAAAACTCAGCCTCTGTGCACTGGTGTTGAATGAAATCTCTAAGATAGAGTTTTGGGTGAATAGGTGAGCTGCTTTCTCTTCTACCTGCTAAGTCAGTCATCTAGGGTCTGCTTCCTTTATCTCACTGCCACGTGGTTCCCAAAAGGAAGTGTAAAATGCAGGAAACACAGCCACTCTAATTGCCTCTATTGAAAGTGATATTTGCTCAGTTGTGTCCAACTCTTTGCAACCTCATGGACTATACAAGTCCACGGAATTCTCCAGGCCAGGATACTGGAGTGAGTAGCCTTCCCTTCTCAAGGGGATCTTCCCCACCCAGGGATCGAACCCAGGTCTCCCGCATTGCAAATGGATTCTTTACCAGCTGAGCCACAAGGGAAGCCCAAGAATACTGGAGTGGTAGCCTATCCCTTCTCCAGTGGATCTTTCTGACCCAGGAATTGAACTGGGGTCTCCTGCATTGCAGGCGGATTCTTTGCCAACTGAGCTATGAGGGAAGCCCTTAATTGTCTGCACTAGGGACTGGTGAATCCATTTCACTTACATTCCTCTTGGCCAGAATTAAGTCCAGTGACCCCAACTTTAGTTCAAAGGAAATGGCACAATGTCCAGGGACAGAAAATGATGTGAATATGTGGCATGATTGATGGGGATATATGATAAAGACCTTTATCTTAGATGGTACCTGGCACTATGAGATCAGATTGATCTGAGTTTGAAATCCAAGTGTCAGTTCGTTCCCTGAAAATAAACTCATGGGATTTCAAGGAGAATTAAAAGATGTGAAATTAATAAAGCTCCCATGTCAGTGTCTGGCTCTGAGTGTACCTAGCTCTGTTACTTCCCATATCTGACTACAGAATTGTGAACAATGGGGACATTATGACCCAACTTCTTCCCTATGTATACTGAATAGATCATTTTTTGGAGGATACATGGTAGGAAGCTGCCAAGTTTTTCAGGCTAATTCCTTCAGTTCACTCCTTTGGTTTATCTTTAGACTTAACATTTAATAGTATAAACAGGAATATCTCTGACCATCAGAGTGTTGAGCTAGAGAAATTGAATATTCCTTCTTTCTAATTAATCTGGCTAGTCCCTACAGCAACTTTAACAAGATATGATATTCAGAGATGAAGCATTCCAATTATTTTTCTGTAATGCTATAATCCTTTTACAAGTGCTTTCCTCTGATGTGTAATCTCCTAAATCAAATGCTAAAGAAGAAATGCCAGATTTGATTTGCCAAGCTTATCCTTCTCACTGAAGTGGGGGAGAAACATCCCACCAAAACCTCGATTCTCTCAACAGCTGTGAAGTATTCCCTTTAGAACCTTGTCTTTCCGCTGTTGAGTGATGAGTTCTCCTTCTGTGATTGTTTTCTGCAGGGGCCACCACTGACAATGACATTTGGATTCAGTGACTGTTTTCTTTCCGATGGGAGTAATTAGACAAGAACTGAACAGAAGTGGTGTTGGGGGAGGGAAGGGGCAACGATGAGGGAAAAAATGGGAGGTGGAAGCAGTCCAAGGGGCAGTGAAGGAGGAAACAGAAAGGTGGGGGGGAGATGCACAGCAAGTGACCCCACTGGGTACATCAGCACCCCCCTCAAAACACAAAACCAGATAGTCAGGGAGGGGAAGTCAGCTCTAGATGGAAATGGGAACTCCAACTTAGAGTTTTGTGGGATTTGAGAATAAGCTCCTGATCTACTGTTTTCTAGCTGTGCACTTCTAACTGCCAGAGTTACTGTTGTAAGATTTTTTTTTAAAAAAGTGAGAGAACCATGTGAAATTGAAGACATTAAATGAATGTAAGTCATTTTTAGTTATTTCATGGAGATGCAGTTAGATACATATAGCATTAGATTGAGAAATAGCAGGAGAGGCAAAGCTTATACTTGTTTAGGAAAGTTTCTGAATGTATAATATATGTGACAAGTTGAGTGAAGAGTCACACCTCATTGCGGGTATAAACAGGTTGTTTTGCTGTTTTGAACAACTGCTACCAGCTGTGCACTGTCCAACCTTTCTGCATGGTAGCAAGCATTGTTATGGCCTTGGTCTGCTTTCTTAACTTCTCAGATAGTTTTTGTTAACAAAGCAGTCTCAAGTAAACTCTGTAAGACTCAGTCCTGATTATTTTAAAACTTCATTTTCATGCATAAATCAAAGCCATTCTTTCCCCAGTGCTTGAAGTTGAATCAGGAGATGGAGAGAGTGATGTCAAAATCTCGGCTGCTGTACAGTGGTGTTGAATTGAGTCTTGAAGACAGTTTTAGGTGAAGTAGAAAAGTATACCTTTATTGCTTTGCCTGCAAAGGGGAACACAACAGGCTCATGTCCCTGAAAAGCAATGTGGCCCAACCTGAGGGATTTGGTGAGGAGATATAGCAATGGTTCAAGGGCAGGGTTGCTGATAAGGATCAGAGTGTGTGCAGGGCCTGCACTTATTTAATCTGGCCTCAAGTGATCTAATGAGTTTCTGTGGCTTCTTTAATTTGGTCTCAGGTAGTCTCTTGATGAACTTTGAGGTTATCAAGCTGACCTTTTCTCTGGAACATCTTCCATGAGGTGGGAGTTTTAGTTCTTCAGAAGAACTTAAAGATACTATGTGTATCCCTTGAGGTGAAACCAGGACCCTGCCCCGAGACCGCACTATTGCTCTTGGCTGCCCCTCTCTTGTCTCTGCATCCCCTCCTTTCCCTGATTAGCTTCTGTGCCCTGGATGCCTACAGGGTTCAGCTCAGTTTCAAGAGGAGGCTGAGGTTCTTACTTACACAGCAAGATTACTACCCTCTTCTGTGTTTATCCATACCATTAATCTAGTTATTTGTCTCTGGGCTAATGTGACAGGTTGCTGACAAGAAGTCCATAACCAAATTACTTTTTGGGCACAGGTGGTCCCTTCTGGGGGCAGTTCACTGCCTCTGGTTGACCCTCAGCTTGAAGCTTCCCCTAAGCATCCTCTTCTCAGACTGCCTGTATACCTTTTGGCTGAAATTAGCAAGTACTTTGAGGAGATTACTGAGCCCCCCAGTGGATATATTCTAAATTTAGAAGTGGAGAATATTGCTACTATTTTTTAAGGAGAATGTCATTTACTATTTTACTATCTTAGCCGTAACCTTAGTTGTCAAAACTAGGAAAATTGAAGAGAACCTAATTTCTCTTGAGTTTGTGTATATTGCTATGTAAATGTGTAATATTAATTAATTAACACATTAAGCTCAAGAGTATCTATCTGTCATCTATATATTAGGTTGACCAAAAAGTTCATCCAGGCTTTTTAGTAAGCTCTTATGGGAAAACCCAAATGAATGTTTTGGTCAACCCAATATGTATATATGTATGTGTTTAATGTATATATGTATTATGGATGTATGTATCTATCGTCTAGCTCTTTGTCTTCTGTTTTTATCTAAATCCAAGCACAGAAAATCTTGAATTCCTTTAAGCACAATTTGTTTCAATTTTTTTGATAAGTGGTAAATATTTCTTTTCATTTTATAGAGATCACTTTCATGATGCTGCAACTTCTCTTGTAAATTAAAAAGATTTTTTCCCAACTTTTATTGAGATATAATTGACAAATAACATTGGCTAGGTTTAAGATGTACATGTGATGATTTTGAAATCATCATACACATACATTGTGAAATGATTACCACAATAAGGTGAGTTAATACAAGAATTGCCTTACATAGTTGTTTTCTTTTTTGGTGAGAATTTTTAATATTTACTCTCTTAGTGACTTTCAGACATATAATAGAGGATTTTTAACTCTGGTCACCATGTTGTATGTTACATTACCCAGAACTTACTCTTCTTACAACTGGAAGTTTGTACCCTTTGACCACCTTCACACATTTCTCTCATTCCTACTCTCTACTGCTTACCAACCATCGATCTCTTCTCCATTTTTATAGTTCGTTTTTTAAATGTTGCATATATACAAAGATTGTATAGTATTTGAATTTCTTTGTCTGATTTACTTCACTAGGCATAATCCCCTCAAGTTTCCATGTTCTTACAAGTGGTAGAATTTCTTTCTTTTTAATGGCTAAATGATATTCCATTATGTATGTGCCCCACATTTTCTTCATCTGTTCATCCATTGATAGACATTTAGGTTGTTTTCATGTCTTGGCTATTGTAAATGTTTCAAAAAACATGGAAGTGCAGATATCTTTTTGAGATAGTGACTTTATTTCTTTTGGATATACATCAGAAGTGGAGTTGCTGGATCACATGGTAGTTGTATTTTAAATTTTTTGAAGAATCTTCATACTGTTTTCCACAGTGGCTGCACCAATTTGCATTTCCACCAACAGTACACAAGTGTTCCCTTTTCTCCACATATTTCCCAGCACTTGTTATCACTTGTCTTTTTGGTAATAGTCATTCTAACAGATATCTCAAAGTGGATTTGATTTGAACTTCCATCATTATTAATAATAGTGAGCATCTTTTTGTGTACCTCCTGGCCATTTGAATAGTATCTTAGGAAAAATGTCTACTCAGGTCCTTTGCCCATTTAAAAATTCTATTATTTGCTTTTTTGCTTTGTGAATTTCTTACATATTTTAGATATTAATCCCTTATCAGATTAATCATTTACAAATGTTTTTCTTCCATTCAATTAGTTGCCTTTATATTCACTTGATTATTTCTTTGGCTAAGCAGAAGCTTTTTGGTTGGATGTAGTCCTACTTACTTTTTTTTTTTTTTCCTTTGCTTTTGTTGCTTGTGGTTTTGATGTCATATCCATGAAATCATTGCCAGAACCAATGTCAAGGAGATTTTTTACTATTCTTTTTTCCTAAGACTTTTATGGTGTCAGAGCTTACATTTGAGTTGTCAATCCCTTTTCATTTAATCTTTGTAAGTTGTGGAAGATTCTTAAAAAATTTTGGAATCATGTGGCTATCAAGTGATACTGAAAGGTTTCAAAAATGGGCATGATGCAGAATTCTACATATGAGATGACTTGAGATCAAAGATAGAATCTGCTTTGCAAGTTGAGATTCCCTATATTTGATGACTTCACATTCCAGGATGTCTGGCTCTAGGTCAGTGATCACACCATCATGATTATCTGGGTCGTGAAGATCTTTTTTGTACAGTTCTTCTGTGTATTCTTGCCATCTCTTCTTAATATCTTCTGCTTCTGTTAGGTCCATACCATTTCTGTCCTTTATCGAGCCCATCTTTGCATGAAATGTTCCTTTGGTATCTCTGATTTTCTTGAAGAGATCTCTAGTCTTTCCCATTCTGTTGTTTTCCTCTATTTCTTTGCACTGATCGCTGAAGAAGGCTTTCTTATCTCTTCTTGTTATTCTTTGGAACTCTGCATTCAGATGTTTTTATCTTTCCTTTTCTCCTTTGCTTTTCGCTTCTCTTCTTTTCACAGCTATTTGTAAGCCCTCCCCAGACAGCCATTTTGCTTTTCTGCATTTCTTTTCCATGGGGATGGTCTTGATCCCTGTCTCCTGTACAATGTCACGAACCTCATTCCATAGCTCATCAGGCACTCTATCAGATCTAGGCCCTTAAATCTATTTCTTACTTCCACTGTATTAATCATAAGGGATTTGATTTAGGTCATACCTGAATGGTCTAGTGGTTTTCCCTACTTTCTTCAATTTCAGTCTGAATTTGGCAATAAGGAGTTCATGGTCTGAGCCACAGTCAGCTCCTGGGCTTGTTTTTGCTGACTGTATAGAGCTTCTCCATCTTTGGCTGCAAAGAATATAATCAATCTGATTTCAGTGTTGACCATCTGGTGATGTCCATGTATAGAGCCTTCTCTTGTGTTGTTGGAAGAGGGTGTTTGTTATGACCAGTGCATTTTCTGGGCAAAACTCTATTAGTCTTTGCCCTGCTTCATTCTGTATTCCAAGGCCAAATTTGCCTTTTACTCCAGGTGTTTCTTGACTTCCTACTTTTGCATTCCAGTCCCCTATAATGAACTGTGAAGTCAAGTGGGCCTTAGAAAGCATCACTACAAACAAAGCTAGTGGAGGTGATGGAATTCCAGTGGAGCTACTCCAAATCCTGAAAGATGATGCTGTGAAAGTGCTGCACTCAATATGCCAGCAAATTTGGAAAACTCAGCAGTGGCCACAGGACTGGAAAAGGTCAGTTTTCATTCCAATCCCAAAGAAAGGCAATGCCAAAGAATGCTCAAACTACCGCACAATTGCACTCACCTCACACGCTAGTAAAGTAATGCTCAAAATTCTCCAAGCCAGGCTTCAGCAATATGTGAACTGTGAACTTCCTGATGTTCAAGCTGGTTTTAGAAAAGGCAGAGGAACAAGAGATCAAATTGCCAACATCTGCTGGATCATGGAAAAATCAAGAGAGTTCCAGAAAAACATCTATTTCTGCTTTATTGACTATGCCAAAGCCTTTGACTCTGTGGATCACAATAACCTGTGGAAAATTCTGAAAGAGATGGGAATACCAGACCACCTGATCTGCCTCTTGAGAAATTTGTATGCAGGTCAGGAAGCAACAGTTAGAACTGGACATGGAACAACAGACTGGTTCCAAATAGGAAAAGGAGTACGTCAAGGCTGTATATTGTCACCCTGCTTATTTAACTTCTATGCAGAGTACATCATGAGAAATGCTGGACTGGAAGAAACACAAGCTGGAATCAAGATTGCTGGGAGAAATATTAATAACCTCAGATATGCAGGTGACACCACCCTTATGGCAGACAGTGAAGAGGAACTAAAAAGCCTCTTGATGAAAGTGAAAGTGGAGACTGAAAAAGTTGGCTTAAAGCTCAACATTCAGAAAACGAAGATTATGGCATCCGGTCCCACCACTTCATGGGGAATAGATGGGGAAACAGTGGAAACAGTGTCAGACTTTATTTTTCTGGGCTCCAAAATCACTGCAGATGGTGACTGCAGCCATGAAATTAAAAGACGCTTACTCCTTGGAAGGAAAGTTATGACCAACCTAGATAACATATTCCAAAGCAGAGGCATTACTTTGCCAACAAAGGTTCGTCTAGTCAAGGCTATGGTTTTTCCTGTGGTCATGTGAGAGTTGGACTGTGAAGAAGGCTGAGCGCTGAAGAATTGATGCTTTTGAAGTGTGGTGTTGGAGAAGACTCTTGAGAGTCCCTTGGACTGCAAGGAGATCCAACCAGTCCATTCTGAAGGAGATCAGCCTTGGGATTGCTTTGGAAGGAATGATGCTAAAGCTGAAACTCCAGTACTTTGGCCACCTCATGTGAAGAGTTGACTCATTGTAAAAGACTCTGATGCTGGGAGGGATTGGGGGCAAGAGGCGAAGAGGACGACAGAGGATGAGATGGCTGGATGGCATCACTGACTCGATGGACATGAGTCTGAGTGAACTCCAGGAGTTGGTGATGGACAGGGAGGCCTGGCGTGCTGCGATTCATGGGGTCTCAAAGAGTCGGACATGACTGAGCGACTGATCTGATCTGATATTTGATGAAAAGCAACCGTAACCTTGATAAAATTGTGACTTGTGATTAAATTTTTTAAGGAATAATTGCAGCTTCTATTCTTTCAAGTTTATTGCATTATCAGTTTACCTATTGAGATCTGGGCTTTGTAAATAAATGTAAGGCCCACTTGTAATGTTTCTTTGATTCTCAAAAATGTTTTTGTTGGGTCCATATGACCTTAGAGCCATCTTTTCCTCTGGTGAAGTTTTATGCCAATAATAAATGCTAACCTCAGAACAAGCAGAAGCAGGGCACTGAATCACCTAGGTGAGATTCATCCACTGCTTCCCTTTGATTCTGCAGATGTGTACACGCTGCTACATTATTTCCCAGGGATTAGCCCCAAGGTCATTAGAACGATATCACTGAAGAATGCTTGATTACAACAGAATCCTTGGAAATGAATGGGTGCACATCAGCCATCCCTAAGGAATGGGCTGCAGGGTGGCAACTTCTGTTTTTGTATGTGTGTAACCAAATTTTTGTCTATTAATTCAGTTCCATTATGAAGATCTTGCAGAGACATTCACTTAGTATATTAATCTCACACCAATCATATAATTAGAGAATCTCAGAGTTGGAAGAAATCTTGGAATCCAGGTAGTCCAGTGATTTGCTCTATGTATAATCCCCACTCTAATATCTTGAAAATATCTCTCTGCATCTGTCTGAACAGCTCCAGGGATGGGGAACCTAAAACTTCAGGAGGCAGTGTACTTACGGATATTGAAAGTACATCCTTATAAGGAAATTTATCTATCATTTGTCCTTTCCACTCTTCAGATCTTGATTATAACCATTTTCTCTCCCTTAGGTTTCTTCTCCACTTCAGTTATCAACCCCACCCCCAATTGCCTTCATCACCTGCTCATTTGATAGAGTTTCTAGACCTCCATCACCTTGGTTATTCTACTCATAACATCTACTTTTAGTGTCATCCCTAGATTTGAACCCAATATTCCAGCTATGGTTTACCTGGAAGCTCAGAGCAAATCAGAGGAGAATCATATCCCGTATTCATTAAACTAAGTTTTTTTTTTTTTTTAATCCCCTCTTTCCCTCTTTCTCAGATGCTAAATCACATCTGTCCTGTACCATGCAGTTAAAATTTTGGATCTAAGGACAAGATCCTACATTTGTAGACACTAAATTTCATATTGTTAATTTCTTTTAGAAACATTTTCTTATTTACTACATCAAATAACCACCATGCTTACTTTATATATTTTTTAGAAATAATTATTGAGTTTCTAAAATTGCTTTGTTTTTTCTTTAATTAATAACACAGTATTAGGTAAAGATTTCTCCTTGGGCTTTGTATCTATTTCTAAAATTTTGTTCTATGTGAGGATTGGTTTACATTCCTCCACCCACCTAAGAGACACTGTTTTTAGACTTAGAATAATGTTCAAATTAAAAAAAAAGTCCATAATACCACATGTCCTTTTTTATGCTTCTGACAATATACTATTTGTATTTTTAATTCAAGAATTTAAAATATATTTGTCTGATAGCATCTGTATTTAATGTGTTTTGAAAGTCTTTTAAATAATGATTTCTTTCTTCCCTATTTAATTTTAAAGAATAATTGTTGTGATATTTTCTATGTCTTCCCTTTCACTGTCTTCTATAATGCTTCTAGAAGCATTCACTGTCTTCTCTTTCACTGTCTTCTAGAATGCTTATAAATTGGTGATTATTTCTCCTTGACGGATTTTCATGGTTCTCTATGTGAGGTTTTTAACCCTTATTATTATCTGAGTGAAGGGGATACTTTCCTCTTCTCTCTGTTTCTTCTGTGCCTCTCCTTCCAGAAACCTACTTTCTAGTGTTTCTTTCTGACTGTAAATTATTTCCAATTTACTATTTACTCCCTTTAATGTCATCTTCTCTCAGTTCTTTTCAGCAGACAGTCCTCTAAATCTTCCTACCAGAAATGGTGGTTAGTTTTTCAGGTATCTTGACATTAAATGTTTTCTAGGGTTTTTTTTTTTTTTTAAGGAGAAGCTAATAATTATCTATTTCTGGCTCTTACCATGCTTTTAGAAAGTTGGCCTTCTAAAATGCAGGCACTGAAGCTCTTTCTGTTCAGATTGTTTCTGATTTTATTGGAGCTTCAGCTCCAATAAGCTCCAATAAGTCAGCGAAGAACTGACTTATTAGAAAAGAACCTGTTGCTGGGAAAGATTGAAGGCAGGAGGAAAAGGGGACAACAGAGGTTGAGACGGTTGGGTAGCATCACCGACTCAATGGACATGAGTTTGAGTAAACTCCGGGAGTTAGTGATGGACAGGGAGGCCTGGCATCCTGCAGTCCATGGAATCACAAAGAGTTGGACACAATTGACTGACTGATCTGAACAGCTTAAAAAAAAAATCAAGAAAAACTGCTTTGCTTTTCTAAGCCCTTACCAAGACCTCCATTGTTGTGTACTCTCTCCCGCTGTCTCAGCAATGTCACTTTTTAGTTCAGAGTGCCGGAGGCTCCCATTTAGGTGTATAGCCAAATGTGCTGACAGCTGCCTTCCCTAAATTGGGCTACAGCAGCTGAAAATCTGCCCAGAGAAGAAGTGGGCAGATTTTTGGCTTCAGGGAAATCCTGGAGCATCTCACAACTTTGCTTCCCCACATGTCTGCAACAGAAGGTGTACGGAGTAGTGATCGTGTACAGATTCCTAGGTGATTTTGAACCGTCTGGACCATTATCTGAGAGAGAGGCTTTCATGATGTTTCAAAAATACACATTGTTCTTAGTTTCTTATAATCAACATCTTTCTGAGGCAAGGGAATATTCCCAGAGGATGAAGAACCACAGCCTCTGGGCTTGGTTCCAGATATAATTGCAGAGACACAGTAGACAAAGCTTCATCATCTTTGGGAACTTTAAATCTTGTCCAACCAGACAGTCTCATCTGTGACTTTAGGGTCAGGCCTCCATATCTGTTTCTAAATGCCTGTAAAGTGAATGATTTGCAGTCAGAGTCACAGTCAAAGTTGCACAAAACTTTCAGAGATGATGGGATATTCTATCTCTCTCTGTTAAGACGATAAAATGACGTTTTACTCTTTTTTATTAAGGAAGGTAGACACACAGTTCTGAATATAGCACATTTCTGTTAATGGCATTGAGACTGGTCTCTTCTTAAAATGTAATGGTATTTTCTTAGATAGGAATTCAGCACAGGAGATGGTTTTCAGCAGCTTCTTCCCCTTGATCATTATAATTGAATAATTACTATTTATACTTGAATGTTCCATTTATGCTAATGCATTGGTTATCAAGAATGACACAACAGTATTTGGATTATGCTGGTTGCATTAAGAATGGGAAAAGGCCACTATGAAGTAATTTCATTTCATTATTTTTGCAATTATTTCCTCCTCATTAATGTTCTTTGTAATCTTCATATTCAAAGCTAGTGTTTATTGAACAAAATTATTTTTTCTTAGGCTAGATCATTGTTCACAAAGCCCACAAGACTGGAAAATATTTAGTATAAATCCTCTTTGTTAGTTTCATCTACCAGGAAAGGAAATCCAAGCTAAATAAACTAGAAGTTTATTTTTCTCTGACTTGGAAGTGTGGAGGCATGCAGGCAGTCTAAGGTATGGTTCCTCTGCTCTACAAGTTGTGAGCAATCCAGGCTCCCTCCAACATACTGATATAATTTTTGTACCTTCTCTTCCTAGTATCAAACTGTCACGTGAGTGTATGTTCCTCGGTTCTTTGTCTCGTCACAACAAAGATTTGGAGCAACGGACATTAAAGCCCTCCACGTGTCACAGCTCTCGGATCTTGGACAAACCCTGTTATAGCTCTTAGGTAAATCAGTGTTACAGCTCTATTTTATTTAGAAGATAGCAGGAGAATCCATCCTTGAAGCGTGAGGGCATGCCAACCCAAAGACTCGAGAAGAGAGTGGAGGAGTGCTTTGGGCGGGGGGGGGGGGGGGGATAGAGTGAGAGAGGGAGAGAGAGAGAGAAAGAGCGCACGCACGTGGGAGAGAAAGAGAGTGAGAAAGCGCTTTGGCTCCTCCTTTTATATGTTTTTTCCACCACCTGGGCCTGCCCTATGCAAATTGGGCTTAGCCAGGAGTGCTGTTTGTTCTACCTGAAGTCTTCACTCTGGTCCTTGGACCTTCCTTTGACCTTCCTTTGTTCTATTTTTGCGGGCTTTTCCCTTCCTTGTCTTTTGCTGCTGCTACTGCTAAGTCACTTCAGTCGTGTCTGACTCTGTGCGACCCCATAGACAGCAGCCGACCAGGCTCCCCTGTCCCTGGGATTCTCCAGGCAAGAACACTGGAGTGGGTTGCCATTTCCTTCTCCAATGCATGAAAGTGAAAAGTGAAAGTGAAGTCGCTCAGTCGTGCCCGACTCTTAGTGACCAGGCTCCTCCATCCATGGTATTTTCCAGGCAAGAGTACTGGAGTGGGGTGCCATTGCCTTCACCGCCATTTTGGACTCCTTTCCCCTATTCTACCTACCTAACAAAACAATGGCCCAAGATGGCTGCCCAACTTCAGTCATCAGGCTTGCATTCCAGTCTACAGAAAGGAGAGAATGCTGGGGCAAGGGGTGCATGCCAACTGGTCATCGGAGGTGTGACATTATTTTTTAGGTCTAATCAGGCAGCACTTAGGCCTCTGGCTCTATATAATTGCAAAGAAGCACAAGAAACAGGTTTTTTTTTTTTTCTTTTTCTTTTTTTTCTTTCTCTGGGTAGACATGAAACTGAGCTTTAAAAAAAAATCCAACGTTCTATAACTATGAAAGAGAAGAGAAAGTTTATTGGTAGTCAGCCAGCTGTCTTAGACACATTGTCCCCCATCCCTCAAATGAATCACAGAGACATGGGTTGGAACTCACTGAAGAAAGTCTAAATGAGGCCGAGAGAGGGTCATTCATATTCTGCCCCCACTTCTGGCCCGAGGGGAAGTTCGTCTTGGTTCCTTGGGGAACGACATTTCTTCTTCTTAGCCGCATTTATGCTGGAGCCCACTCATGTTCTTTAAAATGTTAAAGCTTTGGATAAAATGCAAATGTTCTTTGAGAATATTAATGGATTAATTAGCATAATGTAGTACAAAGGACATAAATGTTAGAATTAGACAGAACCACACTTAATTCTAAAATCCCTTGTGATTATACAGTAGAAGTGAGACATAGATTTAAGGGCCTAGATCTGATAGATAGAGTGCCTGATGATAGAGTGCTATGGAATGAGGTTCGTGACATTGTACAGGAGACAGGGATCAAGACCATCCCCATGGAAAAGAAATGCAAAAAAGCAAAATGGCTGTCTGGGGAGGCCTTACAAATAGCTGTGAAAAGAAGAGAAGCGAAAAGCAAAGGAGAAAAGGAAAGATATAAACATCTGAATGCAGAGTTCCAAAGAATAGCAAGAAGAGATAAGAAAGCCTTCTTCAGTGATCAGTGCAAAGAAATAGAGGAAAACAACAGAATGGGAAAGACTAGAGATCGCTTCAAGAAAATCAGAGATACCAAAGGAACATTTCATGCAAAGATGGGCTCGATAAAGGACAGAAATGGTATGGACCTAAAAGAAGCAGAAGATATTAAGAAGACATGGCAAGAATACACAGAAAAACTGTACAAAAAAGATCTTCACGACCCAGATAATCACAATGGTGTGATCATTGACCTAGAGCCAGACATCCTGGCATGTGAAGTCAAGAGGGCCTTAGAAAGCATTACTACAAACAAAGCTAGTGGAGGTGATGGAATTCCTGTTGAACTATTCCAAATCCTGAAAGATGATGCTGTGAAAGTGCTGCATTCAATATGCCAGCAAATTTGGAAAACTCAGCAGTGGCCACAGGACTGGAAAAGGTCAGTTTTCATTCCAATCCCAAAGAAAGGCAATGCCAAAGAATGCTCAAACTACCGCACAATTGCACTTACCTCACACGCTAGTAAAGTAATGCTCAAAATTCTCCAAGCCAGGCTTCAGCAATATGTGAACTGTGAACTTCCTGATGTTAAGCTGGTTTTAGAAAAGGCAGAGGAACCAGAGATCAAATTGCCAACATCCGCTGGATCATGGAAAAAGCAAGAGAGTTCCAGAAAAACATCTATTTCTGCTTTATTAACTATGTCAAAGCCTTTGACTGTGTGGATCACAATAACCTGTGGAAAATTCTGAAAGAGATGGGAATACCAGACCACCTGACCTGCCTCTTGAGAAATCTGTATGCAGTTCAGGAAGCAACAGTTAGAACTGGACATGGAACAACAGACTGGTTCCAAATAGGAAAAGGAGTACGTCAAGGCTGTATATTGTCACCCTGTTTATTTAACTTATATGCAGATTACATCATGAGAAACGCTGGACTGGAAGAAACACAAGCTGGAATCAAGATTGCTGGGAGAAATATCAATAACCTCAGATATGCAGGTGACACCACCCTTATGGCAGACAGTGAAGAGGAACTAAAAAGCCTCTTGATGAAGGTGAAAGTGGAGAGTGAAAAAGTTGGCTTAAAGTTCAACATTCAGAAAACGAAGATCATGGCATCCGGTCCCACCACTTCATGGGAAATAGATGGGGAAACAGTGGAAACAGTGTCAGACTATTTTTTGGGGTTCCAAAATCATGGCAGATGGTGACTGCAGCCATGAAATTAAAAGACGCTTACTCCTTGGAAGGAAAGTTATGACCAACCTAGATAGCATATTCAAAAGCAGAGACATTACTTTGCCAACAAAGGTTCGTCTAGTCAAGGCTATGGTTTTTCCTGTGGTTATGTATGGATGTGAGAGTTGGACTGTGAAGAAGGCTGAGCGCCGAAGAATTGATGCTTTTGAAGTGTGGTGTTGGAGAAGACTCTTGAGAGTCCCTTGGACTGCAAGGAGATCCAACCAGTCCATTCTGAAGGAGATCAGCCCTGGGACTTCTTTGGAAGGAATGATGCTAAAGCTGAAACTCCAGTACTCTGGCCACCTCATGTGAAGAGTTGACTCATTGGAAAAGACTCTGATGCTGGAGGGGGGTTGGAGGCAAGAGGAGAAGAGGACGACAGAGGATGAGATGGCTGGATGGAATCACTGACTCAATAGGCATGAGTCTGAGTGAACTCCGGGAGTTGGTGATGGACAGGGAGGCCTGGCATGCTGTGATTCATGGGGTTGCAAAGAGTCCGGCATGACTGAGCGACTGTACTGAACTGAACTGACACTTAATTCTGGCTCTCTCAATTATTGATGCTTTTGAACTGTGGTACTGAAGAAGACTCTTGAGAGTCCCTTGGACAGAAAAGAGATTAAACCAGTCAGTTCTAAAGGAACTCTACCCTGAATATTCATTGGAAGGACTGATGCTGAAGCTGAAGCTCCAATACTTCAACCACCTGATGCGAAGAGCTGACTTGCTGGAAAAGACTCTGATGCTGGGGAAGGCTAAGGGCAGAAGGAGAAGGGGACAACAGAGGTTGTGATGGTTGAATGGCATCATTGACTCAATGGACATGAGTTTGAGGAAATTCCAGGAAATAGTGAAGGACAGGGAAGCCTGATATGCTGCAGTTGATGGGGTGGCAAAGAGTTGGACATGATTTAGCAACTGAACAACAACAGCAACTCTCATTTATTAGAGGAGTGACTATGGGAATGAATATGAATATCTGGCCTCAGTTTTCTCATCTGTGAAATGAGTACCGTGGTATCTTACATGTTTTAGGTATGTGTGTAGTAAATTATTTAATGTTTGCAAAGGGTAAAGTGTTTCAAAATGATCCCTTCTTTGGATTTCCCAACTATCAGCTTCAATCATATTTTTATATCACTACAGCACTGGGTCTCCAGTGTGTGCATGCTTAGTTGCTTCAGTCATGTGTGACTCTTTGCAACCCTATGGACTGTTGCCCTCTAGGCTCCTCTGTCCATGGGATTTCCCAGGCAAGGATACTGGAGTGGGCTGCCATGCCCTCTTCCAGGGGATCTTTCTGACCCAGGGATCAAAGTCGCATTTCCTGTATCTTCTGCATTGCAAGCAGATTCTTCATTCATTGAGCTAGCAGATCTAACCCATGATGGGTAAGTTTTGAGAGAGGATGGTGAGAATTATTCTGGAGGTAAGGGAGATCTGGGTGAGTTGCTGGGGTACAATATCTCAGTCAGCATCAGTCATGATTAGAACTTCCAACTGTATCCAGGAGCATGTTTATTTTGGCGTGTTGCTGTGATGATTTAAGTCAGTCATTTTAGCATGGAAACATTTTGATATAATCTGAAAAACAAACCACTAAACTTTCACCTTTCATTTTCTGGAAGGAATTTTTATTCTGTATATTTTAATTTGATTTTCTTTCAATCTTTAAACTTTTTATTTTGTATTGGGGTATAGCCTATTAACAATGTTGTGGCAGTTTCTGGTAAACAATGAAGGGGCTCAACCATATAAATACATGGATACTTTCTCTCCCAGACCTCCCACCCATCCAGGCTGGCATATTCACTGAATAGAATTCCATGAGCTATACAATAGGTCCTTGTTGGTTCTCCATTTTAAATATGGCAGTGTATACTTGACTTTCCCAAACTCCCTAACTATTCCTTCCCCCATGGCAACCATAAGTCCATTTTATAAGTCTGTGAGTCTCTTTCTGTTTTGTGAGTAAGTTCATTTGTACCATTTCTTTTTAGATTTCACATGTAAGGAATGCCAACGTTCAGAAAACTAAGATCATGGCATCCGGTCCCATCACTTCATGGCAAATAAATGGGCAAATAATGGAAACAGTGACAGACTTTATTTTCCTGGGCTTCAAAATCACTGCAGATGGTGACTGAAGCCATGAAATTAAAAGAGATTTGCTCCTTGGAAGGAAAGCTATGACCAACCTAGATAGCATAATAAAAAGCAGAGACATTACTTTGCCAATAAAGGTCCATTTAGTCATAGCTATGATTTTTCCAGTCAGATCAGATCAGATCAGTCGTGTCCGACTCTTTGCGACCCCATGAATCGCAGCACGCCAGGCCTCCCTGTCCAGCACCAACTCCCAGAGTTCACTTAGACTCATGTCCATCGAGTCAGTGATGCCATCCAGCCATCTCATCCTCTGTTGTCCCCTTCTCCCTCTGCCCCCAATCCCTCCCAGCATCAGAGTCTTTTCCAATGAGTCAACTCTTCGCATGAGGTGGCCAAAGTACTGGAGTTTCAGCTTTAGCGTCATTCCTTCCAAAGTAATCCCAGGGCTGATCTCCTTCAGAATGCACTGGTTGGATCTCCTTGCAGTCCAAGGGACTCTCAAGAGTCTTCTCTAACACCACAGTTCAAAACATCAATTCTTCGGCGCTCAGCCTTCTTCACAGTCCAACTCTCACATCCATACATGACCACAGGAAAAACCATAGCCTTGACTAGACGGAACTTTGTTTGCAAAGTAATGTCTCTGCTTTTGAATATGCTATCTAGGTTGGTCATAATTTTCCTTCCAAGGAGTAAGCGTCTTTTAATTTCATGGCTGCAGTCACCATCTGCAGTGATTTTGGAGCCCCAAAAAATAAAGTCTGACACTGTTTCCACTGTTTCCTCATCTATTTCCCATGAAGTGGTGGGACCGGATGCCATAATCTTCGTTTTCTGAATGTTGAGCTTTAAGCCAACTTTTTCACTCTCCTCTTTTACTTTCATCAAGAGGCTTTTTAGTTCTTCTTCACTGTCTGCCATAAGGGTGGTGTCATCTGCCTATCTGAGGTTATTAATATTTCTCCCAGCAATCTTGATTCCAGCTTGTGTTTCTTCCAGTCCAGCCTTTCTCATGATGTACTCTGCATAGAAGTTAAATAAGCAGGGTGACAATATACAGCCTTGACGTACTCCTTTTCCTATTTGGAACCAGTCTATTGTTCCATGTCCAGTTCTAACTGTTGCTTCCTGACCTGCATACAGATTTCTCAAGAGGCAGGTCAGGTGGTCTGGTATTCCCATCTCTTCCAGAATTTCCCACAGTTTATTGTGATCCATACAGTCATGTATAAATGTGAAATTTGGACTATAAAGAAAGCTGAGTGCCAAAGAATTGATGCTTTTGAACTGTGGTATTGGAGAAGACTCTTGAGAGTCCCTTGGACAGCAAGGAGATCCAACCAGTTAATCCTAAAGGAAATCAGTCCTGAATATTCATTGGAAGGACTGATGCTGAAGCTGAAACTACAATATTTTGACCACCTGTTACGAATAACTGACTCTTTTGAAAAACCCTGATGCTGGGAAAGATTGAAGGCAGGAGAAGAAGGGGATGACAGAGAATAAGATGGTTGGATGGCATCACCAACTCAATGAACATGAGTTTGAGTGAGCTCCAGGAGTTGGTGATGGACAGGGAGGCCTGGCATGCTGCAGCCCATGTGGTTATAAACAGTCGGACACAACTGAGCAACTGAACTGAGCTGAAGGAATTCCATACAATATTTCTCTTTCTTTGTCTGACTTACTGCACTCAGTGTGACACTCTCTAGGTCCATCCATGTTGCTGCAAATAGCATTATTTCATTTTTCTTTTTAATCTGGAGAAAAACATGATCTGAAAGGATACATGCACCCCAATGTTCATTGCAGCACTGTTTACAATAGCCAAGTCATGGAAGCATCCTAAATGTCCATTGACAGAGGAGTGGATAAAGAATTGTGGTCCATATATACAAAAGAATATTACTCAGGCAGGTTCACCTTTTAAAAATTGTCAGTCTTTGGGCTAAACCAGCATCTATTTCGAGTAGATCTCAGGATGCCTTTGAACAATGGGGTGAGTGTCAAGGATGGAGTAAGAATCAGGGATGGTTATTAACCATGTAGAAGATATGTAGTCTTTTAGAACTTCAGGAAATCATCTTCAGTTGGGGAGAAACGCAAGGACCTGTAGATCCCTTCAGAGGAAATTAGGGCAATCAGCATGTGCATGCTCTGGACATGTCATTGCTTATGAGCTGTGATCCTGTGCTTTTGAATTTGTACTGCAATCTAGGGTGTAGTGGCATGTTCTGCAGTCTAAGGTGGAGTGGTTTTTACCTGCCTAAAGGACTGATATGAAGAATTGCTGACTTCTCCCTGGTTTACTGCTACCGTCTCCGTGCTGTATGTGAATGCAGCCAAGCAATAAGGCACTAACGGTGCCTTTCAGAGCTGTTCAATCCTTCCTTGACAAACTAGGAGCATGTGGACAAGATAAATGCCCTAAGGCAGAAATGCTATCCAGGATCCTGAAAGAAAAGCACCCTCACATATGTCATGAAAGACAAGAGGAGAAATTCTGCTTGGAAGAGTATTTTTCTAGACCTCAGAATTTTGTGTCATATTATGTTTTGCTAAAGCCTGTCTGGCAATGCCTACAGTTTTAAGGAAAAAGGGGGGAAAAAAAGTGGTGTGGCTGTGTATCTTATCTTTGTTACAATCCATTGGTGGATGGTGATGCGCTTTGTGTCAGCTTTATAGTCCATAACTAGGGATTTAAGGAGTAGAGTAAGGTGGTCATCATAAGAAGAAACATGGTATATTTTAAAAATTACTGATACACGACACTATACTTACGGGGCAACAACCAAGAAAGCAGTGATGTGAGTATTTTGGGAAAGAGATAAGTTAAACTGTCAGTGCCTACATGCATGTATTACAAATTGTTCTTGGATAAGATACAATTCTGGTGTTGTGTATCATAATTGCCAGGTATAAATAAAACATTGTAGTAAAAAAAGTCATGCGACTTTTATGTGGAGAAATAAAAATGACCTATTGTTTCCTATAAAAATGGGGTAGAGCCATCACATGAGGCTAATGTTAGGCCAAGAAATAAGACATGCATAAAATATGGTCACGATTTTCTAAGTTTTAGATTCTTGTGTGGAAGTTGACCATGAATTAAACTGTGGGTTGTATCCTGAACCCTTGAACTAACTCTATTAATTTGTTGAATTTATAAATGAACTCAAAATATATGCTTTCCCCCCCAAAGGAATAAAACCTAGTTTTCTTCCTTGTTTTTTTTTTTTTTTTTGTCCGTTTTAACCGACCAGCTTGCGTGCTTAGAGCCTGGCTCTGCAACCCCTCAGACTATAGCCCGCCAGGCTCTTCTCTCCATGGGATTCTCCAGGCAGCAATACTGAAGTGGGTTGCCATTTCCTTCTCCAGGGGATCTTCCTGACCCAGGGATCGAAACCATGTCTCCTGCATTGGCAGGCGGATTCTTTACTGCTGAGCCACCTGTGAAGCCCCTTAACCAACCCGGGTAATTGTTTAAATGGGGCATAGACTGAAACATATTTAAAATCCAAAGATATAAAGCACCTAAAATATATTCTGAATCAAATAAAAATTCCATTTTGTCATCTCTTGAGAGGGCCAAACCATCAAAGTATTATTACGAACAGATACTATTTTTAACTAATAGAACAAAAGCAAATTGCCCCTTCCTCCTTGTTTCAGTTTTTTTTTTTTTTTTTAAAGTGTACATGCTTTTTCTTTTGAATTCATTTGCTTCTAGTGCATCTTGCTGCCTTTAGATTTTCATTCGTCACATGGTCCATTTTGCATTGGAAATACTTGCTTAATCCATGACAGGTTTCTTATTTCTCTAATATTTGAGTTCATCTTAGGCCTTCTTGTCAGTTTTTAATTGAAAACTTCATTGAATAAATATGCTAGACTCCCCAGTCTAGATTCATCAGTTCATGGAGGAAGGGCAGGGCTCACATGCGCCCTGGGATGCTGTGTTTATTGATTGATATTCTGAGGATTTAGACACGTGCTTTCACAGAGTGAGTTTGGAGGAAGGCAGTTATGGAAGAGATAGAAATCTAGAAGCCTCTCTTAGTATTGGCATTTGTTGAAGAAGTTAGGAAGTTTAGATTTTGCTTGTTTTTTTTTTTTTTTTTTTAAACATGACCATTATTAAGATTGTTTTAGATGGAAGAGCCATCAATCACTGCTGCTGCTAAGTAACTTCAGTTGTGTCTGACTCTGTGCGACCCCATAGACGGCAGCCCACCAGGCTCCCCTGTTCCTGGGATTCTCCAGGCAAGAACTGGAGTGGGTTGCCATTGCCTTCTCCACATCAATCACTAAGGAGCCACAATCACTAATCTCACAAGCAGTGAGAGTCACTGGGAAATTGTTGGGACTGAGAGGATGACAACAAGAGAAAGCCTGCATATCTTCAAAACCACTTTCCAAACATTCAAAAGTCAGAGCCTGTCCTGGGTTTACTCTGTGTGAATGTTTCTCAGCATCCCCATTCTCCCCAGGCTCACATTTCCACATATATTTACAGGCTACTCAGTGCTTACATTGGTGTGCCTCAGGGTTTGATATTTTATGTTACATTATTTTTGTTTTATCTTCCCCTTAAATGCATTGAGCTGAATCATAAAATACTGCTTGTAAGACACAGGCACACACACAAAAAAGAAAGATCAAATGTGATACTCAAGGCAGGAATTGGGCTTGTCCTGTGTTGGAGCTGGGTGTGTCTGCACAGGCAAGACCAGGCTTCAGACTAAGGGGGTAGGGGAATAACTTGCCTACACCTTGGATACAGGCTGTGGTCATTTAAAAAACTCCTGGATGAAAGATGTCTAATAAATCTTCCAATTTCATTTTGTTTTTGTTGTTTTCACTTTTGCTCTGTGTTTGCTGTGTATCTCTCCTACATATTGTGGATATGATCAAAGACAAAGCCAAGCTCACCCATCACCCTTTCCCCTCCTTCCCCTGCCCGCACCGCCCGCCACCCCCCGCCCCTCCACGCCCCGCGCGCCCCCCCCCCCCATGATGTCCATTGAAAGCAAAATGCTGTGCTGATATGACCATGGGCGTATCCTAGAGTTAAACTCTGATTGTTTTTGTTAGAGAAATTTGTATTTTGTTAATTCATGTTTTTTAGAAGGAGACATCCACTTGCCTCCCAGCAGAATAGGGGTGGCACTGGACATTTCTGTTTCTTCCTGTAAACTCTTTACTCTGTCTTTTGTGCAAGAAGAAGAATGACTTATTTGATTGGTGAGATGGTGGGAGGCTGACTCCTCTCAGGCCTCATCACCCAGGCAAGGAGGCTAATGCATTGAAAAGATAGCATTTGCCCATCACTTGTGCTTTTGACCCTCATTTTGCTGATTAGGCTCGTGAACAGGCTTTACCTTGCACTTCAGGCTTTCATTTATGAGGTTGGTGTTTTGTTCTCCCATTTTATCATTAGTTCCCTGTGTTTATGCCCTGATCCTACTGTAAGGGAGAGGAGAGGAGTAACTGGTTTTCAGGGTACCCACTGCCTAGGTGCTGCCTAATGGCTGTGCAGGCTCTCCACTGTTGAGACCCTTCCAGGATTGACCTGCTTGTGTGCCTGCTCTGTTGTTCAGTCGTGTCCAACTCTTTGCGACCCCATGGACTGTAACCAGCCAGGCTCCCCTGTCCATTGGATTATCCAGGCAAGAATACTGGAAAGTATTGCCATTTCCTTCTCCAGGGGATCTTCCTTACTCAGGGACCGAACCTGAGTCTCCTGCATTGACAGGCAGATTCTTTACCTCTGAGCCACCAGGGAAGCCCAGGAATAACCTGCAGTGGCTTCTAAATCATGGTGGCCATTAGGTTGGGGTTAGCAGATGTAAACATTTATATGCAGAATGGATAACAACATGGTCCTACTGTATGACACAGAGAACCTGTATTCAATGTCCTCTGATAAACCATAATAGAAAAGAATATAAAAATGTATATATGTGTATAGCTGAATCACTTTACTATATAGCAAAAATTAACACAACATTGTAAATCAACTATACTTCAATAAAAATTTAAAACTGAAAAAAATCATCTGGGGTGCCTGTTAAAATACTATTCCTCATACCAACTCCAGAGCTAATGAATCAGCATTTCATCCAGGAGGGTACAGGATTCTGTGTTTTAAACACATTCTACAGGTGACTGTGATGATCAGCCAAGTTTTGAGACTTTTATCAATATCCTCCTCCACCACTTAGTTTTCTTTGTTGTATTCTTTCAGATTTCTATTTAGGAACTAATCAATGATTGACTGACTAATCAATGATTGACTGATGCTAAAGCTGAAGCGCCAATAATTTGGCCACTTGATGCAAACAGCTGACTCATTGGAAAAGGCCCTGATGCTGGGGAAGATTGAAGGCCAAAGGAGAAGGGGGTGGCAGAGGATGATGGTTAGATAGTATCACTGACTCAAGGGACATGAACTTGAGCATAAACTCCAGGAGACAGTGACAGACAGGGAAACCTGGCATGGTACACTCCATGGAGTCACAAAGAGTTGGATGTGACTTAGCAACTGAGTAACAACAACAAAGGTTGACTTTGGTGGGTGCAATTGTTTTACTAGTTGACTGCTTTACAGAAGGTTATTTGCATGTGTTAACAGATAACTTCCGGAGACAAGGCTAGGGTTAAAAGAAGGATGCCATTCCAGGTTCTGTGTCAGCCTGTGGGGCTGTGTGTGAGTGGCTGTGGTTGTGAGAAGCCCTTTAAAACACTGTTCATATCATATCCTTCAGGCCACAGCCTCCTGTAGAGCTCATGTCAGCCCTTGGAGTATATTTCAGGGTGACAGTCTTTTCTGCCCATGCTACTGGACTTGGAATGAGAGAGTAGATGAAATGTAAATTCAGATACATGTGGGAATGAGCAGTTGCTTCTTTTGAATAGACTGGCATGGAGTTGAAGATACAGGTGACAGGCCAGGGACTGGTGACATTTATAAATTATCAGATTCTAAAATTCACATGCTAACAGGATTATTTTAAAGAGGCTTATCTTTCTTTGGTTGTATAATGTCTTATTCTTTCATCTTAAGCATTCCTGTTTGATAAAAACGAGTCCTCATGTAAATTCATTTATTATAATTCAATCCTTCCTAAACTCTCTTGATATAGAGCTACAGAATGTTACTTTTCTTTTTCCTCTTGAGAAAGGTGCTAAAAATGCAATACTGCCTTATGGTACATGAGTTCATCCAAAATGCTTGCAACAAATTCTCCTGCCTTTTAAGAAGCTTTTCCCTTCTATGACTTGTTTTTTGCCTGCCTAACAGATTACTGTCCACTTTTGAGCGTACAAATACTCATTATGGTACATATAATGAGCATTGGATTCAATCAACATTATCCAGTTGATCAGTTTACTCCTTTCTTTCCCTAACAATCACTTCACCACTTTGATGCCTTTTTGCCATCTTGTTCCTCCCAATAGGATGAATGCACCTTCAGAATGACCATCTTGGTTATGCCCCATGGTCCTACCAATCCAGAATTATGGCACTGACAGGGGTGCTAAGGGATGACTAAAGTGAGAACTGGGTTTCCCTGGTGGCTCAGTGGTAAAGAACCCTCCTGACAATGCAGGAGATATGGGTTCAGTCCCTGGGTCTGGAAGATCCCCTGGAGAATGAAATGGCAACCCACTCTGGTATTCTTGTAAGGAAAATTTCATGGGCAGAGGAGCTTGGTGGGCTACAGTCCATGGGGTTGCAAAGGGTCAGATACAATTGAGCTACTGAGCATGAGCACTAGTAAATATCTGCTAGGCATTGACAGAGAGAGTTAAAGAGAGAAGTGCTTGCTATAGATGCAAAAACCAGTGGACCTTATCTGCATGCTAAGTGGCTTGTTGTTCCTATTGCTCAATCAATACAATTCAGTGCCCTACTTTGTAGATGGTTTATGCGTCACAAATGGAGCTGTTCAGCTTTGGAGCCAGTGATGCTGTATATTCTAGTGGCAAGTCTTCTGGAGGTGGGTGTATTGAGTTAGTAGTTGCTATTGGAGAAGGCAATGGCACCCCACTCCAGTACTCTTGCCAGGAAAATCCCATGGACGGAGGAGCCTGGTAGGCTTCAGTCCATGGGGTCATGAAGAGTCGGACACAACTGAGCAACTTCACTTTCACTTTCATGCATTGGAGAAGGAAATGGCAACCCACTCCAGTGTTCTTGCCTGGAGAATCCCAGGGATGGGGGAGCCTGGTGGGCTGTTGTCTCTGGGGTCGCACAGAGTCGGACACGACTGAAGCAACTTAGCAGCAGCAGCATGGGACAGTGAGTGAGGAATTCAGCTGCAAGAAGCCAGCAGAAGAGGAGGCCCTGTGTTTGTCCCAAGGAACCTCTGCAATGTGATTTAGGATCAACCGAGAAATGTTTTGGTGTTCCCAACTCCTAACTTTAGAAATTCATGTCTTTGAGATGATATACTATACTTTTGGGATTTCTGTGTTAAAACGGGAAGTGTTTATCTTCCCCAGGATGTCAAGTTACTATTAATAGCCCAAACAAATGAATGACGGCCAGTCATGGGATAGTAATGGCATCCTGAAGACTGGGACAAAGGATGGAAGTTTCAGAATGAGCCAAAATAGGATGGCTGGATGCTTACTGTCTCCTAGGAAATGCCCCAGGGTGCTTTGACACATTTATAAGTAAGCTACAGTAGGCAATATTTATATGGTTGCCTTTGCTATTTTTCAGTCACTAAGTCAGGCCCAATTCTTTGAGACCCCATAGACTGCAGCATGTCAGGCTCCCCTGTCCTTCATTATCTCCTGGAGTTTGCTGAGATCCATATCCATTGAGTTGGTGATGCTATCCAGCCTGGTGAGCAGATCATTCAAATGAAGTCCTTATAGATAGAGTCTGAGCTGGATAGCTGACATGGGGACATCTACAAGCAGTTCTCTTAGTTCTTGAGAACTCTTCTCTCCTCTAATGCACCCTAGTAAGCGCATCCCTGGGGGAAGACCCCAACCCTTGCTGTTTGCATTAACATTTTCTCTAACACAGTTTTATTCAGGAATTTCTAATACTTTTCTGGATGTCAAAATAAATTGCCACCAGACTACCTTCGAATTTGATTTAAATGTAAAGATATTTATCTATACTTTTTTTTTTTTTTTTTTACTTTGAGTATAGCTATGTCTAGTGCTGATCTTTAAACAGTAATCCTTTTAAGTAAAGTAGTAGGTTAGGCAAAGAAATCGACTTTCAAGACTGCCAGGTTACTGGTGTCTGAAGAAAAAACTATTTGCCCAATCACTTAAACATGACCAGAAGGTATTGCTTAAGTACTTAATAAACTCTTCCATTCTCTGGTCTCTTGTTTGTAGAAAAGGATGTGAGCTTGCTCTGAGGCATGTGGGATGATGCATGGGTGAATTTTCTACTTATTCTTCATCACAGATCCTATGTCTGAAGTCTTTGGATTAGGGTATGCCTAGCCATTTTGCTTCAGAGAAGGCAATGGCACCCCACTCCATACTCTTGTCTGGAAAATCCCATGGATGGAGGAGCCTGGTAGGCTGCAGTCCATGGGGTCTCGAAGAGTCGGACACGACTGAGCGACTTCACTTTCACTTTTCACTTTCATGCATTGGAGCAGGAAATGGCAACCCACTCCAGTGTTCTTGCCTGGAGACTCCCAGGGACGGGGGAGCCTGGTGGGCTGCTGTCTATGGGGTCGCACAGAGTCGGACACGACTGAAGCAACTTAGCAACAGCAGCAGCCATTTTGCTTAATGTTTTGTAATTTCATTCTTATAATCTCTGTGAAAGGCAATCAAAGATTTTATCTTTCTTTTAAAGTCTCACTGTAAACAGGAATAATGGATCTATTCCAGAAAAGGAAACATAACACTGATTTTTAAAAAAATCAATCCTATATTAGACCCTAGAAAAAGGTATAAGAGATGGGGAAGAGTAACAAAGAGGTTGCAAACAGACAGTGTCAGTTTTGATATATATCTGAGAATGGCAAACGCTCTGAAAATGGAAAATATTTATATTCACAGCACATTGTAAGAAATTCATAAAGTAATTCCTCTGCAGCAGAAGTCAATTCTATTGAAATTCACTCCTCCACAGTCTGCACCTTAATTTTATAAAATGTAGCCATGTAGATGTTTGCAAATAAAATGATAAAAAACTCCCCAAAGCAGAAATTTGGTTAGAATCATTATTTTAAATGAATTGGGATTTCTCTGGCAGTCCAGCAGTTAAGACTTTGCCTTCTAATGCAGGTGGTGTGGGTTCAGTCCCTGGCTGGGGAGCTAAGGTCCCACATACCTTTCAGCCAAGAAACCAGAACATAAAGCTGAAGCAATGTTGTAATAAATTTAATAAAGATTTTACAAATGGTTCATGTCAAAAAAGTCTTTAAAAAGTTAAAATGCATTGACTTTTGAAGTAAAAGACAGTCCTGTCAATTCACCTAAAACAAAACCTTTGAACATCATGCAATTTAAAGACCAATTAAGATGGGATTTATGAATTGCTTAATGGAAACAAATAATAAGAAATATATATATATATAAATGGATAGTTTTTAAATAATCCATTTATTGAATTAATTGAACACAGGAAAGACTGAAAATCAGTGAGCTAAGATTTCAACTCCAGAAGCTAAAACAGGGTAATAAAATGGATCAAAAGAATGCATAGGATAAATACTGATATAGACATATGCTGGAAGAAATTAGTACAGATGAATGTAGAAATGAACGAAATAGAAAACAAAAGGTAAAAGATACATCTTGTTGTGGTTGTTTAGTCACTAAGTTGTGTTCAAATCTTTTACAACCCCATAGAGTATAGCCCACTCGTTTCCTCTGTCCATGGGATTTTCCAGGCAAGAATACTGGAGTGGGTTGCCATTTTCTTTATCCGGGGAATCTTTCCAACCCAGGGGCTGAAACTGCATCTCCTGAATTGGCAGTAGGACTCTTTAAGGCTAAGCTACCAGGGAAGCCCAAAAGATATTTAATAAAACTAAAATATTTTTCTTAGAAATAATGAACAAAATTTTCAAAACTTTGTCAATATGATCAAGCCAGAGAGCAATAAATGAATGATAAATATGTTTAAGATGAAAAAAGGAATATATCTGATAAAAAGGGCTTCCCTGGTAGCTCAGTGGTATAGGACCCTCCTGCCAATGCAGGAGACATGGGTTTGATCCCTGGGTTGTGAAGGTCGTGAAGGAGAAGGAAATGGCAACCCACTCCAGTATTCTTGCCTGGGAAATCCCATGGACAGTAACCCTGGCTGGCTATAGTCCATAAGTTCACAAATGAGTTGGACACAACTTAGTGATTAAACAACAAAAACAAATATGATTAAAAAATAAGAATATAGGAGGACAGGGTTCACTTTTAATAATATAGCACAAGAAGCTCAGCACAATAAGCAGAGCTACTGAAAACTACTGGAGCCTGGCAGGCTACAGTCCATGGGGTCGCAAAGGGTTGGATATGACTGAGCGACTAAGCACGTGCTGAAAACTATTAAACGAAAACATTTTAAGTCTTTGGCAATAATCTTTCAGATATTCAACAAAGGAAGAAATTGCATATTCAAGAAAATCTACTAAAATCTTGTAACAATGGTGAGAATCTGTGGCTTTTGAACCATGGACCTCTCCCTCATTATCTTTACCCCAGCTCAGCTTGACTAAAGGTCTATTCTGGGTGGGGGTACTCAAGAAGATGGGGCATCCTCTTCCCTCAGCTCTAATAAAAGCTTACCTGTCTCACTGAAAAGGGCAGGCAGTGACCATTTTCCATCCCCTTCAACTCCAAGATAAACAGGTTTAATTCCTAGTGAGTATAGTGATGAGGTCAGAGGCTCCCTTCCTCCATCTAGTTCCCAATCATAGGATAGAGGCCCTACCTTGGGACCAAGGAAATGACACTGGATGGTAACTCAAACCCACCAGAACAAATGAAAAGAATGAGAAACAGTAAATAAAAAGGTAAATACATCAAACTCTGTCACTAATTGCTCCTCTTTCTTTTCTTAATTTCTCTAATAGACACAGAAATCAAAATTTTGACAACATATTGATGGATTTGTAACATCTGTAGATGTTAGCCAGCAGTCGCATCCAACTCTTTGTGACCCCATGACTATAGCCCGTCAGGCTCCTCAGTCTCTGGGATTTTCCAGGTAAGAATACTGCAGTGGGTTGTCATTCCTTTCTTCAGGGGATCTTCCCAACCCAGGGATTGAACCTTGGTTTCCCACATTGCAGGCAGATTCTTTACCATCTGAGATATCAGGTAAGCCTATATAAAATTGTTGTCGCTCAGTTGTGTCCGACTCTTTGCGACCCCATGGACAGTAGCCTACCAGGCTCCGCTGTCCATGGGATTTTCGAGGCAAGAATACTGGAGTGGGCTGCCATTTCCTTCTCCAGGGGATCTTCCCAACCCAGGGATTGAACCTGGGTCTCCTGCATTGCAGACAGACGCTTTACCGTCTGAGCCACACACACACACACACACACACACACACACACACACACTCACTTATATATATTTTTCTGTTCAGTAGCTCAGCTGTGTCCAACTCTTTGTGACCCCATGGACTGCAGCAAGCCAGGCTTTCCTGTCCTTCACCATCTCCCAGAGCTTGCTCAAACTCATGTCCATTGAGTCAGTGATGCCATCTTGTTTTCTGTCACCCCCTTCTCCTCCTGCCTTCAGTCTTTCCCAGCATCAGAGTCTTTTCTAATGAGTTGGCTCTTCATATCAGGTGGCCAAAGTGTTGGAGTTTCAGCTTCAACATCAGTCCTTCCAATGAATATGCGGGTTGATTTCTTTTACGATTGACTGGTTTGATCTCCTTGTGTTCCAAGAGACTCTTCAGAGTCTTCTCCAACACCACAGTTCAAAAGCATCAATTCTTCCGTGCTCAGCTTTCTTTATAGTCCAACTCTCACATCCATACATGACTACTTGAAAAACCATAGCTTTGACTAGGTGGACCTTTGTTGGCAAAGTAATGTCTCTGCTTTTTAATATGCTGTCTAGTTTGGTCATAACTTTTCTTCCAAGGAGTAAGTGTCTATTAATTTTATGGCTGCAATCACCATCTTCAGTGATTTTGAAGCCCAAGAAAATAAAGTCTCTCAGTTTCCATTTTTTATCTATCTATTTGCCATGAAGTCATGGGACTGGATATCATGATTTTAGGTTTTTGAATGTTGAGTTTTAAGCCAGATTTTTCATTCTCCTTTTTCACTTTCATTAAGAGGCTCTTTAATTCCTCTTTGCTTTCTACCATAAAGGTGGTGTCTTCTGGATATCTGTGGTTATTGGTATTTCTCCCAGCAATCTTAATTCCAGCTTGTGCTTCATCCAGCCTGGCATTTCACATGATGTACTCTGCATAGAAGTTAAATAGGCAAGGTGACAATATACAGCCTTGACGTACTCCTTTCCCAATTTTGAACCAGTCCATCGTTTCATGTCCAGTTCTAACTGTTGCTTATTGACCAGCATACAGGTTTCTCAGGAGGCAGATCAGGTGGTCTGGTATTCCCATCTCTTTAAAAATTTTCCACGGTTTGTTATGATCCACACAGTCAAAGACTTTAGCATAGTCAGTGAAGCAGAAGTAGATGTTTTTCTGGAATACTCTTGATTATTCTATGATCCAACAGATGTTGGCAATTTAAACTCTTGTTCCTCTGCCTTTTCTAAATCCAGCTTTAACATCTGGAAGTTCTTGGTCCACGTACTATTGAAACCTGGCTTGAAGAAATTTGAGCATTATTTTGCTAGCATGTGAAATGAGTGTAATTGTGTGGTAGTTTGAACATTCTTTGGCATTGCCCTTCTTTGGGATTGGAATGAAAACTGACCTTTTCCAATCCTGCGGCCACTGCTGAGTTTTCCATATTTGTTGTCATATCCGACTCTTTGCGACCCCAGGGATTATACAGTCCATAGAATTCTCCAGGCCAGAGTACTGGAGTGGGTAGCTGTTCCCTTCTCCAGGGGATCTTCTTAACCGAGGGATCAAACCCAGGTCTCCTGCATTACAGCTGGATTCTTTATAGTCTGAGGCACCAGGAAAGCCCATAACAGCAGAAAAAGAATTAAGAGGGAATAGAAGCATTAGGAGAAAATTTCTGTATCTCATTTGAATTAAGTTAGTATAAATCTGAAGTAGAGTTACTAAGTTAAAACATATGTAAAATGCCCTGGAGCAAACACTAAGAAAATTACTTGAAAAAAATCATTCAAGAAATTAAAATGTTCCACTAGAAGATATTCACTTAATGAGAAAGAACACATAAAATGATAAATAGAAGAACAAAAAAGACCAGAGATGTCTAGAAAACAAAAGCAAAATATCAGATATAAATCAAACTATATCAATAACAATATTAAATGTTAATGAATTAAGCAATATGATAATGAAGACATTGTCTGCTTGGATAAATAAATATGATCCATCTGTATCCCATCAATAGAAGAAATACTTTAGATTCAAAGACTGAAAGAAAACAAATGGGAAAAGATATATTATCCAAGCAGTAACCATAAGAAAGCTGGAGTGGCTCTACTAATGTAAGACAACATAGACTTTAAAAGGGCTTCCCTGGTGGCTCAGATGGTAAAGAATCTGCCTGTAATGGTCTCCCTCCTCCAAACCAGGAGACCCAGGTTTGATCCCTGTGTTGGAAAAATACCCTGGAGAAGGGAACGTCTACCCATTCCAATATTATTGCCTGGAGATTCCCATGGATAGAGGAGCCTGGTGGGCTACAGTCCATGGGCTATAGCAGAGAGTTGGACATGACTAAGTGACTAAGCACACAGGCACAGACTTTAAAAATGTTAAAAAGGGGCATTTTGTAGTGATAAAAGTTTCAATCCATCTATAATGACCATAAACATATATGCACCTGAGAACAGACCATCAAAATATGTGAAATAAAAACTGATTTTATTGAGTGAAAAAACAGAGAATAATAGAGACTTCAATACCCTACTTCAATAATGATTTTAAAAAACACAAGCAGAAGATGGGCTTCCCTGGTTGTTCAGTGGTTAAGAATCCGCCTGCCAATGCAGGGGTATGGGTTTGATCCCTGGTTGGGGAAGATCCCTAATGCCTCGGGGCAACCAAGTCCGTGTGCCAAAACTACGAGTCCATGGGCCACAGGCCCTGAAGCCTACTTGCCTAGAGCCTGTACTCCAAGATGAGAGGAGCTCCTAAAATAGGAAGCTGGCACACTGCAATGAGGCATAGCCCCTGCTCATCACAGTTAAAGAAAGCCTGCACGCAGCAACAAAGACCCAGAGCAGCCATAAATGAATAAATATTTAAAGAAAAAGTAAGCAGAAGATTGGGAGATCCATGGGGTTGCAAAGAGTCAGATGTGACTTAGAGACTAAATAACAATGACAAAGCAGATCAACAATGAAATAAAAAGTTTCACGATACTATATACAATGTAGATTTAACAGACATCTCTAGAGCACTCTACCCAATAATGTTAGAATTTACTTTCTTCTCAAGTACACATGAAGCATTCTCCAGGATGCCGATGCTACAAAGTATGTCCTCTGATTGCAATGGATGAAATTGAACATCAGTAACAAAAAATTTGAGAAATCCACAAATATGTGGAAAAACTAAAATACCAAAGGGTTGAAGAAGAAATGGCAAGGTGAATTAGAAAACACTTTGAGATGAATGAAAATGAAGACATACACACGTAAACTTATAATGTGCGGCTAACGCTGTGCTTGTAGTGGTACATACTTGTGTCAGAAAAGAAGAACGATCTCAAATTATTTACCTAAGCTTCAATTTCCAGAAATTAGAAAAAGAAGTGGTAATAAAATTCTAGTAAGCAGGAGAAAGAAAATAATAAAATCACAATAGAAATAAATGAAATATAGAATAAAAAACAGTAGAGAATATTAATTAAACCAAAAACTGACTTTTAAAAAGAAAAAGAAATACATGAGTCTTTAGATAGACTGACCAAGAGAAAGATGAGAGCAGCCGAATAACCAAAGTAAAAAATAAAAGAGAACATTACTATCAAACTTACAGAGTTATGAAGAATGACAAGGGAGTAATATGAACCAAAATATGGTATGCCAAAAATTAGGTAACTTAGATGAATTGGACAAATTCATAGAAAGAAAGACATACTTAAACTAACCAGGAAGAAATATAAAGTCTGAAGCTTTTAAAAGTACATTGAAATATTAACAAAAAGAAACTCCCCACAAAGAAAAACCTGTGACTTTGTGATTTCACTGGTGAATGTCAGCAAACATTTAAAGAATTAATGCTGTCTTCATAAGCTCTCCCAAAAGAATAGCAGAGGAAGCAACACTTCCTAGCTTATTTTATGAGGCTAGTATTACCCTAATATCAAAACCAGACAAAAATGCTAGAAACTACAGACCAAAATATATATTATATATCTAGACATAAAAGCCCTCAACAAAATACTAGCAAATGAGATTATGCACCATGACCAAATGATCTAGAATGTGATCTATGTTGGAGAAGCATTAAAGCTGTCAACTAAGAGTTTTATAAACAGCAAAACAATTGATCAAAACCACAGTGGAAAAGACTATTAGAAAAAGAATGTCTCTATGTGTATAACTGGGTCACTTTGCTGTACAGCAGAGATTGGCACAACATTGGAAATCAACTACTATACTTCAATTAGGGCTTCCCTTGTGACACAGACGGTAAAGAGTCTGCCTGCAGTACAGGAGACCCAGGTTCGATTCCTGGGTCAGGAAGATCCCTTGGAGAAGGAAACAGCAATCCACTCCAGTATTCTTGCCTAAAGAATTCCATGGACAGAGGAGCCTGGTGGGCTACAGTTGATGGGGTCTCAAAGAGTTGAATATGACTGAGTACACTTTCACACTTTAATTTAAATTTTTTAAAAAATGAATAAGAAACTAAGAAATTTTGATACCAACCACAATTTTGAGAGTTTATCAGTGGGAGACCTGCCAGAAAAAAAATACTAAAGGAAGTCCTTCAGCCTGAAATGAAAAAAAAAAAAAAATGGCAACTTGATTAAACACAAGAAAATAAAAGAGCATTTGGTATCATTTGCCTTTGGATTCAGATTCCAAGTCAATCATTATTGACCGTGCCAGCGGTGGATGTGACTTAACTTCACTCACCTTCTGTTTCTTCACGGACAAAATGGGGTTAATCACACATGCAAACATGAAACATAACAAGTGGAAAACTTCTAGCAAAATGCTTGGCACATAGTAGGTATCTAGTCGCTGGCAGCAGTGTCTAGTGGCATTTGTTTCTTCATGCTTCATTTTATCAGTTGGGGAGTATATTTTTCTGAGAGATCTTGCATTTTATTTTCTTTCTGAAGGGCAGGAAACCTTTCCAGCCTTTGCTCAGGTGATTGCTGACTGAACTTAGGGGGATTTTCTGAGGCCTATGCAAGTGCTGCTAGGGTCCTTTGTCCTCTGCTGGAGACAGGCACCAAGAAGCCACAGGTGGTGTTTCACTTGAGAACACCAAGTGGCAGCTGAAGCTGGACCCTGGCTGCTCCCTACCCAGTCACTGCCCACCTGGCCTAAGGCCACTGTGGAGGGGCTGGATCAGCAGTTGCTGGAGCAACCAGGTCAGTAACTTATCTGTTTCTCCCCCTGTCCTTCATCCTCTGACCTTTCCCTGTCCTCCTCCACAGCCCTTGCTCCGTGCATCAGCACTGATCATCCTGAATCAGAAAGCCCACTTATCCACAATAAAGGCATTCTGGGTCCCTGGAAATTTTGCCTTCATGATTCTGAAGAGGGAAAATGTGCCTTTTTGGAAATATTGCTCTTTTAAACTCATTTCTTCTATATCCATAACCTGCTGTTATGGTAAATTTACATCTGAGAAGTTCACACATGGGCAGTGAGTTATCAGCTCTCTGTTGTTGTTTAGTTAGTCTAACTTTTTTGCAACACCTCTGGAGTTGAGGTTATCTAGGAATTTGGAGGTGGTCTGGCAAGAGAGTAAGAAAGGGCTTCTCCCTGGCAAGTGGTTATAAGTGGGACCAACAGAAAATGGGAGGGACTCTTGCTATTAACTCTGTGAAATGAACATATCTCCTGCCATATTAATAAATAAGAAATGTCACAGCCATCAGCGATTTCTAGACTCCAAATGTGAATGAGAACTCCCAACACTGTGAGCCAGCAGATGCTGCGACTCCCCCGTGGTGACCGCTGAGGAGCTGGGAGAATGCAAGCAGCAAGGTGAACAAGCTGGCCCCAGGTAGCTGCAGTGCATACGAAAGGAATGGATCCACTGAGGCTTGCATCTTCCAGTGCATAGAATACTACATTCCTTAACTTGATAGCTGATCTTTGATGTCCAGAGTGCCGGTTCCCTTGGCTGCAAACTTGTACATAGCCTGACTTCCCCTCCTGCCTCCTTGGAGCAGCTTTCTCAGAGCCACTGAGATGCTATCTCCCAGGCTCAAGAGTCCTGAACATTTCCACCAAATAAAACTCTCTATTTTCAGGTTGTGACTTTATCTTTTAAATAAATAAAGTCATCTGCTCCAGGACCCATTAGAAAACATATTACATTTGCATGTAGACTGTCTGGAGATAAAAAATGGATTTGGTATTTCCTTTCTGTACTACTGCACTTCAAATTAACCTAAGCAAAGTAAGGGCATGAATCCCTTTGAGAAATGTTGTTATATACCACACAGTTTATTATGTTATTATTTGTTTTCATATTGTTTTCTCCCAGTAGGCTGTGAACTTTCCAAGGTTAGGAATAGCCCTTCATCCACATCTTCAGATGAGCTATCTACGTAAAAGCAAAATCTCTATTTATACTACCTATTCTCTACTTCTACTAGGAGGTTCTAAAGAAAGCAGTGGTTTGCTTTTCTGAAAGCTCAGTTGAAACTCTCTTCATTTTTGTGAACATTGTAGGTGATATGAAGGGTTTCCAGCTTTATTGAATCTAATCTAGTGTAACTGACTGTGAAAGCATTCAGAGCCATTATTCTGAAACTCACCTCTTTGTACTTGTCTCGGGAGGGGTTTGGGGCAGGTATAAATAAGCCTCGCAAAGAGAAGGCTTGAGTGCCTTCCACCTCTGCCATCCAGTGTCCAAAGCAACCATCAATATTTTATCACAACATGGCTCTCCCACTGAGCTCAGACAAAGCCTTAGCATTCTTCTGGAGGGGGTGCTCCAGGCATATGCTAACAGTGGATGGGAAGTGGCAGCTGAGATGAAGTCTGTTTGCCAGTTTAGGGGGACTGAGCCACAGATGTCCTCTAAAACTCCCTTTTTGACTAACTTCTTAATATCCACTCACATTTCTGAGATGAACTCCATTTGCCTAAGCAAGCCACTCCAAATCTGAGCATGGTCAGCAGATTCTTTTGCTTCATATGCTTTTACCTTAAAGTGTTACCATTAATTTAATTGAGTAATTGAATTATTTTACTTTGCATTGGTTGAGTTCAATAATCCTGGTCTCAAAGTAGACACACAGTTTATTTCCTTTCTTCTAGGCAGGATCTGCACTCAAAAAAAAAAAAAAGCCAAACTTCTTGCCCATCTCTAGTATAAACAGTCTATTTGTCTTAAAAACCTCTTATTTTTTTCCCAATTCTGTCTACTGAAAAAGAAATTGTACAACTTAACAGATGAGAGTTATGTTTTATTTGGTGGACAAAACAGAATTTAAACCCAGAATGCAGCTTCTCAGATAGCTTGGAGGGAGTAGCTTTCTCATCCTGAGTCTCCTCAGGGTGCTCCATTGTGGGGTGCCTGCAGGGGCTGATGGCTCAATGGCGGCATCCTATTTCTATCCTGAGTTTCCTCAAGGCTCACATCAGGGTGGCTGTAATGTGGTGGCTTGATGGCTACAACATCCTTTGTTTATTAATATGGCAGGCAACATCTTTTTCATTGATAAACTCTCTATACTATACATATCCTAAGACCTACGTGTTTCAGGTCTCACCCTCCTTCCTTGATTCCTCTTATTACCTCTGTTCTCACGGTTCCCAGTCCTTCCTCCAAAGGGAGTCTGTTGGACACACTTGGCTTCATTGACTTCTCTGAGGCAAAGCACTATAGCTTTTAAATCTTCGTATTTCTGTAATGCTGGGAATGATATTTGGCACACAGTGAGTTTCCAATAAAGTCTGTGAAGTGAATGGATTTGTATGTATGGAGGTTTATAGCTTATCAAGTTTTTTTTTTTTTTTTTTCCCCACACTCATTATTTCTCTTTTAGATTCTCAAAATGACTCTGTATGACACTACCCTTATGGCAGAAAGTGAAGAGGAACTGAAAACCCTCTTGATGAAAGTGAAAGAAGAGAGTGAAAAAGTTGGCTTAAAGCTCAACATTCAGAAAACGAAGATCATGGCATCTGGTCCCATCATTTCATGGGAATTAGATGGGGAAACAGTGGAAACAGTGTCAGACTTTATTTTTCTGGGCTCCAAAATCACTGCAGATGGTGACTGCAGCCATGAAATTAAAAGACGCTTACTCCTTGGAAGAAAAGTTATGACCAACCTAGATAGCATAATCAAAAGCAGAGACATTACTTTGCCAACAAAGGTCCGCCTAGTCAAGGTTATGGTTTTTCCTGTGGTCATGTATGGATGTGAGAGTAGGACTGTGAAGAAGGCTGAGTGCCGAAGAATTGATGTTTTGAACTGTGGTGTTGGAGAAGACTCTTGAGAGTCCCTTGGACTGCAAGGAGATCCAACCAGTCCATCCTAAAGGAGATCGGTTCTGGATGTTCATTGGAAGGACTGATGCTGAAGTTGAAACTCCAGTACTTTGGCCACCTCATGAGAAGAGTTGACTCATTGGAAAAGACTGTGATGCTGGGAGGGATTGAGGGCAGGAGGAGAAGGGGACGACAGAGGATGAGACGGCTGGATGGCATCACTGACTCGATGGACGTGAGTTTGGGTGGACTCCGGGAGTTGGTGCTGGACAGGGAGGCCTGGCGTGCTGCGATTCATGGGGTCGCAAAGAGTCGGACATGACTGAGTGACTGAACTGTACTGAACTTACTGAAGGAAAGTATTAATCTAGAACCGGACTCAGTAGCTCAGAGAGATTAGGTAACTGTTCTGAAGATGCACAGCAAGTAAGAAACAAAACTGGATTCAATCTTACTCATCTAACTGTAAGCCATCATCCCTCCCACGCCCACCCCCGTCCCCACACCCCACATCATTGTACTTCTTGGTTATGAGCAATTATATATCATTCACTGCTATATTCTGGGTTCATATCATCTCTACACCTAGATTATAAAACCCCTCAAGGGTAAGGTAAATATCTTGCTCTTATTCTTTTTGTGCCTTTTCTTTCATTGTTGTAATAGACTGGCAATTTTAAAAGTGTGTATTCTGTATTATCTGATCTCTGGGCACCACAGATCACTGTAAGATTAATTTTTTTAGCCTTTCTTTGCCAAAAATCTGATTTGTCTAATGAGGTCATTAAAAAGAAGCATGAAATATATTCAAAAGAATCTTGAATTTTATTCTGTGATGGCAGTATCTGAGCATATGTGAAAAACCATTAAAGAAGTTGGTATGCTTATTAAATCTTACAAAATTTTTCCTTTAGTCACTGTAAGTGGAGAGACTTCAATATAACACTTGCCTGCCAAGAATCACAAATGATCTACGGAGACACAGTCTAATAATAAATTCTGGTGCATGGAGATGGGTCCTGGTTCTATGAAGGTCTCTTACCCTCTGTTCTGATTGATAATTTTCCCAGCAAAGAAATAATGGTTAAGCAAACTTGGTATGTCCCTTGAACACATCCCCATTACATATCCTGACTGCAAGTTAGTGTGCCTGATACATAGTGAGGCCAAACAGACCTCCAACAAAAAATGCTGGAGTTTGGAGCAGAGAAAGATTTAATGCAGGGCTGAGCAAGAAGAACCGGTAGCCTGTGTTCAGAATACCTGGAACTCCCTGAAGGATTTCAGCAAAGCATTTTTAAAAGCCAAGGGAAGGAGAGGGGCTTCAGGGTATGTGATCAGCTCACAAGCTGGCAAGCTGTTGGAATTCTGGGTGAGAGCATAGTAGTTGGTCAAAGAGGGACAATTTAGAGGTTTACATGTGAATAAATTTGGGATGCAACTGTGTAAATTTCAAATACTGAAAGGCAGCTTTCATGGCTAGCCAACAGCCAAATTTTGATCCTTTGTCTAAATTCTCTTGGCTCCTCAAATCCACCCTCTACCTTGTGGAAAATAGGGGACCCTCCTATACTGTTGGTGGGAATGTAAATTGGTACAGACATAATGGAGAACAGTATGGCGGTACCTGGAAAAATTGAAAACAGAGCTACCATACGATCCTTCAATCCCATTCCTGGTCGTGTATCTTGAGAAAACCATAATTCAAAGCAATACATGCAGCCCAATGATCATCGCAGCACTGTTTGCAATAGCTAAGACATGGGAACAAACTAAGTGCCCATCATCAGATGACTGGCTTAAAATGTTTTATATGTGAATATATACACGCACATGGACAATGAAACATTACTCAGCAATTAAAAAAATTGTCTTTTGCAGCAACATGGACCTAGAGATTATCATATTAAGTGAAGTAAATCAGAGAAATACAAATATTATATGATATACATGTAAAATCTAAAAAATAAGACAAATGAATCTATTTACTAAATAGCAACAGATTCACAGAAATAGAAGACTAACTTGTACCTGGCTACCAAAGGGGAAAAGGAGGAGGAAGGCTAAATTAGGAGTATGGGATGCATAGATACAAACTACTATACATAAAAGTTAAGCAGCAAGATTCACTATATATCACAGGGAATAATACTCAATATCTTATAATAACCTACAAAGTATTGGGTATTATAATGGATTATATGGAAAATAATCTGAAAAATTTCACCCTCTGTCTTTTGCAATCTGCTTTGCTCCCTAGGAACTGACATATATGGCTGATGTTAGTGGGCTTTGCTTTCTCTTTGGTTTCTGGCTTGACTAATGGAAGGTGCTGGCAGGAGCTCTGGGCAGGGAACTAGTAGTCATGACATTTATTCTCCTGGGTCCTTCTCTGCCATGGGATGGCACCACTTTGCAGGGGACAGGTTCCTTGAGCTACAGGACTCATAGGGTCTGGTAACCCCTCCATCTGTCTCCTGAGAGTAATTCACCTCCCTTGTTGCTTTCCTTAATTCTTCTCTTTATACTGTCCTTTTCTGTTCACCTTTTCTGAATGTGCCATCTATTTCCTGAGGGTGTCTTTAACTGTCTGTCATGTATTTTTATTAGTGACCAAGCTGTGGCACTTTTCCAGCTTTTCCAAAATTGCACATAGAAATTCAAAAGCGGTCTAAACAATGCAGAAGAGAGTGAGGCCTCCCTCCCATTACTCTTTAAAGCCAGGTTTTTATTTATACACAATTTTTTTTTAAGAGAGATTGTTTGCAACTAGATTAACAAAGTTTTGTCTACAGTTAGCTAACTCTGACCTGTGAAAATAGCTTATCTCCTATGCAATGCAGTTTATTATAATAAGTTTTCACTGATTTCCCACAAAGCTGAGTCTGTCCTAGAAAAATCAAATTGAACTTGGAGATGTGTAATTCAAGGTCAGTTGGATTCAACAGTAATTCAAGGTCATCCTGTGAAACTCAACTCCAGCTGCCAGGACAGCCAGAGCCTCTTGGGAAGGGTAGTTGATTGTGGGGTGGGGGTGCTGTCGGTTAAAGAGGAATTTGTCTTCATTGTCACCTCTGAGCTTTCAAAAGCTTCAAAAGAAACTTCTGTGTTAATTTGCCTCCTATGTCCATAGACAGAATAGGATGTTTCAACTTGGGATGTAAATTTTGTTTTTCTTGACCTGCCCCACCTCAATCTTGCTCTTTCTACTCCAACTAAAAGTTCTTTTCTTCCCTTCAAGGTGGAACTGAAATTTCCCTTCCTCTCCAAAGCCATCCTTCCTATGTATGAGTACAAGGAGTGTGTCTTATGGTCCCTTTAATGCCTCCCATCGGTTAGAGTGGATTAGGCCCTCAGCTATTACTTCTGGGCTGGGGATGGGATATCAAAGTGACTTTGTGGCTTCAAACAATTTTAAGATTTGAACTCACATATGTGTTCGTTCAATTAAATGCAGAATTTCAAACAAAAGAATTTGGGGGCTGTGTCACACAGCTTGCAGGATCTTAGTTTCCTGACCAGGGATCGAACCTGTACCTCCAACAGTGGCAATGTGAAGTCCTAACCAGTGGAGTGCCAGGGAATGCCCCCCCCCAAAATCTTCTTATTTAAAAACTAGAAATATATCTATTTGTATTTCTTCATGACATTTCTTAGGTGACTCTTGTTCATCCTTTAGAACTCATCTCAGGAATATTCCTGGCCTTTGTCGGTATCTTATGCTCTGAGCTGGGTTTGGATATCCTGCCTCAGCATATCTGGACCATCTTGGTCACAAGACTTCACAGTGTTGAGTTGCCCTTGATTAGCTCCCATTTTTTCTCCCTTTATATTATGAACTCCTTGGGGGCAGGGGCCATGGTTTTTAACATTGTATACTTGAGGCTGAACACAGAGCTGGCACACAGGCTTATGAAAAGCAAGAATGGAAAAAAAAAATGAATATAAAGACCATCATTTGTGCTTCTTTATTTAGGATTGAGTTTCAGTGCACATAATAATGGGCTTCCCACGTGACTCACTGATAAAGAATCCACCTGCCAATGCAGGAGATGCACGAGATATGGGGTTGATCCCTGGATTGGGAAGAGTTCCTGGAGGAGAAAATGACAACCTACTCCAATATTCTTTGCCTGGGAAATCCCATGGACAGAGGAGCCTGGTAGGCTCCAGTCCATGGGGTTGAAAGAGTTGGATAAGACTTAGCGATTGAGCATGGACGTGAGCACATAATAATAACTGGAGGAATTTGCAAAAAAAATCATGCACCTACGTCTTGTCCTTCTGTGTCCATTATTCCCTGGGGATTCTGATTCATCAAGTCTGGGGTAAGAGCACAAGAATGTGAATGTTTGAAAGCACACGCTAGTGGTTTTGACAGAGGCAAAGGAAAAGAACCATCGATCTGATTTCTCCTAGGAGTGGGAGGGATGCTGGTCAAATTTACCTCTGGATTCACAGACAACTGCAGTGAACTTGAGACTGCAGAGGCTTTGCTTCACTCTATTCTGGGTGAACCAACCAACTCTGTGGGGCTCTAGAGGGACTTTTACCCTTCTCAACATGAAAGCAATCATTTTATGAAGACTTGATGAGTGAGCTGGTTGAATGGTTTTGTGTACAGACACATTGAAAGAAACTATGACAACGATGAAAGAACTTTTTTTGTGAAAATTAAAAATTCTTAAAAGACTGCTCAGGATATCAGATGCTGTCAGGTTAAGATCTTTCATTTTTCTGGAGGAAGATTAAATTTCTCCCCTTAACTGATTGCTTTTTGTGAAAAATTTGCTCCTGCAAGAACTCTCTCTCTCTACATTATTAATTTTCTCATTTTCTGTTGGAACATTTCCAGTATCAAAGATGCTAAATCTCTTATATCTCTTTTGAAGAAAACTATGTCTTCACCTTACTGCCCACTCCCAACTAATGTTTCATTTTCCTGCTTTTACTTGTAGCCAAACTCTATGACAGAAACTTGAGAAACAGCACCTCTGGACTGACAAGGATAGCTTTAGCATTAGGAATGTAAATGAAAAGGCTGAATTTTTGAAAAAAGCTCAGAGAAAGGATGCAAATACAATTCATATAAGATAGCAGAGCAGCGGTATAAAATGACATATCAAATGCACTCAGTGGTCTTGAAGCGAGGTGGGAGACAGATCTTGTCATCAGTTGAAGAGCAAAGAGTAAAAGGGAGGCGAGGAAGGAAGGCAGTAAACCAGTGCTTTTTCTAACAATTTGCCTGGGAGGAGAAGGAAAGAGATTCAAACATGCTTAGAGGAAATAAGGGATCAATTTGAAAACACAGAGTGTTATCTAACCTGGATGAGGATTGGACCATTAAAGGATTTGGAGGAAAAGGGTGAGGTTACTTAACTAAAACTGGCTTTACTTAACTGTGTGAACTTCATTTTTGTCTTCAACTCATCATGTGTGATCAGTCACTTCAGTCATATCTGACTCTTTGTGACCGTGTAGACTTAATTAAGCTCACTAGGCTCCTCTGTCCATGGCATTCTCCAGGCAAGAACACTGGAATGGGTTGCCATGCTTTCCTCCACGGGATTTTCCTGAATCAGGGATTGAACCTGCGTCTCCTGTGTCTTCTGCATTGCAAGTGGATTCTTTACTGCTGAACCCTTGGGGAAGCCTTCAACTCATCATAGTACTTTTCTATTTTATTATTTAAGACTTAGAAGTGGGATCAAATCCACCACAGAGAGATTCTCTTCTGTTACCAGAATAACATATAGCAACTCTAAGCATCTAACTTTGTCAAGTTCAAATGGACCCTATGAGAGATACTGAGCAGGCTGGCCATCTGTCATGGTTGATGAAGGGACACTGAAGCTATGTAACCTCTAACATTCAATTCTATCCAACAGCTTCTTCTAAGGTGCCAACAGTATAAGAAATCCCGGCACTAGAGTCAGTTTCAAGAATATGATCTTAGCATACTGACTTGTCTTAGATTTTGAAGGGTCCAAGTCATAATCCAGTTTAGAAATCTATTCCATTGTCACCATAAAATCTTAGATTGAACTTGCCTTTGGGACACTAACTGATTCCTAATCTATTTTCTTCATGAGGAGAACTAATTGTCATCTAATTTAACCAGAGTAGCTTGCTATCACTTAGCAAAGGGAGGGAAACAGGGCAAGAGGTCTGAGGATATGGAAAGGTCTTTAGAATGCTGCCCAGGGAGAAACTACTTGAGAGAGATATGAGAGTGAGGGTGCCTGGGCATGAATATACCCTGAGAAAACCAGAATTCTAAAAGACATGTGTACTCCAATGTTCATTGAAACACTATTTACAATAGCCAGGATATAGAAGCAATCTAAATGTCCAGAGACAGATGAATGAATAAAGAAGATGTGGTACATATATACAATGGAATATTACTCAGCCATAAAAAGGAACAGATTTGAATCAGTGGTAGTGAGGTGGATGAACTTAGAACATCTTATACAGAATGAAGTAAGTCAGAAAGAGAAAAACAGATATATAATGCATATATATATGAAATCTGGAAAAATGGTACTGATGAAACGATTTGCAGGGAAGGAATGGAGATGAAGATGTAGAGAATGGACTTGTGGACACAGTGAGGGAAGGAGAGGTGGGCTGAATGGGGAAAGTAGAACTGATGTATATACACTGTCATGTGTAAAATAAATAGTTGGTGGGAAGTTGCCATATAACACAGGGAACTCAGTCTGACTCTCTGTGATGACCTAGAGGGGTGGGATTGGGGGAGGGGAGGGAAGTTTATGAGAGAGAGGATATATGTATAATTATGGCTGATTCATGTTGTCATATGGCAGAGGCCAATACAACATTATAAAGTAATTTTCTTTAAGTTAAAAAATAAAAAAAAGAATGAGGGTGCAGGGTAGAAGGATATAGCTTTATTGGCTAAAGCATCATTGAAAGAATACAAAGAGCACATTTTGGGTATGAATTTCTTTCATCATTTTGCCCAGTTTTGGCTGGAGGGACAGAGTCCCATGGCTTAATGCTTAGTGGAGTGCCTGGCACAGAGTAAGTACCCAATAAATATTTGTTGAATAATAAATATCTATTGATAGTATGCCTATTATTCAAAACTACGTTCTTTAGAATGAATTTGGATCATTTGTAGAAATGTGGAAAGGCCTGGAGACTGTCATACAGAGCGAAGTAAGTCAGAAAGAGAAAAACAAATATTGTATATTAACGCTTCTGCTGCTGCTAAGTCACTTCAGTCATGTCTGACTCTGTGTGACCCCATAGACGGCAGCCCACCAGGCTCCCCCATCTCTGGGATTCTCCAGGCAAGAACACTGGAGTGGGTTGCCATTTCCTTCTCCAATGCATGAAAGGGAAAAGAGAAGGATAACTCACTCAGTTGTGTCCAACTCTTTGCGACCCCATGGACTGCAGTCTACCAGGCTCCTCCGTCCATGGGATTTTCCAGACAAGAGTACTGGAGTGGGGTGCCATCGACTTCTCTGGTATATTAATGCATACATGTGGAATTTAGAAAAAATTGTAGAGATGATCTTATTTACAAATCAAAAATAGAGATACAGATGTAGAAAAAAAACATAGGGAGACCAAAGGGGGAAAAAGGGGAGGGTAGGATGATTTGGGAGATTGGGATTACCTGAAATAGATAACTAATGAGACCTTAGTATATAGCTCCGGGAACTCTGCTCAGTGCTCTCTGGTGGCCTAAATAGAAGGAAAACCAAAAAATAGAGGATATATGTATACTTATAGCTGATTCACTTTGCTGTACAACAGAAACCAACACAGCATTGTAAATCAACAATACTCCAATAAAAATTAATTTAAAAAAGCACCCAAAGAGGAAAATATCTTTAGATGAGATCACTGATGACAAATACCATAAATAATTCCTCTCTCTATATCATTTATTGCTGCTGTGTAATAGGATATGTGATGTTATAATATTCAGTGCAGTTCAGTCTCTTAGTCGTGTCTGACTCTTTGCCACCCCATGAATCGCAGCATGCCAGGCCTCCCTGCCCATCACCAACTCCCGGAGTTCACTCAGACTCACGTCCATCGAGTCAGTGATGCCATCCAGCCATCCCATCCTCTGTTGTCCCCTTCTCCTCCTGCCCTCAATCCCTCCCAGCATCACAGTCTTTTCCAATGAGTCAACTGTTCGCATGAGGTGGCCAAAGTACTGGAGTTTCAGCTTTAGCATCATTCCTTCCAAAGAAATCCCAAGGCTGATCTCCTTCAGAATGCACTGGTTGGATCTCCTTGTAGTCCAAGGGACTCTCAAGAGTCTTCTCCAACACCACACTTCAAAAGCATCAATTCTTCAGTGCTCAGTTTTCTTCACAGTTCAACTCTCATATCCATACATGACCACTGGAAAAAACCATAGCCTTGACTAGACGGACCTTTGTTGACAAAGTAATGTCTCTGCTTTTGAATATGCTATCTAGGTTGGTCATAACTTTCCTTCCAAGGAGTAAGCGTCTTTTAATTTCATGGCTGCAGTCACCATCTGCAGTGATTTTGGAGCCCCCAAAAATAAAGTCTGACACTGTTTCCACTGTTTCCCCATCTATTTCCCATGAAGTGGTGGGACCGGATGCCATGATCTTCGTTTTCTGAATGTTGAGCTTTAAGCCAAATTTTTCACTCTCCATTTTCACCTTCATCAAGAGGCTTTTTAGTTCCTCTTCACTTTCTGCCATAAGGGTGGTGTCATCTGCATATCTGAGGTTATTGATATTTCTCCCGGCAATCTTGATTCCAGCTTGTGCTTCTTCCAGTCCAACGTTTCTCATGATGTACTCTGCGTAGAAGTTAAATAAGCAGGGTGACAATATACAGCCTTGATGTACTCCTTTTCCTATTTGGAACCAGTCTGTTGTTCCATGTCCAGTTCTAACTGTTGCTTCCTGACCTGCATACAGGTTTCTCAAGAGGCAGATCAGGTGGTCTGGTATTCAGAATACCTCTTTCAGAATTTTCCACAGTTTATTGTGATCCACACAGTCAAAGGCTTTGGCATAGTCAATAAAGCAGAAATAGATGTTTTTCTGGAACTCTCTTGCTTTTTCCATGATCCAGCAGATGTTGGCAATTTGATCTCTGGTTCCTCTGCCTTTTCTAAAACCAGCTTGAACATCAGAAAGTTCACGGTTCACGTATTGCTGAAGCCTGGCTTGGAGAATTTTGAGCATTACTTTACTAGTGTGTGATGAGTGCAATTGTGCGGTAATTTGAGCATTCTTTGGCATTGCCTTTCTTTGGGATTGGAATGAAAACTGACCTTTTCCAGTCCTGTGGCCACTGCTGAGTTTTCCAAATTTGCTGGCATATTGAGTGCAGCACTTTCACAGCATCATCTTTCAGGATTTGGAATAGCTCAACTGGAATTCCATCACCTCCACTAGCTTTGTTCGTAGTATGCTTTCTAAGGCCCACTTGACTTCACATGCCAGGATGTCTGGCTGTAGGTCAATGATCACACCTTCATGATTATCTGGGTTGTGAAGATCTTTTTTGTACAGTTCTGTGTATTCTTGCCACCTCTTCTTAATATCTGCTGCTTCTGTTAGATCCATGCCATTTCTGTCCTTTATCAAGCCCATCTTTGCATGAAATGTTCCCTTGGTATCTCTCATATTCTTGAAGAGATCTCTAGTCTTCCCCATTCTGTTGTTTTCCTCTATTTCTTTGCATTGATCGCTGAGGAAGGCTTTCTTATCTCTCCTTGCTATTCTTTGGAACTCTGCATTCAAATGGGAATATCTTTTATTTTCTCCTTTGCTTTTTGCTTCTCTTCTTTTCACAGCTATTTGTAATGCCTCCGCAGACAGCCATTTTGCTTTTTTGCATTTCTTTTCCATGGGGATGGTCTTGAACCCTGTCTCCTGTACAATGTCACGAACCTCATTCCATAGTTCATCAGGCACTCTATCTATCAGATGTAGGCCCTTAAATCTATTTCTCACTTCCGCTGTATAATAATAAAGGATTTAATTTAGGTCATATCTGAATGGTCTAGTGGTTTTCCCTACTTTCTTCAATTTAAGTCTGAATTTGGTAATAAGGAGTTCATGATCTGAGCCACAGTCAGCTCCAAGTCTTGTTTTTGTTGACTGTATAGAGCTTCTCCATCTTTGGCTGCAAAGAACATAATCAATCTGATTTCGACATCAGCAAAACAGGTGAGAATAGGAAATACTGTTGTCATGCATAGTGGAAAAAATGAATATCTTCCTTTTTAGCATAAGAAATTCTGGGTTTTATTTAATTCTGATTTCAATGTAAACTTGTTCCTGTTATCTCACTGACTTTAGGGTTCTGTTTTGGGAAATGGGTGTACTGGTCATACTAATCTCACTGTGCATCTGTGGTGGTGGTTTAGTCCTTAAATTGCATCCAGCTCCTTGCGGCCGAATGGACCATAGCCTCCCAGGCTTCTCTGTCCATGGGATTTCTCAGGTAAGCATACTGGTAGTTTAGTCACTAAGCTACCGTGGTTTAGTCACTTGGTTTAGTTGTGTCTGACTCTTGTGACCCCATGGACTTGTGACCACCAGGTTCCTCTGTCCATGGGATTTTCTAGGCAAGAATACTGGAGTGGGATACCTTTTCTTCTCCAAAGCATACTGGAGTGGGTTGCCATTTCCTTCTCCAAGGGATCTTCCTCGACGACCCAGGGATCAAACCCAGGTCACCCGCATTACCGGCAGATTCTTTAACAATATATATAAATACTCATACACACACCAGGTGGCGCTAGTGATAAAGAATCCACTTGCCAATGCCGGAGATGCAAGAGAGCCTGATGGAGTCCCTGGTTCAGGAAGATATCTTGGAGAAGGAAATGACAATCCACTCCAGTATTCTTGCCAGGAAAATTCCATGGACAGAGGAGCCTTGCAGACTACAGTCCATGGGGTCGCAGAGTCAGGCAGGACTGAGCGTGTACAGTGGTCGGAGGACATGGGAGGGAGACACACACACACTACAGGTATCTTTGTATAGGTCTGCCTCCTTCTCTCTCTCTTTAATGAAATACAAAATAGTACTCGAAAAGAGTATACATGGCAGACATCAATATAAACATTTTTCCGAAATTAATTCGTTTAATCTTTACCACAAAGCTATGTATAAGTTAACTTCCCCCGTGAAGAAGTAGGCACAAAGAGGTTAAATACCTTGCTCTACTAATAAATTGAAAGCTGGGACTTGAAGTCTGGCAAGAGTTCTCAAGTTTGTCCTCATAACTGCTCTATCACTTTTCCAAGGTGACGCATACACAGTTGTGTGCTATTGTGCTTGGCACAATCTTCCCCTTGCATTATGATTTTAGTCTCAGGTTAATATCTCTGTTATGGTTCAGAGAATCTTCAGCAAACTGAGGGAAACAAGATCTCCAAAGCTGAGAGCCTGGGATAAGAACCTCCTTTCCTAGAGGATGCATACGATAGCAAGCTTTTGCAATAAACTGGAGCTTCTCCAGTATTTGAGTTTTATTAAATGTGATTCTATGACACCTCCCCATCTGGGGAGAAACCAATTTCCTTGAGTTCTCTGTACAGCATCTCGCATGGTACACACACTTGACAGTTTACTTTCAAAGTGATTATCACACTTGTGTTAATCTATCAGCCAGCCAATGACCCCCAAAGATTCAGGGAGACTGAACAATGCAGTACTAGATCAATATTATATTTCACTTTGTCAGCAATGGAAGTCTGGGATCGCTGAGTAGGATGAGAGTGAAATGAGGTATTGGATTATTGAGCGGGTTCCCTCTGGAGTCATCCCAGTATTCATCAGATATTAACTAGGAGCTGGATTTTTGTTGCCCATAGACCCAGAAAGAGATAAAAAGCCTTTTATTTGATAGCAGATAAAGTATAACTTATGGGGCATGATGTAATTAATGAGAAGTTTTTCTGGTGATAAAGGAAAAAACTCCTTCAATATTGTGGTGGTAATTGATTATATGCTTATATTTTCTTCTAACTTTCCAAACTTTTTCGCATGCATTATATTTTCATAAATATTCCCCTCCACCTGTGTGTCTCCTCTCTCATTCTTCTCAGCATTGTTGGAGAAAAAATGAGGTTTCCTGGATCATTTTTCTCTCCCCTTTTTTTGGCACTAGATTATGAAGACCAGTTATTTAACAAATATTTGTGTATTGTTTTCTCAGGGTTGGGTTTTGTGGTTGACAGAGTTGAATGAGGCATGTTACCTATTTTCACAGGGCTTGCAGTCAGAAAAGAGAGAAATAAAAACAAATAACTGAATGTCTTAGAGACAGTTTTACTCTGTAATGTGGCCAGTGCTACAAAGTTAGTGAGAAAAGAGGAGGCACTGGTTGCTCAGGAATTGATGCCCTGAGCCCTGTGTGTGTGTGAGTGTGTGTGTGTGTGTGTGTGTGTGTGTGTGTGTGAGTGTGTGTGATGTATGGTTGGATCTTAGTTCTTTTACTCAATCAAAATGTCTGAGAACTAATCATGGGCAGATGGGGGGAAGAGGGGAACTTGATGTTAGGATAGGACACACCAACCTAAAGTGACAGCTGTCGAATCTGAATTATCTACTACAACAAATGACTTTCCTTGCTTATATTCTTAGTCCACTTTAGGTCAGCAGTGGTTTCTGTCCAAAATTTTCTTCCTTTTGGACATACCATTTTGAATACTAGGAGTTGTTATGTCGTAGGAAAAAGAGAGTGAGTTTCTGGAACTGGCCATTCAATGCTCACAGGTAATTCAGTAGGACTAATCATGCAGGCTTGAAGAACCAGAGATGGGCTGGAAGTCTAATACCATCACATGCCCCTGAAGGTAGAGAGCCGGAAATATTTCATGAACAGTGTCCGTGACAAATTCGAACTATCACTGAACCTCGAATAGGGAAGCCAGCTGCCAGCAAAAGAGATTTCAGGCTCTTTCCCCATCCCTAGGAAACAGCAATGAGCAGTAGTAAAATGAACAGAGGAATAAAAATCAGAACAACTGGATTATAACCCTAAACCTGATCAAGAACATGTATCTAAGTTAATTTCCTTGCCAAATTCAATTTTATAGACTTATTCTCAGGATTAAAAGATATTAAAAGTTTTGTGGATGTTAAGACTGAAGAAATAGGCGAGGAACCCCATTTCCTGAGGTTTCCTGTTTTTCTCCTCTTCCCTGCTATAGTGTCTTTTCCTTCTGGACCGGAGCAGCTGTGTTTTCTTCACAGTGAATGAATGGAAACAGCTGGAGTACTTGTCTCAGGAAGTGGGCCAGCCTAAGTCTTCAAGGAGAAGGAAGTATGAAATTGAGTGAGGGGCCAGCTGGGGACTTTGCACCCTACCAGATGTATTTGAACATGTGAGGAAGGTATTAAAAAAAATTACTGAGGTATAGTTGATTTACAATGTTGTATTAATTTCTACTATACAGCAAATTTATTCGGTTAAACATTATATATATTCTTTATCATATTCTTGTCCATTATGGTTTATCACAGCATACTGAATATAGCTTTTTGTGCTACACAATCAGACTTTGTTGTTTATTCATTCTTTTTATACTAGTTTGCATCTGCTACTCCCAAACACCCAGTCCATCCCTCCCCTCATGTCTTTGGCAACTCCAAGTCTGTTTCTGATTTGCAGATAAGTTCCTTTCTGTCATATTTTAGATTCCACAAATAAGCGATATCATATGGCATTTGTCTTTTCCTGCGTTACTTTGCTCAGTATGATAATCTCTAGGTCCATCCATGTTGCTGCAACTGACATTGTCTCATTCTTTTTCAGGGCTGAGGAATACTCCATTGTACATATGTAAAACATTCTTTACCCATCCTCTGTTAATGGACATTGAGGTTGTTTTCCCATCTTGGCTATGTTAAACAGTGTCTGCTAAGAATATTGGGTTGCAAGTATCTTTTTGAATTATAGTTTTGTCTGGTTACATGCCAAGGAGTGGGATTGCTGGATCATATGGAAACCCTACTTTCAGTTTTTTGAGGAACCTCTGCACCATTGTCCACAGTGCCACATCAGTTTACCTTCTCACCCACAGTGTAGAAGGTTTCCCTTTTCTCCACACCTTCTCCAGCACCAGGGGGTGCCTTTTGGATGTTTGCAGTGATTGGAATGCACTAGCGGCTTTTGGGAAGTGTTAGCCAGGCATTGGAGAAGGAAATGGCAACCCACTCCAGTATTCTTGCCTGGAGAATCCCAGGGACGGGGGAGCCTGGTGGGCTTCCGTCTATGGGGTCACATAGAGTTGGACACAACTGAAGCGACTTAGGGGCAGCAGCAGCAGCAGCCAGGGCTACTAATTGTCCTGCGATGCCCAAGACATTCCCGCATGATAAATATTTGTATGACTCCAAATACCAGTGGTTGAGAAACACATGAGGGAAGAGGCTGTCAACCCAGGGTATGGAAGCTCTGCAATTGAAGATGGCTGAAGAATTGCAACTGAAGAAGCTCCAGAGAAGCTTGCAGCGAGATTGCCAGATTCTTGAGAATGGGGTTTTATCCTTCTTTTTTATGTAAGTGGCTTTGTACATGGCTATTACTCAACTAAAAACATGGTGAGTGAATGCCCCAGTTACTGTGTTCCTGGCTCTTTTCTAGCTCTTGTATGACAGTGTCCCTGAAGATAGCTAGAGGCTTCAAAGAAAGGTTTAGGCAAATTCATGGATGGGATTCTAACAAGTTAAAAAAGGACAGATATCTGGTGCATGTCCCCAAAATCTTCAATTTAGCAATTGGTGCAGCAAGTGACACTTCCTGTTGCATGCTCCTTGCTGTCTTGACCCCATTAGAAACAAGAATCCTTTCCTGAGATACAGGGCTAGGTATCTGGGTACCCTAAGTCTGGGTTAATCTTTAGTTTGTATTTTTCCCCTGCTTGTCTACTGTTAGCTATCTTTCCAAACTCTACTTTTCTTTAATATCGGAAATTATACATTATTCTTCAGAAATTATATATTATACACTTCCAAAATTGTACATTATTCTAGATTGTCTGTTTTGTTTGTTTGTTTTGGAAAGATCTTGAATGAAAGATGAGATTTGTGTTTGGAATAACTTATTCTATAAGTGGAATGGAAGGTGACAATGAGAGAGAACAATCTAAAGATTCTAGATGCAGTCAGTTCTTGTTTTGAGTATGCAAATTTGCTCCAACACAATTGAAATATTAGAGTACATTTTGAGCACAATGTAACTGAGTGTTTGCTTATGCAGTTTTGTCCACCATAAACGGGGTGAATGTGGAAGCTGTGCTCTGTTGAATGGAGATGTAGGAGGCACAGAAAGTACACATACGCCTACCAGCTCCCTGAGTGCAACTCCTGTGCTCTGAGTCACATTCATCCCCATCCAGCCCTTTGCATTCTATCTGAGATAACCCACCCTCTGCCACTTCACAATAACTTACAACTGCAACCCTTCCGCCATGCATGTACTCTGGCAAACTTGAGGTCTTTCTCAGAGTAAAGGGCTATGTTTATTGCTGTATTTATGCTTTCCTTAACCATTTAAAATGTGTAAAGCTGGGATACCATTTTTATTTATGTCCTAACTTCTGTTTTTGTGTCACTGATAAAGGTTTTTGCTGTGTTGCCAACTCCATTTTCCCCAAGAGTCTTGTAACTTTTACTGAACAAAGTTGCACCTTGATTTTTAGGCACATGTGTGTCACATTAGTGGAGGAGGAAATGGCAGCCCACTCCAGTATTCCAATGGACAGTTCCAATGGACAGAGGAGCCCAGCGGGCTACAGTCCATGGGGTTGCAAAGACTTGGACATGACTGAGCACACATACACTCACATGCCACATCAGACCAGAACAGACTGTCACAGTTTGCAATCCAAATTTTGGGATACGTAGTTGAGATCATGTTCCGGGAGAAGAGGGGCACAGCTTTTACCCCATCTATTATCCCAAGAATCCACATGGCATAATAACTAGGAAAGATCTTTATCATGAAGGAGTAAAAAGGGGAAACTTTGGGGGAAATAATTATGCATCTTTACATAGAGTGACTAAGAAATTACTCTGTGTCACATGTCCACTCTCATCTTCATGAGCCTTTTCCCTTGATTCCACATGGCAGGGAAAAGAGAGATGACTCTCAGTTTTACAGGCCTGCTACAAATCCCTCTATGGGCCATTCCTATTCTGAGTTATCACTTGTCATAGTTAATGTGCTCAAGACATGTATTTCATAAGTAACAAAGTTTCAGGACAATAAATGGTGCTTAGAAATTTACTCAAACAGTACAAAGACAGTGAATAATAAGCATCCTCTTTAATTTTGAAATAACATCTAAAACTCATCTTTGCCTTAAATAATAAGACAATGCAAATTTTGGAATAAGTTTCATTTCATATATCAAAAGAAATTGGGTTTCTTTGGGGAATGACAGAAGAGTCAGAGAGTAAAATGACAGGCTTATTCAGAGACTAAGGGAGTCTTTCATTCACCTCTATCTTTCTGCTACTCTTGGCTCCTCTTATATCTTGAGCACCTCTCAAGGTTGGGCAGTCTGGGCCTAGTCTTCACAGACTAGTCAAAATCCCTGTGGTTAAAACAGAAATGATACCAATCTTTTAAGGGAGTTTGCAATTTATAGATGACTTAAAAAGTACAAAGTCTTTCATGTACACACTGCTATATTTAAAATGGATAACAAATACAGACCTACTGTGTAGCACATGGAACTCTGCTCAATGTTATGTGCCAGCCCGGATGGGAGGGGGCATTGAGGGAGAATGGAAACATGTATATATATGGCCAAGTCCTCTGCCGTTCACCCGAAACTATCACAACATTGTTTGTTAATTCGCCATACCCCAGTATGAAATAAAAGTTGGAAAAAACAAACCAGAGACTTCAAGATTCAAAGGATTGAATTTCTAATATACACAATGGAGTATTACTCAGCCATTAAAAAGAATACATTTGAATCAGTTCTAATGAGGTGGATGAAACTGGAGTCTATTATACAGAGTGAAGTAAGCCAGAAAGAAAAACACCAATACAGTATACTAATGCATATATATGGAATTTCGAAAGATGCTAACAATAACCCTGTATACGAGCCAGCAAAAGAGACACTGATGTATAGAACAGTCTTATGGACTCTGTGGGAGAGGGAGAGGGTGGGAAGATTTGGGAGAATGGCATTGAAACATGTATAATATCATATATGAAATGAGTCACCAGTCCAGGTTCGATGGACGATACTGGATGCTTGGGGCTGGTGCACTGGGACGACTCAGAGGGATGGTACTGGGAGGGAGGAGGGAGGAGGGTTCAGGATGGGGAACACATGTATACCCGTGGCGGATTCATGTTGATATATGGTAAAACCAATACAATATTGTAAAGTTAAAAAATAAAATAAAATAAAGATAAAACAAACAAACAAACAAAGTAAAAAAAAATCTCAGTGTTTTTCAAATTTTATTTAAGGCTTAAAGTTTTACTTCAATTACAGCTATTGGAGAAAGATTCATATGTTTAAAAAACCTAAAGCACATGCAAAATGGGTGAACAGTGTTTATATGATTAAAGGGAAAGTGAAAACCATCAAGTCCAAGCTTTTTGAGTTCTGCTGAGGGCTTTTCTTGGTGAAGTTGGGTGCAGATGAGTAGAAAAGCAAATAGCCAGGTTTCAGCTTAGATCTGAATTTATTTTATGTGAGACTTCTTTCAAGAAGCAGTTAAGCTGCTTAAACATATTTGCAAACCAGAGGCTTAGCCTCCTGTTTGCGGGGCTCCTGGCTCAGTGCTTTCTCTGTCAATTGTCCTTTGGGAAAGAAGTTTTTTTTTTGAATTAGAGGACTGAGCTGCTTAGCTTCCTGGTGACACAGAGCAGGGCTTAGGCTTGATGAGTTGGAGAAGGAGCTAAGTTTATTGATTGCTCATGAGAGGCAACACACTGGGCTGTGACTATTTTCCATTTGATTGTTTCAAAAACATGAGAAAGCAACTGTCATTATCTCCATTTTGTAGCTGAGAAAACAAAGGTGAGGTTGATAGTGAAATCGCCTCAGTACTAAAGTCTGTTTGGGGAGAGGAGGTCCCTGTATGAAAGTTCACTTGCCTTTCCAGCTTCAGAGCACAGCTTATCCCTTTGCAGCGTTAATGCCTCTTGTTTTCACCCCAGCCCCACCCTAAAATACGATGCCATCTCTATGTATATGTGTTGCTATTTTCTCTCCCCTTTGCAATAGTGACTCTCATTATAACTGAGTCTGGCTTGGTTCACACTTCCAACCAGAGTCAGTGAAGCTTTCCCTGGTTCTCTACTCCTGGAAAACAGGTCCCAGGAGAGATGGAAGAAATTGATATTAACTCCTCAAGAAGAGGAGCGGAATTTGACTTCATGGTCTCTGCAGTTAGGACCACCCACTTCCTGTCTCTCTTGCTTTCTGCATCTGTCTGCTGTACCTGTAACACCAACTTGGACCTTTGCTGCTAAAGCTTCAACTTCAGGGGTATAAACAAAAATCTCTTTTCATTTACAGATAGAGCATTCTTCTCTGTTTACTATTTTAGAATAATTTTTAATAGAATAGCCACGAAGAAAATGGACAAAAAAAAATCTACAATTACATGTTCATACAGTGATAGAGGGTGGTACCCTGAACCCTTTCATGGAAGGAAGGTGGTGGCATTTCACATGAACTGTTCCCATCTACTTGTTCATCTTAGATAAGGAACACTCCTATGAGTTGTTTATGGAAGCCTGAGACTTAACAGTAATTATTGTTTGGCTCTGACATGTTTGAAATGAAGACAAATGATGTAATAGGGAGAACAAATGGGACTCTGTACTAGAATTTTCTTTTGCTTTAACCTTTGTATTCTATTGCCTTCACTTGAAGTTAAGAATGTTGCCTATAGCCTGAAATGTACAGGATAGCCCATTCTCAAGACTCTGATCTTTAAGAGTATAACATTTTCCCCTTCATACAGAGCTAAAAAGTTGCAGAAGAGATAATAATATTTGTCTTGTTGGAGGTTACAGGAACATCATGACCTCACTTGCATGGACAGTTACAAGAACAAAGGATTCTGACACCAAGAAGTTTGCAACAACCGATTATGTCCCTCCCTCACCTTGTCTTTAAAATGCTTTGCTGAAACACTTTGGAGGGTTCTGGCTTATTTTTTGGGAATGGGGGCACAAGTCACCTGTTCTTGCATGGCCCTGCAATAAATCTTTGTTTCAAACTTGGACATTTTGGTTTGTTTGGCCTCATTGTGTTGGGCACGTGAACTTGCATTTAGTAACAATGAGAGTAGTTAACGAGTAAATTACTATAAGATAATGGAACTAAAATGTAGGGGTTAGTTTTCCTCTTTCTATCCATAGCACCCAAGATTCCTTTTATCACTGAGCCCTGTCTCCTGGCCGGGGAATGGAAGAAGCTTTTTTATGAGATTCTTCACTAATTAGAATTTCTGGTAATCAGGTCCATAAAACATGTCCACATTCTCTATCTGGTAAAGAGAACTTCCCTTTTATCTTACCACATTTTTATAACTTCATTTTGCATTAGTTGTTTGGAGATGGTATCTTTCATTTCGCCCCATTTGGTAAGGAAATTGTTTTCCTGTGGCTTATCTAAATTGGATGTAGAGCTACCAGGCCCTGGAGAGTACACATATAGATGTAAGTGATATATTACACACTGAGATGTTGAGGGCGACAGAATACATTTAGGGACTGTCAACAGTGCTCACTTGCAAGCGGTATTTACTGCCAACTGATAAGGATCTACAAGATGCAAATGAAGTCTGCCTGGAAAGAAATATCAAACGATCTCGAAGTTTACCACTTTTTTAAAAGTTTTTTAATGATGTCTTTTGGATCATGAGTGGTGCTGTTTATAGTAGGCAGCTGACCTGTGAGGGGACTGAAAAGAGGTAGTCATATTGAGGGAAATGTAACCCATGAAACTTTTGAGCAGCATCACTGTCATCACATTTCCTGCTGGTAGAGCGTAGCAAGAGCATTGAGAGGCCTATCATGTACCCTGATTCCCAGGCCAGACTGCACTAGAGTCCATAGTTCCTTATTAAGAGAAGGGCCCTGGAGCAGTAACACCAGGGATCATTGTATAGCAAAGGACCTCAGAGTCATCAGTTCCCTGGTGTGAAGGAGTTCCTTGCCCTTTGCTGTTCAGTCGCTAAGTCATATCTGACTCTTTGTGACCCCATGGACTACAATACGCAAGGCTTCCCTGTCCTTCACTATCTCCCAGAGTTTGTTCAAACTCATGTCCGTTGAGTCGGTGATGCCATCCAACCATCTCATCCTCTGTCACCCGCTTCTCCTTCTACCCTCAACCTTTCCTAGCATCAGGGTCCAACTTTTGTGAGTGCCCTTTTTGTGCCATGCATATAGGAAGAGAAGGATCTAAAGGTCTTATAACATATCCAAGGATGAGTGCATATATGCTTTAGGAACTTGGACAACTGCCAGATGAGTGAAAAGAAACCCTGGAAAGGATTAGATATTTTGGGGGCTCTGGGTGAAAATACCCACTGCACTGTCATGTCTCCCACCCCACAGATGACAATCATGGAGTGCAGGTCAGTGAGGAGCTCCCCTAGTTGCCCTCTGCCTCCTCACTGGGCTGTATGTGCTGTGGGCTCCCGGGTGAGAAGAAGGGCTTCTGGAAAGAACTGAGATGCATGGGGACTATCCCATTGGCCAGGATCAAGGAAAGATGAAACTCACTCTGGAGTTTAGCCAGTCTTAAAGGGAAAGGGATAAATGAGAGATGGAGAGGGTGAAGGAGCACGTGAGCACAATTAGTAAAATTTGTATCAGCAAATCTGTGGGGTCCCCAGGGACTACAGGGGCAGGAATTTCTGGGTTTTCAGGCAAAGTCCTCTGGCTGGCTGGCACATCTAGTGGCAGCCTTGTCACACTGCATCAGCTTTAGGGGCCTGGAGAGTTTTCCTGGCTGACAGGAACACAGTGGAGATGGTGGAGCCCTGAGGTAGCCCCTGGCCATCATGTGAGATGTGCCTGAAGCATCCCTGTGCTTCATGTGACTGGACTCCAGACACCTTCACTACATTTTTTTTTTTCTGCTTTGAACACTGATATTACAAGATGCTAAGTCTGTAAAACCCTAGATGAAGCTCCCCAGAGAAAGACATTCCAAATTCCCCTTTGCAGCTCCAATAAAGGTTCTAACAAACCCTGTGGGTGTGGGCTTTTTGATGGGATTATTGAATCCACCATCAGTAGACTGAAACATGGGTTGCATAGGTACCTAGAATTGTTAGGACCTTGCAGTCTGTTGGTTTTCTGTCACAACTTGAGCCTCTTTGGCGGCATCTGAGAACAATTGGCACACCGTCTCAATCCTCCAAATGTCTCCCTCTGCTCTGCCTCTCTCACCCCAGTTGTTATTCAACTGCCAAAGGCAGAAGAGGGCATCCCACTTGTTAAGCCCAGGAGGTAGGGAAAACATCCTCAGTATTCAGATTCCCTTCTGATCTAAAGACTCCCAGAGCCTTTGCTTGCAAAGAGACAGTGAAGACACTGCTGACCTTCTGCTTTTGTGGGTCCAGGTAACCCACTCCAATATGCTTGCTTGGAGAATCCTCATGGACAGAGGAGCCTGTTTGGGCTACAGTGCATGGGGTCATAAAGAGTTGGACATGACTGAATGATTAAGCACAGCAATCTGGAAGTGAAGGCGTTCTCCTCTCTGCTGAGTAGCTAGGCTGCCTGTCCTCATCCCTCTCCACCCATGACTCTGACCCTTCTTGATAAGCAGAGGGCAGCTTTTGGAATTTGGAAAGCCATTTTCTCCCTCAACACACTAGGCTTTTAGAACTGCCAATTCAAAACCCCAGTTTGGAACTTAGTGCTGGCCAACGACACCTTTATTTTGGGCAAGATCCTCCCTTTCCTGATGCATTGTGATGGGGAATGAAAAGGCAATGACATCCACAAGGAATGGAAGACATTTCAGGTTAATGTCTTTATATGTTATTACTGAAATGGAGTTTATGAAATACCCACAGGATAATTGGTTACCTCTCAGAATTCTCTCAGATTCCTGACCATCCTCTGAATGCTGGGGCATCTGGCCCTCCCCCAAAAGCTGGATCCAGTATTTCTCAGGGTGGGGTAATGTGCAACATGTTTTGACTTGTTTCTAACAATAGAACATAGCAGACATCATGGAACATCACTTCTGTGACTTAGGTTATAAAAGTTTGTGACTTCATGTTGCTAACAAACTCTATTGCGTTTTTGGTTTGCTTGCTTTGATGAAGTAAAGCTGCCATATTGGAGAAGTCCACATGGCAAGAAAATGAGTGGTGGCCTCCAGCCAGCTGCCAGCTAGGAGCTGAGGGCCTTACTTACTACCAAGTCCAAGCTAGTATTGTTCACTGCACAACAGGCCAATTACATTAAATTAAGTAAAATTGAGGGCAAGGAATAGTGTACGGACTAGTGTACCAAGAGCCATCTTACTCGAGTTAGGATTCAGCCTTGTTGTTTTTAAATTGGTATATAATTGCTTTACAATGTTGTGCTAGTTTCTGCTGTACTAAGAAGTGAATCAGCTATATGTTTTCATATATCCCTTTCCACTTGGACCTTCCTCCCACCCCACCCTCATCCCAGACTTAAGGTCATCACAGAGCACTGAGCTGAGCTTCCTGTGCTTTATAGCAGGTTTCCACTGTCTGTCTGTTTTACACATGGCAATGTATGTATGCCAATTCTAATCTCCTAATTTATCCCACTGTCCCCTTTCCTGCCATGTTCACATGTGCCTTCTCAATGTTTGCATAAGGTGGTACTGTAGTATGTGTGTGTGTGTGTGTGTGTGTGTGTGTGTGTATATATATATAGTATATATATCAGTTCAGTTCAGTTCAGTTGCTCAGTTGTGTCCGACTCCCTGCATCCTCATGAACTGCAGCATGCGAGGCCTCCCTGTCCATCACCAACTCCCAGAGTCCACTCAAACCCATGTCCATTGAGTCGGTGATGCCATCCAACAGTCTCATCCTCTGTCGTCCCCTTCTCCTCCTGCCCTCAGTCTTTCCCAGCATCAGAGTCTTTCCAAATGAGTCAGCTCTTTGCATCAGGTGGCCAAAGTATTGGAGTTTCAGCTTAAGCATCAGTCCTTCCAATGAACACCCAAGACTGATCTCCTTTCGGATGGACTGGTTGGATCTCCTTGCAGTCCAAGGGGCTCTCAAGAGTCTTCTCCAACATCACAGTTCAAAAGCATCAATTCTTCTGTGCTCAGCTTTCTTCACAGTCCAACTCTCACATCCATACATGACCACTGGAAAAACCATAGCTTTGACTAGAAGGACCTTTGTTGACAAAGTAATGTCTCTGCTTTTTAATATGCTGTCTAGGTTGGTCATAACTTTCCTTCCAAGGAGGAAGTGTCTTTTAATTTCATGGCTGCAATCACCATCTTCAGGGATTTTGGAGCCCCCCCAAAATAAAGTCAGCCACTGTTTCCACTGTTTCCCCATCTATTTGCCATGAGGTGATGGGACCGGATGCCATGATCTTAGATTTCTAGGAATTAGTGAACTAAAATGGACTGAAATGGGTGAATTTAACTCAGTTGACCATTACATCTACTACTGTGGGCAAGAATCCCTTAGAAGAAATGGAGTAGCCATCATAGTCAACAAAAGAGTCTGGAATGCAGTACTTGGATGCAATCTCAGAAACGACAGAATGATCTCTGTTTGTTTCCAAGGCAAACCATTCAATATCACGGTAATCCAAGTCTATGCCCTGACCAGTAACTCTGAAGAAGCTGAAGTTGAACAGTTCTATGAAGACCTACAAGACCTTCTAAAGCTAACAGCCAAAAAAGATGTCCTTTTCATTATAGGGGACTGGAATGCAAAAGTAGGAAGTCAAGAAACACCTGGAATATCAGGCAAATTTGGCTTTGGAATACAAAATGAATCAGGGCAAAGGCTAATAGAGTTCTACCAAGAGAACGCACTGGTCGTAGCAAACACCCTCTTCCAACAACACAAGAGAAGACTCTACACATGGACATCACCAGATGGTTGACACCAAAATCAGACTGATTATATTCTTTGCAGCCAAAGATGGAGAAGCTCTATACAGTCAGCAAAAACAAGACTGGGAGCTGACTGTGGCTCGGATCATGAACTCCTTATTGCCAAATTCAGACTGATAGAGTGTGTGTATATATATAGTAGTGTGTATATATAGTACATGCAGTGTGTGTATATATATATATATATCTTTATCTATCTATCTATCTATATATATGCATGCATGTGTGCTAAGTCACTTCAGTTGTGTCTAACTCTTTGCGACCTTATGGACTGTAGCCTTCCAAGCTCCTCTGTTCAGGGATTCTCCAGGCAAGAGTACTGGAGTCAGTTGCCATGCCTTCTTCCAGGGGATCTTCTTGACCTAGGGATCAAACCCACAGTTCTTAAGTAACCTGCATTGACAGGTGGGTTCTTTACCATTAAGAAAAGTAAAGACTATTTTATATTGGAATATAATTGCTTTATAATGTTGTACATTGCTTTAAATATCTGGAAGGTTATTCCACCTGGAATATTACTCAGCCACTAAAAGGAACAAAACAGTATCATTTGTAGAGACATGCATAGACCTAGAGTCTGTCATACAGAGTGAAGTAAGTCAGAAAGAGAAAAAGAAGTATCTATATTAACGCACGTATGTGGAATCTAGAAAACTGGTACAGGCTTCTTTTACATCAAAAAGGGGAGAAGGTGGGCTGGTTGTTGCAGATTTTCTTGCTCCAGAATCCTTTGTTTTTATAGATGTCTACAAGGATCTGGTCTAAATGTTCCTGTTGACCTTTCACAAGACAATAATTATTTTCTGTTCTAAAACTTCTTATTGCTTTATGAATAGAAACGTATTATACCTTAAAAGGCCAAACCTGAGAGGCAGAGTCTTGAGAATGGTTATTTTGTATATTTCAGGCTATAGGCAACATTGTTTTATAAAGGAGCAGAGCCAGCATGACCAGACAGAGGCAACAGAGCAGGAAGTTTGCAGCTGAAGGAATAGGTTTGAATGCGAGTCAGGTTTGTTCTTCTCTATTGCTTCTTCAGTCTAATGTTGTTGCTGTCTGGTCACAAAGCGTGTCTGACTCTGCGAGGCCATAGACTGCAGTATGCCAGTCCAATAGCCCATGAAAAATTGAGTCTTGCCAACAGCTATATGATCTTGAAAGTGGATCCTTCCTTGGTTGAGCCTTTTAGGTTATTGTTACAGTTAGGCTTTCCTGTACTCCTCTGTGAAGTACACAAACTTTCCTGGACTTCTATCATTTTCTTCAAATAAGAAGGGATTCAACAGGGATGCTGGCACCTCTGTCCCTATTACAGTGTTTTCTAATCTAGCATCAGGTGCTGGGGAATTGATCTGGATATTTCTTACCCTGTAATTGTTTCAGGTTTATGTGGACCAAGAGCAGTGTACACAAGTATATTGTAAAACCTCCATGACATAGTGAAGAGTGAGAATGCTCACATACTACTGGTAGGGAGATGGTCAATGCGTTACCTAGGAAATGTCATGGTTGCCCACATTTCTATCAAAAGGACCCATCTGCTTTCAGTTTAGAAGTCTTTGGGGAAGTTCCTGTTACCTAAGATTGACTGAGTGTGTACAATGCATAGAAGGAAGTAGCACACATAACATTTATATGAAGAAAGACAGCCATCTTTAGAGTCTAGAATGTCAGGAATGTCACAGGAACTTAATTCACATTTGTCAAATTAATGAATAATAATGAAAGGAGATATGTGAAATACACTATTTTTAACAACATATTAATAAAATATCTGAAAAACAAAATTTTTAAACAGTTGCATAAGTAGAAATAGAGAATTATCAAAAGCCATATGCCAACTTAGACTAACATAAGATAGCAATTGTGTGGGGCTACAGATCAGAAGAATCTGTATTTTAAGAAATGAGGAATCTTAGCCTGGTAACTATCTATCTTGGGTTGCCCATGACTGTCCTGGTATATATATATATACCTGTTGTTCTGGCATAATCATTTAGAGTGTCCTCTTTTATACTTGAAGTGTCCCGGTTTCAGTGATAAATTATATAGTCACTCTACTTTTAGTGAATATATATGAACTATTATGGAGTCTCTAGGGAACCATTTATAATGAATATAAAAACTCTCACTTGTTAGAGTGACTATTCAGTTCAGTTCAGTTGCTCAGTTGAGTCCAACTCTTTGCAACCCCATGAACCACAGCACAATAGGCCTCCCTGTCTATCACCACCTCCCGGAGTCCACCCAAACCCATGTCCATCAAGTCGGTGATACCATCATCCAACCGTCTCATCCTCTGTCATCCCTTTCTCCTCCTGCTCTCAATCTTTCCCCGCATCAGGGTCTTTTCCAATGAGTCAGCTCTTCGCATCAGGTGGCCAAAGTATTGGCGTTTCAGCTTCAACATCAGTCCTTCCAATGAACACCCAGAACTGATCTCCTCTAGGATGGACTGGTTGAATCTCCTTGCAGTCCAAGGGACTCTCAAGAATCTTCTCCAACACCACAGTTCAAAAGCATCAGTTCTTTGGCACTCAGCTTTCTTTATAGCCCAACTCTCACATCCCTACATGACTACTGGAAAAACCATAGCCTTGACTAGATGGACCTTTGTTGACAAAGTAATGTCTCTGCTTTTCAATATGCTGTCTAGGTTGGTCATAACTTTCCTTCCAAGGAGTAAGCGTCTCTTAACGTCATGGCTGCAACCACCATCTGCAGTGATTTTGGAGCCCAGAAAAATAAAGTCAGCCACTGTTTCCACTGTTTCCCCATCTATTTGCCATGAAGTGATGGGACCGGATGCCATGATCCGAGTTTTCTGAATGTTGAACTTTAAGCTAACTTTTTCACTTTTCTCTTTCACTTTCATCAAGAGGCTCTTTAGTTCTTCTTCACTTTCTGCCATAAGGGTCGTGTCATCTGTGCAGAAATAAAACAAAAGTCATGTAAATAATTTTAAATGTCCTAGTAGCCAAGTTAAAAAAGAAAGATGTGGCATTGATTTTGATAATATTATATTTAACCCATATATCAAAAATATTATCATTTCAACATGCAGAAAACATATGATTATTATTGAGACATTTTACATTCATTTTTTACACTAAGACTTTGAAGCTCAGTGTGATTTTACACTTGCAGCTTATTTCGATTTAGACCAGCCACCTTTCAAGTACTCAGTAGCCACATAGGGTTAATAGCTATTGCATTGGACAGCTCAGTTTTGGAATATGTAGTTTGTTGAATAAAATTCTATTATGTTAACTGTATAGTGAAATACATGTAGAGGCTATTCCATTCTTGAGTCATCTGCTGTCATCATAAAATTAAGTTAAATAACTGCTCACCATTAAGACTCTGTTTCTTCATCTTTGACTTAGGTTCATTCTACTTTGATTTAGTTTTCAATCAGACTCTTTCTTCTCAAAGGTAGTATGACCACTAGGAGTTCTAGGGGGCTTCCTCGGGGGCTTCCCTGGTGGCTCAGTAGTAAAGAACCCATCTGCAATGCAGGAGACAGCAGGAAATGAAGGTCAAGCCCTGAGTCAGGAAGATCCTTTTGAGGAGGGCATGGCAACCTACTCCAGTATTCTTTCCAGGAAAATACCATGGGCAGAGGAACCTGGCGGGCTACAGTTCATGGGATCACAAAGAGTTGGACACGACTGAAGTGCACACACACAGGAGCTCTAGACTTATTTTTCACCAAAATGAAAGTGATTTACTCTTTCTTAATAGTTACAAGTCTCCAGGTTTTGAGGATAATCTGGCCAACCTGGGTCACATACTCATTGTTGATGTTGTCACTGACCCACAGGGTGAAAAATTCAGCCTGGTCACACACCTATCCCTGGGGCCATCAGGGTGGAAAACATTAAGTTCCACAAACTTGATGAACTGTGACTGGAGAAGGACCTTCCCAGTAGAAACCAGGTGCTATTCCTAGAAGGGAAATGCATGCCAGAATGGCACAACATCTGAAGTGCAGGAGTCATTTTGAGATCTTAGGGAAGATAGGTACAGTTTAGATAATCCAGGGACGTCACCAGGCTTGAATGGTTCTGCAAGAGTAGCCCCTCCCCTAAACTGCCAGAAGCTTATTAGAGGCCACCTGTGAAATCCCTTCTCCATACCTCTCTGATGGTGGACTTTGTATGTGACATGGTATCTAAAGATCCAGTGTCAGTCTCCAGTGGGAGGATTATGATAGATCATGTGTTCATTTGGCCACCAATCTAGGGATTCAGATTCTCTGGGGCTAAAAGGGCAAGCATTCATTGTATCCAGGTATCTTGGGGATTTCTCTTACACTCATTGTAGACATAAATGTCCCAGTACGGGTCAGGCCTCTTTTTTAGACTTCTTTCCCATTTAGGTCACCACAGAATGCTGAGTAGCGTTCTCTGCCATACAGTAGGTTCTCAGTATTGTGTATCTGTCATTCTCAATCTCCCAATTCATCCTATTCTCCGTTTCGCCCCTTGGTGTCCATAAGTTTGTTCTCTCCATCTGTGTTTCTATTTCAGTTTTGCAAATAAGTTCTTCAGTACAACTTTCCTAGATTCCACATATAAATATTATATGATATGTGTTTTCCTGATTTACTTCAGTCTGAATGACAGTCTGTATCAACAAGCCACATCTTTAGAAATTCACCCCAGAAGCATCTCTAGAGCCTAAAGGGCAAATGGACCCCACAAGCAACAGCAATTTGATGGGCCTTGAGGGGTATGAGTCGGGCACAACTAAGCGATTAAGCACAGCACGTAGCACAAAGGGGTATAACAAGGGGACCTTGACCATGTTTTGGGGAGGGGGCATGCTGCAGGGCAAAACCCTGTAGTTTAGAGCAATTGGGGGATGCCAGAGCGCCATGGTACTACAGGGGGATGAGAAGAACCATAGGAAGGAAAGGATGAGCCTGGGCTAAAAGAAGAAATCAACAGAGGGATCATCTGATCCCTATGTGCTATATCTAACAAAGCTTTGAAAGCTCCATTGCTTTGGTGCTACTCAAGGCCTCAGGCAGTGAACTCTGCTCTGTGAGTGATGGTCCTGAAGAGCCAGTTACAGCCAGCAAGAAATAACTCTGACATCTGCTGGGATCAGTAACTGGACAAAACTCTTCCTTTGTGGAGGTCAGTAGAATTCAGAGCTTTGCATGCATCCTTGTGGAGCACACGTCATGAATGGTGTTGAAGTCTTCTGACATGCATGCTTGTAATTGCCACATCCATGCAAAACTCCCTGATAGGTGAGTGTAGTGGGCAGAACATGTGTCTGGGAAGCAGAAAGTCCTGGACTGAATCCTGGCCCTACTTCCTATTAACTGTGTGACTCTGAGCAAGTTTTTAAAACATTCTGTACCTCAGTTGCTTCATCTGAAAAATGGGCACATTTATAATGTCTGTCTTAAATCACCATTCTTGGATTAGTTTATTTATTCATTTGTAACACTTGATATTCATAAAAGCTCTGCTTTGTGCATAGCACTGACTTAGGCACTGTTTTAATACAAAAATAGTTCCTGCCCTAATAGAGAGCATCAAATAAGATATTTGATTTCAAATTACCTCTTAAGCCTTAAAGGATAATAAGCATGTAAATGATGATGATGATCGTCATGTTATATTAATATGCAACTTACTTTCTCAGGAAGCTGTTTCTCTCCCAGCACCCCCTCATAAGCCTGTTGAAAATACAGCATCAGCAATTTCCCTCCTTTGGAGCAGAAATTTCATTTTCTCTGTCAGTCAGTCTGGGCAAGCTGTGTTTATATTCATAATTGCCCTGGCGAGTCTCCAAGAGCCCCCAGGGCCAGATATGTCAAGGTCATTAAGATGCTGCACCACCTGCCCCACCCCCCCAACCCTGACATTGTGCAATTATCAGCCCCCAGAGGGCAAATGCATCATTGATGTGTAATTAATGAAGAGGGAGTTAGGGGCCTAGCACTGACATACACAAATCAAGGCCTTGTCAGCCGTGGGGGTGTCGATGGGACTTTTGTTCTTTTAGTAATATTTATTGCTACAAAATGCTGCACACTTGAGTTGGGAAGGGGAATACCTTTGTAGCACTGGTGATGTGCCTATTTGCAGAAAGCCACAGGGACAGGTATCCGTTAGCCCACTGATTAATTCAAGGCTTCATAGGCTGAAGCAGATGAGGGAGCTGGAGGGAACATTCTTTTGTTTAAAATGTATGTGCAGATTCTCTCTGATTGTGAGCTGCCCTTGGTTTCTGTAAGCCCAGGGGCTTTGAAGGACTTCTGTTTAACCCAACTTATTGAGCATTCCCTACGTGTAGGTGATAGAACAGCATGTGACCCAGGAATTCAGGTATCTTGCATTTAGTTGGTGGGGAATGGGGGTCCCTGCAGATCAGGCAGTTAGAGATGGAAGGAATCTTAGAGTCTGAATTGTCTGACATTCTGGGCAGGAATCCTTTTTCAGTGGTTCTAAGTCTTTCCCATATTTTCCTGCTTATTGTGAGACCAATGGAGTAATGGGTCACAGCATCTGATCTGAACTTCTCACCTTTTGGGAGAAGACAGAGAGGAAGGCAAAGATAAAATGAAGAGGGAAAATGACATCCTTCCTTTTCTCTGAGGGGTAAAGGAGAACCCAAAGCATGGTAATAATTGGCAAATCCAAAACAGACCTAGCACTGCATCTATAGACTAGGGTTGGCTTTAATACGTGGACCTTGTATGTTGGGTTGTTTATTTTGGGACACTGACAATCCCCTTCCATGTCTCACTCCTTGTCATCCCTTAGAACTGATCCATATTTAAAACATTACCCACAGCTTCACCCATCTCTGAGCAAAAATTTCTGTCTCTCCAGCCAGCTCTTTTGTTTCTTTTCTCTTATCACACATACTTTTCAACCTTATCTCTGCTCCCATCTCTGTCCTCCCAGTCATGGCTTTTTCTGCCTTTGCTGGGCCACAGTGTATCATTCTCTTCACTCATTCTCTTGCTAGGAGCATGCCCGCTTATCTCACTCCATGGACCTTTTGCGGCAACTTTCCTACACATTCCCTACTTTTGATCAATTTGACCATCTGCTTCTCTGTTCCAACTCCCAGATGGCTGGATGCTCTAGGTAGGGGGAAAGCACATGACTGTACAGGTGTGGTTTCCAACTTTAGCAAGATTCTCAGTGCTGCTCTGCCATCTTCCTACGTGGTCCCAGTTGGTATCCTCATCTGTTCCTCACAACACTTCTTATGCAACTGCAGCCACTCCTCAAATTTATTCTGTGAAGATGGCCTTGTTTCCTTTTATCACAGAGAAAGTTAAGTCCCTTAGATGTGAACTCTCCCCATCTTTCTCCTCTGAATGCTATAGATTTTCTTATGTAACTCATGTCACAAGGTGTCTTTAGATTCTTTCCAAATCTGTCCTCAAGACAAGGATTCTTGTGAGTGGTTTATTTGAGAGGCGATCCCAGGAAGCATCAGTAGGAAATGGAACATGTACAGGGGAGGAAAGGAAGCCAGTGGGAGTGTGCTATACAGCGTTTCCTCCGTAAGTAACTGGGACCTTATCCTACTGGGGATTCTCGGATGTAACACAGGTGTGAGTCGTCCCATCCACTATGGGATGATGGATATTTACACACCATCTCCTGTTGAATTTATGACCAAAGTTTGCTCCAGGGGTCATTATTCTCCAGAATTTCTGGCCTGGTGCAGTCACATGCTCTTGGAAGTGTAAGTCCTTGTTCCAGCTGGAAAACTTGCAAAACTTTTGAGTGAGACCTATCTGGCTTTTACATATTCTGCTTCTGTTTCCAATATACTGTTGTTCAGTCACTAAGTTTTGTCTGACTCTTTTGGGACCGCGTGGACTGTAGCCCAACAGTGTCCTCTTTCCATGGGATTTCCCAATCTAGAATATTGGAGTGGGTTGCCAATTACTTCTCCAGGACATCTTCTCCACCCAGGGATTTAACCCGTGTCTCCTGTCTTGGCAGAGAGATTCTTTATCACTGAGACACCAGAGAAGCCCTTCCAATATATTATTTATCTAGAAATACTAGATATTTTCTTGAGATGGTGGCTATTTACTGTTTAAGTCAAGATTTTTAGAATAATAAAAATACTTCTCCATCAAGCACCTGACTCCTGCATCTGAAAGCCATGGTTTTCAAAAGATATTTTGTGTGTGTGTTCATGTATTTTTGTACATGCTATAGGTTTACAGAAGACTGTCTACAGCCTAGTCTTCTTGTATATTATCTTCTCTGAGGTAATAAGCCAGATAATTTTGCTCTATTTTTATAATGTTGGAAGAAGGCAAATGATGATGGTGGTGATAATAAAATAATCCCTGAGAAATAAAAAATAAATTGGGAAATATTTAAAAATATTATCTTCTTACGTCTTATCTGACAGTGTCTCCTCTGTTTGGCTGCTGATGAGATAGACTGTAATGCTGATACTGGCAAAGATGCATGCTGGACCCCAAGATTCTGAAGCTGATGACCACCAGAGTCCTGACTGATGCCCAGAACTGAGGACACTCATGTCTGGCTAAATTCTTGGCTGCTGAGACTATTGACACTAACACTATTCCAGTTCCAAATTCTCCACGTCTCATAAGACTTTAGCAGAACAGTGTTTTACTTTTGTTTCTATCATATATTTTCAGCTTTCTGCACTAAGAATTTGGCATACACTCTTGGGATATATACCTACCTCTGAACCTTACCACTTTGGCTACCTTAACATCTCTAAAATGTATCTCATATCCCAGTGTTCAGTGAAGGTTTTGGCTCGTAGCATGTATTCACCAAGTGTTACTGACTAAACTAAGTCTCATCATTAGTTTTCCTGCTGCTGCTAAGTCACTTCAGTCGTGTCCGACTCTGTGCGACCCCATAGACGGCAGCCCACCGGGCTCCGCCGTCCCTGGGATTCTCCAGGCAAGAACACTGGAGTGGGTTGCCATTTCCTTCTCCAATGCATGAAAGTGAAAAGTGAAAGTGAAGTCGCTCAGTCGTGTCTGACCCTCAGCGACCCCATGGACTGCAGCCTTCCAGGCTCCTCCATCCGTGGGATTTTCCAGGCAAGAGTACTGGAGTGGGGTGCCATTGCCTTCTCCTACAGCCTTCTAATTTATTCTATAGTCTGCTCAAGAATAATCTTTCTAAAAAGCTAAATAAATCACATGAAAACCTTCCACTGATTAAAGAACCAACTTCTGAGCAGCATACCCCAACTGTAACAGGGAAGAACAAATCTGACTACATATTGGATCCATCTCTTTAACTTTTGTATTCTATTGATTGTGCTACAAGTTAATTGCTAAAGTTATTATTGGCAAATAGATGAAGAAGCAATAGAAACAGTGACAGACTATTTTCTTGGGCTCCAAAATCATTGCAGATGGTGACTGTAGTCATGAAATTAAAAGACACTTGCTCCTTGGGAGAAAAGCTATGACAAACCTAGACAGTGTATGAAGTTCAGTTCAGTTCAGTTCAGTCGCTCAGTTGTGTCCAACTCTTTGCAACCCCATGAACTGCAGCATGACAGGCCTTGTCCATCACCAACTCCTGGAGGCCACCCAAACCCATGTCCATCGAGTCGGTGATGACATCCAGCCATTTCATCCTCTGTCGTCCCCTTTTCCTTCTGCCCTCAATCTTTCCCAGCATCAGGGTCTTTTCAAATGAGTCAGCTCTTCGCATCAGGTGACCAAAGTACTGGAGTTTAATCTTCAACATCAGTCCTTCCAATGAACACCCAGGACTGATCTCCTTTAGGAGAGATCGGTTGGATCTCCTTGCAGTCCAAGGGACTCTCAAGAGTCTTCTCCAACATCACAGTTCAAAAGCATCAATTCTTCTGTGTTCAGCTTTCTTTATAGTCCATCTCTCACATCCATACATGACCACTGGAAAAACCATAGCCTTGACTAGATGGATCTTTGTTGGCAAAGTAATGTCTCTGCTTTTGAATATGCTATCTAGATTGGTCATAACTTTCCTTCCAAGGAGTAAACATCTTTTAATTTCATGGCTGCAATCACCATCTGCAGTGATTTTGGAGCCCAGAAAATAAAGTCTGATACTGTTTCCACTGTTTCCCCATATATTTGCCATGAACTGGTGGGACCAGATAACATGTTCTTAGTTTTCTGAATGTTGAGCTTTAAGCCAACTTTTTCACTCTCCTCTTTCACCTTCATCAAGAGGCTCTTTAATTCTTCTTCACTTTCTGCCATAAGGGTGGTGTCATCTGCATATCTGAGGTTATTGATATTTCTCCTGGCAATCTTGAATTCAGCTTGTGCTTCCTCCAGCACAGCGTTTCTCATGATGTACTCTGCATATAAGTTAAATAAGCAGGGTGATAATATACAGCTTTGACGAACTCCTTTTTCTATTTGGAAATAGTCTGTTGTTCCATGTCCAGTTCTAACTGTTACTTCCTGACCTGCATACAGGTTTCTCAAGAGGCATGTCAGGTGGTCTGGTATTCCCATCTCTTTCAGAATTTTCCACAGTTTATTGTGATCCACACAGTCAAAGGCTTTGGCATAGTCAATAAAGCAGAAATAGATGTTTTTTAGAACTCTCTTCTTTTTTCCATGATCCAGTGGATGTTGGAAATTTGATCTTTGGTTCCTCTGCCTTTTGTAAAACCAGCTTGAACATCTGGAAGTTCACGGTTCACATATTGCTGAAGCCTGGCTTGGAGAATTTTGAGCATTACTTTACAAGTGTGTGAGATGAGTGCAATTGTGTGGTAATTTGAGCATTCTTTGGCATTGCCTTTCTTTGGGATTGGAATGAAAACTGACCTTTTCCAGTCCTGTGGCCACTGCTGAGTTTTCCAAATATGCTGGCATATTGAGTGCAGCACTTTCACAGCATCATCTTTTAGGATTTGAAATAGCTAATCTGGAATTCCATCACCTCCACTAGCTTTGTTCGTAATGATGCTTTCTAAGGCCCACTTGACTTCACATTCCAGGATGTCTGGCTCTAGGTCAGTGATCACACCATCGTGACTATCTGGTCCATGAAGATCTCTTTTTGTTCAGTTCTTCTGTGTATTCTTGCCATCTCTTCTTAATATCTTCTACTTCTGTTAGGTCCCTACCATTTCTGTCCTTTATTGAGCCCATATTTGCATGAAATGTTCCCTTGGTATCTATAATTTTCTTGAAGAGATCTCTAGTCTTTCCCATTCTATTGTTTTCCTCTAAGCAGAGACATTACTTTGCTTACAAATGTCCATATAGTCAAAGTTATGGTTTTTCCAGTAGTCATATACAGATGTGAGAGATGGACCATAAGGAAGGCTGAGTGCTGAAGAATTGATACTTTTAAACTGTGGTGTTGGAGAAGACTCTTGAGTGTCCCTTGGACTGCAAGGAGAGCAACCAGTCAGTCTTAATAGAAATCAACCCCCAAAATTCATTGGAAGGACTGGTGCTGAAGGTGAAGCTCCAATACTTTGGCCACCTGACATGAAGAGCTGATTCACTGGAAGAGACCCTGATGCTTGGAAAGATTAAAGGCAGGAGAAGGGGACGACAGAGGATGAGATGGTTGGATAGCATCACTGACTCAAGGAACATGAATTTGAGCAAGCTCCAGGAGATGGTGAAGGACAGGAAAGCCTGGTGTGCTGCAGTTTATGAGGTAGCAAAGAGTCTGACATGACTGAGCAACTGAACAACAACAAATCACTGAAGGAATTTTATTTTAGCATAAAGAATACATAATGACCCTTCTCTGGGAACCCTGCCTCCCATGCCTGATGCTTAAGCTAAAATACCTTTGCTTAGTTCACAGGGAACATCCTGACCAGGCCCACCTGTGAATGGCTGCAGGAAAGGAGATATTAAGACATCCTCCCTGGAGTCTGGCCAGGACCAGGAAACATTTGCAACAGCTTATCACCTTTTTGGGGTGCTTCCCTGGTGGCTTAGCAGTAAAGAATCTGCCTGCTAATGCAGGGGATGCAGGAAACATGGGTTCAATCTTTGGGTCAGGAAGATCCCTGGAGGAAATGACAAACTACTCCAGTCTTCTTGACTGGAAAATCTCATGGACAGAGGAGTCTGGCAGGCTATAGTCCATGGGGTTGCAAAGAGTCAGACACAATTGAGCACACACATCGCCTTTTTTATTTTATCTGCTCACCTCCCTCTCTTCGTCCTATATAAGAAATTAGCATCCAAACCCAAGCAAGAGTGTTCTTTGGGGCCCTAGTCTACCATCTTGGTTGCGGTTTTCCAAATAAAGTTGCTATTCTTTGCCCCAACAACTCACCTCTCAATGTATTGGCCTGTCTTGCAGTGAGCAGTATGAGCTTGGACTTCATAACAAGACCTCCCATGGTTGACTTTTGCCTTTCTCTTAGCCTCATCTCTTGCTGCACCTCCTTTTTGCCTGAATGCATTGACACTCTCAGGCATTTAAACATGTTTGTGCACTGTGACTTCATTGTGCCCTCCTTTCTTTTGCTACTTCTGTTCTGCATGACCTTTTTCCTGCCATTAACTGGGGGACTCCAAATGGTTTTAAAAACTCAGTGCAGTCACCTTTTCTCTGGAGCTCATATGTGCTTCCAGGAGAGGCACTCATTGGCCTTTCTTGGGTTTCACATGTAAAAGGTTGATGAGCAGAGTATCTGCCACAATGGTTGCTGTGGGGTTTTAATGGTGTTAGTTAGCTAGTTAGTGTTAGTTACTCAGTCACGTCCAGTTCTTTGTGACCACATAGACTGAAGCCTGGCAGGCTCTTCTGTCCATGGGACTCTCCAGGCACGAATACTGGAACAGGCAGCCATTTCCTTTTCCAGGGGATCTTCACAACTCAGGGATCAAACCCAGGTCTCCTGAACTGCAGGTGGATTCTTTATCACTGAGCCACCAGGAAAGCCCTTTAATGGCATAAAATGATATAAAGCATGGAACTCTGCCTGGTGCAGAATTTATACTTAATTTATGTTACCAGTATTAGTTCTTTAGACACCTTTACTAGGAATATCATTATAATCTATGGTGTCATTTATGTGCACATTTCCCAATGCCCAAGAGATGTGAGCTGTGTCCTGTTCATCTTATGTGTCCAATATTTAGTATTATGTTAAATAAGTGGATGAAGCCACCTATCTCTAGTACACTTACCTGGCGTTTTATAGTCCAAAAAATACCCCTTCATTATTTTACTTTATCTGTAAATTTTTTCCACGCACAGCCAATGTTTTTAGTCAGTGAAACTATTCTGTATGACACCATAATGACAGATTTATGACATTTAACATTTGTTAAAACCCATAACTGCAACGCAAAGTAAATCTTAATGTAAGCTTATTATTAGCTATTAATAGTAACAGTATATCACTATTGATTAATCGTCACAAATGTTTCACATGAGTGAAAGATGTTAATCATAGGAGAACTGAGAAGATAGAAGAAGGAGAAGGTATATGGCAATTCTCTGTACTTTCTGTTCAATGTTTCTGGGCTCTGTGTGAATAGAATGCTAGATTTCTAACTTATATTCATTCAGAACTTTGATATAGTTCCATTTATTCTGGCATCTAGTATTACTGCTAAAAGACTAGAAAGCTTATTATTTAGTGAATTTTTAAAAAAAAAAATTTGAATGAGGCTTGAAACTCTAATCCAATTGTAAGAATATAAAGAAATATTATGTTATAAAAAAACAGATTAACATGTGATACAGTATTATTAAGTAAAGTACAGATTTTGTTTAAATTTCACAAAATTTTATGCTAGTGTCCATAATTAGTTTTCATACCTTTTTCAAGATTCCACATTGTATTTAGTTGCACTGGGCAACTTCAGCTGCATGCAACAAGTTCTGATGAATTCTCTTCTCATGTGTATTCTATTACAAATATTTTCTAATTTTTCTTGTTATGGCTTCTTAGATACAGTTGTCATTTAAAAATGGACATTTAATTCCCAGATATGTGGAGTTTTTAAAGTATTCTTGATATTAATTTGTCATTTAAATGTGTTTTTCTCTGCAATCACGCTCTGTGTTTTTTCAGTCTTTTAAATTTTTGAGGTCTTCAATGACTAAGTCAAAGATCTCTCTTGGTAAATGTCACACAGCACTTGAAAATATATGGGTTATTTTCAAATATATTTTGATATTGATTTCTAACCTAATTCCACAGTGATAAGACAATAGACTTGATATGATTTCAGTACCTTTAGATCATGAAATTTTTGCATATTGTTTTGCATCCCTGGATATGTTCCAGTATCTTCTGGTTTATAGTGTATGGGAACTTGAATAGGATTTGTATCCTGCTACTGTTTGAAAATTGTATAAATCTTAATTATGCTGAATTGGTTCATGATGCTTTTTTTCAAGTCTACTTTATCCTTCTACTTTTTGTATATTCATTCTATTAATTTTTGAGAGTTTAATATTAAAACTCCAACTATATTTTTGGGTTCCAAAATCACTGCAGATGGTGATTGCAGCCATGAAATTAAAAGACGCTTACTCCTTGGAAGGAAAGTTGTGACCAACCTTGACAGCATATTAAAAAACAGAGACATTTCTTTGTCAACAAAGGTCTGTCTAGTCAAGGCTATTGTTTTTCCAGTGGTCATGCATGGATGTGAAAGTTGGACTATAAAGAAAGCTGAGTGCAGGCGCCAGCCTTTCCCGGGCTAGCGGGCGGGCGGTTGTCCGAGCCTCGGCGTCTGTGCGTCCAGTCACGTAGATTACGCACACACTTCATCCCGGGCTGCCACCGGGAGCTCCCCCAGGCAGCAGTCCCCTCACAGACCCGGGCACCCTGGAGGCTAAAATTGAAATCTTAAAAAAAAAAAAAAAAAAAAAAAAGAAAGCTGAGTGCAGAAGAATTGATGCTTTTGAACTGTGGTGTTGGAGAAGACTCTTGAGAGTCCCTTGGACTGCAAGGAGATCCAACCAGTCCATCCCAAAGGAGATCAGTCCTGGGTGTTCATTGGAAGGACTGATGTTAAAGTTAAAACTCCAGTACTTTGTCCACCTGCTGCGAAGAGCTGACTCATATGAAAAAACCCTGATGCTGGGAAAGATTGAGGGCAAGAGGAGAAGGGGACGACAGAAGATGAGATTGTTGGATGGCATCACCAACTTGATGGATGCGAGTTTGGGTGGACTCCGGGAGTTGGTAATGGACAGGGAGGCCTGGCATGCTGCGGTTCATGGGTCTGCAGAGTTGGACATGACTGAGTGACTGAACTGAACTGAAAAATCTTAATTTATCTACTTAAAAAATAATTGTAATCTATAGTGGAACTCTAAGTAACTTTGTTCTGTATTTTCCAAGTCTCCTGCAAATGTGTTATCATACTTTTATGATTAAAAAAAATAAATAATAAACTTCATTATTTAAAAAGTAGCTTCTTGAACCCATGAGGAATAATGGGTGATATTATCTGAAAATCAGAGATGTGGTACAGTTGACCCAAAGACATACAATTAAAACCGTCAGAGATGAGATTTACATTTTCTTATGCTACACTTTGCGTAGTTAGCACAAGATGAATTTTTAACCTCCACTCCACTTTTTGAGAGGAATAAGGCAACCTCATTACTGACATTATCCTTCCGGCACTTTTCGAAAGTAAGTCTTAGGTGGAGTGGAGTTTATTAGGGACTGGATAAGAATACCCTTCACAAGACTAATTTAGAGTCTTTATGGCTCAGTACAGGCTGTCAATTCTAAGTTATTTGACATTTAATTTCTGCTGATATAAATTTTATATGACAAATAGTTTCTTTTAATTGCATCACCTCTGGCTTATATAGACCATAAAAGTTTTCCATTTTAACAGCCAGCATCACAAGAGCCCTGGCTGAGAGGAATAAGTTGAGAAAACTTGCAAGGGCATGACTGGCTCCCTGGGGAAAAAAAATACCTGGATGGAGGTTGCTTTGGGCCCAAGAATACCTGCACCGGTGCTTGTGCTGAGCACCTGAATTGGCAAGAGTACTACTTCCTCTTAGGACCTTGACTGATACACTTTTCTTTTAGCAGTGAGCCCCTCCTTTGGCTCATCCTTTCCACTGATGAATTTTATGTGAAAAGAACTTGCTTTTTAAAATGCTCTGGCAAGCACTAATAACAACTTCACAATAATTTCACCCAGAATCTCTAATTTTGTATCTTTGTTCCTTTATATAAAAGTACTCTGTCTAGGGATGGTGGCATAACTGAATCTCATTAAATATTTGGAAAATATTGACTTGTATTTATATATCCACTATTTATTGAGCATCTACTATATGCCAGGTTGTATGGTAGATACTATGGAGAATAAGTGGTCTCTGTCACCAAGAAGCTTTCAGTCTACTGGGAAGATCTGATATATCTATACAATGGGACAAAAATAAAAAGCATATGGGTGCAGCACTGTATGGTTTATTAAGAGCATTCATGTGTTCATTACAACAATACTCTCTGGAGGAGAAGAGTGTGTTGTATTTCTCCCATTTGATTAGTGACAACTCTGAGTGTGACAGTTGGTCTTCTACTTCTAAGATCTGGTGCTCTGTCTTTACCATGGTTTGTGTCTATGCTTCTATATATCGTATATAGAGGACTCTATATACTAGGACACTACAGAGTCCTCCAATAAAATATGAACTCTTTCAAGATGTAACACAGAATATATGTTACTCTTGTGTATGCCATTGTCGATAATGTTTTTGCATCTGCTGATGTGTATTTTGTATATTTGTAATGTTAAGGAAACCAGACGACATTAACAGTTGGGTAATGTTGCTTCAGTCTGTGTAGTAAAATATTTATTAATGTCCCATCAACCAAATGTGTATGGATTTTATTAGGATACACTATATATTAGACATTTCTAATCTTGAGTCTAATATTCCTTCATAGTATCAACCTTTTGACTTTGTGTATTTAAAAGTTCTTTTAACTTATATGCAGAGTACATTATGCAAAATGCCAAGCTGGATGAATCACAAGCTGGAATCAAGATTTCTGGGAGAAATATTAACAACTTCAGATATGCAGATGATACCACTCTATTGGCTGAAAGTGAAGAGGAACTAAAGAGCCTCTTGATGAGGGTGAAAGAGGAGTGTGAGAAAGCTGGCTTAAAACTCAACATTCAAAAAATGAATCATGGCATCAGGTATATCAGGAGAAGAATGTATTGCAATTTCTCCTGTTTGTATTTTTCTACTTCATGGCAAACAGAAGGGGGAGAAGTGAAAACAGTGACAGATTTTATTTTCTTGGGCTCCAGAATCACTGTGGACCGTGATTGCAGCCATGAAATTAAAGACACCTGCTCCTTGGAAGAAAGGCTATGACAAACCTAGACAGCATATTAAAAAGCAGAGACATCGCTTTGCTGACAAGTCCATATAATCAAAGCTACTGTTTGTCCAGTAGTCATGTAAGGATGCGAGAGTTGGAACATAAGGAAGGCTGAGTACCGAAGAACTGATCCTTTTGAATTATAATGTGGAGAAGACTCTTGAGAGTCTCTTGGACTGCAAGGAAATCAAGCCAGTCAATCCTAAAGGAAATCAACTTTAAATATTCATTGGAAGTACTGATGCTGAAGAGGAAGCTCCAATACTTTGGCCACCTGATGTGAAGAGTTGGCTCATTGGAAAAGACCCTGATGATTGAAGGCAAAAGCAGAAGTGGGTGACAGAGGATGAGATGGTTAGATAGTATCACCGACTCAATGGACACAAATCTAAGCAAGCTCTGGAAGATAGTGGAGGACAGAGGAACCTAGCATGCTGCAGTCCTTGGGGTCACAGAATTGAACATGACTTACTAACTGAACAACAAAAACAAGTTAAAATTTCTACCCTTAACCTGGGAAATTTTGAAGATGACTTTCACCATTTGTGCTAAATATCTCTAACTCCACCTCATCCATTTTTCACACCTCTCTGTCCTCTCCTACCCTACTCTCTGCCTGGAGAGGCTCACCTGTGTGAATTATATCAGTGGGCTCTTGTACCCACAGGAAGAGGTATCATTGGATTTGGCCTGTGGGGATTCCTGGAAATCAGAGGACAGGAAGCCAGTGAGGCTAGAGTGTTTATTCCCAGAGTCTCTCTCTTTGAGGTCATCTTGGGCTGATTCCGATGCTCCTCATAATGTGAATTTCTCTTCTTCCTGCACCTTCTCCTTGTCTCATCACATCTAGGAGGAGTAACAACTGTTTATAAAAAAGACACACCTATTTACAAAGGGGACACATTATCACAATTCCTTTATTCAGTCCTCTTTAAATTATTCTAATCTGAGCATGCCGTTTGTTTCCTATTAAAACCCTATTTACTATTTAGATCTTTAAAGAGTCCATGTGCCTTGAAAGGTTCATGCCCATGCACCAGTCTGTGCCCTGGCTTATTGTTTCTGTGAATTGAACTTTTGTAAAGTGAAAATATGACTTCCCTGGTGCCTCAGACAGTAAAGAGTCTGCCTGCAGTGTGGGAGACCCAAGTTCAATCTCTGGGTTGGGACGATCCCCTAGAGAAGGCAATGGCAATCTACTCCAGTATTCTTGCCTGGAAAATACCATGGATGGAGGAGCCCAGCAGGCTACAGTCCATGGAGTCGCAAAGAGTCGGACACGACTGAGCGAATTCACTTCTTTTTCTTAAAGTGGAAATAAGCACAAGACCTCAGAAGGAAAACTCAGTCAAAATGAGGAATAAATAAAAAAATATAAAAATAAAGAAATTACAAAAAAGAAGAAAGCACAAGAAAAGGCAGGGAAGGAAGCAAGGACAGCTTCCAGATGCACAAGTGACAAGAATTCAGAAATATAAATAAAAACCATCATCGTTTGGTAATTCGTGCTAAGTCACTTCAGGCGTGTCCAACTCTGTGACCCCATGGATTGTAACCCACCAGACTCCTCTGTCCATCGGATTCTCCAGGCAAGAGTACTGGAGGGGGTTGCCATGCCCTCCTCCAGCAGATTTTTCTGACCTAGAGATTGAACTGAAGTCTCTTAGGTCTCCTGCATTGGCAGGTGGATTCCTTACCTCGAGCACCACCTGGGAAGCTCCATCATCGTTTAATGATGAAAAAAAATGAGGAGTAGAAGAAGTTAACCTGATGGGAATGATGGGTGGGAATGGAAGAGGGCAGAGCTAGAGATAAAAGAAAAGGCACCCTACTAACAGGAAGTCTGCTGTTTTCATCTTTGAGTTACTTATAGTGACACTGGGGTATTTTGAGATACAAAGTTTCCTCTAGGAAGATCTATTTCTGAAACTCATACATATGTATATTAGGAAAATAGCATAGTATAATGGGGATGGACCTGGGAATAAATTTGTGATCTACTACTTGTTGCATCATCTTTTAACTTCTCTGAGGTTCAATATCCACAAAAAAAAGTGTAGATAATATAATCATAGATATTTAATAAATGATGGGTATCCCTGTTTGTCTTTGGGATTTAATTACATTTTGTTGTTGTTTAGCCACTCAGTCGTGTCTGACCCTCTGTGACCTCATGGACTGTAGTCCAGCAGGCTCCTCTGTCCATGGGATTTCCCAGCAAGAATACTGGAGTAGGTTGCCATTTCTTTCTTCAGAGGATCTTCCCAACCCAGTGGTAGAACCCAAGTCCCCTGCATTGGCAGGTGGATTCTTTACTGAGCTGAGCCACCAGGGAAGCCCATTTAGGTATGGAGAAATACATTTCTGCTAAAATGAAAAAAAAATGTTTTTTGGGGGAGCCTTATTTTTGTGCCATACATAAGAGGAAATATAGATCATTGTTTACCCTTAAAGTTAAATTCTTCCCCAAATATCCATCAATCAAAGCAAGACTATCCACAGTTGGGAGAATCTCAGCTGATACTAGCTTTTTATGATAGAATCTTTTGGAATAAGGATTCTTGGATTGATGACACCACCGTATCATTAATTGAATCTCCCAACAAAAAGTTTATTAAGTATCTGAGGAAAGTGAAGTGAAATTCGCTCAGTTATGTCAGACTCTTTGCAACCCCATAGACTATACAGTTGGAGAAGGCAATGGCACCCCACTCCAGTACTCTTGCCTGGAAAATCCCATGGACGGAGGAGCCTGGAAGGCTGCAGTCCATGGGGTCGCTGAGGGTCGGACATGCCTGAGCGACTTCACTTTCACTTTTCACTTTCCTGCTTTGGAGAAGGAAATGGCAACCCACTCCAGTGTTCTTGCCTGGAGAATCCCAGGGACGGGGGAGCCTGGTGGGCTGCCATCTATGGGGCTGCACAGAGTCGGACACGACTGAAGTGACTTAACAGCAGACTATATAGTCCATGGAATTCTCCAGGCCAGAATACTGGAGTGTGTAGCCATTCCTTTCTCCAGGGGATCTTCCCAACACAGGGATTAAACCCAGGTCTTCCACATTGCAGGCCTATTCTTTACCAGCTGAGCCACCAGGGAAGCCCAAGTAACTGAGGGCCTGATGCATTTTTGCAAGGCCTTATGTTACATCCTTTAAATATAAAAAATAAACAAGCCATTGTCCTTGCCTTCAAGGACATGCCTGCTTAGTTAGGGAATAGGATAAGAGTTGACTATCAAAGTCATCAATTCAGTTCAGTTCAGTCCTTCAGTCATGTCTGACTCTTTGTGACCCTGTGGACTGCAGCACGCCAGGCCTCCCTGTCCATCACCAACTCCCAGAGTTTACCCAATCTCATGTCCGTTGAGTTGGTGATGCCATAGGTCATATCTTATTATCTTTGTTGCCCCAGTGCTAATATATCACTCCATCCATTTTGAGTACATAGGATAAAAAGTTGTTGAATCTAATATAAATTAATAGCCAGCAATGCTAAACACAAGAAGCAGACACATTGAATGCACTAGAAACTCAAAAAGAGAGCTCTTTGTAATTGCTTCGGGCCTTGATAAGTGTGCAGATTTGGGTAGGTTTAGTGGGGCATGGACAACACTTTGGGGGACTGTCTAATTATTTACTTAGTTTAGATTTATAGAAATCAAATTACCAAGTAAAGTGGTATGAATTTTAATAGGAAATGATTTACAGACACAAATTTACATAGTCTTGATTTTAATAAGACTAAATTTACATATACCCTCCAGAAGAGTGTGTTAATTTTTTTTTTATCACAACCAGCAGTATGTGAAAGTGCTATTTCACTGTGTCAGCATTAGCATAGTGTGTTATCACTGAAAAATATTTATGTGCTTTGTGATAGATGATACCATATCTCAGTTAATAATGCTTCAGGTAAAATTTTTGATTAATTGAGCAAGTGCAGGGTGGAATAATGATGCTGTGACTGCACTGAGAGGGTGAGAAGAATTGAGGCTAGTAAAGAGGCACGGAAAGAAGGTGAGAGCGAGAGGATTGTCTGCGGGAAGTGAGCAAAGTAAAGCTCTGAGGAATCATGTCGGGAAGGGTGTGTACAGCCAAGGTAGCCATGGTGAATGGAAATATATTTGTCATCCAGAGGGAAGGTTGCCAGCTGGGGATCCTGGGTGTGGGACAATTACGAGTGAGAAAAAGGTGTGACGTAAGCTTGAGGTTGCAGTTAGGGGTCAGTGCGGGCAAGGAGGACAGGAACTAGGAGCGTGGGGGTCAGATACATTAGCAATACTTTTTGTTGTTGTTGTTTTTATTTTTTGTTGTTTAATTTTACAATCTTGAATTGGCTTCCACACAAGATTGTGGAACAACAATGTGAATCAGCAACAACTATACATGCATCCCTTCCCTCCCAAGCCCCTGCCCCAACCCCACCCCTCCAGGCCTCAGAGAGCATCAGACTGGGCTCCCCAACTACACAGCAACCTCTCACCAGCCATCCATCCAACACATGATAGTGTATACACGTCGATGTTACCCTCTCTTTTCGTCCCACTCTCAGAAAAATAAATATGTTAACCCATACATATGGAATTCAGAAAAATGGCACCGATGAATCCATCTGTAGGGAAGAAATTGAGATGCAGATGTTGAGAACAGACCTGTGGAGAAATGCCTCTTAACTGTGCTTTATTTTTTTCTACCATATGAAAAATAGATAGCCAGTGGGAGTTTGATATGTGAAGCAGGGCACCCAAAGCCGGTGCTCTGTGACAACCTGGAGGGATGGAGTGGGGAGGGAGGTAGGAGGGGGTTCAAGAGGGAGGGGACACATGTATGCCTATGGCAATTTATACTGACATATGGTAAAAATCATCATAATATTGTATTATCTTCCAATTAAAATAAAATTAAAAAAAAATAAAAAATGCAATACTTTTTTGATGTATCTGAGGATGATGTCCAGCTCTGTGAAGCAATTGGGCATCACTTGCAACCAATAAATAGCAGGAGGGCTCAAAGAAATGTCCCAGAATATTGAGGAAGAAGGGAAACATTGGGAGAAAATTGAATATTGGAGAGAGGATGTGTTTCTTTAAGAAAGAGGCTGCACTTGAAGTACTACCTTAGGTAGTACTTGATCAACTTGTATAGGAAGCAGGGAGCCAGAATTGCCTATTGGTTAAAAAGTAGGGCTGACTCCTCCATTCAGTTCAGTTCATTCACTCAAGTGTGTCCAGTTCTTTGTGACCTCAAGGACTGCAGCATGCCAGGCTTAGTACTTGATCAACTTGTATAGGAAGCAGGGAGCCAGAATTGCCTATTGGTTAAAAAGTAGGGCTGACTCCTCCATTCAGTTCAGTTCATTCACTCAGGTGTGTCCAGTTCTTTGTGACCTCAAGGACTGCAGCATGCCAGGCTTCCCTATCCATCACCAGCTCCCAGAGCTTGCTCAAACTCATGTCCATTGAGTCGTTGATGCTATTCAGCCATCTCACTGTCTTTCTTCCCCTTCTCCTTCTGCCCTCAGTCTTTCCCAGCATCAGTCATTTAATGTGGACAAGGCACTTGAAAACTTAAGTGCTTCAAATTCCTCATCTACCTAGTATAAAATGAGTTTAAATGAGATGTTACATTTCACTGGAGCATAATAGTGTCTGGCACATAGTAAGTGCTCCGAAGTGTTAGAGAAGGAACTAGCAACCCACTCCAGTATTCTTGCCTGGGAAATCCCATGGATAGAGGAGCCTAACGGGCTACAGTATATAGGGGATTACAAAGAGTCAGACACAACTGAGCAACTCATCATGCATAAGCATTAGCTGCTTTTGCTGGTGGTAGTGTTATATTGTTGTGGCTGGAAGTGGTATTTTTTTCTGGTTGCTACTTTTGTACATTGTTGGAGTGAAATGTATTTGTGTGATGTTACATCAGTGATCTGAGGGATGGAGCTGAGGGCAGGCTGGAGGCCAGTGTTTTCAGCAGGAGTATATGGGACTGGTTTCTAATTTCTTCCAACAGTTGTAGAATTGAAACGGATAGGTGGAGTCTCAGGGGGTGGGGCTGAGCTGAGGCGCTCTGGTTCTTTATGTTTCAGTGTAGAAAGAATTCAGCTAGACACAAAGTGATAGATAAGAATTTATTTATTAGAACAGGATGCTTGTGAGGCTTATGAGCAGGTGGACAAGAGGGTGCCATGCTCTGAGAATTAGTGGGCCGTAGTTTTATAATCACAGGAAAAGTGGATAGGGGGAAAAGACCACCTTTTTTCTCATTCTTGAGTAGACATCAGGCTTCCATCATCAGTTTCTCCTCCATGACGGGGGGTGGGGGGTTTTCTTATCCTTCCACAGTCAATCCGGGACTTTTGTAGCACAATGAAAATCAGCAAAAAAGGTGATAACATATGTTAAAATATGATAAATCTCGGGTTTCAATATAATGTCACCCTTTTCTGTAATTTTGTCTTCAGTGCTTGCAGAGGAGCATGTCATAGGAATCAATAATTTACTGACCTTACTGGGCAGGATGTAGGTCTCATTTTACCACTGTCTTATTATTTAGTGGCCTTCCCTGGTGGCTCAGATAGTAAAGAATTTGCCTGCAATGCAGGAGATCCAGGTTTGATCCATGGTTCGGGAAGATGACCTGGAGAAGGAAATGGCAGCCCAATCCACTATTCTTGCCTGGAGAATTCTAAGGACAGAGGAGCCTGGTAGGATACAGTCTGTGGGGTCACAAAGAGTTGGACATGACTGAATAAACCTGTCTGTCTAGTACTTGGTGGCATGTCTCATTCTTCTACTTATGGTTTTTTCCTAAGCAAGCCTGCTTGGTTTTGTGCTAAAGCAAACCTGCTTTCTTGAATGATCGTTAACTTAACAAGGGTCTCTCATACTTTTTACTTATGATCCCTTTGTGGAATTAACTACTTAATCACCTATTTTGTCACCTTTATCCTGTCTCTATCAGAATGCTCTAGATGATGCTGGAAGAATCCTTCAGTGTGCTTCCTGAGCATGTCATCCAATTAGCATTCTGGTGATTGCAGCCATGAAATAAAAAGAAGCTTACTCCTTGGAAGGAAAGTTATGACCAACCTAGATAGCATATTCAAAAGCAGAGACATTACTTTGCCAACAAAGGTCTGTCTAGTCAAGGCTATGGTTTTTCCAGTGGTCATGTATGGATGTGAGAGTTGGACTGTGAAGAAAGCTGAGTGCCAAAGAATTGATGCTTTTGAACTGTGGTGTTGGAGAAGACTCTTGAGAGTCCCTTGGACTGCAAGGAGATCCAACTAGTCCATTCTAAAGGAGATCAGTCCTGGGTGTTCTTTGGAAGGAAAAATGCTAAAGCTGAAACTCCAGTACTTTGGCCACCTCATGGGAAGAGTTGACTCACTGGAAAAGACTCTGATGCTGGAAGGGATTGAGGGCAGGAGGAGAAGGGGACGACAGAGGATGAGATGGCTGGATGGCATCACTGACTCGATGGACTTGAGTCTGAGTGAACTCTGGGAGTTTGTGATGGACAGGGAGGCCTGGTGTGCTGCGATTCATGGGGGTCGCAAAGAGTTGGACACGACTGAGTGACTAAACTGAACTGAACTGAATCTTCTCAGTCTCTGGATATCAGAGTCCTTTTATAAGTGACTCAGAAAAGAAGCAAGGAAGGAATTGGGGTAAATATTCAACTTTTGTTATAGAGTTTCTGTCTTATATGAACTATATGAACTGTCTATATGATCTCCTTTCTCTATGGGAGGAGAGGAAAAGTCTGGACTGACTTTTTGAACTTAGCCCCAATATGCCTCTTCCTGGTAGGCAAGACTGCTGACTGACTGCTGCCTTTCATAAAACCCAGGGGTCCCTCAGTGCACATTTGGAGTCTTGACTTAATCTTGATTTTCTGCTCCTTTATGTGGGGGTTTATGCAGCTGTCATCTGTTTTGATGGGCTTCACTCCATAAGGTGAGCTTATGAGCTTTGCAAAAATAGCCTCTGTTTTTAGGACCCTTTAGCTCCTCAGTTTGTCATCCTTGTTTTTCTGTTTAGACTGTGATCTTTATTTTCTTTTTGGTGTGGCCCGATCAAAGCAGGTGAATATTTGTTGACAAGTTTTAGCCCACAGTTTATAGCTTCTGCTGTGTGTAGTATTATTCTACACTTCTTAAAGCCACAGTGGTGTGGCTTTAAGACACAGTGGTATTTCTCACAATAATTTTTAAAAATAATTGTATTTATCTGTTTTATTTTCAGCTGTGCTGAGCCTTCACTGCTGTGCGGGCTTTTCTCTAGCTGTGCTGAGCAGAGGCTACTCTCTAGTTGTCGTGCATAGTCTTCTTATTGCAGTAGCTTCTCTTTTTGCATAGCACAGGCTCTAGGGTGCTCGGCCTTTAATAGTTGCGGCTATTAAACTACTGTTGTAAACTACTGAGTTGTAACTCAGTAGTTACAGTTCCTGGGCTCTAGAGCACAGGCTCAATAGCTGTGGTGCACGAGCTTTGTTGCTCCAAGGCACGTGGGATCTTCCTGGATCAGGGATTGAATCCATGTCTCTTACACTGGCAGGCAGATTCCTTACCACTGAGCTACCAGGGAAGCCCTTTCACGATGATTTGAACACTGGCTGAACGTATCTACCCTCTCTGTGCCCAGAGACACAGGGACCCAAATAACCTGAGGCCAGACTGAAGGTATCTGTTTCAGTTGGGGGATGGGAAGAGAACTTTGAAAATTTGAATTTTGGATAAAAAGCTCTTCCACCTTAGATGAAAGTAAGTTTCAGAATGCATCAAACCATTATTTGGCTGTGCTCACCTTAGTCACAAATTAGTTTTTACTGTTCATTCTTCTGTAGGTTTTTTAGTAGGATATGCCACTTCTGACAGAAGGACAGGAGCTAGGAAAGGTCTTGGACCTACCTAGGAAGGAAAAGAGTGTTGAATCATCACAAGTGTGGCTCTGGAGACCTGTAGAAAGTATCTGCAACACTCTGTTTTTATTTCTGTTGGTGGTGGTGGTGAAAAACCAGTGCCTTGTAAAAATGGAAAAGCATCCATGCTAAGTTGCCTCAGTCATATCTGACTCTTTGCGACCCTGTGGATCATAGCCTGCCAGGCTTGTCTGTCCATGGGATTCTCCTGCAAGAATACTAGAGTAGATTGTCATGCCCTCCTCCAGGGGATCTTCCCAGCCCAGGGATTGAAACTGAGTCTCTTACATCTCCTTCATTGGCAGGTGGATTCTTTACCAATAGTGCCACCTGGGAGGCCCAGAAAAATCACAGATCCTTGCTGACAATCCTGATCTTATAGTATTACTCTGGTCATTCACGGGCATCGGCAAATCAAAGTAAGAGATCCTACCACACTTCACCTGCTTGGGAAGAATCCTGGTGAGGAAGGGGCAAGGCTGAGATTTCCAGAGAGTGTTTGTTTCATTACCAGCCCATCTGAGGGGATGGAGTTCCAGTACAGAAGAGAAAGTACAGTATGAGGCTTCTCAGGTGGCTCAGTGGCAAAGAGTCTGCCTGCAATGCAGGAGATGAAGGTTTGATTCTGGATCAGGAAGATCTCCTGGAGAAGGAAATGGCAACCAACTCCAGCATTCTTGCCTGAAAATCCCATGGCCAAAGGAGCCTGGCAGGCCATGGTCCATAGTATCGCAAAGAGTCGGACACGACTGAGAGATTGAGCACACGTAGGATGGTAACAGTGATTCTTCCTTTCACTGAACAAAGATGTTTCTCTCCCTGTGTTTCCATTACTGCATGAGCTGCCTGGTGTGTTGGTTCAGAAATTGTTTGTTGCTTTGTCGATTCAGTGGAGCTGTGGATGGGGTAAAAATTTATCTTCCGGTGTAGAGTCAAAGCCCATTGCATATCCAAAGAAGAGAATAAAAAGAGACACAATTGGTTTTTTAAATACCGTTTCAACTAGACTAAGCTATTCACAGTCCCCAGAGCATATGCTATACACCTCTGATTCCCAACCTTTCCCCCCCAGTTTTTTCTTTTCTGTAAAATCTCACAAATCCAGTTTACATTTTGCCTTCTTTACCTTTTCTTCCTATCCATATACAAACTGATGTTATTTTGGCTCTAATTACCTATTTCTGAGTATGATGTTCCAATTTGTTGATTTGCTTCTTGAAGTATGATGCTCAAATTTAAAGATGACGTATCAGATGTGATGGAATAAATGTTGATTAAAAAAAAGGAACAATTATTTCCTAGTTTCTCTTGGTGCCATTGAATATGGCAGCCACAACCCACCATGTTTTTTTTTTTTTTTTACCTAAAAATTATTTTGTCTTTATTTAGCTAACAATCACAAAATTTAAGTTATAATTACAACTGTGTGATAATGCTTATAATGAACAAAACTCATTGTAATCAACAAAACATAGTGAAAGTCACTCAGTCGTGTCCAACTCTTTGCCACCCCATGGACTATACAGTCCATGGAATTCTCCAGGCCAGAATACTGGAGTGGGTGGCCTTTCCCTTGTCCAGGGTAAATTCCCAACCCAAGGAACAAAACATAATGAAAAGACAAAATTCCAATAATGAATAGGAATCCTAAAATGATTCAGGTGGTGACTTTTTAAGGGAGGGGTACATACTTTTTCCAATACAGTTTTACAATTACAGGTTACAAAGTTCTTGGTTTCATTTGTCTTGGAAGGGGGATAGGAAGAGATTCATTTTGCAGAAATGTTTTATGACTTCAGTTTTCCCAACTACTATTCCATTTTTAACTTAAATTTTATTAGAGTGTAGTTGCTTTATAATGTGTTAGTTTCTACTGTACGGTAAAGTGAATCGGCTATATGTATACATACATATATCCCCTCTTTTTTGGATTTCCTTCCCATTTAAATCACCACAGAGCACTGAATTCCCTGAGGTATACAGTAGATTTTCATTTGTTACCTATTTTACCCATAGTATCCACAGTGTACTTATGTCAATCCCAATCCCCTAATTCATTCCTCCCCTTCCCCCACCACAATCCCACTAAGACTTTTTGTCTACTAACACCTTTGGACCTTTTCTCCTTAGTTGATACTGTGCCATATTCTTATCCTAGTTGCTTTGTGCAGTAGGTTGTTAAGATCCAAGTGTAGAAATTTACACTTATCTTTGTAAAAATGGCATCTTGCAAAATTCAGTTCATCACTCTAGCCTATTAAGATACATTTGAAACTGAGTGTAGGAAAATAGTATTCTTTTCAGCCTAATATCATCCACATGGTTGACGCACATTGCTGGGTCTTATAAAAATGTTGAAAAAGACATAAATTAAAACGCACTCAAGTCCAGGGGTTGCTGTGCAGAAGCTGATAGGAGTCTTAGGGCCACTGAGCTTCAGCCTGCTCCCAGTGTCACCTTCCAGCACCTCCTCTCCTCCCTGAATCCTCTGCTCTCCACCCCGATCATCTCTGCTGTCCTTCTCCAATCCTGTGCTTATATAAAGGGCTGAAACACTTCCTTCCTAAGCTGTAATCTTTCCTTTGTGGATGGCCATGTAACTCAAGCCCACATTAACGTCTCTGTCTCTGATTGCTGGACCAATTCCTTTGGCCCTGGCTATATATTTCTCATTGCTAAAATAATTATTACATTAACACTGGAAAATGCTGCTTGAACCCTCAGTATATACCTAAAACTACACTGAGTATACTAAATACATTATCTGATTAGCTTCACGGTACTGCTATGTGCTAGTTCCCCCACTTTATAAATGAAGAATCTGAGGCTTAGAGAGTTTATGTCACCCATTCAAGCTCACCTGGATGTGTTTCGGTTTGAAAACAGGTCATTTTGAGTCTTCACAAGTCTCCCACTTTGGATTGCAGAGTCTTTGAGAGTGGAGAGTAGTTTTAAATTTCTCTGTCTTCCTACCTAGCAAAGATATCTCACAGAGTACTGACAAGGGCACACAGTGGTGTTAATATCTATGGGCTGAATTAAAGAGTAAATTAATGAATGAAATAGGTGTTTTACAATGTTCTTTTTCTTTCTGATAGCACCCAAACATCTGGAGACTTTTTTCAAGGTAAGAGATATGATACTATCTATATGTCTGGAATATTGCCTGTATTAATTTTCTAGGGATGCCATTAAGTACCACAGACTGGGCAGCTTATAACAACAGCAATTTACCTTCTCATAATTCTGGAGGCCAGAAGTCTAAAATATGAGTGTCAGTAGCGTTGGTTTTCTCTTAGGCATCTCCCCTGGTGGCCGTATTCTCCCTGTGTCTTCATGTGGTCTTCCTTTTGTGTGTGTCTGTGTCCTAATCTCCTCTTTTTATAAGGACAGTGGTCATATTGGATTAAGTTCCACCTAATGACCTCCTTTAACTCAATTACTTCTTTAAAGACTATTTTTGGATAAAAAAGATATATATATATATACACTTATATATACAGTGGAATATTACTTAGCCATTAAAAAGAATGAAACAATGCCATTTGCAGCAACATGCAATGGCACCCCACTCCAGTACTCTTGCCTGGAAAATCCCATGGACAGAGGGGCCTGGTGGGCTGCAGTCCATGGGGTTTCGAAGTCGGACACGACTGAGTGACTTCACTTTCACTTTTCACTTTCATGGATTGGAGAAGGAAATGGCAACCCACTCCAGTGTTCTTGCCTGGAGAATCCCAGGGACGGGGGAGCCTGGTGGGCTGCCGTCCATGGGGTCGCACAGAGTCGGACATGACTGAAGCTACTTAGCAGCAGTAGCAGCAGCAGCATGGGCCTGGTGTTTATCATGCTAAGTGAAATAAATCAGACAGAGAAAGAGAAATATCATATACTATTGCTTGCACATGGAATCTTAAGAAAATGATATTAAGAATCTTAAGAAAATAAGTGAACTTATTTACAAACAGAAACAGACTCACAGACAGAGAAAAAATTTGTGGTTATCAGGGGGGAAAGATGGGGGAAGGATAGATTGGGAGTTTGGGATTGACATGTACACGCTGCTATATGTAAAATAGAAAACCAAAACCAACAATGATCTATCATATAGCACAGGGAACTCTGCTCAATATTCTGTAATAGCTTCCATAGGAAAAGAATTTGAAAAAAAAAAGATACATGTATATGTATAGCTAGATCACTTTGCTGTATACCTGAAACTAACACAACATTGTTAATCAACTATGTTCCAAAATAAAACAAAAATTTTTTAAAGTGGAAGGTTTAGTAGAAGAAAAAAATTAAAGTAAAACCCCTTATTTGCAAATACAGTCACATTCTGAGGTTCTAGAGACTAGGACTCCAGCATATAAATTTGGGGCGATGCAATTGAGCCCATGACATGAAACCAGAATCCAAAAAAAAAAAAAAAAGAAACCAGAATCCAGTGAACATCATGAAGGTTTCAGAAAGTGTATCCTTCTCTGTGCTAATGGATTTGTTACAGATGAGGGGAAAAATCAATCCCCTTTGGACATAATTTTCTCAGCAGTTTGATCTTTTCCTTTTAATAAAGTCAAAATTATTTTTGATAGTTTTGGGTCTTTGTTTCTTTTCTAAAAGTAAAATCAACGAAGTTAATAGGGTGATATAGGGTAAGTCTATTAAATACGAAGAATCTAATTAAGAGACTAATATTTTCCTGCATTTTTGCCTTCCTCATTTGGCTCTCTCTGCATATTTTATATAAAACATTTAAAGTTAACATTTGACAAAACTGATATCTGAGATATTGAAGAGTTATCTTGGAATATGGGTTACCTGGGTTTATATTATTGCTGTATTATCACTGCCAGCTTGAACTTGATTTCTTCTTAATCTATCATTTGCCTACGCCACTCACATATACAGGACCTGTCAAGGTTTTGTCATTTCAAGGCTGCCGAGGAAAATGATGGCTGCTCTCCTACTCTTAAACTCCAATCCTTAGTTTAACTTTGATGCTAATTAAAGCACAGAATCCCTGGGAGAGTTATACTAAGTTATTTACGCTCTAACCTGACTGAAGGGCTTTCCAGGAGGCACAGTGGTAAAGAATCTGCTTGCAATGTAGGAGGTGCTGCAGATGCTGGTTTGATCTCTGGGTCGAAGTTCCAGGAGCTCTCAACTGGGTTCTCTGCTTGTGGTCTCATGAAGTGCTGAAGTCAAGGTGTTGGCTGGGCTGCGGTCTTGTCTGGAGGCTCTGGGAAGGAGCCACATTCCAAGTTCCATCAGATTGTTGGCAGAATCAATTCTTTGCATGTATAGTCCTGAAGTTCCTGCTTCTTTGTCAGTTGTCAGCTGAGATTTGTTCTCAGTTATTGGAGACTGTTCACATCACTCCTATGACTCCATCCATTGTCAAACCAGTAGTGGTCACAGAGTCCTTCTCTAGTTTTAGTTCAGTTCAGTTGCTCAGTCATGTCTGACTCTTTGAGACCCCACAGACTGCAGGATGCCAGGCTTCCCTGTCCATCACCAACTCCCAGAGCCTGCTGAAACTCATGTCTGAGTTGGTGATGCCATCCAATCATCTCATCCTCTGTCATCCCCTTCTCCTCCCACCTTCAATCTTTCCCAGCATCAGGGTCTTTTCAAATGAGTCAGTTTTTCATATAAGGTGGCCAAAGTATTGAAGTTTCAGCTTCAGCATCAGTCCTTCCAATGAATATTCAGTACTGATTTCCTTTAGGATGGACTGGTTTGATCTCCTTGCAGTCCAAGGACTTTCAAGAGTCTTCTCCAACACCACAGTTCAAAAGCATCAATTCTTCTGCGCTCAGCTCTCAAATCCATACATGACTACTGGAAAAACCATAGCTTTAACTAGACAGATCTTTGTTGGCAAAGTAATGTCTCTGCTTTTTAACATGCTGTCTAGGTTTGTCATAGCTTTAATTCCAAGGAGCAAGTGTCTTTTAATTTCATGGCTGCAGTCACCATCTGCAGTGATTTTGGAGCTCAAGAAAATAAAGTCTGTCACTGTTTCCATTGTTTCCCCATCTACTTGCCATGAAGTGATGGGACTGGATGCTATGATCTTAGTCTTTTGAATGTTCTCACCTTTGGAACCCCTGAATTTCCCTCTGACTTCCTTTTCCCTCCATTGCTGTAAAACTCTATGCTTTCAAGGGCTAGTACAATGAAGTCAATCCTATTCAGAAATTTTCAATATTTTAAGGTCGTTTAGGGGCTTTAATTACAACTGTAAATTCTTTTCATAGCAATGCCAAGATTAGTTTGATTGAATGACCTCAGGACAGAAATTTTCTTGGCAGTGTGATCATTAGAATTTTTCCTATCACACTTCTTTTAGGCACTCCTTGACTGAGCAAACAGCCTCCTAACCTCCTCTCTGTGTCTGAATTCCCCAAAAGAATAGAGTGTTAATCTTAGGCAGTTCATAAAGCTCTAGAATCCAGTCAATTGCCCTTCTTATGGTTTCTTCAAACCTCACTTTGTGAATAATCAGTTCAGAGTCCACTGAATTTTCTCTTTTAAGACATCTACAGAGCAATTTGCATTTTTCAGTGCTTTGGGACCATTCTATTGACCAGGACAGGTGCAGTGTATGGAAGCAACTGGAGTGACTTCTTGGTGTGTTCAGAAGAATCCCTCGCATCTCTCTGATTTGCATCTGGGACTGCACATCCCCGGGCTTCCCAGGTGGCTCACTAGGTAAAGAATCTGCCTGCAGTGCAGGGAGGTGCTGGCAGATGTGGGTTTGATCCTTGGGTCAGGAAGATGCCCTGGAGGAGGAAATGGCAAACCACTCCATTATTCTTGCCTGGAGAATCCCATGGACAGAGGAGCCTGGTGGGTCTCAGTCCTTAGGGTCACAAAGAGTCAGACATGACTGAAGCAACTGAGCACACACTCATGCAGTGCCCATCCCCTCCGCAGAGAATTTCTGATAAATGGCAATTCAGACTTTTTTCTTGAATTTCCCGCTTTCCACTAATCCACAAAGAAAGCCTTCCCACTCCTGTTAGCTGCAGCCAAGACAATATTCTTAAATTGAACCCAAATCTGCTTCCCACTGGTCTCAGTCTGGCCTTATATAGGATAGACCATTCTGACAGCTCTTTTTGCAGCCTTATTCTATTTTCTGTTTTTCTATTTTCCCTTTTCTGGGAAGCAACATATGTCCCAGTCAGCTGAGATTCAGAGTCTGACCTCTCTCAAACAAAAATAAATACTGCCCTTCTTAGACTTTTTCCTCCTTCCAACCTGCCCTTGACATTCTTATACTGCATATTTCAGACAGTGGGCTGCACAGGCTGTGTGTTCTAGAAAGTGGTAGCTGATTCAGATTGCAAACACCTGCAAGCCTGCTCTGTGTATCATGGAGAGTGCATTCTGCTGAGCTTCATGGGTTTTCTGCTCAACTACTAGAATTGGAGGATGCTGTGGTTTAGGGGAGGCTGTGAGGAGTATACCTGGGGGTGTATCTATGGTGGCTTTATGATGACCTAATATCATAAGCAGTGTGAGATGGCAGAAAACCGGAGAGCTTTATCATAAAGAAGCATTTGTTGTTCAGTCACTGAGTTGTGTCTGAATCTTTATGACCCCATGGACTGCAGCACTCCAGGCTTCCCTGTCTTTCACTATCTCCCAGAGTTTGCTCAGATTCATGTCCTTTGAATCCATGATGCCATCCTACCATCTCATCCTCTGCTGCCCTCTTCTTTTGCCTTCAATCCTTTCCAGCGTCAGGGTCTTTTCCAATGAGTCAGGTCTTCGCATCAGGTGGCCAAAATATTGGAGCTTCAGCTTTGGCATCAGTCCTTTCAATTAATATTCAGGGTCCTTTAGGATTGACTGGTTTGATTTCCTTGCAGTCCAAGGGATCCTCAAGAGTCTTCTCCAGCACCACAGCTCAAAGGCGTGTGTGTGTGCTGTCGCTTCAGTCATGCCCTACTCTTTGCAACCGCATAAACTGTAGCCCACAAGGCTCCTCTGTCCATGGGGTTTTCCAGGCAAGAATACTAGAATGGGTTTCCATGCCCTCTTCTAGGGGATATTCCCAACCCAGAGATCGAACCCATGTCTCTTACATCTCCTGAACTTCTTTACCACTAGTGCCACCTGGGAAGCTTCAGCTTCAGCATCAGTGCTTCCAAAGAATATTCAGAGTTGATTTTCTTTGGAATCAATTGGTTTGATTTCCTTGCAGTCCAAGGGATTCTCAAGAATCTTCTCTAGCATCACAATGCAAAGGCATACCCTTCCTTCCATTTTGTATAGGATGAGATGAATGGTAGCAGTGAACCAGGGGATCAGGTGACCTGGGAAGTTTTAGCACTCACTTGCATCAAAAACAGGCCTTGAAGTGCATGTATACAAATCATTTTATGTACTCCAAGCTCATTGTACTTGGCATTCAGGAGTGAAGGGCAGGGCAAATATGTCATTCAAGGATGTGCCACACCAAGCAGTTGTCAGCTGATGGCAACCTGAGATTTGGAGATGTGAGCAGAACTGCCTTAGCACCCCATTGAGCATCCTGGGGGAAAGTCAATGCCCATTCCATGGTTTCTGTGCATTTCCAGGAGTTTCCTTCTCATGGGCACTCCTGAATCAGAGTGCCTGTCTCCCCAGCCCTCACTCTCCTTCAATCTCATTTTTCTGTTCCTTCCTTCTGCTCTGTGTTTATCCAGCTCTAGAACTCAGCACTTCCTCTTGCTTTTACCCCAGATCAGTGACACAAAATATTAAAAAATGCCACAGTTTACAGAAGCAATGGGGAGGAGAGAAGATGATTAATAACATCAATAAATTAAATTGATAATTAGAAATCCCTATTCTTAAAAGCCCTTTGATTACACTGTCATTGGGATTTTCTGATTGGTCACTTTTGTGTGGAGATAACTTCCTGTCATATTTCTTTGCCTTTCTCTCTTCTGTTCCCATCCCCCACTTTTCAAGTTCCCCCATTTCTGTCCATTTCTCATATAAAACTATTCAGCTATCACTTTGATCCATTGTCATCTTCTAACTCATGGTCTCACCTAAGCACAGTTTCCTAAGCACAGTTCCTAAGCACACTTTCTCATGTATGTGTATATATATATATATATACACACACAAACACACATACACATACTTTCCTAAGCACAGTTCTGATTATCTATGGAATAAATCTAAACATAGGTAATTCCCTTATGAGGAACACTTTAAATAAATCTATCATCATCCACTACACATTACTTATTACCTAAAGGAAATTTATTGTAAAACTGTGTGGCTTCCAGTGCTGTGGTGGTTGATATATTCATCTCCCTCTAGACTTGGGGCTTCCCAGGTAGAACTAGTGATAAAGAACCTGCCTAAAAATGCAGGAGACATAGGAGATTAAGGTTCGATCCCTGGGTTAGGAAGATTCCCTGGAGGAGGACATGGCAACCCACTCCAGTATTCTTGTCTGGAGAATTCCATGGACAGAGAATCCTGTGGACTACAGTCCATAAGGTCTCACAGAGTAAGACATCACTGAAGCAACTTAGCACGCATGCACCAGATTGCAGGTCTTTTAGAGTTGAGAGCTTTTGTGTCATTTCTGTGTCATTATCTGTGCATGTGTAGCCCCTGATGGCTCCTTGGCACAAAACAGATGCTCAGGATACATTCAAATTGTTTTGGCTAATATTCTCTTTCTGGATCTTTATGGTTGTGTGTGTGTGTGTGTGTGTGTTCATTCATGATGATTAGTTGACCTGCATACTTAGCACTTGTTTACTCTTCTCTGTGTTTGTGTATGTGTTATATTTCAACAAATGTGCTTTGTAAATAGTGACTTGCACAAGATGCCACAGTAATTAAGTAACAGGCTTGGATCTGGGACTCCCAGTGAGGAGCATCCTCCTCAAATCATGCTGCTTCTCCAAAGACTATAATGGGTTAGCCACCTTCTCCAGAGACTTGGTGGGGCTCTGTGTCAAAGAAATGAAGTTAATGTTGCTTATGCCCTTTCTGTCTATACACTCATGTCATTGCTTGAGCCTCCCCTTCAGAGCCCCAGAATCAGGTATATTCTTTGCTACCAGAAAACGTGTTCACATTCAATTCCCCTTCAGTGAGTAACATTCATTTGATTTCTTCTCTCTAAAGCATTTGTTTTTGGTGGGGGTGTTGTCCCACCTCCACATTATGGCAAGATGGACTTGGAGTCTCTGGTTAGGGGTTGGAGGACAGGATGTCATTTCTGGAGGCTGCTGTCTGACCCATATAAGAAAGAGGTGCTCAACCTTGTTTGCACTTGAATCACCTGGGCAGTTTTAGAAAATACTGAGCCCTGGGCCTTACCTCTCCCTCCCCATTAGATATTCCATTGCAATTGTTCTGGGCATGCAGATTTTAAATCTCCCTAGGTGATCCTAATGTATGGCTGATGTTGGCAGCCACTGATTCTAAATTAATCTCCTAGCAGGACCTAGTAAATGATGAAGGTCTCAGCTAGAAATGGGCAGCAAGATGCTGAGATGTAGCATCTGATTTTTAACTGTTCCTGGAACAATCTTCTGTGGAGCCTGCCAGAAAGTCAGAGTCTTACTGTATCATGTAATAAATTAGTTCCACCTCTTGTTGAATCCCCACCTATGGTCCAAATTAGGCTGAGTAGCTCATAGTGGAGAAGGCTTTTTTAGATATATAAAATGATCCTCTCTGTTCTTTTACTACTTTGGTTTAAGCAACTTTTAGCCATATTTTGTTTAGTCACAGATGTGAGCTGGGCAGGAAACAGTCTCACTGAGCTGGGTGGGAAGGAAAGGATGTGGGGATGCCTGAGACAAAGATGCTGAAAGAAGGCCACTCAGCTGCACAGAAATATTATGGTGAAGCTTCAAAGTATTGTGTTTGAGACCAGTCCTGATTAGACCAGGGCCCGCCTGCCTCTCAGGGGTGCCAGAGGGGCTATAGGAGTTGGAGTTGCATCAAAAGGGGTCAGAAGTACTGGTTGAGGCTTCTGGATATGCGAGCTCAGACCAGACCCTGGATATTATCAATTCTCCTAACTGGACTGAGTCAGCTCTTTATTTCTTCTTCGTTTTTTCTTTAAACCTGATTTCCTATTTGTTATATGGTCTGCCTGTCATCTGGAGACTTGACTGCCTCTTGGGCAGTGATGTCTTTCTCGAGTGTCAGAAGAGTAATTCCTCTGCTCATCACATACATGGCAGGTGTCAAACTTCATCAGCGTCAATGTGCCCTTAGGATCATTGCAGACCTGTCAAGGAAAGATTGAAGCTTGTCTGCAGATTTCTCTAAGTAGGGTGTTAGGCTTATCTACTGACCTTTCTGCCCCTAAATTCTTCATTCAGCCACGCATGAAGCCGCTTTTCCACCCCCCAACTTGGCTCCTGGTAATCCATGTAGACTTTCTCTCTTTTCTCTGTCCCATCCCACCCTCAAATCCTCATTCATACCGTGAAAACACTATGCTTCTCCTTCTAATAAGCCTATAAACACTGTTTCCAAGAAGCCATTCACTGTTTTCCCAGTGGAAATTGTTGCTTTTTTCCTATACATTTTCAGCACTGAATGTCAGTAGTTTTATCATCCTACTTATTACAAAATGCTCTGAGGCCAATGTTTACTAAGCATGTACAATGTTACTCATAAAACTATTAGTAGAATTAATATTGCAGTGTTATTAACATTGGTTGCATTATGCTAAGCTATTTACTACCTATTTATTTCATTCATTCCCTTCAACAACGTCGTCAGATGGGTACTGTTACTAGCCCTCAGATAAAAAAACTGAGTTTTAGAGATTAAGCAGGTGCTGATATGGGGTATCAACTCATACACCATTCATTTGTCTATCTCACCAGCCTGAGAGGTCATAGAATACAGAAATACATTTTAATAAGCTGCACAAGCACCTTTTATCATTCACTAGAGCTTTATTTTTCTGGGCTCCCAAATCACTGCAGATGGTGACTGCAGCCATGAAATTAAAAGACGCTTACTCCTTGGAAGGAAAGTTATGACCAACCTGGATAGCATATTCAAAAGCAGAGACATTGCTTTGCCAACAAAGGTCTGTCTAGTCAAGGCTATGGTTTTTACTGTGGTCATGTATGGGTGTGAGAGTTGGACCGTGAAGAAGGCTGAGCGCCGAAGAATTGACGCTTTTGAACTGTGGTGTTGGAGAAGACTCTTGAGAGTCCCTTGGACTGCAAGGAGATCCATCCAGTCCATTCTGAAAGAGATCAGCCCTGGGATTTCTTTGGAAGGAATGATGCTAAAGCTGAAACTCCAGTACTTTGGCCACCTGATGCGAAGAGGTGACTCATTGGAAAAGACCCTGATGCTGGGAGGGATTGGGGACAGGAGGAGAAAGGGATGACAGCGGATGAGATGGTTGGATGGCATCACTGACTCGATGTACTTGAGTCTGAGTGAACTCCGGGAGTTGGTGATGGACAGGGAGGCCTGGCGTGCTGCGATTCATGGGGTTGCAAAGAGTCAGACACGACTGAGCAACTGAACTGAACTGAGAGTACCTGGGATTGCTGCTTTTATGCCCAGCACTATAATTTTGCTTCTGAGTATGCATAATGTTTTTTGGATTGTTTTCTTTCACTTATAAATGAAAAACTTGCAGGCTTAGAGAAATGTAGTAATCAACATTTCCAGTGAAAATGTTTGCATGTTTAAATTTGAAATATACAGTTTGCTCATTGGAAACAAGGCTGCCTTTAAGGTGTAATGGGGCTAAGCAAAAAGTTTTTGGGGATTCCTTTTAGAGAAATAATTTGAACCTCTTCAAATCAGCATATCAGCTCCATTCTGGCAACCCAGTCTTGTGCAATTCCACTAAAGAAAAATTACCCTGGACAACAGGAGTCCTCTGGTCCAAATGGGAACTTAAGCTTATCATATAGGACCCAGTTGGGCTCAGGTTCCCAGTAGATGTCCTGATCTGGCCTTCAAACTGCCAGCTGCTGGAAAGAGACCAAAAATGTGCGGTGTCCTGAAGTGGGGACCAAGTAGAACCTTGCTCACCTGAGTCTAAAATGTGGTGCTGACTGGGAACATACAGTAGGCAAAGAAGGTTAAGATAATTGCAATAGAAGGCTTGATAGTCATATATCAGACTCTGTTTTTGGTGGGTGTTTAAAAAATCTCAAGGCAGTTGGTACTGTACATACTATTCCTGATCTCTAAGCCCATAATCTGTTTCTTCCTTTCTCATTTACAAGCTCTGATTGGGCTAGCAACTAAATTCTCTGAGCTCGTTTCCTTATGCATATAATGGACAGCAATGGCCTCTTGCCAAGGTCATGTGCCAAAGTGTTGTTATAATTGTAATAGCCTGTATTTATTGCATTCTTATTGTGTGCCAGGTACTGTTCTCAACGCACTGCATGAATTATCTCATTTACACCTCACAACAGCCCTTTGATGTGGGTGCTTTATTCTCTTTTTGTAGATGAAAAATTGAGGAATGGGGAGATATTCCAATATGAACTTATGAGACCAATGCCAGTCTAATCATATAATCATCATGAACATGACCTGGCTCTGGTCTTCTCAACCCTGGTTTCATGGTAGAATCATTTGAGGAGCTTTGAAAAGGTACCGCCAGTGACCAGGCATCGCTCACCTTGAAATTCCAATTCAATTGGCCTGAAGTGAAGCATAGATATTGATCTTTTTTATAGCTCCCCAGGAGGTTCACAAGGCAGCCAGGACTGAGTAGTAATAGACAGCAAGCCTGTGGTGAACTTGTGTGGAATCTCAATCAGGGTGACTCAACCTTAACAACACCAAATGAGTAAATGTGCCCGAGTGCATTTCAAAATTAAAGTTATTCACACATATAAGAAATTCTATTTGATATTTGTTAAGCTAGTCCTTATCCAGGGTCTTCTTTGTTAATGCCCCTGACTAGAGAAAGAATTATGTATAGTATCTCTTAATAAGAGAAGTGGTCTGCCATAATGGAAATGGAAGTCATCTGCCATAGTAGGGAGGGTATTTCATCACTGACTGATGATGATAAAAATCAGGCTGACTTCTGGGTGGTTTTATCATTATTCTAAAATTCTCTATACTCCCACCCTGTCCTATTTGAATGCTGCCACTGAGTATGCTGCTGTTTGTTGCTGCATTTAAGTATATCATCCAAATTATAAATTAAATGTATATGTAAATAAAATCATTGATCATCAGTAAATATAAATACTATGCATTATATAGTGGGTACAATTATATTTATTTTTATATGAATTAAAAAATTTATATTCATATTTATATATGAATGTGAATTATTCATATATTTATACTAAAGACATACATATATGAATAAAGTTATATAAATAAAAATATTTCTCATAACAATCTCTTGAAAAAGCATCATTATCCCATTATTCTCATTTTAGAAATGAGGAGCTTGAGACAGATTTTAAGTCTCTTGTCCAATGCTAGGAAGCTAGTAAGAAGTAGAAAACATTTGCTGTAAATTTGCTGTGATTTACCTCTATTATTTATTTTCTTTATTTCAATAATCCTATGAAGAAGATATTTTAAGGATGAAAAGGCCATGTGTATGTACTATGTAGTAAGTTGCTTCAGTTGTGTCTGACTCTTTGAGACCCCATGGACCATAGCCTCCCAGGTTCCTCTGTCCATGGGGATTCTCCAGACAAGAATACTGGAGTACATTGCTATGTCCTCCTCCAGGGGATCTTCCTGACCCAGGGACTAAATGCGAGTCTCCTGTGCCTCCTGCATTGGCACACAGATTCTTTACACCAAGCCAAAAAGGAGTTCAAGACACAGGATGTCAAAGTAATGTGTATCAGACTCAGTTTTTTAGCTTATGTCCTGTGGTCCCTGACATAAGGAATTGAATAGGAGGAGGTACAATACAGATATCTTTTTTCTACTGCTTCCTCTTCTTTACTCTGTGTATTTTCCCTTTGATTCTTCCTATCTTCCTATATTCTTCCCTCCAACTTCCAGATCCTTAACAACTGAAGGACGACACTAGACTATGATGCTCCAAAATATGGCACTTCCACTTTTAGGAGATATATTGAGCTGAGGACAATTGAGAGCAAGCAGATACAAGAAAGGGGCTTCCCAAGTGGTGTTAGTGATAAAGTACATGCCAGCCAATGCAATGCAGGATACATAAGAGAGATGGTTAGATCCCTGGGTTAGGAAGGTGCCTGGAGAAGGAAATAGCAATCCACTCCAGCATTCTTGCCTGGAGAATCCCATGGACAGAGGAGTCTGATGGGCTACAGCCCGTGGGGTTGCAGAGTTGGACGTGATTGAAGCAATTTAGCACACAAGCACACAAGATACAAGAAAAGCTCCCTGCTCTCCCCATACTTGCCTAAAAGTTCAGTTCAGTTCAGTTCAGTCACTCAGTCGTGTCCAACTCTTTGCGACCCCATGAACCGCAGCATGCCAGGCCTCACTGTCCATCATCAACTCCCGGAGTTTACCCAAACTCATGTCCATTGAGTCGGTGATGCCATCTAACCATCTCATCCTCTGTCATCCCCTTCTCCTTCTGCCTGCAATCTTTCCCAACAACAGGGCCTTTTCAAATGAGTCAGCTCTTCGCATCAGGTGGCCAAAATATTGGAGTTTCAGCTTCAGCATCAGTCCTTCCAATGAACACCTAGGACTGATCTCCTTTAGGATGGACTGGTTGGATCTCCTTTCAGTTCAAGGAACTCTCAAGAGTCTTCTCCAACACCACAGTTCAAAAGCATCAGTTCTTCAGCACTCACCTTTCTTCACCGTACAACTCTCACATCCATACATGACCACTGGAAAAACCATAGCCTTGACTAGATGGACCTTTGTTGACAAAGTAATGCCTCTGCTTTTTAATATGGTGTCTAGATAGGTCATAACTTTTCTTCCAAGGAGTAAGTGTCTTTTAATTTCATGGCTGCAATCACCATCTGCAGTGATTTAGGACCCCAGAAAAATAAAGTCAGCCACTGTTTCCCCATCTATTTGCTATGAAGTAGGACATACATTTTCAAAGGTGTCCATCTTTCCCTCTCCATCAGGAAGTACAAAAGTTAATTATCAGGGGAGACAGCTTTAGACTCTGATCAATCTGGAGAGGATGAATTTTACTAACTAGCCTTTATCTACCATAGCTTTCCCTTATGTTTACCTTCCCACAGTTTCTCGTGGAAGCCTAAAAACTCCTCTCTTTGTCTTGCCTTTTCTCTACAAATTTATTGTTTTGTTTTGTTTGTGGTTTTTTGTTTTTGTTGATGAAATGCTAATAAGCCTGAATTCTAGACCACTTTTTTGATCTACTCTTTTCTGAGTTCCTCCCAAGGATATATGATATATGTATGCTGTAAGCTTGTTTGCTTTTCTCTTGTCAATCTTTTATTACAGATACCCAACCAAGACCCTAGGATGGGTAGAGGAAATGTTTTCTACCCTTGGACAAAATAATGCACACAGCTCATTGGGTTCCCCTTTAACCCTGTGACCTGAGCACTTCTTCTTAGTTCAACAATGGGTACCTTACTGAACACTCCACATGCTCTCACATCTACATCTTCTCTCTTTCCAGGAGCTCGGTTAACTGCAGCAGTATTACCATCATTTCACACTAGGCTAGACTCCCACCTCCCACCTGAGAATTGTTCCCTCAGGCAGAGACGTGACTACAGGGCATATGTAACTAGCATTCATGTTCTCTCCCACAACCCCTCTGTGTCTCCCGGTTGCTGTTTTGCTTCTATCACAAGCCTAAATTCCGTCAAAAAGGATTACAGTTCTAAAAAGAATTTGAAACTAAATTTGGTAGTTGTGTGACCTTAGAGAAGTTAGAAAATCTGTCTTCTAGATCCTTTAATCTGTAAAGTGGAGATAGTGTTAAGACTCTGAAGAAGGACCTTCCTGACACAGCAATCAAACTGGGGTCTCCTGCATTGCAGGCAGATTTTTTACCAACTGAGCTATGAGGGAAGTCCATCTGAAGGAGGACATGATGTGTGAAAGTACAGCAGACAAGAAATCATCATCACACAGGATATACTTCCTGGCTAGAGGGGGAGAGTGTGTTTATTCTGCCTGTCTTTCTTTCTAGATTCAGTTTATGATGGATGTCTGGAGTTTGGAGATCTCATTCATCTGTGTTTGGAATTAAAAAATAATAAAAGGCTTCTCTGATGGCTCAGCAGTAAAGAATTTATCTGCCAATGCAGGAGACACAGTGGGTTCCATCCCTGATCTGGGAAGATCTTATATACTGCAGGGAGACTAAGCCCATGAGCCACAATATTGAGCCTGTGCTTTAGAGCCTGGGAGCTGCAACTACTGAACCCAGCGTGCCCTAGAGGCCATGCTCCACAACAAGAGAAGCCATGGCAATGAGAAGCCCACACACCACAACTAGGGAGTAGCCCTCGCTTGCCACAACTAAAGAAAAGCCCGCAGAGCAAGGAAGACCTAGCAGAGCCAAAATGAAATAAATACTTTCAAAAAAAGTAATATAACCACTACTCTGATCTGAACTGTGTTTCCAAAATTTATATGCAGAAACCCTAAACCTTCAATGCAACTGTACATGGAGACAGTCACTAAAGAGGTTAATAAGGTTAAATTAAGTTATAAAAATGGAGATCTAATCCAATATAACTGATCTTCTTAAGAAGATGGTGAGACATCAGGGATGCTTGTACAGAGAACAGGCCATGTGGGGACACAGCCAGAAGATGACCACCTGCAAACCTCAGGAGAAAGCAAACCTTCTGATCCCTTGATCTTGAACTTCCAGCCCCTAGAACTGTGAAAAATTAAACCCTTGTTTTGTAAGCCACCCCATTTGTGGCATTTTGTTATGGCAGCCCTAGCAAACAAATACACTCACTTTTGCACCCTAAACCTATTCAGAGGTGATTACTTTTCAATGTGTTCATTCCATCACGGCCTGGTGGAAGCATGTAAATAAAGAATATTCAAGGCTGGACTGGACCACCCCCAAAGTGACTCTCATCTCTTTATTACAGGAAAAAAATGATCACTTTATTTTGCATGCAAAGAATTTTATTGCTAATCACCCAAGCTGCATAAACAATTTTTATCTTTCTAGAAGGAAAAAAAAAAATCAGTTTTTTTTTTTTTTTGGTACAGTACCTCTGGTCTTTTTTGTGTTTTAAGAGACCTGACCCCTTAATTCACCCCGATTTATTTTTATTATTAAACCTCTCTGCCTGGCAGAGATACTCAGTGGAGCCTCATGCCAGCCTCTTTTTCTTAATTGGACCTGGTATTGAGTGACAGATGAAATGATCTTGAATTAATAACAATGACAAATTGACCTCGGAAGGTGCTTGTTCATAAAAGGAAATACTTCCATTAAACAAATGTTATGTCATCAAGAAACCCATTAATAGCTCTGCCAGTGATCATAGCTGTGTAATTTTTCTCATCACTGTTAATAAGCAGCAAAGTTATAATTGCATATGGAGCTTAATTAAAATCTTCTATCCCGGTAATGAGTGTCCATGCTTCAGATCTCCCATCAAATGGTCTGCAAAATTTAGACCGTATTTCTTGAGGTCCAGGTTCTTGGAAGACATGAGAAGGCATACACAGATATGAGGCTGGATGATAAAATCTCAATATGTTGCAATTACTAGTCATGGGTATTAGAGACAGAATTAGCCTTGTATATTATTTAACCTAACACCAGTGTTTTAGGCTAATCTTTTATTTAATCATATTTGTAGCTCTTAAATGGAAGATAATATAAAAAAGACAAAATTGCCTATATCTTAAATAAATAAATAAACCTTTTATTAGCAAGTAAACCTAGCTCTATAGTAAATCTACCCTTTCTCTGTTTACATTCTCTTACTGTTAATTCATATACATATCATAACACATTTATTGGAAGGATTGATGCTGAAGCTGAAACTCCAATATTTTGGCCACTTGATGCAAAGAACTGACTCATTTGAAATGACCGTGATGCTGGGAAAGATTGAAGGCGGGAAGAGAAGGGGATGACAGAGGATGAGATGGTTGCATGGCATCACCGACTCAATGAACATGAGTTTGAGTAAACTCTGGGAGTTGGTGGTGGACAGGGAGGCCTGGTGTGCTGCAGTCCATGGGATTGCAGAATCGTACACGACTGAGAGAATGAACTGAACTGAACTGAGCATGACACAGACTGGCCAGGTGCTCACCAGACCCACCCTCTTTTCCTCCTGAGTACTCACTACATGAGCCTTCTACCCACCTTATTCTAGGTCTGGCCAGGGGCCGTGTGACTTGTTCTTGCCAATCTTCTTGAGCAGAAGCCATGCTTGTCACTTTCAAGAAGAGGTAGTTAAGAGCAGGTAAGCCTTCTTCATGTCTCATTTTCTCCCTCTGCCCTCCAGATGAAAAGGATCCAGGGGAGGAGGCACTAGAAAGTGACCCAATCATTACTGATAAGAATCTTGTGTCCCTGATTAACTGCACAGAGTAGAGACCACACATCATTCCCTGCTGACCTAAATCAGACTGTGATGTGAGTGAGAAATGAAGCTTTATTAGTTTTAGCTACTGAGGTTTGGGGATTATTTTTAATAGCACTTAGCCTACCCTAATAGGTGAATTTTACCTAATTGCAGAGGTGGTTATAATTTTTTATTCTACTTGGAAACTTGATATTACTAGACAAAGCATTTCTACATACTATGCAGTCTTCCATGTGATACAGAGTTATGATTTTAAGGCCTGAGGAATAGTCCATGTTAAGTGATGTACCAAAGTAACATCACCAGTTTTCAAATATCTCAAGGTAATTTCTTGTGTTTTTCTTCTTAGGGAATATCCTTGTGCATATAGCATGTTTCCTTAGAATTATGTTGACAAATTGCTTTTCCTAAATAGTTATGTATCAGTTGTTATTGTTCCTAACTGCTACAAGAGTATAAGTTTTAATCCACTTCTCTAAAACTGAGAATTTTTGTTCTTTCAGAATTTACTTGGTTTTATATGATACTTAATACATAAATACACTGTGAATCACAATAAACTGGAAAATTCTGAAAGAGATGGAAATACCAGACCACCTGACCTGCCTCTTGAGAAATCTGTATGCAGGTCAGGAAGCAACAGTTAGAACTGGACATGGAACAACAGACTGGTTCCAAATAGGAAAAGGAGTACGTCAAGGCTGTATATTGTCACCCTGCTTATTTAACTTCTATGCAGAGTACATCATGAGAAACACCGGACTGGAAGAAGCACAAGCTGGAATCAAGATTGCCGGGAGAAATATCAATAACCTCAGATATGCAGATGACACCACCCTTATGGCAGAAAGTGAAGAGGAACTCAAAAGCCTCTTGATGAAAGTGAAAGTGGAGAGTGAAAAAGTTGGCTTAAAGCTCAACATTCAGAAAATGAAGATCATGGCATCTGGTCCCATCACTTCATGGGAAATAGATGGGGAAACAGTGGAAACAGTGGTTGACTTTATTTTTCTGGGCTCCAAAATCACTGCAGATGGTGACTGCGGCCATGGAATTAAAAGACGCTTACTTCTTGGAAGGAAAGTTATGTCCAACCTAGATAGCATATTGAAAAGCAGAGACAATACTTTGCCAACCTTTGTCTGTCTAGTCAAGGCTATGGTTTTTCCTGTGGTCATGTATGGATGTGAGAGTTGGACTGTGAAGAAGGCTGAGCACCGAAGAATTGATACTTTTGAAGTGTGGTGTTGGAGAAGACTCTCGAGAGTCCCTTGGACTGCAAGGAGATCCAACCAGCCCATTCTGAAGGAGATCAGCCCTGGGATTTCTTTGGAAGGACTGATGCTAACGCTGAAACTCCAATACTTTGGCCACCTGATGCGAAGAGTTGACTCATTGGAAAAGACTCTGATGCTGGGAGGAATTGGGGGCAGAAGGAGAAGGGGACGACAGAGGGTGAGATGGCTGGATGGCATCACCGACTCGATGGACGTGAGTCTGAGTGAACTCCGGGAGTTGGTGATGGACAGGGAGGCCTGGCGTGCTGCGATTCATGGGGTCACAAAGAGTTGGACATGACTGAGCGACTGAACTGAACTGAAAGTATATATAAATATATTTAAACTCTTTATAAATAAATATAAAATATATCTCATATATATATATATACACTCTATGTAATCATTATATGCATATACTTATACAAACATTTTAATTTGTACTTTCAATAACTGGTGAGTTTGATATCTTCCATATATGTGTGCTTACACAAACATGTTAGCTCCTTTCACATGGAGGATTGAATCCCATCCATTAGGGAGATTGCTACCCTTCAATTTAAAAGATGACACAACTGAAAATTGAGGTGACTAGTGAAGGGAGGCAATGTTAAGATAGGGACTGAGTATCAGAATACTCAGACACTCAGAATACTCAGAATACTCAGATTGATCATTTAAATACAATGATTTTTCTATTATAACAAAACTTCCATGTTTATAAAATATGTCCTGTCATTCTGTTCCTTATGACTATCATCTTGGAAAGAATGATTATGGCATAAATAAAGCATGCATCTCACCCTATGTCGTTCCTTGTCACTTAATAGACAAGGTGAATTCAAGAAAGGCCTGTGGGCACCCAATGCTGTATAGCCTTGGAAGCTCAGATCTCATGGCTAATCTCAGCCTTGACATGGGCAGACCAAGCACAACACTGTTTCCCAGTCTAGCTTCCTAGGTTTTGTCTATATGACATAGAGATGAATGAATTCTAGATGAGTGACTTTGTTATTGAATGACTATTAGAAATGGCAGGAAGAGGGACAGAGGTGTATGATATTTGAGGTCATCCTGAGCAGAGTTTTCCTAGGTGGCACTAGTGGTAAAGAATCTGCCAACCAATGTAGGAGACATAAGAGATGATGGTTTGATCCCTGGGATGCGAAGATCCCCTAGAGGAGGGAGTGACAACCCACTCCAGTATTCTTGCCCGGAGAATCCCAGAGACAGAGGAGCCTGGTGGGCTACAGTCCATGGGATCACAAAGAGTCAGACACGACTGAAGCAACTTAGCACACACACACACACACACACACAGCTTGATCACTTAGGAATATAACAGGACCGTTAGAGAGCATCTGTGCAGTCCTTCTTCTCAGGCAGGGAAACTGAGCTTCAGAGAGGGAGAATAATTTGCTTAAAGATGCAGAGTTCTTGGAGGAGGAAATGGCAACCCACTCCAGTATTCTTGCCTGAGAAATCTCATGGACAGAAGGGCCTGGTGGGCTACAGTCCATGGGATCACAAAATAGTTGGACAGGACTGAGCAATTAAACAGCAACAAGATTTTAGCCTGCAAGTCATGTATCTGTGGTGTGTCCTCAGTCACTCAGTCATGTCTGACTCTTTGTGACCCCATGGGCTGTACAGGCTCCTCTGTCCATGGGATTTCTCAGGCAAGAATACTGGAGTAGGTTGCCATTTCCTCTTCCAGGGGTCTTCATGACCCAGGAATTGAACCCACTTCTCCTTCTTCTCTTGCACTGGTAAGCAGATTCTTTACCACTGGGACATCTGGGAATTCCAAAGTCCTGAGTAGTAGGGAGAAAATGCCAAACTCCTGCCATTACCAGTCCAAAGCTCTGTGTTTTTTTCCCCCTCTGGTTGCCCTTTAAACTTTTATTCTCCAGCCTGGAAAATATCATCTCACTTACCTTGCCTATTACATGAGGTTGTCAAGAGTTAAGTAGAGACCTCAGGGTAGCATTTTGTAAATTAAGCAATAAATGGAAAACGTGACAAGATAACTTGCTAGCTTAAATTATTAATTAGCTGGGTCACTTCACTCTTTTTACAAAAGAGAAATTTAGATTAAATAGACTCTAAGGAATTTTCCAGTTGTAACATCCCATGATTTGACAAAATAGATGTCATTTATTACATTTAATACACGTCAAAATCATGTAACATCCCATGATTTGACAAAATCCTTAGAAAAGTATCCTCTACAACTTTCTTTTTCGCTGTGGGGTTTGCCACTGGCAATCTAATAAATCTTATGTTTTTGGAGGGAAGTTTCATTACTAGAAAGTTGCTAGTCTTACTTCACAAATGTGTGAAACTTTAACAGCATTTGAGTTGAAGTTGGAAAAGGTACTTGACCCCATGGCATTCTTTTCTGGAGTTGGCTGATCTAGAACCACAGTTTTTCAAGTTTATGCTGGAAAAAGCAGTGAATCAGATATCTCTCTGATGCCTCTTGCTAGAGTTTTAAATAATCACTTGATAAACTACAAATATAGCTGGATTTACACTGCAGGAGTAGAATCCTTTATGAATCCATGGTCCTAGATAACCTACTGTCATTCAGTTCTCAGGGCAGGATTCTCTAAGTGACTGGATTGGATAGTTGCTCCTAAAAAGTAAACTCACTAAGAACCCATTAGAAATTAACTCTAATTTTGAAGTCAGAGATGAACTGGTCAATTCCTAGATATTTCTGAAAATAATGGGTACTCTTAGTTCAGTTCAGTCACTCAATAGTGTTCGACTCTTTGTGACCCCATGGACTGCAGCATGCCAGGCTTCCCTGTCCATCACCAACTCCTGGAGTTTACTCAAACTCATGTCCATTGAGTTAGTGATGCAATCCAACCATCTCATTCTCCGTTGTCCCCTTCTCCTCCCGCTTTCAATCTTTCCCAGCATCAGGGTCTTTTCAAATGAGTCAGTTCGTTGCATTAGGTGGTCTAAGTATTGGAATTTCAGCTTCAGCATTAGCCTTTCCAATGAACATTCAGGACTGATTTCCTTTAGGATGGATTGGTTGGATCTCCTTGCAGTCCAAGGGACTCTCAAGAGTCTTCTCCAACACCACAGTTTAAAAGCATCAATTCTTCTGCACTCAGCTTTCTTTGTAGTCCAACTCTCACATCCATACATGACTGCTGGAAAAACCATAGCCTTGACTAGGTGGTCCTTTGTTGGCAAAGTAATGTCTCTGCTTTTTAATATGATGTTTAGGTTGGTCATAGCTTTTCTTCCAAGGAGGAATTGTCTTTTAATTTCATGGCTGCAGTCATCATCTGCAGTGATTTTGGAGCCCCCCAAAATAAAGTCTGTCACTCTTTCCACTGTTTCCCCATCTATTTGCCATGAAGTGATGGGACCAGATGCCATGATCTTAGTTTTCTGAATGTTGAGTTTTACGCCAACTTTTTCACTCTCCTCTTTCACTTTCATCAAGAGGCTCTTTAGTTCTTCTTCACTTTCTGCCATAAGGGTGGTGTCATCTGCATATCTGAGGTTATTGATATTTCTCCCGGCAATCTTGATTCCAGCTTGTGTTTCTTCCAGCCCTGTGTTTCTCATGATGTACTCTGTATATAAGTTAAAAAAGCAGGGTGACAATATACAGCCTTGATGTACTCCTTTTCCTATTTGGAACCAGTCTGTTGTTCCAGGTCCAGTTCTAACTTGTTGCCTCTTGACCTGAATGCAGATTTCTCAGGAGGCAGATCAGGTGACCTGGTATTCCTATTATTTGAAGAATTTTCCACAGTTTGTTGTGATCCACATAGTTAAAGGCTTTGGTATAGTCAATAAAACAGAAATAGATGTTTTTCTGGAACTCTCTTGCTTTTGTGATGATCCAGTGGATATTGGCAATTTGATCTCTGGTTCCTCTGTCTTTTCTAAATCCAGCTTGAACATCTGGAAGTTCATGGTTCACATATTGTTGAAGCCTGGCTTGGAGGATTTTGAGCATTACTTTGCTAATATGTGAGATGAGTGCAATTGTGCAGTAGTTTGAGCATTCTTTGGCATTGCCTTCCTTTGGGATTGGAATGAAAATTGACCTTTTCCAGTCCTGTGGCCACTGCTGATACTGTGGGTATCCTGTTGGCCAGCATCTCTCAAACATTTTGTTTGAGACTTTCACATTTGCTACATGAAAATGAAAGTGTTCACTTTCACACTCAGTCGTGTCTGACTCTTTGGGACCACGTACACTGTAGCCTGCCAGGGTCCTCTGTCCATGGGATTCAACAGGCAAGAATACTCGAGTGTGTTGCCATTCCATTCTCCAGGGGATTTTCCTAACTGAGGGGTAGAACCCTGGTCTTCTGCATTGCAGGCAGATTCTTTACCATCTGATCCACTATGGAAGCCCTTGCTACATGACACAAAGCCCCCACACACAAAACACTTTTCTCATTTGTTCTGCTTCAAAAGGAGGAAAGAATATCATCTTTGTTTAACTATATAAGAAACGTAACTGTACAAGCAGATTTGGGAAAATGCATATCTATGTCTTAGCAGTGGAGCCTGGTGATACATAATCTACTTGAAAATATAATTTAAACCCTGATTATTTAAAAATTATCAATCAAAAATCCTAATAAATATATATATACCACTCTCCATGGTAGGTTTAAAAATATCTAAAGCCAATCTCAATTGATAATAAAACTCATAACATTTCAATACTGATAAGTAGGAATGTCAGCAAATGGAAACTGTGACCTATGGAAGACAACACTGATAATACATGGATAACTATTTTACTACGTTACTGATGATCTTCACACATAAAACCCACAGGATTGTGGAGAATTGCCAAGTACTGTAGAGTAGAAAGACTTGGCAGAATACTGAATTATAGTCTCCAATAAACTCCTGTAAAGCTCTAGTTGTCATTTGCATATCAACTTCTATTAACCCTTGATAACTACCATAGTAGGTCAGTAGTTATGTCATCCTCACTATTGTAAACCCGAGTCTGCTACAGAATAGCTTATCATTCAACTTAGAACTGAAGAAAATTTGTAGACCAGGAGAGAGATGTCAGGGTTCCTGTTGTGACTAACTGCCTGATACCTGGTAATATTTAGATGCCTTTTATGTGGAAGTATTGTTGTTCTGAATGAGACTACATTTTGGTTTAAAATGAATCATATTCTTTTTCAGTGGATCACTTAGTTCCAAGAACTGGATACTTAAGTACTCACCAAAGTACTTAAATGCTCACTAAGTTTTTAACTTAGTAATTACCTGAGAGAGAGATGGGAGGGAATATTATTACTAATTTCTCACTAAATGTTAGGAATTTTGCTTGATGTTTTACATATGCTATATTGTTTAATCTCTTAAGCAATCTCATGAGATATTTATTATTTGTCTTCATTTATAGACTAGGAATAAAAACCTCAGACAGTTACTTAATTTGCTTGAGTTTATACAACTAGTAAGTCATGGACCTGGAATTTGAACCAGTATCTTTCAGTTTCAAAAGCCTGTTCTTTTCACATGATTGATCCTACAGAGGTGACAGATATCTTTCCCCAACATTTAGGACACATACTTTTCAACACTCTTACCACTGTTAGAATAGAATTATCCATAACCTTGCTCACAGTCTGGAGACTTCTGCAACTATGAATGACTAGCCTCCAGGTTTAGCACATGGTATGAGTTCCTTAAGAACTTTTTTAAGAAACAGAATATACCCAATCCAGACTTTCCATATGACACCACAAGGAAAAAAATTTTTTTTCTGTCTTCTTTGTAATAATTAAAAGAATGGAGAACTTGGTAAGTGCTATCAGCTAATCCTTTGAAAAGAAGACCAGCAAGAGGAACATTTAGTTTCCTGGGTATGTGATGCAATTTCAAAACCAGCAATATCACACTTCATCTCCCCTAACCTTATAGATCTACTCCACCCAGAAATATCACTAGAAAATTCAGGTGATTTTGAGAGAACGTGCAATGTTCTTATCAAAGAACATGCAATGAAAACATTATAAAAGTGGGGAGAGACTTTAGCCACTTTGCTTTTGGAGTATGGTGCTCTGGAGAGAGCTCTGCAGTGAAGACTCACTCCTATGAGTGCAGCACCAGGAGCCTTGCCAGATAATTTGTGTGCGTAAGTGTCTATAATTACACATGTTCATACATATTCATTCCCATGCTCCTAATTTTAGAGAACAGAGAAGTGAATAAATTGATTAGTAATTTGATTATATTTGATTCAGCTGGCTCTCTAAGTGCCTTATAAAGGTCCCAGAGTAAGTTTCCACTAACAGAGAATTCAGTTCAGCCTGAGACTGTGGGGAGTAATAGATTCACTGATGATGGAGTGATTGAGCCATTCATTTATTCAAACATTTTATTTATTTATTCACTCATTCAACAATTATACCCAACTCCGCCCAGGCCCTGTGCTGGGTATAGAGGCCACCCAGCCTGAAAAGTGATCAGACCAGAACATGTCTATTCTGGGGAAGCTAGTCTGGTCATAAAGGCATTGATTACAGGCCAATGCAGCCAAATGAAAAAGGCATCAACATGGGCTGTAGTTTCAGGAATGACTTTCTAGAGATGGAGAAATCTGAGCTGCTTTTTGAAGGAGGGTTAAGAGCTAGCTAGATAATGAAGCATGTAAGGCATTCTAGTTGGAGTCACAGTGGTGAGAAGGTCCTTTCAATTTCCTGCAATTTTGTACCATGAGAAGAAAATAGGAAGAATGGTTGAAAGAAAGGTCAGATGGTTACCTTGCCTAAAAATTAGGATGAGGCCTGGAAGGGTTTTAAACTAAGAGTAATATATTAGATTTTCATCTCCAAAAGGTCATTCAGGATTCTGTGTAGAGGGAGGAAAGGATTTGGTACAAACTTGGGGCAGAAATTTGAGTAAGAAAGCTACTGGGGAAATTCACATAAGAAATGATGAAACTCAGTGCTTAATTTATAAGAGTAGATGCTACTGAGTCCAAACTCACTCTGCTCACCTCACAATAGGCCAATGAATCAGAAATGAGGTGCTGAGGCAAGGAATAAGGCTATTCGGAAAGCTGGCTGACTGAGAAGGTGGAAGACTAATATCTCAAATGAGCCATCTTATTGGGGTCTGGATGCCAGGTTCTTTTATAGAACAGAGAAGGGGGGAATTTGAGAAGTAAAGTAAAGAGGACATTAGTCTTGCAAATATCTCCTGGAATGGCCAGCCTGGAGGAGGGGATGTGTCAATTTCTTCCTCTGGTAGCCATCCACAGGTGGACACAGTCCTGAAAAAAAGGCATTTTGGTTTAACATTCAGACAGAGGGGCAGGGTTCCCAAGGCAAGCCATTATGTATACACAGTATCCTTTTGTGAATGAAAGTAGCAGGAAGGAAAGTTAGAACAAAAACAGATCCAACATGGAGTCAGTTCTTCACTGTAACATAGAGACTTCCTTGAAGGAAGGGAAAGTTTGATAAATATAAGAAAGGTAGAAATTGTGTAACTTGAGATATTATGGTAAATGAGAGAAGACAGGAGGGTAAATCATGTTTCTATTTAGGTGATTAGAGGATTAGGTGATTATTCTTGAGAAGAACACAATGGAAAAACAGTTTTTGGAGGAATGTACATCAAATTAGTCTAAGAACATAGAAAGTTAAGGAAGTCACAGAATTCATGCAGAGCTGAGGCTTAGCCACAGTATCAAACTAACCTCGGAATATTTTCAGACCCCTGTGAAGCCTAGTGTGTTACTTGCTCAGTCATGTCCGACTCTTTGTGACACTTTGGACTGTAGCCTGCCAGGCTCCTCTGCCTGTGGGATTCTCCAGGCAAGAATACTGGAGTGGGTTGCCATTCCCTTCTCCAGGGGATCTTTCTGACCCAGGAATCAAACTCTGGTCTCCTGCATTGCAGGTAGATTCTTTATCATCTGAGCCAGCAGGGAAGTCCAATGAAACCTAAAATATCAGCCAGCTCTGTCTGTCAATTTAACCTAGAGGAGATGCCATCATGGGACTTAATTGTGATTCTCAACCTATTTACCAGGTGATTCTCCAATATGCCTACTTCTTTTTGTACCTTGGCCTCATGGCTAAGATTTGCATCTTATAATCCATCATCTTACACTGAACACAATGACCTTATTTTCTCCTATTGCAATAACTGCTTCAGCCTGGCACTCTTGATGTGTTTTTCACCTTCCTGTCTTTCCCCAGATGTCCTTAAGATTCTCACCCTTTCCTAGACTATAAAGTTGCTCTTGGAACTCTACTCTTCAGCATGAGCGCCTCCTTCTTCCTGCTCCTAAGTTGTCTCATTTCCCCCTAGTCACACCCTGCACAGGGCTGTTCCTGGGGCTCTGACAGATTACAATGGCCTCTATTTCACTGGTATGATTCCTCTGCTTATTTCCTTTCTACTCCTTCAGGAGCCTCCAGCAGACTGAGAAGCCAGTGTCAACACTGGGCTCTTTCCCTTAGATATACAATGGCCATCATTTGTTGCTGACTCATTTACTACCCTAGAATTTGTGGAATGGAGGGATAAAGAGAGATCACAAGGATTTGTTCTGAGAGGGAGCCAGGGAAGGCAGTTCTATCACTTCCTTCTTCCCAAGTCATACTGGGCAGAAGCCAGAAGCCAGGACATTTAGTTTAGGGGAGAAATAGAGAACATCAAAATGACTAGCGAAGGCTCTGCAGTTGTATTGCCAAGATCCAGTGGCCTGGGCTTCAGGAATAGGAAGTGTGCTAAGACAATGGGGAAGTGGAGAAATCAGCTGAGCCTGAAACAGCATAGAGGTGGACATATCCAGAGGGACAGATGTGTGGGTTAACCTTACTTGAGATGCATTTGCCAAGACTATGCTGGGAATCAGAACATCACAAAGTCACAGACCCTTGGATCAGGAAAAATTGTGAGATCATGTTAGAAAAGCCCATGGAGGCAAGGTGAGTGACCTAAATGAGTAAGTAAGAATGATGCAGATGGTGAGTGATAACCCTCCACATAGATGATAGACAATATACAGCAACTTGGCTCAGTGTTGAAAGACCTTCACATTTTCAAAGAAAAGCCAGAGTTCTGGATTTTATGTAAATTTTCATGGCTTCTAAGTGCTGTCAAAAAGTTAAAATTGTTTTCAAATCCAGTAAAAACAAAACACATCTGTGAACTGGATGCAGCTTCCAGTTTAAATGGTTCCAGTATTTTTAAGGTGATCATAGCTGAGACCCAGGAAAGTGGTTTTCTCCAAGGTCCAATCATTGCAGAAGGGTAAGCAATTGATGGCTTAGCAGATTGTTTTCCTTCCCTCCCTCTCATCTTCTCTCTCTCCAACCCAACACCCAGTGGAGAACATAAAGTATTCTACCTTCTTCACAACCAGAAGTGATGGGATGCAGAAAAGGCTCTGCTTCTTGACTTTCTGTTGGCTTGGCTCCTCCTCTGTGAGGGTGACTGCTGTTCAATGCAGTGAGAATGGAAAGGAATCTGGATTGTATTCTAGCCCAGGTTCAGCTACTAACCTTGCAATCATGGAAAATTCTCTTTGCTTTGGAAAAGATACAATGAAACTGTCAGCCTCATAACTTCCAAGTTTCCTAATAAATTTAAATAAAATGAGCTTGTTACCAAATGCAAGTTCATGTACCTGATGCACAGTGAGGCCAAACAAACTGAAACACCAGCCTTGGGAGCAGAGAAAGGTTTACTTCAGGGCCATGCAAGGTGATTGGTGGCTCATGCTCAAAAACTCGGAACTTCTCAAAGGGTTTCAGCAAAGCATTTTAAAAGGTAAAGTGTGGAAGGGGCATGGTTAGTTGTTACAAGCTTCTTGGTGTTGGAATTCTTTGTTCTTGCAGCTGTCCATGTAGGTCAGGTCACAATGTTTCTATAAACCTCCAAGACAAATGTTATTCTCTGTTCTGCAACTTTTCATCTCTAGATGAATGGACTTTTAAAGGTCAGAGCACTGAGAATAGGCAAGCCCCTATATTTCAGGCTATAGGCAAAATTCTTTTACAAAAGGTGCAGACTCAGCATGATTTAGCACCAGCAACAAAGCATAAGGATTAAAATTAAAGGAACAGATTTAATATGGAGTCAGATTTGTTCTTCCCTGTTACAATTGCAAGCTTGCTTTAAATATCTTAAGTCTTCATTTCAGTACCTTTGTGAGAATTTCCTTCTCCTGAATTCTTCCCTTCCTTCATTCCCAACCATGCTCTTATCCTGGCGTTCCCTTGCTGCTCCCTAAATCCTGGAGTTCCACTGGTATGTACCACTAGGATCCACCTTTCCTTGCCTATAAAATAAATTTCAAATCCTTTTTACCACCATAACTCACCTACCCAGGTAGAGAACTAGCATGCCTAAATAATGGAAATAGGTAATTAAACTTCTTGGCATATGAGCATACAGCTGAAAATATATTAGGGCTAATGAGAGCTGAGTAAAATAGCCAGTTAAAAAATAAATACACAAAAGTCTGTATTTTTCTCTACATCAGTCATAGCCTGTTAGACACACATACACACACCCCCCTCTCATACAAAAGATCTTAAAAAGAAATTTACAGATCTACCTACATGAGGAAAACTGCAAACCTTTACTATAGTCATAAAAGAAGATGGGAATAAATGTCCATGCAGGAGAAACCATATTGTGGCAGATGTCCTCCAAGTTAATCTATAAATTCAGTGAATCCCTTCCAATTCAGTACATTTCCCTTTCATGCATTGGAGAAGGAAATGGCAACCCACTCTAGTGTTCTTGTCTGGAGAATCCCAGGGATGGGGGAGCCTGGTGGGCTGCCGTCTATGGGGTCGCACAAAGTCGGACACGACTGAAGGACTTAGCAGCAGCAGTAGCAGTAGAATATTAATAAAATCTCAATCACATTTTGGATGCAGACTAAAAGTAGATATAAAATGATTCTCAGCTTCACTAGAGAAATTAAGTCCTATCTTCCAAATGTATTCAGACTCCAGTCATGTTTCTTTCCATCTCTTTTGGTCCAAGCCATCAACATTCCTCATGTTGATCACTGTCATAGCCTGTAACAAGCCTGTGCTCCAATCCCCTCCCCTTTCAGTCTGCTCTAAACACAACTTCCAGGAAAGTCCTGCTAAAATGTTACTTAGATCACACGACCCTCGTGATCAAAATCTTCTGATGGCTTTGAACATTTTTGAGAGTAAAAATAAAAATTTCCCAATAGCCTGTAGTGACCTATTTGATGACTCCTGTTACGGATTTTTTTCAAATTCTACTCCTCCCACTGCACACTCTGTTCAAGAATACTGGTCTTCTGGGCATTCTTCAAAGGCATTGTAAATTTAAAATTGTAAAATGGTGCAGATGCTTGGAAAAGAAGCTTGCTGTTCCTCAAAATGTCAAACATAGAGTTACCACAGGGTCCAGCCACTCCATTCCTAGGTATGCACTCAAGAGAAATGAAAACATAAGTCTATACCAAAACTGGTGACAGATTTTCATAGCAACATTATTCATAATAGCAAAAGTACAAGCAACCCAAATATTCATCAGCTCATGAGTGGTCAGACAATGTGGTATATCCCTGAAAGGAAGATTATTAGTTGATAAATCAGCTATGAATGAAGTAGTGATTCATGCTAAAATGTGACTGAACCTTGAAAATGATCCTGAGTGAAAGGATCCAGTCACAGAAGACCACTTATTGTATTAACTCATTTATATGAAATGTTCAGAAGAGGAAAATCTCTAGACAGAAAGTACAGTAGATTAGTGGTTGCCTAGGGCTTGGGGTGGTGGTGGTGGTGTGTGTGTCTGTATGTGTATATGAGATGGGAAGAATGAAATGGGAGAATGACTGCTAATAATTATAGGGTATCTTTTTCATCTTATTTATTTTAATTTTATTTTGATCTATTTATTTTTAATTGGAGTACAGTTGCTTTACAATGTTGTCAGTTTCTGCTGTATAACAACGTGAATAGCTATATGTATACGTACAGCCCCTCCCTCTTGAGGCTCCCTCCCACCCCCAATCCCTCTCCTCTCGGTCATCATAGAGCATGGAGCTGAGCTTCCTGTGCTATACAGCAGTTTCCCACTAGCTAGCTATGTTACACAAGGGGGCTTCCCCAGCGGCTAAGTGGTAAAGAATCCACCTGCAATACAGAAGACCCCTGTTGGATTCCTGGGTCAGGAAGATCTGCTGGAGAAGGGATAGGCTACCCACTCCAGTATTCTTGGGCTTCCCTGGTGGCTCAGCTGATAAAGAATCTGACTGCAATGTGGGAGACCTGGGTTTGATCCCTGGGTTGGGAAGATCCCTTGGAGAAGAGAACAGCTACCCACTCCAGTATTCCGGCCTGGAGAATTCCATGGACTGTATAGTTCATGTGATTGCAAAGAATAAGATAAGACTGAGTGGCGTTCACTTTCAGTATATATATGACAATGCTATTCTCTCAATTTGTCCCATAGGGTATCTTTTTTAGACAATGAAAATTTTCTAAAATTGATCATAGTGATGGTCATATAACTCTGTGACTAGGCTAAAAACTATTAAACTGAATACTTTAAATGGATCAGTTGTATATGTCAATGGTATTTCAATAAAGCTGCTAAAAAAGGGTAAAATGATTGTTGTTATTGTTATTTAGTCATTAGCCATGTCTGACTCTTTGCATCCCCATGGATTGCAGCCCACCAGACTCCTTTGTCCATGCAATCTCCCAGACAAGAATACTGTATGGGTTGCTGTTTCCTTCTCCAAGGGGTCTTACATGATCTTATCCTTTCCTCAAATGACCAGGAGAGTGTGTGTTAGGGACATGCATGGGTCACTTCTGTTGTGCAGAGGAGAAGCCCAAATTTCAGATTTAGCCATGTAATCCAAGGCTACTCCACCAGTACAGTGAATCATCTAAACATGAGGCTTTCTGGCTTCGCATTTCACTTTAGCCCCTTCCCCACACTGCTTCTTACCTCTTTGTCCCTTAGATTTCTCCTTTTAGATCTGGCCTCTGAGCCACTTCCAATGAGCCTTTTATTCTCTGTTTTAATTTTCTACACCATGACCAGCATCCTATTCATCAATTCACTTATTCATCCATTGTAAAACATGAAGACAGTTTTTTTAAGCTGACTGCCAGAAATCTGAATTACTCCACATTCAAGGTTTTGAAAATTCTGAAAGTGATGGTCCTTCATAAGAAATACTTTCTGAGCTCCTATTCATTATGGAGTCAGGCTACGGTTCTGTCAGCTGATCCATCTGCCAGGAGAGTTAACCTCATGTGGCCTTGTCTGGATGTATTCGTTTCATTTCATGGCTTCTTTCCTAAAGTGTTACCTCAATGACACTGTCTAAGCTGGTTATTCTGATCGTCTGTCATCCATGTATCTCTAATACTATAAAACTATACTTTTTCTTTCTACTTTTCTGCATTTCATTTAATTTTTCTAATAACTATTTGAGGAAGGAAAAAATAAACAAGAGCCTGGGACATAGGATTTTAAGATGTGGCAAATCCAACTTTTTCATTTAGGGGATTATCTCTAGAGGCTTGGGGCGTGGTGGGGGCAGGATATAATTGGTGGGGAAGTTTGTGGATCCTTATTATTTTTGCCAGTCAGTTGTGTTTATTTATTTCAATGATCAAAGGCCTTTCAAGATACCAAAGAGCCATTCAGAGCATCATAAATTGAATTAGGTTTTTTGTGGTTTAATTTCTAAGATCACTAACCTAGAAACTGGCATTGAGTCACCCAGTCCCAGATAATGCTAGAATCACTAATTTACTTATTTGTTCAGCAGATCCTTGCTTAGCATCTACTCTGTTCCTGGCATTATGAAACCATTGTGCAGTAGAGAACAAAACAGGCATAGTTCTGATATTAGTCCAGAGACAGATAACTTGTTACAGCAAGTGAATATGAAAGTGGCTACATGGCAGCATAAAGAAGTAAACTGAGCAGCTTGTGGTTATAGAATTTCTAAGTGGCAGAGGTGGTGAGAGAATCATCTCTTGTAATTCTCTAAACAAGTGTCATTGCAATATCATTTGTCAACACAAAATTTACCTGGAAATCCACCCTTCACCTTGATCTATATGTATATTCCCTTCTACTCTCTTCTGCTCCCCAGGGCATGACTGAGTAGCCAAGGAACACTTTGGAAATCCACGCTAAATGTCATTGCTCTCTGCTATGGAGACACTTCATTAGATATTGTGAAATGTGTTTGTCATGTAATTCTAATAAACACATTGAATACTCTGGCTTATGTTCAACCACATATTTTCCATCTAACTATTGCTAAAGAAATGTAACCTAATGAGTTGAACACTGTTTGATCCCTATTATATTGTCCTGTCAGGCCAGTCCCAAGGGAGAAGAAATCTGTGGAAACCTGTTAACACCTTTCTCTGAGCTTAATGAGATGTCTTTACTTGCTAGAGTGACATTGTCCTTGACCAGGCTCTGGCATGAGATAGCTTTCCCACTGTGTTTGGTGATACTTCTTTTCTCTGGTTGCAGCATCTTAGCCTAGAGTTCTACATTTCAAAGTAAAAGTATTTCTTCCTACATCCAGGGACATTTACACTATGCAGCTTCTCTGAGAACTGGACTTCCCACTTCAGTCTCTGGCAGAGGGTCCCCCAGACTATTCCTCACTTCCCTACAAACAGATGGTGACTTTCTGATTAGACTTAGAAAAGCAGTTTTTCTACACCTCTTCAAATTTGTGTTGCCTCCTGACTCCCTTCTGTTTGACCTAGGAACACTGTCCCTTCCTGTCTTTTATAAAAGTGATTTCACAACATCATTTCTCTTTAGACCATACTCAGACCAATTTAGATGAACTATCACAAAGATACCAAGCTTTTTCTACCTTTCTACATTTAAAAATTCCTACCAGCTCCACCCATCAACAGAAAATTGGATTAAAGATTACTGAGTATGGCCCTGCCCATCAGAACAAGACTCAGTTTCTCCCACAGTCAGTCTCTCCCATCAGGAAGCTTTCATAAGCCTCTTATCCTTATCTGTCAAAGAGCAGACAGAATGAAAACCACAATCACAGAAAACTAATCAAACTGATCACATGAACCACAGTCTTATCTAACTCAATGAAACTATGAGCCATGCTATGTAGGGCCACCCAAGATGGAAGGGTCATGGTGGAGAATTCTGCCAAAACATGGTCCACTGGAGAAGGGAATGGAAAACCACTTCAGTATTCTTGACTTGAGAACCCCATGAACAGTATGAAAAGGCAAAAAGATATGACACTGAAAGGTGAACTCCCCTGATCAGTAGGTATCCAATATACTACTGGAGAAGAGTGGAGAAATAACTCCAGAAAGAATGAAGAGACGGAGCCAAAGTGAAAACAAAGCCCAGTTGTGGATGTGACGGATGATGGAAGTAAAGTTCAGTAAAGAGCAACATTGCACAGGAACCTGGAATGTTAGGTCCATGAATCAAGGTAAATTAGAAGTGGTTAAACGGGAGATGGCAAGAGTGAACATCAACATTTTAGGAATCAATATTAAAATGGACTAAAATGGGAGAATTTAATTCAGATGACCATTGTATCCATTATTATGGGCAAGAATCCCTTAGAAGAAATGGGGTAGATCTCATAGTCAACAAAATAGTCTGAAATGCAGTACTTGGGTGCAATCTCAAAAATGACAGAATGATCTCTGTTTCCAAGGCAAACCATTCAACATTACAGTAATCCAAGTCTATGCCCCAACCAGTGATGCTGAAGAAGCTGAAGTTGAATTGTTCTATGAAGACCTACAAGACCTTCTAGAACTAACAGCCAGTAAAGATGTCTTTTTCATCAAAGGGGACTGGAATGTAAAAGTAGGAAGTCAAGAAATACCTGGAATAACAGGCAAATTTGGCCTTGGCATACAAAATGAAGGGTAAATGCTAATAGTTTTGCTAAGAGAATGCACTGATCATAGCAAACACCCTTTTCCAGGAACACAAGAGAAGACTCTACACATAGATATCACCAGATGGTCAATACCGAAATCAGATTGATTATATTCTTTGCAGCCAAAGATGGAGAAGCTCTATACAGTCAGCAAAAACAAAACTGGGAGCTGACTGTGGCTCAGATCATGAACTCCTTACTGCCAAATTCAGACTTAAATTGAAGAATGTAGGGAAAACCACTAGACCATTCAGTATGACCTAAAACAAATCCCTTACGATGATACAGTGAAGGTGAGAAATAGATTCAAGGGATTCGATTTGATAGGCAGAGTGTCTGAAGAACTATGGACAGAGGTTTGTGACATTGTACAGGAGGCAGTGATAAGACCATTCCCAAGGAAAAAAAAATGCAAAAAGGCCAAATAGTTTTTGAGGAGGCCTTACAAATTGCTGAGAAAAGAAGAGAAGCTACAGGGAAAGGAGAAAAGGAAAGATATACCCATTTGAATGCAGAGTTCCAAAGAATAGCAAGGAGAGATAAGCAAGCCTTCCTCAGTGATCAGTGCAAAGACATAGAAGAAAACAATAGAATGGGAAAGACTAGAGATCTCCTCAAGAAAATTAGAGATACCAAGGGCACATTTCATGCAAATATGGGCACAATAGAAGACAGAAATGGTATGGACCTAACAGAAGCAGAAGATATTAAGAAGAGGTGGAAAGAATAGACAAGAACTATACAAAAAAGATCTTTATGACTCAGATAACCATGGTGGTGTGATCACTCACCTAGAGCCAGACATCCTGGACTGCCAAGTCAAGTGGGCCTTAGGAAGCATCACTATGAACAAAGCTAGTGGAGGTAATGGAATTCCAGTTGAGCTATTTCAAATCCTGAAAGATGATGCTGTGAAAGTGCTGCACTCAATATGCCAGCAAATTTGGAAAACTCAGGATTGGAAAAGGTCAGTTTGATTCCAATCCCAAAGAAAGGCAATGCCAAAGAATGCTCAAACTACCGCACAATTGCACTCATCTCACATGCTAGCAAAGTAATGCTCAAAATTCTCCAAGCCAGGCTTCAAAAGTATCTGAACCATGAACTTCCAGATGTTCAAGCTGGATTTACAAAAGGCAGAGGAACCAAAGAGCAAATTGCCAACATCCGTTGGATCATCGAAAAAGCAAGAGTTCCAGAAAAACATATACTTCTTCTTTATTGACTATGCCAAAGCCTTTGACTGTGTGGATTACAACAAACTGTGGAGAATTCTTCAAGAAATGGGAATACCAGACCACCTTATCTGCCTCTTGAGAAATCTGTTATGCAGGTCAAGAAGCAACAGTTAGAACTGGACATGGAACAACAGACTGGTTCCAAATACGAAAAGGAGTACGTCAAGGATGTCTTATTTAACTTATATGCAGAGTACATCATGAGAAATGCTGGGCTGGAGGAAGCACAAGCTGAATTCAAGATTGCTGGGAGAAATATCAATAACCTTTGATGTGCAGATGACACCACCCTTATGGCAGAAAGCGAAGAAGAACTAAAGAGCCTCTTGATGAAAGTGAAAGAGGAGAGTGAAACAGTTGGCTTAAAGCTCAACATTCAGAAAACGAAGATCATGGCATCTGGTCCCATCACTTCATGGCAAATAGATCGGGAAATAATGGAAATAGTAAGACTTTATTATTTTTTGGGGGGGTCTCCAAAATCACTGCAGATGGTGACTGTAGCCATGAAATTAAAAGACACTTGCTCCTTGGAAGAAAAGCTATGACCAACCTAGACAGCATATTAAAAAGCAGAGACATTACTTTACCAGTGAAGGTCCATGTAGTCAAAGCTATCATTTTTCCAGTAGTCATGTATGGATGTGAGAGCTGTACTATAAAGAAAGCTGGAGAATTCCTTGGACAGAGGAGCCTGGTGGGCTACAGTCCATGGGGTCACAAAGAATCAGACAGGACTGAGGGACTAACACTTTCTTTCACTTTAGACACAGTTGGTCAGGTTAAGATGAAGTCATGCTGGATTAGGGTGGGAAGAGAGGCAAGAAAGGATTCTTCCCTAAGCGACTTGAGAGAAAGCATGGCTCTGCTGGCTTTTGACCTCCTGATCTGTGAGAGAAATAATTCTCTTGTTTTAAAGCCTGCAGTTGGTCATAATTTGTTACAGAAACCCCAGGAAATTAATACAGTCTCTTTTCCTCTGAGACCATTCCAAATGGAGGCAAGAATTTTCTTCTGGGAACTCTGTACTGATGATTTTACATCTGCCCTCATTGTTCTCTGCACTTCTATGCCCTGGTCCATTCCCTGAGATTATGAAATCTATGAATGGTATCACCCAATTCCCTTGCTCTTTGGCCACCACTTGTGTTGTTCGTTGGGAAACTCAGCAAGAGATCTGAGAGGAGAAGAGAAAGATGACGGGATATTTATTCCAGCTCCCTTCCTGCTATGGTGAACTTTTGGCTCCAGTTGCCACCTTTACAATGTAGCTTTCGTCAGTTGGCCCTTCATTTCTAGATCTAGCTCTCAACTGGGCTCCAGTAATATTGTTTCCTTCCTCTGACTCTCTAAACCTATGATGGTAAATGTTGCTTGTCCTGGGTCCTTCAGCATCACTTGTAGATGCCCTTAACCATGCCTATAACTCTGTAGTAGTTCCATCATTAAAAGGTCTCTTCAAATAACATCCTGCAGGAGTGTGCTGACTCAGGACTCTCCTGTGCCCCTGCTCTAGTGGCTGGAGGACCTTAGAGCACTTACCTAGGCTTATGTCTTTTTTTGTCTCATAGACTGTGGACCTCTAATCACAGGCATCCTTTAACTTGATAGTCTCAGCATTCCTCACAATGACTGTCCCATAGTAGGTGCTTAGTAAATGAATCAATAAATGAATACATGAGGATGGAGGCCCTTTCACATTCTGCTGTTGTTGCTGCTGCTAAGTTGCTTCAGTCATGTCCGACTCTGTGTGATCCCTTAGATGGCAGCCCACCAGGCTCTCCCATCCCTGGGATTCTCCAGGCAAGAACACTGGAGTGGGTTGCCATTTCCTTCTCCAATGCATGAAAGTGAAAAGTGAAAGCAAAGTCTCTCAGTCGTGTCCGACTCTTCACAACCCCATGGACTGAAGCCTACCAGGCTCCTCCACCCATGGGATTTTCCAGGCAAGAGTACTGAAGTGGGGTGCCATTGCCTTCTCCATTCACATTCTAAAGGTGCTTGATTTGGAAGTTTCATCTCATGGGCTTCTAGGAATGGCAGGCTGAAATTTGGAGATACATGTTAGAGTATATTGTCTAGATAATTAAAAATAATTATTGCAGCTCATTGCACTTACAAAGTACTTACATGTACATCATGATGTTTGACCTTTCCCATAACCTTATGAAAGGTAGAAAAAAGCCAGATATTATTTAATTTCCCAAAACAGGACCAGAGAAATTAAATATCTTTTATTAGTTAATATACCTTAAACATTTTCAGGATAAAGGGAGATCCACAAACAAAAGCATTTTATCCTGAAATATATAAATATATATATAGCCCTGTGACTGATAAAAAAAGAGAACTGTCTTTAAACGTGGCTGCTAAGGCTCCATTATCCATTTACCTTTCAGTCACTGGGCACTCAGCCTTTGCTCCTGTGCTGAGCCCAAGGAAGCAGAGGTTAGGAAAGCAGATACAGTTTCTGCTCTGTGGAGCTCATGCTGTTAGGGGGGGAAACACCAATCACCTGTGTAACTGTATACAAGTAGAACTGCGCTTACAAAGTGGGAGAAGTGTGAGGAAGGAAAGGAATAAGCCATTCTGAGATGTAGAGCAGGAAGCTTGACTTAAGAACCCTCTTAGACAATGATGATGACTGAAGAAGTTATTGAGAGAGGAGATAGATAACTGGGATGAAGAGCATTCTAGATGGAAGAACTAATTCATTCCAAAACTGAAACAGAGATTAGCCTATTTAAGGAACTGTAACAAGCCTAGTGAGAAAAAATTAGATGAGGGAAGGTTAAGACATGATCTTGAGGTTCTTAAAGGTGCTATTTTACCTGAAGGCTTCTAGCCTCCCAGCATGAAGTGGAACAGAAATGATTATTCTCCTTTCTGCCTGGAGTCCATGCAATTTTCAGGTCTGTTTATTTCTCTTCCTCATTTCTTGTTGCAACAAAAATTTGGAATGATGGACTAAAGAGTTTAAAACAACAGACAATGGAGGAGGAAATGGCAACCCACTCCAGTATTCTAAAAGCCCAAGGACAGAGTAGCCTGGTGGGCTGCAGTCCATGGGGTTATATGACTGAGCAAGCACACGTGCATGAGGATGGAGAGAGATGGGTTGGTAGCAATAAGCTGATAGAACTAAAAAAAAAAAAAAAAAAAAAAAACAACAAAAAAACCAGACAAATTACAGCTCAGCTCACCTCAAGCAGACAGCTGTTTATTAGACAGAAACTCTCAAGACATGGGAGCAGGCTGTTACCAAAGTAATCATCCTAAGGATCCCTCTTGGCTTCCTTTTTTTAATACTTTCCATCTCCTCCTTTTGGTTGTGCCCTGTGCAAAATAGGGCTTGTACCCACCACCAATCAATGAAAGGGAAGGCAAATGAGCATATGCTCAAGGCTGATTGACAATTGCAAGTTATATAACAGCAGGCTCTGTTGTATATGTCTTCTCATAATTCAGTCTGTTATAATCAGATGCGTATATGTGTAGAATATTTATGTACCCTTAATGGGCTCCTAGCTGCCTAAGGTTACTTGAGGAAGCCCCTGTGATTAGTTTGTATCCACTACGTGCCTAGGGCACATGTGCAAGAGTTGGAAAAGTCTCTGTTGTTATTTTGTACCATATCTCTGAACTTTCCTGGGATCAGCTTGCATCCTCTTCAGCTAGGCCACCCTGGTTGCTCATGGCTAACGTCCCTAATGTAATAAACTATAGAGAATGAACATGTGGACATGGTGGGTGGGGGCAGGGGTGACCTGGGAGACAGATTGATGTATGTGCACTGCCATGTGTAAAACAGCTAGTGGGAACCTGTTTTATAGCACAGGAAGCTCAGCTTGGTGCTTTGTGATGACATAGATACGTGGAATGGGAGGTCCTACATAGTGGGAGGGAAGTCCAAGAGGGAGAGGATATATTTATACATATAGCTGATTCACTTCGTTGTACAGCAGAAATGAAGACAACATTGTAAAGCAACTATACCCCAAATAAAAAAAAGAAATCAGACAGAATAAACAGTAGGGAAAAAGAAAGTCTTCAAACTCTCAATGAAAAAGCATTAGTTTTTATTACATTGTTGACTCTGGGTGCTCAGAAATAAGGTCACAAGAGGTAGGTGGGGAGATGGTGACATGCCTAAGGATTAGTGGGAAATTGGTGCCACATATAGACCTTAAGAGACATGGTATATTGACTATATTTTGTGTATTCTTTATGCTCTGGCATTCTGGGCCTTGATTCTGGAGACACTGTCCCTTCCAAGGGCTAGTTAATTTCTAGAGAAAGCAAACGACCCTACTGGAGCAGACCTTTGACATGCAAACCAGCCTATCTGGAGCCCACACCCAACCATATCCTTTATCAAACTCTCAGACAACAGGCAAATATTTCTCCCACCCTACATCATCCCCAATCCAGGTAATGAACAAATAGGAGCCACCCTTACAACCCAGAGCTTGCTGGATGAAATTATTTAAAATCTCCAGTCTTAACTCTGCTGCTGCTGCTGCTGTTGTTGTCGCTTCAGTCGTGTCTGACTCTGTGTGACTCCATAGACAGCAGCCCACCAGGCTCTGCTGTCCCTGGGATTCTCAAGGCAAGAACACTGGAGTGGGTTGCCATTTCCTTCTCCAATCTTAACTCTATTTTAACTTTATTATCCTTGTCTCACCCATACTTTTCCACGAAAACCCCAAAAATATTCTGGACCATGCTCTTTCCTTATCTTCCTCTGCCTGCTAATCAACCTTGTTCCTTTCCCCATGCAGCCCTGTGTGGTAGGCAGTGCTTTCTGTCTCTAGGAATATGAGCGTATAAACTGATACCTGATAAAGTTAAAGGCACATATAAAGGATACATCCATGCCTTTAACCTTATCATATACTGACACATTGTTTTCCAGTTATAACCGTTTATGCTTTCTCTGTGAGTATATGATATAAAGAGGGATATGTCCAGTGGTGGAATTTTAGATAGTGGGGAAGTAAAGGAGGAAATCATTGATGGGCAGATGAATTTCTGTGACATGGGCATTCCTCTCATCAACTTTTCTCTTAGAATCAGCATCTTTTTTCATCAACTGTGGTGTGCTTACTGTCATTCTGCCAGGAGGTACCCAGCAAACTTCCCAAAGCCTGTTTCTCCTTCAACCTTTATCTCTTATATTCTCCCTCTCCCATAAATATGTATTTTAAATTTAATTAATTTATTAATTTTTTAGTTATGCTGGGTCCTCATTGCTGCAAGTTGGCTTTCTCTACATGTGATGAGTGGGGGCTATACTCTGGTTGCACTATGTGGGCTTCTCATTATGGAGGCTTCTCTTGTTTCATAGCATGGACTCTAGACTTTGGGCTCAGTAGTTGCACCACACGGGCCTAGTTGTCCATGGCATGTGGAATCTTCCAAGACCAGGGATCAAACCTGTACCTGCTGTATTTCATTGGCAGGTGGATTCTTGACCACTGAGCCAACAGGGAAATCCATGAAGTTTCTCTTTGCATTATTACAGGTATACTGAATTCCCCAACAGCAACTCTCCCTGATGATGACTTTTGGAATAAGGCGAATGGTTAAATTCCATAGTTGCATAACCACTCATGTATGCTGCCTTAGAAACCTGTTGGTTAACCTGATATCAACCTTTCTCTGTAAACACAGTGTCCATGTATCTTCTGCAGGTCTCTCCAGCCAAGGAAGCTACTGTAATAGGGAAGAACAAATCTGACACCATATTAGATCTGTTCCTTTTTCCATGCTTAGTCATGATGGCTTTACATCTTTTGTAAAATAATATTGCCTATAGCTTGAAATACACCGAATAGCCTATGACCTTTAAAGGTCCATTCATTCAGAGATTAAAAAAAGTTGCAGAACAGAGAATAGCATTTGTTTTGTTGGAGGTTTATAGGAACATCAAGGCCTGACCTATGTAGACAGCTGCACAAACAAAGAATTTCACCACCAAGAAGTTTGCAACAGCTAATTATGCCCCTCCCTCATCTTGCCTTTAAAACTGTTTTGCTGAAAGCCTTTGGGGAGTGTGAGGTTTGGGGGGCACAAACCATCTGTCTCCTTGCATGGCCCTGGAATAAACATTTCTCTGCATTAGACTCTGACATCTGACATTATTTGGCCTTACTATGTGTCAGACATGAGAACTTGCACTTGGTCACACTACCTGTATTTATTGCTCTATGCATGATTGTGTGCTAAGTCACTTCAGTGGCACCTCACTGTTTGCGACCCTTCTGGACTGTAGCCTACCAGGCATTTATGTCTGTGGGGTTCTCCATCAAGAATACTGGAGTGGGTTGCCATGCTCTCCTTCAGGGATTTTTTTGCTCTAATCAGATCAGATCAGATCAGTCACTCAGTCATGTCCGACTCTTTGCAACCCATGAATCGCAGTATGCCAGGCCTCCCTGTCCATCACCAACTCCCGGAGTTCACTGAGACTCATGTCCATCAAGTCAGTGATGACATCCAGCCATCTCATCCTCTGTCGTCCCCTTCTCCTCTTGCCCCCAATCTCTCCCAGCATCAGAGTCTTTTCCAATGAGTCAGCTCTTCGCATGAGGTGGCCAAAGTACTGGAGTTTCAGCTTTAGCATCATTCCTTCCAAAGAAATCCCAGGGCTGATCTCCTTCAGAATGGACTGGTTGGATAGGGAATAATTTTTCACTCTCAGAATTGCAGGTGGATTCTTTACTGTCTGATCCACCTGGGAAGCCCACTCTCAGAATAACAAAATGCATTTAGTACTCAGAATCAGACTTGTTCCCCACTCTCCTGTCCCTGCCCCCATCTCAATTTAATGGTCATATTCAAGATCTTCATGGAAACTTTGATCTTTGCTCCACATTAGTATTATTCAATCTTGGCTGCAAATTAGAATCACCTTGGGAAATTTAATCAGTATATACTTAAGGCCAAGACCCACTGCTGAAGATTCTGACTTAATTAGTTTCACATATGGCCTGGATAGTGGGGGTTTTAATGAGATTTCTGGGTGATTTAAGGGCTTCTCTGGTAGTTCAGTTGGTAAAGAATCCACCTGTAATGTAGGAGACCCTGTTTCAATTCCTGGATTGGGAAGATCCTCTGGAAAAGAGATAGGCTACCCACTCCAGTGTTTTGGGGCTTCCCTGGTGACTCCGCTGATAAAGAATCAGCCTGCAATGTGGGAGACCTAGGTTCAATGCATGGGTTGGGAAGATCCCCTGGAGAAGGGAAAGGCTACCCACTCCCGTATTCTGGCCTGGAGAATTCCACGGACTGTATAATCTGTGTGGTCACAAAGAGTCGGACATGACTAAGAGACTTTCACTTCACTGGGTGATTCAAATAGGAAGGTAGGGTTGAGAATCAATTTTTCTAAATTTTTATATTTCTCTTTCTCCTTCCGTTCACTTCTACATCCTTATCTCTCACAATATCTTCCAAAATGTTTTGATTTCTCTTTGTTTCTGATAATGAAGCTCTACATTTCATATGGGCTTCTCTACTTTTTCCAACAAAATGACAACATAACATCTGTAAATTTTCTTCAGTTCCTCTCCTGGCTCTGCACATATGGGTGCATGCATGCTCAGTTGCTCAGTCGTGTGTGACTTTTTGTGATCCTGTGAACTATAGCCTATCATGCCCTCTCTGTCCGTGGGATTCTCTAGGCAAGAATACTGGAGTGGATTGCCATGCCCTCCTCCAGGGAATCTTCCCAACCTAGGGATCAAACCCGGGTCTCTTACATCTCCTGCACTGTAGGCAGATTCTTACTGCTAAGCCAACAGGAAGCCTCTCTGCACACATAGTAGGTACTTAATAAGTGTCCAGTGGCAATCTGGAGATCACAGAATGCCTTACGGTCCCTTTTGTCTCTTGGTTGGAGCCAGCCTCCCATTTCAGAGGAAGTGGCAGCCAGAAGGTCAAGAAGATAAATTGGTTTTGAGAATGTCAACATGAAAAATGAGAAAACTACTTTTAACAGTTGGAAACCTATTTAAACTCCTAATCCTTTTATTAAACCTGTTTAAAGACAGCCTGGAGAAACTGATGCTAGGAATGCTTACATTTACCATCCAGATGCACAAAATAAATAATGGAATTTGAGTCAGCTGGAGAAGCTGTTGAGTCCTAACACCTGATGAGAGCCCGTTATTCATTTTCTCCTGGGAAAACTAATTACAGCAAACTATTTCATCAAGCTGTCCCAGAGAGTGGTTTGTACTTGATAGTGCCACTCTTGGAGGGAAGCAGTTCACTTGATAAAAGGTTATCTCAATTTTACTACATTACGGTAACAGAAAACAATTGCGTGTGCGTGTGTGCGTGGCCGTATGGGCTGTTGTTATACATAAGCCCACAGGAGAAGGAAAATACAATTGAAGAACCACTGACCCAATCTTCAAAAGTATTGTGTTTATAATAATTAGTAACAAGCATCTTTATTTATTATCTTATACTTGATACTAGGTTGGTAGGTTCAACATATATATATTTTTTTTTCTTTAATTTTCACAGTAATGTTAAAATTGGGAAATAGCCTTTTACAAATAAAGAAACTAAAACTCATAAGTTTTTGCTCAAAATTGCACAGGTGTTCAGTGTCAGAATAGACATTTAAAATTCAGTGATTCAACTTCTATTTTCCAAGTTTCCTCTTATTATGGTGAAAAAGAAAGCCCACCACTTTCTTAGGAATATGGTACACACATATTTTATTCTTTTAAGACACATGGAGGTAGAGATTGGATTAAGACCTTGGAATAAAGACAATGAATCAAATGAGCATCACCCTTGGGTGTGAGTGAGGGGAACTCTTTTGTAACCAGTGCTTTCTTCTTCTCCTTCTTGGGACTAGGCTAAGATACCAATGGAAGCAGACCTTAACCCCTGGAGGTTGCCTTGGCAAACCCACTCTAGTATTCTTACCTGGAGAATCTCATGGACAGAGGAGCCTGGTAGGCTAGAGTCCATAGCTTGCAAAGAGTTGGACATGGCTGAAGCGACCTAGCGTGTGCACACAATGTTGATGCAAAGAATCAATAAGCAATCAATAATAAGAATAGAAAAGTTTCATTTGAGCCAAATTGAGGACTAGATCCCTAAAACTAGCTTCCTAGATTACTCTGGAAAACTCTGGAGAAGTGTGGCTTCTAGCATAGTTTTATATCTTGTCAGAATAAAGAACATTAAACAAGCCAGGGATACATTTCCTCAAGTTTTCAAAAAATAAAACAAGACAATAGACCAGCAGGTACACAGTGAGTCAGTAAGACTTTGGCACCAGGGAAGGGAGTCTTATCATCAAAGAAGGACCAGCATTGACATTCCAGGAAGGGAGGCACTTAATCTTCATTTTTAACATGGACATTCTTTACTTCTTCTGGTCAATATATCCTTTTCTTTAATAATTAAAGCATATGTGCAATGTATATTTGATAGGCTACAGTCTATTTTAGTTAGCATCAAATTCAAGTTAAAACTCATGTATAAGCCAGAATGACTTCCCTTTACCTCAATATGTGAAAATTTATTTTCTCAATACAAAACTGGGTACTGCACTTGATTCTACCCCTGTTATTTAAAATAACTGTAACATGACTCCAGTTTGTCCTGCTCATGACTGCTTCTAAGTGCCTGTGCATTTTGTCACCACCTTCAGGCTTGTGCTTTATTCTTGCCACTTTATGCCTAGAGTGCATAACTGGCCTTCATATAGGGACCCTTGATTTAATTTTCCCTTCTCCATCCTTATGCCAGGGTCTTACATTAATGCCGTTATTTCTCTCTGTCATTCACCTGCTTCCAAACCTGCATTGGCTTCTATTACATCTAACATGGACTCCCTTTCAGGTTTCTTTTAATTGCCTAGTACAGTATCTCATCTTCCTCTGTGCCTCCCCTAGGTGTGCCCTCCGTTTCAGTCTCGGATTCACAGGATTTCTCTGCCTTCATTCATTCTTCTCTCTTCCTCTTTCATTCTAAAGACTTCTCATCTCTTTCTCCCCTGCTCATAAAAGTCCTACACATTTCCAAAGTCCCATTTCACAAAGGTTTCTTTGCTGGTCCAAACCTCACTGAGTTAGGCTTTCTTTTAGAGTTTGTTCCTGATGACTCTGTCTTCTATTGTTCTTGTTTATGTTCTAGGCATGTTTCCCATGGTGCTGAACAGTGGGTAGATATTCATCAAACTTCCAGTACTCATCGGGAAAAGGGGAGAGATAGAGTAAAGTAAAATGTGCTGTTAAACCTTGAGATTTCCACATTTTTTCTCCTTCAACTCAGGAAGGAAGAAAAGACAAAAGGGATGATTAAATCTGGAATCATTTTATTCTGCCCATCAGTGTTTCAGAAAATGGTCCTCTTCAAGGATAGCTAATCAGCCCAAAGACAGATGACAGAAGATGCTGATTTATTTATTCACTTGGTCAGCCATCCATGCTCCTTTGTCTTCTGAAACATGAGGCCAATTGGCCCAACGTTCCTTAAATAATTCATCATTTCCACACTGACTTGAAATAACCCCTTATTTACACTAACATCTCGTTTGTCTAAGTATTATCTTCCTCAGTTCAATAGCTTTCTGACTTTGTTTAAAATCTGAGAGGGAAACATTCTTTTCATTTTTCTTATTTTTAAGAATATTCTTGGGTGTGCTGCTGCTATTGCTGCTAAGTTGCTTCAGTTGTGTCTGACTCTGTGCGACCCCATAAACGGAAGCCCACCAGGCTCCCCTGTCCCTGGGATTCTCCAGGCAAGAACACTGGAGTGGGTTGCCATTTCCTACTCCAAGGCATGAAAGTGAAAAGTGAAAGTGAAGCTGCTCAGTCGTGCCTGACTCTTAGTGACCCCATGGACTGCAGCCTACCAGGCTCCTCCATCCATGGGATTTTCCAGGCAAGAGTACTGGAGTGGGTTGCCATTGCCTTCTCTGAATTCTTGGGTGTATTCACCCATTAACTTTCCAGATAAAAATGTAAATTTACTCTGGCAAGCTAAAAGATTCCATTATGATTTTCATTGGAATTTTATTAGAACTATATTAATTTGAGGAAGAATTAATATTATCACTGTTTACCCCTTTCAAGAACTCAGTGTGTTTCAGTGTTTACTTGAGATTTCTTTTATATTTTCTGACACAAAAGGGTTTATTTCTTCTCTTGTAAATAAGATCTATTTCATAGGGTTATTAATATTAATTGAGATGACACTTATAGGGCCCTGGTATGCCTGCACAGAGTAAGTGTTCAAACAGTGTGAACTTTCATGATGATTATGGGAGTGGGGCAGAGTCTTAGTAAAGAACAGTCATTTGCATCTTGGGTACTTGTTTATTTTTTGTTTACATTAAATGTTTTATATTCTATTGTGAGAACACCATTCATTTTTCACATGATGATTTATATTGTTGGGTATTGCCAGTACAGGGGGAAACATTTTACTTTATCATAAATTTGTTTTAATCTGGATATCTTTTTAAACTCTTATTGGTTCCATAAGTTTTCCATGGATGCATCTGGATTTTCTAGACAAAGAACTGCCAACAGCAGGAAAAATAAAAGAAAATAAAAGTTATATTTTGGATAGTTATATATCTTATCCTATTCTTTACATTTCATTTAACTGACTAGAACTAACAAATCAATGTTAAATGATTGTAGTAACAAGGGTAGGGACTCTCCTGTCAAGAAAATGCTTTTTGTTCCACAAACTACTGCACACTGTGCAGTGTGTGGGTGGAATCTTAAGAACTTTGAATGAAGGAGGAGGAGAGTGTTACATGTTCAGATAAGTTTTTTGTGCTCAGTCACTCAGTCATGTCTGACTTTTTGCAACCCCATGAACTCTAGCCCGCCAAGCTCCTCTGTCCATGGAATTCTCCAGGCAAGAAAACTGGAGTTGGTTGCCATGACTTTTTCCAGGGAATCTTCTCAACCCAGGGGCAGAACAGTGTCTTTTATGCCTTACTTCATTGTCAGGTGGGTTCTTTACCCCTAGCACCTGGGAGATAGATAAGCTTTATAATTGTTATGAAGAGCCTTACTCTTAAGGTTTGAAAAAGGAATGAATGTGGAACTTTAATAAATGACTGATATCTGATGAGAGTTTCCATGATGAAATGGTTAACAATATTAATTCTGGTGTCACACAGCTTGGGCTAGAGTCCCAGGTCATCTGTTAGTAGTTGTATGACCCTGAGTAAATTACTTGACTTCTTCCATCTTCATTATCTGTAGAACAGGGACTTAATTGTACTTGCTTCATAGATTTGCAATGAGGATCAAATGAGCTAATGAGCAAAATATGAATATGCCAAGAACCATATAGTTATCTATTAAACATTATATAAAAATAAAATAATGTCTGGTTCCACTGGAGGATGTCTTTAGGTATTTTCCCATAATGATGAGTGTCTCAGAACTCCCGTGCTCTCTGTATTATCCCATCCTTCCACCGCCATCTTCATGTCAAGAGAGAAGGATTTGGAAAATGAATAATATGTTGGGTTCCTCCTAAACTCCTAGAATTGCTGTATATAATTGCTTCCTTGCCTGAAATCAATGCTAGACATTCCTAATGAGGAACTCTTGACAGAAATAAAACAGTTTTCTCTATGATCCAAGGGCATTCTTTATGAATGCTCTGTCTTCAGGCAACAGGTCCCACCAGAGGGAGAGACTTAGCATTTCTTAAAGTCATTCTTAGTCTTTGTCTTTTCCCTTCAATTTATTTGATTCAACATTCTAGAGCTTTACCTATTTGGTAGGGGGCTTGTTTTCAAGGAACTAGTCACTTCATTTATTTATTCTAGTAGCTTTCTGGGCTTTATATTTGTATTTCTGCTTGTATTCTTATTAAATTGCTTCTCTTGCTTTCTTTAGGATTTTGTCCTTTTTCTTTTACTAATTTGAATTCAAGGCACAGTTTAATTTCTTCTCCTTGTTTTCAGTTTGTTAACAAAGCGATGTAAGTTTATGATATTGCCTCTGAACATGACTTTTACTGTCTGTTCCATGAGAATTGAGATATAGAGTTCTTCATGTCTAATAATCTATAATTTAAGTGGTGATTTCTTAAACAGTTATTATTTAGGACAGTAAAGATTTTTGTTTGTTTTATTATTAGTTTGTCCTTTAATATTCATGTAGTCATTTATTTTTATTTAAACTTCTGTTTTTATTTTATTGAATTGCTCTCAGAGAAAATGTCTTGTGCGTGTTTGATTAGGAGAATTCACTGAGATTTCCTTAGTGACTGAATATATGATACAGTTTTATAAATGTTCCACCAATTCTTCAATAAAATATTTCTTTTCCCTGGAGGCATTTGTGATATATTGATTCCTAACACCATTAAAATCTAATTTGTTGGCCAGAGGATCCACAAAGTGTTGAACAGAGATAAAGCCCTGAGCCTTTGGAGTGGGAGCACTGACTCTAAGACCCTAGACTACCAGAGAACTAACCCAAGGGGGTATCAAATAGTGAGAACTCACACAAAGGAAACCACTGGAATACAAGACCTGGCCTCATCCTACCACCAGTAGCACCCTGTGCAGGACACCACATCTAAACAGCAAACAAAACAAAAATATGAACCAAATCATCAGCAAACAGGATTACCACCTCACTCAGCCTTGCCCATCAGAGGAAAAACAAACAAGCAAACAAAAACTCAGCACAAATCTCACCCTATAAGAAGCTTACACAAACCATTGGACCAACCTTAGGAGGGCAGGAACCAAAAGGAAGAAAGAATTCGACCTTGAAGCCTGGGAAAAGGAGACCTCAAACACAGTAATTAAAAAAAAAAAAAATTAAAAGGCAGAGAAATACTACACAAATGAAGGAACAAACTAGAAACACAGAAGTCCAAATAAATGAAAAGGAAATAGGCAAATTACCTGAAAAATAATTCAGAATAATGATAGTAAAGATGATCAAAAACCTTGAAAGCAAAATGGAGAAAATACAAGAATCAATTAACAAAAGACTATTCTATACATCAGTGTCTCTTTTGTTGTCTCATATACAGGGTTATTGTTACCATCTTTCTAAATGACGACCCAGAGGGATGGTACGGGGAGGGAGGAGGGAGGAGGGTTCAGGATGGGGAACACGTGTATACCTGTGGTGGATTCATGTTGATATATGGCAAAACCAATACAATATTGTAAAGTTAAAAAATTAAATTAAAAAAAAAAAGAAAAAAAAGAATCAATTAACAAAGAGCTAGAAGAATTAAAGAATAAACATGCAGAGACAAACAACACAATTGCCGAAATTAAAAACACTCTAGAAGGAATGAATAGCAGAATATTTGAAGCAGAAGAACGAATCAGTGAGCTGGAAGATAAAATGGTGGCAATAACTTCTAACGGGAAGAATAAAGTAAAAAGAATGAAAAGAATTGAAGATAGTCTCAGAGACTTCTGGGACAATATCAAATGCACCAACATTCGAATTATAAGGGTCCCAGAAGAAGAAGAGAGAAAGAACGGATATGAGAAAATTTTTGAAGAGATTATAGTTGAAGATTTCCCCAACATGGAATAAGAAATAGTCAATCAAGTCCAAGAGGCACAAAGAGTCCTATACAGGATAAACCCAAGGAGAAATATGCCAAGACACATACTAATCAAACTAACAAAGACTAAACACAAAGAAAGAATATTAAAAGCAGCAAGGGAAAAGCAACAAGTAACATACAAGGGAAACCCCATACGATTAGCAGTTGATCTTTCAGCAGAAACTCTGCAGGCTAGACGGGAATGGAAGGATATGCTTACAGTATTGAAAGGGAAAGTATCTACAATGAAGATGAATATATCCCGCAAGGATCTCATTCAAAATTGATGGAGAAATAAGCTTTTCAGACAAGCAAAAGTTAAGAGAATTCAGTACCACGAAATCAGCTTTACAACAAATGTTAAACAGACTTATATAGTTAAGAAATACAAGAGACAAGATCTACAAAATCAACCCCAAACAGTTAAGGAAATGGAAATAGGAACACATATATCAATAATTACTTTAAATGTAAATGGATTAAATGCTCCAGCCAAAAGACACAGACTGGCTGAATGGACTCCAAAACAAGAACCACATATATGCTGTCTACAAGAAACCCACTTCAGACCTCAAGACACATACAGACTGAAAGTGGGAGGATGGAAAAATATATTCCATGCGAATGGGAAGCAAAAGAAAGCTGGAGTAGCAATCTCATATCAGACAAAGTAGACTTTAAAATAAAGAAGTTTACGAGAGATAGGGAAGGACACTACATAATTATCAAGGGATAAATCCAAGAGGAAGACATAACAGTTGTAAATATCTATGCACCCAACATAGGAGCACCTCAATACATAAGACAAACACTCAGTTCAGTTCAGTCACTCAGTCGTATCCGACTCTTTGAGACCCCATGAATCGCAGCATGCCAGGCCTCCTTGTCCATCACCAACTGCCGAAGTCTACACAAACCCATGCCCATTGAGTCGGTGATGCCATCCAACCATCTCATCCTCTGTCATCCCCTTCTCCTCCTGCCCTCAATTTTTCCCAGCATCAGGGTCTTTTCCAATGAGTCAGCTCTTCACATCAGGTGGCCAAAATATTGGAGTTTCAGCTTCAACATCAGTCCTTCCAATGAATGCTCAGGACTGATCTCCTTTAGGATGAACTGGTTGGATCTCCTTGCAGTCAAAGGGACTCTCAAGAGTTTTCTCCAACACCATAGTTCAAAGGCATCAATTTTTCGGTGCTCAGCTTTCTTTATGGTCCAACTCTCACATCCATACATACCCACAGGAAAAACCACAGCCTTGACTAGATGGACCTTTGTTGGCAAAGTAATGTTTCTGCTTTTGAATATGCTGTCTAGGTTGGTCATAACTTTCCTTCCAAGGAGTAAGCGTCTTTTAATTTCATGACTGCAATCACCATCTGCAGTGATTTTGGAGCCCCCCCCAAAAATAAAGTCTGATGCTGTTTCCACTGTTTCCCCATCTATTTGCCAAGAAGTGATGGACGAGATGTCATGATCTTAATTTTCTGAATATTGAGTTTTAAGCCAACTTTTTCACTCTCCTCTTTCACTTTCATCAAGAGGCTCTTTAGTTTTTCTTCACTTTCTGCCATAAGGGTGGTGTCATCTGCATATCTGAGGTTATTGATATTTCTCCCCGCAATCTTGATTCCAGCTTGTTCTTCTTCCAGCCCAACATTTCTCATGATGTACTCTGCATATAAGTTAAATAAGCAGGGTGACAATATACAGCCTTGATGTACTCCTTTCCTGATTTGGAACCAGTCAATTGTTCCATCTCCAGTTCTAACTGTTGCTTCCTGACCTGCATACAGATTTCTCAAGAGGCAGGTCAGGTGGTCTGGTATGCCCATCTCCTTCAGAATTTCCCACAGTTTATGGTGATTGACACAGTCAAAAGCTTTGGCAAAGACAAACACTAACAGACATAAAAGGAGAAATTGAAAGTAACACAATAATAGTAGGAGACTTTAACACCCCACTTACACCAATGGACAGATCATCAAAATAGAAAATTAGTAAAGACACAAGTCTTAAGTGATACATTAGATGAGATGGATCTCATTGATATCTTCAGAACATTCCACTCAAATGCGGAAGCATACAACTTCTTCTCAAGTGCACATGGAACATTCTCCAGGATAGACCACATCTTGCTTCACAGATCAAACCTCAGTAAATTTAAGAAAATTGAAACTGTATCAAGCATCTTCTCTGACCACAATGCTATGAGACTAGATATCAATTACAAGGGGGGGAAAAAAAAACTGTGAGAAACACAAATACATGGGAACTAAACAGCACGTTTCTAAATAACCAACAGGTTACTGAAGAAATCAAAAGGGAAATAAAAAAGTTTCTAGAAACAAATGACAATAAAAGCATGACAACCCAAAAACCTATGGGATGAGGCAAAAACTGTCCTAAGAGGGAAGTTTATAGCAATACAATCCTACCTCAAGAAATAAGAAAAACATAGAATAGACAACTTAACTTTACACTTAAAAAAAAACTGGAAAAAGAAGAAAAAAAACCTTTCAAAATTAGTAGAAGGAAAGAAATCATAAAGATCTGAGCAGAAATAAATGAAAAAGAAATGAAAGAAACAATAGTAAAGATTAATAAAACTAAAAGATGGTTCTTTGAGAAGATAAACAAAATTGACAAGCCTTTAGCAGAATCATCAAGAAAAAAGAGAAAGGATTCAAATCAAGAAAGTCATAAATGAAAAAGGAAAGGTTACAACAGACAATGCAGAAATACAAAGGATTATGAGACTATTATTAACAACTATATGGCAATAAAATCGATAACCTGGAAGAAATGGACAGGGTCTTAGAAAAGTTTAATTTTCCAAGACTTAACCAGGAAGAAATAGAGATTATGAACAACCCAATTACAAACACTGAAATTGAAGCTTTGATAAAAAATCTCCCAAAATACAAAAGCCCAGGACCAGATGGATTCACAGAATTCTATCAAACATTTAGAGAAGAGCTAATGCCTATCCTTCTAAAACTCTTTCAAAAATTGCAAAGGAACACTTCCAAACTCATTCTATAAGGCCACCATCATCCTGATATGAAAACCAGACAAAGACAACACAAACAAATAAAACTACAGGCCAATATCACTGATGAACATAGATGCAAAAATCCTCAACAAAATTTTAGCAAACAATTCAGCAACACATCACAAAGATCATACATCATGGTCACATTGGGTTTACTCCAGGGATGCAAGGATTCTTCAATACATGCAAATCAATCAATGTGATACACCATATTAACAAAATGAAAGATAAAAACCGTATGATCATCTCAATAGATGCAGAGAAAGCCTTTGACAAAATTCAGCACCCATTTATGATTAACTCTTAAAAAAATAGGCATAGAAGGAAACTGCCTTGACATAGTAAAGGCCATATATGATAAACTTACAGCAAACATTATTCCCAATGGTGAAAAACTGAAAGCATTCCCCCTAAGGTCAGGAACAAGACAAGGGTATCCACTTTCACGACTATTATTCAACATAGTTCTGGAAGTCCTAGTTACAGTAATCAGAGAAGAAAAAGAAATAAAAGGAATGCGGATCAGAAAAGAAGTAAAGCTCTCACTATTTGAAGATGACATGATACTGTATGTAGAAAACCCTAAAGATAGTATCATAAAATTATTTTATCAAGGTTGCAGAATACAAAATCAATACACAGAAATCACTTGCACTTCTATATACTATCAATGAAAAATCAGAAAGAGAAAATAAGGAACCAATCCCATTCAGTATTGCAACAAAAAGAATTAAAAATCTAGGATTAAACTTATCTAACTCAACATTCAGAAAACTAGGATCATGGCATCTGGTCCCACCACTTCATGGGAGAGAGATGAGGAAACAGTGGAGACAGTGTCAGACTTTATTTTTTTGGGCTCCAAAATCACTGCAGATGGTGACTGCAGCCATGGAATTAAAAGACGCTTACTCCTTGGAAGGAAAGTTATGACCAACCTAGATAGCATATTGAAAAGCAGAGACATTACTTTGCCAACAAAGGTTCGTCTAGTCAAGGCTATGGTTTTTCCAGTGATCATGTATGGATGTGAGAGTTGGACTGTGAAGAAAGCTGAGCAACAAAGAATTGATGCTTTTGAAGTGTGGTGTTGGAGAAGACTCCTGAGAGTCCCTTGGACTGCAAGAAGATCCAACCAGTCCCTTCTGAAGGAGATCAGCCCTGAGTGTTCTTTGGAGGGAGTGATGCTTAAGCTGAAGCTCCAGTACTTTGGCCACCTCATGCAAAGAGTTGACTCGTTGGAAAAGACTCTGATGCTGGGAGGGATTGGGGGCAGTAGGAAAAGGGGACGACAGAGGATGAGATGGCTGGATGGCATCACTGACTCGATGGACGTGAGTGTGAGTGAACTCTGGGAGTTGGTGATGGACAGGGAGGCCTGGTGTGCTGTGATTCATAGGATTGCAAAGAGTCGGACATGACTGAGTGACTGAACTGAATTGAACTGATGAACAAAATCAAAGATGACATGAACAGATGGAGAGATATTCCATGTTCCTGGGTAGGAAGAATCAATATTGTGAAAATGACTATACTACCAAAAGCAATCTACAGATTCAGTGTGATCCTTATCAAATTACCAATGGCATTTTTCACAGAACAATATAAAAAAATTTCACAATTCATATGGAAACACAAAAGATCCCAAAATAGCCAAAGCAGTCTTGAGAAAGAAGAATGGAGCTGGAGGAATCAACCTTCCTGATTTCAGATTACACTACAAAGCTAAAGTCATCAAGACAGTATGGTATTGGCACAAAAACAGAAATATATACCAATGGAACAGGATATAAAGCCCAGAAATAAATCCATGCACCTGTGGGTACCTTGTTTTTGACAAAGGAGGCAAGAATATATGATGGGGCAAAGACAGCCTTTTCAATAAATGGTGCTAGGAAAACTGGACAGCTACATGTAAAAGAATGAAATTAGAACACTTCCTAACATCATACATGAAGATAAACTCAAAATGGATTAAATACCTAAATGTAAGACCAGAAACTATAAAATTCTTAGAGGAAAACATAGGCAGAACACTCAGTGACATAAATCAAAGCAAGATTCTCTTTGACCCACCTCCTAGAGTAATAGAAATAAAAACAAAAGTAAACATGTGGGTCCTGATTAAACTTAAAAGCTTTTGCACATCAAAGGAAGCTATAAGCAAGGTGAAAAGACAACCCCCAGAATGGGAGAAAATAATGGCAAATGAAACAACTGACAAAGGACTAATCTCCAAAATATACAAACAGCTTATACAACTCAATGCCAGAAAAATAAACAACCCAATCAAAAAGTGGGAAAAACACCTAAATAGACATTTCTCCAAAGAAGACATGCTTCTGCTGCTGCGTCGCTTCAGTCATGTCTGACTCTGTTCGACCCCATAGACGGCAGCCCACTAGCCTCCACTGTCCCTTGGATTCTCCAAGCAAGAATACTGGAGTGGGTTGCCATTTCCTTTTCCAATGCATGAAAGTGAAAAGTGAAAGTGAAGTCGCTCAGTCGTGCCAGACTCTTAGTGACCCCATGGACTGCAGCTTACCAGGCTCCTCCTTCCATGGGATTTTCCAGGCAAGAGTACTGGAGTGGGGTGCCATTGCCTTCTCCAAAAGAAGACATACAGAGGGCTAAAAAACACATGAAAAGATGCTCAACATCACTCATTATTAGAGAAACACAAATAAACACCATAATATCATCTCACACCAGTCAGAATGGCCATCATGAAAAAGCCTACAAACAATAAATGCTGGAGAGCGTGTGGAGAAAAGGGAACGCTCTTGCACTGTTGGTGGGAATGTAAATTGATACAGTTGCTATGGAAGACAGTATGGAGATTCCTTGAAAAACTAGGAATAAAACCACCATATGACCAAGAAATCCCACTCCTAGGCATATACCCTGAGGAAAGTAGGGTTGAAAAAGACACATGTATCTCATTGTTCATTGCAGCATTATTTACAATAGCTAGAATATGGAGAAGGCAATGGCAACCCACTCCAGAACTCTTGCCTGGAAAATCCCATGGACGGAGGAGCCTGCTGGGCTGCAGTCCACGGGGTCGCTTAGAGTCGGGCACGACTGAGTGACTTCACTTTCACTTTTCACTTTCATGCATTGGAGAAGGAAATGGCAACCCACTCCAGTATTCTTGCCTGGAGAATCCCAGGGACAGGGGAGCTTAGTGGGCTGCCGTTTGTGGGGTCGCAAAGAGTCGGACATGACTGGAGCGATTTAGCAGCAGCAGCAGCAGAACATGGAAGCAACCTAGATGCCCATCAATAGATGAATCGATAAAGATGTTGTGGTACATATACACAATGGAATATTACTCAGCCATAAAAAGGAACGCATGTGAGTCAGTTCTGACGAGGTGGATGAACCTAGAACCTGTTATACAGAGTGAAGTGAGTCAGAAAGAGAAATATAAATATCGTATTCTAACGCACATTTACGGAATCTAGAAAAATGGTAGCAGCAGTGGAGAAACAGACATGGAGAATAGACTTATTGACATGGGGAGAGGGGAGGAGAGAGTGAGATGTATGGAAAGAGTAACATGGAAACTTACATTACCATATATAAAATAGATAGCATAGCCAATGGCAATTTGCTGTATGGCTCAGGAAACTCAAACAGTATCTCTGTGTCAACCTTGAGGGGTGGGGTGAGAGGGGAGATGGGAGGGAGGTTTGGAAGGGAGGGGATATGTGTATACCTATGGCTGATTTATGTTGAGATTTGACAGAAAACAACAAAATTCTGTAGAGCAGTTATCCTTCAATAAAAAATAAATTAAAAAAAATCCAATTTGTTACCAAACTCTGTCAAATCTACCAAAGACTTATTTTACATCAGCCTCTTTGTAACTCCACTGTCTCTACCACCCTCCAAGCAGTCAGCATCTCTCTGTCAGCCCACCAGACCTGCCCTTCACTCTTGATTTGATTCCTGTTCCTTTCAAATCCATTTTCCAGCTGTTGGTCAGGTGACTCAAATAAATTAGTCTGTTTGCACCCCTCCCCCTAGCACTGTGAAATGTTCTCCACTCACTGCTTCTGCTCTGGTGATAGAATCAAGAGCTGAACACATTGCAGTGTTGGCCTCCTCTCCTCTTGCTTCTGTGACCTAAACAGAGAAGCCCCTGTCTTTTTGTAATCCTTGAACACACCAAAGTCTTTCTCATTTCAGACCCATAGCGCATGGTGCCCTTCCACTGGAAATGGTCTCTATGTGCTTGCCTGGCTGACTCCATCTCCTGCCACAAGCCTTGTTCTTCTGAGAGGTCTTCCCAGGTCATCTGATATAAAGAAAATCTCTTTATATTCTTTCCTTGCACCCCCATACTTTTCCTTTATAGCATTCATTGCAATTTGCAGTTTGTCTGTAAAATGTAATTATAACAATTGTCTTTGCTTTATGTTCAAAGGCTGTATCTTCCACCAGACTAAAAACTCCATAAATGCAAGATTTTTATTTATGATCCACAGAAAACCTATTGCTTAGCACAATTCCAAAGTATAATAGTCTCTCAAAAATATGCTGAATGGAAGACCGATTTGTATAAAGTATTGAGTGTGATATGTTTCCTGAAATTTAGCCTTATTATTTTTAGTCTTCAGAACATATATCCTTATTTATTTGTTCTTCTTCATCAGTTAACTGCAGAACAATAAGTACTGAAGTTCCACCACAATAGTCTTTCTGTCAATTTTTTCTCATATTTCTGGCATATTTCGCTTTATGCATGCCAAATAAATGTTGTTCAGAGGATAAGTGGTTTTTGACTGTTGTAATTTTGTATGATTTAGAACTCTACTGGTTGTAACCAGAGAAATCCAATGTGAGCTTTCAGGCTGACCAAAAAGAGGTTTATAAGGCTGCATGGGCAGGAACGTTGCAAGGCCTCTAGATGTCCAGTTTTGTGTGTGTGTGTGTATGTTGTGAATCTAATATTTCTTTTTTCTCACCTTTGATTGATTTTAAGTTTGTACAAGCCTAGGACTTCCTCAGAAACAATGTCTATAGATTTTCCTTTGTCTTTCTCTCTGGCTACCAAATGGCTTGGATTCTTCTAACACTGTACACAGGAACTGGTGACTATGACCATCCCAGTAGGGTGTTTGGTCTCCTCACTGTCTTTGGTGAAGCAGCCTCTCTGTGGTCTAATTCTTTATACCTAACCTCCTGTCTGGTTAGATTTCCAGACGTCACTGAGTCAAGGACCAGTTGAGCCTGGCATAGTGTCCTATCTGCTATTCCTGGCTGCCATGATTGGACAAACTCCTAGTTGGCTTTCTGCAAGATACTAGTATTCATGCCCAGTGTTGTTGAACTGCAGTAACAAATAGACACCAAAGAGCTTGACTCTCATCTGTTCCACAAGCCATTCCCACCTCTGCTCATCAACCCCAGTGTAACTCTGCAGTAATAGGAATGGATTTCTCTCCTTTACCCTAGTCATGCTCCATGTACCCTATTGACTTTCTGCCCAGTTTCTCACCTTTTCAACCCAAGGCCCTCCCCTTAGGGTTGTGCCTCCATTAAAATGCTCCTTTAAAGAAAGGGTTTTGTGACAGTTATCTATAGAGTCTATATTTTCTTGCCTTCAAATATGAATACAATACTGGATTTAGTAAAGAGAGACTATTCAGAAAGATGATCGCAACAGGAAGGCCCTGTTGTCATGGGATCTGTATGAGTCTCAAAGTTTAGGCAAAAAGGATTTTTTCTGTTATAGAGGAGTGAAAAAGACTAGAAAGAACTATATGTGGGAAATAGGATGAAGAAATAGCATGGCAGAATGTTTTACACAGAGGCCAGCTTATCTTCTTGGCAAGATCTTTAAAGAGGACCTGACTGCTGGCTTAGTCTGAAGGTAGATCAAACATGTGAGAACTAAGGAAAGGGAAGAATCTTGATCAAAGCGTAGTTAATAAGCATTTTGTTCTGATTAATCAGTGAGGACAAGCAGTTTAGTTAATCATTTGTAAGGCAAAGAGGGGCTTCCAAGGTGGCACAATGGCAAAGAATGCACCTGCTAATGCAGATGTGAGTGATGCGGGTGTGATCCCTGGGTTGGGAAGATCCCCCAGAGAAGGAAAAGGCAACCCACTCCAGTATTTTTGCCTGGAAAATTCCATGAGCAGAGGAACCTGGTGGACTACAGGCCATAGGGTCGCAAAGAGTTGGCCACAAGTGAACAACTGAGCACACACACACACTAGTTAAAGACTGGGAATTTGGAGGAGACACACCTGGCCTTATAGATAAGCAAGGGACATCTATGAGCCTTATATGGACAAGGGTGGTTCTTTGCAAGTAAGTGCTTTCTGGAGCACAGGGGTGGGAGGATTTCTTAGCCTATGCTATTTGCCAGGATTGCAATGCTCAGCAAAACTCACTTATGGTACCTTCCATTCATCTTCAACCCACTCCCATTTGGCTTCTGCACTGAAGCACCTCTCTTTCTATACCAGCAGTGACCTCCACATTGTTACATTCAATGGGCTTTTCCCAGTCTAATAGCCCCTTCTTCTCAGTAGCATTAGAGGCAGTTGGCCGCTTCCTCCTTTCTTCTTGGAATATTACAGCTCTTGGCCTTCATGAAACCACACTCGACTATGTTCCTTCTCCACTGGCAGTGACTTTTCTCTCTCCTTTGCTCTTTGTCCCAATGCCTAATGGTGAAATTTTGTAGTTTTGGGACCTCTTCTCATGCTTTGTACTTTCTTAAGGTAATATTCATTTCTACATCTTTAAATATTATATCTTTTTCTGTGACCCTCCAATTTTTATCAAAACTATACATGTCTTTCCCAAACCCCAGATCCATGTATCTGATACATGAAATCTGTCTAAAATGAATTTTGTTTTGTCTATATGAAATGAATTTTGAACTTTAAATATTTTGGAAATGAAATAATTTGTATTTACAATGTATGTCTTCAAATGTCTCCCTTTTACTTGCTCCATGTTGTGAAATCTGAAAATCTGCATGTCCTTCTTTCCTCGTCACTCTCTTCAAATCCATTGTCCAGACCTGCTTCACTTCAGGACATATCCTGAGTCTGTCTACTTTTCTCTGTCTCCGTTGTCACATTCTAGTTTGTGCATGTGTGCTAAATAGCCTCAGTTGTGTTTGACTCTTTGGAACCCTATGGACTGTAGCCCACCAGACTCCTTTGTTCATGGGGATTCTCCAGGCAAGATTACTAGAGTGGGTTGCAATTTCTTCCTACAGGGGATCTTCCTGACCCAAGGGTTGAACCCATGTCTCTTAAATCTCCTGCATTGGCATGCTGATTCTTTACCATCTGGGAAGCCCCACATCCTAGTTCAAACCACCGTTATTATCATGGAAACTACTGCTGTAGCCTCCAGTAGACTTTCCTGTTATGTTGCCTTCTGGTCAGTTTCTCACACAATGGCCAAAATAATTCTCACAATAGCCTGTTCAAAACATGAATGGTGCTCCTTACACTTGGGTTAGAAGCCATAATCTACAGTAGAATTTTTCAGTCACACTGTTGACATTTTTGTCTGGATAGTTCTTTGTTGTGGGGGGCTAGCCTAGGCATTGAGAGAAGTTTAACAGCATCCCTAGCATCTGCTTTCTAGATGCCAGGAGCATCCTTGCTCTCACTCCTCCCCTCCACCCATGTCTCTAGATATTGCCGAATGTTCCCCGGGGGCAAAATGATCCCTGACTGAAAAATCACTGAGCTACACTACCTGTAAGACTCTGAGTAATATAGCCCTATCTTCTCTGTAGTTTCTGATATCTTTTTCTTCATGGAATGACTTGTCATTGCCTTTCATACCTTTTCATCTGTCAAAATTCTGCTCAAAGTTTATCATATGTCACCTTCTTCATGGATCCTTTCTGAGATTTCCCAGCATCCAAAACTATCTCCCAGAAAAATAAATTATTCCCTCCTCTGTCCTCTAAGAGCCTTGTGTTTATATCCCAACTGCATCATTTATCACTTTGTGTTTATCACAATTAATTAGATAGATACATATTTTTCTTCCTCCTTTGAAAGAAATACCCAACATACTATCTGAAACATTTGGAGCATAATAAATTTTAATGAATTGAGTCATTTTGTCACGATCTTACAAAAAAGTTGCATCCTTTGCATCAATCTTGTCATTGTCTCTTCCTGCATACAGAGAGGCACTTAATGCTATCTTTGCTTTTGAACCATCTCTTTTCCTGATAGGTCTTTCTCTTTTAACTTACTGCATCCCCTAGAGATGTTTGAATTACCAATGTTTCTCCTTTGAACTTCAGTCCTCATAGCCACTCATCTGGCTGTTTTGCAAAGAGGAAATGTCAACCAAGTGGTCCAGGGTCATTTGGCTTCTTTGAGGCAAATCCAGCACTTGAATACAGTCTGCAAAGCTAGGCTTTCTACACTGCATTCCTAACAGATGGTCTATTGGAAAGGGCCACTGAACCAAAAATAGGCTGTAATGGCTTATTAAGAGGTATTTATGGAGAGAGAGAGAGAGAACATACTTCACAATGTCCAGCAATGATATAAAAGCAGTAACTTGCAGTTATGTGAAACTTTTTAAAAAACATTTTATCTATATGGCTGTTGCACAAAATGTTCCTTATGGCCAAGGCTTTCCTTCTGATGGAGAAGAAATATGCTTACTGCTGTGATATCATTTCTGAGGTTTTAAGAGAGCCTCTGTGTTTTCAAAAGTTTTCTCCTTCTTGATCTGCAGACTCTAGACAGTGCTTTTCTGTCAAGCACTTTCCTGTGGTCTGTAGCTACACAGGGTCACTGGCTATACTTCAAATGTAAAAGTCCATTCAGGAGGACTTGATGTACATTTGTGTAATTTCAAGGAATTAATATATTTGAAGGCCCTTTTAGATGAAGTTTATTATCTACTTATTTTATTAAAAAAGGTTTTTCAAGGAGGTTTAATGATAGAATAAGAGTAACTCAAGTCAGAATTTAGAGGAGAGGTGATAGCTAAAGAGGAGAGTGTGAGAACTGAAATGTTTCATTAGCATAGATGAGGGGCCCTGGGTCTGATTATATTCTTTGCAGCCAAAGATGGAGAAGCTCTATACAGTCAGCAAAAACAAGACCGGGAGCTGACTGTGGCTCAGACCATGAACTCCTTATTGCCAAATTCAGACTTAAATTGAAGAAAGTAGGGAAAACCACTAGACCATTCAGGTATGACCTAAATCAAATCCCTTCTGATTATATAGCGGAAGTGAGAAATAGATTTAAGGGCCTAGATCTGATAGATAGAGTGCCTGATGAGCTATGGAATGAGGTTCGTGTCATTGTACAGGAGACAGGGATCAAGAACATCCCCATGGAAAAGAAATGCAAAAAAGCAAAATGGCTGTCTGGGGAGGCCTTACAAATAGCTGTGAAAAGAAGAGAAGTGAAAAGCAAAGGAGAAAAGGAAAGATATAAACATTTCAATGCAGAGCTCCAAAGAATAGCAAGAAGAGATAAGAAAGCCTTCTTCAGTGATCAATGCAAAGAAATAGAGGAAAACAACATAATGGGAAAGACTAGAGATCTCTTCAAGAAAATTAGAGATACCAAGGGAACATTTCATGCAAAGTTGGGCTCGATAAAGGACAGAAATGGTATGGACCTAAATAAGCAGAAGATATTTAGAAGAGATGGCAAGAATACACAGAAGAACTGTACAAAAAAGATCTTCATGACCAAGATAATCACGATGGTGTTACCACTGACCTAGAGCCAGACATCCTGGAATGTGAAGTCAAGTGGGCCTTAGAAAGCATCACTACGAACAAAGCTAGTGGAGGTGATGGAATTCCAGTTGAGCTTTTCCAAATCCTGAAAGATGATGCTGTGAAAGTGCTGCACTCAATATGCCAGCAAATCTGGAAAATTTAGCAGTGGCCACAGGACTGGAAAAGATCAGTTTTCATTCCAATCCCAAGGAAAGGCAATGCAAAGAATGCTCAAACTACTGCACAATTGCACTCATCTCACACGCTAGTAAAGTAATGCTCAAAATTCTCCAAGCCAGGCTTCAGCAATATGTGAACCGTAAACTTCCTGACATTCAAGCTGGTTTTAGAAAAGGCAGAGGAACCAGAGATCAAATTGCCAACATCTGCTGGATCATGGAAAAAGCAAGAGAGTTCCAGAAAAACATCTGTTTCTGCTTTATTGACTATGCCATAGCCTTTGACTGTATGGATCACAATAAACTGTGGAAAATTCTGAAAGAGATGGGAATACCAGACCACCTGACCTGCCTCTTGAGAAATCTGTATGCAGGTCATGAAGCAACAGTTAGAACTGGACATGGAACAACAGACTGGTTCCAAATAGGAAAAGGAGTACGTCAAGGCTGTATATTGTCACCCTGTTTATTTAACTTATATGAAGGGTACATCATGAGAAACGCTGGACTAGAAGAAACACAAGCTGGAATCAAGATTGCCGGAAGAAATATCAATAACCTCAGATATGCAGATGACTCCACCCTTATGGCAGAAAGTGAAGAGGAACTCAAAAGCCTCTTGATGAAAGTGAAAATGGAGAGTGAAAAAGTTGGCTTAAAGCTCAACATTCAGAAAACTAAGATCATGGCATCCGGTCCCACCACTTCATGGGAAATAGATGGGGAAACAGTGGAAACAGTGTCAGACTTTATTTTTCTGGGCTCCAAAATGACTGTAGATGGTGACTGCAGCCATGAAATTAAAAGACGCTTACTCCCTGGAAGGAAAGTTATGACCAACCTAGATAGCATATTGAAAAGCAGAGACATTACTTTGCCAACAAAGGTTCGTCTAATCAAGGCTATGGTTTTTCCTGTGGTCATGTATGGATATGGGATTTGGACTGTGAAGTAGGCTGAGCACCGAAGAATTGATGCTTTTGAACTGTTGTGTTGGGGAAGACTCTTGAGAGTCCCTTGCACTGCAAGGAGATCCAACCAGTCCATTCTGAAGGAGATCAGCCCTGGGATTTCTTTGGAAGGAATGATGCTAAAGCTGAAACTCCAGTACTTTGGCCACCTCATGCGAAGAGTTGACTCATTGGAAAAGACTCTGATGCTGGGAGGGATTGGGGGCAGGAGGAGAAGGGGACGACAGAGGATGAGATGGCTGGATGGCATCACTGACTCAATGGACGTGAGTCTCAGTAAACTCTGGGAGTTGGGATGGACAGAGAGGCCTGGCGTGCTGCGATTCATGGGGTCGCAAAGAGTTGGACACAACTGAGCGACTGATCTGATCTGATCTGATCTGGTCTCCCCATGGATAGTGTAACCAAATGCAGGTTAGATCACTTATTGCTGTCAGTCAATAAAATGAGGGGCAAGAGTCAGTAGAGAGAAAAGATGCTTTATTCAGAAAAGCTGGCTCTGGGGAGAAGGTGGACTTATGTTCAGAGAGCAACTCTGGAGATTCTGCTCAGCCATGGCAATTTTTAAAGGGAAAAAGGGGGGGAAATCTCAGTTAATCATTAAAGCAGGAGGTCAGATTCTTTGTTATTTTTCCATTGATTGCAGACCTGCTGACTTCTCCTAATGGTCCTTGGGATGTTGTCTTGCTCATATGGTCCATCTGAAATTAAATGTTCTGTCTTGTCTGTGTGGTCTACCTGCAAACTTACTAAGGGAAGCTAGAGGTTGGGGGCCAGTCATTTCTTAACTATTTATTTCTCCATTCTTACTCCTAATTCAGAAAATGAATCAACAAGTTAAGCAAGGCTTTGTGTATGTTTCATAAAGCAAAATCAAGAGCTAGGTTAAATTGTGCCTAGTGATCTCATGTTTATGATTAAGGTCTAAAGAAAACAATGATGAACAAATAGACAAGGGGAAAAGGAGCTGCTTTTAATAGGATGTAAGTCCTTGGGACCCAGTGAAGGTGAGAAAGGAAATCAGAAACCACCATTCAGAGTCTGGCTCGAGCTTAAACTTAGATACATGCTATGCTAAGCTAATTCGATTCAGTCGTGTCCGACTCTGTGTGATCCTTATAGTCGGAAGCCTACCAGGCTCCCCCGCCCCTGGGATTCTCCAGGCAAGAACACTGGAGTGGGTTGCCATTTCCTTCTCCAAGGCATGAAAGTGAAAAGTGAAAATGAAGTCGCTTAGTCGTGTCTGACTCTTAGCGACCCCATGGACTGCAGCCTACCAGGCTCCTCCATCTATGGGATTTTCCAGGCAAGAGTACTGGAGTTAGATACATGAGATCCTAAGAAATGTGGAAATGCAAGTTCAACCAGACATCTCTCCCAATCCCTTGATGAACTGTTATGGTTTCATCTATAAATAAATATCTTTTACAAATATCTTGGAGTCTGGAGCCAGAAATTTATATTTGTTAAATCACACACACAAAAGAAATGGGTATTAGAAAGCACTTCATTATTTTGATACACTTACCCATACATGTTTAGCTTCCTCTTTATTTATCATAATTTGAAAAGAAATATTGTTACTTGCCAGTGGATAGGGTTTACCATATATTTATCACCAGTGATATTACTCAACATCTGTACATGTAATTAAAGAGATGAAAAAAGTAGGTTGCAGTTCTTCATAGATGGAAAAGATGGAGCGAGGAATTATTTTTGGAATTGATGAGATGATGTCTGTTAATGGTTTGGAAAATAAAATAGGATTAGAAATGAAGATAACTACAAAGTTATTCTAGTCTTCGCTTATTAAATTTCTGTCAGGAAATATATGCGAAGCCAGAAATTTTATGGCTTTCTGACCTCACAGAAACTACAAAGTTAACTCATTAGCAAGTAAAAAGTTTAATTACACACACACACACACACACATGTCTCTCAGATGGTAAAGAATCTGCCTGCAATGCAGGAGACCTGGGTTCAATCCCTGTGTTAAGAAGATCCCCTGGAGAAGGAAATAGCAACCTACTCCAGTAGTCTTACCTGAAGAATTCCATGGACAGAGGAGCCTGGTGGGCTACAGTCCGGGGGGTCACAAAGAGTCAGACATGACTGAGTGACTAACACTTTCACACACACACGTACACACACACTGTATCTCAATAAACATCTTAGACTACCAGAATCAGGGACTTCAAGATCATTGGAAATGGATATACTAAGAAATAAAAATACTTTTTTTTTCAAAGTCACACGGCACCCCCATTGATCTCTAACCTTTTCATTTCTCCCACCACTGGGGTTCTGCTCATCTCTTTAGGCTTGTGATGACTGAAGAAGGACTGAGTAATGGAAAGACAGGAAAAGATAACCTGAGAGGTCCTGGGGTAAGCAGGAAAGCCCCCACATCCTGCCATAGCCCCAAGTCAATTTCTCTGGGTTCTTCCAGTTAGATGACCTCTGATGCAGAATGATGCTCAACAGTCTCTGAGCAGATCTGGGACTCAGAGGAGATGAGGTTAACCCAGAACAAAGTATTGAAAACAGTGCTATATCTGGAAGTCATCTGGAGTTTCTGCCCTATCTAGGAAAGATACTAAGGACCAATGAAGCGTCCTTTATGATAGCTACCTTCTGGGTGACAAGTCTTCTGTTATCCTGCTCAAAGAGCATAATATTATTGTGTTTCCACTTAGATCACCTCCTGTTACTGATTCCTCTCCTAAAGGATGATGCTATGAAAGTGATGCACTCAATATGCCAACAAATTTGGAAAACTCAGCAGTGGCCACTGGACTGGACCGGAAAATGTCAGTTTTCATTCCAATCCCAAAGAAAGACAATGCCAAAGAGTGTTCAAACTACCACACAATTGCACTTATTTCACACGCTAGCAAAATAATGCTCAAAATTCTCCAAGCCAGACTTCAGCAGTACGTGAACCATGAACTTCCAGATGTTCAATCTGGATTTAGAAAAGGCAGAGGAACCAGAGATCAAATTGCTAACATCCGCTGGATCATTGAAAAAGCGAGAGAGTCCCAGAAAAGCATCTCCTTCTGCTTTATTGACTATGCCAAAGCCTTTAACTGTGTGGATCAAAACAAACGGTAGAAAATTCTGGAAGAGATGGGAATAGCAGACCACCTGATCTGCCTCCTGAGAAATCTGTATGCAGGTCAAGAAGCAACAAGTTAGGACTGGACATGGAACAACAGACTTGTTCCAAATAGGGAAAGGAGTACATCAAGGCTGTATATTGTCACCCTGCTTATTTAACTTATATGCAGAGTACATCATGAGACATGCTAGGCTGGAGGAAGCACAAGCTGGAATCAATATTGCTGAGAGAAATATCAATAACCTCAGATATGCAGATGACACCATCGTTATGGCAGTAAGTGAAGAAGAACTAAAGAGCCTCTTGATGAAAGTGAAAGAGGAGAGTGAAAAAGTTGGCTTAAAACTCAACATTCAGAAAACTAAGATCATGGCATCTGATCCCATCACTTTGTGGCAAATAGACGGGGAAACAATGGAAACAGTGACAGACTTTATTTATTTATTTTTTTTGGAGGGGTGTCCAAAATCACTGCAGATAGTGATTGCAGCCATGAAATTAATAGACGCTTATTCCTTGGAAGAAAAACTATGACTAACCTAGACATCATATTAAAAAGCAGAGACATTACTTTGCCAACAAAGGTCCGTTTAGTCAAAGCTATGTTTTTTACAGTAGTATGTATGCATGTGAGAACTGGACTATAAAGAAAACTGAGCACTGAAGAATTGATGCTTTTGAACTGTGGTATTGGAGAAGACTTCTTGAGAGTCTCTTGGACTGCAAGGAGATCCAACCAGTCCATCCTAAAGGAAATCAGTCTTGAATATTCATTGGAAGGACTGATGTTGAAGTCAAAACTCCAATACTCCACCTGATGCAAAGAGCTGACTCATTCGAAAAGATCACAGTGTTGGGAAAGATTTAAGGCAGGAGGAGAAGGCGATGACAGAGGATGAGATGGTTGCATGGCATCACCGACTTGATGGACATGAGTCTGAGCAAGCTCCGGGAGTTGGTGATGCTGTCACCAACGGGGAAGCCTGGTGTGCTGCAGTCCATAAGTTCTCAAAGAGTCAGACACTACCGAGCAACTAAACTGAACTGAACTGAATCCAGTCTTGGTACCTTTTTATGAGCCTCACTTTCATTTGAGAGTATCTAGATTTCTTGACCTCCTTTCATCATACGCAACACTGGGGAGCACAGAAAAAGTCCCAACAGATTCACTTCTTCTGTCACAGTATTTTTCTGTCTATCGCCTTTTCTATTTCTATTTCTCTTCATATTTACCTACCTTATATAATCCTCATGTTTCCACAGAACTTTCTTTTAAAGATATTGTTGTTAGTTGAATACTTTGGGCTAATATATTGGCAGGGATTTTAATTTTGTAAGATAATGTTCATTAAGGACTTCTTAAAGATGGGCAGTTCATTCATTTCTCTAAGATTGAGCCTCTTGGCCAGAAATATACCTCAGGCTTCTCAAGAGAGATTTTAAAAAACACATATTCCTTGTCCACCCCAATCTACTAAATTGGATTTTGAAAAATAGAAGCCCAGTGGTTTTTCAAACAACTGAAAATATATATACCACATCTTCATCCATTTCTCTGTTGGTGGAAATTTAGGTTATTTCCATGTCCTGGCTATCATACATACTGTTGCAATGAACACTGAGGTACATATATCTTTTTGAATTATGGTTTTCTCCAGATATATGCCCAGGAGTGGGATTGTTGGATCATATTGTAGTACTATTTTTTTTTTTTCCTTAAGGAGCCTCCATACTGTTTTCCATAGTGGCTGTATTAATTTATATTCCTACAAACAGTGTAGAGAGATCTCCACACTGTGGAGATTTTTTCTTGATGGCTATTCTAACCTCATTGTAGTTTTGACTTAAATTTCTTTAATAATTAGTGATGTTGAGCATCTTTTCATGTGCTTTAGCCATCTATATGTCTATTTTTGAAAAAAAAAAAAGTCTATTTAGATCTTCCACTGATTTATTTTTTGGTTCTTTGTTTGTTTTTTGATATTGAGCTTCATGAGCTGTTTGTATATTTTGGAGATTAATCCCTTGTTGTTTGCTCTATTTGCAAATATTTTCTTCCATTCTGAGGGTTGTATTTTCATTTTGGTATGGTTTTATTTGCTGCACAAAAGCTTTTTAAGTTTAATTAGGTCTCATTTGTTTATTTTTGCTTTTATTTTCATTACTCTAGGTGGTGCATAGAAAAAGATCTTACTGCAATTTATGTCAAAGAGTGTTCTGCATATTTTCTTCTAAGAGTTTTATTGTATCAGACCTTATATTTAATCCAGATTTTTATTTTTGTGTATTGTGTTAGGGAGTGTTCTATCAATAATTTCATTGGTCTACATGTAGCTGTCCAGTTTTCCCAGGAACACTTATTGGAGACACTGTCTTTCTCCATTGTATATTTTTGCATCCTTTGTCATAGATGAGGTGACCATAGGTGCATAGGTTTATCTCTGGACTTTTTTCCCTTTTCCGTTGATCTATATTTCTGTTTTTGTGCCAGTACCAACCCAGTTTTAACATTTTTTGTGATATGTGTATTTTCGTATGTCCTTGGCTTCATTTTATTTATCAAACTGTATTTTCCTTGGGGCTTCATTTTTTATTCTGCTTCTACTATTTTTAATTTATCATTGGAAACTGCATAATTTTTTTTTACTGAATGACTAACAATAAAGCACATAAACACATAACAAAAGTTGCTTTTTTTTCCCTTTTATGAAGTTCATTATTGGACTGAGGAAAAATATTATAGACTCTAGAGTTTGAAAAACTATAATAAGTGACACATGAAGAAACTTGAAAATAGAAATTTTAAAAAAGTGAAAGTTTTAGTTGCTCAGTCGTGTCCAACTCTTTTTAATGGAATTCTCCAGGCAAGAGTACTGAAGTGGGTAGCCATCCCCTTCTCCATGTGACCTTCCTGACACAGGAATTGAACCAGGGTCTCCCGCATTGCAAGCAGATTTTTTTACAATCTGAGCCATCAGAAAACCTTTCATTAGTTGATATTGTCAATCATTAATATTATCTTTTAAATACAGTTACATTTATATACATTTATATAACATTGTGACTTTTTCCTGATCATTTTTACACTCATTATTTTCTTTCACTACTCTGTATTATAACTATTATTATAATTACTTTCCTCATCTTAAGTTTGAAAAAACAAAGGTACTTTATCAAAGATATTATAATGTCCACAAAAGTATCTATCTATCTATATATATATATACTTATCTTCCAGTATATTGGAGGCATCTAGAAAGTCCTGATTTGGTTTTACTGTTGATCATTTAAGATCAACTATGTCTACAAAATTTAATACTATTTATTAAATGCATGCAGTACGAATGGCATTGTTACAGACACAATGGTAAATATGGAAAGAATATCATACCCTCTGATCTCAAGACTCATATCACTTTACTGGAGAGAAAACCATATTAATATGTAATTTTAAGGAACAAGTAAACAGAATAAGAAGCATAAAAAATATTGGTTCAAAATTAGCAATTATCAAGTGATGGTATTCTAGCTGAGCTATTTCAAATCTTAAAAGATGATGCTATTAAAGTGATGCAGCAGGGAGTGGTCCTAAGATGGTGGAGGACTAGGACAGGGAGACTACTTTCTCCCCCACAAATTCATCAAAAGAACATTTGAACGCTGAGTAAATTCCACAAAACAACTTCTGAATGCTGGCAGAGGACATCAGGCACCAAGAAAAGTAGCCCATTGACTTTGAAAGGAGGTAGGAAAAAATATAAAAGATAAAAAGAGAGACAAAAGAGGTAGGGACAGAGCTCCATCCCAGGAAGGGAGTCTTAAAAAAGAGAGAAGTTTCCAAACACCAGGAAACACTCTCACTGCCGAGTTTGTGGTGAGCCTTGGAACCACAGAGGGTAACATAACCGGGAAGAAAAATAAATAAATAATTAAAACCCACAGATTATGTGCCTAACGGTAACTCCCACAGTGGAGAAGCAGCGCAGACGCCTGCATCCGCCACTAGCGAGCGGGGGCTGGACAGGGAGGCAGGGGCTGCATTGCTTAGAGTAAGGACCAGGCCTGAATGCCCCGAGGGCAATCTGAGGGAACTAACTTGGGATAGCAAACCAGACTGTGGGATAGCTGCCACATGAAAAGCCCTAACCTAAGACACAGCCAGGCTTGCTCACAGAACAAAGGACTGACTAGAGCTACCAAAAAGCCCTAACCTAAGACACTGCCAGGCCTGCTCACAGAACAAAGGGCTGAACAGGGCTAGCCAGATGCAGACCGGCCCTTCCTCCTCAAGGCAGGTGAGGGCAGCCAGAGCCGGAAGGGGGCAATCGCAGCCCCAGAGAGGCATTATCTACCAAACTGCAAGCAGGCATCATTGCTAACCAAGACTTTCTGGGATTCTGGGCAGTCAACATCCGCCTGAGAAGGTGCGCTGGTTGTACACCCAGAAAACTGAGTGGCAGGGATGGGGGAGGTAAGTCACAGCGACCGCGCTCACCAAAGACCTGGTCACCTGAGCTGCTCAGAACTGGGAAGGGCACAAAACGCAGGCCCAACCAAGTCTGCACCTCTGATGACTACCTGAGTACCTGAACCTGAGTGGCCTAGACCTGGCACAACCCAGGGCTGGCCTCAGACAGTTCCCAGCAGAGCAACCTAGAGCCTAAGCAGTGTAGACAGGGAAAGCACACACGTCGTGAATGGGGGCAAACCCAGTGTGGCCGAGACACTGTGAGCACATGCCAGTGTTATTTGTTTGCAGCGTCCATCCCTCCCCACAGCACGACTGAACAAGTGAGCCTAAAAAAGTGTCCACCACCGCCCTTTTGTGTCAGGGCAGAAACTAGACACTGAAGAGACCAGCAAACAGAAGAACTTAAAACAGAGGGAACTTCCTTGGAAGTGACAGGTGCAATAGATTAAAACCCTGTAGTTAGTACTGACTAAATAGGAAGGGGCCTATAGATCTTGAGAAATATAAGCCGGATCAAGGGACTATCTGAAAATGAACTGACCCCACACTGCTGACAACAACACCAGAGAAAGTCTTAGATATATTTTTACTATCATTCTTTAAATTATTAAAAAATTTTTTATATTTAAGTCCTCTATTACTCCTTTAATTTTCATATTTATAACCTACAATTACTTTGCAAAAAAAGAGAGACCCTATTATTTAAAGCAAACTTCTTATATACATATAGTATAATTTTTGTGACTTTTTTTCCCTTTAATATTGTATTTTTGAAAATCCAACCTCTACTCTAGATTTTTAATCTTTGCTTTTTGGTATTTGTTATCAATTTTGTACCTTTAAGAACCCAAACTTCAGTACCCATTTTTACTTGGAGCGAGATTACTGGCTTGACTGCTATCTCCCCCTTTGGACTCTCCTTTTTCTCCACCAGGTCTCCTCTATCTCCTCCCTCCCCCTCCTCTTCTCTACCCAACTCTGTGAATCTGTTTGTGTGTTCTGGAAGGTGGAGAACACTTAGGGAACTGATTGCTGGCTGGATATGTCTCTCTCCTTTTGATTCCCCCCTTTATCCTCCTGGCCACCTCTGTCTCCTTCCTCCCTCTTCTCTTCTCTGTATAACTCTGTGAACATCTCTGAGTGATCCAGACTGTGGACTGTGCATAAGGAAGTGATTACTGGCTAGCTTGCTCGCTCCTCTTTTGATTCTACCTCATCTCATCCTGGTCCCCTCTATCTGCCTCCTCCCTCTTCTTTTCTCCATGTAACTCTGTGAACCTCTCTGGGTGTCCCTCACTGTGGAGAAACTTTTCATCATTAACCTAGATGTTTTATCAATGGTGTTGTATAGATGGAGAAGTCTTGAGGCTACTGTAAAAATAAGACTGAAAACCAGAAGCAGGATTTCAGTTCAGTTCAGTTCAGTTCAGTCACTCAGTCATGTCCGACTCCTTGTGACCCCATGAATTGCAGCACGCCAGGCCTCCCTGTCCATCACCATCTCCCAGAGTTCACTCAAACTCACGTCCATCGAGTCGGTGATTCCATCCAGCCACCTCATCCTCTGTCATCCTCTTTTCCTACTGCTCCCAATCCCTCCCAGCATCAGAGTCTTTTCCAATGAGTCAACTCTTCGCATGAGGTGGCCAAAGTACTGGAGTTTCAGGTTTAGCATCATTCCCTCCAAAGAACACCCAGGGCTGATCTCCTTCAGAATGGACTGGTTGGATCTTCTTGCAGTCCAAGGGACTCTCAAGAGTCTTCTCCACACCACAGTTCAAAAGCATCAATTCTTTGTCGCTCAGCTTTCTTCACAGTCCAACTCTCACATCCATACATGACCACTGGAAAAAACATAGCCTTGACTAGACAGACCTTTGTTGGCAAAGTAATGTCTCTGCTTTTCAATATGCTATCTAGGTTGGTCATAACTTTCCTTCCAAGGAGTAAGCGTCTTTTAATTTCATGGCTGCAATCACCATCTGCAGTGATTTTGGAGCCCAAGAAAATAAAGTCTGAAACTGTTTCCACTGTTTCCCCATCTATTTCCCATGAAGTGATGGGATCAGATGCCACAATCTTCGTTTTCTGAACATTGGAGGCTTAAGTCCAAATTCTGAGAATACCAGAGAACTCCTGATGCCAGGGAACATTAATTGACAGGAGCTCATCAAACGCCTCCATACCTACACTGAAACCAAGCACCACCCAAGGGCCAACAAGTTCCAGAGAAAGACATACCATGCAGATTCTCCAGTAACACAGGAACATAGCCCTGAGCTTCAGTATACAGGCTGCCCAAAGTCACTCCAAACCCATTGACATCTCATAACTCATTACTGGACACTTCATTGCACTCCAGAGAGAAGAAATCCAGATCCACCCACCAGAACACCAACACTAGCTTCCCTAACCAGGAAACCTTGACAGGCCACCTGTACAACCCCACCCACAGTGAGGAAACTCCACAATAAAGAGAACTCCACAAATGGCCAGAATACAGAAAGGCCACCCCAAACACAGCAATATAAACAAGATGAAGAGACAGAGGAATACCCAGCAGGTAAAGGAACAGGATAAATGCCCACCAAACCAAACCAAAGAGGAAGAGATAGGGAATCTACCTGATAAAGAATTCCGAATAATGATAGTGAAAACGATCCAAAATCTTGAAAACAAAATGGAATCACAGATAAACAGCCTGGAGACAAGGATTGAGATGATGCAAGAAAGCTTTATCAAGGACCTAGAAGAAATAAAGAAGTCAATATATAATGAATAATGAAATCAGTTCAGTTCAGTTCAGTCGCTCAGTCATGTCCGACTCTTTGTGACCCCATGAATTACAGCATGTCAGGCCTCCCTGTTGCTGCTGCTGCTGTTAAGTTGCTTCAGTTGTGTCCAACTCTGTGTAACCCATAGATGGCAGCCCACCAGGCTCTCCTGTCCCTGGGATTCTCCAGGCAAGAAGAGTGGAGTGGGTTGCCATTTCCTTCTCCAATGCATGAAAGTGAAAAGTGAAAGTGAAGTCGCTCAGTCGTGTCCGACTCTTTGCGACCCCATGAATTGCAGCACACCAGGCCTCCCTGTCCATCACCAACTCCCGGAGTTCACTCAAACTCACATCTATCGAGTCAGTGATGCCATCCAGCCATCTCATCCTCTGTCGTCCCCTTCTCCTCCTGCCCCCAATCCCTCCCAGGACTAGAGTCTTTTCCAATGAGTCAACTCTTCACATGAGGTGGCCAAAGTATCAGAATTTCAGCTTTAAACAGTCCTTCCAATGAACACCCAGGACTGATCTCCTTTAGAATGGACTGATTGGATCTCCTTGCAGTCTAAGGAACTCTAAAGAGTCTTCTCCAACACCACAGTTCAAAAGTATCAATTCTTTGGCACTCAGCTTTCTTCACAGTCCAATTCTCACAACCATACATGACCACTGGAAAAACCATAGCCTTGACTAGACAAACCTTTGTTGGCAAAGTAATGTCTCTGCTTTTGAATATGGTATAATAACGCAATAAATGAGATAAAAAACACTCTGGAGGGAACAAATAGTAGAATAACAGAGGCAGAAGATAGGATTAGTGAGGTAGAAGATAGAATGGTAGAAATAAATGAATCAGAGAGGAAAAAGAAAAACGAATTAAAAGAAATGAGGACAATTTCAGAGACCTCTGCGACAATGTTAAATGCCCCAACATTCGAATCATAGGAGTCCAAGAAGATGAAGACAAAAAGAAAGACCATGAAAAAATACTTGAGGAGATAATAGTTGATAACTTCCTTAAAATGGGGAAGGAAATAATCACCCAAGTCCAACAAACCCAGAGTCCCAAACAGGATAAACCCAAGGCAAAACACCTCAAGACGCATATTAATCAAATTAACAAAGATCAAACACAAAGAACAAATATTAAAAGCAGCAAGGGAAAAACAACAAATAACACACAAGGGGATTCCCTTAAGGATAACAGCTGATCTTTCAATAGAAACTCTTCAGGCCAGGAGGGAATGGCAGGACATACTTAAAGTGATGAAGGAAAATAACCTATAGCCCAGATTACGGTACCCAGCAAGGATTTCATTCAAATATGAAGGAGAAATCAAAAGCTTTACAGACAAGCAAAAGCTGAGAGAATTCTGCACCACCAAACTAGCTCTCCAACAAATTCTAAAGGATCTTTTCTAGACAGGCAACACAGAAATGGTGTATAAACTTGAACCTAAAACAATCAAGTAAATGACAACAGGATCTTACTTATCAATAATTACCTTAAACATAAATGGGTTGAATGCCCCAACCAAAAGACAAAGACTGGCTGAATGGATACAAAAACAAGACCCCTATATATGTTGTCTACAAGAGACGCACCTCAAAACAAGGGACACATACAGATTGAAAAGAACGGACTGGAAAAAGATATTCCATACAAATAGAGACCAAAAGAAAGCAGGAGTAGCAATACTCATATCAGATAAAATAGACTTTAAAACAAAGGCTATGAAGAGACAAAGAAGGACACTACATAATGATCAAAGGATGAATCTAAGAAGAAGATATAACAATTATAAATATATATGCACCCAACATAGGAGCACCACAATATGTAAGATAAATGCTAACAAGTATGACAGGGGAAACTAACAATAACACAATAATAGTGGGAGACTTTAATACCCCACTCACACCTATGGATAGATCAACTAAACAGAAAATTAACAAGGAAACACAAACTTTAAATGATACGATAGACCAGTTAGACTTAATTGATATCTATAGGACACCTCAAAACAATGAATTTCACCTTTTTCTCAAGTGCACACGAAACCTTGTCCAGGATAGATCACATCCTGGACCATAAATCTAGCCTTGGTAAATTCAAAAACATTGATATCATTCCAAGCATCTTTTCTGACCACAATGCAGTAAGATTAGATCTCAGTTACAGGAGAAAAACTATTAAAAATTCCAACACAGGGAGGCTGAATAACATGCTGCTGAATAACGAACAAATCACAGAAGAAATAAAAAAATGCATAGAAACGAGTGAAAATGAAAACACAACAAACCAAATCCTATGGGATTGAGTAAAAGCAGTGTTAAGGGGAAGGTTCATAGCAATACAGGCATACCTCAAGAAACAAGAAAAAGTCAAATAAATAACCTAACTCTACACCTAAAGCAACTAGAAAAGGAAGAAATGAAGAACACCAGGGTTAGTAGAAGGAAAGAAATCTTTAAAATTAGGGCAGAAATAAATGCAAAAGAAACAAAAGAGACCATAGCAAAAATCAACAAAGCCAAAAGCTGGTTCTTTGGAAGGATAAATAAAATTGACAAGCCATTAGCCAGACTCATCAAGAAACAAAGGGAGAAAAATCAAATCAGTAAAATTAGAAATGAAAATGGAGAGATCACAACAGACAACACAGAAATACAAAGGATCATAAGAGACTACTATCAGCAATTATATGCCAATAAAATGGACAACTTGGAAGATATGGACAAATTCTTAGAAAAGTATAACTTTCCAAAACTGAACGAGGAAGAAATAGAAAATCTTAACAGACCCATCACAAGCACGGAAATGGAAACTCTAAACAGGAATCTTCCAGCAAACAAAAGCCAAGGTCCAGACAGCTTCACAGCTGAATTCTACCAGAAATTCAGAGAAGAGCTAACACCTATCCTAAGCAAACTCTTCCAGAAAATTGCAGAGGAAGGTAAACTTCCGAACTCATTCTATGAGGCTACCATCACCCTAATACCAAAACCTGACAAAGATGCCACAAAAAAAGAAAACTACAGGACATTATCACTGATGAACATAGATACAAAAATCCTTAACAAAATTCTAGCAGTCAGAATCCAACAACACATTAAAAAGATCATACACCATGACCAAGTGGGCTTTATCCCAGGGATGCAAAATAGAAAGCCCAGAGATAAATCCATGCACTATGGACAACTTATCTTTGACAAAGGAGGCAAGAATATACAACGGAGAAAAGACAATCTCTTTAACAAATGGTGTTGGGAAAACTGGTCAACCACTTGTAAAAGAATGAAACTAGAACATTTTCTAACACCATACACAAAAATAAACTCAAAATGGATTAAAGATCTAAACATAAGACCAGAAACTATAGAACGCCTAGAGGAGAACATAGGCAAGACACTCTCCGACATAAATCACAGCAGGATCCGCTATGACCCACCTCCCAGAATATTGGAAATAAAAGCAAAAATAAACAAATGGGACCTAATTAAAATTAAAAGCCTCTGCACAACAAAGGAAACTCTAAGCAAGGTGAAAAGACAGCCTTCAGAATAGGAGAAAATAATAGCAAATGAAGCAACTGACAAAGAATTACTCTCAAAAATATACAAGCAACTCCTACAGCTCAATTCCAGAAAAATAAACGACCCAATCAAAAAATGGGCCAAAGAACTAAATAGACATTTCTCCAAAGAAGACATACAGATGGCTAACAAACATGAAAAGATTCTCAACATCACTCATTATCAGAGAAATGCAAATCAAAACCACAATGAGGTACCATTTCACACCCTTGAGAATGGCTGCTATCCAAAAGTCTACAAGCAATAAATGCTGGAGAGGGTGTGGAGAAAAGGGAACCCTCTTACACTGTTGGTGGGAGTGCAAACTAGTACAGCCACTATGGAGAACAGTGTGGAGATTCCTTAAAAAACTGGAAATAGAACTTCCATACGACCCAGCAATCCACTGCTGGGCATACACACCGAGGAAACCAGAATTGAAAGAGACACGTGTACCCCAATGTTCATCGCAGAACTGTTTATAATAGCTAGGGCATGGAAGCAACCTAGATGTCCATCAGCAGACGAATGGACAAGAAAGCTGTGGTACATATACACAATGGAGTATTACTCAACCATTAAAAAGAATACATTTGAATCAGTTCTAATGAGATGGATAAAACTGGAGCCTATTATACAGAGTAAAGCAAGCCAGAAAGAAAAACATCAATACAGTATCAGTTCAGTTCAGTTCAGTTGCTCAGTCATGTCCGACTCTTTGAGACCCCATGAATTGCAACATGCCAGGCCTCCCTGTTCATCACCAACTCCCGGAATTCACTCAAACTCATGTCCATCGAGTTGGTGTTGCCATCCAGTCATCTCATCCTCTATTGTCCCTTCTCCTCCTGCTCCCAATCCCTCCCAGCATCAGAGTCTTTTCCAATGAGTCAACTCTTTTTGTGAGGTGGCCAAAGTATTGGAGTTTCAGCTTTAGCGTCAGTCCTTCCAATGAACACCCAGGACTGATCTCCTTTATAACGGACTGGTTGGATCTCCTTGCAGTCCTAGGGACTCTCAAGAGTCTAATCCAACACCACAGTTCAAAAGCATCAATTCTTTGGGACTCAGCTTTCTTCACAGTCCAACTCTCACATCCATACATGATCACTGGAAAAACCATAGCCTTGACTAGACGGACCTTTGTTGGCAAAGTAATGTCTCTGCTTTTGAATATGCTACCTAGGTTGGTCATAACTTTCCTTGCAGTACAGTATACTAATGCATATATATGGAATTTAGAAATATGGTAACAATAACCCTGTATGTGAGAGAGCAAAAGAGACACAGATGTATAGAACAGTCTTTTGGACTCTGTGGGAGAGGGCAAGGGTGGGATAATTTGGGAGAATGGCATTGAAACGTGTATAATGCCATATGTGAAATGAATCTCCAGTCCAGGTTCAATGCATGATACAGGATCCTTGGGGCTGGTGCACTGGCATGACCAAGAGGGATGGTATAAGGAGGGAAGTGGGAGGGGGGTTCAGGATGGGGAAGACGTGTACACCCGTGGCAGATTCATGTTGATGTATGGCAAAACCAATACAGTATTGTAAAGTAATTAGCCTCCAATTAAAATAAATAAATTTATATTAAAAATAAAATTAAAAAGGAATATAAGCATTATAAAAGCAGACATTTATGTATTACTTATGATATGAAATAAGTGAAGTGAAGTCGCTCAGTCGTGTCCAACTCTTTGCAACCCCATGGACTGTAGACTACCAGGCTCCTCCGTCCATGGGATTTTCCAGGCAAAAGTGCTGGAGTGGATTGCCATTTCCTTCTCCAGGGGCTCTTCCCGACCCAGGAATCGAACCCAGATCTCCCGCATTGCAGGTAGATGCTTTACCATCTGAGCCACGAGGGAAGCCTAAAATAAAGATTTCTTTAAAAAAAAAAAAAAAAAAAGTGATGCAGCAATATGCCAGCAAATTTGGCAAACTCAGCAGTGTCCACAGGACTGGAAAAGGTCAGTTTTCATTCCAATCCCAAAGAAAGGCAATGCCAAAGAATGTTCAAACTACCAAATAATCACACTCATTTCATGTGTTAGTAAATTTAGTTCAGTTCAGTCGCTCAGTCGTGTCCAACTCTTTGCGACCCCATGAACTGCAGCACACCAGGCCTCCCTGTCCATCACCAATTCCTAGAGTCCACCCAAACCCATGTCCATTGAGTCGGTGATGCCATCCAACCATCTTACCCTTTGTCAGCCCCTTCTCCTCCTGCCTTCAATCTTTCCCAACATCAGGGTCTTTTCAAATGAGTTAGCTCTTCACATCAGGTGGCCAAAGTATTGGAGTTTCAGCTTCAACATCAGTCCTTCTAATGAACACCCAGGACTGATCTCCTTTAGGATGGACTGGTTGGATCTCCTTGCAGTCCAAGGGACTCTCAAGAGCCTTCTCCAACACCACAGTTCAAAAGCATCAATTCTTCTGTGCTCAGCTTTCTTTATAGTCCAACTCTCACATCCATGCATGACCACTGGAAAAACCATAGCCTTGACTAGATGGACCTTTGTTGGCAAAGTAATGTCTCTGCTTTTGAATATGCTATCTAGGTTAGACATAACTTTCCTTCCAAAGAGTGAGTGTCTTTTAATTTCATGGCTGCAATCATCATCTGCAGTGATTTTGGAACCCAGAAATACAAAATCAGCCACTGTTTCCACTGTTTCCCCATCTGTTTGCCATGAAGTGATGGGCCTGGATGCCATGATCTTAGTTTTCTGAATGTTGAGCTTTAAGCCAACTTTTTCACTCTCCTCTTTTACTTTCATCAAGAGGCTCCTTAGTTCTACTTCACTTTCTGCCATAAGGGTGGTGTTATCTGCATATCTGAGGTTATTGATATTTCTCCTGGAAGTCTTGATTCCAGCTTGTGCTTCCTTGAGCCTAACGTTTCTCATGACGTCCTCTGCATTTTAGTTAAATAAGCAGGGTGACAATATACAGCCTTGACGTACTCCTTTTCCTATTTGGAACCAGTCTGTTGTTCCATGTCCAATTCTTACTGTTGCTTCCAGTCATGCTCAAAATTATCCAAGCTAGGCTTCAGCAGTAAGTGAACTGAGAACTTCCATATGTTCAAGCTGGATTTAGAAAAGGCAGAGGAACCAGAGATCAAATTGCCAACATTCAGTGAATTGTAGAAAAAGTGAGAGAATTCCAGAAGAATATCTACTTCTGCTTTATTGATTATGGTAAAGCCTTTGACTGCATGAATCACAACAAACTGTGAAAAATTCTTAAAGAGATGGGAATACAAGACCATCTTACCTGCCTCTTGAAAAATATGTTTGCAGGTCAAGAAGCAACAGTTAAAACCAGACATGGAACAATGGACTGATTCTAAATTAGGAAAGGAGTATATCAAGGCTGTATATTGTCACCTTGCATATTTAACTTATATGCAGAGTACATCATGTGAAATGCTGGACCAGATTAAATATAAGATGGAATCAAGATTTGTGGGAGAAATAGCAATATCCTCAGATATTCAGATGACCCCCACCCTTATGGCAGAAAGCTAAGAAGAACCAAAGAAACTCTTGATGAGGGTGAAAGAGGAGAGTGAAAAAGTTGGCTTAAAACTCCACATTCAAAAAGCAAAGATCATGGCATCTGGTGCCATTACTTCATGGCAAATAGGTGAGGAAACAATGAGAGACTTTATTTTCTTCTGTTCCAAAATCACTGCAGATGGTTACTGCAGCCATGAAATTAAAAGACGCTTGCTTCCTTGAAAGAAAAGCTATGACAAATCTAGACAGCATATTAAAAAGCAGAGAAATTACTTTGCCAACAAAGGTCCATATAGTCAAAGCTACAGTTTTTCCAGTAGTCATGTAAGGATGTGAGATTTGGACCATAAAGAAAGCTGAGTACTGAAGAATTGATGCTTTTGAACTGTGGTGGGAAGACTCTTGAGAGTCCCTTAGACTGCAAGGAGTTTGAACCAGTCAATCATAAGGGAATCAGTCCTGAATATTCATTGGAAAGACTGATGTTGAAGCTGAAGCTCAAATACTTTGGCCACCTGATGTGAAGAGCTGACTTGTTTGAAAAGACCCTGATGCTGGGAAAGATTGAAGGCGGGAGGAAAAGAGGACAACAGAGGGACAGATGGTTGGATGGCATCACCAACTCAATGGACATGAGTCTGACCAAGATCTGAGAGTTGATGATGGACAGGGAAGCCTGATGTGCTCAGTCAATGCGATCAGAAAGAGTTGGTCACAAATGAGTGACTGAACTGAATAAATTAAAGTGATGTTATTTTATTCAATGCCTATCAAATACATCATATTCAAATCTGCTAAGGAGGCAGTGACCTTAATATGTCCTAATATACTTTTGGATTATCTTTTTTTGCAAATATGCTGGAAGACAATTTGTTAATATATATTACAAATCTATAAAAAAGGAAATGTCAAATATGTTCATATCTCTAGACCCAATAGTTTTGCTTTAACCTGAAGAAATAATAGAAGACATAATCAAGAATGTAGTTATGAGACTGTTAAGGGCTGAAGTATTTTTAAGATTATGTACTTGAAATCATAGAAACAAAGGGAGAAATAAATTATTAGAGATGTTTATCTTTAAATTTAATTTTTTATGCTTATTGAAATATTCCAAATTTTCATAGGACAAAGTATTGCCTTTATGGGGCTTCCCTGGTGGCTCAGATGGCAAAGAATATGCGTGCAATGTGTGAGACCTGGATTCAATCTCTGGGCTGGGAAGATCCCCTGGAGAATAGCATGGCAGCCCACTCCAGTATTCTTGCCTGGAGAATCCCCATGGACAGAAGAGCCTGATGGGCTACAGTCCATGGAGTTGCGAGGAGTCAGACACGACTGAACCACTAAGCACAGCACATTACCTTTATAACATGAAAAGACTAAAAAACAAATGTAACTTAAAAATTCTAATCAGAAAAACCTGCTATTGAATCCTATTTAAAGTCAGGTCTCCAGATGTTCAGAAATACCTAATTAGGAGTATCCAATTTTAACTCTAGTTTATTGCAGAAGGAAGAGTGAGAAGTGAGGTTGGGGTTTGCATTCACAAACCCCCAGTGTTGCTAAAGCATTTAGGGAAATGAGCTGTTTCAAGGAGAAACCTATTAAAGGCAGGTAATGCAAACCACCTTCTATGACATGTAAGGACTTAGATCTGCTGCTTTGGCCACAGTCACCTGAGCTGACACAGCCGACATGGGAAAGAGGGACACTTTATTTTGAGTGTGGCTGCCATGCCACAGCTGCTCTTGCCATCTGTTCTGCCTTTGATTCATATTGTTTGTCATTTCCCTTGTGCCTTTTTTGTAGGCTGCTGTCCAGTGCTCATTTTTAAGTGACTTCTCTGAGACCATGGAATTGATGGTCATAACAGCATGATTTCAATTCTATTTTACCTGGAGGGCTTCAGTTTCAGAAAAAGAAACCCAAGTAATATATCAGCAATCCATGTGGGGCACTGAAAGTTCAATTCAAGAAGTTAATCAAGTTTTTGTGATCCCTTTGTTCTGATGACCTAGTTAAGTAACACAAAGATGCTAGAGGGGATATATTTGAATTGATTGTAGACTGAAATATAGAGACATGGTTTAGATGGTACATAAACCTCAAGTGACAGCTAAGAAGTAGATATTTTCTGTTAAATGTCAACCATATTTTTTTGTGTCTTAATTTCTCTGAATCTAATGGTTTATGTGATTGGTGATTTCTGTCTTTTTCAGAGCCTCGAAGAACAAAAACAAGTTTTAAATAAAGTAATCAACCACTTTCATTCGTTCAAACACCCGGGAACCTCCTTTGAACCTGGCTCAGCATAAGACTGGAGGTATAGAGGTGAGTAAGGGGCATTTTTTCCCTTGAAACAGTGAATAGAGACAACTATGAATTTGTTTCATCACCAGGCTAAACAAACATGATGAGGAGGTTCAGCCACTACCACATTGAGGCAATAGCAGTGTAGACTCAATGGAAGAAAAGCACTGAGAGATTTGTTGTAGAAGGAGGGAGCATAAATGAAAAGGGAAAGATGGAGAACTAAGAACCTTGGAATCCTAAAATAAAAACTATATGGAGTAGAGCAGTTTTGGCATCTGTAAGGGAAATCAAGTGACCAGTCCCTTTCTTTTAGGTCATACACAAGGTAGTTTGTTTTTCATGTCCTGGAGATCCCTGTGGGAGGTATTTTGAGACATTCCCATAACAGTCTATATCATCTTCTGACAAAGGGAAGGACATTCTTCTCCATGTCCAACTGCACTTCTGCTATGCAAGACCCACTTCTTTCTCTGCAAAAAGTTGATAATAGCAGTATCTGAAAACAATATCTGCAAACAGTGTGCTTTGTGGGAAGAGTGTTTCATTTTTCACCTTTTAAATTCTTACAATAAGCCTAAGAGGCTGGTGTTTTATTATCTTCATTTAATAGACAAGGCCCTCAGATCTATAGGATTAAGAAATGGGAAAAAATCACTAAGCGGTATGTGCATATTTGGTTCAGGCTAATCTGACTCGAGTCATGGTTTAATTATGGAGGATTCTCAAGGAACTTAAATAGAACTATCATATGATCCAACAATTCCACTCCTGGGTATATATTCAGAAAAAAGCCAAAAATATTAATTAGAAAATATACACACACATCAATGTTTATAGCAGCACTCACCTACAATAGCAAAGACTTGGAAACAACCAAAGTGTCCATCAACAGATGAATGCCAGGTATTTCTGACTTTCTCCCTTTTCAAGAAACTAAAAAGATTACATTTCCTGGCTCCCTTGTGGTGCAATAGGGACCAACAACTAGTTCAGCCCTTTAATTGAGTGTGTTTGTGTGTGTGTGTGTGTGTGTGTGTGTGTGCGTGCGCATGCACGCACGAGTGCATGCGCTCAGTTGCATCCAACTCTTTGTAACCTCATGAATGTAGCCTGCCAGTTTCCTCCATCCATGAAAATTTCCAGGCAAGAATATTGGAGTGGGTTGAGAGTGCAAAGTAATTGTTGCTATGAGATTTTCTAGAATTTCTCCCTCTCAGATAAAAGCTGGCAATGTTCAGTTGACAGCTACTCTCTTAGCCTGGGTTTCTGAGTTCAGTTCAGTTCAGTCGCTCAGTCGTGTCTGACTCTTTGCGAACCCATGAACCACAGCATGCCTGGCTTCCCTGTCCATTATCAACTCCCAGAGTTTACCCAAACTCGTGTCCATTGAGTTGGTGATGCCATCTAACCATCTGATCCTCTGTCGTCCCCTTCTCCTCCTGCCTTCAATCTTTCCCAACATTAGGGTCTTTTCAAATGAGTTAGCTCTTCACATCAGGTGGCCAAAGTACTGGAGTTTCAGCTTCAACATCAGTCCTTCTAATGAACACCCAGGACTGATCTCCTTTAGGATGGACTGGTTGGATCTCCTTGCAGTCCAAGGTTCTCTCAAGAGTCTTCTCCAACACCACAGTTCAAAAGCATCAATTCTTCTGTGCTCAGTTTTCTTTATAGAACAACTCTCACAGCCATACATCACTACTGGAAAAACCATAACCTTGACTAGACAGACCTTTGTTGGCAAAGTAATGTCTCTGCTTTTGAATATGCTATCTAGGTTGGTCATAACTTTCCTTCCAAAGAGTAAGTGTCTTTTAATTTCATGGCTGCAATCATCATCTGCAGTGATTTTGGAACCCAGAAATACAAAATCAGCCACTGTTTCCCCATCTATTTCCCATGAAGTGATGGGACCGGATGCCATGATCTTAGTTTTTCGAATGTTGAGCTTTAAGCCAACTTTTTCACTCTCCTCTTTCACTTTCATCAAGAGGCTCTTTAGTTCTTCTTCACTTTCTGCCATAAGGGTGGTATCATCTGCATATCTGAGGTTATTAATATTTCTCTCAGCAATCTTGATTCCAGCTTGTTCTTCTTCCAGCCCAGGGTTTCTCATGATGTATTCTGGGGTGACAATATACAACCTTGACGTACTCCTTTTCCTATTTGGAACCAGTCTGTTGTAACTCTGAAAAACAGAGTCTTCACTGCCTCATGATGGTCAAAAGCAAGAAACAAACTCTTTCAATTTTAATTAATTTCATTTTAAGAATTGTCACTGTGGCATATATTGACATATCCTGACCAGCACAAACTCTAATCTCTTGCACTTTCATACACGTGATTGTATTTCTTTCCCTTCTGTTCTCTCTGAGCCCAGGAGTCATGATTGAATGAGTAACTCAAGCTTTGCTCTCCTGAGCTTTTATTAAGACCATAAATGTGTTAGTGTCTCAGTTGTGTCTGACTCTTTGTGACCCCATGGACTGTAGCCTGCCAGGCTCCTCTGTCCATGGAATTCTCCACACAAGAATACTGGAGTGAGTAACCATTCCCTTCTCCAGGGGATCTTTCTGACCCTGGGATCAAACCCGGTTCTCCTGAATGGCAGGCAGATTCTTTACCATCTGAGCCACCAGGGAAGACCAAGACTATAAATAGATCATTTGAAAATGACTATATCCACATTATGAAATTAGCTATGTATATTTATTGAACAGTTAACTTGTATACTTATTATCAGTTCCCACTGGGAAGTCCCATGGTTATTATGGAAATGTCTCTTTGATTGGATCAAGGCATAGTTGAGATAACTCTCCTTCTATATGAGCCTTGAAATTATGAAATCACTGTGGAGACTTGGGTTATTTCCTTGGACTCTTTCCTAGGCAGACTGTTGTTAAATGTCAATGGCTAAGAATGTTTTAAGATATATTTCCTAAATCTGGATATATTCAGAATCATACAGGGAGTTTTTATAGATCTAGACACCTGGACTCCACCCCTACATTCTAAGTCAGAGTGTTTGGTAGGAGACTGGGGAAACTATACTTTAAAGGAATCAAGAAACCTCAACTCCAGAAGTCATCCTCGGATAGTGCTGACCACAGTCAAGTTTGACTGTTTTAAAATACTCTTCTCTTCATGAACCCTCACTGAAAACACACACTTTGAGGCATTTGGGTGTGTTCTGATGAGTTGAGACAGATTTATACCTCAAAGTTATCAAAATAGGAATTTCTTAGAATCCCAGGGAAACAAGCATGAGCAAACTGGGCAGGAAATAAGAGCAGGAGGTAGTGTCAGCTCCACTCATCTCCTGCATACTAGAGGAACCCCCCAAGTAAAAACAGCTTTCCTTACACAGCCTCTTATCTTTACACTGTCAGAAGCATACAATCAAAGCCTATGTGTATCAAACAGAAATTTGAATCAAGCAATCAGTTTTATTTTTTGGAGGAAGGAGGAGTCTATTTCATTAATTCACATTTTTAAACACGAAGAAAGACTAGATCTAGAGTTAGGAGGACAATCTGGAAGGTACTTTTTCTGGCAGGACTCATGCATATGTTTGAGTAACACATACTATATCCTTGTCATGCTCCTTGGAGACATGAGGTAGCCCCAAGGCAGATCTCAAGTTCCATTTCTGGGTCATATTATACACAGACACAGTCTCCTTCCCTCTCCTCTTTTTACTTCCAAACATCTTTGCCATCACCTGATTTTTTGATTCTCATGAAGGTCCATGGAACATCCTTGGTGGCCCTGGGTTTGGAAGATTCTCCTAGAGAAAGGAATGACAACCCACTTCAGTGTTCTTGCCTAGAGAATTTCATGGGCAGAGGAGCCTGGCAGGTTACAGTCCATAGGGTTGCAAAGAGTCGGACATTACTGAGCCTCTCACTGGAAAAGTCCCTGATCCTGAGAAAGATTGAAGGCAAAAGGAGAAGAGGGTGACAGTAGATGAAATGGTTGGATGGCATCACCGGTTCAATGGACACAAACTTGGGCAGATTCTGGGAGATAGTGAGGGATAAGGAGGCCTGGTGTGCTACAGTCCATGGGGTCAAAAAGAGCTGAACATGACTTAGCAACTGAAAAGTGATGAAAGGTCCATAGTGTCAGAATTCCACATCCTGTTTTAGCTGAGCCTTTAGTTATGGCACTTCTTCACTATTATCCGTGAAAATACTCTCTTTTCTCTCTTAAATATTGTGGCAGTATGAACACAGGTTGGGAAAAAAAAATTCCAGACACAGAGTCTTGCAGAAATGACTGAGTTTATTAAGAACAAAGAGCAGGGATAATGTGGGCACTGTGAGCGCAGCGGGCCAACACCTCCTGACAGGCCAGGGAGAGCCGACCAGACACTGTTAGAAGAGTGAGTCAGCTCAAGGGAGAGCTGACACTTTTCCTTGGGTTCAATTCAATTCAGTTCAGTTGCTCAGTCGTGTCCAACTCTTTGTGACCCCATGGACCTCAGCATGCCAGGCCTCCCTGTCCATCACCAACTCCCGGAGTTTATTTAAACTCAGATGGCATCACCGACTCAATGGACATGGGTTTGGGTGGGCTCCGGGAGTTGGTGATGGACAGAGAGGCCTGGCATGCTGCGGTTCATGGGGTCACAAAGAGTCAGACATGACTGAGTGACTGAACTGAACTGAACTGAACATGTCCACTGAGTTGATGATGCCATCCAACCATCTCATCCTCTGTCGTCCCCTTCTCCTCCCGCCTTCAATCTTTCCCTGCATCAGGGTCTTTTCTAATGAATCAGTTCTTTGCATCAGGTGGCCAAAGTATTGGAGTTTCAGCTTCAGCATCAGTCCTTCCAATGAATATTCAGGACTGACTTCCTTTAGGATGGACTGGTTGGACCATCTTGCAGTCCAAGGGACTCTCAAGAGTATTCTCCAACACCACAGTTCAAGAGCATCAATTCTCCTGCACTCAGCTTTCCATGGGTTAGTAACCAATTTTTATAATCTCAAGACAAAGAAAATTCCCCCTTAAGGTTGGCATTAGGGAATTGGTTAGGGTGCTAAAGGGTGAGCATTGAGATGGGCATTGTTGCCTAATATGGGGTCAGGAAGCCTGCTGGTGATGATAAAGGGGTTTTTGGCAAAGTTTACAAAGGGGCTCAGTCAGTTTGGAAGGTAACCTTGGTTCTGGGCTCTGCTTCTGTGGCCTTGGGGCAGGACTCTCCATTAAAAATTCTAAGTCTTAGTTATTCATAATTTTATATACAGAATTAAATGATGATCAATGACAAATATCTTTTGAATTTATATATCCTCATATTTTTCCTTTTCTTTAGGAATTCTAAGCCTAGTGAAAAGTAGTCTTTTTAAAGCTTAGTATATTTGAAAGTTTATAAGAGTTTAGAGGTAGAAAATGGAGGGTAGAGGGGATCATCTCTAGTTGGTGAACCAAATTAGCTCAGTGTAGATAATACAACAACAACAACAACAAAATGTGAGATAATACTCTCACATTTTTTTTTTGTTGTTGTTGTTCTGTTTCACATCATTCTTGGTATAGAATTTGTTTTTTTCCCCTTCATTTTCATAAAACTGAACAAAAAAGCAACAGTCATAAAAACAGGAGTCATGGAACACATTGGTGTGTGTGGAAAATTTTACTAAAGGTTTGGAGGAATTGGAAAGACAAACCTGGTGGCTCTGATGGTAAAGAATCTACCTGTAGGGGGATGGTCCTAAGATGACAGAGAAACAGAATGGGGAGACAACTTTCTCCCCTACAAATTCATTGAAAGATCATTTGAACACTGAGTAAATTCCACAAAAACAACTTCTGAATGCTGGCAGAGGACACCAGGAACCCAGAAATGCAGCCCATTTTCTTAGAAAGGAGGTAGGACAAAATATAAAAGTTAAAAAGAGAGACAAAAGGATTAGGGGCAGAGACCTGTCCCGGGGAGGGAGTCGTGAAGGAGGAGAGGTTTCCAAACACCAGGAAACCCTCTCACCGCTGGGTCTGTGCGGAAGTTTTGGAATCTCAGAAGGCAACATAACCAGGAGGAAAAAATAAATAAATAAAACCCACAGATTACGCGTTTAACTACAACTCTCAGTGGAGAAGTAGCCCAGATGCTCGCGTCTGCCTCCAGCAAGTGGGGGCTGAACAGGCAAGCGCGGCCTGCATTGCTTAGGGTAAGGACTGGGCCTGAATGCCCTGAGGACAATCTGAGGGAGCTAATGTGAGATAGCAACTCAAACTGTGGGATAGCCAGAGAGAAAAAAAAAAAAAAGAAAGAGAGAGATAGAGAAAACTTTCCCATGAAAAGCTCTAACCTAAGGCACTGCCAGCCCACTCACAGAACAAAGGACTGAGGGAATACCAGAGGAGAGCTAGCTGGCTATGGACTGGCCCATCCCCTACTGGAGGCAGAGAGGCAGGCGGGCGACAGCCAGAGCCAGCAAGGGGCATTCTCGGCCCCAGAGACAGCATCCTCTACCAAACTGAGAGCAGGCTGTCAGTTGCTAACCAAGTTTTCCTGGGATGGTTGACATCTGCCAGGAGGGTCACAGCCAGAGATCAGCTCCCCAGAGGAGACACACAGCACACCTGAGATGGTGCTCCTGCTGTGCGCCCAGGAAACAGCACCTGGGAAGGGAGAGGGGGTGATAAGATGCACTGCCCCACCTGGGGAGAGTGTGCTCGCCAAGCACCTAGTTGCCTGAGCTGTGAGGGCCTGGGAAGGGCACAAAACACAGGCTGAACCGAGTCTGTGCCTTTGTGGAATATCCAGGAACCTGAACCTGAGTGGCTTAGACCTGGGAAGTGCATACAAGCCGGGGCCGGCTTTAGACAGTTCCCCTGTAGAGCAACCTGGAGCGTGAGCAGTGTAGACTGGGAAAGCACACATGCCGTGACTGGGGGAAATCCCAGTGTGGCAAGACATGTGAGGACTCTGGCCTCATGCCATACATGCCAGTGATATTTGTTTGCAGTGTTCTTTCTTCCCCACAGCACAACTGAACAAATGAGCCTAAATAAGTGACCACCTCTGTACCCTTGTGTCAGGGTGGAAATTAGACACTGAAGAGACTCGCAAACAGAAGAAACCAAAATAAACAGAGGGAACCGCTTTGGAAGTGACAGGTGCAACAGATTAAAACCCTGTAGTTAGCACCGACTACATTGGAAAGGGCCTAAAGACCTTGAGAAGAAGTATAAGCCAGAACAAGGGACTATTTGAAACACAACTGACCCCACATTGCCCTCAACAGTGCCAGAGAAATTTCTAGATGTATTTTACTATTATCATTAAATTTTTTTAAAGTCCTTTATTACTCCTTTAGTTTTCATGTTTATAACCTACTATTACCTTGCCAAAAAGACCCTATTTTAAAAGCAAATTTCATATATATATATATATATTTATAATTTTTGTGATTTTGTTTTGTTTTTTAATATTGTAGTTTTGAGTGTCTAACCTCTACTCTAGATTTTTAATCTTTGCTTTTTGATATTTGTTGGTTCAAAATAGGAAAAGGAGTACGTCAAGGCTGTATATTGTCACCCTGCTTATTTAACTTATATGCAGAGTATATCATGAGAAACGCTGGGCTGGAAGAAACACAAGCTGGAACCAAGATTGCCGGGAGAAACATCAATAACCTCAGATATGCAGATGACACCACCCTTATGGCAGAAAGTGAAGAGGAACTCAAAAGCCTCTTGATGAAGGTGAAAGTGGAGAGTGAAAAAGTTGGCTTAAAGCTCAACATTCAGAAAACGAAGATCATGGCATCCGGTCCCATCACTTCATGGGAAATAGATGGGGAAACAGTGGAAACAGTGTCAGACTTTATTTTTCTGGGCTCCAAAGTCACTGCAGATGGTGACTGCAGCCATGAAATTAAAAGACACTTACTCCTTGGAAGGAAAGTTACGACCAACCTAGATAGCATATTCAAAAACAGAGACATTACTTTGCCAACAAAGGTTCGTCTAGTCAAGGCTATGGTTTTTCCTGTGGTCATGTATGGATGTGAGAGTTGGACTGTGAAGAAGGCTGAGCACCGAAGAATTGATGCTTTTGAACTGTGGTGTTGGAGAAGACTCTTGAGAGTCCCTTGGACTGCAAGGAGATCCAACCAGTCCATTCTGAAGGAGATCAGCCCTGGGATTTCTTTGGAAGGAATGATGCTAAAGCTGAAACTCCAGTACTTTGGCCACCTCATGCAAAGAGTTGACTCATTGGAAAAGACTCTGATGCTGGGAGGGATTGGGGGCAGGAGGAGGAGGGGACGAGAGAGGATGAGATGGCTGGATAGCATCACTGACTCGATGGACGTGAGTCTGATTGAACTCCGGGAGTTGGTGATGGACAGGGAGGCCTGGCGTGCTGCGATTCATGGGATTGCAAAGAGTCGGACATGACTGAGCGACTGAACTGACTGTCTGACTGACCAGTTTTGTAACTTTAAGAATCCAATCTTCAGTACTCATTTACTTAGGAGTGTGATTATTGGCTTGATTGCCCTCTCCCCCTTTTGACTTTCATTTTTCTCCCCCAGGTCACCTCTATCTCCTCCCTCCCCCTCTCTTCTCTACCCAATGCTGTGAATCTCTTTGGGTATTCCAGGCTACGGAGAACACTTAGGGAACTGATTACTGGCTAGATGTGTCTCTCTTCTTTTGACTCCCCCTCTTCTCCTCTGGTCACCTTTATTTCCTTCCTCCCTCTTCTCTTCTCCATGTAACTCTGCGAACCTCTCTGGGTGTCCCACACTGTGGAGAGCACATAGGGAAATGATTCCTGGCTATATTGCTCTCTCCCTTTTTGATTCCCTCTCTTCTCCTCCTGGTCACCTCTATCTCCCTCCTCCCTCTTCTCTTCTCCATGTAACTCTGCGAACCTCTCTGAATGTCCCTCACTGAGGAGAATCTTTTCACCATTAACCTAGATGTTTTAACATCAGTGTGGCATGGATGGAGAAGTCTTGAGGCTACTGTAAGAATAAGACTGAAAACCAGAGGCAGGAGGCTTAGATCCAAAACTGAGAACACCAGAAAACTCCTGACTCCAGGGAACATTAATCAATAAGAGCTCATCCAAAAGCCTCCATACCTACACTGAAACCAAGCTCTACCCAAGAGCCAAGTTTCAGAGCAAGGCATACCATGCGAATTCTCCAGCAATGCAGGAACATAGCCCTTAGCATTAATATACAGGCTGCTCAAAGTCACACCAAACCCACGGACACCTCAAAACTCACTACTGGACACTTCATTGCACTCCAGAGAGAAGAGATCCAGCTCCATCCACCAGAACACTGACACAAGCTTCCCTAACCAGGAAACCTTGACAAGCCACTCATCCAACCCCACCCACAGGGAGGAACCTCCACAATAAAAAGGAACCACAAACTTCCAGCATACAGAAGGGCCACCCCAAACACGGCAATTTAAACAAGATGAAAAGGCAGAGCAGTATTCAGCAAGTAAAGGAACATGATAAATGCCCACCAAACCAAACCAAAGAGGAGGAGATAGGGAGTCTACCCGAAAAAGAATTCAGAATAATGATAGTAAAGATTATTGAAAATCTTGAAAACAAAATGGAGTTACATATAAATAGTCTGGAGACAAGGATTGAGAAGATGCAAGCAATGTCTAACAAGGACCTAGAAGAAATAAAAAAGAATCAATAATGAATAATGCAATAACTGAGATCAAAAACACTCTGGAGGGAACCAGCAGTAGAATACAACTGAGACAGAAGATAGGATAAGTGAGGTAGAAGATAGAATGGTGGAAATAAATGAAGCAGAGAGGAAAAAAGAAAAAAAAAAATTAAACAAAATGAGGACAACCTCAGAGACCTCTGTGACAATGTCAAATGCCCCAACATTCGAATCATAGGAGTCCCAGAAGAAGACAAAAAGAAAGGCCATGAGAAAATACTTGAGGAGATAATAGATGAAAACTTCCCTAAAATGGGGAAGGAAATAGCCACCCAAGTCCAAAAACCCAGAGAGTCCCAAACAGGATAAACCTAAGGCAAAACACCCCAAGACACATATTAATCAAATTAAGGAAGATCAAACAGAAAGAACAAATATTAAAAGCAGCAAGGGAAAAACAACAAATAACACACAAGGGGATTCCCATAAGGATAACAACTGATCTTTCAATAGAAACACTTCAGGCCAGAAGGGAATGGCAGGACATACTTAAAGAGATGAAAGATAAAAACCTACAACCCAGATTACTGTACCCAGCAAGGATCTCATTCAAATATGAAGGAGAAATCAAAAGATTTACAGACAAACAAAAGCTGAGAGAATTCAGCACCACCAAACCAGCTCTTCAACAAATGCTAAAGAATCTTCTCTAGACAAGAAACACAGAAAAGGTTTTTAAACCTGAACCCAAAACAACAAGGTAAACGGCAACAGGATCATACTTATCAATAATTACCTTAAATGTAAGTGGGTTGAATGCCCCAACCAAAAGACAAAGCCTGGCTTAATGGATACAAAAACAAGACCCCTGCTGCCTCAAAACAAGGGACACGTACAGACTGAAAGTGAAGGGCTGGGAAAAGATATTTCATGCAAATGGAGACCAAAAGAAAGCAGGAATAGCAATACTCATATCAGATAAAATAGACTTTGAAATAAAGGCCATTAAAAGAGACAAAGAAGGACACTACATAATGATCAAAGGGTCAATCCAAGAAGAAGGTATAACAACTATAAATATATATGCACCCAACATAGGAGCACCGCAATAGATAAGGAAAATGCTGAGTATGAAAGGGGAAATTAACAGTAACACAATAACAGTGGGAGGCTTTAATACCCCACTCACCCCTATGGATAGATCAACTAAACAGAAAATTAGCAAGGAAACACAAACTTTAAATGATACAATGCACCAGTTGGACCTAATTGATGTTTATAGGACTTTTCACCCCAACACAATGAATTTCACATTTTTCTCAAGTGAACACGGAACCTTTTCTAAAACAGAGCACATCCTGGACCATAAATCTAGCCTTGATAAATTCAAAAAAATTGAAATAATTCCAAGCATCTTTTCTGATCACAATGTGTAAGATTAGAGGTCAACTACAGGAAAAAAAAAAAAAAAAAAACTATTAAAAATACAAACATATACAAACATATGGAAGCTAAACAATATGCTTCTGAATAACCAGCAAATCACAGAAGAAATCAAAAAAAGAAATCAAAATATGCATAGAAACAAATGAAAATGAAAACACAACAACCCAAATCCTATGGGATTCAGTAAAAGCAGTGCTAAGGGGAAGGTTCATAGCAATACAAGCTTACCTCAAGAAACAAGAGAAAATTCAAATAAATAACCTAACTCTACACCTCAAACAACTAGGAAAGGAAAAAATGAAGAACCCCAAGGTTAGTAGAAGGAAAGAAATCATAGGGCAGAAATAAACATGTATATTATCATATGTGAAGTGGATCGCTGGTCCAGATTCAATGCATGAGACAAGGTGCTCAGGGATGGTGCACTGGGATGACCCTGGGGGATGGGATGGGGAAGGAGGTGGGAGGGGGGTTCTGGATAGGGAACATATGTTCACCCGTGGCTGATTCATGTTGATGTATGGCAAAACCCACTACAATATTGTAAAACAATTAGTCTTCAATTAAAATAAAGAAATAAATTTTTAAAAAGAGAAAAGGATCTGTGTAATGCAGGAGACCTGGGTTCAATCCCTGGGTTGGAGAGTTCTCCTGAAGAAGGGAATGGAAACCCACTCCAGCATTCTTGCCTCGAGAATTCCACAGACAGAGGAGTCTGGAGGGCTACAGTCCATGGGGTTGCAAAGAATCAGTGACTCTCTGTGATGACTGAGTGACTAACACAACAACAATGAACATTACAGAAAGACAAACAGCTAAAAGTTTAATGCCAGTTCTCATATTCTTAACACTACACTTCTGTTCCATAGCTCAAGGTTCAGCTTTCTGCATATTATTCCCTCCTCACCTTTCTGTTCCTCATCTTTTTTTTTTTCCTAGCATCCCCCCAGTTCATGTTCTTTTCCATATAGAGCAGTTTTACCTGTTACATTTGTGCTTTAGATCCTAAGGATCATATCCTCAGCTTCTCATTTTCTGTTCTTAAGAAGGTGATCAAAGTATATTTCTTAAAAGATAAAATTTCTTCCTTAACAACTGAAACCAGCTGTTAGGAATGTGTGAAGATATATGGCCTTCAACAGAACAATGAAACATAAAATTATGAAGAAAGCCAGATGCCAAGCTTTGTCAACATGAATCTCAGAAAGAGGAACTGGTTACTGTCCAGACTGGATGGTGACATGTACTCAAAGACAGAAATAAGAACTACATGATTAAAAAAGAAATGTATCAAAGCATGACATCACAAAGGTATTAACTTCAAGTTCTTAATAAATGATATTATGTGAGCAATTTTGGGCTTCCCTGGTGGCTCAGGGGTAAAGAAACTGCCTGCAATGCAGGAGATGCGGGTTCGATTCCTGGGTTGGAAAGATTCCCCGGAGGAGGGCATGGCAACACACTCCAGTATTCTTGCCTGGAGAATCCCATGGACATAGGAGCCTGGTGAGCTACAGTCCATAGGGTCTCAAAGAGTTGGACATGGCTAAAGCAACTGAGCACTCATGCACAAGCAATTTTAAGAAACTGATAGAAGCCCTTAAGATACATATAATCTCCCATCTAACACCTGACTATTATATAGAAGATTTTTCTCACCCTGGTCTTATACACAAACTGAGATTTGAAATCTGAATTTAATCACTTTCTTTAAAACAGTGCTGTTTTTCAGTTAGAGGTCTCCCTTTCTTAAGCTTATGTCATAAGTTTCTGGTCTTGTCTGCAAAGTGAACCTGCAATGAGAAGGGGGAAGAGGCTTGGACCTCAAAGGATCTGACCCTGATGTAGAATTAATTGGAAAGCATCATAGCCTCCTTGATCTTGGAAGGTGTGAATATCCAGGGAGCTCTGATATGGTGACTGCGGCTCAGCCACAGTGGAAGTAGATGAATGTCAGTACTCAGTTTCAGGCAGATGGCAGTGTAGATCTATTTAGAGAAAGGACAAAACTAATAAATTGAAATGGAAAGGAGGTCCTGCTTTCCCCTGTCCCTCTGAGAGAGGAGCCTGGAAAGAGTTAAATTGTGAGCACTTCAGTTTTGTGTACTAGGCTTAGGGGAAGATTTTTGTACTGTAAGTTGAAGAATCAAAAGCAGAGGAAGGGAGAAGCAGCCCAGCAGAGAGGATGCTAGGTGAAGGCTGTGATTCAAGAGCAGCAAATGCATTGAGCCTAGTCCCTGTACTCATTGCACATGGCTCACCCCCTACCAAGTCTACAGTGTTGGGACTGATGGGCTTACAAGTGGAGTGCTCAGGGATCCCATGAAGGGAGAGCTGGGGAAGGGAAGAGGTGACAGTGTCCTCAACTTATTTAAGAAATAGTCTTGTTTGCTTGGTTGTTGTTGCTTTTTCCATTAACCTTCCCCCCACCCCCATTTACCTAAAGTTCAGCTTTCTTTATGGTCCAATTCTCCAATCCATACATGACTACTGGAAAAACCATAGCTTTGACTATATGGATGTGAGAGATGGACCATAAGGAAAGCTGAGTGCTGAAGAATTGATGCTTTCAAACAGTGGTGTTGGAGAAGACTCTTGAGAGTCCCTTGGACAGCAAAGAGATCCAAGCAGTCCATCCTAAAGGAAATCAGTCCTGAATATTCATTGGAAGGACTGATCTGAAGTTGAAGCTCCAATATTTTGGCCAACTGTTGCAAAGAACTGACTCATTTGAAAAGACCCTGATGCTGGGAAAGATTGAAGGTGGGAGGAGAAGGGGACGCCAGAGGATGAGATGGTTGGATGGCATCACCAACTCAATGGACATGAGTTTGAGCAAACTCTGGAAGTTGATGATGGACAGAGAAGCCTGGTGTGCTGCAGTCCACGGGGTCACAAAGAGTTGGACACAATTGAGAGACTGAACTGAACTGAGCTGAGCCTAGAGTCTGTTGCCCAGCTTCCTCACAGTAAGATGATTGTATTAATCACACACCCTTGTATCTTTCCTCTAGAAGCTCAGTCCTCCATTATTTATGTTTTAATAACCCATTCTGTAGTTTCTGAATTTGCAGACTTTTTTCCTCAAGTCAGTTCAGTTTCTAAGAAATAGTCATCTCTAAAATTTCTCTCTAAGTTGAAGACAAAACAATTAAGAGAAATATTAAAAGTTTAGAATCATTGTGATTTTTCTTATCATGAATTTCAATTTTACATAGTACAAACTCCCTGCTATGACAGAAAAGGAACACGACACCCTCATATGTCTCCCTACTTTTTCTCCCACCATATCTGTGTTAATGTTAGTCACATTTAAATTGTTATTTAAATTTGCACTGTTTTACTTAAAATGCACTATTTCTTTTTTTTTTTTTTTAATTTATTTATTTTAGTTGGAGGCTAATTACTGCACAATATTGTAGTGGTTTTTGCCATACATTGACATGAATCAGTCATGGGTTTGCATGTGTTTACCCATCCTGAACCCTCCATCCACCTCCCTCCCCATCTCATCCCTCTGGGTCATCCCAGTGCACCAGCCCTGAGCACCCTGTCTCATGCATCGAACCTGGACTGGAGATCTGTTTCATATATGATAATATACATGTTTCAATGATATTCTCTCAGTTCATCCCACCCTTGCCTTCTCCCACAGAGTCCAAAAGACTTCTATACATCTGTATCTCTTTTGCTATCTTGCATATAGGGTTATCGTTACCATCTTTCTAAATTCCATATATATGCGTTAGTATACTGTATTACTGTTTTTCTTTCTGGCTTACTTCACTCTGTATAATAGGCTCCAGTTTCATCCACCTCATTAGAACTAATTCAAATGTATTCTTTTTAATGGTGGAGTAATATTCCATTGTGTATATGTACCACAACTTTCTCATCCATTCCTCTGCTGATGGACATCTAGGTTGCTTCCATGTCCTGGTTATTATAAATAGAAAATGCACTATTTCTGTACATTTGAAATTAAACAGTGTAACCAAGAAGTGTCCTGGTGCCAGTTACTCCACAAAAGTTATTTTTTTCTTTCAATATGGAAGTTCAGTTTTTTTTTCCCCCAAGAAAAATATTTTCCAGCATATTTATGAATACTTCTTATTCTTTTTTGATTGCTTTACAATCCTAAGACCCCAGTTATTCTTATTTGAATAATTTTTGTTGTCCCTATTATCATCTCTTAAATCAATTTAATCTCTATTCTTTTCTCTCCACATTTACTGTGTGACAATACATCTACTTAGGAAATGTCTTTCTGGAAGAACACATCTGTGTCTTTAGGTAGCCGGTGGTAGCACTTGAGCATGATAGAGTCTGTGGCTGGAGTAAAGGAATGTATGAGACTTTCAAGAATAGGGCTTTGTGGCTCAGATGATAAAAAATCTGCATGCAATGCAGGAGACCAGGGTTTAATTCCTTGTTTAGGAAGACCCCTGGAGAAGGGAATGGCTACCCACTCCAGTATTCTTGCCTGGAGAATCCCATGGACAGAGGAGTCTGGGGAGCTATAGTCCACGGGGTTGCAAAGAGTTGGACACGACTGAGTGACTAAGTATGTGTGTGCGCACACACACACACACACACACACACACACATACATAAAGGGGATATAGATTCAATTCTGGAGAAGGAAATGGCAGCCCACTCCAGTGTTCTTGCCTGGAGAATCCCATGGACAGAGAAGCCTGGTAGGCTGCACTCCATGGGGTTGCACAGAGTCGGACACGACTGAAGCGACTTGACAGCAGATTCAGTTCAGTTCAGTTCAGTCTCTCAGTCGTGTCCGACTCTTTGCGACCTCATGAATTGCAGCACGCCGGGCCTCCCTGTCCATCACCAACTCCCTGAGTTCACTCAAACTCATGTCCATGGATTCGGTGTTGCTATCCAGTCATCTTATCCTCTGTCGTCCCCTTCTCCTTCTGCCTCCAGTCCCTCCCAGCATCAGAGTCTTTTCCAATGAGTCAACTCTTCGCATGAGGTGGCCAAAGTATTGGAGTTTCAGCTTTAGCATCATTCCTTCCAAAGAACACCCAGGACCGATCTCCTTCAGAATGGACTGGTTGGATCTCCTTGCAGTCCAAGGGACTCTCAAGAGTCTTCTCCAACACCACAGTTCAAAAGCATCAATTCTTCAGATATAGATTACTGGTTGGTTAATCACCCCAGCTGGTTATCAGACAGAGGAACCATGTGAGCATCCCAATGTGATCTTGATTACAATGTTTCTTTAGTTTTGTGAAGATTCCATTTGCTTATTTGTAAATTGGAGTTCATAACACATGCTTTATTGTGCTATTATCAGCCAAATTAAGATAGTATGATTGACTGATATATAGTAGGTCTTCAATATATATTAAAATGAAACCCCCAAACTATATTTGTAAATTTGAATAGTTAAATAGTATGGTTTACATTTATACCAGACAGTAACCTGATTTTTCTAAAAGCAAATTTTTGTGTTACATTTAAGGATCAGTTCAGTGAAAAGCAGTAAAAACTGGGTGGTATGTATGGTTACTTTTGAAGTGAGCTAAGTGACCTACCTAAGGTAATCAGCAGGAGCTGGATAATGAAAGGGGGGTGAACAAGAGACCCTGAAAATGTCTAAATTTGTCCCAGACAGTAACATCAATAAGACAGTAAATGTGGAAGTGTTCTGTAAAGTGAGAAATTCAATAGAAATAGTTGTATTCAGTCTCTCTTGTTTTGAAAAATGTCATGATTTAAAAAGAACATAGGGCTTTGGAATTAGGCAGAGTCAAGTTTGTATGTCACACTTGCCATTTAGTAACTGTTAGGCTGAATATGTTGGATTTTTTAGCTTTATCTCTATCTCATTTCCTTTTAGGGTGCATTGGAAAATTAATTCCATCTTTGCAAAACTGTAAATGTAGAATTAGCATGTAAAATAACTTCACTAGATGCTTTCTAGTAGATGGAGTTAGTTTTCTCAATTCTTTCTCTGTCTTTCTCTTCTGTTTGCTGCATGAATTAGCAGTTTATCCTTCTAGAAGTGGGTCTCCTCCCTTTGACTTGACTATGGACTTCTACCCTGATTTGGCAGAAGATACAAAATAAGTGGGGGCTTCCTAGGTGGTGCTAGTGATAAAGAACCCACCTGCCAACACAGGAGATATAAGAGTTGCGGGTTCATTCCCTGGGTTGGGAAGATCCCCTGGAGGAGGGCATGGCAACCCACTCCAGTATTCTTGCCTGGAGAGACCCATGGACAGAGGAGCCCAGCAGGCTATAGTCCATAGGGTCGCACAGAGTCCGACACGACTGAAGCGACTTGGCATGCATGCACAAAACAAGTACAGGCTGGAAATGTGGTTGCATGATCCTACTTGCCCTCTTATGCTTCTGCCATCAGCATCAGAAGAGCTTCCTGTGAGTAGCTGGTGACCCTTTGAGCTGGGACAGAATGAAGACACATGTACAGACCAGAGCTTAACCCATAGTGAGGAGTCAAAGTTGGACCCATGGTTTAAAGCAGAGACGCCCACTTAAATTGGCTGATCCACTCGTAAGAGAAAATTCAGTTCCAGGAAGGTTGTTCCACAGTGCTATTTTGACGACAGGTGCCTGATTCTTGACCCCTACCATGTGTTCTAAAGAAGTGTTTATGATAATTTATAAGATTATTAATGGCACTGCTATGACCATCTTTGAAGAATAAATTGAGCAAAGCAAGAACATAAATACCAATAGTTAAATGCAGAAAGTGTAGTCAGATTTTTTTCAAGCAGATTACCTCCGTGACATTTTCAAAGATTAGAAAGGATGAGAGACTTAGATCTTCATGTTTCTCCAGTTCTCAGAAATAACTTTATAAGTTATCTAACCTGAATCACATAAGCATGGATTATAATTGATCAAATGGATAACAAAATACAAATCAACAAGTATGATTGTCATGTATAGCCAATTGGAAGTGCAGAGGAAGTGCTATTAGAGAATTTTGTAAATAATACAGACTTTGCTATGACTTGACTCTGGATGAATAGGAGTAGCCCATGCTAGGAAGTTACACATTGTAGAGATCCCATCCCCATTATCAATCAGACCTGAGTTCAAATCTGATTTAGCCCCTTTCCCAGCTGGGTGGCTTGGTCTAAAGATATTGATACTCTGTGTCTTAGCTCGGCTGTAGCACTTTAAGTGAATTAGACAGGGTTACAACGATGCTTGACACAGTACCTAGCTTTTTCTAATGAATAGAAGATGATCTAAGGGTGGGCAGTAAAGCATGGTCATCTACATAGTTCAGAGGAGTCTAGTTTAACACCCCTCAGCAAGGGATGAAGATATAATATCTTCCTCAACCATGAGGGTCTGAAGTCACATCCGTGATCTCCTGTGGCCAACTCTTGTTTTCTTAACTGGTGTCTCCAGTGTATTTCTCACATCAAATCTATTCTCTTTCTGTTTGAAGCCACCCCCTTTCACAATTTAAACTCAGCAGCTGCTCAGAGTATGCACAGTTTGGTGCCCCATTGCCTTCTGCCTTGAAAATCCAGAATGCATGTGGACGCCACAGGTGGCTGTCTTTGGAGTCAGTCTTTCATTTTTACAGCTTTCTGCCCTCAGGCGTTTCTTTGTTTCAGAGAAACTAGATTTTAAAAATGGATCTATGCCCAGAGAATTTACACATCTTCATAACAAGTATCATGTACTAAATAATGAAATGAATGTGTGAATGCCAAAAACACTGTAAGCAAATTGCATAGCAACCTGCTCCCTAATGAATCAGAGTATTTTTCTTCCATTTAAATGCATTAAGAGAGCAATTTCCTGATCCTTCAAGGGTAGGTGAAAATGCCAATCATTTATTTTTTTTTATATAATTGCTTAAGTCTGTCATTTGATATGCACTTAAAAAATAATTTACATGTTCTTTTGGCCACTTCTAAAAGTGGCCTGTGTATTATGGGGGAGAACAAGTGAACTATGTAGCTTTGAAAATGGAATTTGGGCAGGAGCATAGATTACACATGGACAGAATGATGCATCAACGTGCTGGTGAGCCTGAATACGCTAAATGTTTTTTCCATTGGATACCATTCAATCCTATCATTTTGGCTTTAGAATTCAATAAAAGTAGGGTATGTTAATGAAGACACTACCAAAAGCAATGGGATTGTATTGAGTCATTAAAAGAGAAATTGGTAAGAAATTACTGAGTATGAAGACATTATAGATATATTCTTTGAATTTTATTCCAAATTTATTCTCCTTGGTGGGTATAATAGTACCTCATAATTTGTTCAGTCATTTCTCAGAAAAATTCCCCCCAAAAGAGGCAGAGTACATTTCTAGCACTCCCTTAAATTGAGAATATTACCAAAGTCATACTTAACTGGAAATTAAAGAGTGCTTTGCACCCATAAGGATATTCAAAAATGATATTTTATGGTTTTGTTAAGGATATCATCTTCAAATGTTGAAAGGCTAAACCTTTATCCCCCAGAACTCTTAAAACCAATGATAATGCCATGAACAATATGGCTCCTTCTTTTGCTATGACTGATTTCCACTGGAGGGACTCTCTCCTGTCCTAGGTTCTAATTTAATTTGAACTCAGTTCTGTTCTCATTCTGCAAGTTCCAGATCAGACTTCTTTTACATTGCCTATCTTATTTGCTAGGCAATCTTTGTAGGGCTATTTTCCACCCTATATTTTCATTTTTATGTGTCCTCTCCTTCTCTGCCCCCTGTGATACTGTTCATCATTCTTTGCAAACATCAAATCATGCTAGGAGTTTAATCAACAGAGAACACTAGAAAGCACACAAGGCAGATATTACAGCGTCTGGATTGCGAGATGGATATCAACAGTGCAAACACAACCTTAGGCCATTTGTCTTATTTTCTTATGTTTAATTCATCTATTTTCACCTCATTTGCAAGATGTGGGAATACCTTTGGGGGTAAACTTCTTTGTCTAAGCCCACATATTTCCTGGATTCCTAGAGCTGTTCCTACTGTAATGGTTTGGGAATCCTTCTATATCTTAGTTGTATATTTCTCAGAGTTCAATTCTTCTCCAGTGTTAGATTTGAGCCCAGATGGGAACCAACTTATTCAGATTCACATCAGAACATTCTTCTCTACATCTAAAACTTAGGAGCTTCTTTCCAAGTATATTTCTCCTTCAGGGTGCTTCCTATTTGTAAATATTCTCCAATTTAGCCTTCTACCCACCAGCACTGGCATCATCCAGGGATACTTTTTAGAAAATTCTAAGTCTTGGGCTTCTCTCTATAAATCTACAGAGTCGGGATTTTAGGAAGTGAGCCAGGGAATTGAAATCATTAAAAACTCTCCAGGTGATTCCTGTACACATTAGAATGCGTGGACTGCCACAATAAATGGCACCATTAACCATCCAATTGTTCATGCCAAACTCTGACAGTCAATCCCGACGACTTTATGTCTTTCATCCTCCCCACATTTAATCAATAACCTAATCTACAAATTTAGTGCTTAAGGATGTCATGATTATAAAAGATACCATCTGAGACAGTGATTTATAATCTGATTAGGTAAGACATTGAAGCATTAAATTAATTAATTTCTATGTACAATTTATACTCTTTTCACAAAACTTTAAGATAAATACTCTTTAGGGAATAAGATGCTGAGCTGTTGAACAAGATGCTAAATCAAAGCTGGAGTGAGATCTAATCTACCAGATCCCCTCATCCCTGTGGGTTCCTAGCTCCTCTTGCTTATCGTTTCCCAACTACCTCTCCAAATCTCAAAATAGACACTGTAACTGTTGTTAGTTCCTGTTTTCAGTCAAAAGGTACGGCGTATTTTACTTTAGTACATTAAGGATCATAGTGTTAAATTATGTGTTCTGCTTTCAGGTGATAGAAACTAATTTTCCAGAAACCCAAATAACCCAGGCTATTTTTACTACAAAGTAAAACAGAATAGAAACTTGAGCCTGATTTTTCTTGTAACTGTGTCTTAGGTTGTCATTTCCTTGAATTACTTCCTGACAGAATCCTTTTGTAATGGCCATAGTTATAACTGATGCTTCTGAACATATCTCTTGGTTTCTTTTGTATTTATTTTTTTCCCTTAAAATCTTACTTTAATACCATGTTTTTGCTTTCTGTATAAATGTTCAACATTTATAATTTCTTAAAATGAACACTTACCTTTTCCTGGTTATAATGTAATGATGACTAATGAATATAATGAGAAACAAAGGAAAGTATAAAAACAAAAAAAAATCAACCATAATTCTATGAAGTATGTATCTCTACATAAAATCAGGCTTGAAGAGGAGTCTATAAACCTCTAAGCATTTACGAAGCTCTTATCATCCTTTTTAGGAAAAGTGGCAATAAATGTTTATTAAACGCAAACTTTGTGCCAGGCAAGTGCTGAGAGCTGAGCACTTAGCAGTGAATGACTCAGATACGGATGCTAAAATGCTCTCAAGGAGTATGCAGTTTTGAATTTTATTTTATACTTTATATTTTGGCTGAAGTTACTGTCGACACTCCATTAAGTAAATGACATCCTATTCCTAACCCAGTTCACTCACTTAACAAGCACTTACTGAGTAGTATATTAGTCAGTGTAATTAATGCTAGCTGCTTTAAGGAAACACCTTTAAAAAAAGATCTCAGTGGCTTAAAATAAGACAACGTTCTTTCTGGTTCATGTTTCAATCTGATGGAGGTTAGGCATCTTTCCCAACTGAGGATTCTGACACCTTCTATACAATGCCACCATTTTTTGCCCAGACCTACATGTAAGGTTTTCCTTTCATGGGCTTCCCTGGTGGCTCAGATGGTAAATAATCTGCCTGCAATGCAGGAGACCCAGGTTTGATCCCTGGGTCAGGAAGATTCCCTGGAGAAAGGATTGAGTATCCACACCAGTATTCTTGCCTGGAGGATTTCATGGAGAAAGGAGTCTGGCAGGCTACAGTCCATGGGGTCACAAAGAGTTGGACACAACTGAGTGACTACCATTTTCACGGAAGGAGGTGAATTGTTACTGGCTTATGTTACAATATATACAGTCACATTCCTTTGGTCAGATTTAAGTCACATGGCCCCCAACCTAACTGCACATGAAGGAGAAGAGAGTGAAAAGGATTCTGTGAATACTTTGTCTCTGCCACAGCTCACCAAATATTCCTCTCAAGTAGTTTCCTACATGTAGAGCACTCATTTCTCCCGTTTCCCCTCCTCAGGGATACAACCCCACATCCCGTCTAGTTAAGGTCTAGTGTAACTGGGTAATGAACAGTCCGTTCTGTCACTTTTTTTTGCCCCTCCTTTTGGCTTGATAATGCAGAGTATTAAAAATAAATGCTCCACTACCCCATATTTATATATAATTGTGGAACAGGGACTGTCTAACAGTAGTACACAGGTAGAAGATAAGGATGGGGATACCCCACAGTCCCAGCACTGCAGCTATGTACAATCCCAGTGAATAGTTACTGAGGAGGCTTCCCACCTTGAGAATGGTAGAAGGAAAAAAATGCACCAATTAGAGGAAGAACTTATCTCTGAAAATGGTTTTCAGCAGGACATAGAAGCAAAATTGAAAAGACATAAAAAATATCAGGCTTATGTGGGTTGTTGGAAAGGGGATATTATCTATAAAATGTCTAGAACAATGTCTGTCATATAATAAGCATTTATTTAACATAAGTTAACAGAGTCATTCATATACTTTTGGCTACAGGTCATAAAAGACTAATTCAAACTGGTTTTAAAAATCAGGAAATTTATTATCTCATAAATGCTGAAATCCAGACACACTGCAGACTTCCAAGCTGGGTTATTTAATGGCCCTGTGGTCTTTTCTTCTTTTGCTCTATTGCAGGGCTCCTCATAAGGAGACTGCCAGCTCCAAAAGGGTCAGCACACTTTCTTTATCACATACTGTGGAAAAATGCAAAAGAGTTTGCCTTAACTATAGGTTGAATTCCTTCCCCTAAGTGTGATTCAACCAACTTAGATCACAGTCTCCCACTGGACCAGTAACAATCCCCAGCATAATATCACATGCTGTGGGTTATGCACCCTTGGAGTCTCATGGGTCGTATGAGTTTGGGTGGATACCTGGGTAAGGCAGGAGTTGTGACTGGCCCAGCAACCATGAGTGTTCATGTCACTCATTGTGTTAAGTGTTATGCTAATTGCTCCACATTTTAAGATATGTGTGCCACAAGTTAAAAAAAAAATCTTGTTTACTCCTGGCTGAAGAAAGCTCAGGGTGTTTTGGGAATGCATGAAAAGTACACAATTTGAAGGAAGTGATTCAGGAAGGACTATAGAAAAAGAATGGTGACCATAGTGGGTTAGTCTGTGAAGAGGGTGAAGGGAATTTCAGAAGCAGCAGCTTATAGAAAATTCCAGAAATGGGTAACCATGGGGAAGACTCGGGAAAATGCAAGGGTCTTAGACCTACACTGTCTCATATGGTAGCTACTACCCACATGTAGCTATTGAACACTTGAAATATGGATAATGCTTCATGTTTAAATGATAATTTTTTATTGAGACATAATTGACATATAACATTGTTAAAGTTTAAGGTGTACAATGTGTTCAGCTGATATATTAATATATTGCAATATTATAACTGTGCTGTGCTTTGCTTAGTTTCTCAGTCGTGTCCAACTCTTTGCGACCCCATGGACTGTAGCCCCCCAGCCTCCTCTGTCCATGGGATTCTCCAGGCAAGAATACTGGGGTGGGTTGCCATGCTGTCCTCCAGGGAATCTTGCCAACTCAGGGACTGAGTCCAAGTCTCCTGTATTGCAGGCAGATTCTTTACTGTCTGAGCCACAAGGGAAGCCCAAGAATACTGGAGTGGGTAGCCTATCCCTTCACTACTGCAGTGTTATGTAACACTTATATTATGTCACATAATTATCATTTTTTTTGTAGTGTGAGCAATTAATATATATATTTATTGGAAACTTTGAAGTCTATAATACAGTATTGTTGTCTATAATCATATGCTGTACATTATATCTCCAGGACTTATTTATCTATGAACCGCAAATGTCTACCTTTAAACATCTCCCCAATTTCCCCACCTCCAGCCCCTGGTAAACACCATTCTACTTTGTTTTTAAGTGTTTGGTTTTTTTAGATTCCACATACCAGTGAAATCAGTATTTGTCTTTCAAATACTAAACAGTATTTGTCTTTTTCTATGATATCTCACTTAGCATAAAATCCTCAAGCTCCAAACATATTGTCACAAATGGCAGGATTTTCTTTTTCTCAGGGTTGAATAATATTTCATTGTGCATATATACACCACATCTTCTTTATGTGGAATTAGAATGTTTTGGATATATTGGGTTAAATGCAATATTTTATTAAAATTCACTTTACATGTCTCTCTTTTATTTTTTACTTTTCTTTAAAGGGTGGCTTACATTATATTTCTCTTGGGCAATGCTAGCTTAGACAGTATTGACTGAAAAAACAACTGTACACATGAGAGTTTCCAGTTAAGTTTTATTTGGGGAAAAATGATGACTATAGCCTAGAAACAGAATTTCAGCATCTCTGAGAAACTGCTCCGAAGAGATAAGAGTACATGAGTAGTACATGCAATCAACACATTATTCCCCCCTACAGATTTCTGTTAGTCATGAAGACCAGTCATCACCATGAAGCATTTTAGTGCTTTTCGAGACATGAGGAGATACAAGAATTGGGCTCATAGAACTGACTTCTGATAATGTCTATCTGAAGACCTGTTCTGCCAGATTTTCCCAGAGCACAGGGTGCCTCATTTTTTCTCTCCACTGTGAACTCCTTTCAGGGGTTGTCAGCACTGCAGCAGCACATGACTTAATCCTTACAGAGGTAGATGGAAAGTGCCAATGGCAAGTGCCAATTTGTAGTTGACAACAGACTGAGATGAAAAATACAAGGAGGAAGGTGGAGAGGGGTGAGACTGGGTCATTCAGCAGAGGTTGGCTCAAGCCAGGTCTTGAATGGTATGCATGGCATTTAAATGTTATCACTGTATTATTGTGGAGTCACTGAAGTGGCGATGTGCATTTCAGCAAGTTCACTGTCTGCTTTTGGAGAAAGGACTGAAGGGGGTAAAGCAACTAGCAGGGAGCCCAGGAGATAGTTACAGTAATTCAGACAAGTAGTGACGATGCCTGAGAAAGCAGTATGGATGATGAATGAACAGTATGTAAGGTGATAGAATCAGCAGAATTTCATGACTGGTGAGATGCTTGGGCAGAGCAGGAGAATGTAGTGTGACTCGTGGTTTTCTGGCTTAGGTACCTGTGCTCTTGTTTTCATTGATATAGGAAACACATAAGACAGAGAAGGTTTAGAGTAAAAGTTGACAAAAATGCCATGTGGTGAAAGAGGGAGAAAACAAAAAAAGAAACCAACCAACCAACAGAAACATGACAAGGAGTAGGGATTGGAGAGAATTGTTTCTGTCACACCCTTACCAGTATAGCCTCTTTGAAGTATAGGATCCATGAGGCTATTTTTGATGATTATTTTAAAAATCATTTTGTTTTAGCGTATTATTCTGCTGAGTTATTATCTTTCCTGGTGTTAGCCATGGAGCATATTTTTATTCCCCCAGTTTCTCTTTTTTTCACTTATGCTCTTTTATTAATGAATAAGGAATCCAAGTGTCTAAGAGTAGCTCAGTGTATCTCATTAGTATTAATGGGCAGATAATTTGAGTTTTGCTCATGTGCCTGCATGCAATCGTGTCTGACTCTTTGTGACCCTATGGACTGTAACCCTCTAGGTTCCTCTGTCCAAGGGATTCTCTAGGCAGGAATACTGGGGTGGGTTGCCATGCCCTCCTCCAAGGGGTCTTCCCAACCTAGGGATTGAACCCAAGTCTCTGCCTAGTGTCACTGGGGAAGCCTGAGTTTTTGCTCACATAAGAAACTAAATAATCTCTGTGCCTTCCAGCATTGTCAATGTGGTTTTGGCTTGTCAAAGCAGAATATTCAGCCTGTTTCAATTTTCTTTCTAGTTGCTAGGCTCAAAATGGAAAAGGGTTAGAATATAAATTGTTTACTAGGTTTTTCGTGCCATATATCCTACACTGTATTATACTCCACTATAGTTACCTGTGTTTGGATATATAAATATGATTTTATTTTCCTGGAGAGATGTTGAAAGATGGAAACTTTTTTATGCCCCTCGTGGTGTTTGAATTCATGGGTGAAACTGATGTGACTGAAACTTCAGGAGACAGAATGCCTATGCCAGACAGGGACTGCTTTTGTTCAGACTCTTTGGAAAAACATTTGGCAGCTACTTTCGAAGTTAAAAATAAACTGATCATATAGTCAATAATTTTAATAGGAATCTTCTGAAGAAAAATGAAAATATTGGTTTATACAGATGTGTTACCAAATGTTCACAGCAGCATTATTCATACTGGCCCAAGCAACCTAAACATTCATTAAATGGTAAATAGATAAAGAAAAAGCAATATATCAATGTAATGGAATATTGCTCAGCAATGAAAAATACTAAGACATGTTACAACATGGATAAACTTCAAAAGAATTATGATAAATTAAAGAAGCCTGTCATGAAATACTACATTTTATGTGATTATATGTATATATGAAATATCCAGAAAATGCAAATTTATAGAGGTAGAAAGCACAACAGTGGCCACTGGGCCTGGGGGCATGAGGGAGTGGGCCCTGATTAAAAATAGATTCAAGGGAATTTTGGGGGGAGGCGATGTATGTAAATGTTCAAAACTGTATTCTGGTGACAGTGGTATGACTCTTTCCTGGTGGCTCAGATGAGAATCTGTCTACAATGCAGGGGACCCGGGTTCAATCCCTGGGTCTGGAAGATCCCCTGGAAAAGTAAATGGCAACCCACTCCAGTATTCTTGCCTGGAGAATTCCATGGACAGGGGAGCCTGGCAGGCTACAGTCCATGGGGTCACAAAGAATCAGATACAACTGCATGACTAACATACAGTTAATAAAAATTACTGAATTGTTAAAAGTGATGAATAAATATTTTAAATGTTTATTTTCATCTATCAATATGTAATATATATCTATCATAAGTATACACATGCATACTTATGTATGATACTTTTTTATAGCTTTGTTATAGATGTATGCACCTCTAACAAAATTTAATTTCAACTTTATAAAAAGATGATCATGCTGAGTGTATTCTTTTGGCATTTACTTTTGTTTTCTCAGTATCATTAAGATTATTTCTTTTGTTTGTGCAGCTTTGTATCTGTAATGCATAGAATTTTACATTTGTGTAATAATCTATTTAAAAAGTACTTAGTTATACTTCTATTAGTGAGTTTTACAATTATGAAAAATAATTTCATGTACAGTTTTGCTGCTGCTACTGCTGCTAAGTTGCTTCAGTTGTGTCCGACTCTATGCGACTCCATAGACAGCAGCCCACCAGGCTCCCCCGTCCCTGGGATTCTCCAGGCAAGAACATTGGAGTGGGTTGCCATTTCCTTCTCCAATGCATGAAAGTGAAAAGTGAAAGTGAAGTCGCTCAGTCGTGTCTGACTCTTAGCAACCCCATGGACTGCAGCCCGCTAGGCTCCTCCGTCCATGGGATTTTCCAGGCAAGAGTACTGGAGTGGGGTGCCATTGCCTTCTCTGGCATGTACAGTTTTACATATATCCTAATATACATGTGTGATTTTTCTTTTGCTTATATAAGAATTTCAGAACATTTTGATATTTATTACCAGATACTGCCCTTTCAAATTACCCCAAGGGTTTCTGACGGAACCACGTGGAAAGCCCATTACTATTCTGATATAGTGTTTCATTATTAAGAAGTTCTAGATAATTATATCTTCTCTGAGTTAATCAGATACATTTTTAAAATGTGTGGAAAATTTTTACCTTTGGAATTTTTAGCTAATTAGTTTTATGATCAGAAATAGTCTAGTTTACACCTATTCTTTGAAATTTGTGGAGGCTTGCCCTATATTCTTTTTTAAATTTTATAAAATTTTAATTTATTATTTAAAAATTTTATTGAAGCATATTTGATTTACAGTGTTCTGTTAGTTTCAGGTGAATACAGCAAAGTGAATCAGCTATACGTATATATATATACTGTTGATAAACAGGTTTTTTTATGTTGAGTATTTAAGTTCAGTATTCTACATATATCCATGTAGAGGTCAAGCTTCATAATTCTGTTTAGATGACATATATGCTTCAGTTCAGTTCAGTCGCTTAGTTGTGTCCAACTCTTTGCGACCCCATGAATCGCAGCACACCAGGCCTCCCTGTCTATCACCAACTCCCGGAGTTCACCCAGACTCACGTCCATTGAGTCAGTGATACCATCCAGCCATCTCATCCTCTGTCGTCCCCTTCTCCTCCTGCCCCCAATCCCTTCCAGCATCAGAGTCTTTTCCAATGAGTCAACTCTTCGCATGAGGTGGCCAAAGTACTGGAGTTTCAGCTTTAGCATCATTCCTTCCAAAGAAATCCCAGGGCTGATCTCCTTCAGAATGGACTGGTTGGATCTCCTTGCAGTCCAAGGGACTCTCGAGAGTCTTCTCCAACACCACAGTTCAAAAGCATCAATTCTTCGGCGCTCAGCCTTCTTCACAGTCCAACTCTCACATCCATACATGACCACAGGAAAAACCATAGCCTTGACTAGACGGACCTTTGTTGGCAAAGTAATGTCTGCTTTTCAATATGCTATCTAGGTTGGTCACATCAGGTGGCCAAAATATTGGAGTTTCACCATCAGCATCAGTCCTTCCAATGAATATTCAGGGTTTATTTCCTTTAGGATTGACTGATTGATCTCCTTGCAGTCCAAGGGACTCTCAAGTGTCTTCTCCAGCACCACAATTCGAAAGTATCAGTTCTTCGGTGCTCAGCGTTTTTTATGGTCCAACTCTCACATCCCTACATGACTACTGGAAAAACCAAAGACTATATGGACCTGTGTCAGCAAAGTGATGTCTCTGCTTTTTAATATGCTGTCTAGGTTTGTCACAGCTTTTCTTTCAAGGAGCAAGAGTCTTTTAATTTCATGGTAATTTTGGAGCCCAAGAAAATAAAATATTTGGAGCCCAAGAAAATAAAAAGTGAAAGCTCACTGCTTCCATTTTTTCCTCATCTATTTGCCACAAAGTGATGGGACCAGATGCCATGATCTTAGTTTTATGAATGTTGCGTTTTAAGCCAGCTTTTTCACTCTCCCCTTTCACCCTCATCAAGAGGCTATTTAGTTCCTCTTTATGTCATTAGGGTGGTATCATCTGCATATCTGAGGCTGTTAATATTTCTCCCAGAAACCTTGATTCCAGGTTGTGATTCATCCAGCCTGGCATTTTGCATGATGTACTCTTCATTCAAGTTAAATAAGTGGGGTGACAATATACAGCCTTGACATATTCCTTTCCTGATTTTGCACCCGTCAGTTCTATGTCTGGTTCTAACTGTTGCTTCTTGACCTGCATATAAGTTTCTTAGGAGGCAGATAAGGTGGTCTAGTATTCCCATCTCTTTAAGGATTTTCCACAGTTTGTTGTGATCCACGCAGTCAGAGACTTTAGTGTAGTCAATGAAACAGATAGTTGTTGTTTTTTTAAAATTCCCTTGATTTTCCTATGATACAGTGAATGTCGGAAATTTGATCTTTGGTTCTTCTGTCTTTCCTAAATCTAACTTGTACATCTGGAAATTCTCAGTTCACATACTGTTGAAGCCTAGCTTGAAGGATTTTGTGGGTTCCCTTGCTAGCATGTGAGAGTAGGGCAATTGTCCTATAGTTAGAACATTCTTTGGCATTACCCTTCTTTGGGATTGGAATGAAAGCTGACCTTTTCCAGTCTTATGGTCACTGCTGAGTTTTCCAAATTTGCTGGCATATTGCTGGCAGCACTTTAACAGCACCGTCTTTTAGGATTTAAAATAGCTCAGCTGGAATTCCACCACCTCCACTAGCTTTGTTTGTAGTGATGTTTCCTAAGGCCCACTTGACGTCACACTCCAGGATGTCTTAGTCTAAGTGAGTGAACATACCATCGTGGTTATATGGTCATTAAATTTCTAATAGTTCCCTCACCTACCATTTCTCTTATGAGAAGGAGCCAGAAATCTGTGCTAATTCTGCTTCTTAATGGGAATCAGAATCAAATGCTAGTTTTTGGTCTATATCACAAAGAGGAGATCTAATAGGCTAAGTTAAATAAAGTGCTCAAGAATCTACCCTAATGAGAAATTAAAACAGATTTCAAACTTCACTGGAATTCAAAGTCTGTGCTCATTTTCCTATTTCTCTGTCTCTAGGAGGGTTTAGAATAGACTGAACTTATCATTTAGTGGTTTTTACTTTAAAAAAATATGTATTTATTTTTTGCTGCCTTGGGTCTTAGTTGCAGCAAGCAGGATCTTTTATTGTTGCATGCAGGCTCCATAGCGTAAGGACTCTGCAGTTGTGGCACATGGACTTAGCTGCCCTGTGGCAGGTAGGATCTTAATTTTCTGACCAGGGATTGAATCCATGTCCCCTTCATTGGAAGGCAGATTCTTAACCACTGTACCATTATGGAAATACCTTTTTTGTGGTTTTGTAGAAATCAAGCCATGAAGTCTTTCTTTTTTTTTTTTTAAACTTAGTTCCATTGCTACCTGAGGAAAAAGCTGTTGGTATGGGTTATGAAATGTCTGCATAATGGAAAACTCATTACAACTTTGCAAATGAGCAATTTTAATAATAGACAGCAGCATTGCTGCCTCTGTGTTTTTCCACAGAGCAACTTCATTGCTGGTTTGTTTGACCTTGAAGCCTTGTGCCACCACTTTGCACAATTAGCAGACTCTAAATGTATATTCAGGTCACATCTGTGCTGAATTGTTTTATTTATGTTGATTGATTGTGGATTATGACACAGCATCCCTACTTATTCAGGATAAGTGGAGTGAGGAGTTTTAAGGACAAACAGTGAACCAGCTGCAGAAAAGTTGAGAAGATAGAAGAGTATAATATCACAACTTGATAATGTAAACTTCAAGAAGGGTTTTTTTTTTTAAACCATAAAAAACATCTGTGCCATCTTAAGATGGAAAGTTCAGGCTTATTAGGTGCTGACTGCATAATGTATTTTGCATACAGTTATCATAATGCTCTCCTCCACCTGCCATGTTTCCTGAGGAGGAGCGTTTAGTTTATTCCTTGCCTGGAGGCTATATGGGGAAATCTCTGTATTTTTTGCCCAACTTTTCTGTGAACCTAAAAGTCTCTGAAAGATATATATATATATTGTGTTGGCCAAAAAATTCATTCAGGTTTTCCATAAGATGTTAAAAGCTCAAGCAAGCTTTTTGGCCAACCGCGTGCACGTGTGTGTGTGTGTGTGTGTGTATGTTTATGTGAAGAAAAAGTTCTAGATTCTGTTGATTTAGAGACTCAGCAGCAGAATCAAGGACTTCAAGAGACAAAGTATGTTTCTTGCTATCTCTTCATTCTACCATCTTTAAATGCTCAGTTTCGCCTCTGGGCTGATTCTGCACAGGGCAAGGTGGCTGGTGGAATTCACACCATTACATCCACAAAGACAATAACCAAAGGAGAAAAGGCACAATATTCTCTGGAATCTCCTACTGAAGAGCAGAAACATTTAAGAAAACTCATCCTTTTGGTGACTGGCCAGAACTGGGTTGGTTACAAGCCCATCTTACCCCAACTGCTTTCTCCCCATCAACACTCCACTCTAGAGTGGTACATTTGTTACAGTCTATGACTCTAATTGACAAATTATTATGACCTAAAGTCTAAAGCTTACATTAGGGTTTATTCTTGGTGTTGTACATGCTATGGGTTTTAACAAATGTTTTATGATCTATACCTACCATTACAGTGTCATACAAAGTATTTTTACTACCATAAAAATCCTCTGTGTTCCAACTGCTCTCCTCCCTAAACCCTGGCAACACTGACCTTTTTACTGTCCATAATTTTGCTTTCCTCAGAAAGTCTTATAGTTGAAATCATATAGGGTGTAGCCTTTTTAGATTGGCTTCTTTCATTTGGTAATATGCATTCAAGATTCTTCCATATATTTTAATGACTTAATAGCTTATTTGTTTCTGCACTCCTTTATATGTGATATACTAAACATTTTTCTTTTAATGACGTTTTGAGTTGAATCTGTCTAACTTGGAAGCCCAATACAAAATAACCCACATTGTATCTGAGTCTCTATGTGATAAGAATAGAAGTCAGGGATCTGAGCTTCAGTTCTAGGTTGGGCACTAAGTATGTGTGATTTAGGGCAAGTCATTTTATTTCTGGAACAGAAATTGCAAACTTGCAATGGTGGACACCGAGACTAGTTTCCCCCAATCTATTCTGCTTTCAGATGATTGGTGTAGCCTATCAGTGTGTGGCATCCTTCTGGCAGGTGTTGGAAACATATCTTAATCTGACCTGGTCAGATGGAAGAGAAGTTATTACATTTAATAAAGGAAATCTTCCTGGTTGGATATGGGCAAAGCAGTTGTATTTCTACTTGTCTCCTGTAGTTATATTGTGACTGTGCGGAGCGTCAACCACATGATGAAGTCAACAGGAAGAAGAGAAGATGAGAGTTATGGCAAGAACCCAGATTATTGGGTCACTGATCAGGTCCTGTGTGGAGTTTACTTCATATCTGGAACTTCAAGTAAAGACATATGTTAAAGTCCTTTGGAGTCTAATTTTTGTTCTTTCCAACTCATATTTTCCTGAAGGATATCAACAATCTTTCTATAGACCAAGTGAAAGATTATAAGGGATAGGTTTTAAAATATTAAGACACCATACACAGTCAGGGGAGTATTATTTGTCCATTACAATAAGCAGGTACTTCTCCATTGGGAGGTAACATTGAGAAAATGAGAAGAAAAGTATGTATTGATATCTGCCAGGTGAAGAGAACTCTGTCTAAATTTTTAATTTTATTCTCACAAAAATCCAATAAGATACTACTAATCTCATTTTATAGCTGAGGAAGCTTAGTGTTACAAACTGAATATTTATGCTCCCTCAAAAATTCATATGCTGAAATTCTAAGCTCCAGTGTGATGGTATTTGGAGATGGAGACATTTCAGATCGATTAGGTGATGATAGTGAAGCTCTCTTAATGGGATTAATGATCTTATCAAAGAGACTCCAGAAAACTCTCTCGCCCCTTCCAATATGTGAGGACAAAACAAGAAGACAGTCTTCTGGGAACCAGGAAGTGTGTCTTCCCTAGACACCAAATCTGGCAGCCCCTTGATCTTAGACTTTCCAAACTTCAGAGTTCTGAGAAATAAATGTTTGTTGTTGAGGTCACCCATTCGGTGGTATTTTTGTTATAATGGACTGAATGGACTAAGGTATTGAAGCTCACAAAAATTAAGTCAAATAAAGGGCCCAAAGGTACTGTGGGATTTACCTGGTTGCCCAGCGGTAAAGAATCTGCCTGCCAAGCAGGATACCCGAGTTCGATCGCTGGGTCAGAAAGATCCCTCTTCTGGCAGCCCACTCGAGTATTCTTGCCTTGGAAATCCTGTGGACAGAAGAACCTGGAGGGATACAGTCCATGAGGTCACAAAAGAGTAGGACACAATTTACTGTTAAACAACAACAAAAAGGTACATGATTCAGTTTAGTTCAGTTCAGTCGCTCAGTCGTGTCTGACTCTGCGACCCCATGAACCACAGCCCGCCAGACCTCCCTGTCCATCAACAACTCCCGGAGTCCACCCAAACCCATGACCACAGAGTCGGTGATGCCATCCAACCATCTCATCCTCTGTCATCCCCTTCTCCTCCTGCCCTCAATCTTTTCCAGCATCAGGGTCTTTTCAAACGAGTCAGCTCTTTGCATGAGGTGGCCAAAGTATTGGAGTTTCAGCTTCAACATCAGTCCAGCAATGAACACTCAGGACTGATCTTTAGGATGGACTGGTTGGATCTCCTTGCAGTCCAAGGGACTCTCAAGAGTCTTCTCCACCATCACAGTTCAAAAGCATCAATTCTTCAGTGCTCAGTTTTCTTTACAGTCCAACTCTCACATCCATACATGACCACTGGAAAAACCATAGCCTTTACTAGACAGACCTTTGTTGACAGGTTAATGTCATTGCTTTTCAATATGTTTGACATATACTAAATTTTGACTTGCCTAGATTTGGCTGTTTTCAAAGTCTGTGTTCTCCCTGCTACCATAAGCTGCTTTCAGCTGAATTATCTTGGGAACAATGTCATAAAAATGGCATTTGAGCTAAGTCTTGAGGGAGGTAAGAGCTATTCAGAAGGGTTAATAGCTTGTGTAATGGCACAGAGTTGTCGGAAATCCAGTGGTGTTGAGGAAGTGGACTGAATATTTGCATTCTCTCACAGATTCATATGCTAAAATTCTAGCCCCAGTGGGATGGCATTTGGAGGGAGAGATTTTTCAGATTCTGGCAGCTTTTGCTCAATTTTTAAATATTTCTATGAAAGGTTGTATCCTTGGAGCTGACTACCCCATCAATTTTGGCTCACTTCATTCTTTCCTCTACTTATTTTTGTGAACTCTATTTGATCATGGTTCTCACTTCCCCTTCTATCCCAGCCTTCAAAACAGGAGCTTTTTGTTTTGTTTTGTTTTTTTACTGATTTTAGTGTTTTTGTTGCTTTGTGTTATGATTGAGTGTGTTGTATGTGAATGTTGAGGAAATCTGAGTGATAGCAAATTTGAAGATCCAGTTAAATTATCCATAAATATGGATAATTCCTTCTACATTGGGAGCCATTTGATGAAAGGGACACAGTTCTCTTCTCATGAAGTATTTTAAAACTGGTAATCAGGAACTGATCTAATAAAAGGGACAACTAAATGTTTATTGAAGCTTATCACTGTCGAGCTCATTGTGTTTTGGTTTATAGGGAGTAAAAAAAGAACCATTATGAGGGAATTAACACCACAAAATATAAATCTTGAGAGTAATTAGGCCATGGTGTATTTATCACTACCGAGTGTATTTTAATTTTTAATCTGGGCTTTTGTTCCAACTGACAAAATAATGGCTTGTTTGCAGGCTTCCACTGAAACATTTCCCAGAGTGGGATTTGGTGCCTCAGTGAATCCCTCTGTGCTTCATTTGCCATCAAGTCGGATGCACTGTGTAATCCCTCAGTGAGAGGTCCCAAGGAAATACTGTGCAGCTTTCAAATTGTCTATGTTTTCCCCACATACGAATCACAAGGTAAATGAAAATGGTCTGTTTGAGCAATGCATCCCCATTTGCAGGGAAATGAAAGAGAAATATTATTGCAAAAGTATTGAAATTATTATGTGAGCAGCCAGAATGCTTTTTATGATCCCAGAGTGAAGATTAAATCTCCCAAGAAACCTCAAAATTGAAAACTCCAGTTGGGGTACTTGGACATGTCGCCCATGGCAGAAATTTTTCCTGCTTTATCCTCACCCCAGTCATAAACAATATGTACATAATTCAGATGCAAAAGGTGACGGGATTTCAGAAACATATCTCTGTACCTATAGCAATCATTTCCTAAAGAAATACTATTTGTTAAAATTAGTAGATATGGAGATGTCTTTGGGGCATTTAATAAAACAACAGAAGGAATGCTAGAATTTGTTCAGAAAACCCAAACATGAATCCTGACTCATAAGTTTATGATGTGGTTGGAGTAAGAGGTTTTGGTTCTCTTGTTTCCTCACTGGTAAAATGGGATTCATTCTTCTTGACCAATAATTTCATTGGATTGACATGAAGATTTGATGATATATCAGAAGAGAAAGAAGCAGCAAAATGTTGAGCAAACTATTTAAATTCTGACTTTGCCACTTAACTTAATATGACCTTTGATAAGTTATCTCATCATTTAAGAGCCTCAGTTTGCTTATGTGCATCCTGGAGAGAGCAATGCTCATCTTACAGGGTTCTTGTGGAGATTTCTCAAAATTCAGGTGATGGATTTTGGACATTTTAGGAGTGCAGTCATTTGTTGAATGGGTAAATATAGTAAGAATTTTCTGTTTTTAAGAACTTTGCTAGGGAAAGTACAATACCATCCATTTCAAGTTGGTTTGGAAAATTGGGAGAAGTTTTGCCATAAAAAATTGGAAATAATATTTGACCCATTGTGCTGTGCTTAATTGCTCAGTTGTGTCTGATTCTTTGGACCCATGGATTCTTTGGACCTATGGGCCCACCAGGTTCCTCTGTCCATGGGATTCTGCAGACAAGAACACTGGAGTGGGTAGCTTATCCCTTCTCCAGGCGGATCTTCCCTACCCAGGAACTGAACCAGAGTCTCCTGTATTACAGGTGGATTCTTCACCAGCTGAGCTACCAGGGAAGCTCATTTGACCCATTAATAGGTTTTAAACTCATGAAAAGTGTAATGGTCTGGATAATAAAAAGTTTATGTTGTTAGATATTACACATTGCCATCACATTTACTCAACTCTGCCAAAATGGCACAAAAACTTTATTTATGGTTAAAGCCCTGAGGAAGAAAGGAGCATGCTTCTTTGGAGGAGTCAGAGAACCCATGATAAGGTTCCTTTACTTCACTGGGAGTTATTTCCAGGTAGAGGAAAGGGCATTGTCATGACCTAGATCCAGGTCATCCATTTCTCTCCTCCTTTGTTAGGTATAAATAAGGACCATTGTAGTGAAGATGCTTTGTAGAGTATAAAGGCCCCTGTTTTTATTTAGTGGCTAAGCCTGTCCAACTCTTTGCGACCCCGTGGACTGTAGCCTGCCAGGCTCCTCTGTTTATGGGATTTCCCAGGCAAGAATACTGGAGTGGGTTGCTGTTTCCTTTTTCAATAAAGCCCTGTGCCAGTGGCAATTGTCTTTTAGTGGAAGGTAATGAACAGACGAGTTAAGGAGTCAGTTAGAAGGGACTAGGTCTCTGCACTCAGGAATGTGTGGAGGATTTCAGTAGGAGTTCTACTAACCATCAGCTGTTAGACCAGCTCCTTGGGGCTTGTTCATTCTTTTCAGTCTGCACCCCAAGTCTACACCCCTGCCCCTTTGTCATGGTTCACAGTGTAATGGAGACTGCCTTTCAATCTAGCACTTGCCACTAACAGTTGTATAACACCAGGGCCATCACCTTCCCATTTTGGGCCTCAATCTCCAACACTGTGAAAGGAATGGGCTGGACAAGATGATTGCTAGGTTCCTGCCATGGCTTCCTGTTGTATCTATCCCATGGGTTGTGATGGAATGCCCTGGAACCCTTACTGTTTTTGCAGAGCAGCTGATAGGCTTAAGTTCTTTCAGACATTGAAGGGTAATCTTCCTTTGAATGAGGCCCTGTGCACGCAGCCCTCTGCGGGGAGCCACTCTCAGCAGAGTGCTTCCCTGATGGCTCAGAGGTTAAGCATCCACCTGCAGTGCAGAGAAGGGTTCAATCCCTGGGTTGGGAAGATCCCGTGGAGAAGGACATGGCAACCCACTCCAGTATTCTTGCCTAAAATGTACCATGGACAGAGGAGCCTGGTGGGCTACAGTCCATGGGGTCGAAAGAATCAGACACGACTGAGTGATTAAACCACCACCACCCTCAGCAGAAAGCCCCTTACAGGTGGCCAGGTCTCTTCCTTAGTTTCCCCTTCAATAATGTTGAGAGCAAGCTGTGAACAAGATAACATCTAGAGGGAGATCACAAGATGAGCCTGCATGCTGTGGAGGATGACGATGATTCTCTATCTCAATGATTAACTGAGATTTTACTTCCAGTTTTTCTTTTAAAATTTCCACGGCCAGGTCAAATCTGCAGAGTTGATTTTTGCAGACGCTGAGTTCACCACCTCCCCAGATGGCTGCCATGCTGATTAAAAGTGACATTTCTTTCCACCAACGTTTGTCTCTCTTGAGTATTGATTTTTGAGTTGTGAGCAGCTGGATCTGAGTTCAGGAACATTTGAACAGGCTAATTTTGTACTGAATTTCACCATGTAATGGATAATATCCGTAAAATATTTCTTTTACAGAACCTAGAAGACAAATTCCCACTCTTACCCATTATTCCTTTTTTCCTTTGTTGTTGTTCAGTTGCTCAGTGATATCCAACTCTTTGCAACCTCATGGGCTGCAGCATATCAGGTTTTCCTGTCCTTCACTATCTCCTGGAGTTTGTTCAAACTCATTTCCATTGAGTAGGTGATAGATACCATCCAACCATGTCATCCTCAGTCATCCCCTTTTCCTCCTGCCTTCCATCTTTCCCAGCTTCAGGGCCTTTTCCAAGGAGTCGGCTCTTTGCATTAGGTGTCCAAAATATTGGAGCTTCAGCTTCAGCATCAGTCCATCCAATGAATATTCAGGGTTGATTTCCTTTAAGATTGACTGGTTTGATCTCCTTCCTGTCCAAGGGACTCTCGAGAGTTTTCTTTTTCCTTGTGTGTGTATGTGTGTGTGTGTATGTGTGTTATTAGCTCAGTTCAGTTCAGTTCAGTTGCTCAGTCATGTCCGACTCTTTGCGACCCCATGAATCGCAGCACGCCAAGCCTCCCTGTCCATCACCAGCTCCTGGAGTTCACTCAGACTCACATCCATTGAGTCGGTGATGCCATCCAGCCATCTCATCCTCTGTCATCCCCTTCTCCTCCTGCCCCCAATCCCTCCCAGCATCAGAGTCTTTTCCAGTGAGTCAACTCTTCGCATGAGGTGGCCAAAGTACTGGAGTTTGAGCTTTAGCATCATTCCTTCCAAAGAACACCCAGGGCTGATCTCCTTTAGAATGGACTGGGTGGATCTCCTTGCAGTTATCTCCAACTCTTTGCTACCCCATGAACTGTAGTTCATCAGACTCCTCTGTCTATGGACTTCTCCAGGCAAGAATACTGGAGTGGGTTGCCATTACTGACACCATAATTCATATATATTTAACCCTGTTTTATTAGGATTTGCAGAACACATTTCTACTTGTCTTAACCAGATCTTTAAATGGAGTTGGGGAGGCAATGCAGTGTAGGGGTTACTGCCACAGTTCTGATATCTGGGACACATGAGTTCTAGTCCTAGCTTTGCCATTTACTGTCTCTGTGGCCCTCCTTTGCCTTGTGTTTTGTAACATAACCATGATGCCAGGTTGTGCTAGTGGTAAAGAACCTGCCCGCCAATGCAGGAGACATAAGAGATGTGGGTTTGATTTCATTGGTAGGGAAGCTCTCCTAGAGGAGGGCACGGCAACTCACTCCAGTATTCTTGCCTGGAGAATCCCTATGGACAGAGGAATCTGGTGGGCTACAGTCCATAGGGTTGTAAAAAGCAGGACATGACTGAAGCAACTTAGCACACACACATATTACTTCATGGAGAAATTTCAATGATTAAGTGTGACAACGGCAATTGAATTCTAAACTACTAGGTGCAACACAATAAGTCTCCCAAAATAATTTTCATCATTATTATTATTTTTTACCCTTTGGCTTTCCATAGAAAATTGTCTTTTCATAACATTAAGAAAACAGATTTGGAAGGCGTTTCTCTTTTCCTTCTATTTCAGCTCTCATAATTGGCTGCTCTGCTGCTGTACTACCCTCCAAAGGAATGCTCCATCTCCCTCATCCTGATGGAAAACAATTGTGACAAACGTGTAAATACAAACCCTGTATCATGTGATATTACCTTGCGTATCTTCATTAGTTACTAATGTGTTGGTTAAGCCAAGAAGAGCCATGAAGCAGAAAGCGGTATCTTTTTTTCTTTCGTTTAGCAAATCAAATGCTAATCGAATGGGATTTACAGGTCCGTTCGTAATAGTATTGAGCTGTGATGCAGGGTGTCATTGGTTGTGGATACAAGTTGAAGTGCCAAGACCAAGGCATTTCAAAAATTAGCCTAGGAAATGAGGCAAGAGGCTCCAACAAGGTCAAAGCAGGGAGGCCAGGTGGGGGACTTTCAAAGTAAGAGATTCATAGAAAACAGTAAGTCTAGAGCAGAAGCTGGCAGAATTCGTAACAGGTGGGATGGTACATATCTTAGGTTGTAGGGCTTTTAAAAGTCTCTCAGCCCAACTCAGTTCTGTCATTGTGGAAAAAAGGAGGTGTAGACAACTGTAAATGAATGGTCAAGGCTGTGTTTTGATAAAATTTTGCATGCACTGAAATGTGAAATTTTCCTTCTTTTGTTGATGTTTTGTTTTGGACATTTAAAAAAGTCAAAATCACTTGTAACTTCTTGTAGTATAAAAAACAGGTGGTGGCTGGTGGAAATTCACTGACCCTTAGTCTAGAGTGGAATTGCAAAGTGCAGAGGATTGAACAAGCTAGGATCAAAAGTACAAAAATACAGCTATTAGACAGGCCCAGGTTCCTTGGGGAGCAGCTTAGCAGGCTCTTGTGTCAGCCGGGAAATGTGGCTACAGTTGACTTCTGGGCTCTGGCTAATCCTGAGGTGTGGCCTGAGGCCATTATGATTCCTAGAGGGACACACAGGAAAATGAAGAAGGCTGACAGATAGGCTCTGGCTCTGGCAGGTCCTGACCTACTTTATCCTATTATTTCTAAAATGTTTTCTTTCAAAGTTACCATGTCTCCTTCTGCTGGTTTTTACTCCTCTCTTTTTAAAAGACTTTCCACTGTCTTCCTGATATCCATCTGAATAAATCCCCTGAGTATTTGCTAAAGCCCATTTTGCTCTAAGGGAGATTTTGTGTAAGGTGGGTGGATCCTTGGATTTCAGACAAGGTTTACTTACCCAAGAGCTAAAAGGAGTTTCTGACAAGCCAGTCATCCAGAGCGACTTACAGACCAGACTCTGGTACACACACATACTATCTATTCTTAAATATCCTCTGTTAATTAATCCCGCTCTGAAAAAAATTTGTTCTTCTTTCTCTTTAGTTGCATAAAACAGCTGAAAATGTTTATCCCTGAAGACAGTGTCAAGCTTGGATAAATTCAAGCTCCACCACATGCTGACCAAGTAACCTTGGATACATTATTTGAATTTTGCCTTGTATGAGTATTTGGAATGCATGTGATTCCAGGTCCAATGATGCAAGCATTTTCCAGTTTGTAGAATGTTTGGAAATAAAAGTATTAGGTAGGCTTAATAATGTATATCATCCAGTGTATTTGTATTTTCAATCATTTGGAAGCACATTTTAAATATTTCATGAGAGTCTTAAATACATTCTGGACACACACATATAAACCCTGCAGTAGATTGCATGGGGTATATATGTGGTTTTTGATCTCAAGAGTTTATCTTTAAGTGGGTATCTTGTGTAGCAAAAGAAGCACTGGCTTTAAGAAAATAGGACTTGCCTTAAAGGCCTGGCTCCACCCTTAACTGGGCTTCCCTGGTTGCTCAGATGGTAAAGAACCTGTTTGCAATGTGGGAGACCTGGGTTCCATCTCTGGGTTGGGAAGATCCCCTGGAGGAGAGCATGGCAACCCACTCCAGTATTTGTGCCTGGAGAATCTCTGTGGACAGAGGAGACTGGCAGGCTACAGTCAATGGGGTCGCAAAGAGTAGGACATGATGGAGCTACTAAGCACAGCACAGCCACCCTTAATTAGCTATAGTGGTGGGAAAGTTGCTTAGCATTTCTAAATCCTTATTTCTTCATTAAAAAACTGGAGATATTAACCCTTGTCCTCATCACAGTATTATTTTAAAAATCAACAGAAATCAAATTAAAAAAAAAAAAAAGTAAAGTGCTATGCAAATCTAAATCTTGCTTCATTAACATAATTTTCTCCCCTGTGGCACCTTGAAAGTCTGCTTAAAAATTCTAGGGTCCAGTTTGGAAAGCACCAGCAGAAAACAGTAGCTTATAGAAAAGTAGACTTTTACAAAAAGGTAATGATTCATCAATAGGTGAAACTTATCTATTGAATTTTATATAAGGCCAGAGGACCAAGTTTCATATGGTTTATGAAAATTCAAAAGGTACTCTCAAGGTTCAACAATTGAATTTTCTTTTTTTTTTATATTTTATTTTTTAACTTTACAATATTGTATTGGTTTTGCCACATATCAACATGAATTTTCAATTTATCTTGAAGCAAGATTCTTCCCACACTATCTGGGAATGGATGATTTTCCTTCCTCTGTTTAATGAAACAAAATGTGGAGTCACTTAAGCACTAGGAGTTTGACGATCCCCTTTGATCCAGAGAATTCAAAAACAGCATCTCTGCCAGAGTCTTGGGGGGAAGAAAATTCCTTCCCAGTATCTAAAGAAGGTCAGACAACTTGCCAGTTTTGTGAGAGCAGTCAAGCGGTTAGCTAAACTAATTGCTTCCCTGAAATGGCCCTCGAGATTCAAATGCCTGGTATATCGGGTGTTTGGGTCCCGAGAGCTGATCTCATATCATATTACTTGCTTACCCATTTAGTGCCCAAAGCCAAAAGCAATATAGTTTAAAACAAAAGAAAAATAATTAGAAAATTGGTCATTCAGTGTGTACACAGTGACTTAAGTTAAGGAGGCTGATTCCTTATGTGTGGACTTCCTCTCTTGTTCTTCTGTCATGGGTTTCTCAAAGAAGCAAAAGACTCTGATTTTGAATATAAAGTCTCCAAAGACTGTTTCAAGCTGTTAATGAAAGAAGAAAGATTTCTTTCTATACCATGTATAAGGCTTCTCATTTTAACCTCTGCTTATTCATCATAAGAAATAAGAGTGAGATAAAGGAAATAAAAATACCAAAAGATTAGGGGAAAAGAAGGACTTTTTTTAAAAAATTGTTTTTTAGTTTTTACAATTTTGTGTTGGTTTCTGCTGTACAACAATGCGAATCAGCCATAATTATACATATATCCTCTCCTTCTTGAGCCTCCTTCTCCTCCCCCCATCCCATCTCTCTAATATATATCCACTATCATGTGTAAAATGGATAGCTGGTAAAGTTGCTGTATAACACAGGGAACCCAGTCTGGATCTCTGTGATGACCTCAGTTCAGTTCAGTCACTCAGTCGTGTCCGACTATTTGCGACCCCATGAATTGCAGCAGGCCAGGCCTCCCTGTCCCTCACCAACTCCCGGAGTTCACTCAAACTCATGTCCATCGAGTCAGTGATGCCATCCAGCCATCTCATCCTCTGTCGTCCCCTTCTCCTCCTGCCCCCAATCCCTCCCAGCATCAGAGTCTTTTCCAATGAGTCAATTCTTCGCATGAGGTGGCCAAAGTACTGGAGTTTCAGCTTTAGCATCATTCCTTCCAAAGAACACCCAGGACCGATCTCCTTTAGAATGGACTGGTTGGATCTCCTTGCAGTCCAAGGGACTCTCAAGAGTCTTCTCTAACACCACAGATCAAAAGCATCAATTCTTTGGCACTCAGCTTTATTCACAGTCCAATTCTCACATCCATACATGACCACAGGAAAGATCATAGCCTTGACTAGACGGACCTTTGTTGGCAAAGTAATGTCTCTGCTTTTGAATATGCTGTCTAGGTTGGTCATAACTTTCCTTCCAAGGAGTAAGCGTCTTTTAATTCCATGGCTGCAATCACTATCTGCAGTGATATTGGAGCCCAGAAAAATAAAGTCTGACGCTGTTTCCACTGTTTGCCCATCTATTTCCCAGAGGACTGTTTTTCTATTGGTGCAGCTTGGTGAATAAAGTTGTATAAAAACAGTGTTGTTTCAGAGATACCTATCTGGCCAGATTTCATTGACACTGACAGTAGGCATAAGCCAATGCATGGTGCCAGATACTTTGGGAAAATAGAAGTTGTACAGACAATGATGTTTAAAGAGAAGTTGTACAGGTGAAATAGCTTGAAAGTCACAGGAAAGCCTTGTCAGAACATGTGCAAGCTTCTCTTTGGGGCTGCAATCCCTGTCTTCAATTTCTGTTTGCTGCTAGCTGGTGACTCCTACGTTCCTAACTCCAGTTCAGTTCTGTTCGCTGCATTCCAGATCAATAAATCCAATTACCCATTTTATATCTCCATGAAAGTCTCCAAGGCATATTTGAGTCAATGTATCCAAAACTCATAATCTTCCACCTAAAACTGGATTTATTTTAGCGTTCCCTCTCCTAGTAATTGACCAACCATCATCAGTCAAGGAACAAACCAGAAACTAAGGAATGGTTTTTGAAGCTTCATTACCCTTCACACATCACAGCTATTTCATCACTTTATTTTTTTAAAGACTATTTTTCAGAGCAATTTTAGATTAACAGCTAAATTAAGAGGAAGGTAGAGATATTTTCTTGTTCCCACATATGCATAGCCTCTCCCATTATCAATATCCACCACCAGAGCAGTACATCTGTTACAAATGATGAACATATATTGATATATCATTGTCACCCAAAGTCCATAGTTTACATTACAATTCATGCTTGGTGTTATACATTCTATTATTTTACTACCCTAAAATTTCTCTGTACTTCATCTATTCAACTCTATTGATTTCCACCAAACAAGAGCAATCACTTATCTTTTTATTGTCTCTATAGTTTTGCCTTTTTCAGAATATTATATTGTTGAAATTATGTAGTAATGTAGCCTTCTCAGATTTTCTTCTTTAACATGGCAATAGGCGTTCAAATCTAGGCATCCTCCATGTCTTTTCATGGCTTTATAGCTCATTTCTTTCTAACATTGAATAATATTCCGTTGCCTGGATGTACTACAGTCTATTTATCCGTTCACTTACTGAAAAACATTTTGGTTGCATCCAAGTGCTGGTAATTACAAATAAAGCTGGTATAAACATCCTAGTGCAGGCTTCTGCTGGACTTATTTTCAGTTCCTTTGCATAAATACCAAGGAGTGGGATTGCTAAATCTTAAAGTGAGAGTATGTTAGGTTTTATAAGAAACCACACAAACTGTCTTCCAAAGAGACTATACCATTTAACATTTGCACTGGCAATTAATGAGAGATCACTTTGCTCCACGTCACCATAAGTTGGTGCTGTCAGTTTTCTAGATTTTGATAATTCTAATCGGTATATCAGTTCAGTTCAGTGGCTCAGTCGTTTCCAACTCTTTGCAACCCCATGAGTCGCAGTACACCAGGCCTCCCTGTGCATCACCAACTCCTGGAGTTCACTCAAACTCATGTCCATCGAGTCGGTGATGCCATCCAGTCATCTCATCCTCTGTCATCCCCTTCTCCTCCTGCCCCCAATCTCTCCCAACATCAGGGTCTTTTCCAATGAGTCAACTCTTCGAATGAGGTGGCCAAAGTATTGGAGTTTCAGCTTCAGCATCAGTCCTTCCAATGAACACCCAGGACTGATCTCCTTTAGGATGGACTGGTTGGATCTCCTTTTAGTCCAAGGGACTCTCAAGAGTCTTCTCCAGCACCACAGTTCAAAAGCATCAATTCTTTGGTGCTCAGCTTTCTTCACAGTCCAACTCTCACATCCATACATACCCACAGGAAAAACCATAGCCTTGACTAGACGGACCTTTGTTGGCAAAGTAATATCTCTGCTTTTCAATATGCTATCTAGGTTGGTCATAACTTTCCTTCCAAGGAGTAATCGTCTTTTAATTTCATGGCTGCAATCACCATCTGCAGTGATTTTGGAGTCCAGAAAAATAAAGTCAGCCACCGTTTCCACTGTTTCCCCATCTATTTCCCATGAAGTGATGGGACCAGATGCCATGATCTTAGTTTTATGAATGTTGGGCTTTAAGCCAATGTTTTCACCCTCCTCTTTCACTTTCATCAAGAGATTTTTAGTTCCTCTTCACTTTCTGCCATAAAAGTGGTGTCATCTGCATATCTGAGGTTATTGATATTTCTCCTGGCAATCTTGATTCCAGCTTGTGCTTCTTCCAACCCAGCGTTTCTCATGATGTACTCTGCATATAAGTTAAATAAGCAGGGTGACAATACACAGCCTTGAAGTACTCCTTTTCCTATTTGGAACCAGTCTGTTGTTCCATGTCTAGTTCTAGCTGTTGCTTCCTGACCTGCATATAGATTTCTCGTTTATAGTAGTATCTTATTGTTGCTTTAAGTTGAATTTCCCTGGTGACATATGTTGTGGAACACCTTTTCATATGTTTATTTACCATCTGTATATTCGATGTAGGGACCTAACAGAAGCAGAAGATATAATGAAGAGGTATAAAGAATACACAGAAGAACTATACAAAAAAATCTTCATGACCCAGATAACCACAGTAGTGTGATCACTCATCTAGAGCCAGAGATCCTGGAGTGTGAAGTCAAGGGGGGCCTTAGGAAGCATCACTACAAACAAAGCTAGTGGAGGTGATGGAATTCCAGCTAACCTATTTCAAATCCTAAAAGATGATGCTGTGAAAGTGCTACACTCAATATGCAGCAAATTTGGAAAATTCAGCAGTAGCCACAGGACTGGAAAAGGTCAGTTTTCATTCATATCCCAAAGAAAAGCAATGCCCAAGATTGTTCAAACTACTGCATAATGGCACTCATTTCACACGCTAGCAAAGTAATGCTGAAAATCCTCCAAGATAGGCATCAACAATACCTGAACCAGGAACTTCCAGATGTTCAAGCTGGATTTAGAAAAGGCAGAGCAGCCAGAGATCAAATTATCAACATCTGTTTGATCATCAAAAAAGCAAGAGAGTTCCAGAAAACCATATACTTCTGCTTTATTGACTACGTCAAAGCCCTTGACTGTGTGGATCACAATAAACTGTGGAAAATTCTTCAAGAGATGGGAATACCAGATGACATTATCTGCCTCCTGAGCATCCTATATACAGGATAAGGAGCAACAGTTAGCATAGATATGCAACAATGGCTGGTTCCAAATTGGAAAGAGTAGATCAAGGCTGTATATTGTCACCCTGCTTATTTAGCTTCTATGCAGAGTACATCCTGTGAATGACGGGCTGGATGAAGCACAAGCTGGAATTAAGATTGCTAGGAGAAATATCAATAACCTCAGATATGCAGATGATACCACCCTTATGACAGAAAGCACAGTGGAACTAAAGAGCCTCTTGATGAAAGTGAAAGAGGAGAGTGAAAAAGTTGGCTTAAAACTCAACTTTCAAAAAACCAAGATCATGGCACCAGTCTCATCACTTCATGGCAAATAGACAGGGAAACAATGCAAACGGTGACAGACTTTATTTTCTTGGGCTCCAAAATCACTGCAGATGGTGATTGCAGCCATGAAATTAAAAGACGCTTGCTTCTTGGAAGAAAAGCTATGACAAACCTAGACAGCATATTAAAAAGCAGACACAGTACTTTGCCAACAAATGTTTGTATAGTCAAAGATATGGTCTTTCCAGTAGTCATGAATGAATGTGAGTGTTAGACCATAAAGAAGACTGAGTACCAAAGAACTGATGCCTTTGAGCTGTGGTGTTGGAGAAGACTCATGAGAGTCCCTTGGACAGCAAGGTGATCACCAATTAATCCTAAAGGAAATCAGCCCTGAATATTCATTAGAAGGACTGATGATGCAGCTGAAGCTCCAGTAGTTTGGTCATCTGATGCGATGAGCTGACTCATTAAAAGAAACCTGATGCTGGGAAATACTGAAGGCAGGAGGAGAAGGGGACAACAGAGGATGAGATGGTTGGATGGTATCATTGGCTTGATGGACATGAGTTTGAGCAAGCTCTGGGAGATGGTGAAGGACAGGGAGGCCTGGCGTGCTGTAGTCCATGGGATCACAGAGTCAGACATGACTGAGCGACTGAACAACAAGAAAAACATATCCTCTTTGGTGAGGTATCTGTTTAGGTCTTTGGCCTATTTTTTAATCAGGTTGTTTCCTTATCATCAAATGTTAAGAATTATTTTATATTTTGGATAACAGTTCTTTATCAGATATGTCTTTTGCAAATATTTTCGCCCAGCCTATGGCTTATTGTCTCATTCTCCTGACATTGAATCTTGCAAAGCAGGGATTTTAAATTTTATTTAAGTCCATCTTTTCAATTATTTCTTCCATGGATCATGCTTTGGTGTTCAGTCTGAAAAGTCATTGACATACCCAAGGTCATCTAGGTTTTCTCCTATATTATATTCTAGGAATTTTATAGTTTTGCATTTTACTTTAAGGTCTGTCATTTATTTTGATTTAATGATTAGAAATGATGTAAAGTCTGTTTCTAGACTTTATTTTTTCTAGCATCATTTGTTGAAAAGACATTATTTGCTCCATTTTATTGTCTTTGTTCCTTTGTCAAAGATTAGTTGGCTGAATTTATGTAAGTCTATGTCTTTTCTCTCTATTCTCTTCCATTGACTTGTCTATACCATCATTGTCTATACCATCAATACCACATCGTGTTGATTGTTAAAGCTTTATTATAAGTTTTGAAGCTGAGTTGCATTAGTCCTCCAACTTTACTTTTCTCCTACAACATTGTGTTGGTTATTCTAGGTCTTTGACTTACTATGTAAACTTCAGAGTCAGTTTATTGCTACCTGTGACATAATTAACTGTAATTTTGCTTAAGATTGCATTGAATTTTAGATCAAGCTGAGAAGAACTGACATCTTGAAAATATTGTTTCCTACTTGTGACATGGAATATCTTTCCAGTTATTTAGTTCATTTTTGATTTTAGGTATCAGTGGTTTTTAGCTTTCTTCACATAGGTCTTGTATATGTCTTGTTATATTTTTACCTAAGTATTTCACTTTTTGGATGAATGATATATTTAAAAAAATTTAAATCCCACTTGTTTATTGCTGGTAATAGTAAAGTGATTGACTTGTAGATTAACCCTATATCCTGGGAAATTGCTATTATTGCTGTTCAACTGCTAATTCATGTCTGACTTTTTACTCCAGCATGCCAGGCTTCCCTGTTTTTCACTATCTCTGGAAGTTTGCTCAAATTTATGTCCATTGAATTTGAGCTGTAACTGCTTATTAATTTCAGAAACTTTTGTCAATCCTTATGGATTTTTATATAGATGTCTGTGTCATCTTTGAATAAATACAGTTTTATTTCTTTTTTAAATCTATACCCTCTATTTCCTTTTCTTATATTACATTGGCTAGAGCTTTCAGTATGATGTTGAAAAAGATTGATGAGAAAGAATATCCAATTTCTGAATTATTTAGTTTCTCTCTAAAGAACTCCTTTTAACATTTGCTGTAAGGTAGGTGTAGATGGAACAACAGACTGGTTCCAAATAGGAAAAGGAGTATATCAAGGCTGTATATTGTCACCCTGCTTATTTAACCTATATGTAGAGTACATCATGAGAAACGCTGGGCTGGAAGAAGCACAAGCTGGAATCAAGATTGCCAGGAGAAATATCAATAACCTCAGATATGCAGATGACACCACCCTTATGGCAGAAAGTGAAGAAGAGCTAAAGAGTTTTTTGACGAAAGTGAAAGAGGAGCGTGAAAAAGTTGGCTTAAAGCTCAACATTCAGAAAAAGAAGATCATGGCATCCGGTCCCATCACTTCATGGGAAATAGATGGGCAAACAGTGGAAACAGTGGCTGACTTTATTTTTCTGGGCTCCAAAATCACTGAAGATGGTGACTGCAGCCATGAAATTAAGACATTTGCTCCTTGGAAGGAAAGTTATGACCAACCTAGACAGCATATTAAAAAGCAGAGACATTACTTTCCCAACAAAGGTCTGTCTAGACAAGGCTATGGTTTTTCCAGTAGTCATGTATGGATGTGAGAGTTGGACTATAAAGAAAGCTGAGCACTGAAGAATTGATGCTTTTGAATTGTGGTGTTGGAGAAGACTCTTGAGAGTCCCTTGGACTGCAAGGAGATCCAACCAGTCCATCCTAAAGGAGATCAGTCCTGGGTGTTCATTGCTGGACTGATGCTGAAGCTGAAACTCCAATACTTTGGCCACCTCATGAGAAGAGCTGACTCATTTGAAAAGATACTGATGCTGGGAAAGATTGAGGGCAGGAGGAGAAGGGGATGACAGAGGATGAGATGGTTGGATGGCATCACTGTCTCGATGGATATGAGTTTGGGTAAACTCTGGGAGTTGGTGATGCACAGGGAGGCCTGGTGTGCTGCAGTTCATGGCATCACAGAGTTGGACACGACTGAGTGACCGAACTGAACTGAACTGAACTGAGGTGTACTGGAAACCTATTTTATTAATTTTTGTTTGTCTGATAAAGTCTTTATTTCTTCTTCGTTTTTGAAAAATAATTTCACAGAGTAAAGCATTCTAGGTTGGTGATTTTTTTCCTCAATATTTAAATGTTTCACTCCACTTTCTAGTTGTTTGCATGATTTCTGATGATAAGTCGGAAGTAATTCTTATCTTTTACCTCCTATAGGTAATTATTTCCCCCTCTCTGGCTTCTTTCAGAACTTTTTCTTTAACTTTGTTTTCTGGAATTTGAAAATTATATGTCTAGGTGTAGTTTTTTACATCTATTCTGTTTGGAGTTCTCTAAGCTTCCTGGTTTTTTGTTTTCTGTCTTCCATTAATTTAGTAATTTTGTGAGACTCCCCCAGTGACTAATTCTCAGTCATTATTGTTTCATATATTTTTTCTCTTCCTTTTTCTCCTGTCTTATTCTTCTAGTATTCTATTACACATGTGTTACACCTCTTGTAGTTGTCCTGCAGTCCTTAGATACTCTGTTCTGTTTTTTTTCAGCCTTTGTTTTCTTGGCCTTTCTGGTTTTGAAATTTTCATTTACATATCCTCAAGCTCAGAGATTCTTTCCTCTCCCTGTCCAGCCTGCTATTAAGCCCACCAAGGCATTCTTCATTTCTGTTACAGTGATTTTTTTGGCTTCTAGCATTTTTTTTCTCACTTTCTTGGGATTTTCATCTGTCCATTTACATTGACTATCTGTCTTTACATGCTGCCTACTTTATCCATTAGGCCGTTAGCTCATTAGGGTATGGAGGATGAATAGATTGGAGTTTGGAATGAGATGTATCCACTGCTATGTTTAAAGTAGTTTACCAACAAGAACTTACTGTAAAACACAGAGAACTCTGCTCAATATTCTGTAATAACCTAAATGGGAAAATAATTTGAAAAAGAATAGATACAGGATATGTATAACTGAATCACTTTGCTGTACAACTGAAACTATAACACTGTTAACCAACTATATGTACTCCAATATAAACTAAAATGTAAAAAAAGTGCTTTAACCATAATTGTTTTAAATTCCTGCCTGATGCTTGCTCTGTCTCTTCAAATTGTGTTTTTTACCTTTTAATATGTCTTGTAATTTTTTCTTTATGGCTGGACAATATACTAGAGAAAAAGACAACTATAAATAGGCTTTTGGCAATGTGGTAGGGAGGTATGGGAGGAGGAAAAGCATTCTACTGTCCCGTGACTAGGTCTCAGGTTTTTATTTAGCCCATGCCTCTGGATTGTAAACCTCACAAATGTCTCCTAGTTTTTTCTTCTCCTTTAGGTGAGGCAGAATGGCTAACATGGGCTGGACTTGCATATTTTATTTATCCTACATAGAAGGCTAGAGTGGGCTGGAGTTGTGTGTTTTCCTTCTGCCGTGTGGAAGGCTAGAGCTAACTAGTAGGTCAGGCTCTCATTAACTAGTGTATCTCGAGGACAGGTCTTATTAAAAAGAATGGAGTCTTTTGTGGTATTTCAAGATGTTTCCTTTTCCCCTCTCTACCAGAATCATGGGTTTGTTACTTTCTCTGATAGTTATTGTGGGATCCCGGTCAAGCTTCTGGAAATAAATCTCACAATATTGTGGAGGCCCCTTGGTGCCTGGGTCTCCCTGGCATTTAAAACTTTCAGCCTTGTCCATAATGAGCCTCCAGCAATTTGTCAATTGTAGTTCAGGTTTTCCTACCCTAACACCAGAATTCCCAGCAATATCTGCTCTTAAGTCTCTATAAGTCATGACTCCCTGTATTCACTTGTCTGTCTCTCCAATCTTGGGGACAGTAACTTGCTCTGTGTCATTCACAGAGCCTGGAATCCTTGTGGATTTGTTTATCTTTCAGTCTGTTCAGCTTTTTGTTTGTTATGATAGTGCAGAAATCTCCATTCCATTATTTTTCATTTTTCAAATATTTTTGAGTATTTCTATGTGCCACTATTTTGTGTCAGGGACATGATGGTGTAAAAAACAATTTCTCTGCCATCACAGAGCATTTTTAGTGGAGGGGAGAAGACAGTAAACAAGTTGAGTAGACTCATATTTTGAAAAATGTTAAAAAAGAAACCAATTGCACCATAGGTAGTAACTGGATGGGAATAGAGCAAGATTAATTTACATAAAGTGGTTAGGTAAGAACTCAGTGGGAGATGACTTGTGAGCAGAGAAGATACCACTAAACAGTGAGGAACCTTCCCAGCAGAGGAAACAGTGAAATGGTCTAAAGGCAAGAAAAGACTTATTGTCTTCAAGAAATAAAAAGGAAATCGAAGTGTCTGGAATACAGTGAACAAGCAGAAAAGAGAAAATAATGAAGAAGCAAGATTTAGATTATGCAGCATATCATAGTCCACTGAAGGAGTTTGGTTATGTTCCAAATGTAAAGAGAAGTTAAAGAAGGGGATTAACATGGGGAGAAACATCGTGTGTGTGTGTTTAAATCCACCCTAGCTCTAAACTGACAAGGGACTGGAAATTGCAGAAGCACTGATCACATTTATTAAGTATTCTTTACTAACACCACACCACTTCCTTTTTGGTGATAATATTTACTATCTACTCTCTTAGCAACTTTCACGCATATAACACAGCATTGTTAACTAGAGTCATCACTTGCAGATTAGATCTCAAGAATTTATCCTTCTTATAATTGGGAGTTTGTTCCCTCTGGCCAACATTTCCCATTTCTCCCAGCTCCTGGCCCATGGTAACCAACGTTCTACTCCCTATTTCTTATAAGCTAGGGTCTTTTAAATTTCACATATCTGTGAAATCATGCAATACTTGTCTTTTTTGTCTGACTTAATTCATTTAGCATGATGCCTTCAAAGTCCATTCATATTGCTGCAAATGGTAGGATTGTCTTCTATTTTTGGCTACATAATATTTTATTGTATATATATCACATTTTCTTGTTCCCATTCATTCATCAGTTGACACTTAGATTGTTTCCATGTCTTGGCCTTGGTGAATAATGCTGCTATGAACATGAAAGTGAAGTTATCTTTTGGAGATTCTGGTTTTATCTCCTTTGGTTATATGCCTAAATATTGCTAGATCATATAGTAGTTCAATTTTTAATTTTTTGAGGAACTTCCATACTCTTTTTCTAGAGACTGTGCCAATTTACATCCTCACCAATAATGGACAAAGGTTACCTTTTCTCAAAATCCTTTCCAACACTTGTAATCTGTTCTTGTTATTTTAATAATAGCCATTCTACCTTTTGTGAGATGACATCTTGTTTCAGCTTTTACTTGAATTTCCCTGATAATGTGTAAGTAATGTTGAGCACCCTTTCTGTATCTGTTGGCCATCCCTATGTCTTCTTTGGATAAAGGTTTATCCAGGCCCTCTTAACATTTTTTAATCAGGTTATTAGTTTTTTTAAAAATTGAGTTGTATGAGTTTTTAAATATTTGGATATTAAGCCCTTATCTGACAGATAGTTTGCAAATATTTTTGCCCATTCTATCTGTGTTCACTTATTGATGTTTGTATCCAACTCTTATTTGATGTTCACTTTATAGTTTGTGGGATGTAAAGATATAAAAATATTTTAGAAGATTATGGTGAAGACAGATGATACATTAGTACTATGATGCAAGGCAACATTTGATAACAATATGAGTGGCTTATTAATATTGTATTTAGATTTTTATCTATAAAAACAATAAATTATATTTTGCTTGATTAAAGAAGATCTCAAGGTTCTCAAGACTGAAGGAACTGAGAGGACTCATAAACTGAACCTCGATTAATGGGTTGATTTTCCATCCTCTTACCACTTATACAAATACCACCACAACCACTTACAAACCAAGGACAAAACCCATGCAACAATCTTGACTCCTCTCTTTATTTATTATTCACAGAAGAAATTTTGCTATGATTGGTACTAAGTGAGTAAGATTTGAATGACTGCTTCAGACCTCAAGGAATCTAGCTAATCTGTCCTTTTTTCCTTTGTCTTTGCAGTATCTTCTGTTTCTAACTATTCCTAGTTCTAACTGGGAGATTTCATGTTCTAGAGAAATAATATAGATTTTGCAGTTATAAATTGTTTATGATAAATAAACTCTACCACTGATTTTGCAATTCAATGGGTGTCTTCCTTTCTTGTTTCAAGTTTTGCTCTTTTAAATTGAAGTAATATCAGGAATAAGTTTAGTTTCAGATAATGGAAACCTAAATTATGTAGCTTAGATAAGATCAAAGTTATTTTTATCACATGGAAAAATGTTTTGAAATGTAAGATCCAGAGACAGTATATAGCTTCACAAATATGTCAGATTTATGTCAGTTTCAATTCATTGCCCTGGCATAGTTACCATGTGATACACATTGTCAGGCTCTAGCTAACACATCTGCATTCCAACCAGCAAATGGAAGAAAGAATAATGAAAAAAAGATTCAAAGAACAGACTTGTTATGTACTGAGGGCACTTTAAGAAGTTGTAACACAATACTTCCATTTACGTTTCATTGGCAGAATTTAGTCACATGAAAATGTCTAGTTGCAAAAGAAGCTGGGAAATGTGTTTATTTTCATACAATGTGCATAGCTAAAAGCTGGGGAGTTTTGTCATTAAGAACAACAACCAGAGAAAAAAACCTTGTAAACGATAGTGTCTAGTTCATAATATCTATTAATTTTTGTCTTTGTGATCTAGTCCTATTTTCCCTAACTCATATCTTACAGTCTTATTTTGGATTAAATTTGTTGTGATTCTGGATATCCACATTCTTTGTTAAATTGGTGCTACACTATTTCATGTCTGTATAATACTACTAAACAGCTAAGTAATCATTAGAACAGACAAATTTGGCTCAGAACAGGTATTTCAGATTTTATAAACCATGAGAAGAAACAAAATAGTTAAGTTACAGAAATAGGTATAAAAATTCCAGTGAGAAGTATAAGACATGAGATTAGGAGTAACCCTGACTTTAGCTTATATTGCAGGCATTTATTTGTTTTTGGCATTATCAAATTGCTGTTCAAACTCCTCCAACTGCCTCTTTCCATGTTTTCACACATTACCATCTACCAAACTTGGAAGTCTACTGTCTACACTCTACCAAAACTTGGGAGAACCTACTTCTTGCCCTATGGCAAACTGCTCTCTTATTTATTTTGAGAACACTGCATAAATAAATGATAAGGGAAGCTTAAAGCAACTAGATTCTAGGTGGTTCAAAATTTCAATATAAGTGTAAAACAACATGTAAAATTCCAGGAGCAACGGCATGAAGGACTTGTCAATACCAGTTACTCCTGCGACTTATTCTTTTTGTGTCAAAGCCAGGCTTAAGAATTTGTCAAGGTAGAGAAACTTCCTCTTCCGGGGCCTGAGTTTCCACATTTACTAAATGAGAGAGTAGAACTCAATACAGTGGTCCCCCCTTATCTGCAGAGAATGCTTACCATGACCTGCAGTGGATGCCTGAAACTGCTGATAGTCCCAAACCCTACATGTACTATGTCTTTCTTATACATATACATCTATGATAAAGTTTAATTTATGAGGTAGGCACAGTAAGAGATTAATAATAACTAATAATAGAATGATTATGACAATATACCTTCATAAAATTATGTGAATGTGGTTTTTCTCTCTGTCTCTCTCTCTAAAAATATCTTATTGTATAAATTTAATGCCTTTCTCATCTTAACTAGGCACTTACAAAGCCTAGTTTGAAGTGTAACAGCAAAACTAGCAAGGATTTATTTTCCTTCTTCACAATTTCATGGTTAAAAAAAATTCCTTTTTATTGTAGATTTTGGCCACCTCAGTATATGATTTTTTCTTTCCTTATTGAGAACTTAAACATTTCCACAAAAAGGCACCACTTTATGGATTCTCTTCATTAGTATCACAACTCTTAAGCTTCGGGGTCATTATTTAGTAAAATAAGGGTTGCTTAGAAATAAGCACTGTGGTACTGGAAAGTTGATCTCATACATGAGATGGTTATAAAGTGACTAAGTGGAGTGATGTACTAGACAAAGGGTTGACTTATGTCCTGGGCAGGACAGACTGAAATGGCTCAACATTTCATTATGCCACTTAGAAAGGTGAGTATAAAACTTAGGAATTGTTTATTTCTGAAGGCAAAACGAAATTCAAACTTAAATTGAAGAAAGTAGGGAAAACCACTACACCATTCAGGTATGGCCTAAATCAAATCCCTTACAATGATACAGTGCACGTGACAAATAGATTCAAATGAATAGATCTGATAGACAATGCCTGAAGAACTATGGACATAGAGGTTCCTGACATTGTACAGAAGACAGGGATCAAGACCATCCCCATGAAAAAGAAATGCAAAAAAGCAAAATGCTGTCTGAGGAGGCCTTACAAATAACTGAGAAAAGAAGAGAAGTGAAAGGCAAAGGAGAAACAGAAAGATACATCCATTTGAAAGCAGAGTTCAAAAAAATGGCAGGAGAGATAAGAAAGCCTTCCTCAGGGATCAGTGCAAAGAAATAGAGGGAAACAATAGAATGGGAAAGACTAGAGATCTATTCAAGATAATTAGAGATACCAAGGGAACATTTCATGCAAAGATGGGTACAATAAAGAACAGAAATGGTATGGATCTAACAGAAGTAGAAGATATTAAGAAGAGGTGGCAAGAATACACAGAAGAATTGTACAAAAAAAGATCTTCAAGACCCAGATAATCATGATGATGTGGTCACTCACCTAGAGCCAGACGTCCTGGAATGCATAATCAAGTGGGTCTTAGGAAGCATCACTATGAACAAAGCTAGTGGAGGTGATGAAATTCCAGTTGAGCTATGTCAAATCCTAAAAGATGATGCCGTGAAAGTGTTGCACTCAATATGTCAGCAAATTTGAAAAACTCAGCAGTGCCCACAGCACTGGAAAAGGTCAGTTTTCATTCCAATCCCAAAGAAAGGCAATGCCAAAGAATGCTCAGAGTACTGCACAATTCACTTATCTCACATACTAGTAAATCAATGCTCAAAATTCTCCAAACCAGGATTCAACAGTATATGAACCATGAACTTCCAGATGTTTAAGCTGGTTTTAGAAAAGGCAGAGGAACCAGAAATCAAATTGCCAACATCAGCTGGACCATTGAAAAAAGCAAGAGAGTTCCAGAAGAACATCTATTTCTACTTTATTGACTATGCCAAAGCCTTTGATTGTGTGGATCACGACAAACTGTGGAAAATTCTGAAAGAGATGGGAATACTAGACCACCCAACCTGCCTCCTGAGAAACCTGTATGCAGGCCAGGAAGTAGTTAGAACTGTACTTGGAACAACAGACTGGTTCCAAATTGGGAAAGGAGTATGTCAAGGCTGTATATTGTCACCCTGTTTATTTAACTTATATGCAGAGTACATCATGACAAACGCTGGGCAGGATGAAGCACAAGCTGGACTCAAGATTGCTGAGAGAAATATCAATAACCTCAAATATGCAGATGACACCACCCTTATGTCAGAAAGTGAAGAAGAACTAAAGGGCCTCCTGATGAAATTGAAAGAGGAGAGTGAAAAAGTTGGCTTAAAGCTCAACATTCAGAAAACTAAGATCATGGCATCCGGTCCCATCACTTCATGGCAAATAGGTGGGAAAACAGTGACAGACTTTATTTTGAGGGGCTCCAAAATGACTGCAGATTGTGACTGCAGCCATGAAATTAAAAGATACTTATTCCTTGGAAAGAAAGTTATGACCATCCTAGACAGCATATTAAAAAGGAAAGACATTACTTTGTCAACAAAGGTCCATCTAGTCAAAGCTATGGTTTCAGTAGCCATGTATGGATGTGAGAATTGGACTATAAAGAAAGCTGAGCACCGAAGAACTGATGCTTTTGAACTGTGGTGTTGGAGAAGACTCTTGAGAGTCCCTTGGACAGCAAAGAGATTTAATCAGTCCATCCTAAAGGAAATCAGTCCTGAATATTCATTGGAAGGACTGATGCTGAAGCTGAAACTCCAACACTTTGGCCACCTGATGCAAAGAACTGACTCATTGGAAAAGACCTTGATGCTGGGAAAGATTCAAGGTGGGAGGAGAAGGGGATGACAGAGGATGAGGTGGTTGGATGGCATCACAGACTCAATGGACATGAGTTTGAGTAAACTTTGGGAGTTGTTGATGAATGAGGAGGCCTGCTGTGCTGCAGTCCATGGGGTTGCAAAGAGTTGGACAGGACTGAGAGACTGAACTGACTGACTGGAGACAAATCATGGATCAGACTATATTATTGCAGCAAAAATTTCATACTCTGGGGGCATCATTTCCATTATATTCTATGTGCCACCCAGATGTGGTAGTCATTAAAAAAAGAAAATGATAATTTCTGGAATTGGGCAACAGAGTGGCTCGAAAAAATACCTAATATTTAACAGATGAATGTCCTACTTTGATCAAATTATGTAAGGATCTGAATGAAAGTCACTAATTTGAGTTTTGAGTATATTTATTTTGCTTCTAAATATTTTCCTATTGACTTTATAATTAAGCCATTTATTGTGCAAGATACAGTGTGTGTCTGCAGAAAAATGCTGTAACTTTAATTGAACAAAATAGTGAAGGTTTATGTTTGTCAGTGGGGTTGTAGTTTGTTCAAGGCAAAACTGAATAACTTTATTAACCATGTGCCATGTATCAACATCATCATTATTATTCTAGGTTGTGAGCAGATGATTCATGATTCCTGAGCAGTAAGTAAATATATGAACAGAGTTTACTGTTGTGATAAAATAAAACTTACAACACAGTTTATCTGACTTTTTATGGAACACATAATCTTATTGTGTTGCACAGTAAACAGGCATAAATTGTAAACTATTCACTTTAAAGCTCATGGTTAAAATTACTTTCACAGAGACAATGTTTTTAGTTTTCTTATTTAATTGTTTTGTATCTTGAATCAACTCAATGGAGTTTGGCAGTCGGAGAATGGATTCAGAATGTGGTAGCTACCACTACTTAATAGCAATATGTATGAATCTCTGAATTCACTTTATCCTTAGCTAGAGAAATAAATGATGGTCTATTCACATCCCAGAAGCAGAAGCAGGTTGTCCAGAATTTTAGTTAATATTAAATTCATAGAGGAGTGGATCTGAAGAAGATTAAATTGTCTACTAGAACATGACATGAGAAAGATAAAATTGTAAGAATTTCATTTTTTACATATTTAAAAGCCAGGATGCTTTGAGAGATTAATTTGTACCTGTTCATAAGATCTGGACCAAACTGGAAAGGAGAAACCCAGTGTAGCGGGTGGACCTTATTATGTTAAAAATGTTTGCTGCTCCCATCCTGTGAAAGGAGTATAAGACTCTTTCCCACTGACATGGGGTTTAGTCATTGACTTGCTTTGTCCAAAGAAGAGTGAGGGAAATGCTGTCTGCCACATCAAGGCATAAGTTTTAAGGCTGCCGTGGAATTTCACCACATTCTCTCTCTCTTTTTGTCCAAAGTCTGGCATAGTACATATGTGCTTCTTAGCCTGGATCCCAGAATGAAGATAACATGGAGTAAGTCATAGACAATCTGCTCTGGACAGAGTGCAGGTAACACAAGCAAGGAATGTGCCTTAGTTGGGATTTGTGTGTCAGAACTCAGAGTCATATCAGCTGCTATGAGGAAATGTCTTCTGTCTTTCATTTTCATAGCGATAAACAAATGTAGAGGCAATTAAACTGTTAAACAAGGAGGATTTATGATGCATGATATTAAAGCTAAGAGTCCAAAATCAAGCACTGTAAATACAAGTGGGTAAACAGAGGAAAATATCACAACCTAAGTAGCAGTACTAAAATGCCAGCAAAATTGTAAAACAAGATAATTAAAATGTAAAGTGTGATTGACTTTTACAGAGGCATTCTTTGATTTAATGAACATTTAGGGGGCAACTTCTTCAATTGTGATGCTATGCTAAATCTTTGAACAATGTTATCACAGCTGTACTCAGAGAAATTGATCCCTATAAATACATATTCCTTGGAGGCGGTAGGAAGGAGAAAGATCTGTGGTTCTAAAAGTTTGAGATCATTTCCCTGGTAGTCCAGTGGTTAAGACTCTGTACATCCGATGCAGAGGGCATGGGTCCCATCCCTGGCTGGAAGCGAAGATCCCATATGTCATACAGTGTGGCCAAAAAATAAAATGTTGAGAAGCTATAAACTGAACCCCTTCCTTAGGAATTCATAAGACATATCAGGAAAGTAAAACTTGGAGAATTTCTACACAGGACACTTGTTTTATTTGGTTCATTTCAGTAAGTCTGAACCTTATTGGAGAATAGTGTGGGAATCATGGTCTTAAGTTTTCAAAGATGAATAAGGCATAGTCTATTTCAACTCCCTCTCCCACTCATCCCACAATATCTAATGGGTAATAGAAAAAATGTGCACTGATTCCACAAGGAAATTCATGAGTAAGGGTAGGAGGAAATGAGGATGAGGGGCTGAGTGCACAAATAGCTAGTCATGCAATTCCAATTTAGAGTGTTAGTACTACGTGGAAAGGAGCAGACACTTTTAAATTTTGACCCAGTAGTGAGGGATTCTTCAACCCATTATCTGAGTTACAACTGTCTCTTAACTGTCTATTTTGTCCCTAATCTATTCTCATATTATGCTGCCCTGCACATCTCCACTATTTAGTCTTTCAAAGGTCATCACTTAATTCCCTCCTTAAAATTTTCTGTGGTTTTTACATTCTCTTCAGGATGATATCCATGTAACTGATTGATTTGTAAAAAGTTGATATTATCATAATGCATAGCTCTACTTGAGTGACTTTCATGACATTATCATTGAATTCTTTTAACTATTCATTTAACAAATGTCTTCTCTGTATTGAGTATGATGTTAAGTGGTGAATTTTGTACAGGAAAGAGCTTGGAGCTTGATCTCAAGTCCCCTGCTTTCAAACTCAGTCTTCTACTCTTGAGCAATTTTGATGTTGGTGACAAAAATCTGTAAAGTAAATATAATAATACATGTTATCTCAGTGTCTTACATATTTGATATGGTCAGTGTACATAACAAAAATTTGACTGGATATTTAGATCCAAGTAGATGCCCAAACATTATTGTTTAAATCTGAGTCTAAGTAATATAATGTATACAAAGTAGTGAATTCAGTCTTTCAAATTCAAGAAATTTAAAGACAATTTAAGAAGAAATATATAAATAGAAATATATATATGAATATATATTTGAATGCAAAAGCAAATAAGGAAAACAAACAAAAACAGAGAAGATAATTCAGACTGTTTAAAAATATAGAGTGCCAGGAGGAAGGGATTGGGAGTTTGGGATTAGCAAGCTATTATATATAGGAATGATAAACAAGGTCCTTCTGTATATCACAGGGAACTAGATTCACGATCCTGTGATAAACCATATGGATAAGAATATAAAAAAGAATGTATGTATATATATAACTGAATCACTTCGCTGTACAACAGAAGTAAAACATTTCCAATGTACTAGAAATCAATTATACTTCAATAACATACATTTTAAAAAGTATGGATGTGACCATTTGCATGTTCTAGTTTGTCACAGAAGTGACAGAATTTGTTTTTTTTGTAATCAGACATCATGGTTTCTTTTTTTTTTTCCAGACATCATGGTTTCAAATCTTGGCTTCATTTCTCACTAACTCTGTGACTTTGGTAAAACTTCATAAGGTCCCTCAGCCTCTTATTCTTTTGTAAAGTAATTCAGATAAAGTCTCATAGAATCAACATAAAGATTAATTTGAGTGTCTTCATGGAAGAATTAAATCTTTGATGTGAATCTTTTAAAAAGTGTAGATATGAGATATTGGAGAAGAGCAGGCAGCATTCCCAATGGATGAAGAGATAGTAAAGGGAAAGAAATGTGTCAGTGACTGTAGGGGGGATGCACTCAGAGAAGGATGGTTGCCACTCTGTTGGGAAGTGGTGAGACCTGGGGGGGCCAAGCCTAGTACAAGAAAGCATGGTAAAAGAGGGAAAAGGGCAAGAATCCCATACTGAAGAGTTTAGACTCACCGTGTTAAGCCAGGATTGAGAAAGTCAAATGACTATCAACTACCTGGTATAATAAATGAGAGAATTGTCCTAGGAAAGGCAAGCAAAGTGGGTAGTGTGGGCTATTCCAGCAAACTGAAGACTATTTTGTATTAAAGTATAATCACTACTCATCTCTAGATATTTATTCAATACATCCTGCCTGAGTGATCCCAATCTTCTAAATTTTTGAAGCAGTCAGCAATGTGGACTTTTATGTGCACGTCTAGAACTTTGTATGCTCTTTTACGCCTTCATATCTTTAGGCTTGTCTTTTCCTCTGCGACAGTAACCTGACCCTCCTTTGGCTCCTCACAAATGTTTTCTTCTTTGTGGAACCATTTCCACATATTGGCGGTGGTGTTTATTCCAGGATTTACCATGTCGGATTACAATCTGGAGCTGCCTTATCTTTGTTACAATGCTCACCACAGCATTTGACACAAAAGGTATTCAATGAGCATGTTCTGATGTTTGCACTGGGTTTGATTCCTGAGCAGTGGAGGATGGTTACTTCACTGTCCATCTCAGCAGCAGAGAGAAGATTGGGAGGGATTGAGTATCTTTTCAGATTACTAAATTGAGCTCAGTTTAGCATAAAAATCATATTTTTAAAAGTTTCTGGAAAATTATTTTTAAAAGTTCCCAATTCTCTAGACTCAGATATGTCTATATTTTATTCCAAGTAAATGCTACCAATACAGTTGTGAACAAAAACAAAAACAGAACAAATCTCACACACATATACACACAGAAGGAGACATGTAGCCTCCTCATGTGTTAGGCAGCCATGTCTGTTAGCCAGAGGCATATTAAAGCTTTGTTCTAGTAGACATAAACCTGGAGAGAACAGTGGACTGAGGCAGAGCTGGCACATGGTTGTAGAGAGACATGGTTTCTGTGCTAAGAAAGAAGGTTTTAAATGACCAGGGACTTCGGAAGAGGATTTCCTGTGAAGGGAAAGGAGTGATATTCAGAAACTGCTCTAAATTAATAGACGAAACTTGAGACACCAAATTCAGTGTCTGATAACACCATCCCCTTGCAGTGGAGTTCTCTGGTCTCTGCATCATCACACCTCCTCTTTGATTCCTTCCTCATCTGTCCCTCCCTCCTTCCCCATTCTCTCCTCCAGTTTCCCTTCTCCTGTCCTTTCCATCATTTCTTCTCCTCCTGTTACTTCTTTTTCCTTTACTCATCTCTTTCTTTTCTTCCTCTTCATTTCCTTATTTCTCTTTCTTATCCTCCTCTTCTTCCTTCTTTGTCTTATTCTTTTTCTTCTCTTTTTATTCCTCTTCTCACCATTTTTCCCCTTGTCTTCCTTCTTCTAAAAGAATATAGTTCTGATTTTGGAAGGAAATGGGGCAGTAGAATGCACTTGAAAGCCAATTTTGATTGCTGCATTTACTCTAGAAGAGGGATAATGATAAATGAAAATGCTACGAGATAAACTTAGGCAGAGTAGTCACATTTTTATTAATCCCAGTAACTTTTGTGGTGATAACAGAGTTTCTGTATGTCCTATGTCACATTTCCTTTGGGCATCTCATATGATTTAGATTAAGTGAGTTTACTTTCTAATTAACTTTGAGAAGCCAATGAGACAGAATTGCCATTGTCTTCTCATCTGCCTTATTTTGTCATTTGAAATAGATTTGAACAGCAGAAAATCCATCTTGTTTGGTTTAATTTTATTAATCAATGTTAATTTTTAGAAGGTTTCCTTATTCCATGTATCTAGGACAAGGTTTAAAATATTTTCTAATGTCAATGATTAATACAACCATTTTGCTGAAATTCAATTATTTCCTAATTAAATCAATTCTCTCTAATCTTAGAATACTAGCATTTCTATAGTATTTAATACTTTGTAGCTGTCATTTCATAACAAATCTGGTTAAAATCCGTGTGAGTTGTCAAAGCTGCCTGTCAGGCTTAAAACTTGACAGTACACATTTCTGTAAAGTGAAGTTGAAAGACATGTAAATAACTAGTTACCATTTCATCTATGATAAAGGGTTTAACAGTTGTTCACACTGTAATTGTAAAACTGCTACTTAAAAAAAAAGTAGTTAATAATAAAACAAAATTACTATGTATATGAAGATTTCAGGTTATTAAACTTGCTTTATTCTGGTGCAAACAAGGTAAAGCCACTTTTTGAGACTCTAGATACTGTTCGTATCCCTAGGTATCCATAGTCTATTTGTTTTCCAACTGTAAGTTTTATAAATCATTTTAATGAATATAAAGTGATTTACGTATATACATAATATGTTTAAATAGTGCTTGAATTGTTATTCCTTCCTTGATGAATTATAAAAATCCTCTGTGTTCCTTCTCCCATTCTTTCTTTTTTATTGCTGACATTCCTTAACACTAGATTAAACTTGAACTTGCTCCTCTACCATTAAGTGGCACTCCTACCCACCCAGGGTCTTTCATGCTCCATTGGTCCTGATTCACTCCCACATCACATCAGTCACAGGGTTAGATATTTTGATATCTTCACCACAGTTCCATCCACCATCATGCCTTGTCCTGAGTAAATGTCCTCACTTCTGTGACACATTTCATCCAACCTACTGAAGAGCTGCAGTGACTTTGCTACAATGCAGATCAACTTCCCATCTTCCAACTTGGCAGTGATTGCTTACTGACCTTCATGTGGTTTTTCACAAGGCAAGGCCCTATTTCTGTTATCAGCTCCCCCTCTTAATTCCACCTCCCCAGAAACTCAATCCTCTCACCTGTTGGGCTCCTTTAGATTTCCCAGCAAGCCAAGTTCACCTTTAACCTCCGGTCTTGACACATTCTATTGCATGTGCCTTAAATGTTTCCACTTTCTCTAGTCTCACATGTTATAAATAAAACAAATATACACCAAGTTCATGAAAATAATTTCTTTACCTAAAGTGTATTTTTTTTTAGCTTTTTATTTTTATTTTTTTTAATTTTATTTTTAAACTTTACATAATTGTATTAGTTTTGCCAAATATCAAAATGAATCCGCCACAGGTATACATGTGTTCCCCATCCTGAACCCTCCTCCCTCCTCCCTCCCCATACCATCCCTCTGGGTCGTCGCAGTGCTCTAGCCCCAAGCATCCAGTATCGTGCTTCGAACCTGGACTGGCATTTCGTTTCATACATGATATTTTACATGTTTCAATGCCATTCTCCCAAATCTTACCACCCTCTCCCTCTCGCACAGAGTCCATAAGACTGTTCTATATATCAGTGTCTCTTTTGCTGTCTCGTACACAGGGTTATTGTTACCATCTTTCTAAATTCCATATATATGCGTTAGTATACTGTATTGGTGTTTTTCCTTCTGGTGTATTTTTAAAATGAGAATCCAACCCATTAAAATTGATCTTCCGTTTCAATGCACTCATTTGGCAGAAGAAGGTTGTGTCTACCTGAGATGACTGAATCATGTTTATTTACTCTGACAATCTGTCTTTTAATTGGTGCACTTGGATCATCCATATTTAAAATAATTATTGATGTGGTTACACTGACATTTAGCATGTTTTTAACTGTTTCTTAAATGTTGAATTTGTTCTTTGTTTATCCCCAGTGCTTTTCCTCTTTTTCTAGTTTTAGTTGAGGATTTTGTGATTCTGTCTCCTCTCTTAGCATGTCATTTACAGTTCTTTCAAAAAAAAAAAAAAGACTATTTTAGTAGTTGCCTTGGTGTTTGAAATACACATTTACAGCTAATTTAAATCTACTTTCAAAGTACTGCTTCACCAGTACTGCACCTGCCTCAGGGAATTCTCAATTCCTCCCTCCAGTTCCTTATTACATTGTTGTCATTTATTTCACATTGTTGTTTAGTTGCTAAGTCCTGTCTGATTCTTTTGCTACCCCATGGATTGTAGCCTGCCAGGCTCCTCTATACATAGGATTTCCAAGGAAAGAATGCTGGAGTTGCCATTTCCTTCTCCAGGGGATCTTCCCGCTCCAGGTATAGAACCCATGTCTTCTGCATTGGCAGGTGAATTCTTTATCACTGAGCCACCAGGTAGACCCTTATTTCACATATACATATGCTAGATCACCTAACACATTGTTACTATTATTACTTTAAATAGTTATCTTTAGGTCACTTAAGAAAAAGAGACCTTTTAAAAATTGCTTTATTCTCATTTATTTCTTTTCTGACCTTCTTTTTTTTGGGGGAGGGGGGGGTCTAGGTCTGTGTTTCAACCTATATAAGTTTCCTTCTCCCAGAGGAACTTCTTTTAACACCACTTGCAGGGACCATTTGCTGGTGGTGAATTCTTTTAGCTTTTGTTTTTTTTGACAAATTAATTATTTATCCTTCATTTTTGAAAGACAATTTCACTGAATATAAAATTATAGAATGATGATTTTATTCTTTTAACACTTTAAATATTTTTACTCTATTCTCTTCTGGCTTTCATAAGCCCACTGAAATTCTGGTCCTCATTCCTCTGCTATAATGATATTGCACCCATCTCTGGGTCTTTTCAAGATATTTTTGTCTTTGATTTTTTCTGTGTGTGTGAAGTTTGAATATGCTGTGCATAGGTATAGATTTTTTGGTACTTATTCTGTCTGATGTTCTCAGAGTCTTCTGGACCTCTGCTTTGGTGTCTGCATTAATTTTGGAATATTCTTGGTGATTATTAATTCAAATATTTCTTCTGGTTTTTCAAAGTGCCTTTTAAAAATTGTCTTGCATTTCTAATTAAAACCACTATGAGGTACCATTTCACGCCAGTCAGAATGGCTGCAATCCAAAAGTCTACAAGCAATAAATGCTGGAGAGGGTGTGGAGAAAAGGGAACCCTCTTAACACTGTTGGTGGGAATGCAAACTAGTACAGCCACTATGGAGAAAAGTGTGGAGATTCCTTAAAAAACTGGAAATAGAACTGCCTTATGATCCAGCAATCCCACTGCTGGGCATACACACTGAGGAAACCAGAAGGGAAAGAGACACGTGTACCCCAATGTTCATTGCAGCACTGTTTATAATAGCCAGGACATGGAAGCAACCTAGATGGCCATCAGCAGATGAATGGATAAGAAAGCAGTGGTACATATACACAATGGAGTATTACTCAGCCATTAAAAAGAATACATTTGAATACATTGAATACAAAAGAATACATTTGAATCAGTTCTAATGAGATGGATGAAACTGGAACCTATTATACAGAGTGAAGTAAGCCAGAAAGAAAAACACCAATACAGTATACTAACGCATATATATGGAATTTAGAAAGATGGCAACAATAACCCTGTGTACGAGACTGCAAAAGAGACACCGATGTATAAATCAGTCTTATGGACTCTGTGGGAGAGGGAGAGGGTGGGGAGATTTGGGAGAATAGCATTGAAACATGTATAATATCATGTATGAAACGAGTCGTCAGTCCAGGTTCGATGCAAGGTACTGGATGCTTGGGGCTGGTGCACTGGGACGACCCAGAGGGAGGGTAGGGGAGGGAGGAGGGAGGAGGGTTCAGGATGGGGAACGCGGGCATACCTGTGGCGGATTCATTTCAATATTTGGCAAAACTAATACAATATTGTAAAGTTTAAAAATAAAATAAAATTAAAAAAAAAAGAAAACATACACAAAAAAATAAAAATTGTCTTGCATTTCTGTAAAAAATATATATTTCATTCTTTTTTCTTTTCATATTTCAGTTTGGGAAGTTTTCTTTAACCTATGTTAATTAAGTTCACTGATTCTTTTCTTGGTCATATCCAGTGTATTGAAGTACCCATCAAAGACATTCTTTGTTTCTGTTACAATGTATTTTATCTCTACCAGTTTCTTTTGATTCTTTTCTAGGGTCTTTATCTCTCTGTAGTCATTACACAGCAGTTCTTTCAGGTTGTTTACTTTTTCCCATTAGAATGCTTATTTTATTAATTTTAGTTATTTAAAATTTTCTGCCTCATGATTTAAAAATCTGTGTCATCTTAGTCTGGTATTTATGCTTGTTTTGTTGCTTCAGGCTGTAATTTCTCTTGTCTTTTAGTATGTCTTATAATTTTTGTTGAAAGCCAGACATAGTTCATTGAGCAATAGAAAGTGAGGTAAATACACCTTTCATGTGAGGGTTCATTAATCTGTCTAACAGTTGGGTCATATTTAATGTTTGGTGTGGCTCTAGATGGTAGGGGCTTTGTTGTTGTTGTTCAGTCATGTCTGACTCTTTGTGACCCCCATGGAGTGTAGACCCTCCAGGCTCCTTGTCATTGGGATTTCCCAGCAAGAATATTGGAATGGGTAGTCATTTTCTACTATAGAGGATCTTCCCAACCCAGGGATTGAACCAGTGTCTCTTTAGTCTCCTGCATTAGCGGGCAGATTCTTTACCATTGAGCCATCTGGAAATCTATTATACTGACACCATTCTTCAGTAAGATGTGGAATAGGAGAAGCAGTCTATGATCTTATGATTATATCTCAATGTTTTATTGAGACGTGAGCTGAGACGTTCACAAGTGTTTCTTGGCATCCCTTCCCCACTTAGCTGAGACAGGAAGCTAAAGGGGATTGGTCATGAGTAAACATCCTTCCTTCTAGTGAGATAAGGTTGGTAAAGTCTTTTTCTCTGGAGAGTAGACCTTTATTATGAAGAATTCTCTGAATATAGTATTATTTCTCAATGTGTACTATTTCCCTGTCTCTGCAAGAGCCTTAAGCGGGTATTTCTTAGCTTGTAAGAGTGACAACCTGGTAGGGTCCTTGGTGATAAAATCCGTGAAAGTGCACGGGGTAGGGTGGGGGTACTGCTAAGACTGTGGTCCTCACAAGTTTCTTCTCTTCAAGTTAGTTCATCCTTAGACTCCAGCAAGTCATTAAACTGGTCATTGAAGTGTCCCTGCCAAGTTATGGTTCCAGGGACTTCTGCTCCAAGTGTGTATTTCCTCTGTGATTCTCTGTGATGTTTGCCTGCTTCAAGATTCAGGGATGGAGATTTGCCCTTTGACATCAGTTTTTCTAATGGTTCCAAGAAAGTTCATTAAATTCAACTTGTTCAGTGTTTCCTTGTTTGTAAGGAGGGGAATAGTAGATATCAAGTAGTTTTCATATTGTAGCTGAAGCTGGATATCCAGCCACATAATTTTTAAAAGAGCAAGACCATTTACTAGCCTTCATCTCTTTCTCTAATTTGAGAATGTGAGAATTATGAGATCTTTCAATTTTTAATAAGGTGTCTGCTCACAGTAGGTGCTCAGAAATCATGCCCATTTTAAATTTTGTTACTATTAATTAAACTTCTCTTTGGTCAGTTAATTCCTATTATTTTGGTTACTGGTGTGATTCAATCACTTATCAACTGGTAAACAGAAAATTACATAGCAGCTTAGCTGGAAATTTCTTCTAAGAAGAAAAGACTTCTTTTCTTTTGGAAACCCTTTATTCTTTGAATAAGTTTTACTTATTATTGGGCCTGGTGAAAATAAAACAGTAAGAGGAAGCAATAAGAATGACATCTATTTGTATTCTGTGTTTACTATGAGTCAATAATTGTATATAGGATGTATTTTATTTTCCACAGAAGTCTTTGGAAGTATTATTATTATCATTCATGTTTTATTGATGAGGAAACTTATAACTCAGAAGTTTATAACTTATAACTCAGAAACTTATAACTTAATTGATCTAAGATCATTGAGTAAATATTAAAGCTAAGGTTTGAACCCATGTCTCTGCAACACAGCTTTGGTGTCCTGTACAGCTCGAATGTCTCTAGCTTTAGTAATGTATGAACCTGTATTAAAGGAAAACATCTGCTAGATTCTTTCACTCAGATTTATGCTATTTTTGTTATGATGTTCTTTAAGCATATATGCACAGTGAGCCAGGTACAAATTCCTTTTGCAATATAGCTCTTATCCAAACACAGAATGAAATGAGAGCATAATTTAAATGGAAACAAAATTAAAAAGTCAATCAACTTTAATAATTTTGACTACAGAAGTGAGAGAAAGATACTATAAGGCAAATGAATGCTGAGAATAAGATTTAGGCACTTTTGTGGTATGTTTTTATTTTTAAGATACTGATAGGCATGTCAGCTTTCCCAGAACATCACTATCTGTAAAGCATACTACGTCTCACCCAGGAAATTGCATTTGTTTAGTTAATGGATGACTGAAAGTAAAAAGCTTGCCTTTGGAACTTTGTTGGAAGGGGAAGTTCAGAAATAGAAAGTGGCCTGAGTAGTGTCTGCTGAAATGTTGATGCTGTTGTTCCAGTGTTAATGATGTTGATCATATTGTCAATCTAGTTCATTTACAATTATCCAGAACCATCTTTCAGTTCTTTGACAAAGTATCTTCCATCATTTGGAGATGAATTTTTTATCTCGGAATTCAAATGTTATTTCAACAAGGATCTCTATATAGGTTTTCTTGTAGTAACATTTTGAGAGTATTTTGTTTTGAATCTGTTTATCAAAACATAGGTAAAAATCACTGTAATATAACTGCATTTAAGTCCAAGGTTTTTTTTTTTTTGCCAAGTGAGAAGAGTGAAGCAAGGAATTTTTTTTTGTTTTGTCTTGTGATTACCCTTCAGTACTATTTCACTTGTATGTGTTCACATTTATATAAAGAGACTAGTAATCCAGGAATCCTTGACCTTCCAAGACATGACTTTTTCCAACAATCTCGGCTCCAGTTCCTAATCTAATTTTGGTTAGAGGAGGCAATGCATCTGGTGTTTCCAACCTCTCTATTTAGATCAGGTATAAAATTAGTCCTGCTGTTAAAGGTTAGAGCCCTATTATAGTTTGCTCTTAAGGCAAACTTCAGATAGCCATAGGTTACAAAATTCACCTTTTTTTTTTTTTTTGGCCACATCAAATTATTTTTCATCTCTCTCAGTTTTCTGGAATTTAGAGAAGCAGAAAGAGAAAATATTATTGGGCACTTAGAATTTTCCAGACACTGTACTAAAGGATTTTCATAAAGGGATTGGTTTACTACTCAACTAATCCTCTAAGATATTATAATCAAGGGCTTCCCTGATGGCTCAGTGGTAAAGAATTCACCTGCAATGCAGGAGAGGATATCTTGCAGGAGATGTGGGTTCAAACACTAGGTTTGGGAAGATGCCCTGGAGAAGGAAATGGCAATACGATCCTCTGTTCTTGCCTGGAAATCGCTATGGACAGAGGAGCCTGGAGGACTACAGTCTATAAAGTCACAAAGAGTTGGACATAACTGAGCAACTAAACAACACTATAATCTATTGAAATTTCCATTTTATAGATAAGCAAATTGAAGTTCACAGAGAATAACAAGGGGAAAAAATAGATGGAATATTCTAGTCAAACTTGACTCCAACAAAAAGATCTTGCCAAAACCCTAAAACACTCCTACCATGAACACTGGTAATTCCCATCTCTTAGACTTGTGGGCTAGACAATGTTAACTGGTAGGACACCAGTTGCAAACAAATGAATACGTGAAATTCACAATGTGTTTCCTCATTAGAACTTGACCACAACCAGCAAACACATGAATGCTCATATATAAACACACAATCCTCCATTAGACATGAATGCTGTCCCCAGTCAAGACTGGGTTTGCCACATTCCTATATTATTAAATTAATAATGAAACCATCAAAGACCATTTGTTGATTGTGTTTTTGTTCCTAAGCTTCAGTCACACAGAGTTTTGGCTTCCTGAATTCTCCCAGTAGTCAAGTCTGATTAACAAAGGACCTTGTAGGCTTCCTGGTAAAGCCCCAAATGCCTCCCCCATTCCCATCACTTCATAGCACAGGCACTGGCTTCCCTTTAAGCTATGTAATTAGAGATATTTCATAAATCTTAAATTCCCCAATTAACATTTCTTGATTGATGCCAAAGTGTTTGTTTTCAGTAGTCTTAATCACCTCATTAGTCACTGTAGTCACGCTTATTCAGATTGCTCACAGATTCCTGTATTTTTTAGTTGGCCAGCCTACACAGCCCTTTTTATTTTTCATCTCTCAGCTTTTAAAGTATGAAATTGATGAGCCCCAGGAATGAGTTGCAGAGGTATTCATGCTTTCAATATTAGGTTGACAAAATCAACCATTTTATATGTTGGGAACTATAATGTTATATCAGAATAAAAGGGAGGAATTTTTGAAGTTTTCCTAGTGGAAAAGGAATTCAAAAGAAAATGACTTTAATTATTTAGTTTGTATATACACCAATCTTGAGGGTGGTGTGAAACTTTTAACTGCACAGAAGAAACAAAGCAATGATAACCTCTTTGGAGGGAAATGATAGCAGTATTAATGCCTTTCAACACTAAATTGCTTCAGATGAAACATTTACTGGTTCTTTAGGGTTTTATTTACTCTGGTAGATGCTGTGGTAAAGATTTTCACAGCATAGGTCTGTCATTCTTTTTAGAGACCTTAGGAACAAGAACAGAAAAACACCTAACCTATATAGGAAAAGATAAACAGTTGTTACTGACAAGAGCAAGCATCTTCCTGGATACAAATCCTCTCTCTTCATTTATTTGCTTATAATGATTTCCTTGATTGAAGTGACTTCTCTACTCAGTAGACTCTTTATTATCCTTCAAGACCCTGCTTAGACATAACTCTATCCTGAAGCCTTCTCCAATCTCCTCTTACCCAAACTGCTATAAATTCATTCACTCGCTTAATCATGTATTCAATAAAACTTTCTAATTATCTACCAGGAATTGGGGGTTATAAATACCAATAAGACTTAATCTTGATCTTCCAGAAGTTTATAATCTATTTGGATGAGATACACATATTGAGGAAAGTAAGTGTGACATTTGTTAAAGCTTCCGTTAGAGAAGTCTTTATAAAGCACAAGGAAGTCACTAAGGCAAAGGGAACCAACAAAGATGTCACAGAGAAAGTGGCATTTGTGATTATCTTAAAGAACGTGGCCAGTATAGCTGAAGTTGCTGATAGCTGCTGATATATATCTATTTTTGTTTTTACAACATCAACGCCTACTGGCTCAGATGTCATTAGAGCTGCCCCTTTGACCATACTCATGGCAGGCTGGACCTGCTGGCAGTTAACCACTCCCTCCCAAGCAGCCTTCAATCATAGATAAGGGGTCTGGGATGGTGTGTTAAATACAGAAGTTGGTGGATAAATACCATACCTCTTATACTTATGTGTGAGATAATTCTGGGGAATGTGTACTGGCCTGATTGGGGGTTCCTCAGGCATGGTAGTAAGTGGCTTTATAATGTACATTTATTGGCTGATTTTTCCTTCCTGTCTTATTTCTCTATTTCCCTTCTTTCCAAATAAACCACTGGCATGCTGTTGAGGGATGATTTTTTTAAAGGAAAACTAAGACTCTCATGGCTTCACCCAGTGACTCAGCGGTAAAGAATCTGTTTGTAATGCAGGAGACATGGGTTTGATCCCTGGGTGGGGAAGATCTCCTGGAGGAGGACATGGCAACCCATGCCAGTATTCTTGCCTGGAGAATCTCAGGGACAGAGGAGCCTGGTGGGCTACAGTCCATAGGGTAGTGCAGAGTCAGACATGACTGAAGCGACTGAGCACAGCACAAGACTGTCATACACTGTAAAATGAATACATAACAAAGAAACTATTTAATTTATTAATTAATGAGGGAAATGGAGGAACTGGTAAGAAGTCACAACTGGAGGAATTCCTTGGTGGTCGAGTGGTTAGGACTCAGGGCTTTCACTGCAGGGGGTACGGGTTTGATCCCTGGTCAGAGAACTGAAATTCTGCAAGCCACACAACAGGGCCAAAAAAGAAATCACAACCAAATCAAAGGTAGAATTTCCAGATAAAATACAGAATGTTCAGGTAAAGTTGAATTTCAGATAAACAATTTATAACTTTTTTTAGTATAGACACATTGCAGATACTGCATGGGACTCTGCTTATACTAAAAAATAGTCATTATTTGAAATTTAAATATAACTGGGCATCTTGTTATTTTGATTTGCTAAATATGACAACCTACTTCAAAACAGAATTTAACTACTTAATATGTAGATGCAGATAAAGATGCTGTGATATAAATTTATGCATCTATGCAAAGTTGGCAGTGTCGATCAATATCTACAAGACAATAATCAATTGCAAACCACTGAACACAATCTACATGCCGTAAGTGGGCACAAAAAACATTTGCATGACTAATAGTTTTCTACAAATTAAATCTCAAAGACAGTGAAAGTTGGAGATAACCTGGGAGGGTATACTAGACAGGGTACTCACTGTTTTTTTTTTTTTTTTTTTTTCACTTCAAAAGCTTTTATAATATTTTCTTACAATAAGAATTATTTTCTGAGAGAACACAAACTGAGAACCATTTTGGGGATAGCTTAGATGGTCATTCTAGAAAATGGGATGGAGCAATGGTGTGTTATAGAAACCATACAGGCTATGTGGAGGACTGTGTTGAATGATTAGCACATAGTGATAGGTTGGGAGTGAAATAATTAAGGACTTTGTGTACCATGTTGAGTGCATGAAAATAGCCAATCTAGAGCTACTGAAGAGGTAACAAGATCAGATTGCATTTATAAAGATCAACTGATGCATAGAATAAGAGAGAGATACCAAGGCTATGAAACTGGAGGTAAGAAACAGGTGAAAAGTGGGTATAATGATAAAGAAGAGGGAAGCACAAAGAAAGCAATTAAAATGACAGAATGAGAATCTAGAAAAATAGTACTGATGAACCTATTTGCAGGGAAGGAATAGAGACTCAGATATAGCAAAAAGATTTATGGACACAGTATGGGGAAGGAGAGGGTGGGACGAATTGAGAGAATACTATTGAAATATATACATTACCATGCATATAATAGATAGCTAATGAGAAGCTGCTGTATAGTGGAGGGAACTCAGCCTGGTGCTCTGTGACAGCCTAGAGGGATGGGAAGGAAGTTCAAGAGAGAGGGGACATGTGTATACCTATGGCAGATTCATGTTGATGTGTGGCAGAAATCAATACAATATTGCAAAGCAATTACCCTTCAATTAAAAATAAATAAATTTAGAAAAGAAAGAATGAGCAGAAATGATATTTGATGAAATGTGGGGGTTGAATTAAAAGGGAAAGTCTAGGGATTTCTATTGGAGTTCTGCTTCATGGATAAGTAACATTATTAATAAAGATAGACTGTCAGGCCCTTCATCAAAGATAGTGAGTTCAGGTCTTTCCTGGCAGTCCAGTGCTTAAGACTTCACCTTCCAATGCAGGGGATGCCAGTTCAATCCCTGGTCAAGGAGCTAAGATCTCACATGCCTCGTGGTCAAAAAAACAGAAAACAGAAACAATATAGTAACAAATTTAATAAAGACTTTAAAAATGGTCCATATAAAAAAATCTTTAAAAGAAGAGATAATGAGTTCAGCTTTGAATGCATGCTTATCTTTTAGCAGGCATCTAGATATGTGGTTTAAGACCAGGAGAAAGGTCTGTACCAGAGATAGAGATGTGCGAATCTTTAGTACAGGTTAAAATTCTGAGACCAAATGAAAGTATTGAAGAAAAGATGGACAAGATCTTCAAGTGTGGGCAGAAGCAGAAAACTCAGTAAATGGAGTTGAAGAGCAATGCTGAACATGAGAAAATGAGAAGGGTATGCTCCAATAGAGCCCAGGGGAAAGAGATATGAACTTCAGGAAATGGGGAACAGGAAACTATGTCAAATGCCAAGGAGAGGCATGCCAGTGGAATAATACTCCACTACTGAAGTGATGAGAATTGGCCATAAACCACTGGGGTAGCAGTTCCCAAACAAGGGGTATCTTATGAGATATTCTTGTTGAATTAAAATAAACATCATTTTGGTAACTGAGAAATTCTTACGTGTTTCCCCCTACCAAACCCAAAGCACAGAGTAGGGTATGATTCAACATTATTTAGTCTAGAAGTTCCCGATCTTGACTGGGAGGCACTTTCTGTGACACGCTACCTATTCATATACTATGAAAGAGGTGTTTCTGGAATGGAGGCTCTAGAATTAGTGAAGAAATAAGAATGTTAGAGAAGAGGCTTCCCTGGTGATCCAGTGGGTTAAGAGTTTGCCTTGCAATGCAGGGGACACTGGTTCTATCCCTGGTCTGGGAAGATTCTCACATGCCATGCAGCAGCTAAGCCTGGTACCACAAATACTGAGCCTGCATTCTGAAGCCTGTGAGCCAAAAATAAATAGATATTTTAAAAATGTTTTAAAAAAAGAATATTGGGGAAAAAAGTTGGTAGGTAGAGAAATGTAAACCTCTTAATATCAGTACTATGCTCTTCTTAGTCCCTCAGTTGTGTCTGACTCTTTGTGACCACATGGATTGTAGCCCACCAGACTCTTCTGTCCATAGGGATTCTCCAGGCAAGAATACTGGAGTGGGTCACCATGCTCTCCTCCAGGGGATCTTCCCAACCCAGGGATCAAACACAGGTCTCCCACATTGCAGGTGGATTCATTACTGTCTGAGCCACCAGGGAAGCCTAATACCAGTACTAGCAACTTATGACTTTTGGTGCTTGGTCAATATTCCAATAGACATTATTATATTTAAACCTCACAATTATCCTATAAGATGGGTGCTGTTATTATCCACATTTTACTGATGAAAAAAAAAATTGAAGATATATAGAGAACTTTATGTCTTGCCCTAGATGACAGAGCTAATTAATGGCAGAGTCAACCTCTGAACTTAGCCTGTTTCTGAGCACATAGTCTTATCTACAATGCTTGGTTACCACCCAAATATTTCTGAAAGTTATTCCACAAAATGTTTTGAAGGATATAAAGGGAAAACTTATGAGGTTGAAATTTGGACTATATCCCAGGCTCCTCTGTCCATGGGGATTCTTCAGGCAAGAGTACTGGAGTGGGTTGCCATACTCTCCTCCAGGGGATCTTTCCAAACCAGGGATTGAACCCAGGTTTCCCTCATTGCAGGAAGACTCTTTACTGTCTGAGCCACCAGGGAAGCCTGAGGGTTTAAATTACAAGCAGGTAAAGCACAATCACAAAATCAGGTAAGGCACACTCTATTACAAAAGTTGGCAGACTAAGGTCCATGATGAAAGTCCAACTTTTCACTTATTTTTGTAAGTCTTTTGAGCTAAAATGCTTTTCCCCCCTCTTTTTATATACTTTAAGTGGTTGAAAATAAAGAATAATGTTTTATGATGCATGAAAATGATATGAAATTAAATTTCAATGTTTATAAATAAGGTTTAATTGGAACACAGTCAATCCCATTTGTTTACCCATTATCTATGGATGCTTTCATGCTACAATTGCAGAACTGAGTTGGAACAGGCAGAAGGGCCTGAAAAGCCTTAATTTAAAAATTTACTCTTTGGTTCTTCAGAGACAAAGTTTGCTGAAAGAGCAGGTTCTCTAGAGAAAAAATAATTGGGTAGAAGCTTAGGTGCCATAGATGACATTATTATTACAAGACGATGAAAGGCTTGAGAAAATAGAAGCATTCAGTTGAGTCAGTAGAAGCCTGCTATATATGCTGGTGTGAAGAGCCAACACACAAGCAGGCACAGTTCAGTTACCCAGAACAAAATCATCTGACATGGTGAAAATGAATGAGTTGGACAGCATCTGTGTATTTTCAGGATATGAGAATAGGAACTCAAGGAACTAAGTTGCAGGAATCAGCTAGTCCTGCAAAATGGAGAGTAGTCAAGCCTTCACATTTTCCCTCTTTCTTACCACATGGTCTGTTGTCGCTAATTTCCTTCTGTCTCTTTTTTCTCCACTCATCTGCTTTCTCACTCAGCTGCCTCAAAATGTTAATCTACAAGGGTTTACAAGATCTTCCATGTTGGCTCCACATTGCAAATGTGTGCTTCTCCTAAATTGCCAGAGAGAAATCTCCTTGCCACAGCTCAGGGGAGCTGTATCACTCAGTCCCATCAATTGTAAACAAGGGGCTGGTTTATATGCACCAAATCTCTTCAGATCTAAAGGGAAGGAAGGTAAGGCATTCATTCCAAATCAGTTTTTACAGAATTTGTACTGTGTGCCAGGCAAAGAACTTGAACAACTTAACTTCCTCTGGCTCTGTGCTAGGAAACTATGAGAAGGAAACAGTCACTATCTAGGGGTTGTTGGGTAAGGAGGTCCTTGAGGCAAGGTGGGTTTCAGTTAGAACAAGAGGTGAAGAAAACATTTAGAGATAAAGTAGATCTTTTTGGATAATGGGCAGTATATTTGAGAGGGCACATTGGAAGGGTTTGGGGTAGTAGAAGGGGAGATGAGGGTCAGAGCAGGAGAGGGCTTTTTAAAAAATTGAAACACAGTTGATATACAATGTTGTATTAACTTCAGGTGAACGACAAAGAATCTGGAAAAGATTTTATATATATATATCTTTTTCATATTCTTCTATACTATAGGTTATTATAAGATTTTGAATATAGTTCCCTATATTTCTCTTTCCTGGAGGAGGGCATGGCAACCCACTCCAGTATTCTTGCTTGAAGAATCCCAGGAACAGAAGCCTGGCAGGTTACAGCCCATGGTGTTGCAGATAGTCAGACACAATTGAAGCAACTGAGCATGCATGCATAGTGGGTCTTTGTTGGTTAACTATTATGTTGCTACAAAAGAAATTGTGGAAATGTTATGATCAACACATTTTTGCCAATGAGAAATAAGCTTTTTTTTATTTCTGTAATGTAAAAATCTGTGCTTAGGGAGTCAATGACCTCTTGGAAAGCATTTTCCATGTCCTGTTGGTTGTGGAAGCATTTTCACTGCAAAAAGTTGTTGAGATGCTTGGCGCATTGGTAGTTGGCTGGCTAGAGGTCAGGTGAATATGGCAGATGACGCAAAACTTCATATAAGGCAAAAATTCATTAAATTTTTGATTGTATGATGTGCAGTCGGGTGTTGTAAAGAAAAATTGGGCACAGTCTGTTGACCAGTGCCTACTGCAGGCCTTACAGTTTTTGGTGCATCTCATTGCTGAGCATACTACTCAGAAGTAATGGTTTATCCAAGATTCAGAAAGCTGCAGTGAATCAGACAGGCAGTACACCACCAAGCAATTACCCTGACCTTTTTTGGTGCAAGTTTGGCTTTGGGAAGTGTTTTGGAGCACTTCTTCTCAGTCCAACCACTGAACTGATCATTGCTGGTTATCGTGAAATCCACTATTCATTGCATGCCACAATCCCGTCAAGAAATGGTTTGTTTTTGTTGCGTAAAATAAGAGAAGATGATACTTCAAAATGATGGGGTTTTTTTGACTTGTGGTCAGTTCATGAGGCACCCACTTATCGAGATTTTTTACTTTTCCAATTTGCTTCAAATGCTGAATGACCACAGAATGGTCACCCACTTATCGAGCTTTTCCAGTTTTACAATTTGCTTCAAATGCTGAATGACCACAGAATGGTCAACACTGGGGTCTTTGGCAACCTCTTGTGTAGTTGTAAGAGCATCAGCTTTGATGACTGCTTTCAATTGGTCGTTGTCACCTTCCATTGGCCAGTCACTATGCTCCTCATTTTGAAGGCTCTCACCTCCTTTGCAAAGCTTCTTGAACCACTAGTACACTGTAGGTTCATTAGCAGTTCCTGGGCCAAATGCATTGTTAATGTTGCAAGTTGTCTTCACTGCTTTAAAATCTATTTTGAATTTGAATTTAAAAAATCACTCAGATTTGATAAAATGATGTATAACATAACTGCATTTATTTAAGAATGTATTCTAATATCAAACAGCAAAGTTAACAATGTAAAACCACAATTACTTTTGCACCAACATATTTTTATATAATATATAGTAGTGTGTATATGTTTATCCCAAACTCCTAATTTATCCTTACTCCCCTTTCTCCTTTGGTAGTCATAAGTTTTTTTTTTTTTCTATGTCTGTGAGCCTATAACTATTTATATTTCCCTAGACTCACAACAATAGGAAATGGCATTTGTACACATATGTTCTAATAGAGATGCCTGCTATTTTCTTACAATGATGTAAGAGACAAAGAAACAAAGCTGTATTATAGAAACAAAGTTCCCAGTTACTTTTCATGAGTCCATACATATGTAATTCCTTTATTGTGTGTATCCTGAAGCCCTCCTGGAACCTCTCTAGGACTCCCTTTCCGCATCTCCTTTATATTTCTTCATAGCATTTAACACTTCCAGATATATTGTTTATTTATTTGTTTTGTTCCAGATGTATCCCCTACTACTATACAATCTTCATGAGAACAAAGATTTTTCTTTATTCCACTGATGCATTTACATTACCCACAACAGTGCCTGGTACATAGTTTATGATCGATAAATGTTTGTGAAATTAAGGGATTAATGAATGGATTAATAAATGTGCAATTCATACTTCATGGTGTTATGCTGTTAAGGCTTGACAGGCACGATGGCCTTTATGGAATCACTAGAATGTTTTGACCAACTAGATTCAGAAACAAGGGTAAGTGAACAACAGAAGGATTATCAGGAGAGAAGGGAAACTATCTTGTTAATTTTAGAAGGAAAATGGTGGGCCCAAGATGAAGAGAGAGCTTGGAAGTCAGACAGAACACAGCATCATGACAAATGGTGGTTGGGATCCAGCTGATTGGACATAATTCCCTACGAACTCAAGTGTCTCAACTTAATGGGAGAGCCAAGTGAGACTTCATCCGAGAACACCTGGGCTTATTGAAAGAACACTTAGTAAAGGGAAGAACTCAGGCTTGTAGGGCAAAACCACATTTCTTGAACTGGGGGAAACTGAAGATTTAGAGCACAGGGAACAAACTAGTTACTATAACTGGGCTTTCTAGGGAAGTGCTGTTTGCTCCATCTTTGGCTTTTTAACCTCAGACATGCTAAAGTAGGCAAAGACATGAGGGCTTGCTCAGGGATGACTCTCTTCTCAAATTTCTTCTTACATTCCTACTGTTGGTTTTTCTCTTCCTTGGCACCACGTACTGTAATTCTTTATCTGCTTCTGCAAATCTTCACTGCTTCTCTGTGTTGTGAGACATTAGGACTCCTCAGTAACCTGTCTAGTCTTCCTTTTTGATTGGTGATTCTCCACATCTAATTGATTTCTGTGTCCTTTGTAGATCCAGGCAAAAGACACTCCTTTCTTCCTGAATGATCCTCACCCGCTGGGCAGGGACTATGGACCCTAGAAATTAGAGCTTGGAGTCTTAAGACTTTTTAAAAATTTCCAATGGATATGGAAGAAGTCAAATTAGAATTTAAACTTTTTAATTTGGTGAAAGACCTTTTAGGTTGCTTGTATAGCAAGATATTCAAATGAATATCATTGAAATTGGAATTTCAGTAGAGACCTTAATGTTTATAAATGATAGAGTGGGTGCCAGATATCTGCATATATTAAAATAAGGAGCTAGAATACATATGAGGGGGCATGCCAACAGATGTAAAACCAGTTTTGCCTGTGTAAGCCAAACACTCACAGTTTATGTGAGAGACTTCTATTCTATTTGGAAGAGACTTTTCATGGAAAGAGCTGTTAGGATACTGAGGCTGTTTTCCTCTTCTCTCAGTGGGGCAAGAGAGAGTGATGGACTCTTATATTAAGCCAAGTAAAAGAAGCACCAACAAAATAGTTCAGGGAACTTGATATGCATTTTTCAAATTTGGAGCACACTGGAGTGCTGTTCAACTCCACTTTGAGAGCTCTCAGAGCAGGAGGTTTTGAGGTGGGCCTGAAGCAGCAGAGAAAAGGAATATAACTGCCTTTCGAATAGGTGGCTGCATTCTCTTCAAAAGCAAAGCCAAGGTGTTTTGGAGGCTGGATCCACAGCTTACTCGAAGTCCTCTTAAAAAGGATCTTGCCAAGTGGCTACCCAGAGAGGCAAAGAGATGCTCACAGAAGTAGCTTTAGTAGGAAGTCTGCGGGATAAGAAAGGGGTCATAAAAGAACCGTCAGTATTAAGGGATTTTCAGGAGGTGTTTTCCAGCAGAAGAATCTCTGAGAAAACCATGGGAGCTCCCTATGGGATTATTTTTAAAAGATCAATAAAAGGGAGTCATATTGATTACAGTTGTATCAACATCATAAGATTATGCCCATCCTCCTTTGTTGCCCTCTGCCTTTTGGGTCCTGAAATAGCCTCCTGCTGTTGGGGAAGGAGGTAGAGTGAGACATATGGACAAAGTTAACCCAGTGCCTTCCTTCAGTGCAGGCTTTCAGGCCTCCAAATGGCTTTAGCTGAAGGATAGGATGCTTCTAAAATCAGATCATATTTCAGAATTTTATCATTTTTACTATATTAGATTCTTTAATGCTTGAGAGTGACAAAACATTTTATTTATATATATATATGAATAAAATACACACACAGACACACACAACATGGGGCTTCCCAGGTGGTGCTAGTGGTAAAGAACCAACCTGCCAATACAGGAGACGTAAGAAACAAAGGTTCCATCTCTGGGTTGAGAACATCCCCTAGAGGAGGAAATGGCAACCTGCTCCAGTATTCTTGCCTGGAGAATCCTGACGGACAGAGGAGCATGGCGGGCTACAGTCCATGAGACATGAGGTCACAAAGAGTTGGACATGATTGAAGTGACTGAGCACACACACACACACACATAACATAGCACATGTGAACCAGGAGATGCATGTAATATTCATAGCAGCACTATTCATAACAGCAAAATTATAAATAACACAAATACTCATTGATAGAAGAGTCTTAATATATTGTGGTAGGTCTTATGGAATGAAATCTTATAGAGCAGTGAAAATGAATAAAATACAAGAATATTTAATAATAAAGTTGAACTGTAGTTATAGATCAAAGGGGAAAAAAGTCCCAGAGAACTACATATAGTATAATGTCTTTTCTTATAAGGCTAAAGAAAGTAAAACTAAACAATATATTCCAGCATTTATGAATATATTGGGTGATTTAAAGCAGAGGAATAAGAGGCAGAGCATTTAGGGTTGTGCTAAGCTCTGTGGTCAAGAAGTAAGGCAGAGGGACGTGATAGATAGAAATGTTACTGGCAACATTCTCCTCCTGGGGTTGGCTGGATTGTGGAGGTTTATTGTCATATTAATACAAATGACAACATGTAAATAGTATGTAATATAACACAATAAAAAGGCACACACATGAAGCAAAAAGGGCTTCCCAGGTGGTGCTAGTGGTGAAGAATCCACCTGCCAATGCAAGAAATGTAAAAGACATGGGTTTGACCCTTGGGTCAGGAAGATCTCTCGTAGTAGGAAATGGCAACCTGCTCTAGTATTCTTGCCTGGGAAATCCCATGGACAGAGCAGCCTGCTGGGTTACAGTCCACGAGGTTGCAAAAAATTGGACACAACTGAAGAGTTGACTCATTGGAAAAGACTCTAATGCTGGGAGGGATTGGGGGCAGAAGGAGAAGGGGACGACAGAGGATGAGATGGACGGATGGCATCCCCAACTCGATGGACATGAGTTTGAGTGAGCTCCAGGAGTTGGTGACGGACAGGGAGGCCTGCTGCTGCTGCTGCTGCTAAGAGTCGTGTCCGACTCTGTGCGACCCCATAGACGGCAGCCCACCAGGCTCCCCCATCCCTGGGATTCTCCGGGCAAGAACACTGGAGTGGGTTGCCATTTCCTTCTCCTGGTGTGCTGCAATTCATGGGGTTGCAAAGAGTCGGACACGACTGAGCGACTGAACTGAACTGACCGTCTGAGCACACACACATGAAAAATAATGTGTTACTAACCCAAAATTGTAAATGAACTGGTTCTGACATATGTGCTTTACTCAAAAAAAAAAAAAAAAAAAAGAAAGAAAGAAAGAAAGAAAGAAAGAAATACTCTGAGTCCTAGCTGATATTCCCAGCTATGGCTAGGGAAGAAGTTTACAAAACACGTTTAATGAATGGGAAGAAGAACAGATGTTACCTTTTGCTTTTACCTAAAACATACCATTTATACAAAGAGTTGCCTTTACCCTAGCTCACACATATAATGAGATGTGGTGGCCTAGCACTGGCCAGCTGTTTTAAACATGGTAACATCTTATCATATTCGAAGAGCAAGGTGAAGATGAAAACTGAAATGTCATGGCTGTATTTGTACAAACTAAATGGACGTGATCTGAAGGTCTAAAGAGAAGGTTTTTATCATCAACTTAATTATGAATCTTGATGTTAATGCTAATGTTCGTAGCTTCCTCTTTCTCAAGTAAAGGTTAATCTGTCAATGAATAAAGAATAGAGGGTGACCTGTCAACGATAAGGCTCCGTGGTGGTTCCAAATGATCTAATTAGAACCAGAGGCTCCAAAACATAGAACAAAGGAAAAATTGAGAGCTCCTCAAAGAAGACACTCTCTCAATTTTACAAAGTGGTTTTGCATATAAAAAGGATTCTCTAATACAATGGGGCTGGAAACATTAGAATTTATTATTAAACAGCATAGATTCCCCCCCCCCCTTTTTTTTTTTTTTTAGTGCCTCAGAGGAAGGAGAAAGGGTCACACATGCCTGAAATTGGTGGGACATCATAAAGGGCATTGATCATATTTAAAGACACAAAGCCAAGAGAGATTTCAACATCAACAGGAATCCTCATGGCCAAGAAGCCTGGGTCTTCTCTCACGCACCAGCACCCTGAACACAACATGTCTTGATATTTGTACCTTAGCCAAACTGGAAAATGGTGTGTGAATATAATAATAATAATGGTTGAGTGAAGAGGAACAGAGCTCACAGGGACTGAATAAGGCAGCTGTGACTTCTCAAATCCACTCCATAAAACTGGGCAGCTTATGAGGGGTCTTTCTTTTTGGACCTTTTCCTTCTGTTTATAGTGTTTGTCTTTCCTTGAACTGTGAAGCTTGAGGAAGGGTTTTACTTGGCTGGCATCAAATGTACAGATGTCTACATATTTCCTTCCCCCATTTAGCTCTGGCTTCAGGATGATGACCACATTCTAATGATATTTGAAACTGAATAGGTAGGTCTTGGATTTCCCTGTTGGCTCAGATGATAAAGCAAGAGATGCTCAGACCCCTGCAATGTAGGAGACCAGGGTTCAATCCCTGGGTCAGGAAGATCCCCTGGAGAAGGAAGTGGCAACCCACTCTAGTATTCTTGCTTGGGAAATTCCACAGAGGAGCCTGGCAGGCTGCAGTCCATGGGATGACAAAGAGTCAGACACGACTGAGTGACTCTCACACTTTTAGGTAGTTCTTAGTCTAATGACAATGGACTGAAAGTACACAAGTCCTGGGAGGTGTGGGAAATGGCTACGACATATCAATTACTGATACATTCAGAAGGGTGACTGCTTGGGAAAACTGCCTTAACAAAGTGGAGATAACTCAGATCAATTTAAAAGCTATTTTTGGATAAGAATTTGTATGTAGTGGCTGATCAGAGTAGTTAGTGGAGCAGATGGGCTCTTGGAAAGTGGCAAGTGGCATCTGGTGACAAGTGTCTGCATTCTCTGACTTCTAGTCATTTAAATTTTAAATTGGGGTAGAGGAAAAGTAAAATGATGCAAAAGACTGTCTAATTTCAGAGAACATTGTTGATTTTCCCTTCCATGCAACAGATGTTTGCTTTGGTGAATCCACGAAGGGTCAACAATCCTGTGAGATTAGCAATACTGATTTCTACAACAGCCTTTATGGGCACTGAAGTGGTTTTAAAATGGGTAATATAGCATTTAGTCACTGTGTAAAGAAACGCTTAAATAGCTCAACAAATCCATCACATTGCCTTGTTGAGATAGCTAGGAAAGAAAAGCATATTAATCATTTACAGCCATTGCTAAAGCCAGATTTTATATATGTCAAGGCTGGTGTTAGTGAAAAAGTCTGAGTGGGGAAACCAATCTCATTCACATACATGTTGGAGTAAAACAATAAAATCAACTGTCAAAGAAAATACCCTGTGGGCCATGTGCAGTGATTGTAGCAGTTTTTCCTTTGGCAAATATATGTGTGAGGTGGACTTACTCCTGAGAAAGGGAAGACAGCTTGTAGAAGTCATGGTCTATGAGAGCAGACTCAGACGACTGTCTCCACTGACAACCCAGGCATTCATCTTTTCAGCAAACCATTGTATTTATAAGCAAGAGCAGCCATCATGTAGTTTGGACATTCAAATTTCTTCATAAGGGTTGCTCAGGCAAGCAGAGGCATTTGACATGTATCAGCTATCAAGCCTGGCAAGGAACTGCTTTCATGGAAGTTAGAAAGGATGGCAGGCTACAGAGTTCCAAACAGACAGACATGGTCAGTGTCTGGAAGGTGGATCATTCAGAAACAGAAATATTTCTTGAGTCAATTTATCCTTTACACACATGCATATATGTCTAGCCTTATTCAGTGAACAAGGAAAGGAACTCAGTGTATGTTTCTACAATGACAGCATTTTCTTCAGCACGGTGATGGTTTACAGTATCATTAATAGTGATTTATTCAATGTTGAATGGCTGGCCATGGTTGAACCTTGGTTTACTTGGAGATTATGGCCAGAGGGAGATGTGAGACTCCCAGGTAAATCTTGCCTCTGACTGGGGCTGGGCAGAAACATCAGGATTACCTCCCAGGCTATTTTTTGTGTTCTAGATATGAATAACTTCTACAGGAGAAACAGAAAGGTTACAAGCTAACAGGTTTATGTGTGTTTTCCCCTAGGGAATGGTGTTGAAGAATATTGTATACTTTTGTCTTGTTTGATATTTTTGCCAAGAGCATGCATTAAAAAGTGAACCTATATCCAAAAATCATGAAAGATCTCTGTGTTCTGGCTGAGATGTTCTTGCAGGATCAGAAACTAGCTTTTGTTGTTTTTGCTTGTTTTTTTGTTTCTTTTTCCTACTGGCTTTGAGAAATACATATGCCATTAAATGTTCTTATACAAAAATTTTGTCTAAAATCTGGATGTCGATTGTTTGATATTTGAGCAATGTATAATCTGTAAGTGTAACTGCCTTGGAAAGCAGTTTTTCAATCTGTATGTGGCATAAGATACACTGATACATTGATATATCACTCCTTTGGAAGTGAATAGTTAAACCAATAAAGTGGGCTTGTGAAATACTGAGGAAAATATTTTGTTTTGTTGAAGTTTCTTACTCCTGTGTGTTCATTCTAATTTAACACTCTTTTGCTCAGTTCCTAGTATGTGCAAAACTGTTCTAGATATTCTAAGATTGAAACTGAGCAGGACCCTATGGGATTCCTGGGCAGGTAAGCGTTCTGTGTCCCTTGTTTCTTGTTAATAGAAAATAGGGTTCAGCCTCTATGACCTTCCCTGAGTTCCAAAGAACATATTCAAAATAGTTGCTAATCAGGGAGGGAATGCAGAGACAAGGGAGAAGCAGTCAAGAAATAATAGTGCAGCCTTAGGGTAGGGTCCTATTTCTGCTTCAAAGGATTTTTGAGCTCTTTACAGAACTAGAAGCCCCAACAAATGAAGATGTTGGCATTCTTCATTTCAGAGAAGCTCCTCAAGAGACCATCTTAGGCCAGATTAAAGGAGTGCAGGCCCTGCACACACTCGGTTCCTTTTCAGTAACCCCATCCTTGAACCATTGCTATAAAATTCCTTACCAAATCCCTCCAGGTTGGGACACACCATTTTGAGGGCCATAAGCACACTCTGTCCCTTTTAGCCTGGCAAATCAATCAAGTCATTATTTTATACTTCACCCAAAACTCTGTCTTCAAGATTCAATTCAGCAACAGTATAAAGAGGCCAAGTTTTCAGCATCAAGATGAAGCAGATATAAATGCTGTCCTATAGAAATTTACTTCTAACAGTGGAAAAATACAATGCTAAATAAGTGCAACTTCAAGGTGAAAGACAAATATTTGTGAATTACAAAGGAATGAATTATAATATTAAGGAATATACGACTAAAGATAAAGTTCCCCCAACCCTGGAATGATTATTATACCCACAATGAAAATGTATTTCATCTCTTGTAGTAATAGATGAAGCCTAAAGTTTATAATGGGATAAAAATAACACTGGGTGGTTATCCAAATATCTGGATTTCTGTTTCAGCTCTTTTCTGAGCAAATTTTGTTGGGTAGTTGACTGGCAGTCAGTAGGTTCAAGGTTTTTCTATAATCTCCTCTCTTCAGGACAAGTCTAAGGATCATTACTGTACCACTGGGCTATGCTTAAGTTAACCATGTGCTCAAACAATTAATTTTCTGAGCCCTTAGGTTGAATGTCCTTCTTTGGAACATTTTGGAATTCATGTCTCTGATGTCTTTTATTTCTCCCCTACAAATGGGTAGAAAAAGGCTTCAGAGTTTCTTTTAACTTAAAAGATTGTGCTCATTGAGCCAATGAGAATCATAGTCCCTTCCAGGGGAAGGAATCATGAAAAGCAGCTCAATCCAATAGGTCAAGTCTGTAGATGAGACTTCTCTTTTCTCCATTCTTTATCCTGGAATTTTTTTTTTTTCAACATTGAGTTGCTAAGTATAGATCAGAGGATTGAGAATTGGGTGTGGTCTATTCCATTTCTGGCTCATTTATTTTGAACCAAATAAATGAGCTTATGGGGCCTTGTCTAAGCAGCCAGGAAAGTCTGATACTGTTTGAAGAAAATATTTGATGTAAATAAATGAAATAACTTTACCTGGACAATTTTTCTTTTTAAATTTTCCTTGGGAACTTGGGACAGAATGATTGAGGATTTGTGTTTTTAGGGCAATAAGACTGGTCATTTTGAAATTTGTTTTTTCCAAAAGAAATGACATTGGTTCAGCTCTGATTTGTTTCTTATGTCTTTTCCTTTTTTCCCCTATTGTGTCGTTTTTATAAATATATTCACTCTGTAATTTGTCACAAGCAGAGATAAAAAGGCACCGGTTATAGGCAAATATGTGATTCCAACTGAAAGTCTAGGGACAGCTGCAGGAAATTTAGGTTAGTGTGTATGTTTATATGGCATTTTAAATTAAGCAAATATTGTTGAGTGTCCTCCATGTAACATTATCTTTTGTATTATGCTTTAACCTAGGGCTTATTACATGAGGCTCTTGGATCTTTAGAGTGTTCAAGAATGAGTTTCAGAAGCTTATGGATCCCTTGAATTTACAGACAAACTTTGTGTATATGTTTATTTAAAAGTATGAATCTACAGCTTTCATAGAATTTCTGAAGGGATCTATGACCTCAAAAATACTTTAAAATCTAAACTCTCTAATGTCAGCAGTCTTCATATTTTATTACCTCAGTATTTACTGGGAGAAAAACAGTGCGTGGGACAGAAATAGTGTGTAGCACAAAATCCATCAGAGTAGATTAATTCAATACAATTGGCATTTGTTGAATGCCTATTTTTATTTAGACAAAAGGTTCAGATGCTAGTTGAAGGTGAGGTGTGGGACCGGAGGGGAATTTCAGAGTCAAACTGAAACTTGACTCCCCATTGATCATCAGAATTTCAGCAAAGTGAAGGCACAGAAATACAAACAAGTTTTTCCTACAGAACAAGATTCTGTAGGCTCTTACCCCTTATCCAGATTGGAAGTTACTGCTGAATGTGAAAAATAAATAAATAAACATTAAATAAATAAACTTCAAGACAGGATGAACTCCTTTCTAAACAGTAATCCATTAACATGAACTAGGAAGTATTGAAACCCATATAGATTTCAGAATACGTGTTGTTTTGAGCCAGGTCTTGAAGTGTGAGAGAATTTCAATAAGAACAGAGTAATATGACTTGATACTCAGCATCATGTAAATTTTAATGCTGGAGAAGGAAAGGGATAGAATTTTCTGATTTTCTCCTGTAACAAAGAGAGAGTTCAGAGAGGGGAGATATAATCAGGAGTCAGTACACAGAGCTATATATAAATCTTTTTATCTCGGTGGGCTGACAATACCTTACTACTGATGTAACTCTTCCTTAAATTTGCCTTTCTTTTGTTCATACTCAAGTCTGCCATCAATGGTACGTACAGTTTGACTAGACTCAAATAAGCAGATGACATTTCCAAGAGCCAATTTAGTATAATCAATATAAATTTAAAAAAGAAACACAGACATTTATCAAAGTTTCTCATTAACAACAACGACAACAAAAAATACTCATTATGAGAAAATTACTTAAGATTTCTGAAATCCCCTGACAGGCCAGTATTTGTCATGTAGGTTGACAGTTCAGCCTAAATGAGTTTCTGTTTTCTTGATGCCATTAACTGATATTTGGCTAACTGCATGGTATTTTCTTTGGGAATTGTGCCAAAGAAACTAGGTGTTGAATATCGTATCAGTTTCCTTTGGCTGCTGTAACAAACTGGCACAAAGTTAGTGGCTTAAAACAACATACATTTATTCTCTCACAATTCTGGAAGCCCAAAGTCCAAAATCAAGTTGTCAACAGGGGTGCATTCCTTCTTGATGCTCTAGGGGAGAATCTGTTTCTTGCCTCTTCCAGTCTCTGGTGGCTGCTAGCATTCTTTGGCTTGTGGTCCCATTGCTTCACTCCATGCTTTCTCTTTTGTGTGTCTACAAAACTCCTATTTCCCTCTGTTATAAGAACATGATGAGGTTTTCAACTTCCTTTATTTATGCTCTATTTTTATTATTATTTTTCTTTTGCTCACTTTAAATATAATTTGACTTTGTTTGTTTGTTTTTTACAGTTTCCTAAAATGGAATATTTCCTGGTGGCTCAGTGAGTAAAGAATCCTCCTGCAATGCAGGAGACACAGGAGGCTCAGTTTTGATCCCTGGTTCGGCAAGATATCCTGAAGGAGGAAATGCAGCTTACTCCAGGATTCTTGCCAGAGAAATACCATGGACAGAGGAGTCTGGGCTACAATCCAAAGTCATAGGGAGTCGGATATGACTGAGAGACTAAGTACAAAATGGAAGTTTAGATTACTCATTTTAGATATTTCCTCTAAAATATGCATCCAGTGGTATGCATTTCCCTCTAAGAACTGCTTTCACCACTACCTACACATTTGAGAAGTGGTATTTTCATTTAGTTTGAAGTACTTAAAAATTTCTCAAGATATTCTTTGATTCATGTAATGTTTAGAAATGTATTGTTTAATCTACAAATATTTTGGAACTTTTCCAACTTTTTCTGTTATTGTTTTCTGGTTTAATTCCATTTTGTTCTTTTGAATTCTATTATTACAAATATGCTAAGGTATACTTTATGGTCCATGGTTTATCTTGGTTAATGCTTCATGGGAATTTGAGAACAATGTACTGGATGAGGTATTTTATAAATGTCTATTAGAAATAATTAAATGATGATGCTAGTCAGTTCAACTTTATCTTTACCATTTTTCTGCCTGCTGGATCTGTCTCCAGTTATCATAGTAGGTTCATGTATTTTTCATTGAGTTCCATAAGTTTTTGCCTTAAGTGTTTTAATGCTCTGATTTTAGGTGCATACCCATTATAGATTAGAAGTCTTCTTGGTGAACTGACTCCTTTATCATTATGTAATACCCTTCTTTGTCCCTTGTTCAGAAGTCTTTTTTGTATGAAATTAATTTAGCTAAACCAGCTTCTTTTGATGATTGCCAAAAATGCTTGTTTATATCCATCACTTTACTTTCAATCTATCTGTGTCTTTAGATTTAAAGTGGATTTTTTTATAGACAGCATATCATGAAATCTCGTCTTTTTTATATACACTGACAATCTCCGTATTCACTTTTAAATTGATTTTTGATACAGTTGGATTAATATGTACTATATTCCTAATAGTTTCAATTCATTGCTCCGTGGTTTTCTTTTCATCATTCATTTTTCCTGTCTTCTCTGATTTTAAATACGTGTTTTATATGATTCCACTTTCTTCTCCTAGTGTATCGATTATAATTCTTTTTAAAGAGATCTCAGTGTTTACCCTAGAGTTTGCTATGTACATTTACGATTAACCTAAATCCTCTTTCAAATAATGCAGTTCCACTTCATGGATAGTACTGGAACCTTAAAACAAGGACTTCCTTGTTTTAGGAAGTCCTTGTTCCTTATTTCATTGTTGTATTTATTTATCCATAAGCTATAATTACTAAACACATTATTGCTATTATTTTCAATAAACTATTAGATCAATTAAGGGTAAGAAAAAGGATTTTTTTATTTTGCCTTCATTTATTCCTTTCTCGTTCAATGCTCTTTCTTTCTTTATGCAGATCCACATTTCTGAACTATATATATATACATATATATATATATATATATATATATATATATACACATACATTTTTTTTTCTGTCTGAAGAACTTATTTTAATATTTCTGTAAGACAGGCCTACTGCCAACAAATTCTCTCTCTTTTTCTTGTTTGATCATGTTGTTATTCTTCCTTAACTTTTAAAGGATAATTTCACTGGATTCAGCATTCTAGGGTTTTTTCTCCTTTAATACTTTAAATATTTCATTCTGCTCTCTTCTTGCTAGCCTGGTTTATAACAGGAAGTCTGATGTAATTTTTGTGTTCCTCTATAAGTGAACTCCGGGAGTTGGTGATGGACAGGGAGACCTGGCGTGCTGTGATTCATGGGGTTCCAAAGAGTCAGACACGACTGAGCGACTGATCTGATCTGATCTGATCTGATAAGCATATTTCCTGCCCCACACTTCCTTCAATATTTTCTCTATTTCAATTGTAATATAATAAACCTCATTATAGATTTTGTAGTATTGATCCTACTTGATCTCTGAGTTTTCTGAACCCATGATTTGGTGTCTGTTACCAGTTTTGCAAAATTCTCAGCCATTGCTAGTTAAAATATTTCTTCTGATCTGCTGTTTATGATATTCTCATTACATATATATTACATCTTTTATAATTACCCCAGTTCTTGGTTATTTTCCCACTTTTTCTCATCCTTTTTTTCTCTTTCTTATTCAGTTTGGAAAGTTTCTATTGACATTTATCCAGGATCACTGATTCTTTTTTGGACATTTTTAGCCTAATGAGTCCATCAAAGGCATTCTTCATTTCTACTACAGTGTTTTTGATTCTACATTTCCTTTCATTCTTCCATAGAATTTCCATCTTTCTGCTTACATTATCCATCTATTCTTATACAATATCCATTTTTTAAACTAGAGCTAATTAGCATATTAATTATTGTTATTTTAAATGCTTTGTCTGACAATTCCAAAATCTCTGACATACCTGAGTCTAGTTATGACTCTTGCTTTATCTCCCCAGACTATGTTTTGTTTCTCAGCATGCCTTGTGAGTTTTTGTTAGAAGTCAAATATTATGTACTGGGGCAAAGAAACTGAAGCAAATAGTTTTTTTCGTGTGTGAATGTTTATGGTTACCTGATTAAGACTAAGGCTATATTTACTGTTTGCTGTAGATGTGGTGTCAGAAGCTAAAATTTCCTCTAGTATACTTGTTTTCATCTTCCCTATTGTCCTGCATTTCCCTAGAGAATTCTTAAATGTCTGAGTCTCGCCATTCTTTCAACTGTAACCCTCTGTTACACAGGAGACCTACTGGTGTGATGGTATAGAGGAGGGGGAGTACTCTGTAATCCTATGATTAAATCTCAGTATTTTAGCCCGACTGTGTCTCTGGGCTGTTACTTTCACAAGTGCTTCTCAGCTTACACATCTTTCTTTAGGTGAGACTTGAAATCTAGAGGAGGCTAGAGTTGGGGGCCTACATATCAGTTAGGCTCTAATAAAATCCTAGTTGGTTAAGCACTGGTAAAACAATTTCCCTTGGGGACAGGCAGTCATTAAGGAGAACAAAGCAATCTGAACTTTAGTGAGTTCAATGAATCAGTCATGTCCTACTCTTTGTGATCCCATGGACTGCAGCATGTCAGGCCTCCCTGTCCATCCCCAACTCCCAAAGTTTGCTCAAACTCAAGTCCATCGAGTCGGTGAAGCCATCCAACCATCTCATCCTCTGTCGTCCCCTTTTCCTCCCGCCTTCAATGTTTCCTGGCATCAGGGTCTTTTCAAATGAGTCCGTTCTTCGCATCAGGTAGCCAAAGTATTGGAGTTTCAGCTTCAGCATCAGTCCTTCCAATGAATATTCAGGATTGATTTCCTTTAGGATTGACTGGTTGGATCTCCTTACAGTCCAAGTTTCTCTCAAGAGTCTTCTCCAGCACCACAGTTCAAAATCATCAATTCTTCAGTGCTCAGCTTTCGTTATAGTTCAAAAACACATCCAAACAATGCTACTGGAAAAAACATAGTTTTGACTAGATGAACATTTGTTGGCAAAGTGATGTCTCTGCTTTTTAATGTGCTATCTAGGTTGGTCATAGCTTTTCTTCCAAGGAGCAAATGTCTTTTAATTTCATGGCTGCAGTCACCATCTGCAGTGATTCTGGAGCCCAAGAAAATAAAGTCTGTCACTGTGTCCATTGTTTCACCATCTATTTGGCATGAAGTGATGGGACCAGATGCCATGATCTTGGTTTTTTGAATGCTGAATTTTAAGCCAACTTTTTCACTCTCTTCTTTCACTTTCATCAAGAGGCTCTTTAGTTCCTCTTCACCTTCTGCAATAAGGGTTGTGTTATTGGCATATATGAGATTATTGATATTTCTCCCAGAAATCTTGATTCCAGCTTGTGCTTCCTCCAGCCCAGCATTTCTCATGATGTACTCTGCATATAAGTTAAATAAGCAGGGTGACAATATACAACTTTGATGTACTCCTTTTACAATTTGGAACCAGTCCATTGTTCCATGTCCAGTTCTAACTGTTGTTTCTTGACCTGCATACAGATTTCTCAGGAGGCAGGTAAGGTGATCTTGTATTATTATCTCTGTAAGAATTTTCCACAGTTTGTTGTGATCCACATGGTCAAAGGCTTTGGTGTAGTCAGTAAGGCAGAAGTAGTGTTTTCTGGAACTCTCTTGCTTTTTCTATGATGCAACATATATTGGCAATTTGATCTCTAGTTCCTCTGCCATTTCTAAATCCAGAGCTTATTTAAAGTTTTCCACTTTACTCCTCCTTCTACCAGAGAAATGAAAGTTTTTTTTTTTCCTTTGATTTTCATAGTGAGAATGCAATGACATTCTTTGAGGTAAGTCTCAAGAAAGTATGGGTGAACTCACAAGACTTTTCTTTTTAAGTTTTTTTTTTTTTTTTTTTTAATGCGGACCACTTTTTAAGTCTTTATTGAATTTGTTACAATATTGCTTCTGTTTTATGTTTGGTTTTTTGACTGTGAGGCATCTTAGCTCCTAGACCAGGGACTGAACTCAGCCCTGTGCGATGGAAGGCGAAATCTTAGTCACTGGACTGCTAGGGAAGTTCCCCACCTATGAGTTTTTAACTCTCATTCTAGTCAACATTTCATCTCCAGCAGCAATTCAGTTACCCTTTAAGTGTTCCTCACAGGCTATAGCAGAAGCTTTTACTCTTGGTAAACTATGATTATCTGTCTCTCCAGCTTCAGGGTGGTGGTTTGACCTGTGATCTCAATACTCTGATGGATCTAAGAAGAGTTGTTGATTTTCATTTAGTTCAGCTCTTTTTCTTGTGAAACTAGAAGGGCCCCAAAAGTTTTGCAAGTCAGGCTATAAACTAAATTATGAAACTCAGTTTTTAAATGAGTAGACATGTGCGTGCATGCTAAGTTTCTCTGTGCACGTCCAACTCTTTGCGATCCTATGGACCATAGCCCTCCTGGCTCCTCTGTCCATGGAATTCTCCAGGCAAGAATATTTAAGTGAGTTGCCATGATCTCTTCCAGGGGATCTTTCCAACCCAGGGATCAAACTCTCATCTCTTATATCTCCTGCATTGGCAAGCAGGTTTTTTTTTTTTTTTTTTATTATCACTAGTGCCACCTGGGAAGCCCAGAGTTGACATATTTATCAGAAAGAAGAGTTGTATGTAATAAACTCTAAAACCTCTTCATCTGTTTGCTTTTATAATTCTAACAAATATTGCCCCATAAATTCAACAGGTGAAAACCCTTTGTACTATCTTTGACATTGCAGTTTGGAAGCAATATATCTTACAAATAGCTGTGAAAAGAAGACAAGCAAAAAGCAAAGGAGAAAAGGAAAGATATAAGCATCTGAATGCAGAGTTCCAAAGAATAGCAAGAAGAGATAAGAAAGCCTTCCTCAGCAATCAATGCAAAGAAATAGAGGAAAACAACAGAATGGGAAAGACTAGAGATCTCTTCAAGAAAATTAGAGATACCAAGGGAACATTTCATGCAAAGATGGGCTCGATAAAGGACAGAAATGGTATGGACCTAACACAAGCAGAAGATATCAAGAAGTGGTGGTGAGAATACACAGAAGAACAGTACAAAAAAGATCTTCATGTCCCAGATAATCACGATGGTGTGATCACTGACCTAGAGCCAGACATCCTGGAATGTGAAGTTGAGTGGGCCTTAGAAAGCATCACTACGAACAAAGCTAGTGGAGATGATGGAATTCCAGTTGAGCTATTCCAAATCCTGAGAGATGATGCTGTGAAAGTGCTGCACTCAATATGCCAGCAAATTTGGAAAACTCAGCAGTGGCCACAGGACTGGAAAAGGTCAGTTTTCATTCTAATCCCAAAGAAAGACAATGCCAAAGAATGTTCAAACTACTGCACAATTGCACTCATCTCACACACAAGTAAAGTAATGTGCAAAATTCTCCAAGCCAGGTTTCAGCAACATGTGAACCGTGAACTTCCTGATGTTCAAGCTGGTTTTAGAAAAGGCAGAGGAACCAGAGATCAAATTGCCAACATCCGCTGGATCATCAAAAAAGCAAGAGAGTTCCAGAAATACATCTATTTCTGCTTTATTGACTATGCCAAAGCCTTTGACTGTGTGGATCACAATAAACTGTGGAAAATTCTTCAAGAGATGGGAATACCAGACCACCTGACCTGCCTCTTGAGAAACCTGTATGCAGGTCAGGAAGCAACAGTTAGAACTGGACATGGAACAACAGGCTGGTTCCAAATAGGAAAAGGCGTACGTCAGGCTGTATATTGTCACCCTGCTTATTTAACTTATATGCAGAGTACATCACGAGCAATGCTGGGCTGGAAGAAGCACAAGCTGGAATCAAGATTGCCGGGAGAAATATCAGTAACCTCAGATATGCAGATGACACCACCCTTATGTCAGAAAGTGAAGAGGAGCTAAAAAGCCTCTTGATGAAAGTGAAATTGGAGAGTGAAAAAGTTGGCTTAAAACTCAACATTCAGAAAATGAAGATCATGGCATCTGGTCCTATCACTTAATGGGAAATAGATGGGGAAACAGTGGAAACAGTGTCAGACTTTATTTTTGGGGGCTCCAAAAACACTGCAGATGGTGACTGCAGCCATGAAATTAAAAGATGCTTACTCCTTGGAAGGAAAGTTATGTCCAACCTAGATAGCATATTCAAAAGCAGAGACATTACTTTGCCAACAAAGGTTCGTCTAGTCAAGGCTATGGTTTTTCCTGTGGTCATGTATGGATGTGAGAGTTGGACTGTGAAGAAGGCTGAGCGCCGAAGAATTGATGCTTTTGAACTGTGGTGTTGGAGAAGACTCTTGAGAGTCCCTTGGACTGCAAGGAGATCCAACCAGTCCATTCTGAAGGAGATCAACCCTGGGATTTCTTTGGAAGGAATGATGCTAAAGCTGAAACTCCAGTATTTTGGCCACCTCATGTGAAGAGTTGACTCATTGGAAAAGACCCTGATGCTGGGAGGGATTGGGGGCAGGAGGAGAAGGGGACGACAGAGGATGAGACGGCTGGATGGCATCACTGACTCGATGGACGTGAGTCTGAGTGAACTCCGGGAGTTGGTGATGGACAGGGAGGCCTGGCGTGCTGTGATTCATGGGGTCACAAAGAGTTGGATACGACTGAGCGACTGAACTGAACTGAACTGAACCAGTGGGTAGAGGAAACCCTGGATATAACCCACAAGGTAATGCCTTGGTCTCAGCCTCCTGCAGCTCACCACCTGCACTGTGCTCCAGAAAGGCTGTTTCATGGATCTGGATCTCTGCTGCCTCACCTCTGGAATAAGGCAATTGACTCAAATTGCAATTAACAGTAACATTCTGCTATTATAAAGAATGATTCCTTAAAGCTTTCACAACAAAAATGTGCCTAATTTATTGCTCACAATCTTGATTCTTACACATGAAATACTCAGTTGGAATTAAGCAAATAGGTATTTAAATGTCAGCAGTTGATCTGGTACTCTATCTGGCAGCCTTCCATTTTCTGAATGGAACAAAGAGGTCTTACTGGTGCTCTCATTTATTTTAAATATAAGAAATTTAGTTCCGGTGGTTAATAGATATCCTGAAAACTAGACAAATTGACCTCAGTTGAGTAAGATAAGTTTTTTAATAGCTGATTAACTGAAAGGGGAACAAAAGCTATAGATATTAAATATTGATTTTTAGCACTTAATACTCAAATTGTTGAATTTGCCAGTAAATTCAGTCAGAACATGGGAAGTTCAGTCAGCTGGCTATTTATGTTACCCTGCTCTGAAAAATTAGGATTTTTTTTCTTTCTTCACAGAGTTGAACGTATTTTTGTATTAATTGACCAAACAGACTTTATTTTGCTACTGTGTAGTCATGAATGATTCTAGTACTTGCCTTTGTGCAATAAATTGACATTTTCCCTGTACTTTCATGTTCTAATTAATTCAAAACCACTTATTCAATATCCATAGCATGTCAGATACTATTTTAAAGACTAGTAGTAAAGAAATAAAAAGAGATAGGCCAGTCTTCAAGGAGTTCACAGTCTTTTGGGGGACAGAAACAGCCTGGTGAAAGTAAATCTTTGAAAATCTTATCTAGCTGTGTTACTACAGCTATGTAATTGATTTGAGAGTTATCAACATACAGATGGTAAATGCAAATAGGCATGTGGATGAGCTTTACCAGAGAATGAAACTTAAAAATCCCCAACAGTTAAAGAGTTTCAGGGAGAGGAAAAAAAAAATCCTGAAAAGAAAAAACCGGGAAGTAATTATAAAACTAAAATTCTGACTTTGTTTGGATTCCATAAGAACACCCCAAGACAAGGTTTGAGTAGGAGGAATTTAGCTGGTACATGATCCAAGATGTAGCAGTAGAGGAGTATAAGAGGTGAGACAGAGAAGAGAAGAAAGCCAGTAAAGTTTGTTTTTAGTTATGAGCAACTGAAGCTTAATTTCACTGTGAAGCTCTTGGACCCAGTGTAGACATGTGTGGCAGAAATGTTTTGGTTGAGGGGTGAATGAACCCAAATATTTATATACCAATTGCTATTAGTCATTGTCTAGGGGCATTTTCGGAGAAGGCAATGGCACCCCACTCCAGTACTCTTGCCTGGAAAATCCCATGGATGGAGGAGCCTGGAAGGCTGCAGTCCATGGGGTCGCTGAGGGTCGGACACGACTGAGTGACTTCCCTTTCACTTTTCACTTTCATGCATTGGAGAAGGAAATGGCAACCCACTCCAGTGTTCTTGCCTGGAGAATTCCAGGGATGGGGGAGCCTGGTGGGCTGCCGTCTATGGGGTGGCACAGAGTTGGACACAACTGAAATGACTTAGGGGCATTTTCAGGGGCTAATTCTCTGGAGGTGCTGGCTTGTCATATGCACAGTAAGAGTGGATTCTGGTGGTCAGGCAAAAGAGTGTCATGTGCTGGTGGTTGTCATGTCAAATCTGCACTGTCATGCATGTAAATTTTAAGTGCTTAAGACTTGGGGATGGAGTATTAACAGCACCTGCTACAATCAATCCTAAAGGAAATCAACCCTGAAAATTCATTGGAAGGATTGATGCTGAAGCGGAAGCACCAATACTTTGGCTACCTGATGTGAAGAGCTCAGTCATTGGAAAAGATCCTGATGCTGGGAAATATTGACGGCAGGAGGAGAAGGGGATGAGAGAGGATGAGATTGTTGGATGGCATCACCGACTCGATGGACATGAGTTTGAATAGGGGAGCCTGGCATGCTGCAATCCCTGGAACTGCAGAGTCAGACACAACTTGTGACTGAACAACAAAAAAACCAGTTTAGTGCCATGAAAAGCAAGGGAAGAATTACTGGAAGGAAGATGTATTAAAGAACATCGCAAAAGACTGATGGATAAGTGAAAGAACTGAGAATGGGCCACAAGTCAAGGGGAGGATGCTCATAGAAATGGAAAAAATAGACATAAACAAAAGTAGATAGAGAATGAATAATTGATAGAGTAAGGTGCAGGAGAAGATGGAATGATGTGTGTGAATATTTATAACTAATACTCAAAATGTACACAATGGAAAATTAAATGAATTTATTAAAAATAGAAATATCTTTTCATGACGAATTTATAAATCAACTTATCCCAGAGATTCTTCTTGAACTACCAAATCTGGTTTAAGTGCCACTTCTTTTCTTTACAATGCACCTTTTGCTTATGTTACTACGGAATTTACACACAAACTCCAAATCATTTATTTGCTGCTTATGTGGGGTTGGTATCAGGCACAGAGAGAAGTTAGAACTCTGGTTCATTTGAGCTATAAAGCATTGAATTACTCTGTGTCCAGCAATCTTAGGACATAGGAATAGAAACTGAACCAGCATCCCAGGGAATATAAACCCGATCAGTGTCCATTCCAATCTGAGGTCAATCACATCCTTGATGTTTTTTCCTAACATACTGATGAGCTGTTGTATTGCAGCTCATCATCAGAATACAGAATGACTTCTTCTGAGCAATTACATTTTTCCAAAACAGGCTCTAGATGGAGATATTCATCTATTGTTCTTTTTTTTTCCCCAACAGTTGAGGTTGGGGAACAATATACTCAACAGCTAAAAAAAGTAAATTAGAATTTTTAAGTCATTTTTAAATCTCTCAAAGACTCAGAAATGATTTAGAACATTATTTCAGGCAGATAAGATAGGAAAAATATTTTTGAATTGTTAATCTGGATAATTTATAAAAATAAGACATTGCTGTATGCTATCTCTTTCTATAAATGTACATTTTCTTAAGAAAATACAAATCAATTGCCTTTTTATATAAAAGATATTTAATCAGAATTACAAAGGAGTAAAAACATTTCAATTTAGTTTTCAAAATCAGCATGCTATAAACAGCAATGAGAAATAGCAAAGTCAATCCACAAAAGGAGAAAAAAAAAGGCAGATTTTACAGCTGTTCTTGTATAGATCTTAACATTTAGGTAAGGCTTAAGGATTTAGTGAAAGTGATAGTTGCTCAGTTGAGTCTGACTTTTTATGACCCCATGGACCGTGGCCTGACCTGCAAGGCTTCTCTGTCCATGGAATTCTTCAGGCAAGAATATTGGAGTGAGTAGCCGTTCCCTTCTCCAGGTGAATCTTCCTGACCCAGGGATTGAACTCAAGTCTCCTGCATTTACCATCTGAGCCACCAGGGAAGCCTTAACGATTTATTGTTATTATTATTGTTTTTGTTGTTAAATAATGATATGCATGATTTTCCCAGTGAATGGGCTGTTCTGCATCCTGAGAACATATCTTTAGGGCAGGGTTGAGAAAGAAAAGAAAAAGTAACTTGGGCCCTAGAGAGAGTCACTGAGCAATGGAAGAAAACAGAACCAACTCCTGATACACTGGGCGAGCATGAACTCTTCTGAGGTTCTGTTTTCACTGTTGTTAAACAGGGAAAATTTTTTTCTGCTGTACCTGTCTTGTAGACTAACTAAGGTCAGCAAAGAAAATGACTGGAGAGGCATGGAGGGGAATCATGTTGCACAGGATTCACTCTGATTGAAGCTTCTAATCCTGGTCTCCTACACTGGGCTCCTTTCCTACTGGTACTCAGTGATGGGGGAACTCGTCTTGGGCCTGGAGTGCTTTAAGTTGAGCTTGATCAACACAGATGCTAAAGACATATACTTGCTTACACATTTGTATGCTTGTGACTAGGTTAGTGCCTGTGACTTTACCACAAGAAACTATTGGAAATTTTCTAACCGCTATCTTAAATGAAAAAAGAATCCACTGAAATTTTGCATAAATCATGATAGGCATCTTGAGGTCACTCTATGGAAGCATTTACACAAGGCTAACATCATTCAGTTGTACCAGCATTGACTCCAAAGTTTCTGAACCCTGAATTCTTTGCTTTTCATTGTAAAGCTATGGCTTTCATTCTTTCAGTGATGGAAACTTTTTTCTCATCCTTTCCATCTATGAGAAGAGCTCCAGCTTCCTTCCCCTCTCCCCTTCTTCAGATCAGGAGATATAGAAGATGTGTTCACAACTCTTTCCACATGAGACACCTGAGATCTTTTGTTTGACTCTTTCAAGATAAGTCCCCTCTGAGTCTTAGATAGACATCTCAACCTTAGCCAAAACAAAATGGACAAGTTTTCTAGATTTGTTGTAAAATGAAAGATGACACTCTCAAGAAGATAAGACCATCTACCCTCAGCTAGCCAAAGGCAGGCATACCTCAGAATTGAGCATCTTGAAGTGAGCATTTTTTACTGTGCTACTTTAGGGATGTCAGTTGAGCATTGAAGACCTATCACTTGACCAAGATTAAACACCAGTACAGGCACAATGCCTAGCCTGTCTTCCCACTCTGTCAAGATTTCATAGAACACTCCAAAGTAGTTCTTCAGCAACTGAAGGATCATTCTTAAGAATCTTTCTGTAAGATGTTAATTCCCTGAGCACATCATCAACTTGCTTCTGCCCCATGTGGGGTGGGGTTGAGATATTCTTACCTGGCAAAGTGGTAACACAATAAAAAGCAGAAAGACAATATAATTTGAGATTAAATAATTCCATAAATGACAATCAATTGAAAATCTTTTTTTTTTTTTTTTCCACTGGAGACACAATGAAAGCATATAAAATGTAATGTAAAGTATGAAGATCACTCTTGGAACTTATGAACTATGTGAAGTTTCAGGGTGTTTGATGGGGGTATCAATTACACTGTGGACTGCCTGACAGCAAAGTGAATTCTATTATGGAGTTATCATTACTATGTTGCAAAAAAGAGTACTGTTAGCTAAGTTAGGAATATTCAGTCAAATCATCAGTCAGTTAAGTTCAGTCTCTCAGTTGTGACCAACTCTGTGACCCCATGGATGGCAGCACGCCAGGCCTCCCTGTCCATCACCAACTCCTGGACTTTGCTCAAACTCATGTCCATCAAGTTGGTGATGCCATCCAACCATCTCATCCTCTGTCATCCCACCTTCAATCTTTCCCAGCATCAGGGTCTTTTCAAATGAGTCAGATTTTTGCATCAGGTGGCCAAAGTATTGGAATTTTAGCTTTAGCATCAGTCCTTCCAATAAACACCCAGGACTGATCTCCTTTAGGATGGACTGGTTGGATCTCCTTGCAGTCCAAGGGGCTCTCAAGAGTCTTCTCCAACACCACAGCTCAAAAGCATCAGTTCTTCAGCATTCAGCTTTCTTTATAGTCCAATTCTCACATCCATACATGACTACTGGAAAAACCATACCTTTGACTAGATGGATCTTTGTTGGCAAGGTAATGTCTCTGCTTTTTAATATGCTGTCTAGGTTGGTTATAGCTTTTCTTCCGAGAAGCAAGTGTCTTTTAATTTCATAGCTGTAGTCACCAACTGCAGTAAAGTTGGAGCCAAAAAAAAAAAAAAAAAAGAAAATCTGTCACAGTTTCCATTGTTCCCCCATCTACTCGCCATGAAGTGATGGGACCAGATTCCATGATCTTAGTTTTCTGAACTTTGAGTTTTAAGCCAACTGTTTCACTCTTCTATTTCACTTTCATCAAGAAGCTCTTTAGTTCTTCTTTGCTTTCTGCCATAGGGGTGGTTGATCTGCATATCTGAGGTTATTAATATTTCTCTCAGAAATTTTGATTCCAGCTTGTGCTTCATTCAGCCCAGCATTTTGCATGACGTACTCTGCATATAAGTTAAATAAGAAGGCTGACAATATATGACCTTGATGTACTCCTTTCCCGATTTGGGACCAGTCTGTTGTTCCATGTCCAGTTCTAACAGTTGTTTCTTGACCTGCATGAAGATTTCTCAGGAGACAGGTAAGGTGGTCTGGTATTCCCATCTCTTTAAGAATTTGCCAAAGTTTGGTGTGATCTACACAGTCAAAGGCTTTGGCGTATTCAATAAAACAGAAGTAGATATTTTTCTGGAACTCCCTTGCTTTTTTGATGATCCAACAGATGTTGGCAATTTGATTTCTGGTTTCTCTGCCTTTTCTAAATCCAGCTTGAACATCTGGAAATTCATGGTTCTTATACTGTTGAAGCCTGGCTTGGAGAATCCTAAGCTTTACTTTGCCACTGTGTGAAATGAGTGCAACTGCATGGTAGTTTGAAAATTCTTTGGCATTGCCTTTCTTTGGGATTAGAATGAAAACTGACATTTTCCAGTCTTGTGGCCACTGCTGAGTCTTCCAAATTTGCTGGCATGTTGAGTGCAGCACTTTCACAGCATCATCTTTCAGGATTTGAAATAGCTCAACTGGAATTCCACCCCCTCCACTAGCTGTGTTCGTAGTGGTGCTTTCTAAGTCCCACTTGACTTCACATTCCAAGATGTCTAGCTCTAGGTCAGTGATCACACCATCATGATTATCTGGGTTGTGAAGATCTTTTTTGTATAGTTCTCCTGTGTATTCTTGCCACCTCTTCTTAATATCTTCTGCTTCTGTTAGTCCATACCATTTCTGTCCTTTCTTGAGACCATCTTTGCATGAAATTTTCCCTCGGTATCTCTAATTTTCTTGAATAGATCTCTCATCTTTCCCATTTTATTGTTTTCCTCTATTTCTTTGCATTGATCTCTGAGGAAGACTTTCTTATCTCTCCTTGCTATTCTTTGGAACTCTGCATTCAAATGGGTGTATTTTTCCATTTCTCCTTTGCCTTTCACTTCTCAGCTATTTGTAAGGCCTCCTTAGATAACCATTTTGCCTTTTTGCATTTCTTTTCTTGGGGATGGTCTTGATCACTGCCTCCTGTACAATGTCAGAAACTTCAGTCCATAGTTCTTCAGGCATTCTGCCTATCAGATCTAGTCCCTTGAATCTATCTGTCACTCCCACTGTATAATCATGAGGGATTTGATTATTGCAAGTCATAATTTCAATTAATTTGAACTGAGTTAGCTGATAATCCATTTAATAACTTTAGATGAATTAGATCTGTACCTTTTGGCCTTTTATTGGGACTTGGTTGCTTCCTAGAAGGGTTTAAGGAAGTCTCATCCAACATATTATCACCATTCAGCCCATTTAACCAAGACTTATGATTTAATGTCTTGGTGTCTCATGGCTTGGATAGGTACATGTGCTATGCAAGGTAGTTAGCTGATAAGACTTTCCAAGGAGCATTTGCCCTGGACAATTCACCAAGGGTCAATGTCTGACTTCAGTTCTGGGGTTTTGGAAGATAGATTTTTATCAGTACCCTTAACACCAGGGATGAATGAACTCAACAACTAGAATCAAAGGACTAACGTAAACTCAGCTCCTATTGAATTTGCTGAATTTACTGAAATTCACAGAGGAACCCAATAAGCAGAAAATGATTGCAACAGTGCTGTAAAAGTTGTTATACACAGGGAGGCCTTTGTAGCACTCTTTGGACTGTAAGCAGAATATCCAGGACAGACCCAGCATAGCAGTAGAAGCTCAATTCCTGGAAATAAGAAAGTTGTGAACCTAACACCTTGATCTGTTTTCCTGATCTTGAAAAGCCAACTAACTTTTCTCTCCCTTTGTTACATAATCTGCAAAAGTGGACAGTGGGCGAAGCACCAAAGGTGACGTTATCTGAGAGTACAAAGTGCTAAAATAATTAGACTCAGGAGATTGCTCTGTTCAAAGAAGTTTCAGTTTCCCAGAACTCTAGCTAGTAAGATTGTTCTTATCCTTTTCATGCTGGCATTTGACTTTCTGAGATAGAAAAAACTTTCTCACTTTTACCTGAGGAAGGCTAGGGGTGAGTTAGGATTTTCTTTCTGCCTCACCTAGGTTGATGCTAAGTCAGTACAAGGAACAGCAGGGTTGAATTGTTTGTTTAGAGCAGATTGGGCAAGCCCATGGGCTAAACATATGTGTATTATTCAAATGCAGTGATTTTATTTTATTTTTTTACACATTATGATACTGAGATGTGATACATAGAAGGCTAATTATAAAATTATAGATCTCAGACAAACACATACGTCTACATATCCATATTACTGACCAGAATGCTGGGTATCTATTATACTTTTTCTTATCACTTTGAATGGTAAATTGAACATCACTCCATCAGCTGGACACAATCACACATTCATGGCCTGTTGGCTCTATGTGTTGTCCAAAGATCTCGAGACAGAAACTGAGTTTTCTTTCTTCATTTGGAGTGTAATTCACTATTTTCTGTGTTTTTTTTGTGTGTGTGTGTGTGTTTTTATTTTTGTGACCTTGTTTTTCTGTCATCATTTTGTGTTCTGATGAACATTTTGACTCATAGGATATGCATGTGGCCACACTGGAAGTTTTGCAAAATGCTAGGTCAATGACATTAGAATAGTTATATAAAGATATTTAGTTATATATAACTAAATATATATCAATATATATTATGTATACACACACGCGCGCGCGCGTGCGTGCGCGCACACACACACACACACACATATAACAGCTATTCAAGGCAAAGTGAGCATAATCAAAGAACTATTTTAGGAAGCAGATGGTCAAAATCAGCCTGCAGACTGAGACTGTAGGAAGTTGTTTGGATAGAAGGCATTTCATCAGAGGAAGTTACCAATGATGAAAGAAACAGAAAAGAAATGAGACAATAGCCAGAGACATGACGTGATTCTAAGTGTATGTTGCCTGGATGTATTTCCAAGGGGCCTGTGCTTTGATCTTACAATGCAAGTTCACTTAACAATTGCATTTCCAGGAGAATTTTCTAGTCCTACTGCTGTATTATCATAAACATGCATTCTGACTCCAGTTTCAGTATGAAGATGAGGGGTTTCCCTACTACCAAGCAACTCTTGGACAAGAGCCAGGTATTCTACAATTCAACTCAGTTTGACACTAGGCTTCTCTGGTGGCTCAAACAGTAAAGAATCTGCCTTCAAGGTGGGAGACCAGGGCTCAATCCCAGGTCGGGAAGATCCCCTGGAGAAGAAAATGGCAATCCACTCAAGTATTCTCGCCTGGAAAATCCCATGGACAGAGGAGCCTGGCAGGCTAGAGTCCATGCGGTCTCAAGGAGTCAGACACAGCTGAGTGACTAACAGTTTCACTTGGAGATAACATCAGATTTCATAGGTAAAGGGCTTAGTCCCACTAGAATGCCCACCAGACAACATTTACAAGCTTCTTTGGTTGTTGCCTGAGCTTCTGACAAACTGGCTACATACTGCAGGTTCCTAGAAGCCCCACCTTGAGTTCTGTTAATTTGTTAGAGCAGTTCACAGAACTCAGGAAAGTTGCTTACTCAGTAGGTTACTGGTTTATTACAAAGGATATTAAAGGATCCATATCAATAGCCAGATGAAGAGATACATAGGGTGAAGTCCTGAACAAAAGAACTTCTGTTATCATGGAGTTTGGGGCCCAACATGAGGGCACCAAGAAGCATTCTGGTTCACCAACCTGGAAAATCTTTGCATCCTCTTCTTTGGTTTTTATTCAAGCTTCATTACATAATATTTAATTGCTAAATTGTGTCTGACTCTTTATGACCCCATGGACTAGAGCCTGCCAGGCTACTCTGTCCATGGGATTTCCCAGGCAAGAATACTGGAGTGGGTTCCATAGGCATGCTTGATTCACAACTGGTGATTGATTCAACCTCTAGCCCTTCTCCCCTCCCCTGAAATTTGCAGCCCTCTGTCGGTTGGTTCTCTTGGCAACCAGTTCCCATCCTTAGGTGATTTCCAAAAGTCACCTCATTAACATAAACACAGTTGTTTCGGAAAGGGGTTTATTATGAATAAGACAACACCCATTTCATTTTTATAGCTCTGAAGCAATCTCAAGAACTTAGGACTAGAGACCAAATGTTAGAATAAAAGATAACACCATTACTCTTAGATCTGAAAATTCCAAGGGTTTTGGAAGCTATGAGCCAGGAACTGTGGATGAAAGCTAAATACATTTTTCTTATTATAAATCACAATGTCACAGTGAAGTGACTTGCAGAATGTTAAGGTAAAGAACATGGGTCTGGAATCAGATAGACCTGGACTTGAATATGGCATCAAAATGTATTAACTGTGACTTCAGATAAATTGTTTAATCTCTCCAAGTAGCTTCTGTGGAGCAGCATCTGCTCAGGACAGCAGCACTAATACTCCAAGTAGAAGAGAATATTGGTGGCTGTAGTTTTGAGTCTCAGAATGGTGATCAGTTGAAGGGGTTGCCTCACCCAAGGTTGCATTTCTTCTCTGGGGCAGCCTGTCTGCAATGATTGTTTGATGCACAAGTACAGAGTCTTCCCTCTGGCTTTGACCTGGGAAAATCTGAAAGACTATCCCAGTTCCAGAGCTTCTCATGGGGTCATCTGAGACCTGGTTGAGGAGAATCACAGGTCAACTTCTTCCTTTGCCCACATTATACATTTATATATTTACTGAATGTAAATATTTGTCTCAAATATTACCTATACTTGCAACCCTTCTTTTTTTAATTTTAAATTTATTTATTTTAATTGGAGGCTAATTACTTTACAATATTGTATTGGTTCTGCCACACATCAACATGAATCCACCACGGGTGTACACGTGTTCTCCATCCTGAACCCCCACCACCTCCCTCCCTGTACCATCCCTCCGGGTCATCCCAGTGCATCAGCCCCAAAAGAGACACAGATGTATAGAACCCTTCTTTGAGTATTTATTCCCTTTAACAGTATTGACCATGTCACAGTTATGAATGTAATTTAAATATGATAATTCATAGAAAGCATATCAACCACTTCCTAAGACAGAATAAGTGAAACAAACTCTGTAACAAACTGAAAGAAATTTACTACCCAGATTTTCTTTCTACCATCACCTTTCTTTTCTACCTTTGTTACCACCAAGCTTTCAAATAGCTCTTTTGTGTCTGCCAATGTCTTTTCCTTTCCAGATACTGCTCTTAACTCATTGCCATCTACTTTTTGTTTGCTTGTTTTGAATTTCCATGTAGTACTCTGGTTTTTTCCTGTGGAATAAGGCTTAACAAAAGTCCCAATATATGTGTTTTTTGACATCTGGGTTGATGCAGCAGTACCTCAACTGGTCTAGTCACGAGTTAACTTCACTTTGCTCCTGGGAATGAGGTTTCTTAGGCAGGCAACCCTCCTTATCATGGGAACCAAATATAGTTCCTGTTTATTTCTGAGTAGCAAGATAGCCCATCAGTGCAGGTCAGTCCAGTAGCTCAGTTGTGTCCGACTCTATGTGACCCCAGGAACTGCAGCATGCCAGGCCTCCCTGTCCATCACCAACTCCCGGAGTCTATGCAAATTCATGTCCATTGAGTTGGTGATGCCATCCAACCATCTCATCCTCTGTAGTCCCCTTCTCCTCCTGCCCTCAATCATTCCCAGCATCAGGGTCTTTTCAAAGGAGTCAGATTTTTGCATCAGGTGGCCAAAGTACTGGAGTTTCAGCTTCAACATCAGTCCTTCCAATGAATACCCAGGACTGATCTCATTTAGGATGGACTGGTTAGATCTCCTTGCGGTCCAAGGGACTCTCAAGAGTCTTCTCCAACACCACAGTTCAAAAGCATCAATTCTTCAGCGTTCAGCTTTCTTTATAGTCCAACTCTCACATCCATACATGACTATTGGAAAAACCATAGCCTTGACTAGATGGACCTTTGTGGACAAAGTAATGTCTCTGCTTTTTAATATGCTGTCCAGGTTGGTCATAACTTTCCTTCCAAGGAGTAAGTGTCTTTTAATTTTATGGCTGTAGTCACTATCTGCAGTGATTTTAGGGCCCCCCATAATAAAGCCAGCTTCTGTTTCCCATCTATTTGCCATGAAGTGATGGGACTGGATGCCATGATCTTAGTTTTCTGAATGCGGAGCTTTAAGCCAACTTTTTCACTCTTCTCTTTCACTTTCGTCAATAGACTCTTTAGCTCTTCTTCACTTTCTGCCATAAGGGTGGTGTCATGTGCATATTTGAGGTTATTGATATTTCTCCCAGCAATCTTGATTCCAGCTTGTGCTTCTTCCAGCCCAGCGTTTCTCATGATGTACTCTGCATAGAAGTTAAATAAGCAGGGTGACAATATACAACGTTTTCATACTCCTTTTAACATTTGGAACCAGTTTGTTGTTCCATGTCCAATACTAACTGTTGCCTTGTGACCTGCATACAGGTTTCTCAAGAGGTAGGTCAGGTGGTCTAGTATTCCCATCTCTTTCAGAATTTTCCACAGTTTATTGCGATCCACACAGTCAAAGGCTTTGGCATAGTCAATAAAGCAGAAATAGATGTTTTTTTGGAACTCTCTTGCTTTTTCCATGATCCATCAGATGTTGGCAATTTGATCTTTGGTTCCTCTGCCTTTTCTAAATCCAGCTTGAACATCTGGAAGTTCACAGTTCATGTATTGCTGAAGCCTGGTTGGAGAATTTTGAGTATTACTTTACTAGCATGTGAGTGAATGCAATTGTGCAGTAGTTTGAGCATTATTTGGCATTGACTTTCTTTGGAATTGGAAAGAAAACTGACCTTTTCCAGTGCTGTGGTCACTGTTGAGTTTTCCACATTTGCTGGCATATTGAGTGCAGCACTTTCACAACATCATCTTTTTGGATTTGAAAGAGCTCAACTGGAATTCCATCACCTCCCCAGCTTTGTTCGTAGTGATGCTTTCTAAGGCCCACTCAACTTCACATTCCAGGATGTCTGGCTCTAGGTGAGTGATCACACCATTGTGATTATCTCAGACATGAAGATCTTTTTTGTACAGTTCTTGTGTGTATTCTTGCCACCTCTTCTTAATATCTTCTACTTCTGTTAGCTCCATACCATTTCTGTCCTTTATTGAGCCCATCTTTGCATGAAATGTTCTCTTGGTATCTCTAATTATCTTGAATAGATCTCTAGTCTTTCCCATTCTATTGTTTCCCTCTGTTTCTTTGCATTGATCACTGAGGAATGCTTTCTTATCTCTCCTGCTATTCTTTGGAACTCTGCATTCAAGTGGGTATATCTTTCCTTATTTCCTTTGCTTTTCACTTCTCTTCTTTCCACAGCTATTTGTAAGGCCTCCTCAGACAGCCATATTGCTTTTTTTGCATTTCTTTTTCTTGGGGATGGTCTTGATCCCTGTCTTTTGTACAATGTCACAAACCTCCGTCCATAGTTCATCAGGCACTCTGTCTATCAGATCTAGTCCCTTAAATCTATTTCTCACTTCCACTGTATCATCGTAAGGGATTTGATTTAGGTCATACCTCAATGGTGTAGTGGTTTTCCCTACTTTCTTCAATTTAAGTCTTAATTTGGCAATAAGGAGTTCATGATATGAGCCACAGTCAGCTCCTGGTTTTGTTTTTTTCTCACTGTATAGAGTTTCTCCATCTTTGGCTGCAAAGAATATAATCAATCTGATTTTGGTGTTGGCCATCTGGTGATGTCCAGGTGTAGAGTCTTCTCTTGTGTTGTTGGAAGAGAGTGTTTTCTATGACCAGTGCATTCTCTTGGCAAAAGTCTTTTAGCCTTTGCCCTGCTTCATTCTGTATTCCAAGGCCAAATTTGCCTGTTACTCCAGGTGTTTCTTGACTTCCTACTTTTGCATTTCAGTCCCCTATAATGAAAAGGACATTTTTTGGGGGTGTTTGTTCTAAAAGGTCTTGTAGGTCTTCATAGAACTACTCAGCTTCAGCTTTTTCAGTGTTGCTGGTCAGGGCATTGGCTTGATTACCGTGGTATTGAATGGTTTGCCTTGGAAAGAACAGAGATCTTTCTGTCATCTTGGAGATTGCATCCAAGTACTGCATTTCAGACTCTTTTGTTGACTATGATGGCTACTCAATTTCTTCTAAGGGATTCCTGACCACAGTAGTAGATATAATGGTCATTTGAGTTAAATTCACCCATTCCAGTCCATTTTAGTTTGCTGATTCCTAGAATGTCGACATTCACTCTTGCCATCTCTTGTTTGACCACTTCCAATTTGCTTTGATTCTAGGACCTAACATTCCAGGTTCCTATGCAATATTGCTCTTTACAGCATCAGGTCTTGCTTCTATCACCAGTCACAACCACAACTGGGTTGTTGTTTTTGCTTTGGCTCCATCCCTCCATTCTTTCTGGAGTTATTTCTCCACTGATCTCCCGTAGCATATTGGGCAGCTACTGACCTGGGGAGTTCCTGTTTCAGTATCCTATCTTTTTGCCTTTTCATACTGTTCATGGGGTTCTCAAGGCAATAATACTGAAGCAGTTTGCCATTCCATTCTCCAGTGGACCCCATTCTGTCAGACCTCTCCACCATGATCCATTCATCTTCGGTGGCCCCACACGGCACGGCTTAGTTTCAGCTATCCCATGGCATTATTCAAATAAGCTGATCACACCCTCCTGTGGGAACCAGGATTCACCCCACCGGTCCTCTCTCATTGTTCACTCTGTTGCTGATTGTAGACTCCTGTGGTCCTGCATGGTGCACAGTGTCCTCCTCTCCTAGGATATGAGTGTATGTGGCTAATAATTTGCTGTCATTCTCATCTGTTCAGTGTCAGCTGTTGTGTGTTTGGCCATTCTATAATCTCAAGACAGGAATCCATTCTTCACCAAGAAGTTGAATAAGAGGTGATTAAACCACTCTGCTAAATGAAATGGGCTCTTTTCAATGGCCTACTTCATTGTTATAAACTTTTATTTTAAGATAAGTATTTTTAAATAAGGTTCCAGTAAGTTTTAGAATTACTGTTTGTGGAATAACACAGGTATATCAACCATTGGCATTTTAATTTCAACAATTGTATCCTTGGTTACTTCTGTAGTTCTTTGGTCACCTAGGACCCTAAATTCCCACTCTACTCTGTCCCTAAATATTATTCTCCATGTTGACACATTATGAATTGTGAATGCCTAAAGCCTGCTTAGTGAAACTGAGGTGAGTTCAGCATTTGAGTCAAAACACAAGGGTTCAATGAATTTGTTACCTCAATGATCAGGATATACTCCCAGCTATCAAATTCAACTTTTATCTAAGGCTTTATTCTGTCTATATCTCCCACTCACTTACATGTTTCACTTATCCCTTTTAAATTATTGATAATTACTCTCAAATATACCTTTCTATTTTGGCTTCATTTCTCAGGGGCAGCTTTATATTTCCAAATACTGGATGCATAGTTCAGATGAATGTCCTGCCATTGATTCCAGTTCTACATTTTAAGTAAATTTGTTTTATTCAACATAATATTCTTCTATGTCTGTGGCTTACTTACTCCTAATAGTTGGTTTTCTTCACCTACATTTCCCAGCCCCCTTTGTGGATATGTTGGAGCCATACTAGTTTGGTCAATGGGCAGTGAGCAGAAGTTAGGTAGGTGTATTTTCTGAATCAGGCAATTAAGAACCAGTATCTTTCTTTTTTTCCCCATAGTGCCTTGGAATCTAAATGTTCCTGATGGTGCAGCTATTATAAGAAGGAGAGCATCTGCCCCACACCTGAACTTACCAGAATGTGAAATAACCCTTTGTAGACTTAAGCTACTGAAATTTTCATATTTACTTGTTTCCAAGATTTAAAGACTAATAAGACTCCCTAGCTGGGAACTGTGTGAACCTGGAGTAATTGTTTACTATTCAAAGAAAGCAGGGACTCTGCCATAGCACATTATTTACATGCAGAGATGTGACTGTAATACATCTCATCTATTTTTAAGTTTGCTCTTATTTAAAATTGAAGTACAGTTGATGAACACTATTGTATAAGTTACAGGTACACAATATAGTGATTCACATTTTTTAAAGCTTGTACTCCATTTGTAGTTGTTATAAAATATTGGCTATATCCCCCATGTTGCACAATGTATACTTATATTAATAGCTTATTTTGTACATAATATTTTGTACCTATTAATTCCCTATCCTTTTTACCCTTCCTTTCTCCCTTCTCTCCACTGGTAACCACTAGTTTGTTCTCTATATCTGTGAGTCTGTTTCTTTTTGTTATATCCATTAGTTTGCTGTACTTTTTACCTCATATATTTTTAGATGAATTTACAAATCCAAATTTTCATATGAAATCACTTAATTTTTAAATATTGAATCAAATTTTAAATCACTATTTGGTCCACACAAAAGTCTATGGGCTATATTCTGCTCATGGGACACTTGTTTGCAATTAATAAACAAGTTATCTTTGAGTCTTCCTCAGCTCCGGTATAATATGATCCTATACTCTGAGAAAATAACACTGCATCCATTGGTTCATGCTGCTGCTGCTGCTGCTAAGTCGCATAGACGGCAGCCCACCAGGCTCCCTCATCCCTGGGATTCTCCAGGCAAGAACACTGGAGTGGGTTGCCATTTCCTTCTCCAATGCATAAAAGTGAAAGTGAAGTCGCTCAGTCATGTCCGACTCTTAGCGACCCCATGGACTCCAGCCCACTAGGCTCCTCCGTCCATGGGATTTTCCAGGCAAGAGTACTGGAGTGGGGTGCCATTGCCTTCTCTGCCATTGGTTCATACATTGTTTCAAAATAATATTAAAGAACTGATTTTATTTTATCATAACCAAGCTCTAAAAACAATGAAAAATAAAAATCCACACAGTGGTTTCTTATTTTCCACCCTTATATACTTCAATTCTTCTTTTTGCTATTCAGAACTCTCTCTGATACAGAGTTGTGTGGTCTTGAAATCTTGTAATACCCATTCTAGGCAACCTTTCTTGATAACTACAGTCATCTCTAGACCACTTTTATTTTGAGTATTGAAGCATTTATGGTTCAGAACACACATGTTTCCTTTAAATACATTATCATGTATTTAACAGTAAAGTACTATGTCAAATACTTCAGCATTCTCCCAAATAAGATTGAGGGCCAGGCTATTTCTTGACTCATGCCACTTTGATAGTTCTCAAAGTGCTCAGCCTTATTCTTCAGCAGTATTTAACAAATATTCTTGTTTCACTTAGACTTCTAGTGCTGAAGATTGGATCACTCTAGTACTCCTCAAGCACAAATGTATTTGGTAATACTCTTTAGTATGAATAGGTGGGATCATAGCTTGCAAGAAACCCATGTCTTGTAGAAGCAGATGGAGGGGGAGAGAGAAAGAGATTAGCAACGGGGTTTAAAGGTACACAAAAGAGAGGTTAGAGGGACAGGAAAGTACTGGGGACAGGACAGGGCTGGGAGCTGGGAGGTCTGTAGGTCAAGCAACTTAAAAAAAATCACTTTATAAGTGTACAGTTGATTTATAGCTGTGTTAAATTCTATTATACAGCAAAGTAATTCAGTTATATATATAAATCTACACATACATATGTATATGTATATATATATATGTATATATATATATATATATATTTCCTCATATTCCTTTCCATTATGATTTACCACAGGAGTTTGGATATGTGGATAATTCTTCAAGAGATGGGAATACCAGGCCAACCTTACCTGCCTTCTGAGAAATCTATATGCAGGTCAAGAAGCAACAGTTAGAACCAGACATGGAAAAACAGAATGGTTCCAAACTGGGAAAAGAGTACAGTTTTAGAAAGGAAATTTTATAAAGGAAAGGTGTCAAGGTGGTATATTGTATATTGTCATCCTGCTTATTTAACTTATATGTAGAGTACATCATGTGAAATGCCAGGCTGGATGAAGCACAAGCTGGGATCAAGATTTCTGGGAGAAATATCAATAACCTCAGATATGCAGATGATACCACCCTTACGGCAGAAAGTGAAGAGGAACTAAAGAGCCTCTTGATGAAAGTGAAAGAAGAGAGTGAAAAAGTTGGCTTAAAACTCAACATTCAGAAAACTAAGATCATGGCATCTGGTCCCATCACTTCATGGCAAATAGATGGGTAAACAGTGGAAACAGTGACGGATTTTATTTTCTTGGGCTCTAAAATCACTGCAGATGTAACTGCAGCCATGAAATTAAAAGACGCTTGCTCCTTGGAAGAAAAGCTATGACCAACCTAGACAGCACATTAAAAAGCAGAGACATTACTTTGCCAACAAATATCTGTCTAGTCAAAACTATGGTTTTCCCAGAAGTCATGTATGGATTTGAGAGTTGGACTATAAAGAAAGCTAAGCACTGAAGAACTGATGCTTTTGAACTGTGGTGTTGGAGAAGATCCTTGAGAGTCCCTTGGACTGCAAGGAGAAAGTCCATCCTAAAGGAAATCAATCCTGAATATTCATTGGAAGGGCTGATGCTGAAGCTGAAACTCCATTTCTTTGGCCATCTCATGCAAAGAACTGACTCATTGGAAAAGACCCTGATACTGGGAAAGATTGAAGGCAGAAGGAGAAGGGGATGACAGAGGATAAGATGGTTGGATGGCATCACCAACTTGATGGACATGAGTTTGAGCAAGGTTCGGGAGTTGGTGATGGACAGGGAAGCCTGGAGTGCTGCAGTCCATAGGATCGCAAAGAGTTGGACACGACTGAGCTACTGAACTGAACTTGGATATACTTCCCTATACAGAAGACCTTGTTGTTTATCTATTCTGTACATAATAGTTTGCATCTACTAATCTCAAACTCCCAATCCATGTCTCCTCCAGCCCTCTTCCCTTGACAACCACAAGTCTATTCTCTACATCATGTGAAACAGCTTTTTAAAAAATTAGTTTTTTATTTTGTTTCAGTTGCTGGACAAGGCAAGTATATTCCAGCACATCTTTTTAACCTAATGAAACCTTAACCTTCTTCACCAACCAAAAGAAAGATAACTTATTTATGTGTAAAAATGTAAGGGAAAAGCTTATGATTTGAATCTTCAAATAAATTATGTTACAAAAAATCAAACTTACTTTCAAAACACTTTTGTACTTGTGAAAAGGAAAAACTCACACTGAAATACAAAATCTGTAGGCTTGTATAATAAATTAAGAGCATTCTTATACATGAAACAAATGGTTCAAATATTTTACACATAATTCAATTTTCAAAAAATAAGTTGGAACCACGTGACTAGTTTGGCCAACAGACTGTGAACAGAAGTGGTAGGCAGGTGTATCTTCTAACCATGCAATTAAAAGCCTCTATCTTAGGTTTCCCTGGTGGCTCAGTGGTAAAGAATTCACCTGCCAATGCAGGAGACACAGGTTCAATCCCTAATCCAGGAATATCCCACATGCTGCAGGGCAACTAAGCCCATGAGTCCCAACTATTGAGCTTGTGCTGCAAGAGCAGAGCCTGGGAGCTGCAACTGTTGAGTCCATGTGCCACAACTGTTGAAGCCCAAGCACCCTAGAGCTGTGTTCTGCAACAAGAAAAACCACCACAATAAGAAGCCTGCGTACCACAACTAGAGAGTAGCTGATGCTACTCCACAACTAGAGAAAAGCCTGTGCAGGAACGAAGACCTGCACAGCCAAAAATAAATAAATATAAATAAAATGTTTTTCAAAAAGAGCCTTTATCTTTCCTCTATTTCTCTTTCCCCTACAGGGCTTGTTTGGTCAACTAAATATCATTTTATCAAACTGACATTTAACTGGATTGCAAATTGTATCCTACAAATACTACAAGCATGTCACTAAGGCTGGATATGTACATATTCACATTGCATATGCATGAAATGGCTAACACTGCTGTGTGCACTACTTCCATAGGTAGTTTTGTCTTATAAAAATCCCTTAGACTGTCTTGGAGAAGGAAATGGCAACCCACTCCAGTGCTCTTGCCTGGAGAATTCCACAGACTGAGGAGCCTGGTAGGCTACATACAGTCCATGGGGTCACAAAGAGTCAGGCATGACTAAGCAACTTTTACTTACTAATATACCATTATGGAGAAGGAACTGGCAACCCACTCCATAGAGAATCCTGTGGACCACGGAGTCTGGTAAGCTGCTGTCCATAGGGATGCACAGAGTCGGACACGACTGAAGCGACTTAGCATGTGTGTGTGTGTGCGTTAGACTGTCTTGAGTCACACTGTAAAGAAACAGCAAAAGAAAATTCTTTGATTATTGCAGATATGCGGTTAGACATTAAAAACATGTAAAAATTATAATGCTTGTAGGACTCAAAGATTACTGAACATAAGACAAAAGTTAACACTACTTACAAAATACCTGAATGTGGACAGCACACTCCACACACTTGCATGGACAGAACACGATGAATGTATATTGTAGTATTCTGCTTTCTTTAGGTCTATTCTTGCTGTTTTATTATGTTTTAAATGATTTTGGATCCTTGAAAGATGGAGATTTAATTGAATAATGTTACATTTACTTTTTCTGTTCTAACAACAAACTTTAAAAAAGAAGTACAGGGATTTCCCTGGTGGTCCAGTGGTTAAGACTCTGTGCTTCCAATGCAGGAGGTGAGAATTCAATTCCTGGTTGGGGAAGTAAGATCTTACATTCTGTGTGGTGCAACCAAAAGAAAAAAAAAGTACGATAGAAGAGTACAGGCTTCCATATATATGGGTACCTTTAAAGACAATTCAGTTTTTATTGTGATATGATATTTTAATGAACACTTGGCTAAAATAAAATTGACAACATTATGGTTTCATCCATGACATGTACATTATTTATTGCTAAAATGTTCCAAAATGAATCCAGTAACTATTTTCATTTCCAATAGCCCTGTGAGAAGAATCCAACTATTTTAATCAATTAAAACTAAACTAGGTTGAGAACAGTTTCCCTAAAACCTTGTAAACCAAAGTCAGTCATCCAAGAATCTAAAACACTAGCACTTTCCATTCAGGATGAAAAAATGAGCACCCAGTGTAAAGAGATCCACATGATTAATCATGTAGCCAGTCAACAACTGCTTCTCTGTTCAAGCTAATAGTTATTTGAAGATTGAAGTTTCTGCCTTGGTTTCGTGGTGGTTCATAGAGTCATAGTTTCCAATGTCAAATGTGACAGCTCTATCAAACCCCTTGGTCAGGAGTAACTGAACAGGGAACTGAACAGTAATTAGTCATTTCTTTTTCATTTACAAAAATGGCACTGTTTGTAATAGCACACAGTTCGATGCTTCTGTAGAGAGTCTTACTCATTCTGTGCTCTGCCCACTCCTTTAACATCTCTCCCTTCCAATTGCCTCTCAGTTTCGAGTCTGAATGTCAATGTCTGCCCACAGAAATAAGTTGCAGAGCTGGAGTTGGATTCAGAATCTTTCTAGAGTGTTCTATTTCTTCTACTGCTCAGAAGGTGCCCTTCAAGATCAGCTTCCCATTCATAAAGTGTCAGTCTAGGATAACCTATTTGAGGGGGGAAGTGTTTCAAGGACTCCATTCCTGGAAGCCATCTCTTCCAGGGAAATGAAATTGAGTTCCATGCTCAGTGCTACGAAATTCATTTCAGAGCTACATGTTTATCCTCAAAATGATTTCATATATTAATATTTATGGGGCAGGAGCCTGTCATCTTAGGCACTAAAGTCATTATCTACTTTACAGTGTTGTATTCTGATGCCTCCAGGGTTTTCTTTTCTTTCTTTTTTTTTTTTGTATCTTCACTATTGGGTGAGTTGCTGTTGTTCCATGGTTAAAAATGTAGTTTTCACTATGCTACAAACTAAGTCATTCAACTAGGCAAATAACCATGGTATATCACTCAGTAAAGGCACTTCGGGTAGAATGTGTGTAGCCTTTTTGGCGAAGGTCTAGAGTTTCTCACTCGGTTCTTACACACCACCAAGAATGGTGATTTCTCTTTTTTGGACTGTCCTCTACAGTGTTAACTCCATACTCTTTGACTTCTGGAATCATCTAGTGGCTTAATACTCTCATGTCCAGTGGTGTCCACCTCTTGCAAGGTAAACCAATCACTCAATCTGGAGCTTCCTATGTTGTTGTTGATGTTGTTCAGTCTTTCAGTCATGCCTAACTATTTGCGACCCCATGGACTGCACCACATCAAGCTTCCCTGTCCTTCACCATCTCCTGGAGTTTGATCAAATTCATGTCCATTGAATCAGTGATGCCATTCAACCATCTCATCCTCTGTTGTCCCCTTCTCCTCCTACTTTCAATCTTTCTCAGAATCAAAGTCTTTTCTAATAAGTCAGCTCTTTGCATCAGGTAACCAAAGTCTTGGCGCTTCAGCTTCAGCATCAGTCCTTCATATGACTATTCAGAGTTGATTTACTTTAGGATTGATCTTCTTGCAATCCAAGGGACTCTCAAGAGTGTTCTCCAGCACCACAGTTCAAAAGCATCAATTCTTTGGCACTCTTCATTCTTTATGGGCTGACTCACATACATACATGACTACTGGAAAAACCATAGCTTTGACAATACAGACTTTGGCAGCAAAGTGATGTCTCTGATTTTTAATATGCTGTCTAGGTTGGTCATAGCTTTTCTTCCAAGGAGCATGTGTCTTTTAATTTCATAGCTGCAATCACCATCTGCAGTGGTTTTAGAGCCCCCCAAAATAAATTCTGTCACTGTTTCCATTTTTTCACCATCTGTTTGCCATGAAGTGACGGAACAAGTTGCCATGACCTTAGTTTTTTGAATATTGAGTTTTAAGCCAAAATTTTCACTCTCCTCTTTCATCTTCATTAAGAGGCTCTTTAGTTCCTCTTCACTTTCTGCCATTACAGTGGTGTCTTCTGCATATCTGAGGTTATTGATATTTCTCAATCTTGTTGTTGTTATTCAGTCACTAATTGTGTCCGACTCTTTGCAACCCCATGGACTGCAGCATGGGCTTCCTATCGGCTCATTTTAAATCATTAAAACGCTACTTTATGACATGCTCTGGGAAGATGTCTCTTTGACTCTGGGATGATGACTTAATCCTTTTCAAGTCAGTATTTTTTGAGAATCTTGAGAGGTTTATAGACTTTATTCTCAGAAAAATGATCACCCATGCCCTGCCCCTGTGCCTCCTGCAGCTCCTGCAGTTCTGGTCCAGCTCCTGCTGGCTCCATGTTCTCATGGGACTCCTTCAATTCAGGTTCTCACTCATCTTTGTTGGTATTACCAGTGGTTGGGGGTATGGGTTCCTTGCTGCTTCATACCTCACTGAGCCAGTCAGCACCTGAAGCATCTCCTTTGAAAGATAAATTGCCTGAAGAAAGCCAGAATGTTTTTGCTTTGACATGTTATATTTGAGTTGCCCTCAGAATGACTTTTACTCATTATGGATTAGTTGACCAGGGTTGGTGATGAGAAAGAATTAAAGAGAATAATAATTTCATTTAGCTGTATACAGCTCAGCCCATGATGGTTGGTAGGGATGCTTGGGGGACAAAGGGCCAGATCAAGTGATCTTTTAAAAAAATATTTATTTTTAATTCAAGGATAATTGATTTCCAAATTGTGTTGTTTTCTGCAATACATCAACATGAATCAGCCATAGGTATACATATGTCTCCCTGCCTTGAACTTCCCTCCCACCTCCCACCCTATCCCACCTCTCTAGGTTGCCACAGTGTACCAGGATTGAGCTCCCTGCATCATATAGCAAATTTCTACTGACTGTCTATTTCACAAAGGATAATGTATATGTTTCAGTGCTACTCTCTCAATTTGTCCCACCCTCTTCTTTTTCCAGGTGTCCACAAGCCTGTCCTCTATGTCTGCGTTGCCACTGCTGCCCTGCAAATATGTTCATCAGTACCATCTTTCTGGGCTCCCCTGGTAGCTCAGCTGGCAAAGAATCTGCCTTCAATGCAGGAGCCCTCAGTCCAATTCCCAGGTCATGAAGATCCCCTGAAGAAGAGATAGGCTGCCCACTCCAGTATTCATGGGCTTCCATGGTGGCTCAGATGGTAAAGAATCCACCTGCAATGCAGGAGACCTGGGTTTGATCCCTGGATTGGGAAGATCCCCTGGAAGAGGGCATGGCAACCCATGCCAGTATTCTTGCCTGGAGAATCCCCATGGACAGAGGAGCCTGGCGGGTTACAGTCCAGGAAGTCGCAAAGAGTCAGACATGACTGAGCAACTAAGCACAGCACAGCACCATCTTTCTAGATTCCACATACATGCATTGACACATGGTATTTAAATTTTCCCTTTCTGAATCACCTCACTCTGTATAATAGGCTCTAGGTTCATGCACTTACTTAGAATGGACTAAAAGGCACAACTTTTTGTGGCTGAGTAATATTCAAGTGGTCTTTTTATATATACTCATGGAAAGAAGTGAGTGAGAGAAGCTCATAACTCCCAACTCCAAACCTGACATTCACCTAACAGTTATTTTATTTTCCTTACTTCATCTATTTTCTGATTACTTCAGTTGGTTAAAAAAAAAAAAAAGACCTTTTCTGGTTAAATTATGTACAACTTCTGAGGAAGAATATTTAATAAAGTTGAGTCAGGGGAATTACACTGAAATGATTTTTATAAGCTTTAACAATATTATGACTCAGGAATAGAGTAATAATTTTAAATGATTTGAATGTTTTATGAGGAGAAAATGAGTTTGGCACTAAAGGAAGTGGATTGCCATTTTGTATTACATTCCTTGCAGTTCATACCTTGTCTAGAGTGATGACCCATAATTTTGGAGGTTAAAAAAAAGAATTGACCTAATGTAGATTGAGATGACCATTGATCTATATTAGACCAGCGGATGTATGAGCTGCATATACTCTAATTATCTCCACTTGAGATGGGGTGGATCTATGTTTTTACTTCCACAGATCTGGGCCCAAATGGAGGTCTTTGGTTCCTCTGGCCGTACTTTTTTTCCTGAGTTTTCAGGTCTGTCAGCTCCTGGAAGGAAAGCAAACACGAGGCAGACAACAATCCACCTCTGCCCTGGGACTACGCACTTTCCATACAGTTCATGAAGCTGCCCTTGCAGACTCTGACCCTGTCTCTGGTTTCTGCTCATCCCAGGGCTCAGGAGCTGTCTAATCCTTCCTGTCTTAGTGGTATCTCTCAACCTGGTTCACTGTTTTCCTGGACTACAGAATTTGGGGCTGACCCTTTCTGCTGGAGACCCTTTCCCTCCAGAACTCATTCTGAACAAAAGCTCTGCACATCATACCACCCTGCCTTTTATTATTCAGGGATCACAGGCTTGAGGGAGAATTTAGCTAAGTGAACTGGCTAACGTTTATTGAATGTTTACTGTGCACCAGGCACTGTTCTAAATGCTTTACTCATATTGGCTGGGAATGAGTAAGAATTATATATATGAAGAATTATATGAAGCCTGGTGGGCTGCAGTTCATGGGGTTGCAAAGAGTCGGACATGATTGAGTGACTGAACAACAACCATGAAGAAACTGATGAATAATTATATATATATATATATATATATATATATATATATATATATTTCTGGGTATATGTGTGTGTGTTAGTTGCTCAGTTATGTCCAGCTGTTTGTGACCCATGGACTGCAGCCTGCCAGACTCCTCTGTCAATAGATGTCTCCAGGCAAGAATACTGGAGAGGGTAGCCATTACTTTCTTCAGGGAATCTTCCTGACTGAGAGATTGAACCTGGGTCTCCTGCATTCCAGGCAGATTCTTTACCATCTGAGCCACCAGGCTGTACAATGAAGTGAATCAGATATATATATCTCCCTCTTGGACCTTCCTCCCACTCCTTCAATCCTATCCATCTGGGTCACCATAGAGTACCAGGCTGAGCTTGCTGTGCTATACAGTATGTTCCTACTAGCTATCTGTTTTACACATGGCAGTGCACACACATCAATCCAAATCCCCCAGTGATGAGCATGTGAGGTCTTTATTATCCCTATGAAGTAACTTGCCCAAGATTGCACAGATATTAGGGGACAGAGCCTAGACTCAAATCCAGATAGTTTGGCTCCCAAAGGCTGAACTCTTCACCGACACACCATAAAGCCTCCTTAAATAAACACCCAGGTAATAAAATAGGTGAGCCAGAGCAGCAGGTTGAGTCATGCAATATTTATTATATTTGTATCAGGTGCCAGGCTTGTATTCATGCAAGAATAGATCTTAAGTTGTACTAGATAATAATTTTATAGTCTCTTAGTTCACAATCTAGTGAAAGATAAAATAAAGGAGAGTGTGATTCAGGACTAGATGAAACAAGGCAGTCAATTTGCTAAGAGAGAAAAGGGGAAGGAGTGAGCAGTCTTCCTCAGGTCAGAGGATCAGGGAAGACTTCATGGTCAAGCCAGAGTTTGATCTAGGTCCAGGCACAGTGTTTGAGTGCTAGAAAGGAAGAAAGAAGGGAGGAATTTCAAGAAAGGAATAGCAGAGGGAAAGTCCCAAGGGCACAAAGTGCACAGGGGAAGTAAATACCTTTGGATAAGAACTCGAACGAGAGCATGAGATAGACCTGAGAGGTAATGGCCAGAATTTAGAAGAACTTATGTGCTAGGTTTAGGAGTTTGCATGCAAATTAAAAGGCAGCATACTTCAGAGGTTTTGAGTGTGCTTCGAGATGGTTGACTTGGCAGCAAAGGATGATATAAATTGGAGCCAAGAGTAACCAAATAAGACCTTGATACAGTCTCTTAGTTAGAGGGATTATTAGTCAGTGGGCAAAGGAGGGATGGATTCAAGAGCCATTTTAGAGAATAAAAACTCTACTGAGCTGGATATGAGAGATGAGGATGAATGAGTTGTCAGAGACAGTGAGTATCAGAGTGCCCAAGGCTCTCTCCCATGGGTAAGAAGATTTTACTTCACCTGGTTTCTTAGCACTTTCTCCCAATAAACATAAAACACTTCACCTCCACTACTCTGACTTCTTTGATCCTCAGCAGAAGGAGAGTATAGTTGTCCTTGATTCTGAGATGGCAGCTAATCAAATACTGCTTGGTAAAATATGAAATTGATACTGACAAGAGCCTACTCCACTTGTGGGAAATTTACGAGGCTTCATTTAGAAATTGCATTCATTCTTACAGCCACTGTTCTTAAATAGAGTTAGGAGGATTCCCAAAGTAGTCTAGACAGCCATAGCTCGAACGGAAGATAATGTACTGTGTGAATTGCTCCCTCAGAACTTTCTTTGTTCTGGAGTCTCAGAAAAAGACAGAGTACTATTTTGAGAAGGGCTCTGAGGGTGGGTGTGTTCTATTGAGTAGCAATGCTGGTTGTGAATATAAGAGGGGATTGATGGACGTGCATCACGTATAAGCCATCTCAACTCAGGTCCCGTTTTTGTTGGATGTTGGAGTTGAAATAGGTAAAGATATGTAGTGACATAGAATGCGAAGGACTAGAGATCTCTTCAAGAAAATTAGATGTAAAGATGGGTTCTATAAATGACAGAAATGGTATGGACCTAACAGAAGCAGAAGATATTAAGAAGAGGTGGCAAGAATACACAGAAGAACTGTACAAAAAAGATCTTCATGACCCAGATAATCGTGATGGTGTGATCACTGACCTAGAGCCAGACATCCTGGAATGTGAAGTCAAATGGGCCTTAGGAGGCATCACTATGAACAAAGCTAGAGGAGGGGATGGAATTCCAGTTGAGCTATTTTGAATCCTGAAAGATGATGCTGTGAAAGTGTTGCACTCCATATGCTAGCAAATTTGGAAAACTCAGCAGTGGCCACAGGACTGGAAAAGGTCACTTTATTTTATTTTATTTTATTTTTAAACTTTACATAATTGTATTAGTTTTGCCAAATATCAAAATGAATCCATCACAGGTATACGTGTGCTCCCCATCCTGAACCCTCCTCCCTCCTCCCTCCCCATACCATCCCTCTGGGTCGTCCCAGTGCACCAACCCCAAGCATCCAGTATCGTGCATTGAACCTGGACTGGCATCTTGTTTCATACATGATATTTTACATTTTTCAATGCCATTCTCCCAAATCTTCCCACCCTCTCCCTCTCCCACAGAGTCCATAAGACTGTTTCAATCCCAAAGAAAGGCAGTACCAAAGAATGCTCAAATTACCGCACAATTGCACTCATCTCACGCGCTAGTAAAGTAATGCTTAAAATTCTCCAAGCCAAGCTTTAGCAATACGTGAACCATGAACTTCAGATGTTCGAGTTGGTTTTAGAAAAAACAGAGGAACCAGAGATCAAATTGCCAATATCTGCTGGATCATCGAAAAATCAAGAGAGTTCCAGAAAAACATCTATTTCTACTTTATTGACTATGCCAAAGCCTTTGACTGTGTGGATCACAGTAAACTGTGGAAAATTCTGAAAGAAATGGGAATACCAGACCACCTGACCTACCTCTTGAGAAACCTGTATGCAGTTCAGGAACCAAGAGTTAGAACTGGACATGGAACAGCAGACTGGTTGTAAATAGGAAAAGGAGTACGTCAAGGCTATATATTGTCACCCTGCTTATTTAACTTATATGCAGAGTACATCATGAGAAACCCTGGGCTGGAAGAAGCACAAGCTGGAATCAAGATTTCCGGGAGAAATATCAATAACCTCAGATATGCAGATGACACCAGCCTTATGGCAGAAAGTGAATAAGAACTAAACAGCCTCTTGACGAAAGTGAAAGAGATGAGTGAAAAAGTTTTAAAGCTCAACATTCAGAAAACTAAGATCATGGCATCTGGTCCCATCACTTCATGGGAAATAGATGGGGAAACAGTGGAAACAGTTTCAGACTTTATTTTTCTGGGCATCAAAATCACTGTAGATGGTGATTGAAGCCATGAAATTAAAGGAAGCTTACTCCTTGGAAGGAAAGTTATGACCAACCTAGATAGCATATTGAAAAACAGAGACATTACTTTGTCAACAAAGATCCTTCTAGTCGAGGCTATGGTTTTTCCAGTGGTCATGTACGGATGTGAGAGTTGGACTACTCTCACATAAGAAAGCTGAGCACTGAAAAATTGATACTTTTGAACTGTGATGTTTGAGAAGACTCTTGAGAGTCCCTTGGACTGCAAGGAGATCCAACAAGTCCATCCTAAAGGAAATCATTCCTGAATATTCATTGGAAGGACTGATGCTGAAGCTGAAACTCCAGTACTTTGGCCACCTGATGTGAAGAGCTGACTCATTTGAAAAGACCCTGATGCTGGGAAAATTGAGGGCAGGAGGAGAAGGTGATGACAGAGGATGAGATGGTTGGATGGCATCACCGACTCAGTGGACATGGGTTTGGGTGGATTCTGGGAGTTGGTGATGGACAGGGAAGCCTGGCATGCTGCAGTTCATGGGGTCACAAAGAGTCAGACATGACTGAGCGACTGAACTTGACTGAACTTAACTCAACTGATGTAGTGACAAGATCCTTTGAATATCTCTAGGGAGCTTTGGGAATCTAGCTGTTTTCTGTGAGAACTTTTTAATGGAAATGTCAACAGTCCTTTAAAAGTTATGGAGATTCTCTTGCTGGTTAGGAAACCAGCAGACATTTTGGATCTAGTTTTGGCCAATGATGTTACCTCCTCCCTTTATAGGAAAGCACGGGAACTGGTGTGATGCATGGGAATCTTGTACTGACCAGGATTTAATACTTTTTTAGTAATGTTCCCTATTTTAACTGGAAGGCCAGCTACCTTCAAAATTCCTTTTTATTGCATTTCCCTTTGCTTAGTCCTAGAAGAATGAGAACATGAGAAAGTCTGGGTGACTTAACACTGCCATTTTTTTTGACAAAAATTTCAAACCATGTACCCTTCTGGTATAGCCTTAGATGGATGGTTATTTCAAAGCCATAGAGTTGTTCCCGAAGCAGTCTTGTAATGTTCATGTTTCTTCCTGGTTCGGTCTTGAAAGATTGTACCTTTCTAAGAATTTTTCTGTTTCTTCTAGGCTGTCCATTTTATTGATATGAGTTGTAACTTCTCCTTTTTCATCTCTAATTTTATTGATTTGAGTCCTCTCTCTCTCTCTCTTTTTTCCTGATGAGTCTGCCTGGCTAAAGTTTTATCAGGTTTATTTTTTCAAAGAACCAGATTTTAATTTCTTTCATCTTTTTTAAATCTATTTTATTTATTTCTGCTCTGATAGTAGAGCAGAAAGTTAGGAGAAATAACTTTGAGCTGTGTTTGTTCTTTTTCTCTAGTTGCTATGGGTATAAGCTTGGCTTGTTTATTTGATATTTTTCTTGTTTTGAGGTAAACTTGTATCACTATAACTGCCCTCTTATACAGCATTTTTCTGCTTCTGCTGCACCCCATAGCTTTTGTATCATCATGTTTTAATTTAAATTATTCTCCAGGAATTTTTAAGCAATTTCTTCTTTTGTTTCTTCCCTGATCCATTCATTGTTTAATAGCACATTATTTAGTCTTCACATTTTTGTGCTTTTTGCAATTTTTTTTTACAGTTCACTTCTAATCTCATAGCATTGTGGTTGGAAAAGATGCTTGTTGTGATTTCAGTTTTCTTAAATTTACTAAGGCTTGCTTTGTGGCCCAAGTAGGCCTGGACTGAATTTAGGTTGAATAACGTAGACATTCAACACACTGTCTTATCACAAAAATTGGGATATTCAAATGCGGCTTTCTTTTCTGTAACTTTATCACATTCCACTTGGTACTTTGAGGGTGTGTTGCTTGTGCAATTGTCACTCCTTTTATTCAGATGAGAGTCCAAGTCTTGAATAATATTCAAGGCATGTCTCCATGCTGCTGCTGCAGCTTAGCCGCTTCAGTCCTGTCTGACTCTGTGTAACCCTAGGACTGTAGCCTGCCAGGCTCCTCTGTCCATGGAATTCTCCAGGCAAGAATATTGGAGTGGGTTGCCATGCCCTCCTCTAAGGTATCTTCCCAACCCAGGGATTGAACCAGGGTCTCCTGCACTGCAGGCAGATTCTTTACAACTGAGCTCCCAGGGAAGCCCATAATCTCCATAGTAATCTATAAAACTTCATACAAGAGGATGACTGTCTAAAACCCAAAGTCTTACTTGATTTGATCTCACCAATCCTAAAAGTTATGCTTTTTCATTTTTAGAAATTATTGGAGTATAGTTGGTACAAGTTATTATCTCTAAATTTGTCTAGTATGATTCAGGTAATGGACAGCATTGTATTTTTCCTGATTTTCATAATCGATGCCTGATCTTGTGAGTAAATGTCAATTACCTTAGAAGTAGGGGCATAAACAAAATTTGGCAGTGATGAGGCAGAATTCTCCATTAAAGGCTTTCTGAGCTCTGAAATCATCAGGATGTGTCACGGGTAAGAGATAGTAGAAGGAAGGCTGCTGTATCTGGAATGCTGAAATGATTAGCTCTGAACCACTCTGGAGTGAACCTAGAAATTCTTCCTGCTTGACTAGTTACTTGTAAAGCAACCTGTTACCAATGTGTTTGAAGTTCATCTTTTGCTCTTTGCATATTGTATGAATATTCAACTCAGCCAAGGAAGATTTTGCAGAAAACATTTTCCTATGTGATTGAAATAATTTTATACAAATCAATAAGATGGAAATGTAACTCTTTATTGGATCTAAATCCATAGCAACTGAGAGAAGTGATTTTGAATGATTGATACTGGAATTTATCCAAGACTGCCACAGACTTGTCAGAAAAACTATCCTGGGGACTATGATGACTGCATAATAAATTGAGCTGAGGATAATAGGAGAGCCAGTACATTAGAAAACAAACCCCCACCTACTATCAAATCATTTTCAAACGAATGCCTCAACAAAAAGGCTGCACTGTTTCCTTTTGCTATATTGGCCTTGAGGCTTATTCACAGTAATTGCACCCAAGAGAGACTTCTTAAATCCCTACTTGAAAAGCAGGTCCGGCAAATAAACTCTCTGTACAGGCTGGAAGAACTCTCTTATGGCTAACATAATTGGGCAGCATCCCTTAAGCCTTTCTATTTCCTGACTAAATATTCTTAGGATGACTTTTCCTGCTTCACTGTCCCCTAACCAGTGTTGAAACCAAGCAGGACCTGGTGCAGCTCAGGGGAAGAGAAGCCTTTCTGTGTTCCCTGTTTCTTTTTTGTAGAGAACAGACTCCAGGCTCCATGATCTTCCCTGAGTCGGTAAGGGCAAATCCAAACAGCTGCTAATCAGGGAAGGAAGTGGATTCAGAGAAAAAAGGAGGGGCAGTCAAGAAACAATAGTGTAGTCTTGAGACAGGGTCCTGGTTCCACCTCAAGGGACACACATAATATCTTTAAGTTCTTCTAAAGAACTAAAACCCCAGAATAGAAAATATTCCAAAAAGAAGGTCAGTTGGATAACCTTGAAGTTCATTAAGAGACCACTTGAGGCCAGATTAAAGGAGTCACAGAGGCTCATCAGGAGATCACTTGAGGCCAGACTAAAGAAGTGCAGGCCCTGCACACACCCTGACCCTTATCAGCAACTCATTTCTTGAACTATTGCTATAAAACTCCTCACCACATCCTCCCAGGTTGAGACACACAGTGCTCAAGGGCAGTAACCCACCCTGTCCCCCTTTGTCTGCCAAAGCAATAAAGCTATTCTTTTCTACTTTACCCAAAACGCTTGTCTCCAAGATTCGATTCAGCACTGGTGCACAGAGGCTGAGTTTTCAGCATCAGAGTGCACTTTTCTTTACACTTGTGCTGGCACTTTCCTCCCTCAGCTTTAATCTACTCTTCTCTAGCCCCATTCCCCCAATAATATGTACTATTCCAAGTCCATCTTCTTAAGGCAAGGTGCCCCCAATGAGTTGTTTGTTTTAACCTTTCTATTATTAGTAGTTTTTGTATTAGTTTTCTGTTGCTACTTAAATGACTTCCTACAAAAGTTAGACAATCTCCACAAAACTGCCCTCCTTTCAGACACCAGCCACAAGTTTGGAAGTTCCCATCTGGCTATCAATTTGGGGGCCCCCATGGGCTTCCCTCGTGGCTCAGTTGGTAAAGAATCTGATTGCCAATGCAGGAAACACAAGAGATGCAACTTTGATCTTTGGGTTAGGAAGATCCTTTACGAGAAGGAAATGGCAACCCACTTCAGTATTCTTGCTTGGGAAATCCCATGGACAGATTGACATGGGAATCCAAGTTCTCGCCTGCGGAGCCAAAGAATGGAATTCACAAACACGCAAACACTAATGGTAGCAAGCAAACAGGATTTATTAAAGAGGAGGAAAGTAGAAAGCTCTCATCATAGACACTGAGAGGGGGTAAAGAGTCCCTAAAACAGTGGTGATTACAGCAGTTTTATATCTTTACCAGTATTAATCTGTGCATTTTTGGTTGGCTCTTGTCCCCAAATCATGGTATTTCTAACCAATCAGTTTAAAGGTCAAGATGCTTAACTTACATTTTTTATGGCTTCTCTTGATCCTCAGATTAAGTTGCCACCCTTTTTCATGCCCCCTGGCCATTTTACAATGGATCAGATATATTAGCTTAAGATTAATGATCCCAATTATTTTTCCTTCAGGCATATAGAACAGAAGTTTATTACTGCCCTTCCCTGGATCTGAGTGCTGAAAATTTATCAGACCAAAGACACATTTCAGGAATTCAGGGCAATGGAGAAGGATGTTTAATGAAAACAAGACTGAGGTCTCAGAGTTCTACATTGACTACCTAGTAGTTTCTACCTCAAGAGAAGCCTGGTGGGCTACAGTCCTTAGGGTCACAAGAGTTGGACACAGCTTAGTGACTAAGTCATGACCACCATCATGGTTACTTGGGTTTGATAATTCTTTAGAATGACTCACAGAACTCTAAATGAACTCACTCCTCACTGAATGATTTATTATAGGGAAAAGACACAGATTTAAATGACCCAAAGAAAGAGACACATAGCACAGAATCTGAGAGGGGTCCAGATGCAGAGCTTCCGGTCTTTCTCTCCCACTGAGACATGCAACATGCTAATTCTTCCAGGCTATCATGTGTGACAATACTATACACATAGTATTATCAGCCAGGGAAGCATACTCATAAACCTTTGGTATCCAGAACTTTTATGAAGGCTCAATTACACATTGTCCAGGTTGCTGACTGTTAGTCTCCACCTCTTCCCGATGTCAGGCTAAGATGTTTAGTCTCTAGTTTCTTCAGAGGTTGAAACTCATACTGTTCTCAGTTCAGTTGCTCAGTTGTGTCCGACTCTTTGTGACCCCACGGACTGCAGCACACCAGGATTTCCTGTCCATCACCAACTCCTAGAGCTTGCTCAAACTCATGTCTTTTGAGTCAGTGATGACATCCAACCATCTCATCCTCTGTGGCCCCTTCTCCTCCTGCCTTCAGTCTTTCCCAGCCATCAGGGTCTTTCCTAATGAGTTGACTCTTTGCATCACACGGCCAAAGTATTGGAGCTTCAGCTTTAGCATCAGTTCTTCCAATGAATATTCAGGATTGAATATTCATACCATGTGATCCAAATAAATCACATTGTAAGATAAAGTCACTTGTATCAGGAAGGACATTCCAGGGGCCTAAAGATCTCTACGTGATAGGTAAGGTCAAAGACTAGACTTCTTTATGGGTGAGGCAGAGTTCCTTACTGTGTAAAACTTAAACAACACAAACTTATTATCTTCAAGTTCTATAGCTCAGAAGTCTGATAGGGTCTCACTAGGCTAAAATCACAGCAGGGCTGTGTTCCTTTCTGGACACTGTAGGGAAGTTATCCATTTCTTGTTCATTCCAACTGTTAGCAGAATTCAATTCTTTGTGATTATAGGGCTGAGATCCCTCTTTTCTTATTGGTTGTCAACTGAAGGCTATTATCAGTTTGTAGACACTGCCTACATTTGACCTCCATCTTCAAAGCTGGCAGGGGCAAACTGAACTTACTAAATGCCTTGTATTCCTCCTCCATCTCTGTTTCGTCTCTCTGACCTAACCTGAAAAAATTCTCTGATTAAGGACTGTGTGATTATTTGGTCGCACTAAAATAATCTAAATCTAATCCCTTTATCTCATGGTCCTTAATTTCATCACATCTGCATAATCCCTTTTGCCATATAAGGTGACATATTTACAGGTTAGGGCATGGAGGCCAACATTCTATCTATTATAGATGCTGAACATATAAAATTTAAAATGTAAGCTGGTTGCCTTTATTCAATTGAAAGTATAATATAGGGACTTGTAAGCCGTTAACAGGGCCAGAAAGGGAAATCGTTCCAAGCAGGAGGTTTTTCATGACCCATCCTATCTCATGCATAGGAGTTTCCTCCCCTCAAATATAAAAAGATGGTCAGGATGGATTTGTTTTTCTCCCTTGCCCCAACTTTTATATTTATTTGGTTTTTAAATTTGACAAACAAGTATCAGGAAAAAACTGTTTGCCAGGCAGTATGCTAATCACATTTGCTTGGTTTTTCCACTAAAATTTAACACTTTAAACCGTACTCAGATCTTTATTTCATACATCAGGAAACTGGATTTTAGAAATAAGCAGTGCATTACCCAAGGTCACATAGTGAGACAATGGTATCTCAAGAATTTGAACATAGTTTTCTCTGAGTCTAGGATTCCTTAGAGAGTAAAATGTCATCTCTCCAATTTCATATCTACTGTGTATTTAAAATCCATGTTATTTACATTTATACATCCTTTATATCTATAGTGTTGACAACTCTATCTTCTTATCTATACAATTTTACTTCTTATTTTTATCAACTTCTGAAAACTTAGAAGCAGTAAACATGCATCTTGTACATCTGTGGAGAAAATGTTAAGCATATTTTAGGAGCATACCCTGATTTTAGAAAATATTATCTGATAATTTCTTAATAGGCCAATAAAATTATACTGTAAAGTCATTTTTTAATGGAATTTAAGAAGCACAAGTTTCTTTTAATTCATTCTTTTTAAAACCTAAAACATCAACTCAGGTGAAATCCCAGAGTATCTATATAATTCTTTCATTCAACTCACCTATAAGGGGGAGACAGGTATCTTAATTTTTATAGTTTTCCCCTTGTAACCCATCTTTGCAGTTTGTTAGTATAATTCAAGGCAATATTCAGACCAAAGTGAGGCAATTACTGTTTGTATTACTGACGATTTTGATTTCCAGCATTTTCACCTGTTAAATCTTCAGGGCATGAGATTACATACTCTACTTGTAAGTGGCTGGGCACACTGCCTGTTCACTTCTCCTAACAATTCCTAGCCTGGACTTTCTGGGATATGAATCTCAGTGTCATTTTGCTATTTGGAATCTTTCTATTCAAGGAATTCTCACTCTGTGTTTCTAATTCCTTTCCCCTCCATGGGGAAAAAAGCCTCATAGACCTTTGCAGATTTTTTTTTTTACTGTTTATTTATTTATTTATTTGGCTGTGCTGGATCTTTGTTGCTGAGTGGGCTACTCTCTAGTTGTGGTGCATGAGCTTCCCATTGCAGGGCTTCTGTTGTTGCAGAGCACAGACTCTAGGCACTCTGGCTTCAGTAGTTGCAGTTCTTAAGCTCTAGAGCACAGATTCAGTATTTGTGCTATATGGGCTTAGTTGCCCTGAGGCATGTGGGACCTTCTTGGCTCAAGGATTGAACCCATTTCTCCTTCATAGCAAGGTGGATTTTTTACCAGTAAGCCACCCTAGAAGCCCCCACAGATCACTTTTACTAATGGGAAAGTGATATTCTCTCATTTTGATAAAGTACATAATGAATATTGGTCCCTAGAATCTTCTCACTCATGCAGAGTAGAAAATCAGAGCCAGTGTTCTCCATCTTGTGAAAGTAATCACTTGGGTTTAGCAGAGAACTTCAGTTCAGTTCAGTTCAGTCGCTCAGTCGTGTCCGACTCCTTGCGACCCCATGAATTGCAGCACTCCAGGCCTCCCGGTCCATCACCAACTCCTGGAGTTCACTCAAACTCACATCCATCGAGTCAGTGATGCCATCCAGCCATCTCATCCCCTGTTGTCCCCTTCTCCTCCTGCCCCCAATCCCTCCCAGCATCAGAGTCTTTTCCAATGAGTCAATTCTTCGCATGAGGTGGCCAAAGTACTGGAGTTTCAGCTTTAGCATCATTCCTTCCAAAGAACATCCAAGACCCATCTCCTTTAGAATGGACTGGTTGGATCTCCTTGCAGCCCAAAGGACTCTCAAGAGTCTTCTCCAACACCACAGTTCAAAAGCATCAATTCTTCAGTGCTCAGCTTTCTTCACAGTCCAACTCTTACATCCATACATGACCAAAGGAAAAACCACAGCCTTGACTAGACGGACCTTTGTTGGCAAAGTAATGTCTCTGCTTTTGAATATGCTATCTAGGTTGGTCATAACTTTCCTTCCAAGGAGTAAGTGTCTTTTAATTTAATGGCTGCAATCACCATCTGCAGTGATTTTGGAGCCCCCCCAAAAAAAGTCTGACACTGTTTCCACAGTTTCGCCATCTATTTGCCATGAAGTCATGGGACCGGATGCCATGATCTTTATTTTCTGAATGTTGAACTTTAAGCCAACTTTTTCACTCTCCTCTTTCACTTTCATCAAGAGGCTATTTAGTTCTTCTTCGCTTTCTGCCATAAGGGTGGTTTCATCTGCATATCTGAGGTTATTCATATTTCTCCTGGCAGTCTTGATTCCAGCTTGTGTTTCTTCCAGTCCAGCGTTTCTCATGATGTACTCTTCAGAAATCTCCAAATCAAGATGTCCACTTGACTGGAGGACACCTGATCCTCCTAGTGGCATCTTTGGAAACATAAGATCCCACAGTAGTCCCTCCTGGTGGCAGTTTCTATCTTTGTATCTTTTTTGCTGTAGTCCTGCCACCGGAAACTGCTCTAAGCTTCATGGGTTATAGGATGAGTTATATTATTTTTAGTTCTACCTACTATTTTTTTTTAAACTACAGAATCCTTTAGTGCTAGCTGCTAAAATGACGTTGCTCAGTCGTGTCCAACTCTTTGTGACCCCATAGACTGCAGCCCACCAGGCTCCTCCATCCATGGGACTCTCCAGGCAAGAACACTGGAGTGGGTTATCATTTCATTCTCCAGCTTCTAAAGATGAGGCCATAATTATGAATCAGTTTTTTGACCATTTCTTTTTAAAGTTCCAAAGAATTTTATAAGAATGTAAACATGAACTCTCAGCAGTACATATTGAGCTACTCTCTTCCGTGCTTTCCACCATGTTCCAAGGGAGAGCTCAGATCCATTGAGTCCATGGCTGGGATGAATATTCATTTACTCGTGTAACAAATGTTAAGTACCTACTTCATACCCTGATGGCTCAGATGATAAACAATCTGCCTACAATAAAGGAGACCCGGGTTTGATCCCTGGGTTGGGAAGATCCCCTGGAGTAGGAAATGGCAACTCACTCCAGTATACTTGTCTGGGAAATCACACGGACAGAGGGGCCTGGTGGGCTACAGTTCAGGGGGTTGCAAGGAGTCCAACATGACTTGAATGATTAACACTTTCACTTTGTACCAGTCACAGTTCTGTTAAGCATTGGAAAATACAGAATATAACAAAAGAGACATAAATTCCTATCCACATCAAACTTATTTTCAAGTAAGAAAGAAAGATAATGAGACAATTATATAAAATATATAACATGATAGATGATAAATCAAAGAGAACATCCTGTATTGGATGTGGGATGCATATTTCAGGCCCAACTCATCTTCAGACAGTGTCTTAATTACTGGGTAATTCAGTTACTGCGTACCGTGGACTCTTGTTGCCTAGCTAATATCCTTATACCCTTGTTCTTTGCTAACAGAAACCTGGTTTTCTCTGCACAAATTTATACTGATTTTCTCAGATTTCTTTGCAGCTATCAAAGGCAATGCAAATCACTTCTCATTGTGAGATAAATAAGCAAATGTTCCTGGACGGGTCATCTCTTTTCCTCCCAAAGTGAAAGACTTTAGAGGAAAAAGTTTCTATTTCCTTTGCTTTGTTTCTGACCTGAATATGAACATAATCCCTGGAGTTGCAGGAGTTCACCTTGCACATGCCAGCGATGACAGAGCAGGAAGATGGAACCCAAGCGATTTTGTCAGCTCTGACTCTCAGGACCACAACATTGCACCTGAGGAATTGGACAACATTGCATTCCTTCCATGTTGTAGCTTATGTGTGTGGGGCCCACTGTACCACAATTCCAAGTACTACAATATGAATGAGACCCTCTGCAACTGTGAAACCATGAAGCCCTGTTGTTGTTTTTTTAAGTAATCCTTCTTTGGTTTATTAATAGTACTTAGGTTGCAATCACACACAGCAAAATAAAATCTTCAATGATTCAGGAGGGGACTAACAACAGCTATATTTCATCTTCAAAACTTTTCTAGCAGGATACAGAGGTGGATACTTGAGTCCTAGGACAGGTCAGATATTGTACATGACAGATACGCAAGGTGGGCTACAGTAGTAATTGTAGTAGTGTGATCCATCTGTCCTTTGACTTCTTGCTAATCCAATACTGAGAGAACCCAACTTGTTCGAAAAAGAGGATAGAAGGAAGGATGAGTTGGAATTATCATACTTTAGATCAAACCTTAGGGCATGATCAAGCAATCAAAACTAAACTGTACATTATATAAATGCAAAGAGTTCCTCAGCCTCACACCCAAGTGCTCATACCTGTGAAGACTGCTTCCTGGTATCGAGACTCCACGTCCATTGCCGTGCCAATATTACCATCTAAATCTGAACTAAAGTCAACCTCACATTGTCCTGTTCAAGCCATTGCATTTGCTTCATGCTTGCTCTGCCTGTCTTCAGTCTATTTCCCACTAATTGAATTTCTATATTATCACAGACTTAGCTTTCTCTAAATCATATTTATCACTATCACTTTTGTTCTTTGAAACTTTTTTTAGGTCAATTCTGTTTTCCAGGTGTTCGGAGAGAGCAAATTAGCCAAGATGGTGTGTTCAGGCTCTCCCGCCCCACTTTTTGGAAATAATGAGTATGTACCAACAGAGCTTATCTACAGCACTGAGCACGTGGATCATCAAAAAAGCAAGAGAGTTCCAGAAAAACATCTATTTCTGTTTTATTGACTATGCCAAAGCCTTTGACTGTGTGGATCACAATAAACTATGGAAAATTCTGAAAGAGATGGGAATACCAGACCACCTGACCTGCCTCTTGAGAAACCTGTATGCAGGTCAGGAAGCAACAGTTAGAACTGGATGTGGAACAACAGACTGGTTCCAAATAGGAAAAGGAGTACATCAAGGTTGTATATTGTCACCCTGCTTATTTAACTTCTATGCAGAGTACATCATGAGAAACGCTGGGCTGGAGGAAGCTGGATCAAGATTGCCAGGAGAAATATCAGTAATCTCAGATATGCAGATGATACCACCCTTATGGCAGAAAGTGAAGAAGAACTAAACAGCCTCTTGATGAAAGTGAAAGAGGAGAGTGAAAAAGTTGGCTTAAAGCTCAACATTCAGAAAACAAAGATCATGGCATCTGGTCCCATCCCTTCATGGCAAATAGATAGGGAAACAGTGGAAATAGTGGCTGACTTTATCTTTCTGGGCTCCAAAATCACTGCAGATGGTGACTGCAGCCATGAAATTAAAAGACACTTACTCCTTGGAAGGAAAGTTATGACCAACCTAGACAGCATATTGAAAAGCAGAGACATTACTTTGTCAACAAAGGTCCGTCTAGTCAAGGCTATGATTTTTCCAGTGGTCATGTATGGATATGAGAGTTGGACTATAAAGCAAGCTGAGCACTGAAGAATTGATGCTTTTGAACTGTGGTGTTGGAGAAGACTCTTGAGAGTTTCTTGGACAGCAAGGAGATCCAACCAGTCCATCCTTAAAGAGATCAGTCCTGGGTGTTCACTGGAAGGACTGATGTTGAAGCTGAAACTCCAATACTTTGGCCACCTGATGCGACTCTGTGTGACCCCATAGATGGCAGCCCACCAGGCTCCCAAATCCCTGGGATTCTCCAGGCAAGAACACTGGAGTGGGTTGCCATTTCCTTCTCTAATGCATGAAAGTGAAAAGTGAAAGTGAGGTGGCTCAGTCATGTCCGACTCTTAGTGACCCCCTGGACTGCAGCCTACCAGGCTCCTCTGTCCATGGGATTTTCCAGGCAAGAGTACTGGAGTGGGCTGCCAGTGTCTTCTCCAGTGCTATATAGTAGGTCCTTATCTATTTCATACAAGATAATATGCATATGTCAATTTCAATCTCCCCATTTATTGCTCCCTCCCCTTACCCTTTGTTAACCATAAGTTTGCTTTCTATGTCTATAACTCTATTTCTGTTTTGTAGTAGATAGTTCATTTTTACCCTTTTTTTAGATTCCACTTATAGGTGATATCATATGATATTAGTCTTTCTCTGTCTGAATTACTTCACTTAGTGTGAGAATATCTAGGTCAGTCATGTTGCTGTAAAGGGCATTATTTCATTCTCTTTTATGTCTAGTAATATTCCATTGTATATATGGCTAGTAATATTGAATTGTGTATATGTACCACATCTTCTTTATCCATTCCTCTGTTGATGGACAGTTAGCTTTCTTCCATATCCTGGCTATTGCAAATAGTGCTGCAATCAACATTGGGGTATATGGGGTATATGTGTCTTTTGGAATCATGGTTTTCTCTGGGTAAATGCTAGGAATGGAATTAGTGGCTCTGTGGCTCAGCTGGTAAAGAATCCACCTGCAATGCAGGAGACCTGGGTTCAATTTCTGGGGCAGGAAGATCCACTGGAGAAGAGATAGGCTACCCACTCTAGTATTTTTGGGCTTCCCTGGTGGCTTAGCTGGTAAAGAATCCTCCTACAATGCAGGAAACCTGGGTTTGATCCCTGGGTTGGGAAGATCCCCTGGAGAAGGGAACAGCTACCCACTTCAGTATTCTGGCCTAGAGAATTTCATGGACAGTATAGTCCATGGAGTTTCAAAGAGTCGGACATGACTGAATGGTATCTATCATATATATAGGCTAGATAGTTATAGATTTTCAATATGGATTTTCCAGGTGGCGTTATTGGTAAAGAAGTTGCCTGCCAATGCTGAAGATGTAAGAGATGTAGGTTCAATCCCTGGATCAGGAAGATGCCTAGGAAGAGAGCATGCCAACCCACTTCAGTATTATTGTCTGGAGAATCCCATGGACAGACTGTGTTGGACACAACTTATGCAACTTAGCACACACACACACACACACACATGCATGGTAGATATATTTTTAGTTTTTTAAGGAACCTCCATACTGTTCTCATAGTGGCTGCACCAATTTACATTCTCACCAACAGTGTGAGAGTTTTCTTTTCTCTGTATCTTCTCCAACATTTATTGTTTGCAGACTGTTTTGATGATGGTCATTTTGAGTAGTGTGAGGTGATATCTCCTTGTGATTTTGATTGCATTTCTCTAATAATCAGTGATGCTGAGCATCTCTTCACATGTGTTTTAGTCATCTATATATATTTTTTAGAGAAACATCTACTTAGATATTCTGCCCGTTTTTGATTAGGTTATTTGTTTTTATGATATTGAGCTGCAGGAGCTGTTTGTATATTTTAGAGCTTAATCTTTTGTCAGTTGCTTCATTTGCAAATATTTTCTACCATTCTGAGGGTTGTCTTTTCATTTTTGTTATGGCCTCCTTTGCTGTTCAAAGTTTTTAAGTTTAATTAGAACCCATTTGTTTATTTTTGCTTTTATTTTTATTACTCTAGGATGTAGATCAAAAAAGATCTTGCTGCAATTTGATAAAAAATATTCAAAATATAAAGCTTCTGAATTACTTGGAATCAGAATTGAAGCCTTGAATGTTTTGGAAATTACTAATTTGAGACCATTTAATGAAAATTTTGAATGTATTTATATATATTTTTTATGTCTTTCCATGCCTAATGACAGAAAACATATCTTAACATATTTTCTCACTGACCCAAATTATAATATTTTAACAGATTGTATTATACAAGCATATATATTTTCCATTGGCTGGGATAGTATTTATGAAATTTGATTAGAAGGAAAAGGTATAAACAATGCACATTGGTATCAAGGGAGCCTATTATCCTTAATGTTGATGGATGGATGCTTAATATTGTCAATTCATGGTTCCAGTACCAATGACTAGGAACATTGCTGTTGGGGCAAGCCTATTAATAAATAAGTCTCATTATGAAATGTCATCCAACTAGCTTATCTTTCTCACTGGAAAAAGATACAGTCTAATGTGTTAAGTGTATTATATTTGAGAAAGTTAGGCTATGAGACAGGTTGTTAATTATTGTGTTCTGTACTGGAAATTCTCAGGTTGCCATGAAAAAGGGGAACCATGTAAGCTCTGCTTAAATAATATCTTACACTGATTAGTAGCACTCTTCTGTTTTTTTTTTATCTCTTTTTCTCTCTGTATTTTTTCCAAATGGACATTTTATTTGTACCCATTCCATTTGGGTAGACTATTATATTGTCCGTACCTTATTTTAAAATACATCATTATAAGCTGTGTGATATGTACATATGTAGTAAAATTAACTCTCCACCAAAATAATTGTTAAATATTTATATTTCCTATTTAAATTCATATCTCAAAGGTAATTAGTGAGCATTTTAAAGATCCTAATCAGAAGTTCACATGTCAGAGGAGGCTCAAGCAGGTACTTCAATCTAAATCTGAACTAGCCTCTTGCTGTTCAAAATGTGGTCCAGAAACCAGTAGCACAGGCATCACCTATGAGCTTGTTAGAATGTACAATCTCAGGCCTTCAAGCCAGACATAATGAATCAGAGTCTGCATTTTAACAAGACTCCCAGTGGATTCTGTGAACATTTAATTTGAGAATCACTGCACTAGGCAGTTTGTTAATTAGCATGAGAGCTGTAAGAAATAATTTTTGCTTTGGTGAAATGAGTAATGAACAAATGCATGGTTTATGAGAAACATTATACAGGCACCTTTGCCCTTTCAGAGATTAGATATCAGAATCTCAGTATCCCAGTAGCTTTTGAAGTGATACCTAAAATAAATGAAGAATTCATTGGGTCGTATGTCCCTCTGTTTAACAGAAGATTCTGGTATCTGATCAAAGTATAAGAATAGCTGAACCTGCTCTCAAAATGTTGTCATGTTTACCTTGGCATGAAATTTTCATGAAAGATGCTTGTTATTGTTTGCTCAGACAGAAAATGAGGAGGTCTCATGCTTGCTTTTGTTCAGTTGCTGAGTCGTGTCTGACTCTTTGTGACTCCATGGACTGTATCACATCCGGCCTCCCTGTCCTTCACTAACTCCAGGAGTTTGCTCAAACTCATGTCCATGGAGTCAGTGATGCCATCCCACCATCTCATCCTCTGTTGTCCCCTTCTTCTACTGCCCTGAGCTTTCCCATCATGATAGTAAATGTTTGCATGTGGTTGTAAGTTTGCGTGTCTGGAATGTCTTGCATGATTACATTATAATATGTGACCTTGTAACATGCTTGGTAATCACTGGTAGCTTGAATATTTACCGGAAAGGATCTTACAGAGAATAAAGACTAAACTGGCTTGGGGCAGTTTACAATAGAGATTTTGAAGCTATGCAACCCTACATTTTCTTTTCACTTTTTCTAATGGTGATCTTGGCTTACAGATGAGGACAGGAGAAGAAGTGGGTGACAGAGAATGAGATGGATGGATGGCATCACTGACTCAATGGAGATAAGTTTGAGCAAACTCTGGGAGATAATAAGAACAGGGCAGTCTGGCGTGTTGCAGTCCATGGGATTGCAAAGAATCGGATATGACTTAGTGACTGAATAACAACACACAGTTTGAGCTTAGTTTTCCAACCATGGATTGAACTCAGGCCACGGCCATGAAAGCACTGAGTCCTAATCACTGGACCACCAGGGAATTCTAACTGAAACCTTTTTTGAAGGATGGTTCAATATCTTTGTCAGATAATGTCTTCTTGGTATTAGCACTGATTGATTACTTCTTTTATTTTGTTTGAAGTCATCCTCATTCTCAGTATGATAAGCCTTTTTTATTGAAACCTGGAACTTTTTGTATTGTGACTGAATTTTATTTAAACCTTCAATTTTAGCTGAGTTTCTCTCACACCACTTCAACAGCAGAGAGAGAAGGGCACCACCTCCTTATGTCAGGTGGCTATAGAAACCCAGGTTCTTTAAATTTTGTTGACAGTTGGATAGGACTCGTCTTCTTATTGCTTGATAGGGATAAGAGTTCATGTGGTCTCTATTGGCAATAGAGTGGAGGTTGCCTTATTATTGTTGTTTAGTTGCTAAGGTTTGTCAGACTCTTTATGACCCTTCTGGACTATAGCACTCGAGGCTCCACTGTCCATGGTATTTTCAGGCAAGAATATTGGAGTGGGTTGCCATTTCCTCCTCCAGCCTCACTACTATTGAGTGATTTAAAATCTTGTCTCTCCACTGGACCCTTCTGACTCCATCCCAGGAGGGAGGGGAAGGGAGCCCATTACTAGTGTGTGTGTCAGGGAGGCAGAAGTGTAGGTTTCCCATTTGGTCTTCACAGAGTACATCATGAGCAGTGCGGGGCTGGAGGAAGCACAAGCTGGAATCAAGATTGCTGGGAGAAATAACAGTAACCTCGGATATGCAGAAGACACCACACATATGGCAGAAAGTGAAGAAGAACTAAACAGCCTCTTGATGAAAGTGAAAGAGGAGAGTGAAAAAGTTGGGTTAAAATTCAACATTCAGAAAACTAAGATCATGGCATCCGGTCCCATCCCTTCATGGCAAATAGATAGGGAAACAGTGGAAACAGTGGCTGACTTTATCTTTCTGGGCTCCAAAATCACCACAGATGGTGATTGCAGCCATGAAATTAAAAGACACTTACTCCTTGGAAGGAAAGTTATGACCAACCTAGACAGCATATTGAAAAGCAAAGACATTACTTTGCCAACAAAGGTCCGTCTAGTCAAGGCTATGGTTTTTCCAGTGGTCATGTATGGATATGAGAGTTGGACTATAAAGCAAGCTGAGCATGAAGAATTGATGCTTTTGAACTGTGGTGTTGGAGAAGACTCTTGAGAGTCCATTGGACTGCAAGGAGATCCAACCAGTCCATCCTAAAAGAGATCAGTCCTGGGTGTTCATTGGAAGGACTGATGTTGAAGCTGAAACTCCAATACTTTGGCCACCTGATGTAAAGAGCTGGCTCATTTGAAAAGATCCCGATGCTGGGAAAGATTAAAGGCAGGAGGAGAAGGGGATGACAGAGAATGAGATGGCTGGATGGCATCACCGACTCAATGGACATGGGTTTGGGTGAACTCCAGGAGTTGGTGATGGACAAGGAGGCCTGGTGTGCTGTGTGGTTCACAGGGTCGCAGGGAGTCGGACATGACTGACTGACCTGAACTGAGCTGAACTAATGGACAAACACCCATGATTGTTGAGTCCAGGCTCCTAAAGTTCACTACAGTAAAACTGCCTCTAAATAAGAAAGTTGAATTCTCCAAATGAGAGGGGACATCTGAAATATTTGAGAAATCATATTTAGAGGAAAATGAAAGGGGAAATAAATCATATGATTTGTTCTGGAAAGCTTACCTTTCCTGCAAATCTGACTTAGCATGTTTGTTTATTTTGCATTCCCCAATTTCCTGTGTTATATGCTTTATGTGCACCTGTGTGCTTCTGCATTTAAGACTAAGCAATTGTATTCTTAGGAAGATGGAGCAACTTCACAGAAACTTTTTGATCCCTCTGAAAGAAATTGCTTTTGTAACATTTTAATCTACATGCTGTTCTCTCCCTGCATTCCACTTCTTTAGGAGACAACTTTGTATGGATGAGTACATCTCTGGGAAAATTCTCTTCTACCAATTTCCCCAGGCTAGAAATCTCTGCTACAGAAAAGTCATGATTTATTGTTCTCAAGCAAAAGCAAATGTTATAAGGAATTTCTTGACTATATATTGCCAACCTATTTAACTAAATTAAAAAATATATCAATTTATTTTCCTTCTACTTGATGCTTTAATTAAGTGTATGGGACTGATATCATTTATGAAATTATTTGGGTCACATGTCTAGACAGTTTCTGATCCAAACCTTCCCTTATCTCACATACAGTTCCCACAGGGTGCAGAATCAAATTCAAGAGGCAGCAAAGGAGATTAGACTCTAAGATGCATCAGTGTTTTAGAGGATATGTCAGAATCTATTGATGTTCAGATTCAGGGAGAAAGAAATCTCAATGCAGAACATAGATCCATGTATGAAGGATTTGAAAAAAGTACAAAAGCAAGTATATGAAAAAAATAGTTTATTTTTGACGAGGAAATATGACAAAGTGTATGACTATCCACTTGAGGGCTTAATTGTGGTCATTTTTTATAATTCACTTTTTAGAGGTAGTAATTATCTGGATATTATGGATAATATCCAGTTCTATCATATCCTTTAGAGGGATTTATCTAGGATTTAGCTTGCCAAAAGCAATGGCAGGGAAATGAACAGCTATAGTGCTACAGCTTATAAAGACCTCTCAAGAAAAAGTAAAGAAAAATATAGAAAAAGAGCTTTATGTTCTCCTGTTCGAATCCAACTTTATCTGTTTGCAAGTGTTTTCTGGTTATTATTCTCCTTTATTTCTCCAGACATTTCCCCCCGTTTTGTTTCAGAGAGATTGTTTGCTTGTGTACAAGAGAGGGGAAAAAGGCCCACTACTGAGGTTTTGTCAGCCTCCCCATCTTTTGATTTATACCATGCTTTTCTGGAAGCAGTGTTCCTTATCAACCCATATCTTTTGCTCTAATATTAATATATTGTATTAATGATCTTTACTACCAAAGAATTGTGCATATACACTCCCGTCTGAATCACTTCTGGATCAAATGATTCCTCCTAGGATTGTATATAAACAGCCTATACTTAGGACCAGAATGTCAATGAAGAACTTTAACATTCAGGGTCTATATGCATAAGGAGGAGAAAATATTCCCTTTTTTCTTTATTCTTGAAATCAAACTATTTTAGCAAAAGTATATCTAGGCATTAGTATCTTTGCATGAATTTTACCTGATAACTAAGAAATTCTTAATTGTAGTTTTAGCTCAGACTTCAGCTCTAGAGTTTCTATTTCCATTTTAACTTTGATTACTACCTTTATCCTATTTATCCAGCTTTTCTTTATTGTACTGGCAGTTATACACAGGTTTAATATCCATTTTCTCTTTGTCATGTTTATTATCGCACTGTTTTTACTATATTTTACTATATTCTTGGAGAGCTCCATAATTTTTTTATTCACTTATGGTGAGTGGCCTTGGGTTTTTTTTTTTTTTTTTTTTTTTTTTTTTAGCATATTCTTGGAGAGCTCCATAATTTTTTTATTCACTTATGGTGAGTGCCCTTGGGTATGAAGAACACAATTTGATGCATGGCCCTGGCCAAGTTCCTTGTGTCATGCAAATATGTGGTCAAATTCAGCTAAAGTAAAGTGAGAGTCTCTGACAGGAATATGATGAATTTCTGTGCATTAGAAAGGAGGAAGTTTCAAGAGGGAAGTGATGTATGTATACATATAGCTGATTGACTTTGCTGTACAGCAGAAGCTAACACAACATTGTAAAACAATTTACTCCAATAAAAATAATAAAGAAAGCAAAAGAAAGCAGGTATTAATAGTAATTCTTATTTATTCAAAGGGACTGCATGCAAAACTGCAAGTACCTAACTACTCTGTTCTATCTTTTCCTGTCTCTTTCTCTGCCTTCTTGACACTCAAGGGTGCAAGGATCACTCTCCTTTTGGGATGTACAGTGGAAGGGATTGGAAGAGAGTAGTATTAAGTCATAGCTGTTTCAAAACACAAGCATTATTATCTCATTTATGTTTGAGACAAGAACCGCTTTTTGAGGAATGACTATGTTGAAATGATCTGTCTTGTTTTCTGTGTGATTCAGCTGTTCTGTTTCAGAGGCCAAAGCTGATATTTTCCAATATGACCCTGTCTGGTAATACAGTTAATAGAAGTACCTAGATGTCTTTATTTTTCTTTGTAACATTTATTTCTATCTGTAATATGTTACCAATGTTACCGTTTGCTTACTTGCCTACTGTCTCTCTTTCTCTGCTGCAATATGCTCCTTGTAAGCAAGGAATTTGATTGTTCTGTTCACTATTGGATTCTTAGAGCCTGACAAACAGTAGATGCTCAGTAGACACTTAGGCGGACACAACTGTAAGTTGTTGAGTACTGGAAATAGTAGGAAGGACATAACCATAAATTGGAGAAGACAAAAGGGGTTACCAGGCTCTTCACTTCTTGACTCTATGCTCCCCATATCCAAGTAACTAAAACTGAGGTTTATTGGTTTACTAAAGGGAGGTATTGTTGTTTAGTTGCTAAGTTGTATCTGACTCTTTGACACCTCATAGACCATAGCTTGTCAGACTTCTCTGTCCATGGGATTTCCCAGGCAAGAATATTGGAATGGGTTGCCATTTCCTTCTCCAGGGGATCTTCCCAACCCAGAGATCAAGCCTACATCTCCTGCATTGGCAGGAGGAGGATTCTTTACTGCTGAGCCACCAGGGAAGCCCAGGAAAGGAAGGTGGATGGTTTATTTTGGAAAATATTGTTTTTTTGGTGGCCCCAAAACATCCTCATAGAGATGTCAACTGGAAATTTAGGTTGAAAGTCAAAGGCCACAAGGACAGTGTTATGTTAAAGGAGAAACTGAAGATTCAACAGCATCTATGTAGTATCTGGCACATGAAAAGCACTAGGGAGATATTGTAGGGTGAAATGACCAGTGGACTGAAGACTGAACCATTGGGCACACTAGTGAGGAACTTAGAGCAAGTATTATTACATAAGTATGGCCTTCTGAGCAAAGAAAAATAAGTAAAAGAGTAAACATTAGGTGTTAAAGAATGATTGAGTAGAGACCTCAAGAGATAGAAATTTATCTCCAAGAACTATGCTTTTACATTTCAGGGTAGGGGGATGAAATCCCCCAAACATTTGTTTATTATTCCAAAGACTGTAAAACAATGGGGAGCAAAGTTTTAGCTCACTCTTTCTGGAGCAGAAAGTGGTAGCTATATGGCAATTCTTGTATAAACTCTCAGATTTGTGATTTCAGCATTCTTCTCTTGTGTTAGTTACTCAGTCGTGTCTGACTCTTTCCAACCCCATGGACTGTAGCCTGCTAGGCCCTCTGTCCATGGGATTCTCTAGGCAAGAATACTGAAGTGGGTTGCCATACCCTCCTCCAGAGGATGGCATCCAACCTAGGGATCCAACCCAGATCTCCCGCATTGCAGGTAGATATTTTATTGTCTGAGCCACTGGGCTGAAATTGAAATACCAGGACTCACAGTGTGCTTGTGAGGATTAACTGTGCGTGTGTGCTTGTGAACTAAGTAGTGTCCATTTTTTTCTGACTCCTTGGACTGCAGCCCACCAGACTCCTCTGTCCATGAGATTTTCCCAGCAAGAATACTGGAGTGGGTGGGCCATTTCCTCCTCTAGGGAATCTTCCTGGACAGGGATTAAACCTATATCTCCAGCATCTTTTGCATTGGCAGGTGAATTCTTTATCCTTGAGCCACCTGGTAAATGCATAAGTGACATACACTACCTTAGACAGAATAGATGATTAAAGTATAGCTTCCTTTCTTTCTTTGTACAACCACATTCCATGGAGCAGAGGGGAAAGTTAATTGGCTGTGTCATTCTGTCAAGAATATGCATGTTAAGGTTCTTGCAGGGTTGAAGGGTGAGGCCCTCTGGCCTTTCCAAGTCAAGTGCAGTTATTTGTCTGTCATACTCAAAGGGCAATTAGCACATTCTCTGGACAAAATTCATTTTCTTCCAAAAGACTTCTCTGTCTTACTCTACCATTCTGATTACTATTCTAAACCCTATGATTTTTGTGCAGAATTTTTGGTTTTTGCTGTGTCTGGTGATTGCACCTTCTCTGATCAAAGACTGGAACATCATCCAGGCAATTCCTTTGGTGTCCCAGATACTTCCTACTAGAGGAAACTGGTACTCAGGAGCCTGGTAGTTTAATATATTTATAGATGAAGCAGAAATGACTTCCCCTTAGGTACCACTGGACAGTTCACATGAAATTCATAATTGGGTCTTTATTCAGTATGTAGTGTGAGGTGGTAAACAGATCATGGGCTTTGAAGTTTTACTTGCATGTACCTACCAGCTCTAAGTTTTATTAACTTTATAACTAATATAATCATTTTCCTCTTTTAGTTTCAGAGTTCTATTTGATTAAAAGAAATGAAAAAAGAAAGAAAGGAGGGGAAGAATGAAGAGAGAATAAACAGGAGACAAGGAGGAGGAGGGGGAAGGAGAGAAAAGGAGGGAAGAAATAAGTGAAGATTAGAATCTTTTTCATCAAAATGAGGTAATTTGGAAAACAGAGCAGGCCTTCAGTAAATATTTTGCTTTCTCTTTTTTCTCTTCTCCCTTTCGGACTTAATCTTGGAGTTTATACACACTTTCTTGCTGTTGTTTAATTGCTAAGTCATGTCTGACTCTTTTGCGACCACTTGGACTGTAGTCTGCCAGGTTCCTCTGTCCATGGGATTTCCCAGGCAAGAATACTGGAGTGGGTTGCCATTTCCTTATACACACTGCTGCTGCTGCTGCTAAGTCGCTTCAGTCGTGCCTGACTCTGTTGAGACCCCATAGATGAAAGCCCACCAGGCTCCCTCCTCCCTGGGATCCTCCAAGCAAGAACATTGGAGTGGGTTGCCATTTTCGTCTCCAATGCATGAAAGTGAAAAGTGAAAGTGAAGTCGCTCAGTCGTGTCTGACTCTCAGCGACCTCATGGACTGCAGCCTACTCGGCTCCTTCGTCCATGGGATTTTCCAGGCAAGAATACCGGAGTGGGGCGCCATTGCCTTCTCCCTTATATACACTGCTACTAAGCTGCTAAGTCACTTCAGTTGTGTCCGACTCTGTGCGACCCCATAGACGGCAGCCCACCAGGCTCCCTAGTCCCTGGGATTCTCCAGGCAAGAACACTGGAGTGGGTTGCCATTTCCTTCTCCAATGCATGAAAGTGAAAAGTGAAAGTGAAGTCACTCAGTCGTGTTCAATCTTAGCGACCTCATGGACTGCAGCCCACCAGGCCCCTCCATCCATGGGACTCTCCAGGCAAGAGTACTGGAGTGGGGTGCCATCGCCTTCTCCTCTTATACACACTACCATATTTAAAATAGGAGCTAATGAGAAACTACTGTATAGCACAGGGAACTCTACTCAATACTCTGTAATGAGCTATATGTGAAAAGAATATAAAAAAGAAGAGATATATGTACACGTATAATTGACTCATTTTGCTATATACCTGAAATTATTGCAACATTGTAAATCAATTATACACCAATAAAATTAATTTTAAATAACTTTGAAAAGAAAAATGTATTTGAGAAATAAGTGATCTATATAGCTATGTTGGGCAAAGATTATAAAAGCCATCAGGGTATAGTTCTTCTTATTAAGGACAGCTACAACTTAGATAAGACAAAATGCATTTAACATAAATCGGATTGTGAAGCAATGGTCAGGAACTGTACATAAAAGCTAATACAAATCCTTATAAACATCACTGGGAGCTTCCACTGAAGGAGTCTCTATTTTTCTATATCATCTTGTTACAGTGACATTTCAGTCAGTATACTTTTGACCTGATGAATGAATAGTTTCGTCCTCAGGTAGTGAACACTGTTTCAGTAGTGAACTTGTCATACTTAGAGAAACACCAAGATGGGGGCTATACTAAAGATGAAGGAACTGAAGTAAAATAACATGCCAAAGTCCCAGAACTAGGAAGAGAGCCCTCAGAGTCTGTTCTACTCAGCCCCGGAGACTTCCTTGTCACTGGGCCCTATGGCTTCTCGAGGTCCTGATGAAAGAGACAGGCAGGTGGTTTGGAGAAAGCCTGTGTGCAGGGCATTCTGTTGGCTCCCAGAACCAACAAAATAAAAGCCTTAGGCGGTTCTGAAGGGACAATCATTAGACAACTTGTCACATTTAAAGCAGAGGGATGGACTTTTACAGTGGCTACTGGAGTGCTTTGGGAAAGCCACTGACTCTGAGTTTAAAAGAGGAAAGTATGCGTTAGCCTGCATACTTGATCCTAAAATAATGAAGTTTCCTTTCTTCATAGGTTAGGCAGAATAAAAAAATGACTTTGCCATCAGTTTTCTTTCTCCTTTTCTCATTTAAAACTTTAGGGAGTCTGGGTGGATATTTCTGCCCATGTGCACATGGAGGCCAACCTTTACCATTTGTTTGTGGAAAAAGCCAACATGACACCAATTAAAGGTTGGCACTTGCTATTTGCATCTACAAGGATTATATCACAAGCTGCTATGACTGCTAACATTCAACCCACCTTGCAAAGGGTTTAGGGTAGAGATCAGGAATGAGGCACTCTGCCTTCTGGGAAAAACTGACAGAACAGGCCTTCAGATAGGTACTTTCAGGAGATTGCATAAGCCCAATTCTTGCCTCTCTTCATATCTAGAAAAGCACCAAAACCTTTCACGGTGATGTCTGCTGCTCATGACTAGCAGTAAACTTCACAAGACTATAGCAGAAACTTCTGCAAAAATGTGTTTCATGTATCGCCCCCCGCCCTCCTTATGAAAATCACATGTTTACTGACCTCCTTTCTCCCCCTGCCCTTTTGGAGCAGTTTCTCAGAGGTATCTGAAATGCTGCCTCTCTGGCTAGAGTCCTCATTTTCCCCCAAATACAATTTAACTCACAAATCTCACATTGTACTTTTTTCTTTTTTTTCAGTTGAAAATGATGTGAAGTAAAGAAAACCCTAGTAGGCTTTATCTTTTAAATGTCAAAGGGAATGATATCAGCTTCTGTGAAACCACCCATTCCTTCCCTAGTGGGATTTTCAGCCTAACGTAGAGAGTGTTGTTGTTGTTATTTTTTTTACTGCTTTCTAAATGCTTGAAAACTGGATATTGTTTACAAAATACTGTGGTAAACTGTGCCTAGGGAAGGGTGGTATGTGGGGAAAGAGAGGAGAGTGTTGGGAGAGTGAGGGGTCCTTTCTTTAATTGAAAACTGACCCAGACAAAGTGATACATTCAGCACAGTTTGTCTTTAGGGCACCTCTTTTTCTCTCCTTTGTTTGAGCCTCTCTCCCCTACCTCTTGGAAACCTATTCATTCATGAAACTACTCCAGTAGCTTACTTCCTGAGGATTAATGTATACATCAAATACTGTTCTCCGACTCCAGTTCCCAGAGCCAGAGGTTCAGTTCTGTAGGCACAAGCAAATATAAACAAAAAGATAAAAAAGTCCATTTCTCTAACCTCAAGTAGAACAAGTCAATCTCAGACTTTGCTTCTTAAAGCAGGCACCCATATCATAAGTACTACCTGGGAATTTGTTAAAAATGCAGAAGTTTTGACTCCAGCTTAGACTGACTGAATCAGAATCTCTATTTTAAGAAGATTCTCAGGTGATCAAAGATGGGAAAGTTCTGTTCTGTAGACCTGTTCCTTCCATGGAAGTGAAGGTCTAGGTCAAATGTCCTCTCTATGATGTTTCAGCACAGTAGCCCAGTTCCATATGATCCCAACATGTGCTATTGTCTGAGGGCTATTTGCTAAGGTTCTTTTGAAAATCTGTGGATTAAACAGGTGAGAATGGTGAAAATACTAACACTGCTACTACTGTAACTGGCACTAAGGCCAAGCTATACTTGAGAAATTTTCTCATTTTCACCATGATTCTTTGAGGAAAGTAAAGTACGTGTCTTAATTTCATGGATGTAGCAACTAAGCTTCAAGAAATTAAAGCCATACAGCTAGTGAAGTAGAATATTAGATTGAAAACTAGACGATCTGGCTCTGGAATCTTAAACCATTTTTTTTTTAAATTTTATTTTTTGGCTGTGCCACACAGCATGTAGGATCTTAGTTCCTCAACCAGGGATGAACCTGTCTCCCCTGCATTGGAAGCATGGAGTTTTAGCTACTAGACTGCCAGGGAGGTCCCCTTAAACCACTTTTTGACCTTTGCAGAAGGTCTAGGAACCTTTAGAATTCTGATCTACTTTATGAATCTACAAGCCAGAAAGATAATATTTAAGGTTTCCCGAATGAATTTGACCCAGAGCCCCTTTTGGAAGAATGGGACAGTTTTCTAAAATAGACATGGCAGCACAGCTGGGAGCTGTCTCCTTTCATCACAGCTTCATAGGTGGTGATGGACATTGGTAACATTGGAGGCAGGGAGCAGATCATTGCACACATTATGTATAACTTTGAGGCACCAAAGGTCTAAAATTCTCTGGCAGCCCTGTGAGGAGCATGAGGCTCTCACTATTAAAAGCTTTCATTTTGTTTAAATACTGAAAAACATTTTCTCTTAAGTCTTGATTTTCAATCCCTTTGTTGGGTCTGCAAAAAAGCAGAAGACCCTGGATCCTCTTTCTGAGCATAGTAATAAGTCAGAGTTCATTTTTCAAGCTCAAATTTTGTTTCAAGTCTCTTGAAGCTTTAAATTGTTATGACTTTTGCTTTCTAACCTGGGCTGGATATTCTGTTTACTCCCCTAGATTAAGATACTCCACCCCCAGTCCTCCTTGCTCTGGACCCGTGTAGTCAACCTCTATAGATGGCATTAATAGACAGTCCTTGCCCTCTGGCTTATGGGTGGATTTGGCCAATGGGCATTGACACATCAGAGTGCAGGTAGATGGGGAGGCTAGGTTACTTATTCATTTGACTCTTTGCCTGCAAGGCTACAGCTTCAGTGCATCCTTCTACCAAATGTCACAACTCTAACTGGGTGGTTCTTTCTTACAGTGACAAGCTATTCCAGGCTCCCTCAGGTCTAGGGGTGGGAATAGACTCCTGCTTTTAGGGTGATTCATGTCCCTTGTTGGTTTCCCTTCTTTCTTCCCACATATCTGAAAATAGTATTTTATTGAACTTTGCTCAGCTCTACCATTTGATCATGCTGTTTGTTTCCTGCCTGTGTTGATCAACCTATAAATCAGAATACAGTCGAGTAAACTTAAGTTGAAATGCTATTTAAATTATTGTTATATTGCTTTACTTCTTTCTCATATATTTTCTTATTTCCTGAATCCTAAGACAAAATCAGTGTTTCTAGAAATGGGCCTTGTTCCTCCACTGACTTCTTTTAGTATTTCCAAGTGAAACCATACAATTCAGATTGGGACTTGAACCCACAGGCTGGGACTTGAACCTGGCCAGAATCCAGATTGGGACTTGAATGCACTATCTTTCAACTGAGATCACACATCTGGTTTTTAATGCAGTTCAGGTTCTTTATGTCTCATCACAGAAAGAGTTCAGTGAGAGACAAAGAAGTGATAGAAAGTGGATTTATTTAGAGTAATATACATTCCATAGACAGAATGCAATCTATTTTAAAAGGCAAGAAAAGGCTGAGGGAGAAACACACTCCACAGACTATGGACCATCTCGGAAGGTGAGAGGCCCCAAAATATGGGGTGCTTAGTTTTTATGGGCTGGGTAATTTCATAAGCTACATGTGAGAGGATTATTCCAATTATTTTGGAGAAGGGTGGGGATTTCCAGGATTTGGGTCACTGCCCTCTTTTTGGCCTTTTATGGTTAGCCTCATAACTGTCATGGTGGGGGTGTGATTTGTCATGCTAAGTGTGGGACGAGGCTCAGGGTCTAATGGCAGTTGAATCTTCAATGATGGGCCTAGTTGGTTCTAACCAGTTTTTGCTGTGCCCTTAACAGCTATGTCCTTCTTTTAAAGGTTGCGCCCTGCCCCATCTTCTGTTTCATAAGGGTATTATGAGTGCTTCAGATAGAAGATGCTGTGAAATTAATATGAATATTCACACCTGAGAGAAGTGAACAGAGCAAAAAGCAAAGCCCTGATGTGTTCATTTCTTTTAATCAAAGAAACAGAAGATTATGATGTGGAATACAGTGGCTCAGCTGGTAAAGAATCTGCCTGCAATGCAGGAGACCTGGGTTGGGAAGATCCCCTGTAGAAGGGAAAGGCTGCCCACTCCAGTATTATGGCCTGGATAACTGCATGGACTGTACAGTCCATGGGGTCACAAAGAGTCAGACACACCTGAGAGACTTTCACTTCATTTCACAGTCTCAGAGGAAACCCCTTGTGAGCAGTTGCAGTAGAGATCCTAGGGGGTTAGAGACAGTGTGGTTATAATGGGTACTGGGGAAAGAGGGCTGCTATCAAGAAGACTTCCATAGAGAAACAAAATAAAACAAAATTCCTCCCTTGGAAAGTTCCTGTGGCCTCAAGAAGGAGTGAGAAGGTCAGAATGAAAAGTGTACGATGTATTTATATTTGTGGGAGATAATGTTAGGACATCTCTGAATCCAGATAACAGCTCTCATAACATAAACATCCCTTCTGAAGACAAGAGGCATTTGGACCAGATCAGATGTGCTGATGGAGCCAGGGTATGAGAAGAGTAGGAGAACTGACAACAGGAGAAGAGGCCTTTAGAATAAATGGAGGGTGAGCTTCAGGGGCTTCCCTGAAGAAAGGCCATGAGAATGGCCTTCTCCCAAGTACACAAGCATAGCAAGAGGGGAGATGAGGGCATGTGGATGAGATGGCTCCTGAGTGCAATGCACTCAATAGGCCCCCTGGAAAAAAAGTAGACTTGTGATAAAAGTTTGTGTGCCCAGTGCACAGTAAGGCCAATTAAACTGAAACATAGGAGATTGGGGCAGAGAAAGGTTTATTGCAGGGCCAAGCAAGGAAAAGGAATGGCTCATGCTCAAAAATCCAGAACTCCCCAGTGGTTTGGGGTGAAAACCTTTTGGCCTGAAGTCTGCAGGGTGTGAGATTTCTTCTGATTGGTTGGTGGTGAGGTCACAGGGCAGGGCTGTAAGTTACACTCAACTTGAAGTTGCCATCTTCCTCGTTGGCTTTGCGCATATATGCTAAGTCTCTTCAGTCATGTCTGACTCTTTGCAACCCTATGAACTATAGCCCACCAGGCTTCTCTGTCCATGGACTTCTCTCAGCAAGAATAGTGGACTGGGTTGCCCTCCTCCAGGGTATCTTCCCAACTCAGGGATCAAACCCACATCTCTTATCTCTCCTGCATTTGCAGACAGGTTCTTTACCACTAGCACCACCACTTCGGTTCTGTAGAAGAACTCAAAAATATTATGTATATTCCTTGAAGATAAACCGGGACTCTGCCCCCAGACTGCACTGTTGTTTTTGGTCTGTTCCTCTGTTGTCTCTGCATCCCTTCCCTTCCCTGATTAGCAGTTGTTTAAACCTACCCTTTGGAACTCTGGGAAGGTCAAGGAGTCTGAATGATGCCTATTTCATACAGACAAGGAATGAGAGACAGAGAAAGGATTTGTACCAGAAACCCCAAGAGTCCTGCTTGCTTTCAGACTCTTTTCCTTTTTATTATGGATGGTTGCCATGACAGTAATTTTGATCTGGACCCAGAAAATATGAGAAAAGTGGGAGGTAGAGTTTCATAAGCAGATATTGTGTCAGGCATATAAACATAGTAGTGAAACAGAAGGGAAGAGGGAAGGCCACAACCTTTTAAAGAATGACATAGCCCAAGGATACAGTATAAACTGGTTAGAATCAGCTATGTCCAAAACAGTAGACTATTTAACTTCCAGTGAATCTTGAGCCTCATCAGATGCTCACTGTAATACATTAGCATGCTAAGTGGCATACCAACCATTGACATGACAGTTCTGAGGCTAATCATAAAAGGCTAAAAATGTGGGTGGTGGCACAATTCCTGGAAGTCTACACCCTTCCCCTCTCCCCCACCAAATGATTGTAATAATCCTCCCACTCATTAGCCTATGAAATTACACAGATAAAAAAACTAACCACCCCATATTTTGGGATCTCTCAGCTCAGATGGTAAAAGCGCCTGCCGACAATGTGGAAGACCCGGGCTTGATCCCTGGGTCGGGAAGATCCCCTGGAGAAGGAAATGGCAACCCACTCTAGTACTCTTGCCTGGAAAATCCCATGGATGGAGAAGCCTGGTAGGCTACAATCCATGGGGTCGCAAGGAGTTGGACACAACTGAGTGACTTCACTTCATTCCCTTCACAGATTCTGAAAGAACAGGAGTGTGAGCCCACACTCTGTGGAATTCACTTTTCTCTAAGTGAATCTACTTCTTACTCATAATTTTCTCTCTCACTGCATTATTTTCTGTGATGAGACATCAAGAACTTGAGTTTCATTAAGTAGAGACCAGGCATGTGATCCCACTCAATAATAAATAAATAAATTAAATTAAAAAAAATAAATAGTGGGTTTAAGTCCCAATCTGAGTTACACTATTTCAGTTGTTGTTGTTTAGTTTATAAGTCACATCTAACTCCTTTTCAACCCCATGGACTACAGCTCACCAGGTTCCTCTATCCATAGAATTCTCTAGGCAAAAATATTGGAGTTGGTTGCCATTCCCATTTTTCAGGGCTTCTTCCTGACACAGGGATTGAACACATCTCTTGTATTGGCAGGCAGGTTTTTTACCTCTGAGGCACGAGGGAAGAAGCCCCACATGGTTTCAGTAGTCTCATTTTTATTCTCCAAAGAAATTATTTTTCTTTCCTTCCATTCCAAACATGAGAAAACAGGTTCAGAAATTACTAGCATAGGGTTACTAGTAAGTATCAAGTCCTCTGACTCAAACTCAGTCTGCTCTGAATCTGGAGACAGGTATGCCAAGTATCCTCCTCCTAAGACCCATGTCAACTGGAAAACACACACACACACACACACACACACAAACACAAAAAGTTGAGAATTATGTTCTGCTTGGAGAAATTTCTGAGGACTTCAAGCCCTAGAGGCCACCTCTCAGATAGCTCTGAGGGACTTCTCTTGTGAGGGTAGTAGCCAAGGTATTAGGAATTTTGCAACAAAAACCAGGTAGTCAAAAGATTACAGTTAATAAAAAATCAGACATAAAGGTAATGAATTTAGCACTTTTCTATGTATGGGAAGATGCAAAAATCTGGGCTCATTGAAATAATTTCTTTGATATGCACATTAACTATCTAGGGCCAGTATCTTGCTCTTTTCCATCCTGAGTCCCCTCAGGTTATGCTATTAGGGGCAATTGCAGTGGCTGATGGCTTGATGGCTGCAACATTTTTCATTTACTGGTACAGCAGAGGGCATTCTTAGTCCATAGCCAGGAAGGATCACTTTCCTGTTTCATCATGAATGAAGGGATAAGCAGAAAGTGGTCCACAGAGGCTTAGAGTAGCAATACTTCAAACAAGAAAAAACTGATTCATACCTCCAAAGCCTGAAGGAAGAGGTCCATGGACTGGAAAGAGGAAAAATCGTGGAACTCTCTGGAAGAGACAGTTTTAAGCTTGCCATCTGTGGCCAATGAAGTTAATAAGGTGAAGCCTCATATTTTAAACTTACATTAACCATATGTGAAGTTACATACTTATATGCATAGCTCCTTCGCACTCCAGCAAATCCCAGTTGAGCATCCAAATATATTTAAAGAACAGGAGCACACAATAACTAAATTGAGAAAGCTGATCAAAGATTTATGGTGCATAAAAATCACCCAGGAGTAACCATTACAACACAGATTCCTAGGTGCCATTTCTGAAGATTCTGATTAAATAGGCCTGGAGTTGAACCCAGTAACCTACATTATAATAACCATCCAGGTGACTCTGATGGAGATGGATCATCTTCTTAAAGCAACTTTGACCTGAAATCTGACTTAGGAAAAGTGATCTCAGAGTCCTGTTAGCAGCTGCTGAAGTCTGCATGTGTGCATGCTCAGTCGCTTCAGTCGTGTCTGACTCTTGGCGACCCCATGGACGTAGCCCATCAGGCTCCTCTGTCCATGGGATTGTCTGGGCAAGAATACTGGAGTGGGTTGCCATGCTCCCCCCAGGGGATCTTCCCTGTGACTTTTGCAGTCTGCACTCATTCGAGACCTGTGCCCCTTTCTCACTAGCTGGCTTGCCTCCCCTCCGCTCTTGCTGGAGCTATTATCTCTGGGTCTCTCTCATGTGGTTCACTCTGGTCCTGGCTCACGATGGATCCCCTGCAATGGCTCTCCCACAGAGAGAGCTTGACAACTTGCCATTCCTAACTCAGCCATCTTCTAAATACCAACCTGGTGCAAACAGGAACTTCCTGATCCCTAACCCAGGTGTTGGAGAACCTTTGACTGAAACTGCCCACCCTGACTGACACCACAGTAAACATTTGCATGAGTTATTTTATGATAGTAGATCCTGGTGACAAGCCACCACCACCAACTGGAAGAATTCAGGAAAGGTCAAAAGGAGACAGGAGACACCAGTCCATATGTCTTACCAACCTCTCAGAACCCTTCTCACTAGAATCCATCTTGGCTGAGTGATGCACATGTCACTCAAGTAGGACCTTGCATCAGCATGACTGGTCAGAGACAATCCAGAACTAATCCCATCAGCAAAAAATTGGAGACCATGAGCCACATGGCAGAGCAGGAACCCTCATCCCCTGGAGGAGAGCAGTCCTTCTGGGTTCTCTTACCCTTCTGCTCTCCACTCAGGCACCCCTTCCCAATAAAAGTCTCCTTGTCAGCACATTTGTCTCCTCATGTGATTCGTTTCTGAGTGTTAGACAAGAGCCCACTTTTAGGCCCTGGAAGGGGTCTCCCTTCCTGCAACCCAGGGAGCTGAGGGCAACTCTAGAGACAATATCTGTGACCATCTCTCTTGATAGTCTCTTCCTATGCTTATTTTCTTTCCATCAAATGGATAGTCATGCTAGTCACAGAGATTGTCTAAGAGAACCAGCAAGCTCGCTAGTCTTCACCAGACAAATTGAGGAGTGCCAGTACTCTGGGGACTGCTAACCTGCTGCCTTCTTTCTAGAACCACTGCCAGCTTTCCTCTCCCTGGGGTTTCAACTTAGAGTGGCTAGTGGGAAACAACTATTCCCTTCTCTGTCCTTCCCTTTTCTTTCTCCCATGACTTTTATCTTCCTTGCCAAGGGGCTCTTATTTCCATTTGCTTTTGGGAGGTCACTTTGCTTACATTCTGAGTTTTCCTTACAAAGGACCACAGAAACAGTGTATGAAAAGTAAAACAACTACAGAATTTATTCTCTCCACAGAGACAATAAAGGGACATGAGCCGCAAATAAAACTTGTAATGGCATTGAGCTCTGACTCCAGAACTCACCAGTAAAATGATGGTGCCTCCAGCCCTTCCAAGTTTCTTCCATGAATTAAGCTGGCGTACACTCTCATTTTAGGTGGATCGAGCTACCTCTCTAAGGGGTGTTTGTCCCACTGTGGTGTTTATTTCTGCCGCATAGATTCTACCCTTTTCTCTTTCATGAAGTTGAGTTATCAGATTTTTGGGTTTTTAAGATTTAGATTTTAAAGATCTCTTTTTTCTAAGATTATGGTTGCAAGGATGTTAGCTTTGAGATTCCAATCTGTCTACTGACCTCTTGTAAGTAACTTTTCATTCTTGGGTAAAAGGAACTTCATGATTCAATGTTGAGAGAGTAAATGGAGGAACCACAGTGAACAAATTCTCCAACACTTTAATATTTCTGAGTACTATGTGAGTTCACAGTGTTTATTGAATTCTGATTGCAATACACCTTGCTGTCTTCTCTCCATGGGAGGAGAAGCAGTATTATATTAGTAGGCATTATTGTTCTGCTCAGTCAGTAACCTGGCGTTGTGCTTTCTCTTTTATTTCTTATACCCAAGGGGTTGTGTGTGTTCTTGCAGGAAGCATCCTTGGTGGTGGTTGCCATAGGAATCTGTTACTCTACATTCTGGTTGAATAGGAAATGAGGCCAGGTCTGTGCTTATGCCATGTTTGTCTAATTTGAGAGATAGGAAGCCCACCTTTGCACCATTGTTGGGCATGCTGCTGCTGCTGCTAAGTCACTTCAGTCGTGTCCGACTCTATGCGACCCCATAGACGGCAGCCCACTAGGCTCCTCTGTCTCTGGGATTCTCCAGGCAAGAATACTGGAGTGGGTTGCCATTTCCTTCTCCAATGCATGAAAGTGAAAAGTGAAAGTGAAGTTGCTCAGTCGTGCCTGACTCTTAACGACCCCATGGACTGAAGCCTACCAGGCTCCTCTGTCCATGGGATTCTCCAGGCAAGAGTACTGGAGTGGGGTGCCATTGTTGGGCATATTTGATCTCAAACTCTGTATTTGGGCTTCCCTGGTGGCTCAGAGGTAAACAAATCTGCCTGCCTATGTAGAAGACTCAAGAGACACGGGTTCAATCCCTGGTTCAGGAAGGCTCCTTGGAGGAGGAAATGACAACCCATTCCAATATTCTTGCCTGGAGAATCCCATGGACAGAGTAGCCTGGTGAACTACAGCCCATAGGGTTGTAAAGAGTTGGACACAACTGAGCACTCATGCACAAACCTTGCATGTAGGGGAGCAGGATATTTGCTAAAATGTATTTTTTTTTTTCTCCTTAGACTATTGTTCTGTGGCTATAACTCTGTTTCAGGGCCCTGTATAGGAGGAGGGTTTGGGACAATTCTTAGCCTTAACACTTCCCACCATGGAGAGTCTTCTAATTCTTAATCTCATTCAAGTACCCACTTAAATGGCAATTTATTTGTCCTAGCTAAGTTTCATTGAGTTAGATAAGGCTGTGGCCCATGTGATTAGATTGCTTAGTTTTCTGTGATTGTGGTTTCAGTCTGTTTGCCCTCTAATGCTCTCTCTCAATGCCTACCATCTTACTAGAGTTTCTCTTACATTGGATGTGGAATATCTCTTCACGGCTGCTCCAGCAAAGTGCAGCTGCTGCTCCTTACTGTGGACGTGGGGTATCTCCTCACGTCTGCCTCTACCGACCCTGGACATGGGGTATCTCTCCTCTCAGCTGCTTGCTGCTCCAGTGTGACACAGAAAACTAACCAATCTAATCACATAGACCACAGCCTTGTCTAACTCAATGAAACTAAGCCATGCTGTGTAGGGCCATGCAAGACATACGGGTCATGGTGGAAAGTTCAGACAAAACGTGGTGCACTGGAAAAGGGAATGGCAAACCACTTCAGTATTCTTGCCTTGAGAACAGCATGAACAGTATGAAAAGGCAAAAAGATAGGACACTGAAAGATGAACTCCCCAGGTCGGTAGGTGCCCAATATGCTACTGGAGATCAGTGGAGAAATAACTCCAGAAAGAATGAAGAGATGGAGCCAAAGCAAAAACAACAACCCAGATGTGGATGTGACTGGTGATGGAAGCAAGGTCTGATACTGTAAACAGCAATATTGCATAGGAACCTGGAATGTTAGGTCCATGAATCAAGGCAAATTAGAAGTGATCAAACAGGAGGTGACAAGAGTGAACGTCGACATTTTAGGAATCAGCGAACTAAAATGGACTGGAATGGGTGAATTTAACTCAGATGACCATTATATCTACAGCTGTGGGCAAGGATGCCTTGGAAGAAATAGAGTAGACATCATAGTCAACAAAAGAGTCTAAAATTCAGTACTTTGATGCAGTCTCAAAAAAGAATGATCTCTGTTTGTTTCTAAGGCAAACCATTCAATATCATGGTAATCCAAGTCTATGCCCCAACCAGTAATGCTGAAGAAGCTGAAGTTGAACAATTCTATGAAGACCTACAAGACCTTCTATCAGTTCAGTTCAGTTCAGTCGCTCAGTCGTGTCCGACTCTTTGCACCCAAAAAAGATATCCTTTTCATTATAGGGGACCAGAATACAAAAGTGGGAAGTGAAGAAACACCTGGAGTAACAGGCAAATTTCGCCTTGTAGTACAGAATGAAGCAGGGCAAAGGCTCATAGAAAGATGGAGAAGCTCTTTACAGTCAGCAAAAACAAGACTGGGAGCTGACTGTGGCTCAGATCATGAACTCTTTATTGACAAATTAGGATGTTAATTGAAGAAAGTAGGGAAAACCACTAGACCATTCATGTATGACCTAAATCAAATCCCTTATGACTAATTACACAGTGAAAGTGAGAAATAGATTTAAGGGACTAGATCTGATAGACAGAGTGCCTGATGAACTATGGACAGAGGTTCATGACATTGTACAGAGGACAGGGATCAAGATTATCCCCAAGAAAAAGAAATGCAAAAAAGCAAAATGACTGTCTAAGGAGGTCTTACAAACAGCTGTGAAAAGAAAAGAAGTGAAAAGCAAAGGAGAAAAGGAAAGATCTACCCATTTGAATGCAGAAGTCCAAACAATAGCAAGGAGAGATAAGAAAGCCTTGCTCAGTGATCAGTGCAAAGAAATAGAGAAAAACAATAGAATGGGAAAGACTAGAGATCTCTTCAAGAAAATTAGAGATACCAAGGGAACATTTCATGCAAAGATGGGTACAATAAAGAACAGAAATGGTATGGAGCTAACAGAAGTAGAAGATATTAAAAAGAGGTGGCAAGAATACACAGAAGAACTGTACAAAAAAAGATCTTCATGACTGAGATAATCATGATGATGTGATCACTCACCTAGAGCCAGACATCCTGGAATGGGAAGTCAAGTGGGTCTTAGGAAGCATCACTACAAACAAAGCTAGAGGAGGTGATGAAATTCCAGTTGAGCTCTCTCAAATCCTAAAATATGATGCTGTGAAAGTGCTGCATTCCATATGCTAGCAAATTTTGAAAACTCAGCAGTGGCCACAGGACTGGAAAAGGTCAGTTTTCATTCCAATCCCAAAGAAAGGCAATGCCAAAGAATGCTCAAACTACTGCACAATTGCACTCATTTCACATGCTAGTAAAGTAATGCTCAAAATTCTCCAAGCCAGGCTTCAGCAATATGTGAACCATGAACTTCCAGATGTTCAAGCTGGATTTAGAAGAGGAACCAGAGATAAATTGCCATGATATGCCGGATCATAGGAAAAGCAAGAGAGTTCCAGAAAACCATCTATTTCTGCTTTATTGACTATGCCAAAGCCTTTGACTGTGTGGATCACAATAAACTGCAAAATTTTGAAAGAGATGGGAATGACAGACCACTTTACCTGCCTCTTGAGAAATCTGTATGCAGGTCAGGAAGCAACAGTTAGAACTGGACATGGAACAGACTGGTTCCAAATAGGAAAAAGAGTACGTGAAGGCTATATGTTGTCACCCTGCTTATTTAACTTATATGCAGAATACATCATGAGAAACGCTGGGCTGGATGAAGCACAAGCTGGAATCAAGATTGCCGAGAGAAATATCAATAACCTCAGATATGCAGATGACACCACCCTTATGACAGAAAGTGAAGAAGAACTAAAGAGCCTCTTGAAGAAAGTGAAATGAGTGAAAATTTGGCTTAAAGCTCAACATTCAGAAAACTAAGATCATGGCATCTGTTCTCATTATTTTATCGCAAATAGATGGGGAAACAGTGGAAACAGTGGTTACTTTATTTTTTCTGGGCTCCAAAATCACCACAGATGGTGACTGCAGCCATGAAATTAAAAGACGTTACTCCTTGGAAGGAAAGTTATGACCAACCTAGACAGTATATTAAAATGCAGAGACATTACTTTGTCCACAAAGGTTCCTCTAGTCAAGGTTATGGTTTTTCCAGTAGTCATGTATGGATGTGAGAATTGGACTATAAAGAATGCTGAGAGCCAAAGAATTGATGCTTTTGAACTGTGGTATTGGAGAAGACACTTGAGAGTCCCTTGGACTACAAGGAGATCCAACCAGTCCATCCTAAAGGAGATCAGTCCTGAGTGTTCATTGGAGGGACTAATGTTGGGGCTAAAACTCCAATACTTTGGCCACCTGATGTGAAGTTCTGACTCATTGGTAAAGACCCTGATGCTGGGAAAGATTGAAGGCAGGAGGAGAAGGGGATGACAGAGGATGAGATGGTTGGATGGCATCACTGACTCAATGGACATGGATTTGGGTAAACTCCAGGAGTTGGTGATGGAAAGGGAGGCCTGGAGTGCTGGGGTTCATGGGGTAACAAAGAGTTGGACACTTGGACACGAATGAGTGACTGAACTGAACTGAACTGATTTGTCTTAGCTACACATCACCTTAATTAGCCTGTATATAAAGTTATTTGTCAATCTGGCTCACTGACGTAATGGCATCCTCTTGCAAGTAGTGACAATGTCTTGCTATTCTTTGTATCTCACTACACTTGGCATGGGCTCCCCAGGTGACACTAGTGTTAAGAATCCACCTGCCAATGCAGGATACATAAGAGACATGGGTTTGGTCTCTTGCTTGGGAAGATCCTCTGGCAGAGGGCCTGGCAACCCACTCTAGTATTCTTGCTTTGAGAATGCCATGGCCAGAAGATCCTGACAGGCTACAGTTCATAGGGTCACAAAGAATCGGTCAAGACTAAAGTGACTTGGCACACGTGCACATCTACTTGGCATAATAAAACTTTTCCTAAATGTATTTAAATCAACCAATTCATAATTGTACTGCATTTAATAACCAGATCCCAATAAGAGGGTCTACTAGATGTTTGTTATTGTTGCTGCTTAATTGTTAAGTCATGTCCTACACTTTGGCAACCTCATGAACTGTAACCTGTCAGTCTCTTCTTTTCATGGAATTTCCTAGGCAAGAATCCAGAGGTGAGTTGCCATTTCCTTCTCCAACGGATCTTCCTGACCCAGGGATCAAACCACTTCCCCCATATTGGCAGGTGGATTCTTTACCACTGAGCCACCTGGTAAGCCCTGTCTACTAGATACCCACAGTCTTTACATACATGATATACTATGTGTCACAGGAATCATGGTTATCTCTAGACAAGAGATTCATCTCTGTAGAGGCAAGAAACATGGCTATCTTGCCTTCCAATCCAGTGACTGTACCCAGACTCTTAAGTTCTGAGACTCACAGGGCTTCAAACAGAAACTCTGATGAGTCCACAATCACCCTGGTTGCAATTCTCCCAGAGAGAATACATTAAGCAACTGAGAATGACTCCTTCCTTTAGGGTCTTAAATATTTAGGGGGATAATCTTCTCACTGGGAATCTCTAAATTATTTAAATTAAATTGGCCTGCCCTGTGGTCTGTTCTTTCCCTAGAATTTGAAAGCCTATTTCTTTCTCACAAGTGAGTAGGTTTATAGCTTAATCAAAATGATGATTACATAAGGCATTATGCCTATTATAAACCACATCCATTATAGGGTCACCAAGGCAGAGAAGAGGGAGGGTGTGAGAAGTTCAGGCTGTGGTGTAAGTGGAGAGCAGTGAATGCCTTTTCTCTGCCTTATACACTTCCCCCCAAAGGTTAGGAGTGAGTCCATCTTTGAGGAAATCCACTCTTCCCACGGGCAAACTCAGGTCTATTTTAGTTGACTCTATTGTCAACTAGCTTTCTCAGATGGCACTAGTGGTAAAGAACCCACCTGTCCATGCAGGAGATGTAAGAGATGTGGGTTCAATTCTTTGGTCAGGAATATCCCCTGGAGGAGGGAATAGTGACCCAGTCCAGTATTCTTGCCTGGAGAATCCCATTGACAGAGGAGTGTGGTGGGCTACTGTCCATAGTGTCACAAAAAGTCAGACACAATGGAAGCAGCTTAGCCCACATCCACGCATATTGTCATCCACAGATTGGCACTTGCCATGACTGCTCACCATCTACCGCTACAAGGGTTAAACCATGTGCTGCTGCAGCTTCTGACTTTCAACACTCCCTGAAGGAGTTCAGGGTAGAGAGCAGAAATGAGGTACTCTGTGCTCAGGGAAAAACTGGCAGGGCAGATTTTCAGATAGTTAGGTATTCTCAGTAGCTAATTTTATGAGCCCAATTCTTATATCTACTCATGTCTAGAAAAGTGCTAAAATCCTTCATGGTAATGACTGTTTCTCATGACTAGCAGAAGCTTCACAAGACTAGCAAAAACTTTCTCCAAAATGTTTGTGCTTGATTGCATGTACTCCCCCTTTACCAAAATCACATATATTCTCTCCTTTCCCCCTATGTCTTTGGAACAGTTTCTCAGAGTTGCCTGAGGTGCTGTCTCCCAGGTTACAGTCATCATATTGCCCCAAATAAAATTTAACTCAACAACTCTCATGCTGTGCTTTTTGTTTGTTTTTTTTTTCAGTCGACAATATAAATATGTTGGTCATTGAGTAAGCACAAATATAAAAGCTGATACTTCACATCTTTGATTGATATACCTGATAGCCAGGAATTCAGACTGCCTTTGTCATCTGTGACTCCAGATAATTTTATATTGATGACGGATTAAATAAAGGGAACTGAGACATATGGACCTGACTTTAAAACATTTTAGGGGTTGATGCTTGATCTAAGGATTATATTTTTCCATATGCAAGCTCCACAAGTGGAATTGAAACCAATGGATAGAAATTGTACCAAGGTTGTTTCTGTTCCTGTCTAAGCAATCTTCTAGGTCACCTGCATAGATATATATAATCAAAGGGAGATGAACAGTGTCAACTGAAAAATAATGCACAACCTAAAAGTTGAGAATTATGTTTTATTTGATGGACCAGACTATGAACTTAAACCTGGGACACAGACTCTCAGATAGCTTTATTTGTTTATTTATTTATTTTTGGTGTACTGAGCAGCATGTGGCATCTTAGTTCCCTGACCAGGGATCAAACCCATGCTACCTGCAGTGGAAGCAGAGTTCTAACCACTGAACCACTAGGGCTTCTTATAGAGGAGCTTTTGCAACAAAGACCAGGTAGTCAGGATATCGAAAGATTACTGTTAACTAAAGAAAACCAGGTATCTTATGTTAAAAAATTTAGTGCTTTACTACCCATGGGAAGATGCAAGAGACTGGGTTCCCAGAAATCATTCCTTTGATATGAACTGCACCTATCTGGGGTCAGTATCTTGTGTTTACTCACCTTGAGTCTCCTCAGGGAGCATTATTAGGGGTGGCTGCAGAAGCTGCCTACATGATGGCAGGCATCCTATTTCCATCCTGAGTTCCCTCAGGCCTCATTGTTGGTTGGCAGCTATAATGTGAGAGCTTAATGGATGCAACATTCTTTGTTTACTCATATCATGGCTGGCAACATTTTTCTACTGACAACAGTAAATGAACTTAATTACAATAAGCTCTGACATGGAAATTCCAGTACCTCAAAATTTGTTAAGATTCTCAGACTGGTTTATATACTCACCTTGGGAGGACCAGACTACTCTATTAGGTATAACTATCCCAGTGCTCAGCACAGGGCTCAGTTGCTCAGTTGTGACTCTTTGAGATACCATGGACTGTAGCCTGCCAGACTCCTCTGTCCATGGGATTTTTCAAGCAGGAATACTGGAATGGGTTGTCATTTCCTCTTCCAGGGGATCTTTCTGACCCAGGGATCAAACTTGTGTCTCCTTCATCTCCTGTGTTAGAAGGCAGATTCTTTATCACTGAGCCACCTGGGAAGCCCATACCTATCCCATTCTGTGTTACTTCTTTTTGGGTATGATTCAGCAAAAATAAACTGCTGCTACATTTTTTTCTATTTCATGATGTTATTAGTCACATGATCTTGAGTCACAGTAGTTAGTGAAACCAGTTCTCTCACTTTGGTAATTAGTGGTTTAGTTTTTATTTGTGTCCAACTGTTTGCAAACCTGTATGCAGGTCAGGAAGCAACAGTTAGAACTGGACATGGGACAACAGACTGGTTCCAAATAGGAAAAGGAATACATTCAGTTCAGTTCAGTCACTCAGTCATGTCTGACTCTTTGCGACCCCATGAATTGCAGCACACCAGGCCTCTCTGTCCATCAACAACTCCTGGAGTTTACTCAAACTCATGTCCATCGAGTTGGTGATGCCATCCAGCCATCTCATCCTCTGTCATCCCCTTCTCCTCCTGCCCCCAATCCCTCCCAACATCAGAGTCTTTTCCAACGAGTCAACTCTTCCCATGAGGTGGGCAAAGTATTGGAGTTTCAGCTTTAGTATCAGTCCTTCCAATGAACACCCAGGACTGATCTCCTTTAGGATGGACTGGTTGGATCTCTTTGCAGTCCAAGGGACTCTCAAGAGTCTTCTCCAACACCACAGTTCAAAAGCATCAATTTTTCGGTGCTCAGCTTTCTTCACAGTCCAACTCTCACATCCATACATGACCACTGGAAAAACCATATCCTTTAGGGCTGTGTATTGTCACCCTGCTTGAAATGCTGGGCTGGAAGAAGCACAAGCTGGAATCAAGATTGCCGGGAGAAATATCAATAACCTCAGATATGCAGATGACACCACCCTTATGGCAGAAAGTGAAGAGGAACTAAAAAGCCTCTTGAGGAAAGTGAAGGAGGAGAGTGAAAAAGTTGGCTTAAAGCTCAACATTCAGAAAATGAAGATCATGGTACCTGGTCCCATCACATCATGGCAAATAGATGGGGAAACAGTGGAAACAGTGTCAGACTTTATTTTTGGGGGCTCTAAAATCACTGCAGATGGTGACTGCAGCCATGAAATTAAAAGATGCTTACTCCTTGGAAGGCAAGTTATGACCAACATAGATAGCATATTGAAAAGCAGAGACATTACTTTGCCAACAAAGGTCAGTCTAGTCAAGGCTATGGTTTTTCCAGTAGTCACGTATAGATGTGAGAGTTGGATGGTGAAGAAAGCTGAGCGTCGAAGAATTGATGCTTTTGAACTGTGGTGTTGGAGAAGACTCTTGAGAGTCCCTTGGACTGCAAAGAGATCCAGCCAGTCCATCCTAAAGAAGATCAGTCCTGGGTGTTCATTGGAAGGACTGATGTTGAAGCTGAAACTCCAATACTTTGGCTACCTCATGCGAAGAGCTGACTCATTGGAAAAGACCCTAATGCTGGGAAGGATTGGGGTCAGGAGAAGGGGAGAACAGAGGATGAGATGGCTGAATGGCATCACTGACTCGAGGGACATGGGTTTGGATAGACTCCAGAATTTGATGATGGACAGGGAGGCCTGGCATGCTGTGATTCATGGGGTCGCAAAGAGTCAGACATGACTGAGCGACTGAACTGAACTGAATTCTTTGCAACTTCATGGACTGTAGCCTGCCAGGCTTCTCTGTCCAAAATCCCTCTTGAATGGGATTTCCGAGGCAAGAATATTGTAGTGGGTTGCCATTTCCTTCTCCAGAGGATCTTCCCTACCCAGGGATCAAACCAATGTCTCCTGCATTATAGGCAGATTCTTTACCACTGAGCCACCAGGGAAGCCTACATGGATACATGAATACTTCAACAACTAGGTTAATTCTCTCATATTCCAAGAATGCATACTGCTCTGCCCCTATGGTGATTTGGACATAGCATTTGCACAGAAACTTTTGCTGAACAAATTAGGTGAAGTGAAGTGAGGCAAAAACTGGCAGACGGGAAGTTTTTTCTTCAACCTTAAAGCAGGGAGCAATTTATCCCCTCAATGAGATCTTCATTCTCTGGAAGGCCACTATGACTAAGCTCATTAAAAAATAAAGCCATAAGCACATCATAAACTGGATAAACGTTTTCACTGTGATCCTTGGAGGAGTGCCAAAGTAGAGAATCACAAAGGGAGGTTGGGGACCTAGATGAGAAATATAGATCCATCTTACTCTGTGGATATATTTCTCCAAATTACAGTGAAGAGCTGCAGAGATAGAAATTTTGTTTTCTTCCAGGAGGTAATCCTATTTATTAGTCTTGATAATAAGAATGTCTATAAATACCTGTAGAAAAGGGGTGGGATAACATGAAATTAAGATTGTGATTGTGCTTCATTAAGAATAAGATGCAGTGTCTTGTGAGAAAAGGAACAAGAATGTGTGTGTGTGTGTGTGTGTGTGTGTGCATGTGCTCAGTCATGTATGACTTTCTGTGATCCCATGGACTATAGCCCACCAGGCTCCTCTGTCCATGGGATTCTCTAGGCAAGAGGGTTGCCATTCCTTACTCCAAGAGATCCTCCTGATCCACGGATCGAAACTGCATCTCTTGGATCTAAAGAACATGAGCACAGAATAAGTACAGTTATGGAATATAACTCAGAGGATATCACTGGAGACATATGGATACATAAGGTGGAGTGGGCTTTTAGAATATACAAAAAAAAGTGAAAGTCAAATAAAGTCAGATTTTACCTATATGATGAACGGCTACTACTATCATACTAAGGAAGAGAGTTCAGGTACTGGTATTGACTGCTGTGCTAAGTCGTTTCAGTCATGTCCAACTCTTTGTGACCCTATGGATTATAGCCTGCCAGGCTCCTCTGTCTATAGGACTCTCCAAGTAAGAAAACTAGAGTGGATTGCCATGCCCTCCCCCAGGTGATCTTCCTGACTCAGGACTAAGATTCTTAAATAAGATCTTTCCATGGCTTCTTTAATATAACTTCAGTTCAGTTCAGTTGCTCAGTCGTGTCCGACTCTTTGCAACCCCATGAACTGCAGCATGCCAGGCCTCCCTGTCCATCACCATCTCCCGGAGTTCACTCAGACTCACAACCATAGAGTCAGTGATGCCATCCAGCCATCTCATCCCCTGTCGTCCCCTTCTCCTCCTGCCTCCAATCCCTCCCAGCATCAGAGTTTTTTCCAATAAGTCAACTCTTTGCATGAGGTGGCCAAAGTACTGGAGTTTCAGCTTCAGCATCATTCCCTCCAAAGAAATCCCAGGGCTGATCTCCTTCAGAATGGACTGGTTGGATCTCCTTGCAGTCCAAGGGACTCTCAAGAGTCTTTTCCAACACCACAGTTCAAAAGCATCAATTCTTTGGCGCTCAGCTTTCCTCACAGTCCAACCCTCACATCCATACATGACCACAGGAAAAACCACAGCCTTGACTAGACGGACCTTTGTTGGCAAAGTGGTGTCTCTGCTTTTGAATATGCTATCTAGGTTGGTTATAACTTTCCTTCCAAGGAGTAAGCGTCTTTTAATTTCATGGCTGCAGTCACCATCTGCAGTGATTTTGGAGCCCCCCAAAATAAAGTCTGACACTGTTTCCACTGTTTCCCCATCTATTTCCCATGAAGTAACTGGACCGGATGCCATGATCTTCATTTTCTGAATGTTGAGTTTTAAGCCAACTTTTTCACTCTCCACTTTCACTTTCATCAAGAGGCTTTTTAGTTCCTCTTCACTTTCTGCCATAAGGGTGGTGTCATCTGCATATCTGAGGTTATTGATATTTCTCCTGGCAATCTTGATTCCAGCTTGTGTTTCTTCCAGTCCAGCATTTTTCATGATGTACTCTGCATATAAGTTAAATAAGCAGGGTGATAATATACATCCTTGACATACTCCTTTTCCTATTTGGAACCAGTCTGTTGTTCCATGTCCAGATCTAACTGCTGCTTCCTGACCTGCATACAGATTTCTCAAGAGGCAGGTCATGTGGTCTGGTATTCCCATCTCTTTCAGAATTGTCCACAGTTTATTGTGATCCACACAGTCAAAGGCTTTGGCATAGGCAATAAAGCGGAAATAGATGTTCTTCTGGAACTCTCTTGCTTTTTCCATGATCCAGCGGATGTTGGCAATTTATCTCTGGTTCCTCTGCCTTTTCTAAAACCAGCTTGAACATCAGGAAGTTCACAGTTCACGTATTGCTGAAGCCTGGCTTGGAGAATTTTCAGCATTACTTTACTAGTGTGTGAGAGTGATGTAAATTACTGTGTTTGCTTGTTCTAAGCTGTCTAGAGGCTATGTGAATGATTTTGCACAAAGGATTCATTTCTATTTTGCCTAACTTGGAACTCAGGGCAAAAAAGTACTGGATATTTCCCCAAAACATTAAAGGCAAAATGGAAAACCTTCAGTCACCTAGGACAATAGATTATAGTTGAGATGTATGAGACATATAATAGATAGTCTAAAGCCTGGGAGTCATCTATGGGAAGAAAGTTTCTTTTGGAAATTAGGTCATTTAAATGCTCCCATGAATATTTGAAATCTTATAAAGCTACTCACATGCCCAGGACTGGATCTATGCTCAGAAAAGATCTGAGAAAACCCTAAGCTATCATCTTTGGCTGCTCTCTAGACTCAGTGCAAGCAGGAAACTAAGGCTAAGGCAGAGTTGTAAATGGACTACCTGAACAACATTGAAGGAGTGTCTTAGGACAGAGAATCTGCAAAGACAGGGAGAGGTTTCTTTTTTTTAAAAAGCTGCTAGTTTTAAAGGAAATCTCTTCCAAGAGATTCTAGCTGAATACAGGTTAAAGGAACAGAACTGTTAGTAATTACACATGAGAAGGAATGCAGTCTTTACAAAAGTAGACTGAAGGGAAAAAGCAGATAGGAAAAATCACTAATCAAACAGATGACTGGACATCTGTGAAAGATCCATAGCTAACATAATTAATGGTGAAACACTGGAAGTTTTCCACCTAAGATCAGGAACTAGATAAGGATTTGCACTTTCACCACTGCTATTTAACACTGCAGGGTAAATTCTAACCATAGAAATTTACTTTTGAAGTATAGGGTTAGGTTTGCTATTGAGAAGGGCTTCTTGCATGCTACATAATATTACATTTCTTGACCTGAGTGATGGATATACAGATGGGTTTATTGTGAGTTATTCATCAAGCTGTGTCCTTGTGATTTGTGCATTTTTATATCTAAATTATATTTTAATTAAAATTTAAAACACATACCATTGAATACAAAATTAAATTGAGCATTTTAAGTATATTTTGGTTAATGCAACTGCTTCCCTCTCTTTGAATTAAATACTATACCTACTTTAATGGAATATTATAAACATACATAAAAGCATATATTAAGCTTCAAGTAAATGAACAACCAGCAAATGCTTTTTATAGCAACTACTTTCCAATAAGAACACTGCAATATCGCATTTTTGATTTCAGCAATAAAAATCTCACTGCAGTGCTGGTATAAACTAAAGGAAAGCCTTGATCTGGTGCTTTTACGTTATTAGCCTGGTTGTTTCTTCAGTGTTTCATTCCTCTACACTTTTGTGAACATTAGTCCTGGTTGATTCTAGTGGAAAAGAACCTGCCTACCAGTGTAAGAAACATAAGAGACATGGGTTCAATCCCTGGGTCGTGATGATCCCCTGGAGAAAGACATGGCAACCCACTCTAGTATTCTTGCCTGCAAAATCCCATGGACAGAGGGAGCCTGGTGGGCCACTGTCCATAGGGTAGCAAAGTGTCAGATACAACTGAAGCGACTTAGCATGCACACATAGTGGAAAAGTGACTCTTTCCCAAAAGATTGGCCTATATATTATTTGTTTATTGATATATGTTGATTTTTCCTCATTAATGTCTGAGAGACTGAATGGGTATAGAAGAAATCTTTCTATTTGTATTCTGATTAATGGTAAATTCATTGAACCATGTCTTTTGACATTGCTTCTGTCATTTTGAAAAGCATTTCTGTTTTCTGGCAATGATGTGATAAATACAGAACTATTCTGATATTTTCAGAGCCAAGTCATGGAATCAGGTGCTTTCCAAGGTTCCATTGACTTTCTCAGTTCCAGACAGTTTATTGCTCACCTCTATATTTTTAGAATGAAGCTAAAGCCACTAAGACTTTATTCTACCTTGATAATTCATATAAAGGAGATCAAAACAAGCCAGCATGGAGGGATAGAGTACCCCTTCAGTTTTCCTATGGAGGACAGGTACTCTGTTGTAGGCCATATCTCAAGACCAGAGTATGAATAGTGCTTCCCAGACTCACTGCAGTGCTCATTCTACATAGGCAGCCACTTCAATGGAGAAACAGTAAGAATACAGTGATGGTGAGAATACTAGTTGGTATATTCAATACGTAAGACCTTGAACATAATTTGGTCAAGGTCTGTTCACCCAAACCAAACATTTCACAGCAATATCATACAAATCACTTATAATGTTATCCAAGTGTAATTATGGGCCCTGGGTGGTAATATAAACATATGGCAATGTGAATACATTGCATAGGAACCTGGAAAGTTAGGTCTGTGAATCATGGCAAAATGGAAGTGGTCAAACACGAGATGGCAAGAGTGAATGTTGACATTTTAGGAATGAGCGAACTAAAATGGACTGGAATGAGTGAATTTAACTTAGATGACCATTATATCTACTACTGTGGGCAAGAATCTCTTAGAAGAAATGGAGTAGCCATCACAGTCAACAAAAGAGTCCAAAATGCAGTACTTGGATGCAATCTCAAAAGTGATATAATGATCTCTGTTCGTTTCCAAGGCAACCCATTCAATATCACGGTAATCCAAGTCCATGCCACAACCAATAATGCTGAAGAAGCTGAATTTGAACGGTTCTATGAAGACCAGTGGTCATGTATGGATGTGAGAGTTGGACTGTGAAGAAAGCTGAGCACCAAAGAATTGATGCTTTTGAAGTGTGGTGTTGGAGAAGACTCTTGAGAGTCCCTTGGACTGCAAGGAGATCTAACCAGTCCGTTCTGAAGGAGATCAGCCCTGGGATTTCTTTGGAAGGAATGATGCTAACGCTGAAACTCCAGTACTTTGGCTACCTCATGCGAAGAGTTGACTCATTGGAAAAGACTCTGATGCTGGGAGGGATTGGGGGCAGGAGGAGAAGGGGACGACAGAGGATGAGATGGCTGGATGGCATCACTGACTCGATGGACGTGAGTCTGAGTGAACTCCGGGAGTTGGTGATGGACAGGGAGGCCTGGCATGCTGTGATTCATGGGGTCGCAAAGAGTCAGACATGACTGAGCGACTGAACTGAACTGAACTGATGAAGACCTACAAGATTGTCTAGAACTAACATCCCCAATAGTTGTCCTTTTCATTATAGGGGACTGGAATGCAAAAGTAGGAAGTCAAGAAGCACCTGGAGTAACAGGCAAATATGGCCTTGGAGTACAGAATGAAACAGGGCAAATGCTCATAGAGTTTTGGCAAGAGAACACACTGGTCATAGCAAACACTCTCTTCCAACAACACAAGAGAAGACTCTACACATAGACATCACCAGATGCCCACACCCAAAGTCAGATTGATTATATTCTTTGCAGACAAAGATGGAGACGCTCTACAGTCAGCAAAAATAATACTGGGAGCTGACTGTGGCTCAGATCATGAACTCCTTATTGCCAAATTAGGACGTAAATTGAGGAAAGTAAGGAAAACCACTAGACTATTCAGGTATGACCTAAATCAAATCCCTAACGATTATGCAGTGGAAGTGAGAAATAGATTTAAGGGACTAGATCTGATAGACAGAGTCCCTGATGAACTATGGACAGAGGTTCCTGACATTGTACAGGAGACAGGGATCAAGACCATCCCCAAGAAAAAAAAATACAAAAAAGCAAAATGGCTGTTTGAGGAGGCCTTGCAAACAGCTGTGGAAAGAAGAGAAGTGAAAAGCGAAGGAGAAAAGGGAAGATCTACTGATTTGAATGCAGAGTTCCAAAGAATAGCAAGGACAGATAAGAAAGCCTTCCTCAGTGATCAGTGCAAAGAAATAGAGAAAAAAAAAATAGAATGGAAAAGACTAGAGATCTCTTCAAGAAAATTAGAGATACCAAGGGAACATTTCATGCAAAGATGGGCTCAATAAAGGACAGAAATGGCATGGAGCTAACAAAAGCAGAAGATATTAAGAAGAGGTGGCAAGAATACACAGAAGAACTGTACAAAAAAGATCTTCAGGACTGAGATAATCACGATGGTGTGATCACTCACCTAGAGCCAGACATCCTGGAATGGGAAGTCAAGTGGGTCTTAGGAAGCATCATGATGAACAAAGCTAGTGGAGGTGATGGAATTCTAGTTGGCCTCTTTCAAATCCTAAAAGATGATGCTATGAAGGTGCTGCACTCAATATGCCAGCAAATTTGGAAAACTCAGCAGTGGCCATGGGCCTGGAAAAGGTCAGTTTTCATTCCAATCCCAAGGAAAGACAATGCCAAAGAATGCTCAAACTACTACACAATTGTACTCATCTCACATACTAGTAAAATAATATTAAAAATTCTCCAAGTCAGGCTTCAACAATATGTGAACCATGAACTTCCAGATGTTCAAGATGATTTTAGAAAAGGCAGAGGAACCAGAGATCAAATTGCCAACATCTGCTGGATCATGGAAAAAGCAAGAGAGTTCCAGAAGAACATCTGTTTCTGCTTTATTGCCTATGCCAAAGCCTTTGACTGTGTGGATCGCAATAAACTGTGGAAAATTCTGAAAGAGATGGGAATACTAGACCACCTGACCTACCTCTTGAGAAATCTGTTATGCTGGTCAGGAAGCATAAGTTAGAATTGGACATGGAACAACAGACTGGTTCCAAATAGGAAAAGGAGAACGTCAAGACTGTATATTGTCACCCTGCTTATTTAACTTATATGCAGAGTACATCATGAGAAACGCTGGGCTGGATGAAGCACAAGCTGGAATCAAGATTGCTGAGAGAAATATCAATAACCTCAGATATGCAGATGCCACCACCCTTATGACAGAAAGTGAAGAAGAACTAAAGAGCCTCTTGATGAAAGTGAAAGTGGAGAGTGAAAAAGTTGGCTTAAAGCTCCACATTCTGAAAACAAAGATCATGGCATTGGGTCTCATGACTGCATGGCAAATAGATGGGGAAACAGTGGAAACAGTGGCTGATTTTATTTTGGGGGGATCCAAAATGACTGCAGATCATGGCTGCAGCCATGAAATTAAAAGATGTTTACTCCTTAGAAGAAAAGTTATGACCAACCTAGACAACATATTAAAAAGCAGAGACATTACTTTGCCCACGAAGTTCCGTCTAGTCAAGGCTATGGTTTTTCCAGTAGTCATGTATGGATGTGAGAGTTGGACTATAAAGAAAGCTAAGCACTGAAGAATTGACACTTTTGAACTACCATGTTGGAGAAGACACTTGAGAGTCCCTTGGACTGCAAGGAGATCCATCCTGTCCATCCTAAAGGAAATCAGTCCTGAATATTCATTGGAAAGAATGATGTTGAAGCTGAAACTCCAATACTTTGGCCACCTGATGCAAAGAGCTGACTTATTTGAAAAGACCCTGATGCTGGGAAATATTGAGGGTGGGAGGAGAAGGGGATGACAGAGGATGAGATAGTTGGATGGCATCACTGGCTCAATGGGCATGCGTTTAAATAGGCTCTGGGAGTTGGTCGTGGACAGGGATGCCTTTTCTGCTGCAGTCCATAGGGTCACAAAAAGTTGGACATAACTGAGCGACTGAACTGAATTGAATTGAATGTGAATAAAATATAAATATACATTGTATTAGTTCGCTAGGTTTGCCATGACAAAATACTACAGCCTGGGTTAACTCAACACCATAAATTAATTTTCTTATAGTTCTGGAGAGCAGAAGTCTGAGATCAAGTTGTCAGCAGTGTTGGGTTTTGCTGTTCTTTACTCTTTGGCTTGCAGATGATGATCTTTTCTGTGTTTTCACATGGTCTTCTCTCTGTATATATTTGCATCCTAATTTCTTCTTATTTTTTTTTATATGGACAGCAGTCATATTGGATTAAGAGATACCTTAATGTCTTCATTTTAACACTTTAAAGACCCTATCTCCAAATATTGATAGATCATATTCTTTTAAGAGCCTTAACATATGAAGTTTTGGAGGCATGCAATTCAGCCCAACACACCATAATAACTTCCTAAACTTGGTCAGGTACATTGACTTGGTACGTGCAAACAACACATTCTCAACCCCATGCTTCAAATTGAAGTAATTTAGCAGGTCTTTCTGAGGTGATATGAGTGTGAAAAGTGACAAAGCGATGGAAGCATGCAATAATACTTTTAACTTCTTTGTAGCAAGCATCCTAGCAGGATTTTGATAAGTCTAGATATTTGTAAAAGCACTGTGGAAACTGATTTTAAAATATCAACACTTGCTAAAGCACTGCTTTGCCCCTTTCTCCTTTGTTCATTAACAGTGGAACACATACTAATTTGGAGGATATTAGAAATTTATGATCCACATGGTCAAAATGAGTAGATTTGAACTTATTCTACTTGCCATCAGATGTGTTCTTTCCTCAATATGACCTACATCTTTTAATGACAATATCAGTTAACTGTAACCCAGTGTCACACATTGTGACATCTTTGGTTTTCTTCTTTCTTTCTCCGTATTATAGTGTAGCAGATGGAGTCAAACATATCTGGGTTTAAAATCTAAGTTTGCCACTTTCTATCTGTGACCCCAAAATGTTATTTATCCTCTTGCTTTACATTGTTCTTGTTATGTTGAGTCGCTAAGTCATGTCCGACCCTTTGAAACCCCATGAACTGCAGTGTGCCAGGCTTCTGTGTCCATCACTATCTCCCTGAATTTACTCAACTCTTGTCCACTGAGTCAGTGATACCATCCAATCATCTCATCCTCTGTCACCCCTCCTCCTCTTGCCTTCAGTTTTTCCTATCAGGGTCTTTCCCAATGAGTCAGCTCTTCACATCAGATGACCAAAGTATCAGAGCTTCAGTTTCAGCATCAGTCCTTCAGTGAGTATTCAGGACTGATTTCCTTTAGGGTTGATTGGTTTCATCTCCTTGCAGTCCAAGGGACTCTCAAGAGTCTTCCCCACCAACACAGTTCAAAAGAATCAATTCTTTGGTGCTCAGTCTTCTTTACGGTCCAACTCTCACATTCATACATGACTATTGGAAAAACCATAGCTTTAACTATACAGACCTTTCTTTGTCAGCAAAGGGATGTCTCTGATTTTTAAAATGCTGACTAGGTTTGACATACCTATTCTTTCAAGGAGTAAGCGTCTTTTAATTTTGTGGCCATATTTACCATCCACATTGATTTTGGAGCCCAAGAAAATAAAGTCTGACACTGTTTCCACATTTTCCCCATCTATTTGCCATGAAGTGATAGGGCTGGATGCCATGATCTTAGTTTTTTGAATGTTGAGTGTTAAGCCAGCTTTTTCACTCTCCTCTTTCACTTTCATCAAGAGGCTCTTTAGTTCCTTTTCACTTTCTGCCATTAAAGTAGTATAATCTTTATATCTAAGGTTGTTGACAATCAGTCCTGGCAATCTTGATTCCATCTTGTGGTTCATCTAGGCTGGCATTTCACATGACATACTCTGTATAGAAGTTTAATAAGCAGGGTGACAATATACATCCTGGACATACTCCTTACCCAGTTTGGAACCAGTCCATTGCGTTATATCTGGTTCTAACTGTTGTGTTTCTAACTGCTTCTTGTCCTGCATACAGGTTCCTCAGTCAATGAAGAAGTATATATTTTTTTAAATTCCCTTGCTTTTTCTATGATCCAGCATATGTCAACAGTTTGATCTCTGGTTTCTCTGCCTTTTCTAATCCAGCTTATACATCTGAAAGTTCTCGGTTCATGTACTGCTGAAGCCTAGCTTGAAGGGTTCTGAGCAAAATCTTGATGGCATGTGAAATGAGTGCAATTGTACAGTAATTTGAACATTCTTTGGCATTGCTTTTCTTTGGGATTGGAATGAAAGCTGATCTTTTCCTGTCTTGTGGCCACTACTGAGTTTTTCAAGTTTGTTGGCATAATGAGTGCAGCAGTTTAACAGCATCATCTTTTAAGATTTGAAATAGTTCAGCTGGAATTCCATCCCCTCAACTAGCTTTGTTTGTATTAATGATTCCTAGTGCTCACTTGACCTCACATTCCAAGATGTCTGACCCTAAGTGAGTGACTACATCATTGTGGTTAACTGGATCATTAAGAGTTTTTTTTTTGTACAGTTCTGTGTATTCTTGCCACTGTTTCTTAATCTCTTCTGCTTCTGTTAGGTCCTTTCTGTTTTTGTCCTTTATTGTGCCTATCTTTGTATGAAATATTCCCTTGGCAACTCCAGTTTTCTTAAAGAGATCTCTAGTCTTTCCCATTCTATTGCTTTCCTCTATTTCTTTGCATTGGTCACTTAAGAAGACTTTCTTATCTCTCCTTGCTATTCTCTGGAATTCTGCAATCAGTTGGGTATATCTTTCCCTTTCTCTTTTCCCTTTTGCTTCTTTTCTTTTCTCAGCTATTTGTAAGGCCTCCTCAGACAACCACTTTGCCTTTTTGCACTTTTTTTCTTGGGTATTGTTTTTGTTATCACGTCCTGTACAGTGTTATGAACCTCATCTGTAGTTCTTCAGGCATGCTGTCTACCAGATCTAGTCCCTTGAATCTATTTGTCACCTCTACTGTATAACCATAAGGGATTTAATTTAGGTCATAATTGAGTGGCCTAAGTACTACTTTACATTAATTACCTTATATGCAAAATATGGAATAATGTATGCATGTTAAGTCATTTCAGTAGTGTCTGACTCTGCAAGTTTATGGGCTGTAGTCTTCCAGGCTCCTCTGGTTATGGGATTCTCCAGGCAAAAATACTGGAAAGGGTTGCCATTCCCTCCTCCAGGCCATCTTCCTGACCTAGGGATGGAGCCTGCATCTCTTATGCCTCTTGCATTAGCAGGTGTGTTCTTTACCACTAATGCCACCTGGGACCCATGGGATAATAACCATCCCCATTTCATTGAAATGTTGATAGAATCAGATGAGAAAATTAATATATCTTACGTTCAATAAATGCATGATGTTACTGATTATTGTTGTGCTGTGCTGGGTCGCTCAGTCATGTCTGACTCTTTGTGACCCCATGGACTATAGCCCACCAGGCTCCTCGGTCCATGGGATTCTCCAAGCAAGAATACTGGAGTGAGTTGCCATGCCTCCTCCCGGGGATCTTCCCAACACAGGGATTGAACTCAGGTCTTCTGCATTGCAGGCAGATTCTTTACAACCTGAGCCACCAGGGAAACCCAGGTGGTACTGTAGCTAAGTGTTACTGATTCTACCACAAAACTTTGTCTCACACCTACACATTTCTCTCTGTTCATACTGCTGCTGCTGCTGCTGCTAAGTTGCTTCAGTCGTGTCTGACTCTGTGTGACCCCATAGACGGCAGCCCACCAGGCTCCTCTATCCCTGGGATTCTCCAGGCAAGAATACTGGAGTGAGTTGCCATTTCCTTCTCCAATGCATGCATGCATGCTAAGTCACTTCAGTCGTGTCCGACTCTGTGTGACCCAATGGTCAGCAGCCCACCAGGCTCCTCGGTCCACGGGATTCTCCAGACAAGAATACTGGAGTGGGTTGCCATTTCCTTTTATGATTTAATCGCTAAGTCACGTCTAACTCTTTGGAACCCCATGGACCATAGCCCACCAGGCCCCTTTGTCCATAAGATTTCCCAGGCAAGAATACCGGATTGGGTTGCCATTCCTTCTCCCTGTTCGTACTGCTTCTGTCTTATTAATAATTTAGAAGTGTTCTTCGTGTTCTCCTGGATTTGGAGAGCTAACTCAATCTACTGTTTTCATCCACTTTTCCCCTTTCTCTTTAAAAACACTCAGTGACTTCAAATTATCTAGAAAATAAATCCGAATTCCTTTAAGCTGGGTTTTTTAGTCTCTTAAGAGCTTTAGAATCCCTTTTCATTCCTCCTTGGTCTCTGTCTTCTCTTAACCTATAGTTTCTCAGGGTGTATGCCCAATAGTGGCACTGCTGGGTCATATGGTAGTTTTATCCCTAGTTTTTAAGAAATCTCTATACTGTTCTCCATAGTAGCTATATTAATTTATATTCCCATAAACAGTGTAAGGGAGTCCCCTTTTCTCCACACTCCAGCATTTATTGTTTGTAGAGTTTTTGATGATGGCCATTCCGATGGGTATGAGGTAATGCCTCATTGTATTTGTCATTTGCATTTCTCTACTAATGAGCAATGTTGAGCATATTTTCATATTTTTCTTGACTATCTAAATGTCTTCTTTGGGGAAATGTCTCTTTAGGTCTTCATCCCATTTTTTGATTCAGTTGTTTAACAGATACCAAGTTGCATGAGTTGGTTGTATATTTTGGAGATTAATCCTTTTTCAGCTGCTTCAATTCCAAGTATTTTATCCCATTTTGAGGATTGTCTTTCATCTTGTGTATAGTTTCCTTTGCTGTGCAAAAGCTTTTAAGTTTAATTAGGTCTCATTTGTTTCAGTTCATTTCAGTTCAGTCGCTCAGTCATATCTGACTCTTTGCAACCCCAGGAATCACAGCATGCCAGGCCTCCCTGTCCATCACCAATTCCTGGAGTTCACTCAAACTCATGTCCATTGAGTCGGTAATGGCATCCAGCTGACTCATGCTCTGTCGTCCCCTTCTACTCCTGCCCCCAATCCCTCCCAGCATCAGGGTCTTTTCCAATGAGTCCATTCTTTGCATGAGGTGGCCAAGGTATTGGAGTTTCAGCTTCAACATCAGTCTGTCCAATGAACACCCAGGACTGATTTCCTTTAGGATGGACGAGTTGGATCTCCTTGCAGTGCAAGGGACTCTCAAGAGTCTTCTCCAACACCACAGTTCAAAAGCATCAATTCTTTGGTGCTCAGCTTTCTTCACAGTCCAACTCTCACATCCATACACGACCACTGAAAAAATCATAGACTTGACGACACGCACCTTTGTTGGCAAAGTAATATCTCTGCTTTTCAATATACTATCTAGGTTGGTCATAACTTTCCTTCCAAGGAGTAAGCATCTTTTAATTTCATGGCTGTAGTCACCATCTGCAGTGATTTTGGAGCTCCCCCAAAATAAAGTCTGGCACTGGTTCCACTGTTTCCCCATCTATTTCCCATGAAGTGATAGGACCAGATGCCATGATCTTAGTTTTCTGAATGTTGAGCTTTAACCCAACTTTTCCACTCTCCTCTTTCACTTTCATCAAGAGGCTTTTTAGTTCCTCTTCACTTTCTGCCATAAAGGTGGTGTCATCTGCATATCTGAGGTTATTGATATTTTTCCTGGCAATCTTGATTCCAGCTTGTGTTTCTTCCAGCCCAGCGTTTCTTATGATATACTCTGCATAGAAGTTAAATAAGCAGGGTGACAATATACAGCCTTGACGTACTCCTTTTCCTCTTTGGAACCAGTCTGTTGTTCCATGTCCAGTTCTAACTGTTGCTTCCTGACCTGCATATAGGTTTCTCAAGAGGCAGGTCAGGTGATCTGGTATTCCCATTTCTTTCAGAATTTCCCACAGTTTATTGTGATCCACACAGTCAAAGGCTTTGGCATAGTCAATAAAGCAGAAATAGATATTTTTCTGGAACTTTCTTGCTTTTTCAATAATCCAGCAGATGTTGGCAATTTGATCTCTGGTTCCTCTAGCTTTTCTAAAACCAGCTTGAACATCTGGAAGTTCATGGTTCACATATTGCTGAAGCTTGGCTTGGAAAATTTTGAGCGTTACTTTACTAGTGCGTGAGATGAGTGCAATTGTGTGGTAGTTTGAGCATTCTTTGATATTGCCTTTCATTGGGATTGGAATGAAATTGACCTTTTCTAGTCCTGTGGCCACTGCTGAGTTTTCCAAATTTGCTGGCATATTGAGTGCAGCACTTTCACAGCATCATCTTTCAGGATTTGAAATAGCTCAACTGGAATTCTATCACCTCCGCTAGCTTTGTTTGTAGTGATGCTTTCTAAGGCCCATTGGACTTCACATTCCAGGATGTCTGGCTCTAGGTCAGTGATCACGCCATCGTGATTATTTGGGTCATGAAGATCTTTTTTGTACTGTTCTTCTGTGTATTCTTGCCATCTGTTCTTAATATCTTCTGCTTCTGTTAGGTCCATACCATTTCTGTCCTTTATCGAGCCCATCTTTGCATGAAATGTTCCCTTGGTATCTCTAATTTTCTTGAAGAGATCTCTAGTCTTTCCCATTCTGTTGTTTTCCTCTCTTTCTTTGCATTGATTGCTGAGGAAGGCTTTCTTATCTCTCCTTGATATTCTTTGGAACTCTGCATTCAGATGCTTATATCTTTCCTTTTCTCCTTTGGTTTTTGCTTCTCTTCTTTTCACAGCTATTTGTAAGGCCTCCTCAGACAGCCATTTTTCTTTTTTGCATTTCTTTTCCATGGGGATGGTCTTGATCTTTGTCTCCTGTACAATGTCACGAACCTCTGCCCATAGTTCACCATGCACTCTGTCTATCAGATCTAGTCCTGTAAATCTATTTCTCACTTCCATTGTATAATCATAAAGGATTTATTTAGGTCATACCTGAATGGTCTAGTGATTTTCCCCACTTTCTTCAATTTAAGTCTGAATTTGGCAAGAAGGAGTTCATGATCTGAGCCATAGTCATTTGTTTACTTTTGTTTTTATTTTCATCACTCTAGGAGCTTGGTCAAAGAGGATCTTGTTGTGATATATGTCAAAGTGTTCTGCCTATATTTTCTTCTAAGGCTTTAATAGTTTCTAGCCACTCCAGTGTTTTTGCCTGGAGAATCCCAGGGATGGCGGAGCCTTGTGGGCTGCCATCTCTGGGGTCACACAGAGTCGGACACGATTGAACGACTTAGCAGCAGCAGCAGTAGCCTTACATTTAGGTCTGTAATCCATTTTGTTTCTATTTCTCTGTATGGTGTTAGGAAGTGTTCTAATTTCATTCTTTTACATGTTCCTTTTCTTTCTTACTCTTTGGCTGTATAATGGTTCCCTTCCCAAGTTTGACCAGAAGCACAAAATACCAAAGTTATTGGTCAGATGTTCCAGTCACTATCACTTGCAATGGTTTATTCTACACCATTCCAGGCAAATGGGCTTTGCCTCTGCATAAAACCTTGCAGTGCCTAAGACCTGGTTGTATCACATTATTGGACAGTACTCTTTCCTAGGAAGTGTATTCCTATGTTCAACTTTATAGTCTTTGATACATTTGGTCATAAGTTAAACTCTTTAGAATATCTGATCTCTTTTTCTTATAACAACCTTTCAAATGTCTAAAGCAATTGTCAGAAGCACTCAAAGATTTTCCTCATAGTTGGAATGGGAGTCTTCATTGGATACTGCCATGCCTTTTGAAGACCCAATCCTTAAGGTTACTATGTAACTAAAAGTCATACAATAGCTTACCAGGGGAGGAATTGTGCCTTATGCTATAACACAACTGTTGGAGCAATAATGTATAGGTTCTGTTCCATTGGAATAAGCAGAACAGCATATATCTCTTCCCTCTCCTCAGCACTAGTTTTGTGGACTTGCAACCCCTGCATTTCCACTTGTATCATGACTCTGTGGTCCCCATGCTTGATCTGATGCTCTGCTGTTGTTATCTTGAAATTCTTAACATGCTTTGAACAAAGGGACCCCACATTTCCTTTTGCACTTAGCCCTACAAAATAAACAGCTTATTCTGACTTCCTGATTGTGTTACATTTGCTAATATTCTATGTATCTTTATTTTTCTTCATTAATACTACGTGGCATAATGGTCATTAGGAATGTATTATCACATCCTTTTTACTTATTTCAGAGTGCTTTTTCTTGGAGCAATGAAGATGAGATCAGTATTATAATCATACTCATGCTATTGATGCACAACCTATGAGGGCTCAAAGAAATTAAGTGAATTTCCAAGTTTTTGAAGCTTGTTGGTAACAAAGTTGGACTTTCCAGGTAGCACTAGTGGTAAGGAATCTACTTACCAATGCAGGAGATGCAAGAGACATGGATTTGATCACTGGGTCAGGAAGATTCCCCTGGAATAGGAAATGGCAATCCACTCCAGTGTTCATGCCTAGAAAATTCCATGGACAAAGGAGCCTGGTAGGTTACAGTTCATGGGGTCACAGAGAGTCAGACATGACTAAGCACACAAACACACAGTAATAAATTTAGGTTGGAACCAGGTCTCCTGACTTCAACATCCTTTGGATAAGGTCCTCCTGCCCTTCTCCTGGAAGAGTACTATATAACAGTTTACCAGGGTTCTGGTTGGAGACTCTAAATTTTTTTTTTTAAACTTTTCATTTTATACTGGAGTATATATCTGATTAACAATATTATGACAGTTTCAGGTGGATAGCAAAAGGATTCAGCCATACAATACACGTGGATACTCTAATCTTATCAACTTTCCCTTTTCCTATAGTTTTCCTTTTAGTTCACTCTCACTCTCAAAACATCCTGCTTCAACTTGACACCATGTTTTGCTGACTCATCTTGTCTAGAGTTCCTCTTATTTCCTCCTCAGGTCATTTACCCATAATTGCCTAGTTTTTTCTTATCTAATATTTGAAGCTTATTCCCGACCCTAAGTGATTTGCCCTGAGCTTGCATTTTTTAAAAAAGTCATCTCAGGTTAATTTTGACAGCATTCCAATGCAATCTTACTTTTTCCTCCCTTGATTATGATTCTGATCTATAGCTAATCTCCAGATCATTAAGGATGTTCCAGTAATTGGAAAGACATCTTCATGTTTTTTTCCATTAAGTGCTCATCTAACTTGCAAACGATAGTTGAACTTAAGCTGCTGAGACTTGCCTTATGTGACCAAAAAGAAATTCAAAGCAATTCTATGAAAATGTAGCTTCATTTGCAATTATATTAGTCAGGGGAAAGGAAATGGAGAGTATAATGTAACAAGGTTATAATGACCATCTTAATATGGCAAGGTTGAGAGCAGCATAAAACCTCAACATTAGTGTTACCTCTGCATAGTCCTAGACTGATCTCTTAGCCTTGTGGGCTGTCTGGGCCAAGTAAAACTGTGAGCTTGGTATCTTTGTCTTCCAGTGAAAACTCTGACTCAGGCTCTGCTTCCTAGAGAGACCAAATTAAGATATATATTTTAAAATGTAGTGCTCACTTCCTGAGGTAGTCACCAAACTTTTTCTAATTCCTGGAGTATAGAATAAAAGGACTTGATATGTGCATGAGTCCTTGCTCATTCATGTCCGACTCTTTGTGACCCCATGGACTATAACCCACCAGGCTCCTCTGTCCATGGGGATTCTCCAGGAAAGAATACTGGATTGCCATTTCCTCCTCCAGGGGATCTTCCTGACCCAGAGATTGAACATGCATCTCCCTTATTGGCAGGCAAATTCTTTACCCCTGAGCCACCTGGGAAGCCCCAAAAGAGTTGATTGAGATGATTTAATTGTCCTTAAATCTGTAACATTGCTGGTTGAGGATACTTTGAGAGGGTATCACCGAACTAAAAATAAATTGAACTGGTAATTTCTATCCCAGTTAGTCATATCACCATTTTCCCTGCTGATAATTTAAAAAACCTGAGCACTCTCCTTGTTCCCTCCCTTTCCTTTATCTCCGCATATAATCAAATGACTAAGTCCTGAGGTTTCTATCTCCAAAGATATCCCAAATGATTCTTGCCTTCCATTTTCACAGCTATACCTGCACAATACACACTATACCAACATGTGACACACTATATCTACTCCTAAAACTCAGGTTAGCACTTCTTTTCACATGGTCTTTCCAATAAATTCTTAATTGATCTCCTCTGGCACCTTTAAGCCACTGTCTTCATAGTAATGAGGAAGGACTTTCAATAATGCAAATCAGATTATGTCATTCCTCTAATTACAGCTGAACCCTAATTCTGCATGTGTTTATTCTGTTACTTGTTAAATAGGACTTATACCACCTAGGTATTCCTGCCCCTTGTTTATATTGTTCTCTTCTTTCTCCCCATAACCCCAGACTAGAATAAAAAGAATGGGCTTCTTATATTGGTCATCATTGATTTCCCCATGCTTCCATGCTTCCAAGAGTGTGTGTACTTAGTAGGTACTCAAAAATTATTCACTGAATGTAATAAATGACCCTGCAAACCAGGGATGAAATATAGCCCATCACTCTTTTGGAACATCATTTCCAATCCCCCAGTACTAACTACAAGCATTGGCCAACCACTGGCTCTCCTGGGCCTGGCTGACAGAGCTTGCAAATAAGCAAATATGCTCTGCTTATCCTTTTGGCTTGGCCAGAGCCAGAGATCTCAAACTGATTAGGGTTTGACTTCCTCTCTTTTTTCCTCTAAGCTTCTTCTTTAATACATCTTCAGTTCTATAACTCTAGGAACAATTGTCTCTCCTATCTGATTTTAGCCCATGACTAGCCATGCTTCCCTGTCTTTTCTTTCCCTATATCCAAGGTTGACTAGGCTGCCACTCCTAGCTTCCACTGCCCTAACTCCTTCAAAAACCAATCAATACTTTCAAATCAGCATATACTCTTTAAACTCTTCAGGGTTAAATGGATCCCAGGTAGAAAGTGCTTGGAGTGACTAAGCCAGATGAGTACCTCCTTCTGATCACATAACATATTCAGGATAAATGTTTCCTCTAAGCTGAGGTTTATAAGGCTTCATTGTTTAAAGATAAGCACTTGTTTCATAAAAAGTAGTTTGTATATTTGTGCTCAGAGTCCACCTATGAACCTGTGATGAGAATAACATTGCTCAGACCCTGGAGAAAAATTGAGCTGCATTTGAATTATTCCCAACTGTTTTCTGATCTTAAAACTTAGCTCTTCGCTTAGAAGTCAAGAAAGATGGCAATAAGCAGCTGGTAAAACAATCTTAATGGCAGAGATGGGATGTTGAGCACAACTTTGGCTGGCATTTTCAGATTTTTAAATGCTTGGTTGCAACTGTCAGTTCCATAAGGATTTCATGAAGATTAATAATGTAAGGAAAGGCCATCTTTCAAATAACTGAACACAGTAACTCTTTGGACTTTTTCTGACAAAAGAGAAAAGAGGAGAGAAATTTGTACCTTTATATGTCTATCCCTATTTTTATTTTGTTTTTCTTCTTTAAAACTCTGCATAATATTAATTGTCAGTTATATCTCAAGAAGCTGAAAAATCTGCATTTATATTAATATTACATTGATAATAATATATAATATAGTCATTAATATATGCATGCTGGTGTGCTCACTCACTTCAGTTGTGTCTGACTCTTTGCAAGCCCATGGACTGTAGCTTGCCAGGCTCCTCTGTCCGTGGAATTTTCCAGGCAAGAACACTGAAGTGGGTAGCCATGCCCTTCTCCAGGGGATCTTCCCAACCTAGGGATCAAGCTTGTGTCTTCTGCATTGCAGGCAGATACATAAAATATACTTATATATTTTATATATACATATGAGCCCTTATTTATATATATAAAGCCTTTATATAAAGCCCATGTATAAACCACTTCAGTATTTTTGCCTGGGGAATTCCATGGACAGAAGAGCCTGGTGGGCTACAGTCCATGGGTAGCAAAGAGTCAGACACAACTGAGCACACACACACACACACATACACATTTATATGCAAATATGCAAATATACATGTAAAAATATGTTTATTTGTGGATGTATGTAATATTAGGTAGAGTTATCTTGATGATAACAAACAATGTGAATAAATGAACTAAACTAGTAATGAACTACTAGTATCATAGTAGACACTCTATAAATATTAGGAATTATTACTGTTTTATTATTATTCATATAAATAGTTACTATATTAAAATAGAAAAAATAAACTTCCAGTATGACAAAGTGGGAACCTCCACTGTCCTGCTTTCTAGTGAAACCGGTAAAAACTATAAAATTGCAACTATTTAAAAGCATCTGTAAAATGGTCCTAAATGCAGAAAGAAAATAAAGAATACATCTACTCAAAAGCATTCATGAGAAAGCTGTAAGAAAGGTATGAGTTGGTTGTATTTGAATCAAAACTACTTCCTTCAAACTCAACAAGGCAAATATTCCACTCCAGACCACTACAGCCAAGAACACATGGCTCCCACTCACCACAGCACCCAGACAAAGTAGAGATGAGCAAGATGTCAGCCTTGCTAAGGCTAAGTCCTAGGTGACTGTGATTGAGAGGTATGGGCCTCTTTCTGAATGTGTTTCTTAAGCTGATTCAGATCAGCTTAAGATGTACATGGTAAACCTTAGAGAAACCACTATAAGAATAACTCAAAATAGGTGAAAAAGTAATTAAAGAAATGAAAATGCTACATTAGAAAATATTCACTTAATGTAAACACAAACAATAAAGGAGAAAAAATATAAAAAAGACATGACATAAAGAATGCAAAAGGTAAAACTGCAGACATAAATCAAACTATAGATGATTCTCATTATTTGTGGTGGTTATACTCTTTAACTTACCACAAACGCTCAATTAGTGACAACTGAATCATCTCTTCTAGGAGAAATTCAGAATTAGGTTTCTGTGACATTTTGGTCACAACATTTCATCAGTCAATACAGAACCACATTTTCTGTGTGTTTCTGTTTAAGATGCCTTACTGAATATGTATTTTTGATTCTTTTACAGTGAACTCATGGTCAACAGCACTATAACTCATGCCTGAACAAAGCTTATCTAAGACATAAATTTTTTCCATAAGGCATATCACAGCCTTCTTGCACTTAGGAATGGTAGATAACATTTCAGCACTATGTTTGGGGCCATTATAAATAAATAAATTACCAGTGAAAAGCAGAAAAATGTAAACAATATGACATTAAACAGACTATGAAGAGAACATTTGTTTCTAGTATTAAGCTGAAACAAAGCAGTGTGTTATCTTGTTTAACCTCAGCTAGAAATGTGCAACTCACTCCAGTTTTCTTGCCTGGGGAATTCCATGGATGGAGAAGTCTGGTGGGCCACAGCCCATGGGGTCACAAAGAGTCAGACATGATTGAGCAACTAACAGAAATGTGTATGACAGGTGAATCAAAGTCTTCACTGCTCCACATGTGTCTGCAAGTGACCTCCACAACACTGCAAATATTGATCCAAGGTTACAGATAAATTTTAATGGGTACATGAACTTACATATATGATGTTTTTGAATGGTAAGGATTGTCTGTATATCAATAAAAACATTAAATGTGGATGATTAAAGTAATTCAATCTAAAGATAGAGAATATCAGGCTGGATTTAAAAAAAAAAAAACATAAACTATAATGATGTCATGTTCCAGTTCAATATGGCAAACATAGGAGATGCCTGAGTTGCCCTTCTTAGTGGATGTGCCTAATGTACAACTAAACATGAAGGAATTTCCTCTGAAAGAAATCCAGTCACTATCTGAGTGATTCCTACACATCAAAGTGTCAGCCCATCAGTCATGTCTGACTCTTTGTGACCCCACAAACTGTAGCCCACCAGGCTCCTCTATCCATGAAATTCTCCAGGCAAGAATACTGCAGTGGGTAGCCACTCCTTTCTCCAGGAGGTCTTCCCGACCCAGGGATCGAACTGAGGTCTCCTGTGTTGCAGGCAGGTTCTTTACCATCTCAACCACCAGGGAAGCCCTACACATGAAGCCCATGTCAAAACAGGTAGGAAAGGCTGACATACACTGTAGACATAACCCTCACCCCTGGCACAGCACTATACAATCAGAAGGAAATTTCCAACTACCAGATTCCCTTTAAAAAGTGAAAAGTTTGGACTCCATATCAAGTGTGCCAACTTTTAAGACACCCTCATTAGGGACCTTATTAGGGATAGAGCTTTTTTTTTTTTAATAAACAAAATGGACAAACTTTTACCTAGACTAACCAGGAAAAAGAGAAAAGTCAAATAACTAAAATGATAGGTGAAGAGAAGACAGTACAACTGACACTACACAAATGCACAGTATTATAGGAGACTATTATAAACAGGAGTCAGACACGACTGAGTGACTCAACTGAACTGAACTGACTGATTATAAACAATATATGCCCCAAAATTGGACAACCTAGAAGAAATGGATAAATCCTAGAAACAACCTATCAATACTGAATCAGGAAGGTAAAAAAAAGCAATTTGAATAGACAATAGTAAGAAGATTGACTCAGTAACCAAATAAACTCCCAACAAAGAAAGGTGCAGCAGGATCAGATGTCTTTATGGTTAATTTAACCAAATATTTAGAAAAGAGTTAATACCAATTCTTATAAAACCCTGAAAAATTAAAAGAGGAGGAACTCCTCTAAACTTAATTATAAGGTCAGCATTACTCCAATATCAAAAGGAAACAATGATACAAGAAACAAAAACAACAGGACAAATTCTTGAGGAAAATAGATGTAAAATTCCTCAACAAAATCTTAGCAACCAAATTTAACAGGACATTAAAAAGAATCATACAACCATGATCAAGTGGAATTTATTTCAAGGCTGCAAGGATGATTCAGCGTCAACAAATCAATTGATGTGATACACTATATTGACAAACTGAAGGATAAAAATCAATAGATGCAGAAAAGGCATTTGACAAAATTTAACATCCATTTAAAATTTTGAAAGACTGAAGGCAGGAGGAGAAGGAGACAACAGAGGATGAGATGTTTGGATGGCATCACTGACTCAAAGGACATATGTTTGAGCAAGGTCTGGGAGATGGTGAAAGACAGGAAAGCCTGGCGAGTTGCAGTCCATGGGGTTGCGAAGAGTCAGACACCACTGAGCGACTGAACAACAACATCCATTTGAGATTAAAAACTCTCAAAAAAGTATGTATAGACAAGGCATAATTCAACATAATATAGGCCATATGTAACAAGCCCAGAGCTAGCATCATACTCAAAGGTGAAAAGATGAAAACATTTCTTTAAGATCTGGCACAAGACAAGAATGCCAACTATTACCATTTTAATTCAATACAGTACTGGAAATCCTATCCAGATCAGGTAGTCAAGAAAAAGAAATAAATGGCATCCAAATCAGAAGGAAGAAGTAAAACTATATCTATTTGCAGATGACATGATATAATACATAGAAAACTCTAGAGATTACCAAAAACTGCTAGTACTAATAAACAAATTCAATAAAGTTGCAGGACACAAAATCAATATGCACAATTTGTTAACATTTCTATACAATAATAAACTATCAAAGAAAGTAAAATAATTCCATTTCTTATAACATCAAAAGGAATAAGATACTTAGGAATATGGTTAGCAAAAGAAGTACAAAATTCATACTCTGAAAATTATTAAAAATTATTGAAAGGAATTAAAAAAAAAACTTAACAGCAGGAAAACATCCCATGTTCATATGTTGAAAGATTTAACTTGTAAATATGACAATACAACTCAAGCTGTTTTGTGATTTCAGTGGAATCTTTAGGAGAATCTTAACTGACTTCTTTGTAGAAAATGAAAATCTGATTCTAAAATTCACATGGAATTACAAGGAACACAGAATAATCAAAAGATATTTAAATGAAGAACACAGTTGGAGACCTGACATTTCTCAATTCAAAATCTGCTGCAAGGCAACAGTGATTAAGGTAGTGTGGCACTGGCATATAGAAACATATATAGATACATAGTACTGTTGCCTGGCAAATCCCATGGATGGAGGAGCCTGGTAGGCTGCAGTCCACGGGGTCGCTAGAGTCGGACACGACTGAGCGACTTCACTTTCACTTTTCATTTTCATGCATTGGAGAAGGAAATGGCAATCCGCTCCAGTGTTCTTGCCTGGAGAATCCCAGGGACGGGGAGCCTGGTGGGCTGCCGTCTCTGGGGTCACACAGAGTCAGACACGACTGAAGTGACTTAGCAGCAGCAGCAGCAGAGTAGAACTGAGAATTCAGAAATAAACCCACTCTTTTATGGTCAACTGATTTTTGGTAAGGATGCCAAGACCATCTATGAGGAAAGAACAGTCTTTCCAACAATGATTATGGGACAACTGGATAGCCACACCCCAAAAGAATGAAGTTGGATTCTTTTTTGTTTGCTTGTCTTATTTAAATTAATTTTTATTGGAGTGAAACTGTGTTACAATGTTGTATTAGCTTCTACTGTACAGCAAAGTGGACCAGCTTTACTTATACATATATCCCCTCTTTTTTGTATTTCCTTCCCATTTAGGTCACCACAGAGCATTGAGTAGGGTTTCCTGAGCTATGCAGTAGGTTCTCATTAGTTATCTATTGTATAGTATCAGTAGTGTATATCTGTCAGTTTTAATCTCCCAATTCATCACATCTTCATTTCCTCGCTTGGTATCGATACATTTGTTCTCTGTGTCTCTGTCTGTATTTCTGTTTTGCAAAACAGATAATCTATACCACTTTTCTAGATTCCACATATATGCATCAGCATATGATATTTGTTTTCCTCTTTCTGACTTATTTCATCCTGTATGACAGTCTCTAGGGCCGTCCATGTCTCTACAAATGACCCAGTTTCATTCCATTATATGACTGAGTAATATTCCATTGTATATACATACCATATCTCCTTTATCCGTTCCTCTTTTGATGGATATTTAGGTTGTTTCCATGTTCTGGCTATTGTAAATAGTGCTACAATGAACACTGGGGAGCATGTGTCTTTTAGAATTATGGGTTTTTTTTGGGTATATGCCTAGTAGTGGGATTGATGGGTCCTATGGTAATTCTATTTTTAGTTTTTTTAAGAAACCTCCCTACTATTATCCATAGTGGGTGCATCAACTTATATTTCCACCAACAGTACAAGAGGATTCCCTTTTCTACATACCCTTTAAGCATTTATTGCTTGTAGATTTTTTAATGATGGCTATTCTGATGGGTGTGAGGTGATGCCTCGTTGTAGTTTTGATTTGCGTTCCTCTAACAGACGCAGAAGATATTAAGAAGAGATGGCAAGAATACACAGAAGAACTGTACAAAAAAGATCTCCACACCTCAGATGATCATGATGGTATGATCACTCACCTAGAGCCAGACATCCTGGAATGTGAAGTCAAGCGGGCCTTAGGAAGCACCACTGCGAACAAAGCTAGTGGAGGTGATGGAATTCCAGTTGAGCTATTTCAAATGATGCTGTGAAAGTGCTGCACTCAATATGCCAGCAAATGTGGAAAACTCAGCAGTGACCACAGGACTGGTAAAGGTCAGTTTTCATTCCAATCTCAAAGAAAGGCAATGCCAAAGAATGCTCAAACTACTGCACAATTGCACTCATCTCAGTCGCTAGTAAAGTAATGCTCAAAATTCTCCAAGCCAGGCTTCAGCAATACATGAACCATGAACTCCCAGATGTTCAAGCTGGATTTAGAAAAGGCAGAGGAACCAGAGATCAAATTGCCAACATCCACTGGATCATGGAAAAGGCAAGAGAGTTCCAGAAAAACATCTATTTCTGCTTTATTGACTATGGCAAAGCCTTTGACTGTGTGGATCACAATGAACTGTGGAAAATTCTGAAAGAGATGGGAATACCAGACCACCTGACCTGCCTCTTGAGAAACCTGTATGCAGGTTAGGAAGCAACAGTTAGAACTGGACATGGAACAACAGACTGGTTCCAAATAGGAAAAAGGAGTATATCAATGCTGTATATTGTCACTGTGCTTATTTAATTTATATTCAGAGTACATCATGATAAATGTTGGGCTGGAGGAGGCACAAGCTGGAATCAAGATTGCTGGGAGAAATATCAATAACCTCAGATATGCAGATGACACCACCCTTATGGCAAAAAGTGAAGAAGAACTAAAGAGCCTCTTGATGACGGTGAAAGAGGAGAGTGAAAAAGTTGGCTTAAAGCTCAACATTCAGAAAACAAAGATCATGGCATCTGGTCCCATCACTTCATGGCAAATAGCCACAGTGGAAACAGGGGCGGGGTTTATTTTTCTAGGCTCCAAAATCACTGCAGATGGTGATTGCAGCCATGAAAATAAAAGACACTTACTCCTTGGAAGGAAAGTGATGACCAACCTAGACAGCATATTGAAAAGCAGATATTACTTTGCCAACAAAGGTCTGTCAACCAAGGCTATGGTTTTTTCCAGTAGTCACGTATGTATGTGAGAGTTGAACTGTGAAGAAAGCTGAGCACTGAAGAATTGATGCTTTTGAACTGTGGTATTGGAGAAAACTCTTGAGAGTCCCTTGGACTGCAAGTGATCCAAGCAGTCCATCCTAAAGGAGATCAGTCCTGGGTGTTCATTGGAAGGACTGCTGTTGAAGCTGAAACTCCAGTACTTTGACCACCTGATGCGAAGAGCTGACTCATTTGAAAAGACCCTGATGCTGGGAAAGATTGAGGGCAGGAGGAGAATGGGAAGACAGAGCATAAGATGGTTGGATGGCATCACTGATTCAATGGATATGGGTTTGGGTGAATTCAGGGAGTTGGTGTTGGACAGGGAGGCCTGGGGTGCTGCGGTTCATGGGGTCGCAAAGAGTTGGACACGACTGAGTGACTGAACTGAGCTGAACTGAATAATTAGTGATATTATGCATATATCCATGTGTTTGTTGGCTGTCTGTATGTCTTCTTTGGAGAAATGTCTAGGTCTTCTGCCAATTTTTGCTTGGGTTGTTTTTTTTTTTTTTTTCTTTTTATATAGAGCTGCATGATCTGTTTGTATATTTTGGAAATAAATATTTTGTCATTTACTTTATTTGCAAATATTTTCTCCTACCTCTTTGAGTAATAAAAACAAAAAATGATAAATGGGACATAATTAAAAGTTTTTCTACAGCAAAGGAAATCATGAACACAATGAAAAGTGAATCTTCAGAATGAAGCTGTCTTCAGACTGTTAACTTAAACCATATATAAAAATTAGCTCAAAACTATCCAAAAATCTCAGACTTTTGAGAGTCCTTTGGATCGCAAGGAGATCAAACCAGTCAATCCTAGAGGAAATCAACCCTGAATATTCGTTGGAAGGACTAATGCTGAAACTGAAACTCTAGTACTTCAATACAACCTGATGCAAAGAGCTGACTCATTGGAAAATACTCTCATGCTGGGAAACACTGAAGGCAAAAGAAGAGGGGGGTGACCGAGGATGAGATGATTAGATAGTATTACTGACATAATGGACATGAATTTGAGCAAACTCCAGGAGATGGTGAAGGACAGGGAAGCTTGGCATGCTGCAGTCCAGGGGGTTGTAAAGTCTGACATGATTTAGTGACTGAAAAACAAACAGAAAGCCAAAAGCCTAAATATAAGAACTGAAACTATAAAACTCTTAGAGGAAAATAAAGGTTGGAACTGCCTGAACTTTTATTTGAAAAAATCTTCTAGGATATGATGTAAGTAATTAAAAAAAATTAATCGACAAGCTGGACTTGTCAATCAAAGCCAAAAATATTGGTGCTCTAAAAAGAACCTCAAGAAAGTGCACAGAGAGAGGTGTGGCCAAGATGGTGGAGTAGAAAGATCAGAGCATACCTCTTCCTATAGGCACACCAAAATTACAGTGGTTTACAGAGAAACTATTGATGAGGAATATCTGAAGACTAGCAGAAAAGGTTTCCTACAACTAAAGATGTTAAGGAGGAACCACAAGATGTGTAAGAGATACTGCAGGGTATAGTCAAGACCCATTCCCCCAGGCAGGTGACCCAAAAGGAGAGGATAATTACAACTGTGAAGGTTCACCCCAATGAGCCAGTCGCCCAAGCTCCATATTGGGCTCCCCAGACTGGGAATCCTGCTGGAAGTTTTACTAGAAAGGCAAACCTTCAGAAGGTCTGGCTTTGAAGGCCAGTGTGACTTACTTCCAGGAGAGTGAGAGGGCTGTAGGAAATACACTTCACTCTTACAGGGTGCACATAAAATCTCACACACTCTAAGACCCAGGCAAAAGCTGTAATTTGAAAGGGACCTGGGTGAGGCATACCTGCTGATCTTGAGGAACCTTCCAGAAAGGCAGAGGGCAACTGGAAAAGTGCTGGTAGCAGCACTTTTGGGGAGCTCATTCCACCATGAAAACACTGGTGTTGGCAAATGCCATTTTGCAAACCTCTCTCTAGCTTATTAACCTGAGACAGTGTCCCACCCATCAGTCTGTCAGCACCAGTATTCAGATGCCTCAGGCCAAGCAACTAGCTTTGTAGAGACATATCCTACCCACCAGCCAGCTGGCTGCCTTAGGATCCTTTGAGTCCCCAGGAATCCCAGGAGCCAGTCCCATCCAAAGAGGGCCCAGATCATAGTCCTGCCCATCAGTGCAGTGCAAAGGCCCAGGACCATCCATTAGCTCTGATTCCTGTATGATGTTGAATAGAGTGCGGAGAATTAACATTCTTATCTTGTTCCTGATCTTAATGTGAAGTATATATTTTCTCACCATTAAGTTTGATGTTACTTGTAGAGTCTTTGTAGATGTTATCAAGTTGAGGAATTAACTCTCTATTCCTAGTTTGCTAAGAGTTTTTTTTTTTTTTTTTAATGGATGGGTGTTGGATTTTTTTCAACTGTTTTTTTTTCTGCATCTATTGATAAGATCATATGTTTCTTCTTTAGTGTGTAGATAGGTTGGCTGATATTAATTCATTTTTGAAGGTTGAACCAGCCTTGTATACATGGAATAAATTCCACTTGGTCATTTTGGTGTATAATGATTTTTTACATTGTTGAAGTCAATTTGCTAATAATTCGTTGAGGATTTTTGCATGTGTTGGGTTGGCCAAAATGTTTCTTCAGTTTTTTAAGTAAAAATAAAAACCTCATCTTTCATTTTCATCAAGAATTTTATTTTCATCATTTCATCATTTTCATCAAGATCAGCATATTCACTATTTTGTTCCACTACGTTCTGCTATTTTTCAGGCAACTTTATAAGTTCATCTTCCCAAAACTTTTTATTTTTTTGAACAAATATCTGTTCAAGGTGCTTTTTACAGTTTTCGGGAAATTAATTTTTTTTTTTTCTGTTAAGAGAATTTTGTAAAGACTAGATATCCAAAGGTACAATGTCTGGTGAATATGTGGATGACTCAAAACTTCCCAGCCAAACTATAACAAGTTTTGCCTGGTCGTCAAAGAAACGTATGGCCTTACGTTATCCTGATGGAAGATTATGGTTTTTCTGTTGACTAATTCGGCACTTTTTGTCGAGTGCTGTTTTCAGTCAGTCTAATTGGGAGCAGTACTTGTTGGGATTAATTGTTTGGTTTTCCCATAAGAGCTCATAATAAACAACTCCCTTCCAATCCCAACATATACACAACATCACCTTTGGAAGAAGACCAGCTTTTGGTGTACTTGGTGGTGGTTCATTTCCCTTGCCCCAGATCTTTTCCATTCTATGTTATTGTACAGTATCCACTTTTCATTACTCATCACAATTTGTTTTAGAAGCAGAATGCTTTTGCTACATTTAAGCAGAGAATCTCATGTGGAAAAACAGCCAAGAAATTTTCTTTTTTTTTTTTTTTGCTTAACTTACAGGGGACTGAAACATCAAACCTATTAACGTAACCAAGCTGGTGTAAATGATTTTCATTTGAATATGTCAGCCATCTGTGGTGTAGTATAATGTTGATTAATCTCAGTTAATGTCTTGATTCAATTGCCATCAACTTCAATTGGTCTACCAACCAGGAGCATCATTCAGTGAGAGTTCCCAGCATGAGACTTCACAAAACACTTTTGATATGTTCAATAAGTCACAATACCTTCTGTGTACACTGCACAGATCTTTTCTGCATTTCAGTTGCAGGTTTGCCTTTCTTGAAATGTGATAGTTGCTCAGTTCAGTTCAGTCACTCAGTCGTGTCCAACTCTTTGCGACCCCATGAATCTCAGCAAGCCAGGCCTCCCTGTCCATTACCAACTCCCAGAGTTCACTCAAACTCATGTCCATCGAGTCGGTGATGCCATCCAGCCACCTCATCCTCTGTCATCCCCTTCTCCTCCTGCCCTCAATCCCTCCCAGCATCAGAGTCTTTTCCAATGAGTCAACTCTTCCCATGAGGTGGGCAAAGTATTGGAGTTTCAGCTTTAGTATCAGTCCTTCAAATGAACACCCAGGACTGATCTCCTTTAGAATGGACTGGCTGGATCTCCTTGCAGTCCAAGGGACTCTCAAGAGTCTTCTCCAACACCACAGTTCAAAGCATCAACTCTTCGGCGCTCAGCTTTCTTCATCATCCAACTCTCACATCCATACATGACCACAGGAAAAACCATAGCCTTGACTAGACGGACCTTTTTTGGCAAAGTAATGTCTCTGCTTTTGAATATGCTATCTAGGTTGGTCATAACTTTCCTTCCAAGGAGTAAGCGTCTTTTAATTTCATGGCTGCAGTCACCATCTGCAGTGATTTTGGAGGCCAGAAAAACAAAGTCTGACACTGTTTCCACTGTTTCCCCGTCTGTTTTCCATGAGGTGATGGGACTAGATGCCATGATCTTCATTTTCTGAATGTTGAGCTTTAAGCCAACTTTTTCACTCTCCTCTTTCACTTTCATCAAGAGACTTTTTAGTTCCTCTTCACTTTCAACCACTTTCTGGTGGTTGCTCAGTCATATCCAAATCTTTGTGACTGCGTGGACTGTATTCCACCAGGCTCCTCTGTCCATGGGATTTTCTAGGCAAGAATACTTGAGTGGGTTGCCATTTCCTACTCCAGGAGTTTCTTGAAATGATAAAGCATCATAGGCAAAAAATGTTGCTTTTTTTCATCTTCAATATTAAAATGGTTAAATAAAAATTAATCAATTTGGGGTTTTTTAAATGCATGCTGATATGACACCTATCACAAAACAGTTTAGTAAAATTGTTTTGATTAAAGTTAAAGACTACAAAGTACTTCTAGAGCCATCTTAAAAAAAAAAAAGAACAAACTTTTCAGCACACCCAGTTTTTTTATGAGAGGTATTTACTTTCTTGTAATATTGGTTTGAATATTAGGGTAATCCTGGATTAATTAAATGAACTAAGTAGCGTTTCTATTCTGGAAGAGATGTTTGAGAATTGACATTATTTCTTCCTTAAATGTTTGTTAAGAGTTCACCAGTGAGTCCACTGAAACTAATGCTTTCTGTTTTGGAAGGTTATTAATTTTTTAATTAAAGTTCTTTCATAGATATAGTCCTATTTGGATTATTATTTCCCCTTGTGTGAATTTTGGTAGATTATATATTAAGGGATTGACCTGTTTCATCTTAGTTACCAAATTTGTGGGCATAGTGTTCTTCATAATATTACTTTATTATTCTTTTGATATTCATGAATTCAGTAGTGATTTCCCTTCCTTCATTTCTGGTATTGATAATTTGTGTCTTCTCTCTTTTTCTTAGTTAACCTGGCTAGAGGTTTATCAATGTTATTGATCTTTTTAAAGAAATAGCCTTTGGTTTGTTGATTTTCTTTATTGATATTTGTTTCCAATTTCATTGATTTCTGCTCTAATTTTTAAATTTTCTTTTTTTCTGCTTATTTTGGGTTTATTTTGCTTCTTTTAAATCCAAAGATGGAAGCTTAAATTATTGACTTTATATATTTCTTCTATTCTATTATTTTCCATCAACCCTATAAACTTCCCTCAAACCCTGTTTCCACTGCATCTCACAAATTTTGTTAATTTTTATTTTCATTTTCTTTAGTTTGAAATATTTTAAAATTTCTCTTGAGACTTCTTCTTTAACCTATGTGTTATAGAAAAATGTTACTTGACATGAAAATATGCTCAACATCACTCATTATTAGAGAAATGCAAATCAAAACCATAATGAGGTGTCATCTCACACTGGTCAGAATGGCCATAATCAAAAAGTCTACAAATGCTGGAGAAGGTGTGGAGAAAAGTGAACCCTCTTACACTGTTGGTGGGAATGCAAACTGATTCAGCCACTATGGAGAACAGTGTGGAGAATCCTTTAAAAAATTGGGAAAAGAACTACTATATGACCCAGGAATCCCACTGCTGAGTATACACCCTGAGGAAACCAGAACTGAAAGAGATACATGTACACCAATGTTCATTGCAGCACTGTTTGCAATAGCTAGAACATGGAAGCAACCTAGAGGTCCATCAGCAGATGGATGGATAAAGAAATTGTGGTACATGTACACAATGGAATATTACTCAGCTATAAAAAGGAATGCATTTGAGTCAGTCCTAATGAGGTGGATTAAACTGAAACCTATTATACAGAGTGAAGTAAGTCAGAAAGAGAAAGACAAATACTGTATATTAAAGCATATATTTGGAATTAAAAAAAACGGTAACAAAGAACCCATAAGCAGGGCAACAAAGGAGACACAGATGTAAAGAAGAGACTTGTGGACTCAGTAGGAAAAGGCAAGAGTGAGGTGATTTGAGAGAATAGCATTGAAACATGTATATTACCATATGTTAAATAGATGACCAGTGCAAGTTCAATGCATGAGGTGGGGCACCCAAAGCCAGTAATCTGGGATGACCCAGAAGGATAGGGTGGGGAAGAAGTCAGGGGTGGGGGGTTCAGGACATGAGGACACATGTATACCTGTGGCTGATTCATGTTGATGTATGGCAAAAACCATCACAATATTGTAAAGTAATTATCCTCCAATTAAAATAAATTAATTAAAAAAAAGTGTTGTTTAGTGTTCAAGTATTTTGGAGTTTTCCAGCTGTCTTCCTTTCTGTTATTGCATTAATCCCTCAGTCATGTACAACTCTTTGTGACCCATGGGCTGTAGTCTGCCAGGCTCCTCTGTCCATGGAATTCTTCAGGCAAGAATACTGGAGTGGGTTGCCATTCCCTTCTCCAGGGGATCTTCCTGACCCTGGGGTCAAAACTGGGCCTCCTGAATTGCAGGCAGATTCTCTCCCATCTGAGTCACCAGGGAAGCCCAAAAGAGAAGTGTCTCTGGGTAGGTTATTGACTTCTTGTTTAATTGCAGTGAGATCTGAGAGCAAACTTTGTAAAATTTCTATTCTTTTTAGTTTGTTAAGATGTGTTTTATGGTGCAGAATGTGATTTGTGTTAGTGAATATTTCATGTGAGCTTGCAAGTAATGTATATTTTGCTTCTGTTGGATGAAGCATTCGTAGATGCCAATTAGATCCAGTTGATTGATAGTGCTGTTGAGTTCAACGATATCCTTACTGATTTTCTGCCTAGTGGATCTGTCAATTACTGATAGAAGAATGTCATATGGTAATTCTGTGTTTAACCTTTTGAGAAATTTCCAAACTGTTGTCCACAGTGGCTTCACCATTTTACATTCCCACCAGTAACTCACAAGTGTTCAATTCCTTCACAACCTTGCCAATACCTGCTATTTCCCATATTTCGTTTTCAAAACAATAGCTGTCACAATGGGTGCAAATGGGTATCTCATTTTATTTTGATTTGATTTCCCTAATGGCCTGTGATGTTAAGCATCTGTGGTTTCTTTCTGAGATGATAAAAATGTTCTAAAACTGTCTGTGGTGGTAGTTTCACATATCTGTAAATATACTAAACACAACTAAATTGTCTGCTTTAAATGGTATGTGAATTGTGCCTCAATAAAGCTGTTTAACAATGGAGAAAACCAAAGGATAGAAAAGGAAAAAATAAAGGCTAATTTGCACATGATGACACTACACACATGATATAAATGTTCACTATTGATAGCTCTAAAAAGAAAACCTGCTGCCATGAACAACTGAAGTCTCCAAGAGAAAGAATGTGCAGAGAGTAAACCTGAATAGTTTAAATCCTTGCTACTGAAGGTATGGATAGTAGAGCAGCACAGCACCTGGGAATGAGTTAGAAATGCAGAATCCCAGTTTCCCACTCCAGAGCAACTATCAGGATCTGCCTTTAAACAAAATCCCCAGGCTATTCCTTTGCACATTAGAAAAGCACTGGAGGACATAGAGCTGAGTTAGTTTATGCTACAGGAAGTCTTGAGGGTTATGCTGCTGCTAAGTCACTTCAGTCATGTCCGACTCTGTGAGACCCCATAGACGGCAGCCTCCCAGGCTCCCCCATCCCTGGGATTCTCCAGGCAGTAACGCTGGAGTGGGTTGCCATTTCCTTCTCCAATGCATGAAAGTGAAAAGTGAAAGTGAAGTCGCTCAGTCGTGTCCGACCCTCAGCCACCCCATGGACTGCAGCCTTCCACGCTCCTCCGCCCATGGGATTTTCCAGGCAAGAGTACTGGAGTGGGGTGCCATTGCCTTCTCCAGGGCAATTCTGAGATCCCTCAGGAAGACTAAATGTTACATAGCTCTGGCAAAGCTTTCAACTCTTAGATGAGTATTTTCTTGGGGATTCACATGGCCAGAAATCAGTGATATGGTAGAAGGAATTGGCCAAGATCATATTCTAACAACATATACTTGTTTCATTTTATTCAAACATATTTAGTTAAGTCAGTGTTCAGTGTTATTTACTTTTAGTTTACATAGTTCCAAGAATCAGGGAAAAGTCGTAACTAACACAATGATTTGCAGTTTAACAAGATCATCAGTGATCCTCATGTTGATTCAAGTTCAAGAAGCACTGGGGGAATGCAACTAAGAAAGCCAGAGAGTGATAACCTAGGGAAATTCTTGGAGAAAAACAATGACAAAACTGCTATAATTGTCTATGTTTTGGTGGAATGATTTTGTGGTCAAACAACAACAGTTAAACATATGGCCTTTCTGTTAAATAAGAATACAAAAGTGAGAATACTAATATAATTGAATACTGTACCAACACAACTAACCAAAAAAAAAAAAAAAAGCTACTGTGTAACCCTACATTGACATTTGTTTGTTGTTGTGATCAATTGTGTCTGACTCTTTGTGACCCCATGGACTGTAGCCCACCAGGTTCCTCTGTCCATGGAGTTTTCCAGGCAAGAATATTGGAGTAGTTTGCCATGTCCTACTCCAGGGGATTTCCCTGACCTGGGGCTCCAACCTGCCTCTCTTGAGTCTCCTGCATTGGCAAGCAGATTCCTTACCAGTGTACCACCTGGGAAGCCCATGTTGACATTTAGCGTCACAAAACAGCAGTATTTTTGCCCCAAGTCTCTCCTTTTATAGGAGAAGGAAAGGGAAGCACGGGTTTTATACCCGAAAGACTAAATTCTGTGTTTCAGCTCTGTTTTTTGCCTACCCTGGTTTTCATTTCTTATAAAGGGAATATTAATGTTTCCTCTTTCTAACATGTATGGCTTGGTGAGTATAAATGTAATAAAGCTGGTGAAGATGCTTTGAATACTGTAAATGTTGCAATTATTTCTAAAACTACAGACCATTTCCTTTTCCTCTGTCCTAAAGAAGCTTGGAGATCAATTGAGATTCATAATCTCCCCTTCCTAAAGAGCTCTCTCCATGTATATTTTGAATGTGAATGAGGAAAGTGAGATACTGAAATTCAGAGTGTTATCCTGAGGTTATAGTAGCAGTATGCTATTGTTTATTCTCACTTCTTATATTTTCCCATTGAGCTTTTTACATTCCACCCACATGGTTGATAATATTTCCCAAACACTACTGTTTGCAGTTATTACACAATCCGTTGCATTTTACTCCTGCTTCCGGACCACCACATCTCTGCTCCAATCTGGAACACACTCTGGGGACTATTTCATTTGTGGTGCTTTCCTGTTCAAGCCTTTGGATGTTTCTTTCTCACCACACGTGAAGCTAATTTTGTCATTAACATTTCAGGAAATACACAGTGGCATTTTAAGTGAAATACAAATTAGAAAACTCTTCTGTTCGTAGTTACATTTTTCTCCCAGATTTGAAAATAAATCACTAGCAAATCACCCAAGTCACATTTATCCTTTTTAAAGTCCATTAGTTGTTGTCATTATTCTGCCAAACTCTCTATTTCTAGCCTTTTAAGTAGAAATTATACCCCTTTTGGAGCAAGAGTGGAGAGAAAACTGAAGCAAAATATATTTAGAGAAAAAAAATTCTATGGGGTACAAAGAGAGCTATTTCCCTCATCACTTGGCACAGGTGTCTACTTTGTCAGTTCTTGTAGTTGTGAATATGTGAATCTGTGTTGCACTGCCACACTTTCTGGCTCAGGGTAATCAATCAATATAAATTGGTTGGTCAACTGACTGATGAGGAAAGCTTTCATTTAACTGAAATTATGAAGGAAGATTATGCTTTTTATCTTTAAAGCTAACATTTCATTGATTTTGTCCCATGTGCCAAGCACTCTGGTAAGCACCTGCAATGCATTATCTCATTCAATTTCCTCCTGACTCTACAATCCTATGTTCATTACTATAGTTAACTTATCAGAAATAGAACACAATGGACTGTGTCAGGAAGTAGTTAGATTTCCCTATAGCTAACATCATACTCAATGGTAAAAAGCTGAAAACATTTCATCTAAGATCAGGTACAAGACAAGAATGTCCATGTTTGACACTTTTATTCAGCATAGTTTGGAAGTCTTAGCTACAGCAATCAGAGAAGAAAAAGAGGTAAAAGGAATCCAAATTGGAAAAGAAGAAGTTAAACTTTCACTCTTTGCACATGAAATGATACTTTGCATAAAAGATTGTAAGGATCCTACCAGAAAACTACTAGAACTCATCAATGAATTTGGTGAAGTTGTAGGTAACAAAATTAATATACAGAAATCTGTTGCATTTGTCTGTACTAACAATAAAATATCAGAAAGAGAAATTTAAGAAAAATTCCATTTACCATCTTACCAAAAATAACAAAATATCTAGGAATAAATCTATCTGAGGAGACAAAGGACCTGTACTGTTATAAGAGGCTGATGAAAGAAATTGAAGAAAACAAAACAAATGGAAAGATATATCATTTTTTTGGATTGGAAGAATCAATTTTGTCAAAATGATTATACTACCCAAGGCAATCTACAGATTCAGTATAATTCCTATAAAATTTCCAATTGCATTTTTCACAGAACTAGAACAAAAAATCTTGACATTTTTATGAAGACACAAAAGACACCAAATCACTCACACAATCTTGAGAAAGAAAAATGAAGCTGGAGGAATCAGGTTCCATGACTTCACTTGTTGTTTAGTCGCTAAGTCATGTCCGACTCGTTGTGACCCCCCTGGAATGTAGCCTGCCAGGCTCCTCTGTCCATGGGATTTCTTACCAACCCAGATACTACAAAGCTGAAGTCATCAAAACAGTATGGAAAAATAGAAATATAGATCAATAGCACAAAAATAGAAATATAGATCAATGGAACAGGATAAAAAATCCAGAAATAAAACCATGCACCCATAGTCAATTCATCTATGACAAAAGAGGCAAGATTACACAATGTTGGAAAGACTGTCTTTTTAACAAATGTTGCTGGGAAAACTGAACAGCCACATGTAAAAAAAAATGAAATTAGATCATTCTTTAACACCATACACAAAAAGAAGCTCAAAGTGGATTAAAGATCTAAATGTGAGACTGGATACTGTAAAACTCCTAGAGTAAAACATAGAACACTCTCTGACATATCACAGAAATATTTCTTTTGATCCATCTCCCAGAATAATGGAAATAAAAACAAAGATAAACAAATAAGAACTACTTAAACTCAGAAGCTTTGCACAGCAAAGGAATCCATAGACCAAAGGAAAAGACAACCCACAGGTTGGAAGACAATATCTGCAAATGATGTGACCAAAAAGGGATTCGTCTCCAAAATTTACAAACATCTCCTGATGCTTAACCACATCGAAACAAACAACTTAATCAACAAATGGGCGGAAGACCTAAATAGACATTTCTCCAAACAAGACATCAGATCAGTTCAGTTCAGTCGCTCAGTCGTGTCCAACTCTTTGCGACCCCATGAATTGCAGCACGCCAGGCCTCCCTGTCCATCACCAACTCCCGGAGTTCACTCAAACTCATGTCCATCGAGTCGGTGATGCCATCCAGCCATCTCATCCTCTGTCATTCCCTTCTCCTCCTGCCTCCAATCCCTCCCAGCAACAGGGTCTTTTCCAATGAGTCAACTCTGCATGAGGTGGCCAAAGGATTGGAGTTTCAGCTTTAATATCAGTCCTTCCAATGAACACCCAGGACTGATCTCCTTTAGGATGGACTTCTTGGATCTCCTTGCGGTCCAAGGGATCCTCAAGAGTCTTCTCCAACACCACAGTTCAAAAGCATCAATTCTTCTGTGCTCAGCTTTCTTCACAGTCCAACTTTCACATCCATACATGACCACTGGAAAAACATACAAGTGGCCAATAAACATTAGTGAAAGGATGTTCAACATTGCTAATTATTAGAGAAACACAAATTAAAACTACAATGAGACATCACCTTACACCAGCTAGCATGGCTATCATCAAAGAAATCCACAAACAATAAATGCTGAAGCAGGTGTGGAGGAAAGGGAACCCTCCTACACTGTTGGTGGGGATGTAAACTGGTACAGGCATTATGGAGAATACCATGGAAATTCCTTAAAAAACTAAAAATTGGGCTACCACATGACCCTGCAATCCCACTCTGGAGAAAAACATAATGCAAAAGGATACATGCATCCCAATGTTCACAGCAGCATTGTTTACAATAGCCAAGATGGGGAAGCAATCTACGTGTCCATTGACAGAGGAATGGATAAAGAAGATGTGGTACATATATACAAAGAAATATTACCCAGCCTTTAAGAGAAAGAAAGAATGCCATTTGCAGCAACATAGATGGACCTATAGAGTGTCGTACTGATTGAAGTAAGTCATACAGAGAAGGAGAAATATCATATGGCATCCCTTAAAGGTAGACTTTAAAAAGAAATACTTACAAACAGAAAGAGACTGAGACTTAGAGAACGAACTTATGGTTGCCAGGGGAAGGGATAGTTAGGGAGTTTGGGATGGACATGCACACACTGCTCTATTTAAAATGGAAAACCAACAAGGTCCTACTGTATAGCACAGGGAACTCTGTTTAATGTTATGTGGCAGCCAGGATGGGAGGGGAGATTGGGAGAGAATGGATACATGTATATGTATGGTGAGTCCCTCTGGTGTATCACAGCATTGTTAATCGGCTATACCCCAATAGAAAACAGAAAGTTTAAAAAAAGTAGTAGCTAGATTTCCACATGAGTATTAACACCTTTAAGTATTCATTAATTTAGTCTTAATTAATTAATGGAACACATTGGAGCATATGTTTTGTTTCATCAGGTGAACCTTCCTTGCATAAAATTAACCAGCAGTTACTAAGTGCTTACAGTGTGCTAAACACTATACTTACCTAGTGTGTGTATGGTGAGTTGCTTCAGTCGTGTCTGACTCTTTGCGACCACTGAACTGAAGCCTGACAGGCTCCTCTGTCCATGGGATTCTCAGGCAAGAATACTGGAGTGGGTTGCCATACCTTCCTCCAGGGGATTTTCTTGATCCAGGGATCGAACCCACGTCTTTTATGTCTCTAACCCACGTCTTTTATGTCTCTTGCATTGGCAGGAAGGTTCTTTACCACTAGCAGTACCTGGGAAGCCCCGTACTTACCTTATGTGGGAGATACAGTATTAATATCTCCCATTCATAGATGAGACAGCTGAAGCTAAAAATATTTGAGGGGAAAACTGAAGATTAGAGTTAAAAAAAAATGGTGGACTGGGCTTTGCAATCAGGACTGAATGCTTAGCCCACATGGTACAAAGCTTGTTTACCAGTGAATCAACAAGTCTGACAAATATTCATCCTCTCCTGACCAGCCTCCCTTGGGACACCTCCTTTAAATTCAACTTTTCTGGATGAGGAAAGAGGCATGGAATTGTCACCAGATCTGTGACCTCTGTGGCATTACGGGCAATGGAACAAATGTTTTCTAGGGAACTTTATTCTAAGTTTAGCTTTGTATCCTATTTCATTTTTCATTTAACACTATGATATAAATTTTTCTGACATTATTAAAAACTCTATAAAAGTAATTTTCAGTGGCTTCTTAGTTTTTTAGTCAAGTGAATGTATAATTTAATTACCCGTGTATTTAGTTTTGATTATTCTTTCCTTTTTCTGTTATTTTACATAATGCTGTAGTAATAAGTACCCATGTATATAAACTCAACAATAACCCGGTGTACGAGACAGCAAAAGAGACACTGATGTATAGAACAGTCTTATGGACTCTGTGGGAGAGGGAGGGTGGAAAGATTTGGGAGAATGGCATTGAAACATGTAGAATATCATGTAAGAAACGAGTTGCCAATCCAAGTTCGATGCACGATACTGGATGCTTGGGGCTGGTGCACTGGGATGACCCAGGGGGATGGTATGGGGAGGGAGGAGGGAGGAGGGTTCAGGATGGGGAACACATGTATACCTGTGGTGGATTCATTTTGATATTTGGCAAAACTAATACAATTATGTAAAGTTTAAAAATAAAATAAAATTTAAAAAAATAAATGTTTAAAAATAAATAAATAAACTCTCCCCACACCCCTGGTTTATATATAATGCATAATAAATGTACCTAGATATAAGTTTGTGGGCTTGAATATTTTAAGTCTCTTGATACACATTGCCTAATTGCCTTTTAAAAGCTCTCTACCAATTTATACCACCCCTGCCAGGCTCACCACACCCTCATGTCAGGTATTGAATTAAAGTAAGAGATACCTTTGCTAATTTTATGGTTGAAAAACTCCATTACATCATTATAATTGGTAATTATTTAATTATGAAGTTAAATATTTTTTCAATATTTACCAATCACTGAATCTCCTTATTTGACAATATTCAGTTCCTGGTTTTTGCCCCAGTGAGATTTTAATCCTTTGTTTGTATTTCTGTTTTATTGGGAAAATAAAACTTTTGCCATATTTATTATAAATATTTTTTCAGTTGTTGCCTCTGCCTGGAGCAGAAACAGAAGGAAATGTGTTGTTGAAATCATGGGAGGGGAAGAGCCCCTCAACAAAGAACGTGTGATGGTAGTTTGTGATGCTACAAAGAGATCCAGTGAGATAAAGCCTGCATAGCATCCATTTATCACTAAGTCATTTATCACTGCTTCCCAGGTGACTCAGTGGTAAAGAATCCATCTGCCCATGTAGGAGATATAGGAGACACGGGTTGGATCCCTGGGTCAGGAAAATCCCCTGGAGCAAGATATGGCAATCTGCTCCAGTATTCTTGTATGGGAAATCCCATGGACAGAGGAGCCTGGTAGGCTACAGTCCATAGGACTGCAAAGAATTGGGCTTGACTGAACGAATGAGTGTACATGTATGTACTCATTCATCACTAAAAAAAAGCCCTAATCTTTCTGGGAATGATTAACAAATGAACAAGTGTCACATATTCAGTACTTTACATTGGCAGAGAACTTCAGTCCATGGGTACCCTCTTCATCTTACAGAAGAGGAAACAGGTTTCAGAGAGACATACAGTGACTCTGGTCTGTATAATGTAGACCAATGGTGCCCAATGAATTTGGCATCAGGGACTGGTTTCATGGGACAATTTTGCCACGGACCAAGGCGGCAGGAGTGTTGTTTTCTGGATGATTCAAGCACATTACATTTATTATGCACTTTATTTTTTATTGTTATTGCATTTTAATATATAATGAAATATTTATGCATTGTCACTTGCCACTCACTGATAATTTTGATATGAGTCTGAAAATAATTGGTTTGTTATGGTCTCTGTGCAGTCAAACCTCTCTGCTAATGATAAACTGTATTTGCAGCCACTCTCCAGTGCATCACTGCCTCAGCTCCACATCAGGCTTTCGATTCTCATAGGGATCCGACAACCTAGATCCTTCACACGTGCAATTCACAGTAGGTATCTGGCTCCTCTGAAAATCTAATGCTGCCACTGATCTGACAGGAAGGGAGCTCAGGCAGTAATGCAAACCATGGAGAGTGGCTGTAAATACAAACTTTCACTCCCTTGCCTGCCACTCACCTCCTGCTGTGAGACCTGGTATTGATATGTGGTATTAAGTTACCTGATATAGACTATCACTAGGTTTTCAGATTCTAAGTCTCTGCCAATATACCTGGCCACTGTCTTGCACAAAGAAGTTCAAATGGAAATATTTTCAGATTAAAATAACAATAATAAAAACAACAATAATTAGTCCAATGTGGGGAATTAGTTTTCTTCAAATAAATAAATAATAGAATGTGTGCATGTATGTGTGTGTGTATATTATACATAATTATGTATAATAATAAATGCATAGTAATATAATATCCATATACTACATAATAAAACATATAATATTATATTGCTATCTATACAAGATATTAATATATATTATATATACATTATACATGTATTGCTGCTGCTGCTAAGTCGCTTCAGTCGTGTCCGACTCTGTGCGACCCCATAGACGGCAACCCACCAGGCCCCGTCGTTCCTGGGATTCTCCAGGCAAGAACACTGGAGTGGGTTGCCATTTCCTCCTCCAATGCCTGAAAGTGAAAAGTGAAAAGTGAAAGTGAAGTCTCTCAGTCGTGTCTGACTCTTAGCGACCCCATGGACTGCAGCCTACCAGGCTCCTCAGTCCATGGGATTTTCCAGGCAAGAGTACTGGAGTGGGGTGCCATTGCCTTCTCCCTTATACATGTATATATAATATTATATGTATTATGTGCATATTATATGATATATATGTATATGTATATATGTGTATATGATATGTGTATATATAGCAATAGGTATTTGGAGAAGGAAATGGCAACCCATTCCAGTGTTCTTGCCTGGAGAATCCCATGGATGGAGAAGCCTGGTAGGCTGCAATCCATGGGGTCACACAGAGTTGGACACGACTGAAGCGACCTAGCAGCAGTTAGCGGCAGCAATATGTATTATTATATGTGTATTATATGCATTATATATATATATATATATATATATATATATACACACACACACACACACACATATATACTATACATTCAGGTATGACCTAAATCAAATCCCTTATGACTATACAGTGGAAGTGAGAAATAGATTTAAGGGACTAGATCTAATAGAGTGCCGGATGAACTATGGACGAAGGTTCGGGACATTGTACAGGAGACAGGGATCAAGACCATCCCCAAGAAAATGAAATGCAAAAAGCAAAATGGCTGTCTGAGGAGGCCTTACAAACAGCTGTGAAAAGAAGAGAAGCGAAAAGCAAAGGAGAAAAGGAAACATATACCGATTTGAATGCAGAGTTCCAAAGAAGAGCAAGGAGAGATAAGAAAACCTTCCTTGGCGATAAATGCAAAGAAATAGAGGAAAACAACAGAATGGGAAAGACTAGAGATCTCTTCAAGAAAATTAGAGATACCAAGGGAACATTTTATGCAAAGATGGGCTCAATAAAGGACAGAAATGGTATGGACTTAACAGAAGTAGAAGATATTAAGAAAAGGTGGCAAGAATACACAGAAGAACTGCACAAAAAAGATCTCCACGACCCAGATAATCATGATGGTGTGATCACTCACTTAAAGCCAGACATCCTGGAATGTGAAGTCAAGTGGGCCTTAGGAAGCATCACTTCGAACAAAGCTAGTGGAGGTGATAGAATTCCAGTTGAGCTATTGCAAATCCTGAAAGATGATGCTGTGAAAGTGCTGCACTCAATATGCCAGCAAATTTGGAAAACTCAGCAGTGGCCACAGGACTGGAAAAGGTCAGTTTTCATTCCAATCCCAAAGAAAGGCAATGCCAAAGAATGCTCAAACTACTGCACAATTGCACTCATCTCACATGCTAGTAAAGTAATGCTCAAAATTCTCCAAACCAGGCTTCAGCAATATGTGAACCGTGAAATTCCAGATGTTCAAGCTGGATTTGGAAAAGGCAGAGGAATGAGAGATAAATTGCCAACATCCACTGGATCATGGAAAAAGCAAGAGTGTTCCAAAAAAACATCTATTTCTGCTTTATTGACTATGCCAAAGCCTTTGACTGTGTGGATCACAATAAACTGTGGGAAATTCTGAAAGAGATGGGAATATCAGACCACCTGACCTGCCTCTTGAGAAACCTGTATGCAGGTCAGGAAGCAACAGTTAGAACTGAACATGGAACAACAGACTGGTTCCAAATAGGAAAAGGAGTACATCAAGGCTGTATATTGTCACCTTACTTATCTAACTTATAAGCAGAGAACATCAGGGGAAACACTGGGCTGGAGGAAGCACAAGCTGGAATCAAGATTGCTGGGAGAAATATCAGTAACCTCAGATATACAGATGACACCACCCTTATGGCAGAAAGTGAAGAAGAACTAAAGAGCCTCTTGATGAAAGTAAAAGTGGAGAGTCAAAAAGTTGGCTTAAAGCTCAACATTCAGAAAACTAAGATCATGGCATCCGGTCCTATCACTTCATGGCAAATAGATAAGGAAACAGTGGAAACAGTGTCAGACTTTATTTTTCTGGTTTCCAGAAACCACTGCAGATGGTGATTGCAGCCATGAAATTAAGAGACGTTTGCTCCTTGGAAGGAAAGTTATGACCAACATAGATAGCATATTCAAAAGCAGAGACATTACTTTGCCAACAAAGGTCTGTCTAGTCAAGGATATGGTTTTTCCAGTGGTCATGTATGGATGTGAGAGTTGGACTATAAAGAAAGCTGAGCACCGAGCACCGAAGAATTGATGCTTTTGAACTCTTGTGTTGGAGAAGACTCTTGAGAGTCCCTCGGACTGCAAGGAGATCCAAGCAGTCCATCCTAAAGGAGACCAGTCCTGGGTGTTCATTGGAAGGACTGATGTTGACGCTGAAATTCCAATACTTTGGCCACCTCATGTGAAGAGCTGACTCATTGGAAAAGACTCTGATGCTGGGAAAGATTAAGGGCAGGAGGAGAAGGGGATGACAGAGAATGAGATGGTTGGATGGCATCACCAACTCAATGGACATGGGTTTGGGTGGACTCTGGGAGTTGGTGATGGACAGGGAGGCCTGGTGTGCTGTGATTCATGGGGCTGCAAAGAGTCAGATATGACTGGATGACTGAACTGAACTAATACATATTATATTATACATATAATATAATAATACATATTATACATATAATAATATGTACGTATAATATATGTATATATAATATATACATGTATATGACATATATTAATATAATTATATATATAATAAATATATAACATATATAAGAGGACACTATATATAGGGTCCTCTTGGGTAGGCAGAGTCAGCCCTCTCCAGAAAATAATTTAGGCATTCAGGGCAACACTATGTCAACCATGGTACCAAAGAAAACAAAATGAATCAGATGTCTACAAGCTGAGCATTGTATGTAATGTAGCTATCATGGCCTGGCCGTTATCAGAGTGCCTTCATGAAGTTTGGATATGAACAACTTTTATTTAAGTTTCCACAGTTAAATTTTAATGTTCTTTTCAGCTAGAATGAATAATTTAATTGTTTTCAATTCTCTGAATAAATACAGATAGGAATTTCTGAAATCCCACACTTGAGGAGTTATTTAAGATTAATTTACAATAGATGAAACTTTTATTTTTTCAGTCAAAATGCACTTGTTCATTATATTTACCTCAATACATCAGGCATTGGTGTATTTCTTAAAATATGATTCCTTTCCTGTGCATTGGTGACTGGCCTATACTCGGTAATTATTGCAGATTTTCTTTCTCTATTTAATTAGGTGATTTGATCTGTACTTTATATAATTACAGTATTTGTCTTCTCCTTTGTTTGAGGCAAAATTGTAATCATTAATTCTGTTACCTGAGGCTGCTAAATAAATATTTACTAAAATTAAAAAATAAGACACTTAGAAGGGTATAATTGTATCTGGACCAGAAAATTTTCATTTCACATGCATCATCTTAACTTCATTATGGCTACTGAACTCAAAATGAAAAGGTACAAGAGCCCCAGGGGACTAGAGAACAGTTACGTCATTATTTTTTACAGAAAATAAGCACATAAGAATTTATTGCAAACAGCAGCCCCCTGCCTACTACAGAGTCTACACCTCCCTGTTTGATCAGGGTCAAAATCAGAAAATAGGGAAGAATATTCAAAACTTAAATGAAGGAAAAAAAAAAGTGTAGTGGGAATCGGGAGAGAAAAGACTCCACATAACTGGATTTTAACTGAGCCCCACAGAACCTTAAGAATGCCTTTCAGATTTCTTACCCACACCATGATTCTCATCCTTGTTCCAACCACAGCAGCTATGCTAATCTGGTTGATGTATTGGCTGAAATGAAAGTGAAAGTGTTAGTTGCTCTGTACTGTCCGACTCTTGGTGACCCCAGTGGACTATAGCCCACCAGGCTCTGCTGTCCATGGGGATTTTCCAGACAAGAATACTGGAGTAGGTTGCCATGCCCTCCTCCAGGGGAATCTTCCCAACATAGGGAACGAACCCAGGTCTCCTGCATTGCAGGCAGATTCTTTAGCATCTGAGTCACCAGGGAATTCCTACAATAAATTTCTACTAGGAAAAATATATGTGTTGGGTACCTACAGTAAATTTCTACTAGGAAAGATGAGTCTGGAAATGTAAGTTGCTTGGACAAGTGACTCCAATGATTGTTAATCTAAATGAGTTGATAGAGACCATTTCCAAAGACCAAGATTATTTTCTGCACCAAAAGCCATGCAGGATCCTAGTTCTCTTGACCAGGGATTGAACTTGTGCTCCTGGAAAAGCGGAGGGAAGTCCCATCAAAGACCAAGTTTGATAAGGGAACAAATGTCATGAAATGGGGTAAAAGGAAATTGGGCATGCCATCTTTCAGGATAGTATTCAATATGGTGAAATGGACTGATAACTTTTCAAGGGAGCTTCGAAGAACTCTAGTACCATAGTCCTTTTATGTCTCAATGCAGAGGAAAATTCAGCAAGAGAAAAATGGTAAATAAGAAATGATTTATTAGAATATGACGCTAATGAGTCTTACAAGTGGGTGGGTGAGAAATGCCATGCCCCAAGAACTTATTACAGTTTTATAATCAAAGGAAAAGTGGGAGAAGGAGAATACCTTTCTTTGTCTTTCATGTTTTCATCATTAGCTCCTCCTCCAGGTTGAGCAGGGCAGTTTTCTTTTCCCTGTGTGGTCAAGCTAGGTTCACAAATTATTATTTTTTTATGTGTGCAGAGATTATGTTCTAGGGATCATTAACTCCCTGAGCTCACTGGGCAGGATGTGGGTCCCATGTCGCCATTGTTTTATTGTCTGGGGGCATGTGCTGTGTTCCTGTTGAATGGTTTTGTTGTTAAGCAAGCCTGATTGATTTTGTGGGTAAGCAAACCTAGTTTCTTGAATAATATTCAACTTACAGTGGTCTCATGAACTTTAGCAAACTCCAGAAGATAGTAAAGTTCAGGCAAGCCTGCAGTCAATGAAGTCGCAGAGAGTCGGACATGACTTAGCTACTGAACAGCAACAGCCTATATTTTTTACTTATAATCACCTGTGCTGTGCTGTGCTTAGTTGCTCAGTTGTGTCTGACTCTTTGTGACCCCATGGACTGTAGCTCGCCAGGCTCTTCTGTCCATGGGGATTCTCCAGGCAAGAATATTAGAGTGGGATGCCGTGCCCTCCCCCAGAGAATCTTCCCAACCCAAGGACTGAACCCAGGTCTCCCGCATTGCAGGCAGATTCTTTACCATCTGAGCCACCAGGGAAACCCAAGAATACTGGAGTGGGTAGCCTATTCCTTCTCCAGGGGATCTTCCCAATCCAGGAATCAGACCCAGGTCTCCTGCATTGCAGGTTTATTCTTTACCAGTTAAGCTATCAGGGGAGTCCCTAGAATCCCCTAGTGAGGTTAACTATTTAATCACCTATTTTGTCCATTCATTTTGTCTCTATCAATAGTATCCCACATTCTTCACAACAAGTGATTATTGTTCAGGGGTGATAGGTGCTGTTGGCATCTGGGCCACTAAAGCAATTTCCTACTGAAGTCCTAGCATTCATCTCTAAGATCATCTTTGCTTCTAAATGTAGAAGTTCAGTACTTATTTTCTGTAGTTGATGTGAGGATTATGTAAGATAATGTTTTTCAGAGCATTTAGCCCAGTTCTTGGCATGCAGAGAGCAATTAATACATTTCTTTGTTTTTGGCACTTTCTCAGTAGCATTAACTGAGGAAATGCCAGTGCTCATTTTCCCCCCATAGAGTGGCCATATATTACTCAAATAAGTTAACAGTCTGATTTGTGCTGACTCCACTTGCAAAATCAAGAAGTAGAAAAGTGATTCAATAAGCAGAAAGAGGCACTGGAGGAGGCATTTAAAATGATCTAGCCATGAGGACTGTTTTTTTTTTTTTTTTTTTATGTTTCAAAGAGCAAAAAGGAGGAAAAAAAAAAAAAAAGGCTCTGCCTTGTTTCATTAGAGCTCATGCCCTAGGAAAGTTAAGTCAGAGGTGGTTCTCTGAAATCAGGGCATCTGAACTTTGTAACCCTGTCCACAAAGTTTCTATTTGGAAAGTAACAAAGATCACACTTCTGGACTCTGGAGAACACTTTCTGCAGCGAAATATCTTTGTTTCATATCACGTCATGCTGGCTGGGAAGATAATCCTTACGAATACTCCTGTATTTATGTCCCCTGTGAATTGCTGGCATTTCACCCCAGTTCTGTGCAGTGAATCATTATTTTGTCACATCACAAATATCAGCAGCATCCAGCAGTTCCACTTAAAAACAAAAGAATGAAAAAACAATAATTAATAGCAAAACACCAACGACAAGGCTCAAATCTCAAATGAAGCACTAAATGTCCCCGAAATTTCTGCAGCAGGCTTGGTGCTCTTCTTTTGGAGAGAAATGGAGCCAAGGTCTGCAATGCAGTATTGGCTGCTCTCTTGATTTGCTTAGGTTAGTTTTAAAGGAATTTCTGCTCTTGCTGTGCATTTAAGTGTGAACGGCAAAGAACAGGAGAGCAGCTGTGTCCATTAGCACCTTCCTCAGGCATTGACTCTCCAGGAGATTGGACATGAAGCTTAAAAACCAGTGCCCTAGTCACAAAAGACACTAAGTCCATTACTTCCCCCTCTGCTAAGTTCTGTGGTTATAATTCTAGTGTGGGGTATGCCACATTTTTAAAGTCCCTTACAGTTTGTTATAGAGCTTCCCAGGTGGTACAGTGATAAAGAATCTGCCTGCCAATGCAGGAGACACAGGAGGTGTAGATTCCATCCCTGGTCAGGAGGATCCCCCTGGAGAAGGAAATGGCAACCCATTCCAGTATTCTTGCCTGGGAAATCCCATGGGCAGGAGCCTGGCAGGCTACAATCCATGGGTCACAAAGGGTTAGATGGGACTGAGTGATTGAGCACAAACTTGCACATATACAGTTTGTTGTACTGTGGATTATGTTTTTACATGGGCTTTCCTGGTGGCTCAGTGGTAAAGAATTGGCCTGCAATGCAACAGCCACAGGAGACATGGGTCCGGTTTCTGGGTTGGGAAGATCCCTTGGAGGAGGGCATGGCATCCCACTCCAGTATTCTTGCCTGGAGAATCCCCATGGTCACAGGAACCTGGTGGGCTACTAGGGTCCATAGGGTCATAAAGAACTGTACACTACTGAAGTGACTTAGCAGCAGCATATTTTCACATATATGCTGCCTGTTCCTCAGACCCATCCTGTAAGACATGTAGGGCAGGATATGCCCTTTATTTCCAGATGAAAATGAACAGTGACTCAGAAAAGTGACGTGTCTCATCCACAGTAACAAAGCTAAGGGAAAAAAAGAAAACAAAAAAACAGAGCTGAAATGCACAACTAAGGATCCTATTTCTGAATCTGGAGTTTTACTCACTAAAGTTTTCTTTACAAGAGCTTCTGCAAACAGGCTCCTGCCAAATGCCAACATGATGCTAAGACCATGGTAGGGACTATCCTGTCTCTCTTCAACTTCTTGGATGCTGATGCCACCACACAGACTCTCCATGCTGACTCTCCCCATCTGACTCTTCCCTTGTCAACTACAAATTGGCACTTGCCTTGGGAACTTACCATCTACCTATCTACCTCTACAAAAATTAAGTCATGTACTGCAGCTGCTGCTGACCTTAAATACTATCTGAAAGGAGTTAATGAGTATTAATGAGGCACTCCATGTGTGCATGCTAAGTCGTTTCAGTTGTGTCCAACTCTTTGTGACCCTTTGGACCATGGCCTACCCGGCTCCTCTGTCCATAGGATTCACCAGGCACAAATCTGGAGTGAGTTGCCATGCTCTCCTCCAGGGAATCTTCCCCACCTAGGGATTGAACCCACATTTCCTGCAGCTCCTGAATTGCAGGTGGATTCTTATGGCTGAGCTGCTTGGGAATCCTAGGCACTCTGTGCTGGTGGAGTAGGGAACTGGCAGGACAGGTCTTCAGAGAGTTATATATTTACAGGGGCTGATTTTATGAGCCCAATTCTTGTCTCTCTCCATATCTCAGTTCAGTTTAGTTCAGTCACTCAGTCATGTCCGACTCTTTGAGACCCCATGAACTGTAGCATGCCAGGCCTCCCTGTCCATCACCAACTCCTGGAGTTTACTCAAACTCACGTCCATGGAGCCGGTGTTGCTATCCAACCATCTCATCCTCTGTCGTCCCCTTCTCCTCCTGCCTTCAATCTTTCCCAGCATCAGGGTCTTTCCCAATGAGTCAGTTCTTCGCATCAGGTGGCCATATCTAGAAAAACAGTAAAATACTTCATGGTGATGACTGTTCCACATGAATAGTGAAGGCCTCAGGAGACTAGCAGAAATCTTCTGGAAAGATATGTGCTTGATTGCACATATGCACATATACAAAAATTGTGTATGAGCTAAATTCCTCCCCCCAACCCCTGCTTCTTTGGAGCAGTTTCTCAGATTATCTGACGTGTTCTCTGCCCATTTTAATTGGGACAAAATGAGACTGCAGGCACCTCCTTTTGCCTGCAGTCTATGAAGTGTAAGGGTGATCTGATCATTTTGGGGATCCTTCCTTGGCTCATATAGTGAATTAACATTCCTGGTTAACTAGCAGCTGTTGCCTACCCTCAACTTCTGCCTTTCTGTTGACCCCCACCTTCCCAGGACAACGTGCAAGAACTGAAGTTTGGTCTACGAAAACTGGTCAAGGGGTGTTAGTTTTGATTCAGTCTTTTGTTTAGCCTTGTGATATGGGGATGGTTATTTTCTCCCTGGGCTTTAGTTTCATCACTGGTAAAATAAGAAGATGAAACTAAATTATTTTCTAAGCCCTTTTCTCTTTTGACTGTAGACTCCTGTTTTCAAATGTAATGTATTCAAGGTTCTCAATACGTAAGACAGATAAGTATGATGCTGTCTTTTAAAAGAGTGACATGCTAAGGAGGGGATGGAGGTGAGGGGTGGCTATAAAGAGAAAGCAGCTGATATGAGAATGAGAGATTTTCGTCTAATTTCTCTGTCCATCCATTTGTCAAGCATTTGTTATTGCCCCTTTTAGATCATGTAGCTGAGGATACAAAGATATGGCAGGATCCTATTCATGTTCTCTGTATCTGTAGGAGACAAGATACATGGATCAATAACAAAGACACAAGGTAGAAATGACAAGGGGTGCACATGTGCTGCAGGAAAGTGCTGAGACAGTCCTGGAGTGAGGGAGGAGAGAGTGAGAGGGAGAGGAAAGCAACATCTAAGGTGTCAGACAGAGGCAGGCTGTGGGGCAAGGTGGGGTGGGGTGGGGGGCTGGGGAGGAGGGAAGGTAGCAGAAATAGTGTTGCTCTGAATCCTAAATCATTGGAAAGCATTCCCTGTTTATGGTATTTATTTCTTTTCTTTCTTATAGAAAACATTTTTATTGTGGTGAAAGTCACATAAAGCATACTGTTTTAACCATATTTAACTGTAGAGTTCAGAGGCACTAAGTACATTCACATTATTGTGTGACTCTCACAATCATCCATCTCCCAAGTTTTTCCCTTCCTTAACTGAAACTCTGTCCCTATTAAACACGATTTCACCATCCCCCATCCCTAGCCTGGCCCCCTGGAAGCTACCAATGTATTTATACTTTCTGACTTTATGAATCTGACCTTTTTAGGTACCTCTATACATGGAATCAAGCAATATTTGTATGTACCTACTATATACTGGGGGCTTCTCAGTGGTGCTACTGACAAAGAACTTGTCTGCCAATGCAGAAGACATAAGAGATGCACGTTTGATCCCTGGATTGGGAAGATCCCCTGGAGAAGGGTGTGGTAACCCACTCTGGCCTAAGCAATCGCATGGACAGAGGAGCCTGGTGGTCTATAGTCCATAGGATCACAAAGAGTTGGATATAACTGAAGTGAGTTAGCATGCATATGTTGTATATTGGGATGCATTTTTAAGGTTAACTTTCTCTATGTCGTATAAACAGACTTTACCTTCTTTTCCATCCCCTGTGCAATATGGTAGGTTCTCACTAGTGATCTATTCTATACATAGTAGTGTATATATGTCAATCCCAATCCCCCAATTTATCCCACTCCCCCTTTCACCAATTATTTATAGTTATTTCTGAGTAATGAGTTATATCTTAAAAGAGATGGGTGAAGGAGGAAATGTGAGTTTAGTGCCAATGAAACTGCCTGTGTGTCCAAAGATCATCCAAGCCTGTCTGCCATATCCTCCTCCTTATTCAGATTCTCAAGTGGACTTTCTCTTTATATTATCCTCATTGGCCATCTTTACTGATTAAATTTATCAAGTAGCAGCTAATCTCTCACCCAGGGACCTCCTTCATTTCATTATGCCCTGAGAAAATTTTCCCTCCATGGACCCAGACCTATAAGTGGAATTTTACAGCACAAAATTCTGATAGTATTTTAATTAGCTCAGCTAAGCCTTCTATTACACCCAGGAGCAGGAGTTTGCAGGTTAATTTAGTTTCCTTAATTACGGTGATAAAACCAGATATAAATTCTGATACAGTATGAGGTGAGTAGCCCACAAGTTTAATTACCTGGAATTGTTGCTGTGTTTGGGACTTTGCTTACCAAACTCCACATTAATTCATGGCACCTCCAGTTGCAGTGTTTATTCCCTACACAAAGTTGCTTGCTGTTTCCAGACCTGGGTGAAATTTAACTCCTGAGATGAAACTGGTTTCAGTTGCAGAGAGACGCTATACCCATGCTTTTACTCACAATGCATTCTTATTATCAGGGACTTTTGGTAACAACTGATTAAAGCATAATTAAATAGTTATCATTTGCTTATTAAATTGCCTGTCTTGAGACTGCTCCGGTATTTGGAATAGTGTAGTAGTAGTGTTATCGGTTCAATCGTGTCCGACTCTTTGTGCCCCCATGAACTGTAGCCCGCCAGGCTCTTTTGTCCGTGGGATTCTCCAGGCAAGAATACTGGAGTGGGTACCCGTTCCCTTCTTCAGGGGATATTCCCGACCCAGGGATCGAACCGAGGTCTTCTACACTGCAGGCAGTTTCTTTGCTGTCTGAGGCACCAGGGAAACCCATATGGGGGTAGTGTAGGAATTTTCTCAACCTCAATGTTTTTGAAACTTTGGACCGGATAATACTTTGCTTTGGGAGACTGTCCTGAAGATTGTAGGATCTTTAGTAGCATCCCTGTCCTCTCCTCACTAGCTACAAGTACACCCTTCTCCCAGTTGTGGCAACCAAAAATGTCCCCAGATATTGCCACATGTCATCCAGGACACAAAATTTCCCTTGGCCAAGAACCACTGGTTGTAAGGATTACATATCTGACTCAGATTATACTGTTTTAAACCCAGGCTCCTCCACCTGGGGGTTGTGACATTGACTAAAACCCTAAATTTTCATCTATGTAGAAAGTGACCACTGCATAGCATTATTGTGATATTCAAATAAATTAACATAAAAATGCTTAGAATTATGCCTGGTGCATAGTAAACACTCAATAATTATAAACTATAATTCATATTATTAATATCTACCAGATGGTTTACATTTTACAGATTTATTTATTTATTTAAAGACAAGACTAACTCTTAAAAGAAAACAACAGAGCAAGACAGTTGCCAGCCCAGTTTCTAACTTCTTAATGGCCTAGTCTGGTAGAGGGAATGTTCCAGCAGAAGTCATAGATACAGGTGCAAATCCTGTTTCTATTGCCTTGATTTGGCCATGGACAAAATTTGCTTTTCTCTTAGCATTCTTCTTTAAAGAAGCATATCATAGGGCTGAATTATAAGGATCAAACCCATGGCAGTGAAAAAAAAAAATCTGCTGCCTGCCTCTGCATGCTTTCCCAACTGGACATCTGTTTTTCCTTTCTTCCTTTTTTCTTTTTTTTTTTCCCTATCCCCTCCATGTCTGTATGTCAAAAGGTTTATTTTGATTGGTTCTTATTCTAAAAGGACTGTGATTCTCAACCACCTGGAAACTTGTTACAACACAGGCAACTTGGTCTACTTCCAGAGTTTGTGATTCAATAAGTCTGGGGATGGAATCCAAGAATTTGCAACTGACTCAGTGGACATGAGTTTGAACAAACTCCGGGAGTTGGTGAAGGACAGGGAAGCCTGGCATGCTATAGTCCATGGGGTCTCAAAGAGTCAGACACGACTGAGCGACTCAACAATTGCAACAACAACTGAATTCCCAGGGGGTGGTGATGCTCCAGCTGCTGATTATGGACCACTCTTTGAGAATTAATGTTGTAGTATTCATTGCTATGCTCAAGAATGTGCATGCATGCTCAGTTGCTCAGTTGTGTTCTACTTTTTGCAACCCCATGCACTGCAGCTAACCAGTCTCCTCTGTCCCTGGGGTTTTCCAGGCAAGAGTATTGTAGTGGGTTGCCATTCCCTTCTCCAGGGGATCTTCCTGACCCAGGGATCAAACTTGTGTCTCCTGCATTGACAGGCAGATTTTTTACCACTGAGTCACCTGGGAAGCCCAGTGCTTTAAAACTGGGGTCACCAAACTCTGAGGTAATGCCTGATAATCTGAGGTAGAACTGATATAATAATAATAGAAATAATTTGCACAATAAATGTAACCCACTTGAATCATCCCCAAACCATCCCCCAACCCTCATCTGTGGAAAAATTGTCTTCCACAAAACCAGTTCCTGATGCCAAAAAGGTTGGGGACTGCTCTTCTAGAACAGTGATTCTTCATCTTAAATGTACATCAGAATCTCCTATAGGGCTTTTTTGTTTTGAAGTTTTTTTAATTGGAGGATAATTGCTTCACAATATTGTGTTAGTTTCTGCCATATATCAAGATGAATCAGCCACAAGTATACATATATCCTTTCCCTTCTGAACTTCCTTCCCATCTTCCTCCCATCCCACCCCTCTAGGTTTTCACAGAGCACTGAGTTGAGCTCCTGTGTCACACAGAAAATTCCTACCTGCTCTCTGTTTTACATATGGTAAAGTATATGTTTCCATGCTATTCTCTCAATTTGTCCCACCCTCTCATCTCCCCACTGTGTCCATAAGTCTGTTCTCTATGTCTGCTAGGCCTTACCTCCCAAGTTTCAGATTTAGTAGGCCAGTGCATTAAGAACCCCTGCTCCAGAAAGATTTTCAGTTTGAAGCGCACGTTAAATTTACTTGGGGAATTTTGAAAATTAGTCCTAAGGCCAAAATCCCAACCCAGAGCAATTAAATCAAAATCTTGCTGTACTTTGTTAGACTTCTTAAGTGATTCCAATATACAGCCAAGGTTGAGATGTCATTCAAAAGCAAGTACAGAGATTTAAGAAATCTGGGAAGGCAAGAAGGGAATTTAAGGATTTTGTACTCAATATATTTAATTTTAAACAGAAAAGGCAGTTCAGAGCTTTGGGCATTTGATGTGATGAGCATATATTTGAGTCTGTCTACCTAAGAATAGTGATATATTAAAAAGACTAACAGGGCTTAGGGGCTAGGCAGAACTTTGAAAAGTAGTGTTATGGTAAGAAACTTGGAAAATTCATAAACATCTATCTGAGGCTAATATCAGAAACAGCCTTTAAAGAGATCAGGTAAATACATGATCATTCAGGACATTTTAAAAGAAAATAAAAATGTTTGCCAAGGCATTCTTAGTTTTTTTTAAATTAATTTTTACTGGAGTATAGCTTTCCAGTTTAATATGTTGTAGTAGAAGGATGTGTGATCATCTCCTATGAGAGCAACAAGATCACAACTAGCTGTTGAACAAACATTGACAGGAGGACACTAAAACCTATCAAAAAAGATACTCCACATCCAAAGACAAAGAAGAAGCTGCAGGAAATGGAAGGAGGGGCACAATCATGATAAAATCAAATTTCATACTGCCAGGTGGTGACCCACAAACTGGAGAACAATAATACCAAAGAAGTTCTCTCACTGTTGTAAAAGGCTCTGAATCCCACGTCAGGCTTCCCAGCCTGGGGATCTGACAAAGAGACTGGGATCCCCCAGGGAGTCTGACCTTGAAAGCCAGCAGGTTTTGATTATAGGACTTTCACAGGACCAGGGGAAACAGAGACTCCAGTTTGGGAGGGCACAAATTAAATCTTGCGTGTACCAAGACTCAGAGGAAAGGAGCAGTGATCCCACAGGAGACTGAACCAAAACTACCTGCTAGTGTTGGAGGATCTCATGTGGAGGTGTCTGTTGGCAGAGACTCACCACAGGGACTGGAACACTGGCTTGGAGGTCACCATTAACCTGACCATAGAGTCTAGTAGACCCCAGGACTGGGTCATCTCAGTCAAGCAACTAATAGAGAGGGATTAAAGCTTTACTTAGCAAGGCCCTACCCAACAGAGCAAGACCTAGTTTTTCCTACTGCCAGTCCCTTCCTTCAGGAAGCTTACACAAGCCTCTTAGCCTCCTCCCTCAGAGGGCAGGCAGAAGAAACAAAAAGATCCATAATCCCACAGGTAGAACAAAGAACACATTACAGAAAGTTAAATAGTCTGAAAAAGCAGAAAGCTATATCCCTGATGAAGGGACAAGATAAAACCCCAGGAAATCAGCTAAATGAAGTGGAGATAGGCAACCGACCAGAAAAAAGAATTCAGAATAATGATAGTGAAGATGATCCAGGACCTCAGGAAAACAATGAAGAAGATGCAAGAAATGTTTACCAAAGACTTGCAGGAACTAAAGAACAAACAAACAGATATGGGTAATACACTAGAAGGAATCAAGAGCAGAATAACTGAGGCAGAAGAATGGATAAATGACCTAGAGGACAGAATGATGGAAATCACTGCCACAGAACAGAATATAGAAAAAAGAATGAAAAGCAATGAAGACAGCCTAAGAGAGCTCTGTGACAGCATCAAATGCACCAACATTTGCATAAGGGTCCTAAGGAGAAGAGAGAGAAAAGGGACCTGAGAAAATATTTGAAGAGATAATAGCTGAAAACTTCTCTAACATGGGAGAGGAAATAGTCAACCAAGTTCAGGAAGCACAGAGAATCCCAGGCAGTATAAACCCAAGGAGGAGCACATTGAGACACAACATAATCAAACTGACAAAATTAAAGGCAAAGATAAAATATTAAAAGCAACAAGGGAAAAACAACAAATAACATACAAGGGAACTTTCATCAGGTTATCAGCTGATTTCTCAACAGAAACTCTACAAGCCAGAAGATAGCCAGGAGATAGCATGATATATTTAAAATGATAAAAGGTAGAACCTACAACCAAGAATACTGTAACCAGAAGACTCATTCAGATTTGATGGAGAAATCAAAAGCTTTCCAGACAAGCAAAAGTTAGAGAATTTAACACCATGAAACCAGCTTTACAACAAATGCTAAAGGAACTTCTCTAGGCAGGAAACATAAGAGAAGGAAAAGACCTACAGAAAATAAACCCAAAGCAATTCAGAAAATGGTAATAAGATCGTGTGTGTGTGTGTGTGTGTGTGTGTGTGTGTGTGTGTGTGAAATTCGCTCAGTTGTGTCCAACTCTTTGCGACTCCATAGACTATACTGTCCATGGAATTCTCTAGGCCAGAATACTGGAGTGGGTAGCCTTTCCCTTCTCCAGGGGATCTTCCCAACCCAGGGATCAAACCCAGGTCTCCCGCATTGCAGGTGGATTCTTTACCAGCTGATCCACAAGGGAAGCCCAAGAATACTGGAGTGGGTAGCCTATCCCTTCTCCAGCATATCTTCTTGACCCAGGAATCAAACCGGGGTCTCCTGCATTGCAGGTGGATTCTTTACCAACTGAGCTATCAGGGAAGCCCAATCGGATCATACATATTGATAATTACCTTAAATGTAAATGTACCAACCAAAAGATATAGACTGACTGGGTGGTTAAAAACATGTGCATGTATGCACTTCCACTTACCATATTACTTTGCTTGATCGCCCAGATTGTATGCAATTATTTTATATTGTTAGGTTAATCACATTTCCATTATGGTTTGCAACTGCAATTCTTTTACTTTTTGTCTGGCTGTTGATTGTAGAAACTGATAAACACCTTTACTACTGTGATTGTGTAATTATTACTCACCCAATAACCTTGTATCATGATTGGTCAACAGAAAAATAATAGAATTCTATGTCACCAAAACTTCCATTTAATAGGAAAACCTGTAATCACCTTTTAAAATCCAGATGCACATCAGAATTATCTTGAAATTTTTTGAAAAATAAAAATGCCCTTCACTTTCAGTCCGTATGTGTCCCCTGTTTTGAGGTGGGTCTCTTGTAGACAACATATGTAGGGGTCTTGTTTTTGTATCCATTCAGCCAGTCTTTGTCTTTTGGTTGGGGCATTCAACCCATTTACGTTTAAGGTAATTACTGATAAGTATGATCCCATTGCCATTTACTTTATTGTTTTGGGTTCGAGTTTATACACCGTTTTTGTGTTTCCTGTCTAGAGAATATCCTTTAGTATTTGTTGGAGAGCTGGTTTGGTGGTGCAGAATTCTCTCAGCTTTTGCTTGTCTGAAAAGCTTTTGATTTCTCCTTCATACTTGAATGAGATCCTTGCTGGGTACAATAATCTGGGCTGTAGGTTATTTTCTTTCATCATTTTAAGTATGTCTTGCCATTCCCTCCTGGCTTGAAGAGTTTCTATTGAAAGATCAGCTGTTATCCTTATGGGAATTCCCTTGTGTGTTATTTGTTGTTTTTCCCTTGCTGCTTTTAATATTTGTTCTTTGTGTTTGATCTTTGTTAATTTGATTAATATGTGTCTTGGGGTGTTTCTCCTTGGGTTTATCCTGTTTGGGACTCTCTGGGTTTCTTGGACTTGGGTGATTATTTCCTTCCCCATTTTAGGGAATTTTTCCACTATTATCTCCTCAAGTATTTTCTCATGGTCTTTCTTTTTGTCTTCTTCTTCTGGAACCCCTATGATTCGAATGTTGTAGCGTTTAATATTGTCCTGGAGGCCTCTGAGATTGTCCTCATTTCTTTTAATTCGTTTTTCTTTTATCCTCTCTGATTCATTTATTTCTACCATTCTATCTTCTAATTCACTAATCCTATCTTCTGCCTCTGTTATTCTACTATTTGTTGCCTCCAGAGTGTTTTTAATTTCATTTATTGCATTATTCATTATATATTGACTCTTTTTTATTTCTTCTAGGTCCTTGTTAAACCTTTCTTGCATCTTCTCAATCCTTGTCTCCAGGCTATTTATCTGTGATTCCATTTTAGTTTCAAGATTTTGGATCAATTTCACTATCATTATTCGGAATTCTTTATCAGGTAGATTCCCTATCTCTTCCTCTTTGGTTTGGTGGGCATTTATCCTGTTCCTTTATCTGCTGAGTATTCCTCTGTCTCTTCATCTTGTTTAAATTGCTGAGTTTGGGGTGTCCTTTCTGTATTCTGGCAGTTTGTGGAGTTCTCTTTATTGTGGCGTTTCCTCACTGTGTGTGGGTTTGAGGTACCATTTCACACCAGTCAGAATGGCTGCGATCCAAAAGTCTACAAATAATAAATGCTGGAGAGGGTGTGGAGAAAAGGGAACCCTCTTACACTGGTGGTGGGAATGCAAACTAGTACAGCCACTATGGAGAACAGTGTGGAGATTCCTTAAAAAACTGGAAATAGAACTGCCTTATGATCCAGCAATCCCACTGCTGGGCATACACACTGAGGAAACCAGAAGGGAAAGAGACACGTGTACCCCAATGTTCATCGCAGCACTGTTTATAATAGCCAGGACATGGAAGCAACCTAGATGTCCATCAGCAGATGAATGGCTAAGAAAGCCATGGTACATATACACAATGGAGTATTACTCAGCCATTAAAAAGAATACATTTGAATCAGTTCTAATGAGGTGGATGAAACTGGAGCCTATTATACAGAGTGAAGTAAGCCAGAAGGAAAAACATCAATACAGTATACTAACGCATATATATGGAATTTAGAAAGATGGTAACAATAACCCGGTGTACGAGACAGCAAAAGAGACACTGATGTATAGAACAGTCTTATGGACTCTGTGGGAGAGGGAGAGGGTGGGAAGATTTGGGAGAATGGCATTGAAACATGTAAAATATCATGTAAGAAACGAGTTGCCAGTCCAGGTTCGATGCACAATACTGGATGCTTGGGGCCAGTGCACTGGGACGACACAGAGGGATGGTATGGGGAGGGAGGAGGGAGGAGGGTTCAGGATGGGGAACACATGTATACCTGTGGCAGATTCATTTTGATATTTGGCAAAACTAATACAATTATGTAAAGTTTAAAAATAAAATAAAATTAGGAAAAAAAAAAAAAGAAAAAGAAAAATGCCTAGATACTGCTTTTTTCCTCCAAAGCTCCAGACATGTTTCTAATGAGCAACCATGTTTAAAAATAACTAGACTATATAGTGATCTTTTACTTTTATCTACTTTGTTTCACTTTTTCTATTTCATATTCAGTGCACCCAGCTTTTGCATATATATATATATATATATATATTATGTATAATATGCATATCCTAGAAAACATATGAATTTTTGCAAATTAAAAAAATTATGACATTTGACTCTACTTGTTTGACTTAGTATGCATATAATGCTAGATTTCCAGTTTTAAAAAAATAGATATGCACCATGCAACAAAGATTTACTATTTAGGACAGGGAAATAAAGTCAATATTTTGTAATAACCTACAATGCAAAATAATCTGAAAAATAATATATGTGTATATGTATAACTGAATCACCTTGCTGTGCACCTGAAACATTGTAAGTCAATATGCTTCAACAAAATATATATATTATGAAAAAAACTTTTATTGGAGTATAGTTGTTTTTGCAGGAGAGCATGGTTCAATTTCTGGGTTGAGAAGATCCTCTTCAGAAGGGATAGGTTACCCACTCCAGTATTCTTGCCTCAAGAACCCCCATGGACAGAAGAGCCTGGCAGGCTACAGTCTATGGGGTCACAAAGAGTCAGACATAACTGAGTGATGAAGCACAGCACAGGATATTTGCTTTGCAGTGTCGTGTTAGTTTCTATTATACAGAAAAGTGAATCAGCTACACATACACATACAGCTACACAATCAGCTACACATATAGCTGAATCAGCTACATATATGCCCTCCATTTTGGATTTCCTCCCCATTTAGATGAGTTCCCTGAGCTACACAGAAATAGAGACAAAGGCTTAGAAAACAGACACCAAAGGAAGTCGTGGTTGGGATGGATTTGGAGATTGGGGTTGACATATATGCAGTACTAATACTATGTATAAAACATAACTAATGGCATCCTTAGATTTTGATATTTAGATAATCTTGGTTTTCTCCATCCTGTCCTCTGATTCCTGTTGAGACACTGTTACTGACCCAAATTCGAGTTGGCTCACCTGCCTGCAGCAAGCCCAACCTACTGACATTTGGCTTTAGTGATGGAAAGTGTAGCATTTATTGCAAAACCAAGCAAGAAGTCATGGTGGCTAATGCTTGAGAGGCCAGACCTCTCTGACAGACTTCAGGGAAGTGTTTTAAAAGAGAAGATGTGGGAGAGAATCGTAGAGTACATGAATAGCTTGTGCATAATTCTCTGACTGGTTGATAGTGAGGTAAAAGGGTGGTGTCAAAGGGGTTAAGATCATCAGTCCTCAGGCCCTAGCTGGTTTGGGGACTACATGTTCATGGTCATTATGCAGTTAGTCTCTCCTGTCTGGTGAAGGTTTTAATATCTGTAAAATAACTCAAGAATATGTACCAGTTATGAATTTAACTCAGATGACCATTATATCTACTACCATGGGCATGAATCCCTTAGAAGAAATGGAGTAGCCATCATGGTCAACAAAAGAGTCTGAAATGCAGTATTTAGATGCAATCTCAAAAATGACAGACTGATCTCTATTCGTTTCCAAGGCAAACCATTCAATATCACAGTGATCCAAGCCTATGCCCCAACTAGTAACACTGAAGAAGCCGAAGTTGAACAGTTCTATGAAGACCTACAAGCCTTTTAGAACTAACACCCAAAAAAAAAATGTCCTTTTCATTATAGGGGACTGGAATGCAAAAGTAGGAAGTCAAGAAACAGCCAGAGTAACAGGCAAATTTGGCCTTGGAGTATGGAATGAAGCAGGGCAAAGGCTACTAGACTTTTGCCAAGAGAACGCACTGGTCATAGCAAACACCCTCTTCCAACAACAAAGACAAAACTCTACACAAGGACATCACCAGATGGTCAACACCAAAACGAGATTGATTATATTCTTTGCACCCAAAGATGGAGAAGCTCTATACAGTCAGCAAAAACAAGACCATGTCAACAAGTTGACTGTGGCTCAGATCATGAACTCCTTATTGCCAAATTCAAACTTAAATTGAAGAAAGTAGGGAAAACCACTAGACCATTCAGGTATGACCTAAATCAAATCCCTTATGAGTATACAGTGGAAGTGAGAAATAGATTTAAGGGACTATATCTGATAGACAGAGTGTCTGAGGAACTATGGACGGAGGTTCGTGACATTGTACAGGAGACAGGAATCAAGACCATCCCCATGGAAAAGAAATGCAAAAAAGCAAAATGGCTGTCTGGGGAGGCCTTACAAATAGCTGTGAAAAGAAGAGAAGTGAAAAGCAAAGGAGAAAATAAAAGATATTCCCATTTGAATATAGAGTTCCAAAGAATAGCAAGGAGAGATAAGAAAACCTTCCTCAGTGATCAATGCAAAGAAATAGAGGAAAACAACAGAATGGGAAAGACTAGAGATCTCTTCAAGAAAATTAGAGATACCAAGGGAATATTTCATGCAAAGATGGGCTTGATAAAGGACAGAAATGGTATGGACCTAACAGAAGTAGAAGATATGAAGAAAAGGTAGCAAGAAAACACAGAAGAACTGTACAAAAAAGATCTTCATGACCCAGATAATCACGATGGTGTGATCACTCACGTAGAGCCAGATATCCTAGAATGTGAAGTCAAGTGGGCCTTAGAAAGCATCACTACTAACAAAGCCAATGGGTGTGATGGAATTCCAGTTGAGCTATTTCAAATCCTGAATGATGATGCCGTGAAAGTGCTTTACTCAATGTGCCAGGAAATTTGGAAAACTCAGCAGTGCCACAGGACTGGAAAAGGTCCGTTTTCATTCCAATCCCAAAGAAAGGCAATGCCAAAGAATGCTCAAACTACCACACAATTGCACTCATCTCACACGCCAGTAAAGTAATGCCCAAAATTCTCCAAGCCAGGCTGCAGCAATACGTGAACCATGAACTTCCAGATGTTCAAGCTGGTTTTAAAAAAGGCAGAGGACCAGAGATCAAATTGCCAATGTCCGCTGGATCATTGAAAAAGCAAAAGAGTTCCAGAAAAACATATGTTTCTGCTTTATTGACTACAGCAAAGCCTTTGACTGTGTGGATCACAATAAACTGTGGAAAATTCTGAAAGGGATGGGGATACTAGACCACCTGATCTGTCTCTTGAGAAACCTGTATGAAGGTCAGGAAGCAACAGTTAAAACTGGACATGGAAAAACAGACTGGTTCCAAAGAGGGAAAGGAGCAGGTCAAGGCTGTACATTGTCACCCTGCTTACTTAAATTATATGCAGAGTACATTATGAGAAATGCTGGGCTGGATGAAGCACAAGCTGGAATCGAGATTGCTGGGAGAAGTATCAATAACCTCAGATATGCAGATGACACCACCCTTAGGCAGAAAGTGAAGAGGAATTAAAAAGCCTCTTGATGAAAGTGAAAGAGGAGAGTGAAAAAGTTGGCTTAAAGCTCAACATTTAGAAAACTAAGATCATGGCATCTGGTCCCCTCATTTCATGGCAAATAGATGAGGAAACAGTGGAAATAGCATCAGACTTTATTTTTTGGGGCTCCAAAATCACTGCAGATTGTGATTGCAGCAATGAAATTAAAAGAGGCTTGCTCCTTGAAAGGAAAGTTATGATCAACCTAGATAACATATTAAAAAGTAGAGATATTACTTTGCCAACAAAGGTCCATCTAGTCAAGGCTATAGTTTTTCCAGTGGTCATGTATGGATGTAAGAGTTGGACTGTGAAGAAAGCTGAGCACCAAAGAATTGATACTTTTGAACTGTGGTGTTGGAGAAGACTCTTGAGAGTCCCTTGGACTGCAAGGAGATCCAACCAGTCCATTCTGAAAGAGATCAGCCCTGGGATTTCTTTGGAAGGACTGATGCTGAAGCTGAAATTCCAATATTTTGACCACCTCATGCGAAGAGTTGACTCATTGGAAAAGACTCTGATGCTGGGAGGGATTGGGGGCAGGAGGATAAAAGGACGACAGAGGATGAGATGGCTAGATGGCATCACCAACTCTATGCACATGATTTTGTGTGAACTCTGGGAATTGGTGATGGACAGTGAGGTCTGGCATGCTGTGATTCATGGGGTTGCAAAAGTCAGACACGACTGAGTGACTGAACAGAAGTGATGTATGTATCAGTTATGTATATATTATATGTATGTATCAAAATATGTATCTGATATGTAGGTACACATGTATGTTTGTATGCATGTTTATGTACGATCAGAATACACCTCACTTATGTGTATATGTATCACAATATGTATCTGTTATCTATTTTCTTCAGGGAGGAACTAAAGATTCTGTGACTGCCCTATGGCTGATGTATTATTTAAATTATTTCTAGTTTTCCTGGCCTCACTGCCTTTTTTGGTATTACATGTTCACATTCTTTTAGTCATTAATTCTTGAGCCAGCCTTTTGTGACTCAGGAGATGCCCCAGAGACTAAATCTTTTCTATGAATAAGGGATGGGCAGAAGATATTGGGGCTGGGGATTTTGTCCTGGGTAGACCCCATAGGATTCTACTCAGTTACAATCTCCTCTTTGCTTTAATACTTCTCAATCTTGAGTGGGAACTGGTGCTGGACACAAAGGGAAATAAAGTTTTGGATAGAAAGGTTAATCATAATTGGTTTTAGGAAACTCTGTGTCAACACCTAGAACATTTTGACTCTAAATTGCAATCCTGACTCTTTAATAATTGAGCCCATCGTCCTCAAATAGAAAAGTTCTATCTTCAATTTTCTAAAAGATTTTTGGAAATCTTTTAGATTTCTGGAAATTTTTTCTTATTCCTCTCTCTTCCAGCAGTACGTGAACTAGTTGGCCAGATATAGAACCCAGGGATATGTTGAGTGCCCCTAAATTATACATCAACAGATTCTAGGAGTTTGGGTGAGAGGAGGATCAAGAAAGCAATGTAATATTGGGATGAATGATGGCTAGATGTAGATAATGTTATCTGAACATGCCACTTAAGCTTTGATGTGGAGATGAGTTTAAGCTTCAAGGAAGCTAGGGGTACTTGGTGCAAAGAGAGAAAGTGGTGATTTGGACCTGTGTCTCATCCTCATGGACCTATTAGAGAGTGGCCATGGTCAACTGAAACTGTATCGGTGATATCCACTGCCAAGAATTTACCTGCATCCAAGACAACACCACTTCAGTGATAACAATAGAAGGTTTTCCCCTCACTTGTAATTATAGTACTTAAATTAATCTAAAAACCTTTCAAAAACTGATAGGCTATCCTGTCAGTTTTTATATAGTGCCATCTCTTAAAGAATGTGGGAAAACTCCTCTAAAACCATGAGGCTATCTATGTTGCACATTCAGTGTCATATTTGGAATCCTTTCCTCTATCCCTGCCATGTCCCAGAATGGACCTCCAGATGCTTCATGTCCCTCTTAAGCCATTTTAGTTCCTGAAATATTGGGTAATTCTCCACAACTGGTTTTCCCCTCTTTTCTTGGGTGTTATTTCTGCTACACATCTGTTTAATCATCAATGACCTCGCCTGACTTGTCATTTTCTGAGCAGTTCTTCTGCAATTTGGCTGTCTGTTGGCAGAGCTTGTATTCCATTCCCTTCTCCCCTGTTCCTGGCACTACTCTGATAAATCTATGCACCTGATAGTTAAGGTGAGAAGACTTGATTTTGTGTGTCTAATTAAGGTCATTTCTTACTAATGCTGTATAAGACCTTTAAATTATTGCAGCTGGAATGTGCTGAGGAATCAAAGAATAAACATAATAATGAGAATTTTTCTAATGCTCTTTTCTCCTGGATTGCATCCAAGTATAGTTGGTAGTGCTCAGCAGTGATAGATTTTGAAAGCAGGATGATTTTCCTATTTGAAATTAGGAATGAAACAGTCAATCTAGCTTCTAATCACCGCTTCCCATGGGGACAAAAACGAAGAGAAAAGAATGCACAAAGCAAACATCTTTAGATCATCTACTTAACAAGTATGAAGTAACTTCAAGTCCTGCCTTAATTTAAAGATTTTTATGAATGTCTTCCCAAAGGACCAATTTTGAATTCCATGATTACTGACGTAAAAATGAGGTGGATATTTTGAAAAAGTAAAATAGTAATTGCAATATGAGGTAATAAAGCAGTTGGTCATGCAATGGTTTTCAAATAGATGTGCCTCAGGGTGGGGCTTCCCTTGTAGCTCAGCTGGTAAAGAATCCGCCTGCAATGTGGGAGACCTGGATTTGATCCCTGGGTTGGGATGATCCCCTGGAAAAGGGAAAGTCCACCCACTCAAGTATGAGCTTCCCTTGTGGCTCAGATGGTAAAGAGTCTGCCTGCAATGCAGGAGACCTCGATTCAATCCCTGGGTCAGGAAGATCCCCTGGAGAAGGAAATGGCAACCCATTCGAGTACTCTTGCCTAGAAAATCCTGTGGGTAGAGGAGCCGACAGTCTATAGTCCATGGGGTCACAAAAGAGTTAGACATGTCTGACTGGTTTTTCTTTCTGGCTGAAGAATTGGTTAAGGTTGATGTGGCCTGACTGACATCAACTCCAAAAAAGATAAATGTGTACAATTTACCTGTGTACACATTAGGTGTACAACGAGTACTGTCATCACCAGTTAAAGATGTGAGTCGCCTAACTCCCCTTGACCAGGTAAAGATTTCTTCATACTCCATAGAATGACCAGCTACTGTTGGAATTAAAAATGAAATGTTAATTTCCTAATATTCCATTCTAGAATTAACCCAAGAGCTCATATTTCAAAAAGTTAAAAGTAGTTTACAATTAAACGTATTAATTCAATCTTTCTGTTAACTATGCTCCAATGAGGAGAAATGACTTGCCCAGGATCACAAAAATAGAGGTGAATTTCTCTAATTTCTTATCCAAGATTCTTTCCTTCACAGCATAACCAATTCATTTAACTTATTACCACATATTACAATGACTATTTTACCTTTTCATACTGTCTACCTCATTTTTACTTCAATAATCACGGAATTCTAAATTGGTCCTTTGGGAAGACATTCGTAAAAATCTTAACTTTCAGTTAAGGCAGGATTTAAAGTTACTTTATACTTGTTAAGAAGATGACCTAAGATGATTTTTAGAAGCTAACAAGTTCTTCTTTCTTTTACAGACAGGACCTATATATGAAACATAAAATAGAAGAGCTGCTTTAGATGAAGTCAAATTGGGGAAGGGATTGTAATCTTATCTGGTTCATTCCTCCCTTTTCTCTTTACTGCCTTCATTGGCAATCTTGGGATTTCAGTGGATCACATTGTGAATGACTGTCCTTGGACATGGTATTGATAGTTGGGGTCCAAAGGGCCTCTGGATCTTCCTTCCTATCCTATTTCTTGTATAAGTAACATTGTCAAAACTAAATATACTAGAGTTTCCACCCTGAGACCCTTCAAGGCAAAATACTAGAAATACTTTTTGCTTTTAATCAGTATTAAGTGTTATTAAAACAGAATAACATTTACTAGCAGCTTAATGGCCTATTAGGTGAATATTTTATTGCTTAAATTATTTTGAATAATTATGTACTATGTACTTTAAGTCTATGATCTTCTTTTATAACATTGCCATACTTGTTCAAACATTCGTCTAAGAAAAAACATAAAATTCTAATTAAATATTACATGAACTAAAATCATGGTGAAATGTCTGCTATGTAATTATAATATGATGGTCATGTGTAATATTACTTAGAGTTTTTTGGAAATATTTAATTTTTTAAATTAACCTAATAGAGTAATTATATAAGTACTCTGTCAAGTTAACCTAAAAGATGTCCACTCTTCAATATTTTCCTTCTTATTCCCAGTACACTACCAGAATACCCTTTGGTTGTGTAGGACACTTAAGTTGTTATTACACTTTGAAAATGTATCATTTAATGTAATACCAACTGCAGGCAAAACATGCATTATTATTTATTCCTTTTTAACAAATCAGAAAAAAAAGGATGTTATAGAGACATTAAAAAAGATTTTTTGTGGGTGTCCATGCTAAGTCACTTCAGTTATGTATGATGCTTTGTGACCCTGTGGACTATAGTCCACCAGGTTCTGTGGTCCATGGGATTCTCCGGGCAAGAATACTGGAGTTATGTTGCCATGCCCTCCACCAGGGCATCTTCCCAACTCAAGGATTGAACCTGCATCTCCTGTAGCTCCTGCATTGCAGACTGATCCTTTACTGCTGAGCCACCAGAGAAGCCCCCAAAACTTGCTAAGGTCATCAGATCAGATCAGATCAGATCAGTCGCTCAGTCATGTCCGACTCTTTGCGACCCCATTGACTGCAGCACGCCAGGCCTCCCTGTCCATCACCAACTCCCGGAGTTCACTGAGACTCACGTCCATCGAGTCAGTGATGCCATCCAGCCATCTCATCCTCTGTCGTCCCCTTCTCCTCCTGCCCCCAATCCCTCCCAGCATCAGAGTCTTTTCCAATGAGTCAACTCTTCGCATGAGGTGGCCAAAGTACTTGAGTTTCAGCTTTAGCATCATTCCTTCCAAAGAAATCCCAGGGCTGATCTCTGTCAGAATGGACTGGTTGGATCTCCTTGAAGTCCAAGGGACTCTCAAGAGTCTTCTCCAACACCACAGTTCAACACCATAGGGCCCATCAATTCTTTGGCACTCAGCCTTCTTCACAGTCCAACTCTCACATCCATACATGACCACAGGAAAAACCATAGCCTTGACTAGACGAACCTTTGTTAGCAAAGTAATGTCTCTGCTTTTGATTGGTCATAACTTTCCTTCCAAGGAGTAAGCGTCTTTTAATTTCATGGCTGCAGTCACCATCTGTAGTGATTTTGGAGCCCAGAAAAATAAAATCTGACACTGTTTCCACTGTTTCCCCATCTATTTCCCATGAAGTGGTGGGACCGGATGCCATGATCTTCATTTTCTGAATGTTGAGCTTTTTCTTTTTTGAGCTATAAATTTTTCTTTTTGTTTTTTCTATAAGTAGTATTTTATTTTACTTATTTATTTTTTTAAATTTTATTTTATTTTTAAACTTTACATAATTGTATTAGTTTTGCCAAATATCAAAATGAATCCGCCACAGGTATACATGTGTTCCCCATCCTGAACCCTCCTCCCTCCTCCCTCCCCATACCGTCCCTCTGGGTCGTCCCACTGCACTGGCCCCAAGCATCCAGTATCGGGCATCGAACCTGGACTGGCACTCGTTTCTTACATGATATTTTACATGTTTCAATGCCATTCTCCCAAATCTTCCCACCCTCTCCCTCTCCCACAAAGTCCATAAGACTGTTCTATACGTCAGTGTCTCTTTTGCTGTCTCGTACACCGGGTTATTGTTACCATCTTTCTAAATTCCATATATATGCATTAGTATACTGTATTGATGTTTTTCCTTCTAGCTTACTTCACTCAGTATAATAGGCTCCAGTTTCATCCACCTCATTAGAACTGATTCAAATGTATTCTTTTTAATGGCTGAGTAATACTCCATTGTGTATATGTACCACTGCTTTCTTATCCATTCATCTGCTGATGGACATCTAGGTTGCTTCCATGTCCTGGCTATTATAAACAGTGCTGCGATGAACATTGGGGTACACGTGTCTCTTTCCCTTCTGGTTTCCTCAGTGTGTATGCCCAGCAGTGGGATTGCTGGATCATAAGGCAGTTCTATTTCCAGTTTTTTAAGGAATCTCCACACTGTTCTCCATAGTGGCTGTACTAGTTTGCATTCCCACCACCAGTGTAAGAGTGTTCCGTTTTCTCCACACCCTCTCCAGCATTTATTATTTGTAGACTTTTGGATCGCAGCCATTCTGACTGGTGTGAAATGGTACCTCATAGTGGTTTTGATTTGCATTTCTCTGATAATGAGTGATGTTGAGCATCTTTTCATGTGTTTGTTAGCCATCTGTATGTCTTCTTTGGAGAAATGTCTATTTAGTTCTTTGGCCCATTTTTTGATTGGGTCATTTATTTTTCTGGAGTTGAGCTGTAGGAGTTGCTTGTATATTTTTGAGATTAGTTGTTTGTCAGTTGCTTCATTTGCTATTATTTTCTCCCATTCTGAAGGCTGTCTTTTCACCCTACTAATAGTTTCCTTTGATGTGCAGAAGCTTCTAAGGTTAATTAGGTCCCATTTGTTTATTTTTGCTTTTATTTCCAATATTCTGGGAGGTGGGTCATAGAGGATCCTGCTGTGATGTATGTCAGAGAGTGTTTTGCCTAAGTTCTCCTCTAGGAGTTTTATAGTTTCTGGTCTTACGTTTAGATCTTTAATCCATTTTGAGTTTATTTTTGTGTATGGTGTGAGAAAGTGGTCTAGTTTCATTCTTTTACAAATGGTTGACCAGATTTCCCAGCACCACTTGTTAAAGAGATTGTCTTTAATCCATTGTATATTCTTGCCTCCTTCCTCAAAGATAAGGTGTCCATATGTGCGTGGATTTATCTCTGGGCTTTCTATTTTGTTCCATTGATCTATATTTCTGTCTTTGTGCCAGTACCATACAGTCTTGATAACTGTGGCTTTGTAGTAGAGCCTGAAGTCAGGTAGGTTGATTCCTCCAGTTCCATTCTTCTTTCTCAAGATCGCTTTGGCTATTCGAGGTTTTTTGTATTTCCATACAAATTGTGAAATTTTTTGTTCTAAGTAAAACTCTCACTATTTGCAGATGACATGATCCTCTACATAGAAAACCCTAAAGACTCCACCAGAAAATTACTAGAAATAATCAGTGACTATAGTAAAGTTGCAAGATATAAAATCAACACACAGAAATCCCTTGCATTCCTATACACTAATAATGAGAAAACAGAAAGAGAAATTAAGGAAACAATTCCATTCACCATTGCAACGGAAAGAATAAAATACTTAGGAATATATCTACCTAAAGAAACTAAAGACCTATATATAGAAAACTATAAAACACTGGTGAAAGAAATCAAAGAGGACACTAATAGATGGAGAAATATACCATGTTCATGGATTGGAAGAATCAATATAGTGAAAATGAGTATACTACCCAAAGCAATTTGTAGATTCAATGCAATCCCTATCAAGCTACCAACAGTATTCTTCACAGAAATGTTGAGCTTTTTAAGCCAACTTTTTCGCTCTCCACTTTCACTTTCATCAAGAGGCTTTTTAGTTCCTCTTCACTTTCTGCCATAAGGGTGGTGTCATCTGCATATCTGAGGTTATTGATATTTCTCCTGGCAATCTTGATTCCAGTTTGTGTTTCTTCCAGTCCAGCGTTTCTCATGATGTACTCTGCATATAAGTTAAATAAACAGTGTGACAATATACAGCCTTGACGAACTCCTTTTCCTATTTGGAACCAGTCTGTTGTTCCATGTCCAGTTCTAACTGTTGCTTCCTGACCTGCATACAGATCTTAAGAGGCAGATCAGGTGGTCTGGTATTCCCATCTCTTTCAGAATTTTCCACAGTTTATTGTGATCAACACAGTCAAAGGCTTTGGCATAGTCAATAAAGCAGAAATAGACGTTTTTGTGGAACTCTCTTGCTTTTTCCATGATCCAGTGGATGTTGGCAATTTGATCTCTGGTTCCTCTGCCTTTTCTAAAACCAGCTTGAACATCAGGAAGTTCACGGTTCACATATTGCTGAAGCCTGGCTTGGAGAATTTTGAGCATTACTTTACTAGCTAAGGTCATGTAAATAATAAATGAAAAAAGTAAAAGTGAAAACTTTAAATATTTTACATTAAAAAAAATTGGTCTCCATTTCTAGTCCTTGTGTTCCTCCTATTGTACCAGGGATACCAGTCAGGTTGGGTATTGAAGAACTGATCTCTGTTGAAGCAAGGGAGTAACTGTGTTAGGGACCACCTTTCAGAGAAACTTTTCTCCACTTTCTCCCTTTCTGCACCACCCAGAGGAAGCTGTCTCTCTGAACAACAAGCCAGGGCCAGCCCATCAAGCTGCCTTTGGAAACAGCTTCTGGTCAAGACCATGCTCTTTGAAAGCGTGAAGGTGACCATCAGGCAATTCCTCAGCTGCCTGGAAGTCTAAAGGAGATTTGTTTCAAATTATGTGTAGTCTGAGCAGGAGGTGGGGGTGAGGGAAAAACAAAGACAAGTCTCTTTAAGTCTGCGTTTCAAGACATGCTTGCATGTGTGCTTAGTCACTCAGCAATGTCCAACTCTGTGACCCCACGGACTGTAGCCCACCAGGCTCCTCTGTCCATGGGATTTCCCAGGCAAGCATACTGGAGTGGATTGCCATTTCCTCTTCCAGGGAATCTTCCTAACCCAGGGATCGAACCTGCATCTCCTGCATTGCAGGCAGATTGTTTACCACTGAGCCAAAAGACACAAGTGTTCAAAAACACCACTTGAACCTGCAAACCTGGGTCCCCTGGCATAATTCTGAATCTTGAAAAATGATAGAACATTTCTACAGGTACCAAGAGCTATTTGTCCTCCTGTATGTTGATTCATCATTGCAGTGAAAGCTCAAATAAACAGGTGTTTATTGGGTGACTGCAGTCTGCTCAGAAGAGTGTTAAAAAAGGAACAGAAAAAAATGTAACAGTAGCAAGTTTTATGATTAGAGAATCCATGTAGACTATCAACACTCTATCTTAAGCAGCTTTTCTCCAAGAGAGAGCAAATAAAAGAATGACTGCTTCCACCTACCCCAGATTAGTCAAGCTGCAGGTCCTGCCCTCCCCCATTAACACACAAATGTAAGCAGAATGGAGGTTTGAGGTGTGGAAATGGGACAAGGGGAGAATAATTTAGTAATTGACCAGAATAATGGTTTCAGAACACCATTTCCAAAAAATGATTTTAACACAAAATATGACTCCTCTCAAATTGATCAAAATTCTTTTGGGGACATTGATCATGCACACACACACAATCCTTGCAGTAGAGAGTACAACCAGAATAACTAGTGCTTCAGACTGTTTACTACAGAAATTTAGAGATGTGGGAGACAGTGAGAGTAAGCAAAGATTTAGGAAATTTAGGGGGAAATTCTGAGCTCAGTTGGTAAAGAATCCTCCTGCAATGCAGGAGATCCCAATTTGATTCCTGGTTGGGAAGATACCCTGGAGAAGGGATAGGCTACCCATGCCAGTATTCTTGGGCTTCCCTGGTGGCTCAGCTGGTAAAGAATCCACCTGCAATGTGGGAGACCTGGATTCCATCCCTGGGTTTGGGAGATCCTGTGGAGGAGGCATGGCAACCCACTCCAGTATTCTTGCCTGGGAAATCCACATAGACAGAGGAGCCTGGTGGGCTACAGTTCATGGGGTCGCAAAGAGTTGAATACAACTGAGCAACTAAGCACAGCACAGCACAGCTGATAAATGTTGAATACATTCTTTTTAAAAAAATTGTTTATTTAATATTTTTGACTGTGCTGGGTCTTCCTTGTTGTGCATGGGGCTACTCTCTGGTTCTGGTATGCAGGCTTCTCATTGTGGTGGTTTGTCTTGTTGCAAAGCATGGGTTCTAGGGCATGTTGTCTCAGTAGTTGTGACTCCCAGGCTCTAGAGTACAGGCTCAATGGTTGTGGCACATGGGCTCAGCTGTTCCACAGTGTGTGGGATCCTCCCCAGTCAGGACAAAACCCATAGCCCCATCATTGGCAAGTGGACTCTCCACAACTGAGCCATCAGAGAAGCCCTGAATATGTTCTTAATCTCAGCTCCAGTGTTTTTATCAGTCCTCTGATATGAGACCAGTTCTTATTGAGATAGTATTATTTTTGAGAATTTGCCAACATTGGGATCTAAGGTAAACAAGACTTACTGTTTTTTCTCATCTTACCGTTGTCAACATTTATAGCAGAATCATTTCCTTGCTTGTTATGTGATTGTCCCCTAAGGTAACTATACCACATACTGGTATTGGATAAAAGGATTGTATCATACATCAAACTTGCACTGGTTATCCATTTTACATATAGTAATATGTATGTTTCAATGATGCAAGGTACACAAAGCCAGTACTCTGTGATAACCTCGAGGAATGGGGTAGGGAGGGAAGTGGGGGGGTTCAGGATACAGGGGACACATGTACACCTATGGTTGATTCATATTGATGTATGGCAAAAACAACCACAATATCTTCAATTAAAATAAATAATTAAAGAATAAAGGATTGCAATAACCCAGGAGAGAATACGGATTGCTAAGAAATTATGGGGAGAAGACAGATTTGCTTACATTGCATTTAAGGACATTTTCAAAAAAGTTAGACAATTCGTTGGTTCACTTATTCCATTGAAAAAAAAAAGTACACTTATCTATTATTCTTCCTCCTCCCATTCTTAATCTCTTACACATACTTGTTGTTGTTTAGTCACCAAGACCTGTCTGACTCTTTGTGACCCCAAGTCCTGTCTGACTCTTTGTGACCCCATGAATTGTAGCCCGCCAGGCTCCTCTGTCCATGGGATTTCTCAGGTAAGAATACTGGAGTGGGTTGCCATTTCCTCCTCCAGGGGGTCTTGCCCACCCAGGGATCCAACCCATGTTTCCTGCATTGGCAGATGGGTTCTGTACCACTGAGCCACCAGGGAAACTCCCTCTATACATATATCTAGACCTTAATGAGAAGAAAACAATCAAATGGTCATTGACAGGTTTATCAGCTTAAGGCAGCTTAGGTTCTACAGAGTTTAAAAAAAAAAAAAAGTGAGTTTTTTTTGTATAGAAAATATTCACTCTATCAGGCTTTGGGAAAATGGGTAATGCCAGAGTCTCATTAGAATCACCACAGCTGGTTTTGTTGTTTAATTTGACTTTGTTTCTTCAAAGTAGACTGTCCTGATCTAATTCACTTTGATGATCAAAATGTTTTCTCCCAGTCTTCTCCTTGTCTGTTTACTTCATTTGTACAGCCTCCGTCTTGGGAAAACAAGAGTTGTTGGGTTAAGATAATTCAAGAACAATTGCTGTTTACATCAAGGAAAGAATATTTCTTCCATCTACATTCTAACCTACCTAGAAATTTGCTAAGTCTTCTTGGCACTATTGCAATTTGTTTATAAAACATATCGGAAATTCTCAAGATGCAGAATACATGGTTGTAGCTGTGAGGTGGACACAACAGAGAGTCAGAGGCTCCCTGAAGGTCTTGATGCATCAGCTGGGCAGGGACAAGTCCAGGCCTGTGAATATACATCCACCCTCGCTATGGGCCATGCCCAGGGGCTGGTGGTGGGTCATGTTGAGTCTGCTAAGGCTTAACTTGTGATCCACCAGGCCTGCTGTTGTTTTGTTGTGTTGAAGTGTTCAACACCCTCATTCTATGGCTCAGCACTGGGAGTAGAAAAATAGAATGGAAATTTAAGAGATAGGGCAAATCACAGGAATTGAAGTAACCAATTTGGAAGCAAGAATGGGCAAGTAGATGGCAAGAGATAAACTGAGGAAGGTGGTAAAGATTCAACTACTTTTAAACAAATAATTAGTAAGTACCTACTGCACAAAGAGTCAGACACGACTGAACAACTTCACTCACTGCTATCAGGGCATAGCTTATAGATCCTATAGACCTGATGGAGTCTAAAAGCTGAATGAATAGAAGCAAGAGTATGGACAATAATAAGACATCTACAAGGTAGGACACAGTCTGATCTTGGGAGGTTGAATTTTCTTTTTTTTTAACTTTTAAATTTTTATTGGAGTGTAATTGGTTTACAATGTTGTATTAGTTTCAGGTATACAGCAAAGTGATTCAGTTACATATACACAGTTTTCATTCTTTTTTTTTTTTTAGATTCTTTTCTCATACAGATTATCACAATGTATTAGGTAGAGTTCGCTGTGCTATACAGTAGGTCCTTGTTGGTTATCTATCGTATACATAGTAGCGTGTGTATGTTCTTCCTAAGCTCCTGATTTATTGCCTGCTCCCCACCCCGCCTTCCCCCCACACACACCATGTTTCTTCTTTAGTCACCATAAATTTGTTTTTGATATCTGTAACTCCACTTCTGTTTCATAAATAATATACCTGTATCATTTAAAAAAATTATATTCCATGTATGAGTGATATCATATGATATCTGTCTTTGTCCGACTTACTTCACTTGGTGCAATAATCTCTAGATCCACCCATATGGCTGCAAATGGCATTATTTAATTCTTTTTTATGGCTTAGCGATAGTCCATTGTATATATGTGCAAAAAAGAATAGAAAGATGAACCAAAAAAAAAAAAAAAAAAAGAGAGAGAGAGAGAGAGAGCAATCGATCCAATAAAGAAACCCATAAATGAAATTACACACTAAAGGTTAAACTAGCAAAAATACAATACCAAAAGCTTGAGGGAGAATTAAATATAACAAAGAATACTGTATAAATAGGAAAAATAAAATAAAGTTAATTGAAAATAATGGCACCAATAAAGGAAACAGTAAAAATTTAAAGGAATAGTAAAAAGAACAGAACAATAGAACAAAACTAAAAAGAAAAAGACTATCTATCTATCTATCTATAGAGAGAAAGAGATTAGCAAAATATTTTCCTGTGATCTCAGTTGTCCTTGTCCTTGCCACACAGTGAGCTTCAGCCAGTCTTCTTAGACAAGAAGTCCTCCAATATTTATAGGAAAGTCTCTCTGCCTGCTGTGGGCTCTGTGGTGTCAGCTCAGACTCAGATCTGGCCTTACTCCCGCCTGTACTTGCTTCTGAAGTCCACAGCTGACCCCGAAGTATAGAGCCTCAGGGCAATTGGAGGGATTTAATACTCCTGTGACTGCACAAGCAAATTCCCTTCTTCTTCTTTAGTCACCCTGCCCCTGATGCTCAGCTTTGGGTTTTGCCCTATCTTTGCTTGTAGTCCATTCTCCAGAATTTGTTCCCTGCCCAGATAGGAGAGGGCCAAAGCAGCAGCCAATTAGGATTCACTAGCTAGCTCAGGCCAGGGAGAGGATGGGATATGACAGACACCATTGGGATGTGCAGAGAGTGCCTGCAGTGGCAGAAGCTGAGGGAAGTTGCTACAGCCTGAGTCAGCCTGTACACTCTTCCAGGAGAACTGGCCTTGAGTCATGCGTGTGGGCAGTAACCTATCCTTGCTCAGAGGTTTGTGGCTGTTGCAGTGGCTGTCACACTCACCTCTGGGGTCAGAGACTGAAGCCTTGTCTTTCCCCCCACCTCTAGCACTCACATAGATTTTGGCAGCAGCCCACATGCCTGCCCCTGGGGTCAGAGACCTCAGCCACAGCCAGTACCCACCAGCCTCCGGTGCTTTACAGGCTTTCACAGCAGCCACTCAATGTGACCAACTCTGGGGTCACAGAGTATACCTGCAGCTCATCCCTCCTATGGCTCTCACAAAGGTGGCATCCTGGCATCTGTGAATGTGCAGTGTTAGAGGGTCTCCATAACAGTGATCTCTTACCTCTCTGGCAGTCCCAGACTTTTCCTTGGAATCCCTCAGCTGTGTTACACTAGATCCCTCAGAGTATCTTCACAGCAGTCAACCCCAGGCCCTCCTTTGGAGTGTGACTTCCAAAGCCTGAGCCTCAACATCCAGCCTCCATTTGCCACAGCAGGTGCGTAGACAAGTGTCTCAGGCTGGGAAGCGCTGGTTGGCGCTGATCTCTGTGCTGAATTCTTTCCACTTTGCCTTCCATGTGTCTGTTGCTGTGCTCCCCTCTGAAGTTCCCCCTGTTCCCTCTTGTGAGGGGGTTTCTGAGTGTATGGAAACTTTTCCTCCTTCACAGCTTCCTTGCTAGAGGCACAGGTAGGACATTGAATTTTGAGGGCCATATGGAGATTCTGCTGGTAAATAGATGAAATACCAAAGTGGTAGAGGTTTTCAAATATGTGATTTCTTATTGTATTTGTCAAAATAGCCCCCTTATACATCTTTACTTAATCTTCTGAAAAATGTATTTCTCAACCTGTGATGCTTACCTTCTTTCAAAGACACAAGCAAACAACATTCTTATGAGGGTCCCACGGGTTTCACTTGATCATTCTGAGTATCCTTCATTTCTTTTACCTCCAGGCTATACTAAGATGGAAACACTGATTTCACACAAAATGCCAAAAACTGACTATGAAAGATCTGCAGCAGTGTTTTGCTATATGGAATCCTCTGTTACTCTGAAGCTCAGTGCGCACATGAGTTGTCAATATGAAAATGTAGAATGTTAATAATGAACATATTCCTGGGCAGTGTGTTTGGAAGCTTCAGTAGCTCACCCAACTGAGCAGGGGCAGGACCTTATTTATTATTCCGCTAGAGTCATACAGTGCCTCTGCTCATGGGGAACCTAAGCAAGCCCCCATTACTCCCCCAATGCTTCAACCGAGACCATTTTATTTCCATGATAATTCCTCGCCTTGAGACAACCAGGTTTGATATGTATCCTCATTATGACTTTATGAAGCAGTAAATGCCACCACCCTCATCTACCATGAGGCAGCATCCACTGAAGGAGGAGGCTTAGAACCAAACTGATTTTTGAAACATCATAGGAAATAGATCATTGGTACATTCAGCTCACGAAGCAGATTCTGTCCTATCTGAAGTCTCAAAGCCTGAAGGCTTCTCTTCTTCACAGAACTATGGGAGAAGGAGCGGAGTCATGCCAAAGGGCATTGTTTTAATTTTTAAGCATGTTTGGTTGAAAAGCTATTCCTCTGCAGGTGGCTTTGCTCAGGAACAGCTAAGACTCTCTGAGTTTATGAATGAAAGCCCTGTCAAAAGAGAGGGAGTAGACATGAGGGTGGGGAAATCTTCAGAGCTGGACTCGTTCAAGCTTTAGGATGACTCACAGGATCAAGGGGCTGAAATAGGAGGAGGAGAACAGCACAAAAAACTGAACTTTTGGCAAAGTCACAAGCTTCTTCCTCTGGTGATTTTGTAAGATTTTGGCTGACCGAGGTTGTGTATAACCACTGTCATTAGGAGATTTGTTAATTAGTGCCATCTCCAGCCTACTAATAAGTGTAATTAATGTAGTCTTTGCCTACCTGGGAATGAAGCCCAGCGTTTCCTTTATATACTGAAATATTGGAGGCTTTGGTAAGAAAAGGGAATTATGTTTTATTCTGTTGAATAGCAATGCTATCAACTGAAATTAAGTCACTATGAAGTTACTGGCTGGATAATTGAGGTTCATTGTTGCACACCAATAATTCTCTTTAGTATCACTTGGAGTTTAGATTCAGAATACCTGGGTTCAAATCCTGGCATTTTTACTTCCCAGCTGTGTGAATCTGGGCAAGTTAGTTAACCTCTCTGTTGTGTTCCCCAATGTATAATCTGAAAGTAATAATACAACTTAAGTTATAATGTTGTTTTTAAAAGTCAAATTATATAAGGTAAGTAAAGCATTTAACACAGTGTCTTAACACAGACTAACACAGATGCAGAATAAATAATTTATAAATGTTATTAGATTATTAATAATTAATTAATGTTCAGTTCAGTTCAGTCACTTAGTCGTGTCTGACTCTTTTCGACCCCATGAATCAGAGCACGCCAGGCCTCCCTGTCCATCACCAACTCCCAGAGTTCACCCAATTAATGTTCAGTTCAGTTCAGTCGCTCAGTCGTGTCCGACTCTTTGCGACCCCATGAATCGCAGCACGCCAGGCCTCCCTGTCCATCACCATCTCCCGGAGTTCACTCAAACTCATGTTCATTGAGTCAGTGATGCCATCCAGCCATCTCATCCTCTGTTATCCCTTTTTCCTCCTGCCCCCAATCCCTCCCAGCATCAGAGTCTTTTCCAATGAATCAGCTCTTCTCATGAGGTGGCCAAAGTACTGGAGTTTCAGCTTTAGCATCATTCCTTCCAAAGAACACCCAGGGCTGATCTCCTTTAGAATGGACTGGTTGGATCTCCTTGCAGTCCAAGAGACTCTCAAGATTCTTCTCCAACACCACAGTTCAATTAATGTTGCTGCTAAGTCACTTCAGTCGTGTCTGACTCTGTGAGACCCCATAGATGGCAGCCCACCAGGCTCCCCCATCCCTGGGATTCTCCAGGCAAGAAAAATGTTAGGCACATGTTATTTACCAGTCAGTTAAAAGAGAACTTTAGAAAGCCTGTTATTTACCTAGATACTAGATTGGAAATTTAGTAGCATTTACTAGTAGGAAACTGTCAAAGTTGTTTGTTACAGCACAGCCTAGGCAGCTGTGAATTGCTTCAGAACTGTGTAACTCTCAAGAAACAAGATCATTAGTTCTTGTTTCTACTTGCATAACTCTTTTTGCAAAACAATGCTCTTTTTCATTTGCTAACTATAAATACCTTGAAGACAAGGCTACCATCTTACAGCTCCAATGCTCAGAGTTCATTGCATGTTTAAAGAATATTTAGAAAGCGCTGACATGATTTTATACTACAGGCTTTGGTCATTATTCTTTGGTGGCTCAAATGGTAGACAATCTGCATGCAATGTGGTAGACCCGTTTTCAATTCCTGGGTCAGGAAGATCCCCTGGAGAAGTGAATGGCAACTCACGCCAATCTTCTTGCTTGGAGAGTTCCATGGACAGAAGAGACAGGCGGGTTCCATGGGATTGCAAAGAGTTGGACACAACTGAGTGACTAACACATTTGGTCATTATATCTAGTCAATGATAGCATGAGCAACACTTTAAAATTAGTAAGATTTATATATATATATATATATATATATATATATATATATAAATAAATTGATGTCTGTAAAAGCGAAGACATTTACTTTAAGAAAGAGTCTCATAAATTTATTATTTGGAGATGGTTGGCACTAACACTGGGATGAACCTGCAGGTTGTATCTGTCATCAGTTTGTTGGTCATCAGAATCCTAGACATCTCTCCCTTTTGGCTTCTCACTGTACTCTATAGAGATTATCATTTCCAGAAGATAGGATTTATCAGCTTGGAATTATAAGCACATTAAGTATTCCTTTTAAGTTTTAAAGTGCTGTATGCAACACTGTGAGTATCATGATGACTCCAAATGGCTTTTGAACAAATATGTGATCAAACAGAGAGGAGTGCAGGAGTTTTCTAGTTCATCATGTAGGCATTTAAAAATTGTGAAACCTCATCAACCCAGGCCACACCAGGCACTTTACTTGTCAGCTCTTTCCTAATTTCTCCTTGGATATCCTTGTCTAACTATGCATACTTTGTTCACTGATGCATATAACATGTATAGAAAGATTTCCTCCATTTTCTGAATTAAAAATAGGACATGATACATGCTATTTACTTGTCTTCTAACCTTTCATGGAAAAAAAATGTAATCAATTAGTCTTCTAATTATAGGTCTGTTATTTGGAGGGCCAGAGATGTAGGCTGGGCTGGACATTAAAGACTGGGAATCATATCTGATATGATGCAACTCTGATATGATGTTGCATTGCATACTTCTTGTCCTTTTGGTTGGATTCTTTGTGTAGCTCATGGTTTGCTCAAGAGATTAGGAATTCTACCCTTAATTCCATTTGAATAGAAAAATGGCTGGAACCTGAGCACTGTTTCCAGGGGCTTAGTCTCTCCCTAACTTGTTTTTTCTCCATCTCCTGAGACCATACTGTGAATAGACCATTCCACAAGGTGACACTCTTCTCTACCTATCTGTATGAATTCCCGTGGGCCAGAAGGTTTTGCTCTTGCCCTTCTGTAGTTGCCAATTTCATAGATCAAATAACAACAGTCATCCAAATCAATGTCTCCTAAACATTAGTCCACAAAGTACAAGTTCTGAAAGATGCTAAAATTTGCCCTTTTATTGTTCAGATCAGATCAGTCGCTTTTATTGTTATGTTTGGAAAATATTTTTTCTCCGTCTTGGAGAAACATATTATGTGTTATTAGACTAAAAGATCTCAGATTTCTTTTTTAGAGGAAAAATACACCTGTTTCATTTTGTTTAACTCACAACTCTCATATTTATTTGAATCTAGAACATTTAAAATTGCAACTCTTACATTGAGTCCTATGAAATATTGTTCCTTAGGGTACTAGTTTGGAAAATACTGACTTGGTCCTAGGTCATCAAAGAATCAGCTCCCTCTAAGGGACAAGTCTTGGTTAACCATCCATGGATTCCTTTCCTCTCTATGACTTCCCATTATTAGTTCCCTGAAATTCTTCCTACCATCACCTGCTATATGCACGACACAGGGCATAATCCAATGATTTTGGTTTATTAGGACTTCATGTTTTATATTTCTAATTGCTCTTCTGCTCCAGAGTTTCCTTTGAAGGGAGAAGGCATTTTTCCTTTCAGAGTATTATTTTAGCTACTTTTTTCCTAAGGGCACTTTATATCTGGTAGAAGACACTTGTTCATCTTCTGAGTTTGGAAAATACTTTCAACATGACAACTAAAAGCATATCCTGAAAATTGGAACTCTCATCTCTTCATATCAGATCAAAAGTACAAAGCAAGCCCTTGAGCTATACCTCTATTATATTACATGTCAGCAAGACAATTCCAGTAGTTGTTCATTGTTTCATTTCATAACTCTGAACAAATCCATTGCAGACATTCATTTGTGTTTCAACCACAAATTTCATCTTGGTGCCTCCTAATACCAGTTGCATTTACTGTTATCCATTGTAGGCAATTATTTTACCAAACCGTTGATTTTAAGAGGTGTATCATTGCCCTTCTCCAGCAAGTGGTATTTTAGAGTAGCAAAGTCACCCACAGCTAGCTAATTCCTCTGTGTTTTGGACAGTGTCTTAACTTACTGCTCTGTCCTTTCTTGTTACTGACATTATTTATGCTGTCTCTCCAAGTATATCTCTTATTTCATCAATTTTTCTTCTGACAGCTAGCAGTGGTCAAGATGTGAAAATTGACTGAATGAATTTTTCTTCTATCTTACTTAATAAGAGTCACTATGACATGAGCTCCCATATTCCAGGATAGTGAATTGGAATTCATATTGATGACTTGGCCTTTTCGGACTTCCATTCCAGGCAGTGTGCCTGACATCTAGTCCGTGGTCAACATGTGATAATTGACTGAATGAATAGATGATTGCTGTACCTTGCTGAAACACACATGGTCCCAAATTTTCAAACCCTCGCCTATCTGTGCAACATCTCTTATTTCCCTTTCTCTTGTTTTCATCAGACAAATACCACATCCCCTTCTGCAAGAGGTGAGAGGGTAGTGGCTTACAGCACATGCTAAGTATAGAGAGCTGATCACCTCAAATGAAGGAAAGGAAGAGGGATTTCCAGTGACATTTCAGGGTAGCCCTGTAAATTCAAAAGTTGATGAGCATCTGGTATAGCCTAGAGAAATGAAAGAAAGCATTACAGTGAAATTCCATGGATGGGAAAGCAGACCCTTCTGGAATCCCAACTCTGAACTGAACTTTCCTCTCTCCTAGCTGGGCTAGGGAGAGTCATCACCATCAGTTATACCTGAGAGGAAGGCCTTAGGAGGAAAAAATGAGGAAGAGAGGCAGGGAGACAGTGAGGAATTAGGAAAAACTCGGAGGGGGAAAGTGAAAGCAAGCTAACCATTAGGTTCTCTTCTCTAAAAAGTGAAAGAGGAAAAAGAAAACAAAAACACATGAAAGGACCTAAGGAATACCAAGGAGTGAGAATATAGTATTAAAAACGGGGAAAGAACATCAGTTTTTGACTACTCAGAGGCAGGAACTGATGCTGGTGGTATCCCATAGTGTTGTGTAACCTTTAGTAACTTAGTAGACTTGTTTGAATCTGCTTCCTTATCAATAAAAGAGAATAACAACACTTACTGTTGGAATTTGAGGAATAATTGTTCATAACATAGTAATAGCTAAAGTCCTTGAGTTCTTGTTTGTATAGTTGTAGTATTAGCTATGGCACCCCACTCCAATACTTTTGCCTAGAAAATCCCATGGATGGAGGATCCTGGTAGGCTGCAGTCCATGGGGTCGCTAGAGTCAGACACAACTGAGTGACTTCACTTTGACTTTTCACTTTCATGCACTGGAGAAGGATATGGCAACCCACTCCAGTGTTCTTGCCTGGAGAATCCCAGGGATGGGAAGCCTGGTGGGCTGCCGTCTATGGGGTCTCACAGAGTCGGACACGACTAAAGTGACATAGCAGTATTAGCTAACATTTATTGGGTACTTATTCTGTGCAAGACCAAGGACTTTAAAACATAGACACCTTCATTTAATCCTTGCAGCTACTCTAAGGAGGTAAGGAAAAGTCCCTGTAATTATCCTCATTAACAGATGAATAAGTAAAGTTTGGGGAAGTTAAATAAGCTACTCAGATCACAAAGGTGTTAAGTAATACATCTGAAACTTAAATACAGGCAGCCTGACTCCAAAGCACATGTACTTAACCATTAGACCATACAGTATAGTAAAAATTCTGCCTGCAATGTGTGGGACCCAGGTTCGATCTCCGGGTTGGGAAGATTTCCTGGAGAAGGGAATGGCTACCCACTCTAGTATTCTGGTCTGGAGAACTCCATGGACAGAGGAGCCTGGCAGGCTACAGTCCATGAGGTTGCAAAGAGTTGGACAAGACTGAGTGACTAGCACTTTCATTTTTTCATATAGCACTGCTTACTCCTTAAGGGTCTACAAGGTTAACAACAGACCAGACATGTAAAAACACAGAGAAGTAAGATCTAATCAGAGAAGAATGTTTGCAATATCCAGAGACCATGCAGAGTGAGCCAACACTTTCATTGCAGTACTTCTAATGGTGTTGTTCTTTAGTCGCTAAGTCATGTCCAATATTTTGTGACCCTATGGACTGCAGCACACCGGGCTTCTCTAGAGAAAGAAAGCTCATGCATCCTGACAGAGGTGGGGAAACAAAGCCCGAGAGATCATCAGCAAGAACAGCAATACTTTGGAACTCAAATTGAGCTATTAAAAAAGTGCAGATTAGGCATTTTTCTCTGTCACATGTCCTGTAAAATTATATGAATAGAGTATTCCTGATTTGAAGATGAACTTAAAGGAGAGAACCAAGGTTGCATGGAGTCTTAGACAATGTGAAGAATCATTCATTACAAAGTGATCTCTGTGGCTACAGGTCTACAGAACTGCATTGCCAGAACAGTGGGATGACAGAAGTCCCTTTTGGGGATGTATATCTAAGTAAAGAGGCTTCCAAAGAAACTAAAATAATTCCATCCTGTATCTTTTAGGAGTGATTATTTTCTTGGAAACCGAGGCAGTGTTGCCGACACTTCATAGAGCTCTTGAGGGGATGGAATGAGATAATATATGTAAAGTGATTATTCTGGCATTTTCTTCTCAGCAGTTCTTCAGTAATCATCAAATGCCTGCCTCAGCATCTTCCCCTTAAAGGGCAGGGAGATTCACGTTGAAGGAAATGAGATCAACTTTAGAAATTGCAACGTTGAATTCAGGACAAATGAATTCATTTGGGATGAAAGCAAGAAATGTTCGCTGTAAGTCAGATTTCTGAGATCAAGACCTCATGATCAATCCAGAAATTGGATTTATTTGGGAGATACATATCAGGCACAAAGAAGCCAATTTTAAGGAGAAATTTAAGAGGAAAACTTTGTGGTGATTCACTAAATAAGTCAAGACCTATCCTTCCAGGCTTAAATATTTTGGTTAATTATCAGAAGCAAAGTGAACTCAAATAACTTACATATTCAGTTAATAATGGTTCTAATGTAAAATTAAGCTTTTCTGCGAAGTTTAAATCAGCTCCAATCATTTGGGTTGGTCACAGCTGGGGGAAACTTGCATAAATGCCCATGAGCTTTATAAAAATGGCTTGATATGTTTATATAGGTTCTGAGCAAATTAAACCAGTTCTGGCTTTCCCACATTTGTTCTCATTAGTTTAATTCAGGCTTATCCATAGCTATTTAAATTTGTCAAAATTACTTGAAACAAGTAAGCAATATAAAGTTTTCTTCGGTTCAAATATTTCTGAAACTGTAGGATAAACTTAGAACTTTTTGATCAGTGGTAATTTCTTTTTAGATCAAACTGTTTCTGACTGGTTTGAACCAGTGATAGCTAGGTCTCATCCTGCTGAAACTGGATGAAATTCATTTAAAGGAATCTGCCTGCTTTATGTAAGAATTAAAGGCTGAAGACAGCCTAATGATCTGTTGAAATAAGTGCTGTAATTAGATCCTCAGGTACAATTAAAAAAAAAAGTGAGAATACAGTCAACTGGGCTTTCAGAAATAGGTGGGGAAGATAAAGAAAATGGATTCAAGGAGCAATAAGAATGAACAGAAAATGAAACAGAGGCAAATGGTCCAAACAAAAATAGTTGAGAGAATCTAGCTTCTGCTAAGTAAACAGGCATGTTACATAGGAAACAAATGTGTCAGAGATGAAACAAGGAAATAAGGGAAAGAAAAGACATCAGTAACGTAGATGAAGGGTATGAAAGTGAAAGTCACTCAGTCGTGATCAGCTCTTTGCAACCCATGGACTATACAGTCCATGGAGTTCTCCAGGCCAGAATACTGGAGTAGGTAGCCGTTCCCTTCTCCAGGGGATCTTCCTAACCCAGAGATTGAACTCCCACATTACAGGCGGCTTCTTTACCAGCTGAGCCACCAGGGATGCCCAAGAATACTGGAGTGGGTAGCCTATCCCTTCTCCAGTGGATTTACCAGATCCAGGAATCAAACCGGGGTCTCCTGCATTGCAGGCAGGTTCTTTACCAGCTGAGCTACCAGTGAAGTTGATGAAGAGTATAGAGGGAGTCAATAAGAACATGACCATTATATTATATTAAAAGTCTCCAGAGACTATTTACAAGACACAGAAATACAGTCAGAGTAGCTAAAAACCAGAGCAAGGAAAGCAGAAGAAAAGAGAAGCTGAGAGAGGGAATTCATCACAAATATCCAGGATCTGAATTAACTTAGAAACATGGTTAAATCATAACTGGATATCAGGATTTATTCAGATATAAAGGATTGCATGTGATTATAGCATATGAAATAAAACTTAGAGAAAAGTACATTTTATGTGTGCAAAGTAGTGTTTCTCACTGTTGTTCAGAAGAATTACAGGCAGATAGAATTTGGTTTTAGTCTTCACAGGGTCCTGTTGTCCTGCTTTGAGGTGAACCTACTGAAATGCTATCGGTGGACTGATAGACACATCACTGAAGGAGAGGGGAAGGGGGAATCCTGGTCTGGCATATCCCATGCCCTGTACAGCAAACATGTATGGTGTGCACAATCAGGTCAAGTTTGTAAAGCTGCCAACCTCTCTCTCCTCAAGGCGAGATGTGTAATTTGGGTCTAATCCTTTGGTTGCTGCTGTATTTGTTCCCTCCATTGGCCTGGAAGATGATGTAGCACACAGGAGTCCTTATTGAATTCACCCAACAAGCCTTAAATGGTAGCCTTTACTGAACACTGAGATGTCTCTAATGAGGAGAGCTGTCTTTCAAAATAGGATGGCCTTGGAAATTATTACAGCCTTGCAAGGAGGCACCTGTGCTCTTATCTAAGCAGAATGTTGTATCTATACCTGATAAGTCTGCTAACATGTCATCTTCATGAAGTTGCATGACAACACAAGTTTATGTCCTGAGTGACCTGACCTTCAACCTAGGGGATTTTAAAAAATCAGTGATTCAGATCATGGGTCTCTTGATGAAAAGATTATTATTTATTATTTATTTTATTTTATTTTTTTTACTTTACAATATTGTATTGGTTTTGTCATACATCAACATGAATCCACCACGGGTGTACACGTGTTCCCAATCCTGAACCCCCCTCCAACTTCCTTCCCCATACCATCCCTCTGGGTCATCCCAGCGCACCAGCCCCAAGTTTCCTGTATCCTGCATCGAACCTAGACTGGCAATTCGTTTCTTATGTGATATTATACATGTTTCAATGACATTCTCCCAAATCATGTCCCCCCTCCCTCTCCAACTGATAAACAACTCATCTCAAAAATATACAAGCAACTCCTGCAGCTCAATTCCAGAAAAATAAAGACCCAATAAAAAAATGGGCCAAAGAACTAAATAGACATTTCTCCAAAGACATACTGATGGCTAACAAACACATAAAAAGATGCTCAACATCACTCATTATCACAGAAATGCAAATCAAAACCACAATGAGGTACCATCTCACACCAGTCAGAATGGCTGCGATCCAAAAGTCTACAAGCAATAGATTATTATTTATTTTGAGAATCTTTATTCTAGTCTGTGTTTTCTTTTATATGTGCCCATCTATATTGTTGCTGTAGCATCTATCTCCTGTGTATCCAGAGAGCCGCCCAAGGAGCCACCTCCATGCTAATGAAACCCCTTGCTAACCTCTCATGGCACATTGTGGTAAGAGATGGGGGAAGCATGTGAAATTGTATGAGCTGCTCACAAGGTGTCAGGTGTTAAATGAGGTCATCAAGAGGAAGTGACTGCCTACTAACATGCAAGCTAGACCTGGGGAATGGGAAACTCCTTGTCCCCTCCCCTCTCATTGGAATGCACATTTCATCCATGATTTCTATCATGGGATCCAGTTCAAGGATACAACTTTGAGAGAGTAAGGTGTGCTTGACAACATCTGGATGGTATAGGTGACTGAACCCCATTAAGACTTCTATACAGACTTTTAAGATTCTCATGGGTGGGACTGATGCTGAAGCTGAAGCTCCAACACTTTGGCCACCTGATGCAAACAGCTGACTCCTTAGAAGAGACCTTGATGCTGGGAAAGATTGAAGACAAAAGAAGAAGGGCGCAGCACAGGATGAGATGGTTGGATGATATCACCGATTCAACAGACATGAATTTGAGCAAATTCTAGGAGACAGTGGAGGACAGGGAAGCCTGGTGTGCTGTAGTCCATGGGGTTGCAAAGAGTCTGACATGACTTTGCAATTGAACAACAATATCCAAGGCAAGTTTCTTGTGTAAGTTCACTCATTTATGAAACCACCACTTGCCAATCTGGAGTGGTCTGCTCTTTTCTTTGGTCTGCTCTCTCCTTTGGTCTGCTCTCTCCTTTCCTTCCCTATATGGGGCCAGGGTCAAATTTCACCCAGGAATCTCCTGAAATTTCAAGTCAACATGAGTACTCAAGAAATTGTATCTTTCACTGATGTGTTGGGTAAGGCTATATTAGAATTGTCAGACATATACTAGGTGCTTCATGCATGCTTACTTATTTCTCCAATGTGTGAGTAAAATTATTCTGACATATAGTTTGGCATATACTAGGTGCTTCATGCAGGCTTCTTTTCTTTCCCTATTTGTGGGTGTGTTGTACTTGAGCAGTGTCAGTTATATATTAGGTGCTAATGCATGCATGCTTTCTCTTCCCTATGAGTAAGTAATGTTAGATTAGTATCTGGCATGTATCCGGAGTCCAGTGCTTGGCTTGGCTTAACCTGTGTGTAAAATGTTTGAAAAAATTCTTTATTCTATATAACAGAAAGGTTGAATGGAAAACTGACACACACACAAGCAGTTAACACATGCACGCTCTCTTTCTTTTAATTTTGGGTTATATTGTATTAAAATAATGATTGACAATATCAGCTACTCCCTACATGCCTGTTTTCTTCCCCTTTGAGTGAGTAAATTGTACCAGAATAGTGCCTGACAAATATTAGGTACTTAATAACACCTGTATTATTGCATTGATTTGTAAGTGATGTTGCACTAGAAAAATACATGGCATGTACTTGGCACTTAACATATATTCATTTCCTTTCCTGGTGAGAAAGTAAACATTTACTAGAATAGTACTTGCAATATATCAGGTATTCATTGCAGGCATGTTTCTTCTTCCTATTCATGAATAAAATTATGCTAGAATAAACCACTGAACATCCTGATGGTTCAATGCATAACTGCTTCCTTCCCACTTGTGGGGGTAACACTGCAAGAATAATACTTGGCATAAGCATTGGATGCACACTTGCTTGTTTCTCCCTTTATGTGAGACATGTACTAGAAGAATACCTGGCTGCATCATGCTCATTTCCTTCTTATGTGTGTAAGTTTGCCTGTCATGTGCTAAGTGCTCAATGTATGTCTGTTTTCTGGTCACTGTGTGAGTAAAGTTGTGCGAGACCAGAATGTGCCATAGAGCAAGAGTTTAATCCACACTTACTCCTTTTGCCTATATGTGTGTATGTAATTGTACCCACTCCAGTGTTCTTGCCTGGAGAATCCCAGGGGCGGGGGAGCCTGGTGGGCTGACATCTATGGGGTCGCACAGAGTCGGACACGACTGAAGTGACTTAGCAGCAGCAGCATTGTACCAGAAGAGTACATGACATTCCCTAGGTGGGCATTTATGCTTCTTTCTACCTGTGAGCACATTGGTACTGGAAGGGCAGCTGACATAGGTGCTCAATGATGATGGCTCCTTTTCCCCTAAGAATTGTTCTTGGCATATACTCCATCTTCAATTCAATCTTATTTTCTTTTCCTATGAGTGAGTAATGTTTTCTAGACCAGAACCCTACATACACTAGACACTCAATGCAAGCTTGTATCTTGTTGCTTTGAATATGATTGTCTAGGAATAGTGCTTGGGATCAACCCTGAATATTCATTGCAAGGACTGATGCTGAAGCTGAATCTCCAATACTTTCGTTACCAGATGCAGAGAGTCAATTCATTAGAAAAAGCCCTGATGTTGGGAGAGGTTGAGGAAAAGAGGAGAAGGGGACAACAGAGGAGGAGATGGTTGGATGGCATCACTGACTAAATGGACATGAGTTTAAGCAAACTCCAAGAGATAGTGAAGGACAGGGAAGCCTGGTGTGCTGCAGTCCATGGGATTGCAAAAAGTCAGACATGGCTTAGCGACTGAGCAACAACAAGTGCTTGGGATGTGCTAAGTAAGCTTCCTGTTGTTATTTTTCAGTGGCTAACTCATATCCAACTCTTTGAGACCCCATGGACTACAGCATGCCAGGCTTCCCTGTTCCTCACTATCTCCCACTATCTTCACTGTCCTCCACTATCTCCCAAAGTTTGTTCAAGTTCATATCCATTGAGTCAGTGATGCTATCTAACCACCTCAGTTAAATACTCTGTCTGCTCAGTTCCTCCCCCTTAATTTAAGTAATCTTGAGTTAGAATAGTCCCAGGCATATATAAGAGATTCGATGCATGCATATTTCCTTTTGCTTACATGAGAGCAAGCTTGTACTACAATACCTGTTGTGTACCAGGCACTAAAGAAAAAGATCTTTATGTCCTTCACTGATACATGGGTAACATTGTGCAGAATACTGCTTGCCGTATACTAAGTGCTCAGTGCATGCTTACTAAGCTGTCATTGTGGGAATAATGGTGTTTATTCTAGCCTAAATTTTGGCATATGCTAGTTACTCCAGGCAGGCTTATTTTCTTCCCCTAAGAGTGAGTGCATTGTACCAAATAATAACAGGTATGTAATAGGCACTTGTATCAGTCAGGGTTTTCCATAGAAAAAGATCCAGTACATATAGATATACATATACATATGTACCTTATACACACATATGATATGCATCTATTTATATATACATGCTTGTTTGTATATATGGAATACACTGCATGCTAACTATATGCCACCTTCCTTCCATATATCTTGGAGTAATGAGACACTTGAATATTGATTGCCTGGCATAGACCTGGACATTCATTTTCTTCCTACTTGTTTTTTTTCAGTCATTGAGTCATATACAAAGCCATGCTAGAATTGTACCATTTATACACTAAGTTTTCCCTTTATTTGCTTGAGCTTCCCACATGGCACTCGTGGTAAAGAACCCATCTGCCAATGCAGTAGATATAAGAGACGCAGGTTTAATTCCCTGGGTCAGGAAGATCCCCTGGAGAAGGAAATGGCAGCCCTCTCCTGTATTCTTGCCTGGAGAATCCCATGGACAAAGGAACCAGCTGGTTACTGTCCATGGGGTCACAAAGAGTTGGACAATGACTGAAATGACTTAGCACACAGGCATGCAGACTAGGACATATCCTAAGGGCTCAGTCCATGTTAATTTCTTTTCCTCATGTGTTAGTAATGTTGCACTTAAACAGTGCTTGAAATTACTAGCAATGTCATGCATGATTTCCTTTGTATCCTAAGTATGAATAATATATTAGAGTAGTATATGCGTAACAAAGGCAATGGCACCCCAGTCCAGTACTTTTGCCTGGCAAATCCCATGGATGGAGGAGCCTGGTAGGCTGCAGTCCATGGGGTTGAGAAGAGTTGGATACAACTGAGCAACTTAACTTTCACTTTTCACTTTCATGCATTGGAGAAGGAAATGGCAACCCACTCCAGTGTTCTTGCCTGGAGAAACCCAGGGATGGGGGAGCCCGGTGGGCTGCCATCTCTGGGGTCGCACAGAGTCGGACACGACTGAAGCGACTTAGCAGCAGCAGCAGCAGCAGTGTATGGTATGTGCCACATACTTAATGGATGTAAAAAGTGAAAGTGAAAGTTCGTCACTCAGTCATGTCTGATTCTTTGTAATCCCATAGACCGTAGTCTGCCTGGCTCCTCTGTCCATGGAATTCTCCAGGCAACAGTACCGGAGTGGGTTGTCATTTCCTTAATGAATACTTGATGTCTACTAATGTGAGTGATATTTTTACTGGAAGATTGCCTGTTACATGGGGCTTCCCTGGTGGCTCAGTGGTAAAGAATCCATTTGTCAATACAGGAGACATGTATCTGATCTCTGGGTTGGGAAGATACCCTGGAGAAGGAAATGGCAACCTGCTCCAGTATTACTGCTTGGGAAATCCCATGGACAGAGGAGCCTGGTGGGCCAGTCCATGAGGTCACAGAGTTGGACACGACTGAGAGACTGAGCTTGCATGCACTTGTCTGGTATATACAAGGTATCTAATGTGGGTTTATTTCATTCCATTTATGCTAGAATAACGTTTGACTAGAATAATTCCTAGCATATGATAGTCAATTGATGTATATGTCTTTCCTTTTATCCAAGGTGCATGTAATGTTGTGCAGAAGTAATCCTAGCATATAATTTGCACTTAATGTATGTTCATAGTATTTCACAATGAGAGTAATGATGTGTTTGCATACTGTCTAGCATATAATAGACACTAAGCGCATGAATGTTTGTCCATATATATGAGTGATGTTGTAATACAAAAGTATTTTGCCTAGGCTGGGGGCTCAGTGCATTTTTTTTTCTTTCACATGATGTGTGAGTAATAATTTATTGTAATCATGCTTGACATATCATAGGTCCTTAATATCTGTTTATTTGTTTCTCTCTTTATATGGGGAATGTATTACTAGAATTATGCCTGGCATGAACAAGTTGTTCACTTACACTTGTTCTCTGCGGCTTCTCTATGAATAATGTTGAGCTAGAATTGTGCTTTCATGTAGCACTATTTTCTCCATACATCCTTGTTTTATTTAGTTATGTGTGTAATGTTGCATATAATAGGGTCTGGCACTTCCTAGGTGCCTATTATATCCTCATTTCATTCTTCAATGAGTGAGTAAGTTTGTAATTAATAGCACCTTACATATACTAGAACTCAATGCATGTTCTCTTAATTCCACTATGTGTGAACAGTGCTATTCTTGAATAATTGCTGGCCTGTACTTACTAAACTATATAAGCTCATTTTCTTTTCTTGGCGATAAGTAATAATGTCCTAGAATGTTTCCTGGATGATTTTATGTGATCAATTCATATTTCTGTTTTTTTTTTTACTCATATGTGAATAATGTTCTAACGGAATAAAACTTGGCATATATTAGGAGACGCTGAATGCATTTTTCTTTCTCCCTAGATGTGATTTATGCTGTTCTAGAATAATACCTGTCTTATGCATGTGTTTCAGTGTGCAATTGCTTTGCTCCTACTGTGTGTGAATAACATGGTACTAGGATATTCTCAGGTACTATTCTGGTACAATCCTACTGTCCAACTGAGAAAGAAAATAAGCCTGTGTGTGAGTAACATACTGGAATAGTGTCTGGCATATATTCAATACCAAGTGTGGTCTTGTTTCCTTCCACTAAGTGTGAGTAAGGTTGTGCTAGAATAGGACCTGGCATACAGTAAGCACTCAATACATTTTGCTTCTTGTTCCCTATGTTTGAATTTTGTAAGTGCTTGACATAAACTGGATGCTCACTGCATTCATTCCCCATCTGTGTGGGGATAAAACTGTAATAGAATAGTTCTATACAACTATGGGGCTTCCCAGGTAGCGCTAGTAGTAAAGGACCCACCTGCTAATGCAGGAAGAGTAAGAGACTCAGGTTTGATCCCTGGGTTGGGAGATCCCCTGGAGGAGAAAATAGCAACCCACTTCACTACTCTTGCCTGGAAAATCCCATGGACAGAGAAGCCTGGAGGGCTACAGTCTATAGAGTCGCAAAAAGTCAACCACAACTGAAGCGACTTAGCATGCATGCATATAATACTATAGCTCAGTGCATCCTGTTTTCTCTCCTATGTTTGAGCGATATTGTACTAGAATAGTGCCTGGCAATACTAAGTGCTTGTTTCCTTTTTCTATATGTGAGGAAGATTGTACTAGGATAGGATCTGACAAATATTAGGTATTCACTATGCTTTGGGCTCCAAAATCACTGCAGATGGTGACTGCAGCCATGAAATTAAAAGACGTTTACTCCTTGGAAGGAAAGTTATGACCAACCTAGATAGCATATTCAAAAGCAGAGATATTACTTTGCCAAAAAAGGTCCATCTAGTCAAGGCTATGGTTTTTCCTGTGGTCACATATGGATGTGAGTGTTGGACTGTGAAGAAAGCTGAGCGCCGAAGAATTGGTGCTTTTGAACTGTGGTGTTGGAGAAGACTCTTGAGAGTCCCTTGAACTGCAGGGAGATCCAACCAGTCCATTCTAAAGGAAATCAACCCTGGGATTTCTTTGGAAGGAATGATGCTAAAGCTGAAACTCCAGTACTTTGGCCACCTGATGCGAAGAGTTGACTCATTGGAAAAGACTGATGCTGGGAGGGATTGGGGGCAGGAGGAGAAGGGGATGACAAAGGATGAGATGGCTGGATGGCATCACTGACTCGATAGACATGAGTTTGAGTGAACTCCAGGAGTTGGTGATGGACAGGGAGGCCTGGCGTGCTGCGATTCATGGGGTGGCAAAGAGTTGGACACGACTGAGTGACTGAACTGAACTGGTGCAGTTGTATTCTTCCATTTATGTGAGTGATGCTGTATTAATATACACAATAGAATATTACTCAGCCATAAAAAGGAATGCATTTGAGTCAGTTCTAATGAAGTGGATGGACCTAGAGCCTATTGTACATAGTGAAATAGTCAGCAAGAGAAAAGCAAATATTGTATACTAACATATATATATATATATATGGAATCTAGAAAGATGGTAATCTAGAATTACCTAAAGAATCTAGAATCTAGAATAAAGAATCTAGAAAGATCTAGAAAGATGAATGTATTTGTAGGGCAGCACTGGAGATCCAGACATAGTGACCAGACTTGTGGACACATTGGGGGAGAGAGAGGGTGGGAGGAATTGAGAGAATAGCATGGAAACATATACATTGTGCTGTGCTGTGCTTAGTTGCTCAGTGATGTCCAACTCTTTGTGACCCCATGGACTGTAGCTTTCTAGGCTTCTCTATCCACGGGGATTCTCCAGGCAAGAATACTGGAGTGGGTTGCCATGCCCTTCTCCAGGGGATCTTCCCAACTCAGGGATCTAACCCAGGACTCTCTCATTGCAGCTGGATTCTTTACCATTTGAGCCACCAGAGAAGCCCAAGAATATTGGAGTGGGTATCCTATCCCTTTTCCAGGGGATCTTCCCACCCTGGGAATTGAACTGGGGTCTCCTGCATTTCAGGTGGATTTTTTACCTGCTGAGCTACCAGGGAAGCCCAACACGTACATTACCATATGTAAAGTAGATAGGCAATGGGAATTTGCTGTATGATGCAGGAAGCTCAAACGTGATGCTCTGTGACAACCAAGAGGGGTGGGGTGGGTTGGGACGTGGGAGGGAGGTTCAGCAGACAATGGGGTGGGGCACGTGTATACTTGTGGCTGATTCTTGTTGATGTATGGCAGAGATCAACACAATATTGTGGAGCAATTATTCTCAAATTAAAAAGAAATAAATTAAAAATATATGATATTTTCTGGCATACATTTGTCACTTAATGTATGCCTATTTCATATCTTAAGGATATTATGCTAGTATAGAAACTGGCATACTCTAGGCACCCAATAGATGCATGCTGACTTTTTCTATGTGTGAATAACTCTTTACTAAAATATTGCCTTGTTTATACTGGATACTCCATGTATGCTAGGGTTTCCTTTTTCCTCTGTGTTAGTATTCAAATAATACTCAATACTAGATTAGCATTTGTCACCTATTAGGAAATCAATGGATATTTACTTTGTTATATCAATGTGTGAGTTGTATTACACCATAGTAATGTCAAGCATATACAACATTCTCCATTCATGACTGTTTCCTTCTCCATAATGTGAGCAAATTTGTACCAAAATATTACCAGCTCTATAAAAAGTTCAGTCACTCAGTCATGTTGGACTCTTTGTGACCTCATGGACTGCAGCACACCAGGCTTCCCTGTCCATCCCCAACTCCTAGAGCTTACTCAAACTCATGTCCATCAAGTCAGTGATGCCATCTGACCATATCATCCTCTGTCGTCCCCTTCTCTTCCTGCCTTCAATTTTTCCCAGCATCAGGGTCTTTTCCAATGAGTCAGTTCTTCCCATCAAGTGGCCAAACTATTGGAGCTTCAGCTTCAGCATCAGTCCTTCCAATGAATTTTCAGGACTGATTTGCTTTAGGATGGACTGGTTGGAACTCCTTGCAGTCCAAGGGACTCTCAAGAGTCTTCTCCAACATCACAGTTCAAAAGCGTCAATTCTTTGGTGCTTAGCTTTCTTTATAGTCCAACTCTCATATCCATACATGACTACTGGAAAAACTATAGCTTTGACTAGATGGATCTTTGTTGGCAAAATAATGTGTCTGCTTTTTAATATGCTGTCTAGGTTGGTCATAGATTTTCTTCCAAGGAGCAAATGTCTCTTAATTTCATGGCTGCAATCACCATCTGCAGTGATTTGGGAGCCCCACAAAATAAAGTCTGTCACTTTTTCCATTGTTTCCACATCTATTTCCCATGAAGTGATGGGACCAGATACCATGATCTTAGTTTTCCAAATGTTGAGTTTTAAACCAAATTTTTCACTCTCCTCTTTCACTTTCATCAAGAGGCTCTTTAGTTCTTTGCTTTCTGGTGTCATCTGCATATCTGAAGTTATTGATACTTCTCCCGGCAATCTTGATTCCAGCTTGTGCTTCATCCAGCCCAGCATTTCACATGATGTACTCTGCATATCAGTTAAATAAACAGGGTGACAATATACAGTCTTGATGTACTCCTTTCCCGATTTGGAATCAGTCTGTTGTTCCATGTCCAGTTCTAGCTGTTGCTTCTTGATCTGCATACGGATTTCTCAGGAGGCAGATAAGGTGGTCTGGTGTTCCCATCTCTTTAAGAATTTTCCAGTTTGTTGTGATCCACACAGTTAATCAAAGACTTTAGAGTAGTCAATAAAGCAGAAGTAGATGTTTTTCTGTAACTCTTTTGCTCTTTCAATGATCCAACAGATGTTGGCAATTTGACCCCTGGGTCCTCTGCCTTTTCTAAATCCAGCTTGAACATCTGGAAGTTCATACCTTATGTACTGTTGAAGCCTGGCTTGGAGGATTTTGAGCATTACTTTGCTAGTGTGTGAGATGACTGCAATTGTGTGGTAGTTTGAACATTCTTTGGCATTGTCTTTCTTTGGGATTGAAATAAAAACTGACCTTTTCCAGTCCTGTGACCATTGCTGAATTTTCCAAATTTTCTGTGCAGCACTTCCACAGCATAATCTTTTAGGATTTGAAATAGCTCAACTGAATTTCCATCACCTCCACTAGTTTTGTTCATAGTGATGCTCCTAAGGTCCACTTAACTTTGTGTTCCTGGATATCCGGCTCAAGGTGAGTGATCACACCATCATGGTTATCTGGGTCATGATGATCTTTTTTGTATAGTTTTTCTGTGCATTCTTGACACCTCTTCTTAATATTTTCCACTTCTTGGGTTCATTTCTGTCCTTTATTGTACCCATCTTTGCATGAAATGTTCCCTTGGTCTCTAATTTCCTTGAAGAGATATCTAGTCTTCCCATTCTATTGTTTTCCTCTATTTCTTTGCATTGATCATTACTTCTTTCACTGTATTGTGAGTCATGTTGAGCTTTGTACATTTGAGGCACTCTATGAAATATTGTTTCCTTCTTTGTGAATGTAAATAATGTACTAGAACAATGCCTGGTTTATTTTTTGTACTTAGTACATGTTTGTGATCTTTGTCTTATATAAAAGTAATATTGTATTAGAGTACTGACTGGCAGAAATAGGGCACATAAACCATATTTACTACTTTTCTTCTAATAGCTGATAGTTATTTTAATGGTCTAGAGGTAGTACTAGAAGTGCCAGGAATGCTCGTCTTTCTCCTTTTAGTAAGATTGTGTGAGAGTACATCTTGCTTAAACCAAAGTCTTATTTCCTTCCTCTATCTGTGAGTAATGATGTGCTCAAACATTTGTTCCTTACATTTACTAGATGATCAAAGTATGATTATATCTTCCACCTATGTGTAATGCTAAATTAGTTAGTGCCTGTCGCATAATGAAAGTGTCAGTCACTCAGTCGTGTCTGACTCTTTGTGACCCCATGTTCTGTACAGCTTGCCAGGCTCCATCCATGGGATTCCCCAGGCAAGAATACTGCAGTGGGTTGCCATTCCCTTCTCCAGGGGCCTGTGACATACTAGATGCTTAGCAATCTTTGTTTCATTCTTTTTTTTTTTTTAAACATTCAAGATTTTTTATTAATGCATAATTTACATATAACATTATATTAGCTTCAGGTGTACAACATAATGATTCAGTATTTGTATATACTGCTATATGATCACCACAGCAAGTCTGGTTAATATCCAATAGTCCACATAGTATTTTCATATATATAATATAGTATTATTAATGGTGGTCTCTATATTGTACAAGATGATGTTTTTAAATTCTAAAACCGCTCATGTAATCTGATTATTGTTTCAGTGGTTCCCCAATTCTTTTATAAGTGAGTGATGTTTGCTAGAATAATTCTTGGCATACAGTAGGCATTTAATGTATGTGAGTCTCTTCTACACAAGTTTTGTTTTACTGAAATACTGCCTGGTATACATTAGGTGCTCCCTGCATCTTTATTTTCTCCCCTTCTTATTCAATTCATATTAGAAGATGATCTTGTAAACACTAAGTGCTTAATGCATTGTTTTTCCTTCCCCCTTTTACATGAGTAATGGTGAGTAATCATAATGCCTGGCATTAACAAGTTACTAAATGTAGTCTCCTTTCTTTCCTTTATGTGAGGATAATATTTCTTGGAAGAGTGCCTGTCATATATTTGGCGTTAATATCTAGTTGACCCTTTCTACAATATATGACTTATGCTAAGATAGTGCCAGCTTATATACTGTGGGCTCTTTGTGTGTCCATTCCTTTCTCTGTGTATGAGTAATGGCATAGTAGATAGAATAGTGCCTGTTATACTAGGTAATTCAGCCATGCATGTTTTCTTCCCCTATATGATAATAAGATTATACTGAAAAGTGCTTGCCGTATATTATATTGGATGATTGATTCATGCTTGTTTCCTTTCCTCTATATGTGAGTAACATTGTACTGGAGTATGTCTCAAAATGCTAGGTACTCAATTTAATCTTCCTTCCTCTTAATTAAGAGTACCATTAAACTAGGGTGTCTTACCATTAAACTTAGTAGTGTCTTACTCTACTAAACTCTGAATGCAAGCTCATTACCTTCCCTTATGTGTAAGAAACATTATAAAATAGTGCAGGGGCATGCCCTGGGCTGTGAATGCACCTTTCTTTTCTTTGCTACATACGAAAAGTGAAAGTGAAGTTGCTCAGTCATGTCTGACTCTGTGACTCCATGGACTGTAGCCTACCAGGCTCCTCTATCCATGGGATTTTCCAGGCAAGAATACTGGAGTGGGTTGCCATTTCCTTGTTCAGGGGATCTTCCTGACCCAGGGATCAAACCCCTTCTGCTGCATTGCGGGCAGACCCTTTACTCTCTGAGCCACCAGAGAAGCCCCTCCCTATGTCTAATTGTGTAATAGAACAGTACCTAACGCATTGGGCTTCCCTGGTGGTGCTAGCAGTAAAGAACCTACCTACCAACGCAGGAGATTTAAGAGACTTGGGTTCAGTCCCTGGGTTGGGAAGATCTCCTGGAAGAGGGCATGGCGACCCACTCCAGTATTCTTGCCTGGAGAATCCCATGGACAGAGAAGACTGGACGGGTATAGTCCATAGTGTCGCAAAGAGTTGGACATGACTGAAGAGGCTTAGCACACATGCATGCACCTGACATATAGGAGGCAATTAATGTGACTTCCATCTTTCTTCCTTTGTGTGAATAATGTTATACTACAATGATGCCTACCATGTACTAGATGCTTGACATAGTATTATTCCCCTCCCCACCTTTTCCTTGTATGTATGTGATTTTCACTAGATTGGTTTTTGCTGTGTGTAAAACTCACGCTCCTTCCCTTACCCTGTGTGCTAGTAAATATGTACTAGAATAGTTCCTGGTACAAACGAGGTGTCACATTCATTGCCATTTTCTCTCTGTGACTGAGTAACTGTGTATTAGAACTGAGCCTTGGGTGTCATAGCTGTTGGATCTTGCTTCCTCCCACTCTATGTGAGTACTGTAGTAATAGAATATTTGGAGCATATAAGATTTAATGTATGCATGTTTGTTTCCCCCATGGGTGAGTAATGTTGAAACAGAAATTGCGCCTGGCATACACCAGAAAATCAGTGCCTGCCTGTCTCCTCCATTCCATGTGTCAGTAATTTTGTACTAGAATAATGCCAGGCATGTATTAGCTGCTCTACTCTACTATAGGGAATTTTGTACTAGAAGAGCACCTGGAATTTATTAGGCATTTAATGCACGCTCACTCATTTCCATGCACATGTGAACAATTATTATACTAGAAATTATCCTGGCATGTACTGGTACTTCCTTTCTCTTGATAGAATAATGTTATATTGGAAGAGTACCTGGCATATACCAGGTATTCAGGCATGAGAGCTTCTTCCATTGTGGTAACAAGAAGGTGCGATACTGTGTTTCCTGGTTTATGTTGAAACATTTTGTTTGGTATATGTGGTATGTAGCTAGTGATGCGTATGTGAGACCCTGTGTTTGGTGGTATGGATTGTGTGTCATACTGTGCTTAGTGATGTATGTGAAGTGTGTGTTAGTGGTGTGTGATGTATGCAGTGGTGGTTTAGCCATGTGTGTGAGATACTGCGTCTAGTTTATCTTGTGTGATATTGTGTTTAATATTGTGTATGTAGCATACTGTGTTAATAATGTGTGTATGAGACACTGTGTAGTGGTGTGTGATGTATGGGAGTGTGTTTCACGATAAGTTTGGGTCACTATTTTTAAAGTTGTGAGTCGTGTTAATGACAGTGATGTGCGATGCTGTATTTAGTGATGCATGTAAAGTAATTTGGTAATGTGTGTGTGTGTAGTTAATGGTATTTGGTTTGTATGACAATGTTTAATGATAAGTTTGAGTCACTGTGTTTAGTGAAGTATGTAACAGACACTGCATTTACTTTCCTGCAGTGTGTATGTGACACTGGGTTTAGTGACATATATGTGAAGAAATGTGTTATCAAATGTGTGTGAGATACATTTTTATTGATATGTGGCTGGAATAATACTACTATGATTAATTATAAGACTACATGGTTTGGTGTGATCACATACAATGTGCAAGGCATTGCTTTAGTAAAGTGTGAAATGCTAATAAAATATTTTAATTCATAATTTTGAAGTGATGTGTATGTGTGTGTGTGTGAATCTCTGAGTTTAATGATGTGTGATGTGTGTAGACCCTGTGTACAGACACTGGGTTTAGTGTTGCTCTGTATTAGTGCTACTGTTTCTAATGAGGTGTGTTTGAGATATTGTGTTTATCAAGGTTTGTGTGAGACACTTTGTTTAATCATGTATGTGTGTCACACTGCTTGTCGTTTGATGAGTATGTGTGTATTGCATATACTTAATAATTTGTGTGTGAGACACCATGATCAGGGTATGTTGTTTGTGATAAGGTGTTTAGTGATGCTTGTGTAAGGCCCAATGTTAGACGCTGGGTTACTGGTATGTTGTGTGTGTGTCTTAATGATTTTAGTGAAACAAGTGTGAGACATTGTGCCTGCTTGTGTGTATGTCTGAGGCACAGTGTTAGTGGCAGTTTTTGTTGGTGATAATGTGTTTAATGATATGTGCGAGAGGCACAGTGTTTGTTTAGATGTGTTAAAAACATGCACTTAACACTATTAAACTCAGGATATCAATATATGTTACTAAACAAACTTAAACATGTACTATTCAGTGCTAAACACAGTATTTCACACACATATGACAATATGTGGTTACACATCTACTAGCACTAATAAATATATTATTAGTCACATATATAATGTGGGTCACATATATAATGAAGCTCTAATAGGGAAGGACAAATCTGACTCCATATTAGATCTATTTCTTTTACTTTAAACTTTGTATTCTATTGCTTTTGTTTTGAGTTAAGAGTGTTGCCTTTAGCTTGAAACATATAAATAGTGCATTCTCAAGGCTCTGAACTGTAAGGGTATAATGTTTTTCCATTTATAGAGAGAAAAAAAAAGTTGTAAGACAGAGAATAACATTTGTCTTGCTGGAGATTTATAGGAACATTCTAACCTGACCTACCTGGACAGTTGTAAGAGTGATGGATTCTGTCACCAAGAAATTTGCAACAACCAAATTGTGCCCCTCCATCACCTCGCTTTTATTTTTTTTAATTTAAATTTATTTATTTTAATTGGAGGCTGATTACTTTACAAGATTGTGTTGGTTTTGCCATACATCAACATGAATCCACCACGGGTGTACACTCCGCTTTAAAAAACGCTTTGCTGAATCCCTTTGGGGAGTTTGGGGTTTTAGGAGGGTATGAGCCAAGAGACCTCCTTGAATGGCCCTGCAATAAACCTTTCTCTGCTCCAAAATCCAATGTTTTGGTATTGTTTGGCCTCAATGTGTGTCAGGCACATGAACTTGTCTTCAATTACAAAATGAGGTGATATGTGTACCAAGTATTGTTAAACATCCTGGTTCATACATATATCATTATGCATAGTAACAAACACACACAAACACACACAAGCCACTGTGAAGCACAGGTTTTCAACATAATTCACATATATCAGCAACCAAAACACTACAGCGTAACAAAGTGCCAAACACACTTCACTAAAGAAGTAAATATAGCGCTTCTGCTAAGTAGCTGCATACTCATACATGTATCACCTTGTGTAGTAACACACACATGAACTATTAAACAGAATTTAAATATTTATCACTAAGAGAGGTTAAGTGCCATGCACTGCTAAATTAAATGGTACACACATGCATCTCTGTACCAGTAACTCACATGCTGCACTAGGCTTAGTCGCTCAGTCATGTCCCACTCTTTGCAACCCCATGGACTGTAGTCCACCAAGCTCCTCTGTCCATGGGATTCTCCAGGCAAGAATACTGGAGTGAGTTGCCATGCCTCATCCAGAGGATCTTCCTAACCCAGGGATCGAACCCAGATCTTCTGCATTGTAGGCAGATTCTTTGCTAGCTGAGCCACCAGGGAAGCCCAAGAATGCTGGAATGGTAGCCTAACCCTTCTCCAGGGGCTCTTCCTGACCCAGGAATCAAACCAGGGTCTCCTGTACTTCAGGCAGATTCTTTACCAGCTAAGCTACCAGGGAAGCCCACCAGTAATTCATACACTAACACTATTAAACTGAGTTTCAACATACATCACTGACACAGTACTTCACACAGACCACTAAACACCCTGCTTCCCTCAAGTATCACTATACATGGTGACCTAGCCCTAGTAACACAATATGTCACAATACAAGACTAAATGGTTAGTGCACATACCACGCACTGCTGAGCCCAGTGTTTTTCACATATATCATGAAACACGGTGCCACACCCAACTGAACGCAGTGTCATACGTCATTAGATACTGTACCATCCACACCTTGTGCACCACTAAAGAAACTTTATATCACTAAACAAACAGAAGCTCCTGATATGTAACTCTAAACACAGTAGCACACACATCAAGCACAACTAAACGTAGTTCCTCAAACATATATCACCAGAGTAGCCCATGCACCAGACTTCAATAAGTATGATATCTCACAAGTGTGTCATCAACATAGTAACACTCACAACAGGCTACACCAAACACTGTGTTTCACACATGTCAGTAAGCATAGTAGCACACATTCAGCACTGGACCCAGTGTCTCATGTATGTGTCTTACCCTTATATTAATGCAAAGAGTTCCAAAAATACCACAGAGCTTTAAATATAATTCATACAATATAAAACTTTTTTCTTCAAATACATACCATATGATTTTTCTAGTAGTCATGTATGGATGTGAGAGTTGGACTGTGAAGAAAGCTGAGCACTGAAGAATTGATGCTTTTGAACTGTGATGTTGGAGAAGACTCTTGAGAGTCCCTTGGACTGCAAGGAGATCCAACCAGTCCATTCTGAAGGAGATCAGTCCTGGGTGTTCTTTGGAAGGAATGATGCTGAAGCTGAAACTCCAGTACTTTGGCACCTCATGCGAAGAGTTGACTCATTGGAAAAGACTCTGATGCTGGGAGGGACTGGGGGCAGGAGGAGAAGGGGACGACAGAGGATGAGATGGCTGGATGGCATCACTGACTCGATGGACATGAGTTTGAGTGAACTCCAGGAGTTGGTGATGGACAGGGAGGCCTGGCGTGCTGCAATTCATGGGGTCACAAAGCGTTGGATACGACTGAGTGACTAAACTGAACTGAACTGAAGTAGAAGAAAAGTATTATTCACTCAGTTGTATCCGATTCTGCAACTGCATGGACTTTAACCTGCCAGGCTCCTCTGTCCATGGGATTCTCCAGGCAAGAATACTGGAGTGGGTTTATATGCCCTTCTCCAGGGAAACTTCCTGACCAAGGGATCGAACCTGGGTTTCCCGTATTGCAGACAGATTTACACTGTCTCATACACCACATACCTTTAAGCTTTATGTTTCACATCCACATATTACTAATAAAAACTCTTGCTACACACACCACTAAATGCACTATCACACATCCCATATAACACAAACCAAGTATTTCACACAGAAATAATTGAACATAATCTAATACACATCACATTAAACACAATGTAACACACATATATCTCTAAGTACAACAAAAACATCCACAGACTGCTGAAAGTATCTCACTCATAGATCAGTAAACAAATAAGCATACACATCAGGCTCCACCAAAAAAATATCTTCTGCAAATATTACTAAACAAAATGATACACATACCTTTCGCCTGGAAATAGCGTCTCACACATACATCACTAAACAGAGTAGTGCACACCCTGGTGGTGGTTTAATCTCTAAATCATGTCCAACTCTTGAGAACCCATGGACTGTAGCCCATCATGTTCCTCTGACCGTGGGATTTCCCAGGCAAGAATATTGGAGTGGGTTGCTATTTGCTCTTTCAGGGGATCTTCCTGCTGCTGCTGCTGCTAAGTCACTTCAGTCATGTCCAATTCTGTTTGACCCCATAGATGGCAGCCCACCAGGCTCCCCTGTCCCTGGGATTCTCCAGGCAAGAACACTGGAGTGGGTGGGGATCTTCCTGACCAGGGATCAAAGCCTGTCTCCTGCATTGCAGGTAGTCTCCTGAACTGCAGGCAAATTCTTTACTGCTGAGCCACTAGGGAAGCCCGTCCACATCTAGCTACCGCTAAGTGTAATCGCTAACACATATAATGCTAAACAGAGTAGCAAATACACAAACAGCATGAAACATAGTGTCTTACACATATATCACTGAATGTAATGGCACGCACAGAACAATGAATTCAAGCCTTTGCCCATGATTTACTATGTGAAGTGGCACAGCATGAAGCATCAGTAAACACAGTATCTCAAACAATATTACTAAGCACAGTAGGAAACACACCTGGAATCCCTAAATGTGAATGTCTCTCACATATATCACTAAACAAAGTAGCAAACATCCAGGCACTGTTAGCATAGTGCTTCACACAGTTCTCTCAACACAGTAATCAGGCTATTTCCATGGTGTTTTGCTCCTATATAACCAAGCTAATAACTCACACAGCAGGCACCACTAAACACGGTCTCACATGTGTATCATTAAAACAGTAGCACAGACATTAAGTGCTATTAACACAGTAGCTCACAAATATATCACTAACTAACTTATTACACAAACAGGCACTCTAAATAATATTTTGCACACATATATCACTAAACACCATAGAGGTCACACCAACAAACACAATATTGCACACATATATCACTAAACACAGGAACATACATTTCTGTGAAGAGACTACCACTCACACCAGGTAGGACTGAATAGACTGTCTCACACATACTACATGTCGCTGTCACAGCAGCATCTGTACCACTGAGCCATGGTTTCAGATATATGTAATTAAACAGATTAACATACCTCTATTTATATGGGGAAACAAGGTTAACAGTGACAGACTTTATTTTCCTGGGCTCCAAAATCAGGAACTGCAGACATGATAGAGTGTTATTTTGAAACAGTGTAAGATAATGCATGGGAAAAAAATAAATTGCCATTCACATTAGTAACTGGAGTGTTGGTACCAAGAAATTCACACACAGTAGCTCAGTTTGATGATGAAAAAGGCAGATGGTTTATGGAGACTAACAGTAGACTGTCCAGGATTGAATAAAATAATTCCACTTATAGCATCAGAAGACTCTGAGATAGTTTGAACAGCGGAGGGGGAAAAAAAAAACACTAAAGGAGACTGATACTCAGTAGTTGGTCTTGCCAATGGTTTTCGTAAGTAACATTTACTGTATTATTACAGGGTTATTTGAATTTATCTGCTATCAGTACTTGATTGGAGGAAACTTGAACTTGATGCAGGTCCCAAACGTAATAATACACTACATTGACAATATTTTTGATAATATTAGAAACTGAAAAGTGATTTACAAGCGACTTAAATACAATGATGACACATATGACTCATGGAGGCTGGTTAATAAATTCAGCCAAGATCTGAGGATACCCCCAAACACTGAACTTTTTCATAATAAACAGGGCAGGAGCCAGCTGTGAAATTTCCCAAGCAACTCAAAATCAATTTCTTGCATTGCTTACCTGTGGAACTAATCAAGAAGCATAGCAAGCAGCCAGGTTATTTGATATTTGAAGAACACATATTTCACATCTGGGAATAGTGCTAGCCCCCATCAACAAACTCCCCCCAAAGAAGGGCACATTTGAAAGTGGGCTTTAACAATGGCAAACTATGTGTGAGTTAAAGAAAGTGGTAACTCAGTCAAAGCCTTTGGGCCCTTATAATTCACACTCAGATATGATTTTTGGAGTAGCTGCAGCTCATATTTATGCAAATTGGAGAAGGCTGAAATGCATGCTGTTTTCTTTGTAGCAATAGGAAAATTGGGCAACAGTAAAGGCACAAAAAATGCTTTTTTTTCATTTTAGTAATGTGTTATCAGAGTAATATTTAACACACAGTAGATGTTCCATGCATTGTTGGCTCTCCTAGGTGTGCAAATGTTGGGGCAAGAGTACTGCTTAGATTATACATGGTACAAATTTCTACTTGTTTCTTTCCACCTACGTGTGATAATGTTGTTCTAAAATAGTGCCTGGTAGTGACAGGTGATCAATGCCTTCTTGTTCCCTGAGCTATGTGTGAGTAATATCGTTTCAGAATAGTACCTGCCTTATGGGGCTTCCCAGGTGGTGCTAGGGTAAAGAACCCACCTGCCAATGCAGGAAACATAATGAGGCGTGGGTTTGATCCTTGGGTTGGGAAAATCCCCTGAAAGAGGGCAGGACAACCCACTCCAGTATTCTTGCCTGGAGAATCCCATGGACACAGGATCGTGGCTGGCTATGGTCCATAGGGTTTCAAGAAGTAAGACATGACTGAAGTGACTCAGCACACACACACACATCTGCCTTATAGTCAATTCACTATGTATACTTTTTTTCCCCCCACCCCAGCTACTTATGAGAAAGACTATTGTAGGGTATATACTAGGCACTCAACGCATGCATTTTTTCTTCCATCAATGTGTGTTTAATATACTAGACTAATGCCTGGCATATACTCGGTGCTTAGTGCAAAGTCTTACTTTTCACTTCTGCATGACTAAGTCTGTAGTAGAATAGCATCTGTGATATATTGTGCACTTAATGACTGCTTATTTTATTTTCCTCTGTGAGTAAGGTTGTACAGGAATAATGTATGATATATAGTGTGTGCTCAAGGCATGCCCCCTTCCCCTATGTTATGAATAATGTCAGCTAGGGCACTACCTGGTGCATGGTAGGCAGTCAATGCATGCTCATTTCTTTAGGAGTAATGCAATAAAGATTGTGCCTCAATCTATGGTCATTCCTGATAATTCCATCCTCTGCCTGTGAATAATGTCCTATTAGAATAACATTTGACATATACTAGGCAATGGCACCCCACTCCAGTACTCTTGCCTGGAAAATCCCATGGATGGAGGAGTCTGGTAGGCTGCAGTCCATGGGGTCGCTAGGAGTTGGACACGATTGAGAGACTTCACTTTCACTTTTCACTTTTCACTTTCATGCAATGGAGAAGGAAATGGCAACCCACTCCAGTGTTCTTGCCTGGAGAATCCCAGGGACAGGGGAGCCTGGTGGGCTGCTGTCTATGGGGTCGCACAGAGTCGGACACGACTGAAGTGACTTAGCAGCAGCAGCAGCAGGTGCTCAATTCATGTTTTCCTTTCTTTGTATATGTGGGTAATGTTGTACTAGAATTGTTTCTGGCATAAACAAGGTGATCAGTGCATGTCTATTTAATATATTGCTTGTATGGCTGATATTACACTGATTTGTTATGTTCTTTAGAAGTATTGAAATGACATAATTTATTACCAAAATACGTGTACAGATTTAAGGCATCTATAGATATTTTGCTTGCTGCATGCTCAGTTTTGTCTGACTTTTTGTGACCCCATGGACTGTAGCCCACCTATCCATGAGATTTTCTTAGTAAGAATACTGGAGCATGTTGCCATTTTTTCCTTCAGGGTGTCTTCCCAACCCAGGAATCAAATCCGCACCTTCTGCTTCTCCTGCATTGCAGGTGGATTCTTTACCACGAAGCCACCAGGGAAGCCCCACAGACACCTATCATCAAACAAATATCCAATAAAATGTGACAGAGGACGAGCTTTGTCAGAACTCTGAAGCCTGGGTAGGGCTTACATTAGTGAAAACAAATGAAATGTCCTCTCAGTAGGGGAACTGTGATTCAATAAAGCAGTTGAACTGGAATATGGTCAGAGCTGCTGAAGTTGAGTGTGGAAGCCTAGTTTTGAGCCCTGCTATGCTCTTGTGGAGAAGGACATGGCAACCCACTCCAGTACTCTTGCCTGGAAAATCCCATGGAGGGAGGGGCCTGGTAGGCTACAGTCCATGGGATCGCAAAGAGTGGACATGACTGAGTGACTTTACTTTCACTTTTCACTTTCATCCATTGGAGAAGGAAATGGCAACCCACTCCAGTATTCTCACCTGGAGAATCCCAGGGACAGAGCAGCCTGGTGGGCTGCCGTCTATGGGGTCGCACAGAGTTGGACACAACTTATGCGACCTAGCAGTAGCAGCAGCAGCAGCAGCAGCAGCTGCTCTTGTGTAAAAATGAAGATGTCATATCAGCTCCTTGGTTCCCAGTACTTTAATTTCTGTAGTGCTTCAGGGTGTCTCCAGCTTATGGATATAAATGAAATTATATTAATGAACATAATTACTTTGGTTGTTGTTCTTCTGTGTTTTGTGTACAAGAATCCACTCAATCATTTCTGGAAATTCATAGAAACCCCTCTTTTTTCTAGGGATCAGTCTGTGTCTGCCAAATGGTCCCTCATACCAGGTCATCTCTCTCTCCAGGCCCTGCATTATCTGTCATCATCTGGTTCTTATAGGGAAACACTACTAAACCTACTGCTGCTGCTGCTAAGTCACTTCAGTCATGTCCAACTCTGTGAGACCCGATAGACAGCAGCCCACCAGGCTCCCCTGTCCCTCAGATTCTCCAGACAAGAACACTGGAGTGGGTTGCCATTTCCTTCTCCAATGCATGAAAGTGGAAAGTGAAAGTGAAGTTGCTCAGTCCTGTCTGACTCTTTGCGACCCATGGACTGCGGCCTACCAGGCTCCTCCATCCATGGGATTTTCCAGGTAAGAGTACTGGAATGGGGTGCCATCGCCTTCTCTGCTACTCAACCTAAGGATACCCTAAATGCAACCTTTCAAGACTCACATGAGAGTCAAACTGTATTCGTCACAGAAATGGTGATCTTGAATGTGAAGCTTTTTCTTCCCTTGGGCATTGCATCACACCCTGTTTTCTAACATGGACTGGATATGGAAGGCAATGAGGCATAATGAGTAAAACTCAAAAATGATTAGACTGCAGACATTTTGATTGGCAAAGAAAAAACATAACTGTGATGATAAGTTCCCTGATTGGAATGAACCTGATAATCATTTATTCAAAATGTAATAAATATACACCAGGCTTCAGGGGTTCATAACAAATAAGCCAAAAACCAAGAGTTTAGTACCAAATGGCTGTCCCCGACCTCAGGGAAGCTTAAAACTGATCAGTGGAGGTGACAGATATTTAAATAAATAATCACAGTTCAATACACAATCTTTTTGATAATAATAGTATAGAGATGGGCTTTATTGAAAATATTTCATTTCAAGTATTAGGAAAGAGCTAAAGAACAATAAAGTAGAATGTATCAATATGTTAGCACACTCTTTCCTCTTAAATCACTATCATATCCCCATGCCTAAAATATGCACATATTCAGTATATATCTGTGGAATGAATGAATGAATGCTGCCTAGGTGATAAACAGAAAAAAAAATTTAAAAATGTGAAGGTATTAGAAGTAAATTTTTGTCAAGTTATATACAGTCTACTCATCAGTGAAAGGTGAATGATAATACCTCCCATTATGGAGTGCTGTGGTGATAAAATCATATACTCAAAGCATTTAGTTCTTAAGGGGGGAATTCTAAATCACAAGAAGTAAAATAAGTTGAGCAGGAAGGGATTATTTATCATGCTGGGGATATCACTGGGTTTAAATCATACCTTCCTATCTCTCCCTAAGGAAAACCACATGGAACGCTTGTGGAAACCAACAACACGGCTGAATACCTTTAAGTATTTTGAAGTATTTGAAGTACTGAAGTATTCTGAAGTATTTCAGCTTCTCCTCTAGGAAGTAGTAGCTGATGTGATGCTCCTTCTGAAATTGCCTTAAGCAGTGAATTAAGAATAATTGGGGCTTCCCTAGAGGCTCAGATGGTAAAGCAGCTGCCTGCAATGCTGGAGACCTGGGTTCAGTCCCTGGGTCAAGAAGATTCCCTGGAAAAGCGAATGGCTACCCATTCCAGTATTCTTGCCTGGAGAATTCCATGGACAGAGGAGCCTGGCCAGCTACAGTCCCTAGGGTTGTGAAGAGTTGGACATAACTCAATGACTAACACTTCCACTTTCACTTCAGAATAGTTGAGTTGGGGATGATCTCCTGAGTTTGAAAAAGGCTTACCAAATATCTCTGTATAAAATTCTAAGAGGATCATTTTTGCCCTCGTAAAAGTCTTATAAATTCTTGGCTAAGGTACTGAGCCGTGGAATTAATAGATCAGTGGGCTGTGTCCCGGCTGTGATTCTGGGTTAAAAAAAGAGAGAGAGAGAAATGCCAACAGTAGTTTTATTCTGGGCATCAACTCAAGAAAAGGTATTTGTTGTATGAAGATAAAATGAACAAAAAGAAGGGGAAAAAAAGAAAATGGACCCTTGTAGGTCAGAAAATTCATTCCCACTCCAACGTTAAGAAACCATTAGACTGAAACAACGTGGATGTTTCCCTCCTAAGAAAACCCTGATCTTATAGAAAAGAGGATGATGCTTTTGCTTTTGGGATTGAAGACAAGGTAGAATTTGCTGCTTATGCTGATACAAAAAAGCATTTGGATCTGAAAAGTTGAATAAAACATCAGTCAAAACCTGAGCTTATTTTTGCTGTGTAAATTTCCATTTTAGTCTGTGTATGCAGTAAGTGGCAGTGAAATAAAACACAAGAATAATCTGGGATTACTAAAGCATATGTGGATATATACCTTATATATACTGCAAATTAATTTGATCATGTACCTTTAAGTAATTTGCATTTAGTTTTGGTTGTTTTAGAGTTGTTTTTCAATGAAAATTAAATTATACTGCATATGTTGTTTTGCATTTTGCATTTTTTTCACTCAACAGTATGGCCTGAACAATTTTCCCATTTATATATACATAGAGATCAACCCTTTCCTGATAGCTCTGTGAAATTGTATGGCATGACCTGACCACAATTTAACACTCCTTCTGTTGTTCAAGATTAGACTATCTCCAAATTTTCCATATTATAAACAATGTTAGCATTAATATATTTATGCCATTACCCTGATACTCCTACCTGAGCACCTCCATAGATTTCTAGAAGTAGGATTGCTCAAAGGATATGTGCATTCAGTTTGATTTTGATTTAATTTGTTTTTGTTTTGGAGCAGTCCCACACTGACAGAGTAGCTACTAGTACAATACAGTACAAAGAACTGAGTATGTTAGTATGTGGGTGTCCTACAAATAAGTATATATTTCCTACATTGCTATAGTGCAGTGATAAAAATCAGAAGTTAACATCCATCCATTAATTCTCTCTATTCCTTCAATCTCAATCAAGTTTATGCAACTGTCCCAATAATGTAACTTTTAGTAAAAGGATCTATTTCAGAAGCAGATACTGTATTTAGTTGTCATGATTCTTTATTCTTTTTCATTTGGAAAGGCTCCTGTTTCCTTGAATTTCAAGATCTTGTCACTTTTAACAGCATGGACCAATTAATTTGTAGAATGTCTCTCAAATTGGATTTGTTTGATGTTTCCTCACAATTTGATTCAATTTATGTATCTTTGGCAGAAATATCACAAATATGATATTGCATTACATCTGACTAGGAAGTGCAGCATTTTAATTTGTGCAACATTTTAATTTATACTTGCCTTTTCAGTCTTGCAATCTGCTATTTCTTCAAAGATTCCTTATCCCTTTTAAGTGGAGACTGGCATTCAGAAACAAAATCTGGGTGCTTGATCTTCTCATTGCTATCAAGATGTCACCTTTCTTTAGAATAATTTCAACCCAACATTGCAGGATTCATACTAATTTTCTCACTTTCCATATGTGTGACTCCTGTCTCCTACGTGAGAAACTTGGCTCTGTTTTCCTTAGTTTATGTACTAATTCCCAGGTGGTGTTAGTGGTGAAGAATCCATCTGCCAATACAGGAGAAAAGAGATACAGGTTTGATCACTGGGTCAGGAAGATCCCCTGGAGTAGGAAATGGAAAACTGCTCCAGTTCTTGCCTGGAAAATTCCACAGACAGAGGAGCCTGGCAGGCAACAGTCCAAAGAGCACACAACTGGGCACCAAAAAAAAAGTGCTGATTTGACTAACCCTGAATATATATGTAATCTCATCGCTGTTGCCACTCACTCTCTCACATGGGACACCATTCTTCTCCCAATGGGGTTCTGAACTCCCATACCTAGCCATGCCCTGTTATGGGTATTCTCATTCTGGTTGAGTTAGAAAACCCTACACAAGGCCAACCCCACACATACCCTACTCATCTAGCCTGGACTCTGACATCCCATGTGAGACTCACTTGGAAGTCCCTTTATGTGTTTTTGAGGACTAATATTAGGCCACTTCAATGACTGAATTTTCTCCTTAGTCTGCTTGGGCTCCATTGTATCATAGAAAAAGCAAGAGAATTCCAGAAAAAAAAGCATTTACTTCTGCTTCACTGACTACACTAAAGCCTTTGACTGTGTGGATCACAACAAACTGTGGAAAATTCATTAATAGACGGGAATACCAGACCACTTTACCTGCTTCCTTGGAAGATGCTTGCTCCTTGGAAGAAAAATTATGACAAACCTAGACAGCATATTAAAAGCAGAGAGATTACTCTGCCACCAAAAGTCCATGTAATGAAAGCTATGGTTTTTCCAGTAGTCATGTATGGATGTGAGAGTTGGACCATAAAGATGGCTGAGCACTGAAGAATTGATGCTTTTAAGACTCTTGAGAGTTCCTTGGACTGCAAGAAGATCAAACCAGTTAACCCTAAAGGAAATCAACCCTGAATATTCAATGGAAGGACTGATGCTGAAGCTGAAGTTCCAGTACTTTGGCCACCTGATGTGAAGAGCCAACTCACTGGTAAGACCCTAAAGCCAGGGAAGATAGAAGGCAGGAGGAGAAAGGGATGACAGAGGGTGAGATGGTTGGATGGCATCAATGACTCGATGGACATGAGTTTGAGCAAGCTCTGGGAGTTGGTGATGAACAGGAAAGCCTGGTGTGCTGCAGTCCTTGGGGTTGCAAAGAGTTGGACACGGCTGAGCAACTGAAAAACAACAACTTCTTGGGCTCAGTTACCCACACTGGGTCATCCCAACATAAGGATACCCTTCTCACTAGACTCTGCTGTGGCCTACTCTTTCCTTCAGATATTCTTTATTTCCTGGTGACAAAGATGAGATACTGTCAAGAAAAACTAAAACAAAATCATAGGAGATATAAATTAATTTCTATATTTTCTGGTATGTAATTGAATCCACTTGCCACCAATAATCTATTCAGATTTAGGTTGAAAAATGGATGACATTGGACTTGCTACAGAGTTGATGGTGGATGTTTAGCTTTCGGTAACCATACACAAAAGACATTTGACCTTAATGGGATGGACACGAAGAAGATGTCTGTGGAGCAAAATTAAAGAACAACAAACTCCACATTTATTAAAAGATGCTATTTTTGTTATAGTAGTATTCACCATGACCAAAATATGGAAATGATCTTGGTATCTGATGATGAGTGAATGGATAAAGAAATTGTGATACATAGCTGGATAGGTAGATAGGTAAATCTCTATCTTTCTTTTTCCCTCTCAATATAATAAAGCCTTAAAAGAAAAGGAAATTTTACCATTTGTGGATAAATTTAGACAATTTTATTCATCCACATTGTGGATTAATTTAGAAGATATTATTTTAAACTGTCAAACACAGAAAGACAAATATTATGTGATAGCACTTACATGAAGAATCTAAAATAGTCACACCTACAGAGTAGAACAGTGGTTGCTAGGAGCTGGAAAATGGTAAGGATGGGAAGATGTTGGTTAAAGGTTACACATGTTCAGTTATAAGATGAATAAGCTCTAGAAATCTAATGTACAGCATGGTAAATATAATTAAAAATACTATATGGTATACTTGAAATTTGCTAAGAGTAGATTTTAAGTGTGTATGCACATACACACAGATACATGGTAACTATGTGAGGGGAGGTAATTTACTATGTTAATTAGCCTGATTGTGGTATAATCAGCACACCAAGGTTACTTATATCAAAATGACACATTGCATATATTAAGCAATTTTTGTATCTTAATCAGGCTGGGGAAAAACCTGAACCCTAAATTTTAAAATAATAACAAAACAAACCCTAAGCCAATGTCTTCTATTTATTTAAGAAAACTAAAATGAAATTTTTTTCCAAAAACAATAATAACAATGAAGTGAGCAGTGAAGGACTCATTAGAATTGCAGATGATTGTTAATTTAATAAGTAGAAGAAAACAAATTTGAGTAGAAAAGTCTCTATTAAACCTTTAATTCGTTTCTAGCATACCAGCTTCATGGAGCTCAAACTAGTCAAGCAATAACATAATAACTTCATTTCATGAAACTTGATAATCATTATAAAACATTCCACACTGAGAAGATAAAATAAGTAATTAAAAAATAAATAAATAAAATAAATTTAAAGAAAAAAAACTCTAGAAAATAATCCATAAACATATGGAATTACTATGTTATATACCTGAAACTAATAAAATATTGTAAATCAATTATACTTCACAAACATTTTTAAAGTAAAATAAAATAAATTAAAAAAATCTAGTGTTAAGTGTGTACTGAATTGAGAAGCTTTCATTCTCTATGCATACAACTGTGAAAAAGAATACTGCATTAAATTGGCTTGTGCTTTTGACTGTCATTGGGGTCTAAGCAATTCTTATTTAACTTTCTAATTTTCTTACTTGACCCAACACCTAGATAACAGCTGTAGAATCTCAGGTTTTGTCCATAGATTTAAATTTTACAAAATGACCTAACCTTCTGGTAAGGGCATTGATTTTTAAAATATCTTATTACTTTAATTATAGGTTTCTTGTATTCACTATGCATCTGGAGTCCAAAAGGAGACCTACAAATTTCTCTCTTGTCCCTTGTCTGGAAAAAAATAGATATTTTAAAAGGCAAAAGTCATTATTCCAGTCTTCAAAACTGCCAAGGGCACTAAAAATTACATCTTACATTTATATATGGATTGTCCTTCAATTTAGCCCGACATCATGCAATCATTCATTGGATTTAATATTTATTGAACACCTGTTATGTTCCAGGCAATGTTCCAAGTGTCATGGGAAGAATTATTCTGATATATATCACTTATGTATATATTGGAAGTCATGGGATTGAATAAATTGAATGAGATATGGACTCTGCATTCCAGGGGATTATAAGAAACAACGGAGGATAAAACAGATTCATACAATATTTTAACAGAAGATAAAGGACTAGGATAAAGGTTGTGAGAGACATACGATAAAAAAGACTAAGAAAATACAGGGGCGGTGAGACATATTTTCTGCATGGAGACCTAGGGCAGGGTGGAATGGATAGAGTGGAAAAGTAGGGACCCTTCGTGGAGGAGGGAGATTTTAATGATATTGTTACTATATTGTGAACTTATGCAGATTTATTTCAAATATCTTTAGTCTTTTTAAGTATTGAAAGAGATAAATGTAGCATGGGCAGTTTTATATTTTGAAGAACAGAACAAAAATGAAAGATAAACATATCACTGAGAATCCACACCTTTATTGACCACCTTGGTACTCTTCTAGACCTCATCTAGTTTGCTTTGCATCACCATCACCACCTTGAAGAGTGGATTGTATGGACCTTTGTAGACATGCAGTACATATTTGAAGATTAAAAAACAAATCCCATGACATAAGAATCTTATGATTTACACATCTTTCCTCAGAAGGATGACTGAAGATCTCAAACAGAAGTGGGTCACAGAGAAAAGTGATATGTACAGGGAATAGCATTTTTATTTCATTCTTTTTAACTTTTTATTTTACATTAGAGTATAGTTGATTAACAATGTTGTGACAGTTTCAAGTGTACACCGAAGTGATTCAGTACATGTGTATCTTTTTTCAAAATTTCCCCCATTTAGGTTGTTGCATAATATTGAGCAGAGTCTTGACTAGTTCTTTACTTATCATTGATTTATAAACTGAGACAGTCTTTCTGTTTTTTCCTAAAATAATTGTGAATAAAGTCCATTTACATCAAATATCATTGATATCAAATGACCCACAGGTCTCTTCTCCCAAAACAAGCTGTGGGGAGGTGGAATCTAGTTAAATGTTCTGCTCTCACAGATCTCATGTTGCCAGCCTGATTTTGTGAAACTTACAGGGGATTTATACTGGAATTCCTACAAAGCAGTGTTAATCATTTCAGTGTAATTTTGTTTTAATGTCTTAAATAAACAATAATTAAAAGTGTTAAAAATGCCAAATAGGGTAGAGAATGATCATTGCTTATAGTAAGTTTGGAATAGATGCAATACAGTGAATTAAACAGTAAAGATTGATTTTTTTCAGTAGAATTGTGTTAATCCTATGAGCAGTCAAAACATTTTATTGAGTGTTGTATTTAATGTTGTTTTAAGTATGCATGATCTCATTTGATAATCTAATAAAACCAGGTGGGACAAACAGTTTATAGATGAGGAGAGTGAGGCTTAGGAAGAATAAAACTGAAGTTCACAGACCTGGTTAATAACCAGCTGGGACATTTCCATTCCGTCCTTCTGGCACTGCCTTTTTACATTAGAATTCCACTTTTCATAGAGGAAGAAAGGTCAGTAGGCTGATGATGCAAAATAAGTGAATCTTGTCAAACTGCTCTGTTCATACTCTGGACTTCGGACAGTGAAGGGAAAAACTAGGCAGAGAAGGTAATCCTGAGCAGAATGAGTTCATGATCAAAGTCCCTGTCATTCCTGACCAGAGTTTGAGATTTACTGCTTTCTCCTGAGGGAAAGCCAGATTGTCATTTCATACTGTGGAAAAGAACTACTACCATGAAGAGATGCCATTCATTCTGTCCTAGTCCTCCAGCTTCAACCACAATCACAGAAGAGAGAAGATCAAAGATGAGAAAGAGATTACTTTTCACATAAAATTGGATTAAGGAGTCCTGCTTCCCTCTTTGAAGTATTATTTGAAAAAAAATGCACACTTTCTTATTGAAGATCTTACAAATTATTGCTTTTAATGGATCTTGGAACATAAAATGCACCATGCTTGAACTCCAAACTTGTGTCATGCCTTGGCGAGTATTTTATGAATTGTAAAATTGGAAAATAAGTTAAGATACCAAAGTGGCTGCTGGCTCCCCCATCTGATAAATCTTACTTGGGATTAGTATGTAATATCCCTTTTAAGACCTCTTTCATTTGTTTTTTTTATGGACTTGAACTGAATGCCAATAAAAGTGAAGAAATTCTATCCATGTATCTTTGTTTTTCCTTGTTAACTATATTACTTAGCTGTGCAGATTTTCTTTATTCTGAATAATCACAGTCTTTCTGAAAATGTCAGCATCTCATTTAACTGTGTTTTCTAGTGTTCAGACTTTGCACCATGACTGAGGTATACTTAGAGATATGCGCTTTAAAATAGATGTTAACCTGGGGAGGATTAACCTCTTTGGCAGGGAAAGGACTTTGATGAACTCACTTTCCTTTTAAAACAATAAAATATAAGCAAAACAACTAAAGCCAATCATTTCAGAAGTCTGTCAATTAGCCAAAGCCACAGAACAAACTAAAAATTTTCTATACAAGAGAGGCTGCTGAACTTTGGTAAGATGGTGGGATCTGTCATATTTGAATTTAGGGCTAATCTCCTCTCCTTCCATTCCCTCCTCACCTTAGAGGTGTAGGAGGTAAAACCCAGCAGCCATTGCAGAGAAGGAAAAGACTGAACTGCTTGTGGAGCTCTGTTAAAGCATCATCCCCAGTACAGAGTCAATATTTTGTCTGAACTTTCAGCTCCCTGGGAAATAGGCAGCTATTTGAATGATTCAGAGCTTAGCTCAGTGGGAAGTGGATGCATCTAATACCAGAGTTATTACAAACAAGTCTATTTGTTTGTAACAACAACAACAGCAACAAAATACAAGGCATTAGAAGAAACAGGAAGGTAAGTCCACATACACTGGGAAAAAAACAGCTAATAGAAAAAGGCCCTCAGGGGCACCAGATTTTGGACTTAGCAGAAAAAGATTTTAAATAAGCTATTGTAAATAAATTCAAAGAAGTACAGGGAATCATGTATAAAGAATGAAAGGAAGTGTGAAAATACTATTGGTGATAACTGTGTAGCCATTATGAAAGGCAATATACACACATTATTTTGTAATTCTTTTCCTCTCCAATCTGTTTTCAAAGACAACTGAATATCAATAAATATAAAGCTGCATTAATGGGCCTATCATTTATACAGATGTACATTTTTGCAAAGGAGGAAGAGGAAATAGGGGTATTTAGACAGAAGTTTTTGCACAGTATTGAAATTAAATTGGCATGAATCGACTAGATTATTTCACATTAAGGTGCTAATTGTAATTTTCGGAGTAAACACTACAAAAATAACTGAAATAAATATAGTGAAACAAACAACAATGAAATTAAAAAGATACACTAGAGAACATGTGGGCTTTCCTATAGCTCAGATGGTAAAGAATCTGTCTACAATGCAGCAGACCCAGGTTAGATCCCTGAGTTGGGAAGAATCTCCTGGAGAAGGGAATGGCAACCCATTCCAGTATTTCTGCCTAGAAAATTTCATGGACAGAGTAGCTTGGTTGGCTACAGTCCATGGGGTTGCAAAGAGTCAGACACAACTGAGTGACTAACACAACAAGAGAATATATATTTAACAAAAATAAAAGATAGAAATCAAGGAACAAGGAAAAAGAAAAAAAGCACAAGAAACAAGGAAACCAACAGCAAAATGACAAATATAAACCCTGCCTTATCAGTAATTATATTAAATCCAAGTGGATTAAACACCTCAATCAAAAGACAGATGTTGGTAGAATAAATATACTAGCTACAGGATGCATATTTTATTCAAAGACATAAATAGATTAAAAAGAAAAGGATGGAAATATTTACATGAAAATGATAGTCAAAAAGAGATGAACTAGTTGTACTAAAATCAGGCAAAATATACTCGGAGATGAAAATAATTACAGGAGAAATAGAAACGCTAGCATAGGAAATGACAACCCATTCCAGTATTCTTGCCTGGAAAATTCCAAGGGCAGAGGAGCCTGGTGGGCTACAGACCATGGGGTCACAAAAAGTTGAACATGACTGAGCATGCATACATGCACAGCAACATTTTATCCTTATTGAGGGTTAATTTATAATTAGAAAAATATGACAATTATAAATATATATACACCTATCAACACAGCCCCAAAACACATGAAGCAAAAACTAACACAGTTAAAGGGAGAAATAGATAATTCAATAATAAAAATCTGAAGCTTCAATACTTAATTTTTGATAACAGATAAAACAACAATACAGCAGTTCAGCAGAGAAATAGAATATGTGAGCAATATTATAAACCAAATTGTTCAGTCACTAAGTCATGTCTGACTCTGCGACTCCATGGACTGCAACATGCCAAACTTTCCTGTCCTTCACTATCTCTTGGAGTTTGCTCAAACTCATGTCCATTGAGTCAATGATGCCATCCAACCATCTCATCCTCTGTCACCTGCTTCTCCACATGCCCTCAATCTTTCCCAACATCACAGTCCTTTACAATGTGTCAGCTCTTCGTATCAGGTAGCCAAAGTATTGGAGCTTAAGCTTTAGCATTGGTCCTTCTATTCAGTGTTGATTTCCTTTAGGATTGACTGATTTGATCTTGCAGTCCAAGAAACTCTTGAGTCTTCTCAAGCACCACAATTCAATGGCATCAATTCTTCAGTGCCCAGCCTTCTTTATAGACAAATATTTACAGAATACTCCCTCCAACATCAGAATATGAATTCTTCTCAATAGTCATTCTGCTAACATGGAAAATTCTCTAGGATAAACCTTGCCTTCAATTCACCTCAGTCACTTAGACGTGTCTGACTCTTTGTGACCCCATGGATTGCTGCATGCCAGCCTTCTCTGTCCTTCACCAACTACTGGAGCTTGCTCAAACTCATATCGATCAAGTTGGTGATGCCATTCTACCATCTTATCCTCTATCGTCCCCTTCTACTGCCTTCAATTTTCCCAGCATCAGGGTCTTTTCTAATCAGTCAGTTCTTTGCATCAGGTGGCCAAAGTATTGGATCTTCAGCGTCAACATCAATCCTTCCAATGAATATTCAGGGTTGTTTTCCTTTAGGATTGACTGGTTTGATCTCCTTGCAGTCCAAGGGACTCTCAAGAGTCTTCCTCAACACTACAGTTCAAAAGCATCAATTCTTCAGCACTCAGCTTTCTTTATTGTCCAAATCTCACATCCATAAATGACTATGGGAAAAACCATAGCTTTGGCTAGAAGGACCATTGTTGGCAAAATAATGTGTCTGCTTTGTAATATGCTGTCTAGGTTGGTCATAGCTTTTCTTCCAAGGAACAAGTGTCTTTTAATTTCATGGCTGCAGTCACCATCTGCAGTGATTTTGGAGTCCAAGAAAATGAAGTCTTCCAATGTTTTCATTGTTTCCCCATCTATTTGCCATGAAGTGATGGGACTGGATGCCATAATCTTTGTTTCTTGAATGTTGAGTTTTAAGCTAGCCTTTTCACTCTCCTCTTTCACTTTGATCTACAGACTCTTTAGTTCTTCACTTTCTGCCATAAGGGTGGTGTTATCTGCATATCTGAGGTTATTGATATTTCTCCCAGCAATCTTGATTCCAGCTTGTGCTTCACCCAGCCTGGTATTTCTCATGATGTATTCTACATATAAGTTAAATAAGTAGGGTGACAATATACAGTCTTGATGTATTCCTTTCCCAATTTGGAACCAGTCTATTGTTCCACATCTGGTTCTAACTGTTGCTTCTTAATGTGCATACTTCTCAGAAGTAGGTAAGGAAGTCTGGTATTCCCAACTCTTGAAGAATTTTCCACAGTTTGTTTTGATCCTCACAAATCAATAATATTGATAATATCTACCAAAATTTCCAACTGGAAGTACTATCTGGAGAGGAGAATATGATGATCAAGGTTTGAGAAAGCAATTACATCTGTGAATTTGATTTTTCAAAAGTCTGTTGGAATCCTCATCTCCCCACAGAACACAGCCATGTCACAGAACTTCTCCAACCTGAGGAATGTCCTATTTGATGTTTTTCCTGGGGTGGGGTGGGCCCTTGCCATTCCAGCAGCAAAGAAAAACAGTGCTGTGTTTGCTAATAATCTCAATCCTGAATCTCATAAATGGCTACTGCACAACTGTAAATTAAATAAAGTGGACCAAAAGGTAAAAGCCTTTAACTTGAATGGGAAAGACTTCCTGCAAGGACCAGTCAGAGAAGAATTAATGCAGCAGCTGGGACCACTGTCAAAAGAAAGAAAATACTCTGTGTACATTGCCATGAATTTGATGAATTTGCCAGCAAAGGTTATTGAGTTTTTCAGCTCTTTCAAAGCACTCTTAGATGGACAGCCATGTGGCAGTGAACTCCTTCCCATTGTGCACTGTTACAGCTTTTCCAAAGATGCTAATTCAGCTAGGGATGTTCAGCAATGAGCTGGAATTGTGTTAGACATCTTCTTGGAGGCATGTAGTTCAGTTCACCTAGTAAGAAATGTAGTCCTTAACAAGGAAATGCTATACATCACTTTTCAGATTCCTGCTGCTATACTTTACAAGAACCAGACTGTAAATCAAGACAATCATGAAGATCCACCTCTTAAACACCAGAGGGCAGATAAAGACTTTTAAGAAGAAAAAACACAAATTGCTTTAGTCCCTTAATTGGAAATATTTTCTCCATCTCCCCACTAGAGTTTGTGATAGTGAACTATTATTTGTATGATTTCTAATATTTTACCATTCAGTTACTTTAGTATTGAACCCTTTTATTTTACTCTAGCTGGCTTCCCTGGTGGTCAGATGGTAAAGAATCTGCCTGCAATGCAGGAGACCTAGGTTCGATCCCTGCATTGGAAAGATCTCCTGGAGAAGGGAATGGCAACCCATTCCAGTATTCTTGACTTGAGAATGCCATCGGCAGAGGTGCCTGGTGGGCTATAGTCCATAGGGTTGCAAAGAGTCAGACATGACTGACAGACTAACACACTCACAGTCAAAGGCTTTAGCATAGTCAATGCAGCAGAAGTAGATGTTTTTCTGGAACTCTCTTGCTTTTTCGATAATCCAACGAATGTTGGCAATTTGATCTCTAGTTCCTCTGCCTTTTCTAAATCCAGCTTGAACATCTGGAATTTCTAGGTTCACATTCTGTTAAAGCCTAGCTTAAAGAATTTTGAGCATTACTTTGCTATCCTGTGAAATAAGTGCAATTGTGAAGTAGTTTGAACATTCTTGGGCATTGCTTTTCCTTGGGATTGTAATTAAAATTGACCTTTTCCAGTCCCGTGGCCCCTGCTGAGCTGTCCAAATTTGCTGGCATATTGAGTGCAGCACATTAACTGTCTCATCTTTTAGCATTTGAAGAAGCTCAGCTGGAATTCCACCGTCTCCAGTAGCTTTGTAGTGATGCTTCCTAAGGCCCACTTGACTTCTTATTCCATGATGTCTGGCTCTTGGTGGGTGGTCACACCATAGTGGTTATCTGGGTCATTAAGATCTTTTTTGTACAGTTTTTTTTTTCTGTGTATTCTTGCCACTTATTCTTAATATTTCTGCTTTGGTTAGGCCCATACCATTTCTAAAAAGCCTCTTGATGAAAGTGAAAAAGGAGAGTGAAAAGGTTGGCTTAAAGCTCAACATTCAGAAAACGAAGATCATGGCATCTGGTTCCATCACTTCATGGGATCATGAAGTGGTCCATAAAGACCATGAAGTCTTTATTTTTGGGGGCTCCAAAATCACTGCAGATGGTGACTGCAGCCATGAAATTAAAAGACGCTTACTCCTTGGAAGGAAAGTTATGACCAACCTAGATAGCATATTCAAAAGCAGAGATATTACTTTGCCAACAAAGGTCTGTCTAGTCAAGGCTATGGTTTTTCCAGTGGTCATGTATGGATGTGAGAGTTGGACTGTGAAGAAAGCTGAGCGTTGAAGAATTGATGCTTTTGAACTGTGGTGTTGGAGAAGACTCTTGAGAGTCCCTTGGACTGCAAGGAGATCCAACAAGTCCATTCTAAAGGAGATCAGTCCTGGGTGTTCACTGGAAGGACTGATGCTGAAGCTGAAACTCCAATACTTTGGCCACCTCATGTGAAGAGTTGACTCATTGGAAAAGACCCTGATGCTGGGAGGGATTGGGGGCAAGAGGAGAAGGGGATGACAGAGAATGAGATGGCTAGATGGCATCACCGGCTTGATGGATATGAGTCTGAGTGAACTCTAGGAGTTGATGATGGACAGGGAGACCTGGTGTGCTGTGATTCATGGGGTCACAAAGAATTGGACATGACTGAGTGACTGAACTGAACTGAACTGATACCATTTCTGTCCTTTATTGTGCCCATCTTTGCATGAACTATTTCCTTGGTATCTCCAGTTTCCTTGAAGAGATCTCTAGTCTTTCCCATCCTATTTTTTCCTCTATTTCTTTGCATTGTTCATTTAAGACTTTCTTATCTTTCCTTGCTATTCTCTGGAACTTTGCAGTCAGTCAGGTATATCTTAACCTTTATTCCTTTGCCTTTCACTTTTCCTCTTTTCTTGCTGCTAAGTCACCTCAGTCGTGTCCGACTCTGTGTGACCCCATAGACGGCAGCCCACCAGGCTCCCCCATTCCTAGGATTCTCTAGGCAAGAACACTGGAGTGGGTTGCCATTTCCTTCTCCAATGCATGAAAGTGAAAAAGTCAAAGTGAAGTCGTTCAGTCGTGTCCGACTCTTAGCGACCCCATGGACGGCAGCCCACCAGGCTCCTATGTCCATGGGATTTTCCAGGCAAGAGGACTGGAGTGGGGTGCCTCCTCAGAGAACCACTTCAGCTTCTTGCATTCTTTGGTTTGGCTTTGGTGACTGCCTCCTATATGATCTTTTGAGTCTCCATTGACAGTTCTTTAGGACTCTATCAGATATAATCCTTTGAATCTATTCATCACCACCACTGTGTAATCATAAGAGATTTGGTTTAGATCATACCCAAATGGTCTAGTGGTTTTCCCTGATTTCTTCACTTTAAGCAGGAATTTTGTAATAAGGAGCTAATGATCTGAGTCATAGTCAGCTCCAGGTCTCCTTTTTGCTGACTATAGAGAGCATCTTTATCTTTGGCTGCAAATATAATCAGTCTGATTTTGGTATTGACCATCTGGTGATGTCCATGTATAGAGTCATCTTTTGTGTTATTAGAAAAGGGTTTTTGCTCTGAGCAGCATGTTCTCTTGATAAAACTCTGCTAGCCTTTGCCCTACTTCATTTTGTACTCTAAGGCCAAACTTGCTGTTACTCCAGGTATCTCTTGACTTCCTACTTTTGCATTCCAGTCTCCTATGATGAAAAGGACATCTGTTTTTTCGGTATTAGTCCTAGAAGATCTTGTACATCTTCATAATACTGGTCAACTTAAGCTTCTTCAGCATTAGTGATTGGGGCATAGACTCGGATTACTGTGATGCTGAATAGTTTGGCTTGTTAAGAAACCAAGATCATACTGTTATTTTTTGGACTGCAACCAAGTATTGCATTTCTGACTCTTTTCTTGATTATGAGGACTTCTCCATTTCTTCTAAGTGATTGTTACACATAGTAGTAGATATAATGGTCATCTGAATTAAATTCACCCATTCCAGTCCATTTCAGCTCACTGATTCCTAAGATGTCAATGTTTACTCTTGCCATCTCCTGCCTGACAACATCCAATCTACTCATAGACCTTACATTCCAGGTTCCTATCCAATATTGTTCTTTACAGCATCAGACTTTACTTTCACTACCAGATATATCCACAACTGGGCATCATTTCATCTTTGGACCAGCAGCTTCATTCTTTTTGGAGCTGTTAGTAATTGCCATCTCTTCTTTCCCAGCAGCATATTGGACACCTTCTGACCTGTTGGGTTCATCTTCCAGTATTATATCTTTCTGCCCTTTCATACTATTCTTGAGGTTCTTGCAGCAAGAATACTGGAGTGGTTTGCCATTCCCTCCTCCTCATTCAAATTGTGAACCGCGTTTTGTCAATGTAGCACATCATGTATACTGGTTTCCTATTGCTGCTGTAACAAATTACCACAGATCCTGGAGGTAGTTCTGGAGGTCAGGAGTCCATAATCAGTATTACATGGGGCTAATGTCAAAGTGTTTCCTTATGGAGGTTCTAGGGAATATATATATATATATTTTCTTTCCTGGAAAAGGCAAGTTTCTAGAGGCTGTATTCATTCCTTGGCTCATGGACTCAGATGACACTGCTTTTTATTCTTTGTGTCCATTGTCACATCACTTGCTGTCTTTGATATTCTTGCTTCTTTATCATAAGGACCCCTGTGATTGCATTGGAGTTGCCTAGAAAATCTAGGATAACTTTCTCACCATAATATCTTTAACTTAATAACATCTGCAAAGTTATTTTTACCATGTAAGGTAACATATTCACAGGTCTGAACATATTTGCTGTTGCTGTTTTTAGTTGCTAACTCATGTCTGAGTCTTTGTGACCCCATAAACTGTAGCCCATCAGGCTCCTCTGTCCTTGGCATTTCCCAGGCAAGAATACTGGAGTGGGTTGCCATTTACTTCTCCAGGGGATCTCCCTAACCCAAGGATATAACCCACATCTCCTGCATTGGCAGGCAGATTCTTTATCACTGAGCTACTAGGGAAGCCCCCTGGATGTATTTTAATGACCCTTATTCTCTTAATTATAGTATACCTGCTGAATGTCAAAGATTTACACTTATCTGTTATTGAAACTACATTCACCTCATTCCCAAAGGTCTCAAATCATTACAACACTCACTCAAAGTTCAAAATTCTATTATTTAAATATCATGAACTCCAAAGTTCAAAATCTTTCTTTCTAAATAACCAGATAAGGGTCACATTCTCTATATGATCCAGTCCAAGGCAAGATTCCTCTCCATCTGTGAACCTGTTAAATAAGACAAGAAGTTATCTTCTGCCAGAATATAGTGGTAGGACCTGCATAGATAACAGTTATGACATTTATATTCCAAGGTTAAAAATAGAAGTAAGAAACTTGTCACTGATTCTAAAGCAATTTTGAAATCAAGTATGATAAATTCCATTGAATTTCCGGGTGGTGCAGTAGTAAAAAGAAAAAAAAAAAAAAAAAAAAAGCCAGGGAGCCAATGTACAAGGCACAAGAGATGTAGTGGCTGGACAGGGAAGATCCACTGGAGTAGGAAATGGCAGCCCGCTCCAGCATTCTAGCCTGGAAAATTCCATGGACAAAGGAGCCTGGCAGGGTACAGTCCATGGGGTCACAAAGAGTTGGACACAACTGAACACACACACACACACAGTAAATCCCATTAGGTTATAATGCATGGAAACAATCTGTGACTCAAAGTTGTATACTCTGAGTCATTCTTATTTTTCAGGAAGGACAGTGCCTGCTGGCCTCTGAGTAATCCTACCAGTCTGTTTCATACTTGTAGAATTTGAGGTGTCTGACAGTCCTTTTTTATTTCTTCCTCCTTCTGTCCCTTTTATTTGAAGCTTACAGTATTTCTGCTGGTAGAATATTCTCAAATGTTCCATCTGTGGATCTTCCATGCACCCCACAAGGATTCACTCAGTTAAAACAAAGTCTCTTTCACGAATCTCCCCTGAATCATCTTATCTCTATTCTTGGCCTCTGTTGAGATGAATAGTCTGAACTTTTGGTTCTTCTAAGGAACTAAGAAAAGGTTGTCCAGGCACTTCTTTTTCTCAAGAACATGCATTCTTGATGATAAACATTTCCACATCCTAATTGTAGCATCTTTTGCTATCCAGACAGGTTGAGAATTTCTCAGTTCATAAAGTCTTGGTTCATTTTACTTAAAAATTATTCCCTCAATTTACCTCTTACTGGTTACATTTTACTCTAAGATGCAAGAGGAAACCAGGCCATACCTTCACCACTTTGCTGGAGAACTTCCTTAGCTATAATCCAAATTTATTTATTATGTTATACAACACAATTTAGCTAGATTTTCTTCCTCTATATAATAAAGATCTTCTTTCCTCTAGTTTCCAATAATATATTCCTCATTTCCTTCTGCGTCCTTACCAGCAACTTGTTTAACGTCCATATTTTTACCAACAGTTTATGATAATTTAAATATACTCTTGGAATTCCCTGGTGGTGCAGATGGTAAAGAATCTGCCTGCAGTGTGGGGGACTTGGGTTTGATCCCTAGGTTGGGAAGATCCCCTGGAAAAATGGATCCAGGATTCTTGCCTGATTAATTCCCTAGAAAAAGGAGCCTAGTGGACTACAGTCCATGACCTCACAAAGAATCATCACGACTGAGTGACTAACACATTAAATGTACTTTAAGAGAGTGGTGGTCCCCAACCTTTCCACAGGAGAGACTGGTTTCATGGAAAACAATTTTTCTGCAGACCAGAGAGGGGAATGGTTTCAGGGTGATTCAAGCATAGCAGAGTTCATGCTCCTATGAGAACCTAATGCAACCACTGATCTCATAGGATGTGGAGCTCAGGTGGTTATGCGAGTAATAGGGAGTGGTTGTAAATACAGATGAGGTTTTGCTCGCTCACCCACCACTTACGTCCTCCTGCATAGCCCACTTGGCAACCCCTACTGTAAGATGATACACATTATATCTGCTGAGCCCTTTACTTCTTTTTGAGCTCTCATGGGCAAAGTCTTTCACATCCATATTTCTATTGTCAATGTAGCTATATTTCTATCATATTTCTCAAAATTCTTCTAGCTTTCTCCCATTACCCAAATCCAAAGCCAATTCCATGTTTGTAAATATTTATTGTAATAACACTAGGGAAGTGATACACTATATTAAAAGAGTAAAGGAAAAAACATGATCATTTCAATAAGTATAGCAAAAAAAAAAAAAAACATTTGAAAAGCATCCAACATTATTAAGATAAGCACACACAACATACCAGGACTAGAAAGATATTCCTTCAAGCTAATAAATGGTGTTCACAAAAATGGACATCACATGGCATCAGGATTAATTAAGTACTTTTACTTAAAATTAGGAAAAAGAAAAGGATGTAGAAATCAATTAAAAGGCTGTAGGCTTGCTCATAGTTTTCTTATCTGGGTAAGTTGAACATTAGCTAACTTTTTATCTTCATTGGTTTGAATGATTTTTTGACTATGTTTTAATATTGCAGCTAAATTTGTACCAAATCTTAGTCTATTTCCTTTCTGGATAACTAACTGTTGTGTTTGGAATGTCTCTGTAATCATAGCTTGTACCATGTCATTTTTCTGAGATCCAGTAGACCTGTGGTAACAGCTTTTATAAAGGTTTTTATTTCTCTGCTGAAAATTTAGCAGCCAATTTTCAATCCAGTTAAAAGTCATATTGTCCAAGCATTAAATTTAATTTTCTTAATAAAAGTCCATATGGAGATACTAAATCACATCTTAGCACCTAATTCTGAGATGCACTTTAATGTAATAATATGAGATGTGATCTTGTGTCTTAAATAGTGGTTTTATCTGAGAAAATAATATTTTAAAAAATACAGTCTGACAAAGAGATAAGAGAAAAGAAGAGAGAAAATAATTCAGTGGAATGATTCTGAGACAAGTATGTTTGTGTGTGTTCCACTCTTTGCAACCCTATGGACTGTAGGGCTCCTGCCAGGCTCCTCTGTCCATGGAATTCTCCAAGCAAGAATACTAGAGTGGGTTGCCAATCCCTTCTCCAGGGGATCTTCCCAACCCAAGGGCTGAACCCAGTCTCCCACACTGCAGGCAGATTCTTTAACATGTGAGACAAGTATAGAAGGTATTCTTGTATCCACAATAGTTCTATACACATTTTAGATCAGCAAAATATCGCTTACTGAGAGAAGTCTATGTCCAAGACAGAATGTTCCAGGCTGTGGGAGTACACAAAGCATAACAACAGATAACCCCTGTTGTGTGTCCTTGGCTGTATTTATGTGTGCGTATAAAAATACATGGGCCTGGAGAAGGCAATGGCACCCCACTCCAGTACTCTTGCCTGGAAAATCCCATGGATGGAGGAGCCTGGTAGGCTGCAGTCCATGGGGTGGCTAAGAGTCGGATATCACTGAGCGACTTCACTTTCACTTTTCATTTTCATGCATTGGAGAAGGAAATGGCAACCCACTCCAGTGTTCTTGCCTGGAGAATCCCAGGGATGGAGGAGCCTGGTGGACTGTCGTCTATGGGGTCACACAGAGTCGGACATAACTGAAGTGACTTAGCAGCAGCCCTGGTGGCTCAGACCATAAAGAATCTGCCTGCAATGCAGGAGACCCAGGTTTGATCCCTGGGTTGGGAAGATCCCCTGGAGAAGGGAATGAAAACCCACTCTAGTATTCTTGCCTGGAGAATTCCATGGACAGAGGATTCTGGTGGCCTGCTGTCCATGGGGTCACAAACAATCGGACACGACTGAGCGATTAACACTTTGACTTTCATAAAAAATATGTAAATATTACATCTATTACCTGTCAAGAATGCTGTAATACATTTTTTACCTGGCCTAAATTTGTTTTTTTTTTGCCTCATGCCCCCTGTTATTATCGACAAATGTTAACTGCTTGATATAACTCAGACTCACTATGTACAAAGTTGAAAGAGTTATTTGTCCTTTCCTCTCCTCCTCTCCTTGTATCCCACTGAAAAATTAAAAAAGAAATCAATCAGAGCTTAACCCTGTTTCCTCTCCTGATTTCAATGTTTCATTTATCGCAGTCCTCATTTTTCAAATGACTCAGACTCTGAATCTCTAAATCATCTTCAGCAATTCCATTTACATAGTTGATGCATTTCTGTTATTCTCTTTAGAGTATTGCTACTTAATAGCTGAGGGACCACCATAAACTTTCCTTCATTCATTTAATCCCCACTGCCAATGCATCTATTCTGGAAAGTTCACAGACATTATCTCTTCAGAAGTTATCTATCTGCCTATTTATCTTTCTAACTATGCTAATATCTTTCTAACTATGCTAAGTTGCTTCAGTCGTGTCCAACTCTTTGCCACCCTATGGACTGCAACCCACCAGGCTCCTCTGTCCATGGGATTCTCCAGGCAAGAATACTGGAGAGGATTCCCATTCCCTTCTCCAGGCGATCTTCCCTACTGAGGCTTCTAACCTGCATCTGTTGTCTCCTGTATTGGCAAGCAGGTTCACTACTACTAGCGCCACCTGGTGGCTTAGACAGTAAAGAATCTGCCTGCATTGCCGCAGACCTGTGATTGATTCCTGGATCGGAAACATCTTCTGGAGAAGGGAAAGGTTACCCGTCCAGTATTCTTGTCTGGAGAATCCCATGGACAGAGGAGCCTGGTGGGCTACAGTCCATGGGGTCCCAAAGAGTCAGATACTATTTAGCCTACATGTATACACATCTATCTATCTAAAATAGATAGATCTAATCTGAAGGTTGGCAGGCTTATGACTCAAGAGGAGCTTGTTTCACCTTGAGTCTGAGAACAACAGAATACTGATGTCCCAGCTCAAATAATGAGGTGGAGGAATTCCTTTTAATTCAAAATTTGTTCTATAGTATTTGTGTCTTCAGGGGATCTTTCCAACCCAAGGATTGAACCCAGGTCTCCCACACTGCCAGCAGATTCTTTACCATGTAAGACATAGAAGATTAAAAAGATGTTCTTCTTGTATCCACAATAGTTCTATACACATTTTAGATCAGTTGATTGAATGAGGCCCACTCACATTATGGAGGATAATGTGCTTTACTCAGTCTACTCATTCAAATGCTAATGTATTTCAGAAACAACCCCCCCATCCCCCACCCCCACCCCCCGCAAAATACAGCTGGAATAATGTTTGACCAAACGTCTGAATACACCTGTAGTCCAGTCAAGTTTACACATAAAACATCACAAGGACCGTGTGCATTTTGTTGCTAGTTAAAATGTTGGCCATTTTCATTGACATGATCCCCAAAGCTAACAATAGCCCATTATCTAAAGCATTTACCGGGAAACAAAACAAACAAACAAAAAAAACAGAAGTGAAAAAGTCTGAAAATTGAAAAGAATGTTTAGTGTATGGATCTAAAATACTGCCTTTTGCTAATGAAGCACCCAAAATCTTTTTTTGGCTTCTTCCAAACCTGTGTATACGTTATATCATCAACGTACTTTGAGAGAGAACATTTTGGACAGTGGGCTATCATCTGAATCCTTGAGTCTTAGATAATCTTGGAGATAAAATCTTTCTATATTCATTTCTGAATTGAACACATGGTAATCTCTAGACTCCCCTGACTCATGATGTCTTGCAGGAAAACTTTCTTCACTTAGTTTAATGATTAATGTTTTAATGATCACCACTATCAGCCCTTTAAAGGAAATTCCAGAAAAGCTCTTCTATCAATGTAGATTATAAATATTACTTATATAGTTTTACTACTTATAATGTATTAAAGTTTTATATTCTTATACTAACAACATTAATAATAAATAGCACCTCAATATATTGTCCCTTCCAGAATATGTTTGTCTTTTTTATATTTTCTCAAAATTTAGCCCATTATTTTCCTGAAGCATGTTACAAAGGATACAAAATTATTCTTTAAATATCTAGATTTTCTAGTCAAAACTTTTGGACAACACTGCAGAGCATATGTCCTCTTGGAGATTCAAAATTCATGTGTATATATTAAGTGCTCTGAAAAGTCCTGCAATAATGAACTTATCAGTAATTCCCAGACTTTATTGACTACTGAGGATGTTTTAACTATGCTTTTTAATGTTGATTCCATGAAGTAACATTTATATTAATATTAACTAAGGTTTTACTATATGTTGAACATTATATGAAGTGTTTTATATACTTTGTAATTTCACTTGCATAACTATCTGAGATATGCCCTGTTACTGTTGTTGTTGTTCAGTCACTAAGTTGTCTAAGTTGCCTAAGTCTGACTCTTTTCAACACCATAGACTGTAGCACACCAGGCTTCTGTCTTTCACTGTCTCTTGGAGTTTGCTCAAACTCATGTCCATTGAGTCAGTGATGCCATCCAATCATCTCATCCTCCATATTCCCTTCTCCTCCTGCTTTCAATCTTTCCCAGAATCAGGATCTTTTCCAATGAGTTGGCTCTTGACATCAGTTCAGTTCAGTTTAGTTCTGTTGCTCAGTCGTGTCCAACTCTTTGTGACCCCATGGACAGCAGCACTCCAGGCTTCCCTGTCCATTACCAACTCCTGGAGCTTGCTCAAACTCATGTCCATTGAGTCGGTGATGCCATCCAACCATCTCATCCTCTGTCATCCCCTTCTCCTCCCGCCTTCAATCTTTCCTAGCATCAGGGTCTTTTCAAATGAGTCAGTTCTTCGCATCAAGTGGCCAAAGTATTGGAGTTAAGCTTCAGCATCAGTCCTTCCAATGAATATTCATGACTGATTTCCCTTAGGATTTACTGGTTTTATCTCCTTGCAGTCCAAGGGACTGACTCTCAAGAGTCTTCCAACACCACAGTTCAAAAGCATCAATTCTATAGCACTCAGCTTTCTTTATTATCCAAATCTCATCATGCATACATGACTACTGGAAAAACCAGTAGCTTTGACTAGATGGACCTTTGTTGGCAAAATAATGTCTCTGCTTTTTAATATGCTATCTAGGTTGGTCATAGCTTTTCTTCCAAGGAGCAAGTGTCTTTTAATTTCATGGCCGCAGTCACTATCTGCAGTGATTTTTGGAGCCCCCTCAAAATAAAGTCTGTCACTGTTTCCATTGTTTCCCCATCTATTTGCCATGAAGTGGTGGGACAAGGTACCATGATCTTAGTTTTTTGAACGTTGATTTTTAAGCCAACTTTTTTGCTGTCCTTTCATTTTCATCAAGAGGCTTTTTAGTTCCTCTTCACTTTCTGCCACAAGGGTGGTACCATCCTCTTCTCTTTCTGCTATCAGGTAGCTAAAGTATTGGAGCTTTACTTGGACATCAGTCCTTCCAATGAATATTCAGAGGTTTTTTTTTATTTTTTATTTTATTTTTTAACTTTACAATATTGTATTGGTTTTGCCATATATCAAGATGAATCTGCCACAGGTATACATGTGTTCCCCATCCTGAACTCTCCTCCCTCCTCCCCTCCTGTACCATCCCTCTGGGTCACCCCAGTGCACCAGCCCCAAGCATCCAGTATTGTGCATCAAACCTGGACTGGCGACTTGTTTCATATAGGAGTGACTGGTTTTATCTCCTTGCTGCCCAAGTCACTCTCAAGAATCTTCTCCAACACTACTGTTCAAAAGCATTTGTTCTTCAGTGCTCAGGCTTCTTTATGGTCCAACTCTCACATTCTTACATGACTACTGGAAAAACCGTAACTTTGACTGTACAGACTTTTGCTGACTAAGTGATGTCTCTTTTTTTGAATATGCTATAGGTTTGTATAGCTTCCTTCCAAGGAGCAGGCATCTTTTAATTTCATTAATTTCAAGATCCTTGGTTTAGATCATGTCTTGGTGTCCCTTTAGCCATGCAGAGTAACATATTTATCACAGACTCCAGGGATAATTGTCTGGATTTCTTTAAGAGACCGTTATTCTGTCCCAGACTCTCTAATAGTGAGTCCAGGGCCTCCCTGGTAGCTTAGCGGTAAAGAATGTGCCCGCAATGCAGGTGATGTAGGTTATCCTTGGGTTGTGAAGATGTCCTGGAGAAGCGACCGAGCACCCATGAACACAAAAATGAGACTGCTTTTTTGACTTCAAAGCCATGTATTTACCCACCATGATCTTCTGTTGTTTTAAGAATATCTTATATAGCTTAAAACTTTAGGAAATATTTTCTTAGTTCTAAATAACAACATAAGTTGTAAAAATGTACATATGAGTAAAAACTGGGACCAGATATTTGGATTTCTCAGAACACAAAAATGGCTATAAGATGCTTTAAAAAAAATTAACAAGGTATGTCAAACACAGTATGCTTTAATCTCCAAACCTCCAGCCTTATTTCTCAGACCTTTAGAAAAGCAGTGGCAGGATGAGAGAGAAAGAGAGAGAGAAAGTTGCCCTTAAAGACTTCTTTGCATTTTCTCTGGCCCTATCTCCCTGATAAACTGTCCTTTAACTTTAAGAAAGCCATTTGTTTGTAGATGATTTGTTTCTCAAACTCACAGTAGTAATATAGACCAGGAACAGGAACACTGCTTTATTTATTTCCTGTGAGAGTAGAGCCTCATTTTAACACTTCAGACTTTAGTAAGCAACAGACTTGAGAATTTTCACAGGGATATTTTTCTTTCTCACACAACAACACTGTTTTCTGGATACTTTTTGAAATGCAAGTATTGTAGAGTGGAACACTGGTTCCTCGTTACAAAATACATTACTTTTCAGCTGTCCAGTATGTGATCTGTAACATACCAAAAAAACAAACAAACAAACAATTTAGTTCCCTAGGTGTGTGCTAAGTCACTTCAGTCATGTCCAACTCTTTGTAACCTTATGGACTGTAGCTCAGCAGACTTTTCTGTCCATGGGATTCTCCAGGCAAGAATACTGGAGTGGGTAGCCATACCCTCCATCAGAGGATCTTCTTGACTCAGTGACTGAAACCACCTCTTTTACATCTCCTGCATTGGCAGCTAGGTTCTTTACCACTAGGGCCACCTGGGAATTCCACTTAAGTGTCGTAATGTATCTTAAATATATTCGCCTTAATTTAAGAAAAAAATAGTGGTTCACGGTAGTTATCAATAAAGGTGGCTTTATTTACTAGGATGCATAGTTTTATTTTTGAAATCAATCAGTCCATATTAAACACATACTAACAATGTCATAACACTTTATTGGTCACTGTGGGAAAAGCAAAGATGTATTGAGCCCTTGGACTTAAAGGATTTATATCTACAGTCTGACATCTATCCCCAGTAATGCCATGCCTGTTTAAGCCTTGCTCATCATGTATCTAATGGTTTCTTTGGCTGCATTCCTCAGTTATCTTCTAGTTCAATATTTGTTTTGCAAATATTTTTTTTTACCAGTCTGTGGCTTGTGTTTTACTCTCTTAAGAGTTTCTTTTTTCGGATAACTTACTATTAGATTAACATTTCCTGAGCATCTCCAATGGGCTCGAATTTATGCTTAGCTTTTACCTGCATCATTTCATTTTAGCTGAATAACATTTTTGTTGAATGGGCATCGCTCCTCCTTTTACAAGGTCTTTCCAGGTGGCTCGGTGGTAAAGAATCTGCCTGCCAGTGCAGGAGATACAGGAGGCAAGGGTTTGATCCCTGGGTTGGGAAGATCCCCTGAGGAAGTAAATGGCAACCAAGTCCAATATTCTTTCTTGGGAAACCCCATAGATAGAGGAGCCTGGCAGATTACAGTCCATGGGATTGCAAAGATTGGGACATGACTGAGCACACATGCATTTATTCTCCTTTTACAAAGGAGGGAACTGATGCTCTAGACATCCAGTAAGGTATGTGCATATGTTGTATTATTCTTTGTCCTGTACTATTACTGTGCAAAATCAATTTTGTAATAGTATTTTGCCATAATTTATTTGAAGGGATGTTGGTAACTTCATGGGAAATAGATGGGGAAACAGTGGAAACAGTGGCAGACTTTATTTTTTTGGGCTCCAAAATCATGGCAGATGGTGATTGCAGCCATGAAATTAAAAGACACTTACTCCTTGGAAGGAAAGTTACAACCAACCTAGATAGCATATTCAAAAGCAGAGATATTAATTTGCCAACAAAGGTCCTTCTAGTCAAGGCTATGGTTTTTCCAGTGGTCATGTATGGATGTGAGAGTTGGACCGTGAAGAAAGCTGAGCGCCGAAGAATTGATGGTTTTGAACTGTGGTGTTGGAGAAGACTTGAGAGTCCCTTGGACTGCAAGGAGATCCAACCAGTCCATCCTAAAGGAGATCAGTCCTGGGTGTTCATTGGAAAGACTGATGCTGAAGCTGAAGCTCCAATACTTTGGCCACCTCATGTGAAGAGTTGACTCATTGGAAAAGACCCTGATGCTGGGAGGGATTGGAAGCAGGAGGAAAAGGGGACGACAAAGGATGAGATGGCTGGAATGCATTACCAACTCAATGGACATGAGTTTGAATGAACTCTGGGAGTTGGTGATGGACAGGGAGGCCTGGCGTGCTGTGATTCATGGGGTTGCAAAGAGTCGGACACAACTGAGTGACTGAACTGAACTGAATTGGTATGTTTATGGCAGGTGGGTATTTTAGGACTTCAGAAGTGACTAAGTAGTTAGAACCTTCTACTTCTGAAAAATAATTCAGTCACTGTTCATTTCAGTCACAAATGAGCGTTCCATATAAAATCAATTAGATTTCCCTTCCAATTTCTCCGGTTTGGTTATAATGATCCAGGATATGATGGTTTGAGTGGTATGTAATTACTTTTCTTGGTGCTTGTGCCTTTCTTATAATTTTTTTAAAATGATTTCCCTGCTGTTGGATTTCAGAGTTACCATAATAATCTAGTCCCTTTGACTATTCATTTCTAAAATTTTGGGATGGGCATTCAAAGGCAGCATGATAGCACATTTACTTATAGAAGTAGACTGTCCCATCATTTGGCCAAAGCAACTTAGACATTTTTATATATAGTATTTATATTCTGACACGTGGTTTATTTCTGAGAGAAATATGTTGCATGATGTTTATTACAATGCTGCTTTATTACTCTGACTGACTTGTGGTTCTTCAATACTATACCAATATTGATAGTTTAAGATGAACCAAATCCATTAGGAACTGTGTTTAATGATGTTCACCTTTCCAATACACATCCTGGATTGACTGAACTGGCTATATCAATAGTTGCCATCTAAGACTAACAGCCAAACACTTCACTGTGACTGGCTTTATTAGTCACTCAGTGAGAATTAAAAGGAAAAGAAAAACTGATGATAGGCAAGGCTCAGCTCTATTATCCAAACTCTGATAAGAGCAAAGTTAAATAGTGTTATTCTTTACTTCTCTGTCTATGAAGAGGACAACATAATTCCGTAAAACACCTTCTTAAAGTCTGATATTAGAGAAAAAATTGTGACGTATGTTTGAAACCGTGTATGTAATGATGAGTTCTATGAAAAGGTCTTTTAATATCTAAACTGGTGGAAGGTTTACTGAAGTTGGTTATATTTTCACAGGCCACATTTACATTACAGGTGAGGGTATATTATGACCTAACCCTGAATTGGCAGAGAGTAAGACTAAGAAAAATGTACACTTCTCATCTCCTGGTAAAAAGGGAATTTAGATAAGTTTTTGCTCATTTGAAAGTGAACAAATAGGAATTCCAACAAAGAAAAACAATTACAAAAGAGGTGAATGGAGTTTTTTATCCATAGATGACTAAGATGGAGAGCAAGATAATATACTTAATTTATTTCCTCAACTAAAAGAAAATACAGAAAACCATTGACAGTCTCTAGAGGATAGAAAAAATGGGCTTTTATCCATATTCTTTTTCTCTCTCTACATAGTCAGTCATGTCTGACTTTTTGTGACCCCATGGACTGTGGCCAGCCAGGCTTCTCTATCCATGGAATTTTCCAGGCAAGAATACTGGAATGGGTTGCCATTTCCTAGGCCAGGGGATCTTCTTGACCCATGGATTAAACTCACAACTCTTGAGACTTCTGCATTGGCAGGCAAATTGTTTACCACTGCACCACTTGGAAAGCCCCATATACTTACACAGTAGGACATAGCTCCAGAAAGAGAGTTACAATATACCATCTAACAGATTTATTGGCAAAAAGTAACTGCTAAAATTTGTTGAATGATATAATGAATCAATAAACAGGAGGCTATGAGAGGAGTCCAAGTTGACTCAGGAAAAAACAAAGGTCAATGAAAAAGTTGTAATAGAATTTGGTCTCAGAAAGACCTATAAATCCAGTCTTTAAAGATACACATTTTCAACTTTTCTAGAAATGTTGTTATCTAGCCTATTCCAGAACAAAGAACATCATGGAAAATGAACCAGTTGATGGAATATTGTGGTTAATAGTTTGGATCATGATACTGTGGATCATAACTAACTGTGGAAAATTCTTTAAGAGATGGAAATACCAGACCACCTGACCTGCCTCTTGAGAAATCTGTATGCAGGTCAGGAAGCAACAGTTAGAACTGGACATGGAACAACAGACTGGTTCCAAATTGGGAAAGGAGTACGTCAAGGCTGTATATTGTCACACAGGTTATTTAACTTGTATGCAGAATACTACATCATGAGCAATGCTGGTCTGGAAGAAGCACAAGCTGGAATCAAGATTGCCGGGAAAAATAACAATAACCTCAGATATGCAGATGATATCACCCTTATGGCAGAAAGTGAAGAGGAACTAAAGAGCTTCTTGATGAAAGTGAAAGAAGAGAGTGAAAATGTTGGCTAAAACTCAACATTCAGAAAACGAAGATCATGGCATTTGGTCCCATCACTTCATGGCAAATAGAGGGGGAAACAATGGAAATAGTGGCAGACTTTATTTTCTTGGGCTCCAAAATTACTTCAGATGGTAACTGCAGCCATGAAATTAAAAGATGCTCGCTCCTTGGAAGAAAAGTTACGATCAACCTAGACAGCATATTAAAAAGCAGAGACATTACTTGGCCAACAAAGATCTGTCTAGTCAAACTATGGTTTTTCCAGTAGTCTTGCATGGCTGTGAGGATTGGACTATTAAGAAAGCTGAGCACTGAAGAATTGAGGCGTTTGAACTGTGGTGTTGGAAAAGACTCTTGAGAGTCCCTTGGACTGCAAGGAGATTCAACCAGTCCATCCTAAAGGAAATCAGTCCTGAATATTCATTGGAAGGACTGATGCTAAAGCTGAAACTCCAATACTTGGCCACCTGATGTGAAGAACTGACTCATGGGAAAAAACCCTGATGCTGGAAAAGATTGAAGGCAGGAGAAGAAGATGACAGAGGATGAGATGGTTGGATGGCATCACTGACTTGATGGACATGAGTTTGGGTAAATTCCATGAGTTGGTGATGGGCAAGGAGGACTGGTGTGCTACAGTCTGTGGGGCTGCAAAGAGTTGGGTATGACTAAGTGACTGAAGTGAACTGAACTGAACCAAAAAAACCAGAGCTGGTAGTTTGCATCTACAATTATGAGAGGTAAATATGCAAATACCCTCTCTATAATTAACTTAACTTATTTATAAAATGAATACACAAAATTTATACTAAATAAAATTGTTTTGAGGATTGATTAACAGATTTTACATAAATTGAACATTTCAGGAAAGTGCATGCTTACATGTCTGACTCTTTGAGACAGCATGGGCCACAGTTTGCCAGGCTCCTCTGTCCATGTGATTCTCCAGGCAAGAATACTGGAATGGGTTGCCATGCCGTCCTCCAGGGGATTTTTCAAACCCAGGAATCAAACCTGCATCTCCTGCACTTCAGGAAGATTCTTTACCACTGAACCACCTGGGAAGCCCCAGCACAGTGTCAGTAAATACTTATAATTTATCCCAGTATGAGGCAAGTAATAGAAATTTATCACATATCATTTTTATGTTAAGTGAATGGACTCTGACACTAAAATTCTACATAACTTGTCTCATCAATGCATAATATAGTTAAGAAATGACCAACCAGACTTATCAGACTGTGAGTAAGTAAGGCTGTGCATGGCTTTGTAGTCAATCTATTAGCTCATTATTAGACTCCATAAGGAAAAAAAAAAATATATATATATATATAAAATATGGTTAGATACTTAAAATGTATTTTTCTTTAATATAACAATGACTTTTGAAATGGCTTTCAAAAACCATAGTTATTTAGTATATATAAAGTTTGGTAGTATCCAGGATTTCAGGCATCCATGGGGGTCTTGGAATATATTCCCCACCTATAAAAGGGTACAATTGGATAAGGCTTTGTTTTCCATTGAAGTCTAAATATTCTAAGGAAAGAAAAGATAATATGTCACTTAATTCAAAATGTTGTATACCTAAGTATATTGCTTACCAGATTTTTGGAGTTATTAATAGTGAATTTGTTTGTAAATTTCTGACCATATATATATATATATATATATATATATTTTTTTTTTTTTGGTTTGATTACTGTATAACTGAAAGTGTTAGTCCCTCAGTCTTGTCTGACTCTTTGTGACCCCATGGACTCCAGCTCTTCAAGCTCCGCTGTCCATGAAATTCTCTAGGCAAGAATACTGAAATGAATTGCCATTCCCTTCTTCGGGGGATTTCCCCCACCCAGGGATTGAACCCAGGTCTCCCACATTGAACACAGATTCTTTACCGCTGAGCCACCAGGGAAGCCACTGTATTACTAGTTCTTGATGTTTAGTTTAGACAGAGATTGAAGTTTGGGGATTATGTATATATCAGTGTTTATTCCTTAAAAAAATGTTTAATACCATGTAATAAACATATGGACATTACAAAAAATGCCATTGTTGTTTAAAAATTTTAAAGAATTAGAAATACTGGAAAACTTTCTGATTATTTAAAGAACATATCTGCTCTGTAGCTTTCATTCATTCATTTATTTGTTTATACAACAGATATTTCAGTTCAGTTCAGTAGCTCAGTTGTGTCCGACTCTTTGCGACCCCATGAATCGCAGCACGCCAGGACTCCCTGTCCATCACCAACTCCTGGAGTTCACTCAAACTCATGTCCATCGAGTCAGTGATACCATCCAACCATCTCATCCTCTGTCGTCCCCTTCTTCTCCTGCCCACAATCCCTCCCAGCATCAGGGTTTTTTCCAATGAGTCAACTCTTCGCATGAGGTGGCCAAAGTATTGGAGTTTCAGCTTCAACATCAGTCCTTCCAATGAACACCCAGGACTGATTTCCTTTACCATGGACTGGTTGGATCTCCTTACAGTCCAAGGGACTCTTAAGAGTCTTCTCCAACACTGCAGTTTAAAAGCATCAATTCTTCGGCACTCAGCTTTCTTCACAGCACAACTCTTACATCCATATATGACCACTGGAAAACCGTGGCCTTGACTAGACGGACCTTTGTTGGCAAAGTAATGTCTCTGCTTTTAAATAGGCTATCTAAGTTGGTCGTAAGTTTCCTTCCAAGGAGTAAGCATCTCTCTTATTTCATGGCTGCAGTCACCATCTGCAGTTACTTTGGAGCACCCAAAAATAAAGTCTGCCACTCTTTTCACTGTTTCCGCTTCTATTTGCCATGAAGTGATGGGACCGGATGCCATGAAGTTAGTTATCTGAATGTTGAATTTTAAGCCAACTTTTTCACTCTCCTTTTTCACTTTCATGAAGATGCTCCTTAGTTCTTTATTTTCTGCCATAAGGGTGGTGTCATCTGCATATCTGAGGTTATTGATGCTTCTTCCAGCAATCTTGATTTGAGCTTGTGCCTCATCCAGACTCTATATAAGATAAACAAGCAGGATGACAATATATAGCCTTCACATACTCCTTTCCCAATTTGGAACCAGTCCATTGTCCCATGTCTGGTTCTATCTGTTGCTTCTTGACCTACAAGTTCTTTTGAAGGTCGAAAAGATAAGGAAATCAGTTTTTCACTGAAAGTGTAAGTGTTATTTACTTCCTCGTGTCAGTCTCTTTGCAACCCTAGGGACTATAGCCCACCAGGCTACTCTGTTCATGGGATTCTCCAACAAAGAATCCTGGAGTGGGTTGCCATGCCCTTCTCCAGGGGATCTTCTTGATCCAAGGATTGAAACTGGGCCTCCTGCATTACAGGCAGAATCTTTACTATTTGAGCCACCAGGGAACACAGTTCTTACTGACATCTTAATTTTAGTACCATGTGGCCAATATCAGACATCTGACCTAAAGACTTGTAATATAACCTATTTGTGTCATTTTGTGCCACTACCTGTGTGTTAATGTGTTATACCAGCAATAGAACACTAGTATAGGTACGGCAGTGGATAAATAAAAGCATGAATCCTGTCTTAATAGAATTTAGAACCCGGTAGGATGGTAAATAATCATTTAATAACAGTAAATATCAATGCAAAGCAGTGTGAAGCAGTATGAAAGAGTATAAGTTTAGAGACATTCATTTATATTTTAAAAGAGCTGTACTATGTTATAAAAGTATAAAAAGTGCAAATCATCTCAGTCATCATTAATTCTGAATAGTTCTTAAATTGTTCGTGTAAGGTTTATTGTACATTTGACTATGGCCAGAACAGTAATTCTTAGACATACTTAAGCATGAAAATCAGGAAGGCAGATTAACAGAACAAAAGCAGAGTCTTTATGCAGAGTGTCTGTTATCAAACATGTCCTCCTTTTGGAAACCAGTCAAATGTATACCAGTGACTGGAGCAGAGAATATGAAGCATGTTGAAATATTTCTCCTTTCCTTTAGGATTTGCTCTGTTTTATTTTTCACACCAAACTTTTAAAACCTCAGTTGAAATAGTGAAGATTAGAGGTAGTCACATTTAATTTAAAATAAAGTATGTTCCTTATTAATTTTGATACTTTTAAGTTTATTCAGGGCTTCCCAGGTGGTGCAGTTGGTCAAGAATCTGCTTGTCAATATAAGAAAGGCATTGGGGCTGGTGCATTGGGATGACCCAGAGGGATGGTATGGGGAGGGAGGCGGGAGGGGGGTTCAGGATTGGGAACACGTGTACTCCCGTGGCAAAACCAATACAATATTGTAAAGTAATTAGCCTCTAATTAAAATAAATAAATTAAAAAAAATGCAAGAGATGAAGTTTAGATCTCTGGGTTGGGAAGATCCCCTGGGGTAGGAAATGGCAACCCAGTCCAGTATTCTTGCCTGGAATCGAAGGACAGAGGAGCCTGGTAGACTACAGACTATGGAGTCACAGAGTTGAGACTGAGCAAGCACAAAGGAAGCTTATTCTAGATTTTCAATCAACATAATAATATATGACAAAAAATAAGAGCTATAATCTTTAGAAAAAAGTATTGCTTTTTGTTTTTATCCTATTGTGGTAAGAGCACTCACAAATATTATTACATACCTAGAAATCCCAAGAAAATCAATTGAAAACCACTAAACTTACCAAAGGATTATCAGTAAAATTACTACATATGTAATGAAAAAATAACTTTCTCTTAGAAGTTTATGAAAGAAGGTAATTCATTAACAAACAAAAAATATCATAAAGTGCCCAGGAAGAAAGACCTTAACCAGTAAATGTATAGAATCTGTTTGAGGGAAAAATACTGCTGGGGTGGGAGTGGGGAAAGACATGGGGAATGCCCTGTGGATTAACTAAGAATATTTTAAGATAAAGAGATATGTCAGCATATGGGTGATATGCACAGGGAAATTTGGGGATGAATAATGGGGAGACACAGTTTACATAAGGATCTAACAGGATTTCAGAAACCTTACAAACTATGGAAATGGAAATGAAAGAATAGTCAGCACATTATTGCACATAGTTAACTGGAAAAAAAGTCAGGTATATTAAAGTGTCAAGATTTTTGAATTAATATATTATTTGCTATGTATGATATAAAAGAAAATGGATATTATATTTAATTTAACAAAAAATAAAGGATTTGATAAGCTATTAGTAAATGAAAGATCGATAGATCTGACAGTAAAAAAACACAAAATGCTTTCATGGCAAACATCACAACATTTAGAGTTTGTAGCAAACAGGGATGATGTAAAGTTGATATTCTTACGAAGTGATCTAAAAAAGTCAATGACAAAACTTTCTAATTAAAAAAAATATGAATAAAATATCATATGTTTACATTGCTGAAGCAAGAATGTATAATCTTTTTACTAATTGTCTTAGAAATGGTTGTATATTAAGTATCCATATTGAATACTAATAATTTTATAGTAAGATGCTGTTGCTTCTGGAGTCATTAGTGTATATACATTTTTCCAAAGAACAATTGGCAGTATATATCAAAGACATATATATATATATATATAATTTTAATAATTTTACTTATAGAATTTTATCTTTATGAAATAATCAAGATTCTGAGAGGAAAGACTTTTTGTTGTTGTTCTAATATTTTAGCCATAGTGCTTCCCCGATAGCTCAGTGGTCAAGAATCTGCCTACATTGCTGGAACCACAGGAGATATGGGTTTTATCTCTGGGTCAGGAAGATCTTCTGGATTAGGGCAGGCAACCCACTCTAGTATTCTTGCCTGGGAAATCCCATGGACAGAGGAGCCTGGCAGGCTACAGTCCATGGAGTCTCAAAGAGTTGGACACGACTAAAGTGGCTTAGCATGCACTTTAACCATAGTATGTTTCATTTCAGTCAGCACCACATAACAATGTGATAACTACACCACATAACAACGTGATAACTACACCACATAACAATGTGATAACTAACCCAAACTTCAGATGCCAGTCAAGCCCAGGTTGTTACATGTGCTTCTGACTCACTGGCTGTAAATCAGAGGTTCCCATAATCTCCTCCTTGGATCTGATTAATTTGCTATAGGAGGTACACAGAACTCAGAGAGATATTTTATTTATTAGATTACCATTTATTGTAAAATGGAAAGGGAAAGGGGTGTGGAGCATGTCCATGTCCTCTTAAAGTTCAACACTCTTTCAGTGTTACCTAGTCCAAGCTCACTCTCCCTGTAGCACAAGAGGCCAATGAATGTGTTACAAAGTGCTAAGGCAAGAACTTTATTTGGAGAGCCAGCTGACCGAGAAATGGCAGACTAATGTCTCAAAATAACCATCTTTTTGAGGTCTCGATGCCAGCTCTATGATACGTCAGAGATGGGGGGAGTGTAAAGAAACAAAGTAAGACCATTAATCTTGCAAATTACTTCTAGAATGGTAAGCCTCAGGGGGATGTATTAATTACTTCCTGCCATCTATAGGTGGACAGGGTTCTGAACAAAGGCATTTTAGTTTAAAAGTCAGGCAGAGGGGCAAGATTTCCTGAGGCAGGCCATTATTTATGATTATAATAATAAAAGGGCTTCCTAGGTGGCTCAGTGTTAGTCTGCCTGCTGGAGACACAAGAGACACTAGTTTGATCACTGAGTTGGAAAGACACCCTGGAGTAGAAAATATCAACCCACTCCAGTTTTCTTGCCTGGAAAATTCCATGGATATAGGAGCCTGCAGTCCATGGAATCAGAAAGAGTCAGACATGACAGGGCACAGATGCACCATAATAACAAAAACAACGGAAAGCAAGTCAAAGAAACAGCTCCAACATGGAGTCAGAATTGGCTTTTCCCTGAAACACCAACATCTCCACATGTTCAGGAACCTGGAAGCTCCTAGAAATCTGTATTGAACTCAATATCCAGATCCTCTTACTTCCCCAGAAGGTTGGAGGTGGGAGTTGGGGAAACTGGGACTAAAATTTTAATCAACTGATCGTTTCTCCCTGAAACCACATTAGGTGAGGTTCAAATGCCATCTCATTAACATAACAAAAGATGCCTTGTTACTCTTTTATTTAGGAAATTCCAAGGGTTTTAGGATATCTGTACCAGAAATAGGGGCAAAGACCAAATAGAAATTTCTCATTATACATCATGATAGCACATCATATAATCCATTTGAAAACCATTTTCACATCAAAATAATTTATCTGTTAACATAATCTTGGGAAACAGCCTCACCCCAGAGAAGGTTACTTAGAAATGAGTGAAATGAGTGAAAACAAGGCCACTTCCTAATTTTGCATAAACTCAAAATACAAGTTTACTGTGACACTCAAAACATCCAATACCAAAATGCAACTTGTCTTTCTTTACCAGCAACAGTTTTGTCTTTGTAGTAGACAGGATTTTTAAAAATTATCCAATCATAGGATAACCCTGTATTCTGACAGCTTCTAAACTACCGAGATACCCTATTTCCTTAGACACTTCACCAAATCATCCAACCAAACCCCAAATTCTAGAATTTTCTGTTCAGTCCCTCAGTTGTGTCTGACTCTTTGTGACCCCATGGACTGAAGCATGGCAGCTTCCCTGTTCTTCACCATCTCCTGGAGCTTGCTCAAACTCATATCAATTGAGTTGGTGATGCCATCCAACCATCTTGTCCTCTGTCATCCTCTTCTTTTCACGCCTTCAATCTTTCCCAGCATCAGCATCTTTTCAAATGGGTTGGGTCTTTGCAACAGGTGGCCAAAGTATTGGACCTTCAGTTTCAGTACTAGTCCCTCCAGTGAATATTCAGGACTGATTTCCTTTAAGATTAACTGATTTGATCTCCTTGCAGTCCGTGGAACTCTCAAGAGTTTTCTCCAACACCACAGTTCAAAAGCATTATTTCTTCAGTGCTCAGCCTTCTTTATGGTCCAAGTCTCATATCCATACATGACTACTGGAAAAAACATAGCTTTGACTATACAGACCTTTGTCAGCAAAGTAATGTGTCTGCTTTTTAATACACTCTCTAGGTTTGTCATAGCTTTTCTTCCAAGGAGTAAGCGTCTTTTAATTTCATGGCTGCAGTCACCATCAGAAGTGATTTTGGAGCCCAAGAAAATAAAGTTTGTCACTGTTTCCATTGTTTCCCCATCTATTTGCCTTGAAGTGATGGGGCCAGTTGCCATGATCTTCATTTTTTGAGTGTTGAGTTTTAAGCCAGCTTTTTCACTCTCCTCTTTTACCTTCATCAAGAGGCTCTTTATTTTCTCTTCACTTTCTGCCATAAGGGTGGTGTCATCTGCATATCTGAGATTACTGATATTTCTCCCAGCAATCTTGATTCCAGCTTGTTCTTTTTTCAGCCTGGCATTTCGCATGATGTAATTCATATATAAGTTAAGTAAACAGGGTGACAATATGCAGCCTTGATATACTTCTTTCCCAAATTTGAACCAGTCCATTTTTCCAAGTTCTAACTGTTGCTTCTTGACCTGCATACAGGTTTCTCAGGAGGCAGTTAAGGTTGTCTGGTATTCCCATCTCTTAAAGAATTTTCCACAGCTTGTTGTGATCCACACAGTCAAAGGCTTTGGCACAGTCAATGCAGCAGAAGTAGATGTTTTTCTGGAGTTCTCTTGCTTATTCGATGATCCAAGGGATGCTGGCAATTTGATCTCTGGTTCCTCTGCCTTTTCTAAATCCAGCTTGAACATCTGGAAGTTCTCTTATGCACTGTTCTAGAATAGGGTCTAATACCTCTTCCTGAGACAATCTATGGTTTCTCATGGTGTGTATCTTTCCCTCTCCCCCTGCACACTACCACAAGGAGTAATAAGCCCACCTTGGTTTTGTCTCCAGTGGCCTCAGCCTGCAATGGCTTGGAGTGGGGCTTGGACTCCAGGACAGATTGATGCCCATTGCAGTGGTGAAAGCACCAGATCGTAGCCACTAGACCAGTGGTCAGTGATAAGGGCCTTGGCCCTTTGACTTTGTGGAAAATAATTCTCACAAAAATGGAAAGTAGTGAAACAGATATTTATTAAGAGGAAAAAAAGATTATTGAATGTGTGGATAGACCCATGAGCAGATTCAAAGGGAGAGAAAATCCCTGAGTTTCACCCTCATGGCAGTTTGAATTACTTTTATGGGGCATTTCTTCTGGGTTTCCTTCTGGCCATTCATTTTGATTTGACTGGTTTGCAGTCCATGTTTGGTCTTTTTAAGGTTTCTCCCATATGTGTCCAGGCATGTCTTAGCCAAGATAGAATCTATTGAAGAGGCCTGTGGATAACCTGGCATAAGTTAACATCAATTGCCTTTGACCTCCAAGAAGCCTTTCTGTGCATGTGTGGTCGAGGAGGTCTCCTGACTTCAAAAATGAGAAATATGTGGTCTGGGCAGGGCCCAGCCTTTTTCCTTAATTGTCCTGCTATTCTCATCTTGGAGTTTCATTCCACAGGGAATGAATTTCCAACTGCTTTACCCTGGGGGGCCCATCTACCTGCGTCCTCAGTTTAACTAGCAGGTAAAGTACTGACCTGCCGGTTCAGGAGACATGAGTTTGATTTTTGGATTGGGAAGATCCCCTAGAGAAGAAATGGAAATCCACTCCAGTATTCTTGCTTGGGAAATCTCATGGACAGAGAAGCCTGGTGGGCTACAGTCCATGGGGTCACAAAGGGTCAGACACGACTGAAACAACTTAGCACGCACATGCATATTTCTGATGGTCTTTGTTTAAAGGTAGTGACACCACTGTTAGACATAGCGTACTTAAATTTTGACAAGGTTTTATTGAGAGATCTAATAAAATGCAAAGTAAATGCAATAGAGTCCTTAAACTTTTATATAGGAGATGATGGATTTACATGATCTTCCCTGGGTTAATTCTCTCCCTTTCTTTCAATCCTCTCTATGGGTTCAAGGGCATTTTTACTTTTCTTACCTCGTTGTCCCTTCATGGTTAACCTCCACGCACATTCTGAAACGATTATATGCAATTCCGTATTTGAGAATCTCAGTAAAATTAAGTCTAAGATTTCAAAGAAAACTGGATGAGATTTATACTTCATATCACTTGTTGCCTTTCATGTTCTCTAAAATAAGACCTTGAGATGAGGAGTCACGTGCCAATGATTTGTTATAGAATTGCTCCCAGGGGAAATTTGCAAGACAGTGAAGGAGAAGCAAGGGAGGAAGTCAAGCAAGGATGCGATTACACGCAAAATCCCAGCATCAGCCTTCACTACAAGGAGCCCTGAAGTGTAAATTACACCTTAGAATTTGTATCAATTTGAGGCAAGGATCTGGGCATTCATACTTGATTTTAATTAGTCGTTTGGCTGCTGGCAGCTCTAGGGGCACATAAGTTTGCAGGCACTTCCAGTTCTAATAGCTGGGGGAAACTATATACAGGAAATCACAAACGGGGGTAATTTGAAGCAGAAGAGGCATAAGAGTCACAAAATGGTCAAAGATATCCAAGGGAATTTGATGAAACATCTCCAATTTTAATCCTTGTCTTCCATATTTATTTCTTACCACTGGACTGACCTTCCGAACAATGATGGCAATGAATGTGTCTATTTGCTTTGGAGGAAACTTTTTAGGGATATTGTGTGGAACACTTGTTCAAACAACAGCAACAAAAAGCAATCTTACACAGCAGGAGTTTAGTCTGTTTTCTGAAATTCATTTTAATTTAATGTTCCTGAAATTCTTCATTTTAAATATCATCCCATGAGGAGCATTTCATGGAAAATTCAGATTTCCCCATAACAAGTTCAGTTTTGTTTCCTTTTTCATTCTTCCCCAGGGAGTGTTCAAGAATGTATGGGGCTAGCCTTACCATCTGTCACGTTTATGTGGATACACTAAGCATATACCACATTGCCTAGGACTGTGTAGATCTTAAGTATATAGTAGTTATTTTCATGATTGTTTAATTCTAAAATCCTCTACTAATAGGAAGTTAAATGACAGGGGAGGGAATCACCTCTTTTGGGCTGTTATCAACCAGTTATCCAGTATTCTTTATGTCCTCCCGAGACCTGAAAGATGTGTTGGCCACAGCCATGTGACAGGACCATCTGTAACTTGTGCTTTTTGGGACCAGAATATTTTCTTCCCCTATATTTATCCAGTATGACTGCAAAGGCTCAGTAACAAGCACATGTCTTTGCATGATTTTGTGCAGGGGAGATTTCCAGAAATCTCTGTGACTGCTTGGAGGCAGCATAGGGAGGATAGATAAGCTGCCAAGACTTCCTTTCCATCATAATGAGCACTAATTGAATGTCTTGTTTGAAAAATATGTGAAACTGCAAAGACATCATCACTCAGATGATCTGGGCTGCAGCCTGGCCAGATGCAGTTCTGTGTTTTAGACATGATGTCATAAGCCAGTAAAGATGTTTTACATATTTTAAAATATTGGATTTGCTTGGAGTGGTCAAGTATTACAGGACTTTTACTGGGCCATCCTTTAGGAAAATGATGAGATGCCTTTGACCTCAATCCTCTTCAGTTTGGGGCCTCTCTCCCCTCCAGGTCCTCATTTGAGTATTTGCCTTCCAAAAATGCTTTCATTTTCTGTTTCCTCAACCTGATTGCTCACTGTTTGCTAACTCACTAGGCCCAAGGGTCAATAAAAAGGGAAAGGCAGGGCCTACCCTATGGGACCTATCCTAAGAATATCCAGCTAGTTGGAACATGGTCAGAAATAGATTTCACAATAAGTTGCATAACTTTAGAAAATCCTTTGATAAGAACAAGATGGAATTTTGGTGGTATTTTGATGTAAATACAGCCAGGGTCTTTAGGATTACCCTATTAATTACCCCAGCCCCTTTTGTTCAGTTGAGAGAAATCAAAGTGCATAAAGGAAAAAAACAAAAACAAAAAGAACAAGGAGCATGAGAATATATGTATTTGCAATATACTGAAAAATATTTATTGATCTCCAATGCAAAGCTGTTTGGCAAAACATAAATTCAAAGAATGTAGCCTCAATTCTTTATAAAAGAAATGTCTTGGGATTGAATCAATCAAGTTATCTTCTCTTTTCAGGTAAGGTTTGAGAAGGGGCATTATCAGATACAGTTCTAGAATGGGAAGAGAGCTAAAGGTTTTTCTTATCTGACTTGCTGTTTTTGTTTTTATTTCACTCCATCAGAGAGCCTAGCATAAAATCAAGCAAAAATATGGCTGTCCTGATCCACCTCTACGAGACCGACCCCCCTCCCCCTCCTTTCTTTGTTTTCTTTTGTTGTGTGCTCAGTGGTGTCTGACTCTTTGTGACCCCATGAACCCCAAATTTGTTGCCCTATAAAGTTTTTGTGCTGATTAAAGGAGTTATTGCATGTGCCCCATTTAGAATAGTGTCTTACACAAAGTACAGTGTAAGACTTATCTATCATTATTAGCACATTTATTTAAACAAAAAGAATCAAAGAGAGTGTGCCTTTAAGGAATAGTAACTTTAAACATAGTGAGTTCCTGCTTGAGGAAGAGTGAAGAAGGAAGTGATAGAGATAGAATTAGACTGAAAATACACACACACACACACACACACACACACACACATACACACACAACACACTACAGATAGGATCCAGCATTCTAATTTCCCAAAGACTGAAAGGCCAACTGAAAGGCCAGGGAGCTGGAATTTGCCCCAGAACCAAGGCAGAGAGCTGGGGAATAGCATGAGCAAATTCTACAACTCACTTAAAGGTACATTCCTCCAAAACCTCATTATGTCAGTTAGAATTACTTTCAGACACATCAGTGAAAATCTATTTAAAATCCCTAACATTAAGGAGTTTTTCTTTCATTGAAAGTAGACTTTGCTTTTTTTAAACACTACCACCATTTGGATATGAAAGAGGAATTTAAAATATGTTATTATTTCTCTTTTCAAAATGATGTTGTGAATGAACAATTATATAGCATTTTAATTTTATTTCTTTGATTTCTAATACTTTTAAATTATACTTTTATGTGTCTGTTGGTCATTTTTCACCTCCCTCCCTCACTTAGAAGAGGAATTGCTTGCTCATGACCTTTAATGATTTTTATACTGAGAGTTATTCCCTGTTATGGAATTGTATCTACATGTGTTGAACATTAGAAACTTTATCCATTACTTTCCAACTTCCAGGGGAAAATTGTATTCCAGGTAGTAGAGTTCATGTTACTGAAATTAACTGATTCATTGCTTTACCCCTGTCCTCATTCTTTTGGTCCCAGGTTCCTGTGTTGTGGCATTGTGGACACTTGGACATTTCTGTTTCATTTTGAGCACTGATGGTTTTTGTCCACTTCAGGCTCTATTATTCTCTCTTCCTCTATCCTTCTCCCACAATATTCCTTCCCCTTTTTCTCTCTCTCTTTGGTGAAGATTCATTTCTCAGTGTCTTTCCTGCCACTTTTATTTGTAAAGTCTATTTTTTCTCATGTTTGTAGATGAGATTGTCTTTGCTAATGTCAAGAATCATCTCATTGCACACCCCTGTTCAAGGCAAAACTCTCCTTCCGAGGGTGTAGTAGAGTCCCTGAAGTAATTCATAAGACAAAGGAATTGGGAGGGGTGAAGGCTCCCTGCTGGGTAAAGGGCCTTTAGAAGGACACATACTTTGCAGAAGAGAAAGGGAGAGAGATGTGTTTTTAAAGTCATGTTCTTGAGTAGGATAGATCACTGACTAAAACAATTCTATTTACATTCTTGGCCCCAAACATAGATGTTAAAGATGATGTACAGACAAGCAGAGAAGCTATAAATATGAGTGTGGACATGTGGAATTGATAAAGGTGAATAATTCCTAGAGCAATGCCAATAAGCTTTTTAAATTATTTATAGATTTATTGACATCAGCTCATGTTCTCTTCCTCAAGAATGTAAATATGAGAATCGGCTAAGCCTGAAGCAGAGGCAAACATTTCATATCTATTGATAATTGAGTCAATAAGATTTGCTTCAACACACATGATGCCAAAGCCCCTGGACTGCTGCTATGGAGCAAACAAAGAGGGAGGGGAGTGAATTTCTGTTCTTATGCTTAAAGAATAGAAAAGAAGGTTTGAGGCACTAAGAAATAGAACATATTTCAAAATCTATCCTTAACTATTAGTAGTCAATTGAACATTTAGAAGTTTTACCTTATATATTCTCTTCACTATTCTTTGGGGAAGTATGATTTGGAAAGAGCTTTTTATTCAAAATCACTTGAGGAGAAACACCCTCTTCAAAAAACATAAGAGAAGACTCTACATATGGACATCACCAGATGGTCAACACTGAAATCAGACTGATTATATTCTTTGCAGCCAAAGATGGAGAAACTCTACAGAGTCAGCAAAAACAATACAGGGAACTGACTGTGGCTCAGATCGTGAACTCCTTATTGACAAATTCAGACTTAAATTGAAGAAAGTGAGGAAAACCAATAGACTATTCAGGTATGACCTAAATCAAATCCTTAACGATTATACAGTGGAAGTGAAAAATAGATTTAAGGAACTAGATCTGATAGACAGAGAGCCTGATGAACTATGGACAGAGGTTCGTGACATTGTATAGGAGACAGGGATCAAGAAAATTCCCAAGAAATAGAAATGCAAAAAAGCAAAATGGCTGTCTGAGGAGGCCTTACAAATAGCTGTGAAAAGAAGAGAAGCGAAAAGGAAAGATATACCCATTTGAATGCAGAGTTCCAAAGAATAGCAAGGAGAGATAAGAAAGCCTTCCTCAGTGAGCAATGCAAACAAATAGAGGAAAACAATAGCATGGGAAAGACTAGAGATCTCCTCAAGAAAATTAGAGATACCAAGGGAACATTTCATGCAAAGATGGGTTCAAAAAAAGACAGAAATGGTATGGACCTAAAAGAAGTAGAAGATATTAAGAAGAGGTGGGAAGAATACACAGAACTGTGCAAAAAATATCTTCATGACTGAGATACTCACGATGGTGTGATCACTCACCTAGAGCCAGATATCCTGGAATGTGAAGTCAAGTGGGCCTTAGAAAGCATCACTACGAACAAAGCTAGTGGAGGTGATGGAATTCCAGTTGAGCTATTTCAAATCCTGAAAGATGATGCCGTGAAAGTGCTGCATTCAATATGCCAGCAAATTTGGAAAACTCAGCAGTGGCCACAGGACTGGAAAAGGTCAGTTTTCATTCCAATCCCAAAGAAAAGCAATGCCAAAGAATGCTCAAACTATCACACAATTGCACTTATCTCACATGCTAGCAAAGTAATACTCAAAATTCTCCAAGCCAGGCTTCAGCAATACGTAAACCACGAACTTCCAGATGTTCAAGCTGGTTTTAGAAAAGGCAGAGGAACCAGAGATCAAACTGCCAACATCTGCTGGATCATCGAAAAAGCAAGAGAGTTCCAGAGAAACATCTATTTCTGCTTTATTGACTATGCCAAAGCCTTTGACTGTGTGGATCGCAATAAACTGTGCAAAATTCTGAAAGTGATAGGAATACTATACCACCTGACCTGCCTCTTAAGAAACCTGTATGCAGGTCAGGAAGCAACAGTTAGACCTGGACATGGAACAACAGACTGGTTGCAAATAGGGAAAGGAGTACATCAAGGCTGTATATTGTCACCCTGTTTATTTAACTTATATGCAGAGTACATCATGAGAAATGCTGGGCTGGAAGGAGCACAAGCTGAAATCAAGACTGATGGGAGAAATATCAATAACCTCAGATATGCAGATGACACCACCCTTATGGCAGAAAGTGAAGAAGAACTAAAGAGCCTCTGATGAAAGTGAAGGAGGAGAGTGAAAAAGCTGGCTTAAAGCTCAACATTCAGAAAACGAAGATCATGGCATCCGGTCCCATCACTTCATGGGAAATAGATAGGGAAACAGTGGAAACAGTGTCAGACTTTATTTTTTGTGGCTCCAAATTCACTGCAGATGGTGACTGCAGTCATGAAATTAAAAGATGTTTACTCCTTGGAAGGAAAGTTATGACCAACCTAGATGGCATATTCAAAAGCAGAGACATTACTTTGCCAACAAAGGTCCATCTAGTCAAGCCTATGGTTTTTCCAGTGGTCATGTATGGATGTGAGAGTTGGACTGTGAAGAAAGCTGAGTGCTGAAGAAGTGATGCTGTTGAAGTGTGGTGTTGGAGAAGACTCTTGAGAGTCCCTTGGACTGCAAGGAGATCCAACCAGTCCATCCTAAAGAAGATCAGTCCTGGGTTTTCATTGGAAGGACTGATGATGAAGCTGAAGCTCCAGGAGTTTGGCCACCTGATGCAAAGACTGACTCATTTGAAAAGACCCTGATGTCTGGAAAGATTGAGGGCAGGAGGAAAAGGGGAGGACAGAGGATGATATGGTTAGATGGCATCACCAACTCTATTGACATGAGTTTGGGTAAACTCCGGGAGTTGGTGATTGACAGGGAGGCCTGTCGTACTGTGGTACACAGGGTTGCAAGAGTCAGACATGACTGAATGACTGAACTGGACTGAACTGAGGAGAAATATGATTCCTCTTATTTTATTCTTATGACACGTAATTGTTCTACTGTCAAATATGACACATAGAATCAAGAAATGAAAGTAATTAGTGGTGGCAGGGTCAGTGACTAGCAAAACAGGAAAAACATAGTTGAGGAAATATTGAAATTTAAAGGTCAAATAGATTATTACTCATTTGTTATTTATGGAGTACCTACTAGGTTCCATGCAAGCACATTTTAACTTTGGCCTTAGGAAAGTTCTATGTGAACCTTGATTAAAATATGCAGACATGTATTTTTCCAAAAATATTAGACACATAAGAGAATGTGGCTGGTATGGAGATGAAAAGTGAAAGTGTGAGTGTTAGTCACTCAGTCATGTCCTACTCTTTGGGACCCCATGGACTGTTACCCACCAGGCTCCTCTGTCCATGGAATTCTTCAGGAAAAAATACTTGAATGGGTAACCATGTCCTCCTCCAGGGGATCTTCCCGACCCAGGGATTGAACTTGGGTCTCCCGCATTGCAGGTAGATTCTTTATGTCTAAGCTATCAGGGAGATGAAGAGGAGAGCAACTATTAAGTAGATTAAAATCTATAGAATTTAGAGTTTTTTTGCATTAAGGGGCTAATACTCATTGAGATATCTAGGATGAGGTTGATATTAAAGGAAAAGAAATGTGTTACAATGTAAAATGGGTCCAGATATTTTGGTAAGATCCTTGCTTGGTGAGCGATTTTGTTTGGACTGGCTTATCCTGGGTCGCTTGTGGATAGAACAACTTCTGTTGTGGTCTGGCTTAGAGGCAGCATGCAGCTTCTGACGTTTTGTCCCATGCCAGGCCTTTATAAAATGATGGAGAGTGGTTCCTGGATGATAGATGTTGCTGCTGTACCAGGGGAAATTGTCAGGAGCTTAGAGATGCTTAGCAGATAACTGACATTTGTTCCAGGGTACACTGACATTGCAGGGAAAGCAAGCAGAGATTTATTTGGTGGTTGAGCAGGATTTGATGATGCTGACTTAAGGGATAGAGCAAGGTAACAGTCCCAGGACCACGTAGATTATCAGAAAACCTGGGAAAGTAGCAAGTTTTTCCTTTTCTACCAGCCATATTAAGGGTTGCAGATTTTCCAATCAGTTAGAAATTACATGATGAACTGACTGTGATGTGAGCAAAGAGATGATACTAACACCTTACTACTGTTTTTGGTACAGATTAGAGTTTAATAAATATAGTTTAAATTTTTCTTATTTTGATTTTATTTTATTTTAATAAAATACTATTTAATAAGTACCGTTGAGTGAATTTTTCTGACCTGCTACTTTGCTTGAAGATTTTCCAAGTCTATATTAATCTTATTTGACAATTGTTTGTATTTCTTTTCTCATTTTGCATCACGAATGACACATCTGTGAATGGTCACAATGCCATGTAATAAGCTTCAGCTTTGTGACTAATGTTAATATCAAGCCAAGAGGTTCCAGGTGTTCATTTGAAATAATCTGGCTGGATACCTGTGTGTCATCAGTGTTGAGTGACCCTAATCCATTAATAAATCATGAGCCAAACTTAAGAAGGAGATGTGAATTCCTCAGTACAAAGGGTAAGACATTTAACTCATAAAGCCCATCTGGTATCACAAATGAGATTTGGGGTTTCAGTTTCTCAGCCAAGGGCATCTGCCAAAACCTTTTAAATAAAACAAGAATTGTGATCATCTTTAGTAGTTCCAAACTGATCCATCAATGATGGATTTAGGATTTACATTAATTGCCATTTTAGAACAAACTTTTCTTTAGAGTGCATAGATTTGAATTGTATCATTTGCAACTGGAACTAAGCATCTTGAAGAAACACAGGGATTTTCATATATTATAAAATCTAATCTTAACATATGCCCTGTCTACTTCCCACTATTAGCTTTTATTTTCCTATTTTTATTGATAAAAAACTAAGTGAAATTTGGGGCTTCCCAGGTGGTACTGGCAGTAAAGAACCTGCTGGTCAATGCAGCATACATAAGAGACAGGGGTTCTATCTCTAGGGGACTGGGAGATGCCTTGGAGGAGGGATTGGCAACCCACTCCAGTATTTTTACCTGGATTATTCCCGTGGACAGAGGAGTCTGGTGGCTATGGTACCTAGGGTCACAAAGAGTTGAATATGACTGAAATGACTTAGCACAGCACACAAGAGAAATTTAGTTCATTTAATAGCTCGATGTTTGCTTTCTGGATTACGTAGACATATTTCAAACACTACAAATAAGAATAAAACAATGTATGTTATGAGTGAAAAGTGCTGAAGTATTTCCCTACTGTCTGCTAATTATCACCAGATGTATACTGATAGTTCTCTGAATTGTTTACCGGGAGAAGGATTCCAGACCTTCACAAAATGTGACGTGATAGAAGCAAGGTCTGATGCTGTAAAGAGCAATATTGCATAGGAACCTGGAATGTTAGGTCCATGAATCCAGGCAAATTGGAAGTGGTCAAACAGGAGATGACAAGAGTGAATGTTGACATTCTAGGAATCAGCGAACTAAAATGGACTGGAATGGGTGAATTTAAAACAGAGGACCATTATATCTACTACTGGGGGCAGGAATCCTTTAGAAAAAATGGAGTAGCCATCATGGTCAACAAAAGAGTCCGAAATGCAGTATTTGGATGCAATCTCGAAAATGACAGAATGATCTCTGTTCACTTCCAAGGCAAACCTTTCAATATCATGGTAATCCAAGCCTATGCCCCAACCAGCAATGCTGAAGAAGCTGAAGTTGAACCGTTCTATGAAGACCTACAAGACCTTTTAGAACTAACACCCAAAAAAGATGTCCTTTTCATTATAGGGGACTGGAATGCAAAAGTAGGAAGTCAAGAAACACCTGGGGTAACAGGCCAGTTTGGCCCTGGAATATGGAGTGAAGCAAGGCAAAGCCTAATAGAGTTTTGCCAAGAGAATGCACTGGTCATAGCAAACACCCTCTTCCAACAACACAAGAAAAGACTACAAATGGGCATCACCAGATGGTCAACACTGAAATCAGATTGATTATGTTCTTTGCAGGCAAGATGAACAAGCTCCATACAATCAGCAAAAATAAGACCAGGGGCTGACTGTGGCACAGATCATGAACTCCTTATTGCCAAATTCAGACTTAAATTGAAGAAAGTGGGGAAACCACTAGACCATTCAGGTATGACCTAAATCAAATCCCTTATGATTATACAGTGGAAGTGAGAAATAGATTTAAGGGACTAGATCAGATGGAGAGAGTACCTGATGAACTATGGATGGAGGTTCATGACGTTGTACAGGAGACAGGGATTAAGACTTTACCCATGAAAAAGAAATGCAAAAAAGCAAAATGGCTGTCTGAGGCAGCCTTACAAATAGCTGTGAAAAGAAGAGAAGTGAAAAGCAAAGGAGAAAAGGAAAGATATTCCCGTCTGAATGCAGAGTTCCAAAGAATAGCAAGGAGAGATAAGAAAGCCTTTCTCAGCGATCAATGCAAAGAAATAGAGAAAAACAATAGCATGGGAAAGACTAGAGATCTCTTCAAGAAAATTAGAGATACAAAGGGAATATTTCATGCAAAGATGAGCTCAAAAAAGGGCAAAAATGACACGGACCTAACAGAAGCAGAAGATATTAAGAAGAGGTGGCAAGAATACACAGAAAAACTGTACAAAAGAGATCTTCATGACCCAGATAATCACAATGGTGTGACCACTCACCTAGAGCCAGACATCCTGGAATGTGAAGTCAAGTGGGCCTTAGGAAGCATCACTACGAACAAAGCTAGTGGAGATGATGGAATTCCAGTTGAGCTATTTCAAATCCTGAAAGATGATGCCGTGAAAGTGCTGCACTCAATATGCCAGCAAATGTGGAAAACTCAGCAGTGGCCACAGGACTGGAAAAGGTCAGTTTTCATTCCAATCCCAAAGAAAGGCAATGCCAAATAATGCTCAAACTATTGCACAATTGCACTTATCTCACATACTAGTAAAGTAATGTTCAAAATTCTCCAAGCCAGGCTTCAGCAATACATGAACGGTGAACTTACAGATGTTTAAGCTGGTTTTAGAAAAGACAGAGGACCAGAGATCAAATTGCCAACATCCTCTGGATCATTGAAAAAGCAAGAGAGTTTCAGTAAAACATCTACTTCTGCTCTATTGACTATGCCAAAGCCTTTGACTGTGTGGATCACAATAAACTCTGGAAAATTCTTAAAAATACCAGACCACCTGACCTGCCTCTTGAGAAATCTGTATGCAGGTCAGGAAGCAAGAGTTAGAACTGGACATGGAACAACAGACTGATTCCAAATAAGAAAAGGAGTACGTCAAGGCTGTATATTGTCACCCTGCTTTTTTAACTTATATGCAGAGTACATGATGAGAAACGCTGGGCTGGAAGAAGCACAAGCTGGAACCAAGATTGCCAGGAGAAATATCAATAACCTCAGATATGCAGATGACACCATCCTTGTGTCAGAAAGTGAAGAGGAACTAAAAAGCCTCTTGATGAAAGTGAAGGAGGAGAGTGAAAAAGTTGGCTTAAAGCTCAACATTCAGAAAACTAAGATCATGGCATCTGGTTCCATCACTTCATGGGAAATAGATAGGGAAACAGTGAAAACAGTTTCAGGCTTTTTTGGGCTCCAAAATCATTGCAGATGCTGATTTCAGCCATGAAATTAAAAGATGCTTACTCCTTGGAAGGAAAGTTATGACCAACCTCGATAGCATATATAAAAGCAGAGACATTACTTTGCCTACAAAGATCCGTCTAGTCAAGGCTATGGTTTTTCCAGTGGTCATGTACGGATGTGAGAATCAGACTATAAGGAAATCTGAGTGCCGAAGAACTGATGCTTTTGAACTGTGGTATTGGAGAAGACCGTTGAGAGGCCCTTGGATTGCAAGGAGATACAACCAGTCCATCCTAAAGGAGATCAGTCCTGGGTGTTCACTGGAAGGACTGATGTTGAAGCTGAAACTCCAATACTTTTGCCACATCACAGGAAGAGTTGACTCATTGGAAAAGACCCTAATGCTGGGAAGGACTTTGGGCAGGTAGAGAAGGGGACGACAGAGGATGAGATGGCTGGATGGCATCACCGACTCAATGGACATGGGTTTGGGTGGACTCCTGGAGTTGATAATGGACAGGGAGGCCTGGTGTGCTGTGATTCATAGGGTTGCAGAGTCAGACACGACTGAACGAGTGAACTGAACTTCACAAAATGAATCCACCTTATTGGACCGAATACTCCTACTAATGCATCTTAAGACCTATGTTTTCATCTATAGTGGTCACATCTTATAGAACTTAAAATAAGCAAAAAATTAGGTTTCTATTATTATTCACTTGTTATATGATTTTCATATATCCCCGAATCTATCAAAGGACAAAACACCTTCTTGTTATCACTGCGTCCCACTTCTCATTGCCTTCTCATGGAATGCTTTGATAATTTAATAAATATCCCCAGGGAGCCTCCATAAGTACCACAAGAATCTGGCAAATTACTATTTTATCACAAAGAATCACTGATAATTTTCTATTCCTATGTACATTTAACTAGGTGCTTTCGAGGGGGTTAGTTTACACTTTGGCTAAAATGACTATGTGTTCCCCCAGGGAAGATATCAATTCAATGAAATTAAATTAAAACACACATGCACACACAAGGTAAGACTTCTTGTGTGGAATGGGTAGCATTCTAAAAGAGATATGATAATCAATACCAATAAAATTGTTTACCCAAGAGGCTCAGTCAGACATAAATTGACAATTTCTCCTTCCAGAGGTGTTATATGGTAATTATTAAGTTCATAGCTGCCTGGCATATAGAAAACACACAATAGCTATTGCATAAATGGATAAAATGAATGAACAGATATTAAAATCTTGCTGTATCTAAATCTGCTTCCTGCAGAATTATAAAGAGCATGCATGTTTTCTCTGTTTACTGACTTAGTTGGTTACAATGACTCCACACCTAAATACATCTGGTAAGTATTTGCATTTATTCATGATAATATACTGGGGGATTCATTTGAAAAAGTACTAGCATTGGGGCCAATGCCTTATAAGAATGCTGAGGACGTGGACAAGCCAGAAGGGGAAATGACTTCCAGCTATCAAGATTTCTCTGCCACATTTTCTTCCCTACCCTCTTGACATGGAGGTGTGAATTTGTGATTACTAAAAATGATTATGGCCATAGAGGAGGAAAACAACGATCATTTTTAAGACAGCACAGACCTTAGCAAAAATTCATAATGAAAACAAGAAATCTTGAAAACATTTCATAGAACACAAAATAAATGGAACACTGAAACTGCAATGATGCCTGCCTGAGATGAATTGCAAGGTACTGCCTTAGCGTTGGGGACTTGGTTTACAAACTGAGCCAATGCATCCTTTCATTAAAATTCAAAAAAAATTTCAATTGAGGACTGAAGGATCAAATTACTTACTCTTCTCAAACTCCCTGCTCATCATTATTTAAACATGGATGTTTAATTTTTTAGTGAGAGAAAATGAATTAGGATACTTGACTCCAACTCCTCTATGGAGAAAATTGGGTAGATTTTAAAGGAATATGATGTTGAACAATCTAAACCATTGTTATCTTCATCTTCAATATTATCATTAACATTAACTAGCATTTACTGTGTGACTGCAACCTCTAAAATCCTTACATGAGCGATCTCATTGAACCCTTCCAAAGCTGGAAAAGGGGAAAGCTATTATTCTCACTTTAAGATGAGAAATCTGAGGCTGAAGGAAGTTAAATAATTTTTATAAAGCCTCAGTGCTCTGTACTTTGTGTTGGCATTTGTGCCAGCCAGGTCAGGGTTTAAAACTGGGAAGATAGAGTACATGTGAGGAGCTCAGCTAAGCTGAGGACAGCTGAAATGCCAGACATGGAGTAACCATTTAAGCAAAAGCCAAATTGGAACTAACAGTCAAGACTTTAATCATTTACCATGATAGTAGAAGCAAGAAGCTAAGCCACAGGAAGTACTAACTATCCTGTTTCATTTTTCCCCAAAGAACAGTGCAGTGGATCAACACAGATGTGGTTTGCCTCACTGTTGATGAGACCTGGAACAATAGTTTTACTGTCCGGTCCCTGGGGCTGGGTGCAGAGCTAGGGGAAAGAGCCAGGAATGGAAAAGTACTGAGTACTGAGTCGGAGTGAGGAAAAGCATCTTCAGGTTCCCCTCTGCCTTCCCACTTCCTTAGGAAGGCTTTAGCAGAGGCACTTAAGGAAGGCATTTGCCTGCTACCCAAGAGAAGGGAATGGCAACCCACTCTAATATTCTTTCCTGGAGAATTCCAAGAATAGAGGATCCTTGGAGGGCTATGGGGTTGCAAGGAGTCAGACAGGACTGAGCAACTAGCACTTTCACTTTTTTTCAAAAATAGAGCAGCTTTGGAATGTAGGCTCCTGGGGTCTTACTCCTTGACTATAACTCCCCTTAGAGACTATCATTCATTGATCATGCACCAAGACTGTTGTGGAGAGGCCAGCTTTCCCCCATCAAGTAGAGACTTTGAAATTGCCTATAGTGGGACCTGAAAAACCACATATAATGTTTGAGTCTGGGCTGAACTCCTCAGTATGCAAACCTGCTCTGGAAAGGTCAGCTATGCATGCTCTCTGTGATTCTGTAATGACCTTCTCTTCATTATATTTTGAAAAATCTCTCTGTAAGTGTGCCACTGTGATTGATAAAATTTTGTTCTCCAGTGTGTTGGGTTAGAAAAAAATTAAGTTACTAAACTAGATTTCTGACTAAACATAGGAAATTACAGTAGAATGAAAATTCATACATTTACAAGATGAAATTGAATGGCAGGGAAGAATAGTAATGAACAGTATATAACACAATACTGGAAGATGGAAAAATGATGGAAGGTTAGAAGAGAGGGAACCAACAGCACAAGATGGCAATGAAAAGTATGATAACTGCACATAAGGATCCAATAAAGACTTCAAAATGGGAAGCTTCAGTACCATAGAAGGTGCTTCTGATTAAAATGGCTAAAACAGGAAGTTGTTTGACAGGTCTACCCAAGCACAGTCAAATGATTACCTCTCTTATGAGAAGACAAGTGGCATCTTTTGTGGACAAGTTAAATCTAAAGGTCTCTGGTCCAATAGACACAGGAGATGCTGTGGGTAAGATATGGGAATGAAGATGGAGGCGGGAGTCAGGTGAACACTGGGTGTAGGGAAACCCAGCCACATTTTCCATCCTTCTCTCATGAGATGGGTGACAATGCTCCAGGCAGAAGACTGGAGGCTTCCTCTAGAAAAACTGGCTTGATGGTTTAATCATTAAGTCATGTCGACTCTTGGGACCCCATGGACTGTATAGCCTGCAAGGCTCCTCTGTCCATGGAATTCTCCAGGCAAGAACACTAGAGTGGGTTGCCATTTCTTTCTCCAGGGGATCTTCCCAACACAGGAATGGAACCTGAGTCTCCTGCACTGCTAAGGCAGATTCTTTACAGACTGAGCTATGAGGGAAGTCCTCGGTAACTCAGTGGGTACAGAAACTGGCAATTGTTGGTAAAACAAACAAAATTCAGTTTTCTGCCTGATATTCCAACAATGAAGCCCAAAAGATGGTAAAGATTTTCATGCCCACATGACTTTCAATCAACTTTTTATATATGACTGGAGACTCAAGGGTGGCTGACATTTTAAGAAATCCTCCAATATGAAAGATGTGTGCTAAGTCACTTCAGTCATGTCCAGCTCTTTGTGACCCCATGGACTGTAGACCACCAGGCTCCTCTGTCCATGGAATTCTCCAGGCAAGAATACTGGAGTCGGTTGTCATTTCCTCCTCCAGGAGATCTTCCCGACACAGGGATTGAAACCACAACTCTTACATCTCCTGTATTGGCAGTTGGGCTCTTTACAACTAGCACTACCTATAAAAGATAGACAAAGAAATAAACAAGAATCAGGAAGGGAAACAAAATATCCTATAAACAATATCTTCATAGGCACAAAATAAGATCAATCATCTATTTGAAAAAGAGATGCTAGAAAATATGACTAATTATAAATAATACATAGGTTTTAAAAATGAACGTGTTTAGATTATATAGACCCATATGTGAAAGAGCATTCCAAGAGGATGGAGAACAGAAGACAATGCTTTCAAACTTCCAAAAGATTTTTTTTTTTTTTAACTTAGACTTCTACACCAATTCAAGAGAGCTATAAATCAAGACCAAGAAAATGGAAGAATAAAGGATTAGTGAATCCAACACAGAAGAATGTAGGGTGGTATTTGGGCAACAGATGTTCAATAGACCACGATAACACTAAAGTGATACAGAGCAAAACAGATTTGTGTAGAATGGAGGGCTGAGAGATTATCCCTGGGGGATGAGAGAAGGTGAGAAAATATATTCAATGTTTTTGAGCCTTTAGAAAAATTCTTCACTTCAGTTCAGTTCAGTCGCTCAGTTGTGTCTGACTCTTTGTGACCCCATGAACCGCAGCACGCCAGGCCTCCCTGTCCATCACCAACTTCCGGAGTTTACCCAAACTCATGTCCACTGAGTCGGTGATGCCATCCAAACATCTCATCCTCTGTTGTCCCCTTCTCCTCTTGCCCTCAATCTTTCCTAGCATCAGGGTCTTTTCAAGTGAGTCAGCTCTTTGCATCAGGTGGCTAAAGTACTGGAGCTTCAGCTTCAACATCAGTCCTTCCAATGAACACTCAGGACTGATCTTTTTCAGAATGGACTGGTTGGATCTCCTTGCAGTCCAAGGGAATCTCAAGAGTCTTCTCCAACATCACAGTTCAAAAGCAACAATTCTTCGGCTCTCAGCTTTCTTCACAGTCCAACTCTCACATCCATACATGACTACTGGAAAAACCATAGCCTTGACTAGATGGACCTTTGTTGACAAAGTAATGTCTCTGCTTTTTAATATACTGTCTAGGTTGGTCATAACTTTCCTTCCAGGGAGTAAACGTCTTTTAATTTCATGGCTGCAATCACCATTTGCAGTCATTTTGGAGCCCCAGGAAATAAAGTCAGCCAACTGTTTCCACAGTTTCGCCATCTATTTGCCATGAAGTGATGCGACCACATGCCATGATCTTAGTTTTCTGAATGTTGAGCTTTAAGCCAACTTTTTCACTTTCCTCTTTCCCTTCCATGAAGAGGCTCTTTAGTTCCTCTTCACTTTCTGTCATAAGGCTGGTGTCATCTGCATATCTGAGGTTATGAACACTTCTCCCAGCAGTCTTGATTCCAGCTTGTGCTTCTTCCAGCCCAGTGTTTCTCAAGATGTACTCTACATATAAGTTAAATAAACAGGGTGACAATATACAGCCTTGACGAACTCCTTTTCCTATTTGGAACCAGTCTGTTGTTCTATGTCCAATTCTAACTGTTGCTTCCTGACCTGCATACAGATTTCTCAAGAGGCAGGTCAGGTGGTCTGGTATTCCCATCTTTTTCAGAATTTTCCAGTTTGTTGTGATACACACAAAGGTTTTGGCATAGTCAATAAAGCAGAAATAGATGTTTTTCTGGAACTCTCTTGCTTTTTCGATGATCCAGTGGATGTTGGCAACTTGATCTCTGGTTCCTCTGCCTTTTCTAAATCCAGCTTGAACATCAGGAAGTTCATGGCTCACGTATTGTTGAGCCTGGCTTGGAGAATTTTGAGCATTACTTTACTAGTGTGAATGCCTATATATATACTAGGACGATTATGGAAATTGAGATACTCATTTAAAGCTAAATATATAAAAATTGGAAATGAATGATGCCAGGAAAAATAGAAATGGACACAGAAACATAGTGCTTTTGTTTCAGGAGTAAATAATACTTAGTAATAATAAGGTAAACTCTGATAAATGATTTAGCCTTAAATAGTGACATAACTACATAGCTAGAGGCTTGTGAAGCAGGTTTAGTAAGTTAAATTATCATGAACATAACCAGAAATCAACAGAATGATCAAAATTAAGAAATTAAAACCAACAGCCTAATTGTATTATTTGGAAAGAAATTTGGAAGTAAATAAGAACATAAATATAATAGAAGACAAAATTTCCTCTATTCCTCTGCAACAGAGCTTGGATGTATGGAGGGCTGCAGTGAGAAAAAGCTGGTTTTTGTCTGTAAGACCTTTAGTACATGAGATTTAAGCTATGAAATGGTATCTATGATCATAACCATAGTGTATTCATCTCATGGATTCCTTTTACTTGTAAAATAGCTAGCGTGAATATCACCTTAGTGTTTAAGTTGTGTTTGCCACGTAGTGTTTGAATAAATTATTAGTTGGTTGCTTTGTCTCCTGGTTCTGGATGTCTAAATGTTGTTACATTTCTGGGTGAATGAAACTATGAAGACTTGGTATCTTAAAATAATTTTATTACTTCCTATCACACATATCTATTGCATAGACCTTCCTGACTCCTTCAAATCGTCCTATAGCTTTTCTGCATTTATTCACAGGTCACATAAATTAATACTTTCTTGAAAAAATTAGGAGGTGTTTATGGTATCTCTCCAGGTAGTTGTTAAGTTTCTCAAGGAAAATTGCTATTGACTTAAGTTTTTTCATTTTACTAGAACTTACTACTCTGTACTTTTCTTGTTGAAAAACCAACAAACTCAACAAAATGAAAAGGAAAAGGGGGAAAAAAAAACCCCTTACATTTTAACATTTAATAAAAATTTGAATTTGTCCTAAATGTGACTTTTTATATCTTGGAAGCACAACTTCAGAGATCTTCAGTTGTCTCATTTCTAGAATGCTACTCAAAGACATTGTAAAAATTGAATGAGGTCTTGTATATTTATATATTTTTTAAGCTAAGACACCATACAAATAAAAAGCATCATTATGATAGGTGATTACAAATATGCATGTATGTAACTTTTTATTTCTTTTTTCATCCACCTGGGTGGTACAGGCCAGAAAAGAAAAATACCCAGGGGATTTTCTAGGCTTTCTTGAAATCCTTTATCAGAAAGGAAGAAGAAAGTAATAGGAAAGAAAAATAAGAATATTAACATAAATTAAACCAAGTTTTAATATATTTTAGGCAAAATCAATTTAATAGCATGAAATCAGAATCTTACTGAATTTAAAATGTTTTTAGTTTTAATTTTTTGTACAGCAATTTACTATAGAGCTGATATTTTATTGTGTTTATTTATTTTTGCTTTTAATCTTTTAAAGTTATTATTTTCATACAATTTGAAAAGTTACTTTTTATTTATAGTTATTACAGAATACTGGGTTTATTTCCCATGTCATACAATACATCATCGAGCTTATCTTTAACACAATAGTTTGATTTGAAAAGACCCTGATGCTGGGAAAGATTGGAGGTGGGAGGAGAAGAGGATGACAGAGGATGAGATGGTTGGATGTCATCACCGACTCAATGGATGTGTTTCAGTAAACTGAGGGAGCTGGTGATGGACAGGGAGGCCTGGCAAGCTGCAGTCCATGGGGTTACAAAGAGTCGGACATGACTGAGTGACTGAACTGAACTGAAATGAACTGAACTGAACACCCTCACCCCTATATTGCTCCTCTGTCCCCACTGGTAACCACTAGTTTGTTCTCTGTATCTGTGAGTCTGCTTCTTTTTTGTTATATTCACTGGTTTGTTGTACTATTTTAGATTCTACATATATATGTGATATCATCCAGTATCTACAATGACTTTTATCTAGGATCTGTTGGGCTTCCTTGATGACTCATCAAGTAAAGAACCTGCCTACAATTCGATCCTTTGGTCGTGAAGATCCACTGGTGGAGGAAATGGAGATCCACTCCAGTATTCTTGCCTGGAAAATCCTATGGACAGAGGAGCCTGGCGAGTTACAGTCCAAAGGGTCATGAAAAGTTGGATATGCACAGCATGGTCTTAAGTTTTGATAGGAAATAAATAGAATTATAAACCATATTTTTGTTATTCTGCCAATTATTTACCTGTATATTTCTAGTTAGCATACACAAACTATTTGAAATACTTACTACTTTAAAGAAATAAGTAATGAGATTAAAATTCAGAAACTTGAAAAAATTATTCTTCAAACTGTAGTATGCTATTAACTAGCATGAAAGCATATATTAGAGCACAGGTCTCATGGACCTCTGAATCTATATTTTTATTCACTACCATAAGTGTGGCAGAATAATCCACTGAAGTAATATATGTGTCTTATTCTCTTGTGATCAAAGGAATGTGAGACATTTTTATTTCTCACAACCCTTGTACCTAGCTCTCTAAGAAGGTAAACAGAAAAGCTATGGCTTCTCTTTGTCAGGATCTTTGTCAAAGCCCTTTGCCTGTGAAGCCCTTAATCTGTTTAGAATGAACCTTTATGTCTCAAGAGCATGTGCATGCTCAGTCACTCAGTTATGTCTGACACTGTGACCCCATGGACTGTAGCCCACCAAGCTCCTCTGTCCATGGGATTATCCAGGCAAAACTACTGGAGTGAATTGCCATTTTCTTCTCCAGGGGATTTCCTAACCCAAGGATCAAAGCTGTGTCTCCTGTATTGGCAGGCTGATTCTTTACCACTGTGCCACCTGGGAAGCCCTATGTTCCAAGGGTCCCAAATACTGAAACACAGGGGATCAGCTAAATCCTAAAGATGGAGATAGGCATAGCTTCCTGAAGGCTGGAAAAAGCCTTAAAGAAATTTCTGCGGTGATGGTGACGTTGGCGTGCTCGTCCAGTTAAGAGAGGCAATGAGTGACACAAACACTGAGGACAGCTGGGATAGACATTACTCATGCTCTCTGGCATCCTGTTCTTTTCCTCCAGTTATATGAGGGATTGTAATTGTTTAACCCTTGAAGTTACGTATATCTACGTTACTTTTTCTGGGCAATGAAAGGTGAAAAGGAGAGAGAAGTGTCATGTCCTTTCTGCAGCACTTGATGGCTAGTGTTTGGTTCTCTTGTCTCCATCAGGTTGCCATGGAGATATGTTCATCAACAGGGAGAAGATAGAGAACCAAATATAAATAAGCCATCTTTACTTTCTTCCATGTGCTATTCCCAAAGTTAGTAGTTCTTCTTGGAGAGAATAGTGATGGGGGAACCACACGGATAGTACATTGAAGAGAGGAAGGAGGCTTCCTTTCTTTATCCTGTTGCTCACTTGTCAGAGGTCATTCCATTAGGAGTAAACTCCTCCATACACGTGGTTTGTATTATCCTCATCTTATACCTGGGACTTCTTAGAAAGTCATATTCCATTTCTTTTTGTGTGATGTTTCACTTGTCTAGGATGAAAAAGCTGCCCAGCACAGGAGAAGTACTGACTAGAGAGAGGGAAAACAAGCAGTTGAAGATATCTGAGAAGGCATCCAAGATTTAGAGGAGCCCTAATAATATTTGCTCAATGGATTTGCAGAATTTCTGCAAACAGTGATTAATATATGTTCACTATTTTTTTTTATGAAGTGAACCTTTACTGTTTTTTGTTCTGTTCTACTTTCATCAATGTATGCTGTGTTATAGGAAACAGTTTATTTTTCAGTCTCTGATTATTGTTGTTGTTCAGTTGCTAAGTTGTGTCCGACTCTTTGCCGCACCATGGGCTGTAGTATGCCAGTCTTCCCTGTCTTTCACTACCTCCTGGAGTTTGCTCAAACTCATGTCCATTGAGTTGGTGATGCCATCCCATCATCTCATCCTCTGTCTCCGCCTTCTCCTGCCCTCAAACTTTCTCAGCACCAGGGTCTGTTCCAGTGAGTCAGCTCTTTGCATTAGGTCGCCAAAGTATTAGAGCTTCAGCTTCAGTATCAGTCCTTCCAATGAATATCTAAACAAAAAGAACTATCCTGGATTGGTTGTAAACACTGTAAACGTAATCACCTATCACAAGTGTATTCTAGACTTCGGGATGCCTCCCTTGGAGAGGAGTTAAAAGTAAATCAACTATATAGTGACCAAAAGATTGAATTGTGATAAGCATTATAAATATTCAATAATTATTATTATTGATTACTGATCCTTACTTCTGGGTACATAAAGAATTGTGATATCACCCACTTGAAGTTACACATTGCCAGAAGATTAGCTAAGGAAGGGTGAGTTGAAGTGGTGATTGTGTTTTTCAATCTAGAATATTAAATGGGCCAGTGCCCTTCCTTCTCCTGGCATAGTGATTATAAAGAAAGAAACACATGTTAAAATAGTGATGTCATCACTTTGTTGAGTAGCTCTTAGACTAGAATGGCTACAATGAATATATTTCTTTGGCTTACTTCATTGAACATGTAAGGTGAGACAGAAATGTACCTTTATGATTTTCAACTACTGAGAGCTTGGAGTTGTTAATTTAGGTGTCTCTACTAAACAGCCTCTTCTAATAAAGTCCACAAATGATTTCACACCTCCACAATGGACTGGGTTAGACCTGCTGATTACTTAAATGAAGACTCCAAGATTTAATTCCACTTAGGAAAAATAAGAGTGATTTTTACTGCTCTAACTTATAATTGACCAAATGTTTACTAAGGAATAAATGTCTTTTTCTGATAAAAAAACAAAAGCAAAAACAAAATATGTGATGGGCACTGCTTTTTGCTGGGACATATTTATTTATATAATTGTTAATTGTATTAAGTCCAATATTTTTAATCCAGTGTAATAGAACCAATGCATAAAAGTCATTTTAAGGAGTGAAGTTGCTACATTGTCATTCATTACAGTGACTTGTTTACAGAAATAAGTGTTCCACTCTCAGATATTACAGACTGTTTGTTCCACACAAATAGCTTGGAAACATGACTTCTGGAAGTAATTTACTTAAACCTTAAATCCTCACTATAGATTTCCACTTGGCTACATGGCATCTGAGCTAGCCACGGTAGGTTTCTGGAGGATACAGTCTACTACATGACAAAGGTAAACAGGATGTTCTTATTTCTCTGACCTGGATCATTGTGAGCCTGTGATCTTTTCATGTGACTTCCAACTCTGCTGTGTAGTCTGCACATGAACCTTGGATGCTGCCTCAAAATATTAATCATATGAGATTTTCAACAGTATATATAGGGCTTTGGTCTTCCACTCCAGATTAGACTAATGCTTCTGATAATTTTAATACTCCCTTTAAGTTTGTGGATATATCCAATGTGACAAGAGTACTGAAAATTGTCAGAAACTTATGAAGATTTAACCTATTCACAAACATTTTACCATAAGGCAAAGTGATATAGAGGTAGTCTTCTTTCATGCTTTCCTTGCTACATTTAAAGCAGCTTATTACTGCTTTTTATTTATAAATAAGCATATTGTTTTAATTTAAATTTGACTTCACATGGAAATACAAACAAATCACAGCAAAAACTATTGTGTATCAGAACATATTAATATGCAACTTTGGGACATGGACTGCCTTGCTGCTGCTAAGTCGCTTTAGTCGTGTCTGACTCTGTGCGACCCCATAGACGGCAGCCCACCAGGCTTCCCCGTCCCTGGGATTCTCCAGACAAGAACACTGGAGTAGGTTGCCATTTCCTTCTCCAATGCATGAAAGTGAAAAGTGAAAGTGAAGTTGCTCAGTCGTGTCCGACTCTTAGCGACCCCATGGACTGCAGCCTACCAGGCTCCTCCATCCATGGGATTTTCCAGGCAAAATTACTGGAGTGGGGTGCCATTGCCTTCTCCAATGGACTGCCTTAAAAAGCAGCTATTCTCTCGCTCCTGTGTATCTTATTTCCAACCTGAGTAGGATGCCCACCCCGCAAACTGTTTATGACTTCATCAGTAATTATCTATAATTATGAGTTTTATTTAGCTGATCCATTTTGCATCATACTGAACCATATGCTATAATTTAGATTTTATAAGTAGTGAAGTTATTTTCGTATTCAATTTTGCTGTATATTCTTTTACCAACTTGTTCAGAACTTGAATGAGAAAGAAAAATAGTACTTATGTGTGTGTTAATCCCTGAGTTGTGTCTGACTCTTTGCGACCCCATGGACTGCCAGGCTTCTCTGTCCATGGAATTCTCCAGGCTAGAATACTGGAGTGGATTGCCATTCCCTCTCCAGAGAAACTTCCCAATCCAGGGATCAAACCCTGGTCTCCTGCATCGCAGGCAGATTCTTTACCATTTGAGCTACAAGGAAGTCTCTAATAGTACTTACAGTTTGCCTGAAGACGCCAAATATTTACACTACCAGATTATTTGGGAAATATTACCTTAATTTGGTTGTACGAGAAGGAAGCCGGACTGAGGCTTAGAACTGATTTTCCTGTAAATTTAAGATGTGATCTCGAGCAACACTTTATTTCTCTGGGAATCAATCTTTCCTTTGTAACATGAAGTGGTTTAGGATAGATTGTTTCTAAGAAGCAATTAGCTCATGAGTAATTTGTGGCTTTTCATAGACTGATCAATTTCAGGTAACTGTGGTATAGAGGTATATCAATAGCCTTAGGTAATATCAGGGGACCATTCCTCCTCTAAGTCAAGTTAAACTGCCATCTTGTGTCTTTTTCCATAGATTTATCTGAAATTGATGTCTTCCATTCCTTACCTACTGTGAAAATCCTTTAATCTTCACATGTTCTTTACATTTGAATTTCTTTGCACTTTAGCCTTCCAATTATATGACTTTCTCATCTCAATGCTTCCTCTACCCTAATCTCATAGTCACATGCTTGGCTATGTCATCACAGTTTCTGGAACCTGATCATTATCTTCTATTCTCATAGCATATTGCTGAAAATATCTTGCTTTAATAATGTCTTAATTTTTAAATTTTTATATAATTTTTAAATGTTGCACTGCATTTACGGTTATACCAAACATTGTCTATATGCTTTGTGTTATGCAACACATCCTTGTAGCCGAGCTTACACCCAGTAGTTTGTACTTCCACCGTCCCCAGCCCTATATTACCTCCCACAGCTAGTAACCACTAGCTTATTCTCTATATATGTGAGTCAGTTCTTACTTCAATTATACAAAAAGTTTTCCTGAAAAATTTCCCCATGCTGCTAGCTGTGCAGTAATATTGACATATATACACTATCATGTGTCAGATAAATAGCTAGTGGGAAGTTGCTCTTTAACACAGGGAGTGCCCAGCCTGGTGCTCTCTGATGACCTAGAAGGGTGGGAAGGGGTTTGAGGTGGGAGGAAGTCTCAAGAGGGAGGGGACATATGTATGCTTATGACTGATTCACATAGTTATACAACAGAAACCAATACAACATTGTAAAGCAATTATCCTCCAACTATTACCAAAAAAAAAAAAAAGCCAGAATCATCTGCTTTTGGGTAAAAGCATGATAGTATCAATGTTTCTACTTAGTTCCTTTTAAAGTCTTCAGATTGCACAAAGGATAAAATCTAGTCATTTAACATTAACTATTGAAAGTCATGTAATTATCACACTCATTATCTGTCTAGAATTTTGGCCTCATTTCATGCTGCTCACACTTTCATTCTCTGTGCTTTATTCGTCCTGAATTTCTATGGGTTCCTAACAGCTGCTAAAGTTCTTTAGGATCCAGAGCTTTCACATAAGATTTGTTTTGCCTTGAAATGTTTTTCTCTTGGTTGGTCTCATTCATGCTTCTTATTTTCTCTTAAATGTCACTTCCATAAGGAAGTTTTCCATGAAAACCCAGTCTTAGGTCCCTTGTATAGCACCTTGTATTTCCTTTTCCTTGGCATATACTTTTAACTTAATATTTATTTTTTGGTTATATTATTAATTTCTAACTTATTCACTAGTAGATTATACAAGAAAGGATAACATTAGAAGTTTTGACTCCTGAGTACCTATGTCCTTAGACTCAGTTTGTCCTTATTAATTATTATCAAATGAACAAATAAGTGAATACATATGAGGAAAAGAAGAGGTAAAATCTTTATTTGTGAAATATCTTCCATGTGCTTGGCATAGTATCTAAAACAAGAAATTAAGATACAGCACACCTCATAAAATTAAGACATGGAAATACCAGACCACCTTACCTGTTTCCTGAGAAATCTGCATGCAGTTCAAGGAGCAACATTTAGAACCGGACATGGAACAATGAACTGGCTCAAAATTGGGAATGGAGTGGGTCAAGGCTGTATATTGTCACCCTGCTTATTTAACTTATATGCAGAGTATCATGTGAAATGGCAGGCTGGGTGAATCAAAGGCTGGAATCAAGGCTGCTGGGAGAAATATCAACAACTTCAGATACGGAGATGATTCTACTCTAATAGCAGAAAGCGAAGAGGAATTAGAGAGCCTCGTATTGAGGTTGAAACAGGAGAGTTAAAAAAGCTAGCTTAAAATTCAGCTTTCAAAAAATTAAGATCATGGGATCTGGTCCTATCACTTCATGACAAATGGGTAAAAAGTGGAAACAGTGACAGGCTTTATTTTCTTGGACTCCAAAATCACTGTGGACAGTGACTGCAGCCATGAAATTAAAAGATGCTCACTCCTTGGAAGAAAAGCTATGACAAACCTAGACAGAATATTAAGGAAAACAGGGACATGACTTTGCCAACAAAAGTCTGTATAGTCAAAGCTATGGTTTTTCCAGTAATAATGTACGGATGTGAGAGTTTGATTATAAAGAAGACTGAGCACCAAAGATTTGGTGTTTTCAAATTGTGGTGCTGGAGAAGACACTTGAGAGTCCCTTAGACTGCAAGGAAATCAAACCAGTTGATTCTAAAGGAAGTCAACCCTGAATATTCATTGGAAGGACTGATGCTGAGGCTGAAGCTTCAGTACTTTGTCTACCTGATGCAAAAAGCCATCTCATTGGAAAAGACCCTGATGCTGGGAAAGATTGAGGGCAGGAGGAGAAGGAGTGACAGAGGATGAGACAGTTGGATGGTATTACTGACTTAATGGACATAGGTTTGAACAAACTCCAAGAGATAGTGAAGGACCGGGAAGCTTGGTGTGCTGCAGTCTATTAGATCACAAAGAAGCGTAAATATAGATATAGATATATAGATATATATATATTATAGCTATTGCAGAAGATAACTCTTGGAGACACTTAATAGGAGACAGTCCGAACAAATAATTTCTAAGAGAATTTGATAATTCCAGTAGTTTAACCTTTGCAGCCAGAACTATCTGAGTTCAATTCCTTCTTTTTTAACTAGGTACTGGGTTGTTTTTCAGCTGCTAAGTTGTGCTATGATTCTTTGTGATATAGTATTTTGGCTGCTCTGTGCTACCTACAGGATCTTAATTCCCCAACCAGGGGTTGAGTCCATGCCCCTTGCATTGAGAGCACAGAACTCTAACCACCGGACTGCCAGGGAAGTCTCACTATTCTCCATTCTGTTTCTTAGATGATAAGTTTCTTGTGGTACCTTCTGAACATATTTATGGAATAAATCAGTAATTTCCAGATCTTTCCATATAGATCATTTTCAGCTCATTTTCTGCTAACCTCTCCACACATTTATATACTTAATAAATGATAGTTTATCCTTCACAAATAATCATTATAAGAATCTTGGTTTAGTAAGAATATCCTATTATCTTCTGACATCGAAGACTCTGGAATGAAAGGATAACCTAAGAGAGAAATACTTGATCTCTTTACGATCAGTTCATTTCATTGCTTGCCCCATTCAACCTTGTAGAGTGTGTAAGAGTTAAAATCATAATAGACCAGTGTAGAAATGGCACAAACAATAAAAGAGTCAGTAGAAATAGCTTTCTGTCTTGCTGTTTCTGCTGTAGGGCCTTTAGGAATATTACAAAGTATGACTATATATACATTTATGTGCTCTTGTAAATATGTCACATATAAATATTTTTCTGGAAGGCTGGGAGAACTGAATCAATGTATGACCATTTTTTCTCCTGTCAGAAGCAATAGAATTTTTATTAGCATAATTTCCATTTCTCAGCACTGACTGTGGTATCTTTGATCAAACTAATTAGAAATAGTTACACTTTGTACCATGAGATATATCAAATTTATTAGAAAAAAATTATGTATGTGCACACACAGAAAATAAATAGGCATATTAAATATAAAAGTGTGACATTTATGCCACTGGTTGGAGTGAGGAGGCATTCTAATTAGATAGTGAATATTCTAAAGTACGAATTTTCTATGCGGATTGCAATATTCAGCTAAAACTACAATTGTTAATAGAACTTGAGTGCATGGAAGAGGGCAGAACATTTTTTGGAGGCCCTGAAGTCAATCAGTGTTTATTGATCCACTGTAATGTATCTTTGCTAGATGCTATGATGAGGAAAACTGGTTTTAAGTCATTGTGGATGATGATTACCCAAATTAGCTAGCATATACAACTAAAATATTTTTATAAATAGTATTTGTCTTCTTTTTGGTCTCACCACAAGCCATGCAGGATCTTAGTTCCCCATCCAGGGATTTCACCTACACCTCCTCCATTGGAAGCACAGAGTCTTAAAACACTGGACCACCAGGGAAGTCTCTACAACTAGAATATCTTAATATCTTCAAATGTATGTTGAAAGAAAGAACTCACAAAATTGTTCAGAGAAAAGAACATGTCTCCTTGTGTTTGGGATACGTATCTATGGAAGAGGTAAAACTCATGCAGTTTTGAAAACTGAGTTGAGAAAAGAAGGTAGTCATAGGAAATATATGTAGTGAAAGAGTGGAATTAGAGCTGGAGCTTTGCTGTCTGCATCAGAGAACTTATATAACCAAAGATGGAGAGACTCAGACTCCCATGATGAATAGGGAGTGCATCTCAGAATTATTTTTGATGCCTCAGAGGCAGATACAAGGCTAGGATTGGATGCTGCTGCTGTGGCTTCTCTTGTTGTTGTTATGATTTAATGTGTTTCCTTATTTAGAAGCAACTTCAAGGTTCAGAAGAAAATGGACTTTCCCAGGCTTGGCAGTTTCAAAAAGTATTTATGTGACTTTTATAAACTTTGCATCCCTAACCCCTACCAGTCCATGATACAAATGGAGTTATACTCTCATGGTCACCTGCACTTTCTACAGAGCTCAGGCTTTGCGGAGACACCTCCATCAGTGAGAGGTAAGGTGCACATCTGCCTACATGGCAGCTACTGGCATTCCCAAACAGTACATTTTGGAGTCTCAACTACTCAGTTAATTTTTAATACTTTTCATTTTTTTTTTATTTTTGGGCAAACTTATATTTTCTGTTATTTGAAATTTAAGGTTCTATTATGTACATATTCTTTAAAAGTAAGTTTTTATTCCAATCCCAAATAAAGACAATGCTAAAAAATGTTCAAACTATTGTACAATTGTGCTCATTTCACATGCTAGAAAAGTAATGCTCAAAATTCTTCAAGCTAAACTTCAGCAGTAAGTGACCCAAGAAATTACAGCTGTACAAGCTGTATGTAGAAAAGGCACAGGAACCAGAGAACAAATTGTCAATATCTGTTGAATCAGAGAAAAAGCAAGGGGATTCCAGAAAAACATCTACTTTTGATTTATTGACTACACCAAAGCTTTTGACTGTGTGGATCACAACAAACTAGAAAATTCTTGGAAGAGATGAGAATACCAAACCACTTTACCTGCCTCCTGAGAAGTCTGTATGCAGGTCAAGAAGCAACAGTTAGAACTGTACATGGAACAACAGACTGGTTCAAAATTGGGGAAAGAGTATGTTAAGGTTGTATATTGTCACCTTACTTATTTAACTTATGTACAGACTACATCTTTAAAAATGCCAGGCTGGATGAAGCACAAGCAGGAATCAGGATTGCCAAGAGAAATATCAATAACCTCAGAAATGCAGATTACACCACCCTTATGGCAGAAAGTGAAGAGGAACTAAAGAGATTCTTGATGAAAGTGAAAGAGGAGAGTGAAAAACCTAGCTTAAAGCTCAGCATTCAGAAAACTAAGATTATAGCATCTGGTCCCATCACTTCAAGCAAATAGATGGGGAAACAATGGAAACAGTGACAGACTTCATTTTTTTGGGCTCCAAAATCACTGCAAATGGTGACTGCAACCATGAAATTAAAAGATATGTGCTCCTTGGAAGAAAAGCTATGACCAACCTAAAAAACATATTAAAAAGCAGAGACATTACTTTGCCAACAATAGTCCATCTAGTCAAAGCTATGGTTTTTCCAGTAGTCAAATATGTATGTGAGAGTTGGACTATAAAGAAAACTGAGTGCTGAAGAATTGATGCTTTTGAACTGTGGTGTTGGAAGACTCTTGAGAGTCCCTTGGACTGCAAGGAGATCCAACCAATAAATCCTAAAGGAAATCAGTCCTGAATATTCATTGGAAGATCTGCTGCTGAAGCTGAAGCTGAAGCTGAAGCTCCAATACTTTGGCCACCTGATGCTAAGAACTGACTCATTGAAAAAAACCTGATGCTGGGAAAGATTAACGGCAAGAGGAAAATGGGACGACAGAGGATAAGATGGTTGGATGGCATCACTGACTCAATGGACATAAATTCCATAAAGCTCTGGGAGTTGGTGATGGACAGGGATGCATGATGTGCTGCAGTCCATGGGGTAGCAAAGTCGGACATGACTGAGTGACTGAACTGAACTAATATACCACCAGAAATATACAATATTTTTCTATTTGTCATTAAAATTTGAGGAAGACATTATGAAAACACATATGCAGGAGGGTGTAAAAGTGTCTGAAAACTAAGTCATGTGAGAAACTAAATTAAGAAATTGTCAGGTTAAAAAAAAAAACAGAAAATTTATTCAGTTCAGTTCAATTCAAGCGCTCAGTCATGTCTGACTCTTTGTGATCCCCAAAGACTGTAGCACACCCTCCCTGTCCATCACCAGCTCCCGGAGTTCACTCAAACTCATGTCCATTGAGTCAGTGATGCCATCCAACCATCTCATCCTCTGTTGTCCACTTCTCCTCCTGCCTTCAATCTTTCCCAGCATCAGGGTCTTTTCAAATGAATCAGCTCTTCGCATCAGGTGGCCAAAGTATTGGAGTTTCAGCTTCAGTATCAGTCCTTCCAATGAATATTCAGAACAGATTTCCTTTAGGATTTACTGGTTGGATCTCCTTGCAGTCCAAGGGAATCTCAAGAATCTTCTCCAACACCACAGTTCAAAAGCATCAATTCTTCAGTGCTCAGGTTTCTTTATAGTCCAACTCTCCCATCCATACATGACTACTGGAAAAATAATAGCCTTCACTAGCCTTCACTAGATGGGCCTTTGTTGGCAAAGTAATATCTCTGATATTTAATATGCTGTCTTGGTTGGTCATAACTTTCCTTCCAAGGAGTAAGCGTCTTTTAATTTCATGGCTGCAGTCACCATCTGCAGTGATTTTGGAGCCCAGAAAAATAAAGTCAGACACTGTTTCAACAGTTTCCCCATCTATTTGCCATGAAGTGATGGGACTGAATGCCATGATCTTAGTTTTCTGAATGTTGAGCTTTAAGCCAACTTTTTCACTCTCCTCTTTCACTTTCATCAAGAGGCTTTTTAGTTCTTCTTCACTTTCTGCCATAAGGGTGGTGTCATCTGTATATCTGAGGTTATTGATACTTCTCCCAGCAATCTTGATGCCAGCTTGTGCTTCTTCCAGCCCAGCATTTCTCATGATGTACTCCACATATAGGTTAAATAAGGAGGGTGACAATATACAGCCTTGAAGTACTCCTTTTCCTATTTGGAACCAGTCTGTTGTTCCATGTTCAGTTCTTACAGTTGCTTCTTGACCTGCATACAGATTTCTCAAGAGGCAGGTCAGGTGGTCTGGTATTCCCATCTCTTTCAGAATTTTCCACAGTTTATTGTGATCCACACAGTCAAAGGGTTTGGCATAGTTAATAAAGCAGAAAGATGTTTTTCTGGAAATCTCTTGCTTTTTCAATAATCCAGTGGATGTTGGCAATTTGATCTCTGGTTTCCTCTGCCTTTTCTAAATCCAGCTTGAACATCTGGAAGTTCACAGTTCACATATTGTTGAAGCCTGGCTTGGAGAATTTCGAGCATTACTTTGCTAGCATGTGAAATGAGTGCAATTGTGCGGTAGTTTGAGCATTCTTTGGCATTGCCTTTCTTTGGGATTGAAAAGAAAACTGACCTTTTCCAGTCCTGTGGCCCCTGCTGAGTTTTCCAAATTTGCTGGCATATTGAGTGCAGCACTGTCACAGCATAATCTTTGAAGATTTGAAATAGTTCACCTGGAATTCCATCACCTCCACTAGCTTTGTGCAAAGTGATGCTTCCTAAGGTCCACTTGACTTTGCATTCCAGGATGTCTGGCTCTAGGTGAGTGATCACACCTTTGTAATTATGTGGGCCATGAATATCTCTTTTGTATAGTTCTTCTGTGTATTCTTGCCACCTCTTCTTAATATCTTCTACTTCTGTTAGGTGCATACAGTTTCTTCCCTTTTTTGAGCCCATCTTTGCATGAAATGTTACCTCGAAAAATTTTCTTGCTTCTAAGGAAATCTAATTTTCTTGGAAACAAAATCTAATTTTCTTGAAGATATCTCTAGTCTTTCCCATTCTGTTGTTTTCCTCTATTTCATTACATTGATCACTTTGAAAGGCTTTCTTATCTCTCCTTGCTATTCTTTGGAACTCTGCATTCAAATGGGTATATCTTGCCTTTTCTACTTTGCTTTTTGCTTCTCTTCTTTTCACAGCTATTTGTAAGGCCTCCTTAGACAGCCATTTTGCGTTTTTGCATTTCTTTTTCTTCGGATGGTCTTGCCTTCTGTCTCCTGTACAATGTCAGGAGCCTCCGTCCATAGTTCATCAGGCACTCTGCCTATTAGATCTAGTCCCTTAAATCTATTTCTCACTTCCACTGTATAATTGTTAGGCATTTGATTTAGGTTATACCTGAATGGTCTAGTGGTTTTCCCTACTTTTTTAAATTTAAGTATGAATTTGGCAATAAGGAGTTCATGATCTGAGCCATAGTCAGCTCCGGATCTTGTTTTTTTCTGAGTGTATAGAGCTTCTCCATCTTTGGCTGCAAAGAATATAATCAATCTGATTTTGGTGTTCGCCATCTGGTGATGTCCATGTGCAGAGTCTTCTCTTGTGTTGTTGGAAGAGGATGTTTGCTATGATCGCTGTGTTCTCTCGGCAAAACTCTGTTAGCCTTTGCCCTGCTTAATTCTTTACTCCAAGGGGAAATTTGCCTGGTACTCCAGGTGTTTCTTGAGTACTCCTACTTTTGCATTCCAGTCCCCTATAATGAAAAGGACATCTTTTTTGGGTGTTAGTTCTAGAAGGTCTTGTAGGTCTTCACAGAACCGTTCAACCTAGCTTCTTCAGCATTACTGGTGGGGGCATAGACTTGGATTACTGTGATATTGAATGGTTTGCCTTGGAAACAAAAAGAAATCATTCTGTTGTTTTTGAGATTGCATCCAAGTACTGCATTTTGGACTCTTTTGTTGACTATGGTGGATACTCCATTGCTTCTAAGGGATTCTTGCCCACAGTTGTAGATATAATGGTCATCTAAGTTATATTCACTCACTCCATTCCATTTTAATTCACTAATTCCTAAAATATCAACGTTCCCAGTCTGTTTTTGTTTTGAATTTTAACTATATATAATAATTTCATGCACTGATGAAAATCCCATAATTAGAAATCAACTCATGTTAACATAATTTTCTTGTGAAATACAACTACACTGGGAAGATCAAGTAGGATGGGTAGAATCCACTTGTGCTTTAATGCAAATGAATGACCCAGGTAGGTGATCAATATGCTACTGGAGATCAGTGGAGAAATAACACCAGAAAGAATAAGAGACGGAGGCAAAGCAAAAACAACACGCAGGTGTGGATGGAACTGGTGATGGAAGCAAGGTCCAATACTATAAAGAGCAATATTGCATAGGAACTTGGAATGTTAGGTCCATGAATCAGGGCAAATTGGAAGTGGTCAAACAGGAGATGACAAGACTGAACGTCGATATTCTTATTTTTTAAAGATAATTTAAGATTGAAAACTTGGAAAATGTTTCCCAAGTTTATAATCTATCTCTCACTAGGCATCTTCCATGAAGCTATGAATTGAAGAAACAAAATAAAAATTCATTCATCTTTATATATATATATATATATATATATATATATATATAACAGGTACTTTTGGTAAATGTGATTTATGATAATTGATGGCTTGGGTTGTGAACTTTCATTTCATAAATCAGAAAATAAAATCTTATGATTGGCATTAATGATGAAACACAAGTCTAAAACATACCACGTCTTAATTTTGTCTGTCATGGATAAGGCTTAGGGAGAAATGCCATCTTTTCTAGATTTGTAATACTTGAAATCAAAATCACTAACCGTTGAAAATTTGTCAGACAAAAACATTCAAATACACTGAAAATTTAGAAAGCAACTCATCTGTAGCATTTCCATAATTAAGTCCTTCACTTACATTTATTGATGTATCCATTCATGTACTCATGCTTGTTACCCTCTCTCCGATCACTTTTAGCCCCAGAGTCCTGTCTTTTTCTTAAGACCCTCATTGGTATTTCTGAACCGACCTCAATGACTCATGGAATTTATGCTCCAAATCACAAGTAACCACATAATAAACTCTCATTTACATATGTCCTAAAAGAGAATGAATCATTTCTTATCCTGAGATAAGGAGTTAAAAAAAAATGAGGGGATGGATAGATGAAACTCTGTGAAGCAGGATTCACATCTTTATCCTGCTATAGATATAGAATATCTTTGCTTGATTGTTATCTCATTTTAATGTACGGCTTTTTCAATTCTCCAACATTGAGTAAAGTCACAAATTAGATACTCTGATAAAATTCAGGGGAAAAATTACACTTTGATGAGCAACCATGGTTTCTTTGTTTACATGATCCTCTCAGGTTCTTTCTGTGTTCTTTTCATACTAAAGCACAGGAGTATGATTAAATTTCTCATATTCACTTGTATTCAATATACTTTTTTTCCCCAAAATTAAAAGTAGCATAAAGGCCATAGAGAATTTGTGAGGAAGATTAATTTCATTTCATTTCAAAAATATTGCTCCCTCATTTCAAAGCAGCAGTACACATTAGTACAGGGTAAGCTTTCTTTATTTTCTTGTTTTTACTCATCCAGTTTTAAATACTTCTAATTATTCATACTCCTTATCAAACACATATTCCTTGTACTTAAATTTCTGCTTCTTTTGGCAGACAGAAACCAACAGAATTCTGTAAAGCAATTACCCTTCAATTAAAAAATAAATAAATTAAAAAAAATTATGCTTCTGTGCCTTGAAACACTAAAACATGAGAATAAAATAATATGTCAGCTAAGTCCAACACACACAAAACTAATCCAGAAACATTCTACTTATTATTATGAAATGTCTTAAGTTATTAAGGTTAGAATTAGCCTGATCCTCACCGAATTATAATCCTTCTTCAATACAAATGTAAGTCCCCAAAGGAAGTATAAATAAGTGATAAATACATTGTTTATTCAGTGTTTAAAATTCAAATTTCTGAAAAATTCAGAATGGCAGAAAGTAATTCAGAAAATCATATAAGGCAAGCATGTTCGGAGAGAAACTTTCATTTTCAAAAGTAGATGGGAGGTTTTAGTATGAGTTATTAATAGTGCAATATAGAAGCTAGACCTTATTTGAAAGACAACAATCAGCTTTGGAAACTTAAACTTGACTCTTTGTACATCGACAATATGGTGGGTATAATGGGAGGAGGAAGACTTCTGTGAATTTCCCTGGTGGTGCAGTGGTAAAGAATCTGTCTGCCAATGCAGGAGATACAGGAGATGTGAGTTTGATCCGTGGGTCAGGAAGATCCCCTGGAGAAGGAAATAGCAACCCATTCCAGTATTTTGCTGGGAAATTTCATGGATGGAGGAGTTTGTTGGGCTACATACAGTCTGAAAAGTGAAAGTGAAAGTTTCTCAGTCCTGTCTGATTCTTTGTGACCCCATGGACTATACATTCCATGGAATTCTCCAGGCCAGAATACTGGAGTGGGTAGCCTTCTCCTTCTCCAGGGGATCTTCCCAACCCAGGGATTGAACCCCAGTCTTCTGCATTACAGGCGGATTCTTTACCAGCTGAGCCATAAGGGAAGCCTAAGAATATTGGAGTGAATAGCCTATCCGTTCTCCAGTGACTCTTCCCTGCCCAGGAATCAAACTGGAGTCTCCTGCATTGCAGGCAGATTATTTACCTACTGGGCTATCAGGGAAGCTCCACATACAGTTCATGGTATCACAAAAAGTCAGAGATGACTTAGAAACTAAATGACAACAAGACATCTGTCCCCTCATTCATCATTTTCATAGCATCTCTGGTTTGTCCATTCTTGTTCAGCCCCAGTCTAGGGTTTCCAGCCTTTGGCCTCTCCAATCTGCCTTCTCCATCTTGATTCATCTAATGAAATATGGAGGTCTATATGTCATTCTTTCAGTATTGTATTATTGTTATGCTAAATAATTAATTCAAGCATCCAAACTTGTTGACATTTTATTGCTACTATTCTATCTGTTCGGGTCAGTGCATAGGAATCTATAGCCAAAAAGTAGTCAAGCTCAGTAAATCTTTACCTTGTAAGAATACAACTAACAAAACAAAACAAAATGCTGTCATAAAAGAACATTCCTGACAAAGATAAATTTTCATCTTCACAAAGGTGAAGATGTCATCAAATGAAATGATTTCTTAATGTAAAACAAAGGACTCTAATACCTGGAATTTTAGATAACCCTGATGATAGTCAAATGTAGAATATTTATCAGAAAGAGCAGCTTTCACTCTTAGGCTTGTTACATGTTTTTAGGTAACTGCTTATTTCAGCCTTAGCTAAGACTCCAAGCTTCACTTAAGCAGCTTTATTGTCTTAATAACTTCCTAGAGAAGGGGTGTCTTATTCAAACTAGGTGGGCTTCCCATGTGGTTCAGTGGTAAAGAATCTACTTGCAAAGTAGAAGATGCAAGTTTGATCCCTGAGTTGGGAAGATCCCATGGGGGAGGAAATGGCAATCCACCCCAGTATTCTTGTCTGGGAAATTCCATGGACAGAGGAGCCTGGCAGGCTATATATACATGGACTTTCAAAGAGTCAGACACGACCCAGAGACTGAACATACACACACGTTCAATCTAGTACCTGGTACTACTGAAGCAAATCAAACCCCCCGCACTCACCCCATTTCTTACCTGGGTTCTTTTTAACTACTTCATTACAAATGAGACTAGAACTAAGAATCTTGGTTTTTCTGGTTAAGCCAATGCATCACACACTTAGGGATGCATGGCCCTGGGTCACAATGTCTTTCCTTCATTTCTATTAGGAAGGTGGAGCAGAAGGTCTGGGGAAATAGCTCACCAGACTGTGGCTTGTGATCCATGCTCTTGGCAGCAAGATAAAAATAAAGTGATGGGACCAATCCCCAACCTTTCCATCTATCTTATACAAGCACAGGCAGTCCTGAGACATCCTTGGCCCCCATCCAGCATGGCAGCTGTGACTCTCAAAACTGCGGATTGATGCTGGCAATGAAATGCTTGACAAGATATTTTTCTGCCATATGTTCTGGGAGTGCCCAGGGCATCAAGCTTCCAATGACAATGTAATTTAATGACTTAAGAGCGTCTTAACCATATTTCTTTCCAGAGTCTTCAGACAGGAAGGTAAGCACTGTTCCTGGATAGTGGCCATTTATTTACTCAAGCTATTAATTACCTAGTTCTGTCATATAGACAGTATCCCTCTGCTCTTACTGATTTCACTTAGACCCTGTGATTTAGGGTATTAAATGCCTTTGTGGAAAAATCATGACAGCGGTGATGAGAGAGAATACTCTTTCTTTAAATTATTTTTATTATTAATTGAAGCATAGCTGATTTACAGTGTTGTGCTAATTACTTCTGTAGAACATAGTGATTCAGTTATACATATATATATATATTCTTTTAAAAATATTCTTTGCCAATATGATTTGTCATAGATATTGGATATAGTTGTCTGTGTTATACAGTAGGATCTTGTTGCTTATCCATTCTATGTATAACAGCTAAATACTCTTTTAGAAGTTTAACCTGCCTCTGTTTAACCCGAGTAGTAGTAGTGGTAGTAGTAACAGTTGCTCAGTCGTGTCTGATTCACTGAGGTTCTATGGACTGTAGCCCACTATGCTCCTCTGTCCATGGAATTCTCTAGGCAGTAACACTGGGGTGGGTTGGCATTCCCTTCTCCAGAAGATCTTCCTGATGCAGAGATTGAACCCTGGTCTCCCGCAATGCAGGCAGATTCTTTACTGTCTGAACCAACAGGGAAATCTGTTCAACCTGAACATTGGCATTATTTTCCAAACCCCATTTATCCCTGAGTAGAATAAACCTGTAATATTACATTATGAACACATCTCATAACACAATGGCCTTTCTTGGTATTTGACTGTTATTCTTTATGACATTCCTTCATATCAAGGCTGAAGCAAAGTGGAGGGGGTGGGAGGGAGTAACAGAGAGAGAATTTCTTTTACCTCATGTCACCACAAGGACTTTTTTGGTAGCTCAATCAGTAAAGAATCTGCCTGCCATACAGGAGACCTGGGTTTGATACCTGGTTCAGGAAGATCCACTGGAGAAGGAAATGACTAACCTCTCCAGTATCCTTGCCTGGAAAATCCCATTAACCGAGGAGCCTGGTGGGCAGCAGTCCATGGGATCACAAAGAGTCAGGCACAGCTGAGTGGCTAACACACATGTCTCCACAAAAATGAAATTTAAGTCTTCTCTGTGACCCTTAAACTTTCTCTGTCTCCTATGTTCTTAGGCTACAAGAATCTTTCATACAATCTTAAGAGCTAGGAATATCTAGTGCTCCATCTGCCTCATCTGTGGCAGCAAAATGAATACCAAGTTAACTGGAAAAAGTCAGTTTTCATTCCAATCCCAAAGAAAGGCAATGCCAAAGAATGCTCAAACTACCGCACAATTGCATTCATCTCACACTAGTAAAGTAATGCTCAAAATTCTCCAAGCCAGGCTTCAGCAATATGTGAACTGTGAACTTCCTGATGTTCAAGCTGGTTTTAGAAAAGGCAGAGGAACCAGAGATCAAATTGCCAACATCCACTGGATCATGGAAAAAGCAAGAGAGTTCCAGAAAAACATCTATTTCTACTTTATTGGCTATGCCAAAGCCTTTGACTGTGTGGATCACAATAAACTGTGGAAAATTCTGAAAGAGATGGGAATACCAGACCACCTGACTGGCCTCTTGAGAAACCTATATGCAGGTCAGGAAGCAACAGTTAGAACTGGACATGGAACAACAGACTGGTTCCAAATAGGAAAAGGAGTACGTCAAGGCTGTATATTGTCACCCTGTTTATTTAACTTATATGCAGAGTACATCATGAGAAACGCTGGACTGGAAGAAACACAAGCTGGAATCAAGATTGCCGGGAGAAATATCAATAATCTCAGATATGCAGATGACACCACCCTTATGGCAGAAAGTGAAGAGCAACTAAAAAGCCTCTTGATGAAAGTGAAAGAGGAGAGTGAAAAAGTTGGCTTAAAGCTCAACATCAGAAAACGAAGATCATGACATCCAGTCCCATCATTTCATGGGAAATAGATGGGGAAACAGTGGAAACAGTGTCAGACTTTATTTTTCTGGGCTCCAAAATCACTACAGATGGTGACTGCAGCCATGAAATTAAAAGACGCTTACTCCTTGGAAGGAAAGTTTTGACCAACCTAGATAGCATATTCAAAAGCAGAAACATTACTTTGCCAACAAAGGTTCATCTAGTCAAGGCTATGGTTTTTCCTGTGGTCATGTATGGATGTGAGAGTTGGACTGTGAAGAAAGCTGAGCGCTGAAGAATTGATGCTTTTGAACTGTGGTGTTGGAGAAGACTCTTGAGAGTCCCTTGGACTGCAAGGAGATTCAAACAGTCCATTGTGAAGGAGATCAGCCCTGGGATTTCTTTGGAAGGAACGATGCTAAAGCTGAAACTCCAGTACTTTGGCCACCTGATGCAAAGAGTTGACTCATTGGAAAAGACTCTGATGCTGGGAGGGATTGGGAGCAAGAGGGGAAGGGGACGACAGAGAATGAGATGGCTGGATGGCATCACTGACTCGATGGACGTGAGTCTGAGTGAACTCCGGGAGTTGGTGATGGACAGGGAGGCCTGGCGTGCTGCGATTCATGGGGTTGTAAATAGTCGGACATGACTGAGTGACTGATCTGATCTTATCCGATCTGACCTGCCAAACAGTCAGCAAATATGACCTCTTATCCATTTTTACCATCACTACTCTAGTTCAGTGTTTCAGCCTGTCTCCCCTGGACACATCAGGTAGCTTTTATAGTAATACCTTTCTGTTGAGATACCTCCTGAGATATATTTTTTCCCCTAATTGTTGACACAGTTATTTTTCCCAAGCCAACTATAATTGTATCACTCTCCCCCTTAAGTCTCCCTAGGGATTATCTCTAGTACTGGCAGAATTACACTCTAACCCCTTTCAGGACAGACAAGGCACTACTGTGCTGTGGAGACAGATCTTCTGACAGACTGTGCTCCAGTCATGCTAAAATTAATCACCAGGTTCTGAGTAAGCCAGGTGTTCCTGTATCTTTGTGCATTTAAACAAGTTCTTCATTTATCAGGACGTCTATGCCCCCTATCTGCCTGTAATTGACTTTCTTCTCACAAATTCAAGGCCCAACTTCAGTATCACTTGTAACTTTCCCTTACTTACTCTCCCTTGCACATATATATATACATACTAGTTATTTATTCCTGTATTGTGGTCCATATTCAGCTTCATTGTTAGTCCCTCAGAGGATTAAACCTGGTTCCGAGTGAACTCTGTTATTGAAAAGCTCATGTACGAATTGTGGAGATAAGATTAATTTACATGAAGTATTATACCAGTAATACAAAGCAATGGCACATCAATAAAACAACCAACAGTAATATGCTACAGAAGTTAGAAAAACTTTTGCCGCATCCAATAGATTTTTGTATCTCGATAAGTAAATTGTTGGGAGAACTCTTATTGATAGGTAAATGAGTGAATAGAATTAGAGTACATCATTCTTGACCCAGAGATTTTACATGTGCATTGAGTCCAACAGAGGGAAAAGAAGTTGATTAAATAATTGATTCCTATCAAAATTGCTATGGAATATCATAAGTGGAATATACCCCTATTTGTTCTAGACACATATGTAGCAATACTATAATGCAAAGGATAAATTTGCTAAAATATATCCAAGCTCAAAATTAAAGTGCATATCTTTCTGTACCAGAAATCACAAAGAAATGTGAATTGGCAGTATAAAGGGCAGAAACAGTAAGCTTTCTGGATTCTGGGTTCAGAAACAGACTTGTGTGTCATAATGTAAAAGAAACTGTATTTTACACACACAGAATGCATTTTAATGCTAGAAGTCACCATTTGGAATGCTTTGGACAATTATATAGCAAATAATATAGTGGTCCTTTAGAAAGCAAAATCATATGTGGCTCAAATGGTAAAGAATCTGCTGCAATGTTAGAGACCTGGGTTCGAACCATGGGTGGGAAAGATCCCCTGGAGAAGAAAATGGCTACCCACTCCAGTATTCTTGCCTGGAGAATTCCCTGGACAGAGGAGCCTGCTGGGCTACAATCCATGGGGTCATATAGAGTCAGATAGGACTAAGTGACTCATACTTTCACTAGGCAATGTGAGAAGACATGGATAGAAACACATTATTAAAAATAAAATAATGTTCTACCTTGAGTAGAACACAGTTCACCTAGACAAGAAATTTTTAAAAAGCTGAAAACCACAATCACAGAAAACTAATCAGTCTGATCACATGGAACACAGCCTTGTCTAACTCAAGGAAACTAAGAGCCATGCCATGTAGGGCCACCCAAAAGGGATGGGTCATGGTGGAGTTCTGACAAAACGTGGTCCACTGGAGAAGGGAATGGCAAACCAATTGAGTATTCTTGCCTTGAGAACCCCATGAACAGTATGAAAAGGCAAAAAGATAGGACATTGAAAGATAAACTCAGGTCGGTGGGTACCCAATATGTTACTGGAGATCAGTGGAGAAATAACTCCAGAAAGATTGAAGAGATGGAGCCAAAGCAAAAACAACACCCAGTTGTGGATATGACTGGTGATGAAAGTAAAGTCAGATGCTGTAAAGAGCAATATTGCATAGGAACCTGGAATGTTAGGTCTATGCTGCTGCTGCTGCTAAGTCGCTGCAGTCATGTCCGACTCTGTGCGACCCTATAAATGGCAGCCCACCAGCCTCCCTCATCCTTGGCTTCTCCAGGCAAGAATACTGGAGAAGAATTCCTTCTCCAATGCGTGAAAGTGAAAAGTGAAAGTGAAGTTGCTCAATCAGGTTCTACTCTTCGCGACCCCATGGACTGCAGCCTACCAGGCTCCTCTGTCCATGAGATTTTCCAAGCAAGAGTACTGGACTGGGTTCCATTGCCTTCTCTGGTTAGGTCCATGAATCAAGGCAAATTGGAAGTGGACAGACAGGAGATGGCAAGAGTGAATGTTGACATATTAGGAATCAGCGAACTAAAATGGAATGGAATGGATGAATCTAACTCAGATGACCATTATATCTACAACTGTGGGCAGGAATCACTTAGAAGCAACGGAGTAGCCATCATAGTCAACAAAAGAGTCCAAAACGCAGTACTTGGATGCAATCTCAAAAGTGACAGAAAGATCTCCGTTCATTTCCAAGGCAAACCATTCAATATCACAGTAATCCCAGTCTATGCCCCAACCAGTAATGCTGAAGAAGCTGAAGTTGAAGACCTATAAGACCTTCTAGAACTAATATCCCTAAAAGATGTCCTTTTCATTATAGGGGACTGGGATGCAAAAGTAGGAAGTCAAGAAACACCTGGAATAACAGGCAAATTTGGCCTTGGAGTACAGAATGAAGCAGTGCAAAGGCTAACAGAGTTTTGCCAAGAGAACACATTGGTCATAGAAAACACTCTCTTCCAACAACACCAGAGAAGAAACTCTACACATGGGCATCACCAGGTGGTCAAAACAACGAAATCAGACTGATTATATTCTTTGCAGCCAAAGATGGAGAAGCTCTATAAAGTCAGCAAAAACAAGACTGGGAGCTGACTGTGGCTCAGATCATGAACTCCTTATTGCCAAATTCAGACTTAAATTAAAAAATTTAAGGAAAACCACTAGACCATTCAGGTATGACCTAAATCACACACCTTACAATTATACAGTGGAAGTGAGAAATAGATTCAAGGGATTAGATATGATAGACAGAGTGCCTGAAAAACTGTGGATGGAGGTTCGTGGCATTGTGCAGGAGGCAGGGAACAAGACCATCCCCAACAAAATGAAATGCAAGAAGCCAAGATAGTTGTCTCAAATGCCTTACAAATAGCTGTGAAAAGAAGAGAAGCAAAAAGCAAAGGAGAAAAGGCAAGATATACCCATTTGAATGCAGAGTTCCAAAGAATAGCAAGGAGAGATAAGAAAGCCTTCCTCAATGATCAGTGCAAAGAAATAGAGGAAAACAATAGAATTGGAAAGACTAGAGATTTCTTCAAGAAAATTCGAGATACCAAGGGAATTTTTCATGCAAAGATGGGCACAATAAAGGACAAAAATTGTATGGACTTAACAGAAGCAGAAGATATTAAGAAGAGGTAGCAAGAATACACAGAATAACTATACAAAAAAGATCTCTGTGACCCAGATAATCACAGTGGTGTGATCCCTCACCTAGAACCATATATTCTGGAATGCAAAGTCAAGTGGGCCTTAGGAAGCATCACTACGAACAAAGCTAGTGGAGGTGATGGAATTCCATGTAAGCTATTTCAGATCCTCAAAGATGATGCTGTGAAAGTGCTGCACTCAATATGCCAGCAAATTTGGAAAACTCAGCAGTGGCCACAGGACTGGAAAAGGTCAGTTTTCATTCCAATCCAAAGAAAGGCAATGCCAAAGAATGCTCAAACTACCACACAATCGCACTCATCTCTCATGCTAGCAAAGTAATGCTCAAAATTTTCCAAGACAGGCTTCAACAGTATGTGAACCATGAACTTCCAGATGTTCAAGCTGGATTTAGAAAAGGCAGAGAAACCAGAGATCAAATTGCCAACATCCATTGGATCATTGAAAAAACAAGATATTTCCAGGAAAACATCTATTTCTGCTTTATTGACTATGCCAAAACCTTTGACTGTTTGGCTCACAATAAACTGTGCAAAATTCTGAAAGAGATGGGAATAGCAGGCCATCTCACCTGCCTCTTGAGAAATTATTATTCAGAAGCAAGAAGCAACAGTTAGAATTGTACGTGGAACAATGGACTGGTTCCAGATTTGGAAAGGAGTATATCAAGGCTGTATATTGTCACCCTGCTTATTTAACTTCTATGCAGAGTACATCAAGAGAAACAGTGGGCTGGATGAAGCACAAGCTGGATTTAAGATTGCCAGGAGAAATATCAATAACCTCAGATATGCAGATGGCACCACCCTTATGGCAGAAAGTGAAGAATAACTAAAGAACCTCTTGATGAAAGTGAAAGAGGAGAGTGAAAAATTTGGCTAAAGCTCAACATTCAGAAAACTAAGATCATGGTTTCTGGTTCCATCACTTTCTGGCAAATAGATGGGGAAACAGTGTCAACAGTGTAGACTTTATTTTCTTGGGCTCCAAAATCAATGAAGATGGTGACTGCGGCCATGAAATTAAAAGACATTTGCTCCTTGGAAGAAAAATTATGACCAACATAGACAGCATATTAAAAAGCAGTGACATTGCTTTACCAACAAAAGTCCTTCTAGTGAAAGGTATGGTTTTTCCAATAGTCTTGTTTGGTTGTGAGAGTTGGACTGTAAAGTGAACTGAGCATCGAAGAATTGGTTCTTTTGAACTTTGGTGTTGGAGAACACTCTTGAGAGTCCTTTGGACAGCAAGGAGATCCAACGAGTCCATCCTAAAGGAAATCAGTCCTGACTATTCATTGGAAGGACTAATGCTGAAACTGAAACTCCAACACTTTGGCCACCTGATGCAAAGAACTGACTCATTGCAAAGAACTGACTCATCAGGAAAAAAAGTTTTCCTGATGCTGGAAAAGATTGAAGGTGGGAGGAGAAGGAGATGACAGAGAATGAGCTGTTTGGATGGTATCACCGACTCAATGGACATGAATTTGAGTAAAGTCTGGGAATTGGTGATGCACAGGGAGACTTGGCATGCTGCAGTCCACGGGGTCCCAAAAAGTTGGGACCCAAAAGTGACTTAGCGATTGAACTGAACTGAAAAGACCTAAAAAGCAAAATGAAGATGGCACTATTCATTACCTACAACCTTATGGTTCTATATCAAACATTATACACCAATATAGGAAATGCAACTTCTTCTCAAGCATACATAGAACATTCACAAAAATTGATCACATATTAGATAAAAAATAAATCATTGATATATTCAATAAAGTAAAAACATGAAAAACAATATTTTAATCAGAATGTAATAAAACTAGCATCAACACTTTTTAAAAACTCCTTCTGGTGGAGGTTTAGTCATTTAGTTGTGTCTGACTCTTTGCTATCCTGTGGATTGTAGTCCACCAGGCTCCTCTGTCCCTAGGATTATTCAGGCAAGAATATTAGAGTGGTTGCCATTTCCTTCTCCAGGGGATCTTCCAGACCCAGGGATTAAGTCCAGGTCTCCTGCATTGGCAGGCAAATTCTTTTACCACTGAGCCACCAGGGGAGTCCCAAAAGCCATTCTACCTGGAAATTTATAAAAATCTCTACCTATAACTTTTGGTTGCAAAGGGAAATGCATAGAGAGTTTATTCAATTTCAAAACATAGTGATTAATTACTTGAGATCTTTTCAGTTAATTTTATAGTCACCTTTTTAGAGTTCCATAATTTTTAGTGTTATTTTTTAGAGAAAGGGCAGTCTTAAAAATACTGTTTTTCTTTAACTTTGTAATAATGTGGCCTGAATTTTACATGATTGCATTTTTGTATCTCATGTCATTATGTTGGGGCTTTACTGTGTTTCCTTACCTGACTAAAAACAGTTTTTCTATTGCCCTACTGGTGGAGCACTAGAGTCTTACTGACAAAGCTGTTGTTAACAATCTTATCCAGGTCTCCTTGTGTATATGTAAGCACTTTAATTGCTTGAGTACTTGCATCCTCAGGTTTACTCCCTATTGCCAAATTGCTTTCCCAACTGCCTTTATACAACTCTCACTTTGATCGTTAAAAAATAGAACTTCCCATTTTGTCACAATTTCACCAACACTTGGTGACAAGCTCTTTAGTTTTTGCCCAAAGTGTATGGAATAATGATCTTTTTAGAATAAGCAGTAGAGGCTGTGGTTAATGACAGTGACCCATAGGCAGACTGCCTTCACTCAATGCCAACTTTACCTCTAACTCAGTGTGTTTTCTGGGTAGGTTACTTAGCCTTCTGTGACTCAGTTTCCTCATCTGCAAAATGAGGATAATAATTCTACCTAACTCATAAGGTGGAGGCTTGCCTGATGGCTCAGTGGTAAAGAATCCAACTCCAATGTGGAAAACACAGGAGATACAGGAGTCGTGGTTTCAATCCCTGGGTTGGGAAGATCCCCTGGAGAAAGAAATGCAAGCCACTCCAGTATTCTTGCCTGGGAAATCCCATAAACAGAGGAGCCTGGCAGACTACAGTCCAAGTTTTGCAAAGAGTCAGCTATGACTGAGTGACTTAGCATACAACTCATAAGGTGCCTGTGATGACTATATGAGAATATGTATATACACACTTATCTATTATACAATATTATATACATACATACATATCTATTATATATAGTATATATATAATATTATATATATAATATTATATATATATATATATATATATATATATATATATATATATATATTACTTGACCCTACTTTGATTCCTAGGTTAGGAAGATCCCCTGGAGAAGGGATAGGCTACCCACTCCAGTATTCATGGGCTTTCCTAGTGGCTCAGATGGTAAAGAATCTGCCTGCAATGTGGGAGACCTGGGTTCAATCCCTGGGTTGGGAAGATGCCCTGCAGAAGGGCATGACAACCCATACCAGAATTCTTGCCTGGAGAATCCCATGGACAGAGATTCCTGGCAGACCACAGTCAATGGAGTCGTAAACAGTCAGACATGACTGAGCAGCTAAGCATAGTGCAGCATATATTACTTAGAAAAATGTGTGCCCTATAACAAGCACCAATCAAGGTTTATCAGTTACAAATTATCCCAACAATTTCCTTATAGCACATGAAACTCCCTCATCATATGCTGCATTTGGTTGCACATCTCTTTTGTTTCCTTTAATCTGGGATATTTTATTAGATTTTATTTGTCTCTTACGACATTAGTATTTCTAGGGAATGTAGCTAGTTATCTTCCAGATTTTAATCAATTTGAAGAAGTTGAATTGTCCTTACCATTTGATTCAGTTGTGTATTGTCCTAGCTTGTCAAAACAGTCTTCCTGTGACTCTTCAAAGGAAGATCTGGTGTTGGATTTGCCATTCAAAACTTCTTGAGTTGGTTTAAGGGGCTTTATTCTCCTTTTAACCAGCCTGCCATGGTAACGACATTACCTTGGGGAAGGCAGCTTTCTTTAGCATAAGGTAATTTCCAGAGAAATATGACTGTGGAAGTGAGGGAGACCAGTTCTAGCAACCCCAGCAGTTGGGCATAAAGTCTTTCAGTATTGAAGGGTGAGCTAGGAGGTACATCACAACTTCACTACAATGTAATTAATACAAGTTGAAGAATAATATAACCTATATTATGCCTTTTATATACATAGTCTTGGGCTTCCCTGATGGCTCAGATAGTAAAGAATCTGCTTGCAATGCAAGAGACCCAGTTTTGATCCCTGGATCAGGAAGATCCTCTGGAGAAAGGAATGGCTACCCTCTCCAATATTCTTGCCTGTAGAATTTCATGGACAGAGGAGCCTGGTGGGCTACAGTCCATTGGGTCTCAAAGAATCAGATATGATTGAGCGACTAACACTTTCACTATGAATAGTTTTAAGATAAGTAAAGCATTACTAAAATGTATTTAAATAGTAAAACAGTATGTCATTTCAGACATCTGTCTATGTATATCTCTGAAGTAATTGTATGAGATGATGAGCATTCAGTTTCAGTTCAGTTGCTCAGTCATATCTGACTCTTTGCTCTTTGTGACTCCATGAACTGCAGCACACTAGGCCTCCCTGTCCATCACCAACTCCCAGAGTCTACCCAAACCCATGTCCATTGAGTCAGTGATGCCATCCAACCATTTCATCCTCTGTCGTCCCCTTCTCCCCCTGCCCTCAATCTTTCCCATCATCAAAGTCTTTTCAAATGAATCAGCTCTTCACATCAGGTAGCCAAAGTATTAGAGTTTCAGCTTCAACATCAGTCCTTCCAATGAACACCCAGGGCTGATCTCCTTTAGGATGGACTGATTGGGGGTGGCAGCCGAGAGGAGCTACCCCATGTCCAAGGTAAGGAGCAGCGACTGCACTTTGCTGGAGCAGCCATGAAGAGATACCCCATGTCCAAGGCAAGAGATACCCAAGTAAGATGGTATGCACTGAGCGAAGGCATCAGAGGGCAGACAGACTGAAACCACAATCACAGACAACTAGCCAATCTGATCACATGGACCACAGCCTCGTCTAACTCAATGAAACTAGGCCATGCTCTGTGGGGCCACCCAAGATGGACAAGTCATGGTGGAGAGGTCTGACAGAATGTGATCCACTGGAGAAAGGAATGGCAAACCATGTCAGTATTCTTGCCTTGAGAACCCCATGAACCGTATGGTGAGCGTTAAATTCAGATTATTGGTTACATGTTGGGCAGAGTTTGTAAGATGAGGAAAGGGTAATCAGAATTCTACCTGTATTTGTAACAATTCTTCTTTAAATGAAGGAAAAAAAAAAAGATTTCTTAAAGCTGGATGAGGACACATGCTTCTCATATTGTCCTGTTTCTGTTTCAACATACCTGAAATGTTTCACAATCAAACTGTTATAGGGATCATTTAGGCATTTTAGCATTTTCTGGCCACAACAAATCACTCAGACTGAGTTTAAATAACTTTATTTTAATTAGAAAAGTAATCTGAGCTTACAATAAAACATCAGTTGTGTAGAAGTGCATTAGATAAAAATAACAGTGTCCTTTACCTCAATCCCCATATTCTCAACATCTCTCCTCAGGTGTAACCTTTCTTTAAAGTGTTTTGTGTTTCTTTCCATAAATATTCTACTTCTCTTCTTTGATAAGACAAATTGGGTTATTTTACATATTCTCTTTTACAGCCACTTTTGTTCTTTTTACTTGACAATAAATTTTGAACATATTTTTTATCAGCACTTGTATACTTAATTCATTTTTTCTGATGTCAGCATAATAGTTCAGAAAATAGCTGGGCTATTATTTCTTTAACTATTTCCTAATGGATGACATTTGTTTCGGAACTTCTAATTTTTTTTTTTTTAATTTACACCTAATAACATTAATTTACGTGTTACCCAAACTCAACTAAAGGGTAATCATTCTTTATCTGTGAGAATGGATAGTAGGAGGACAAGAAGTCCATCATTCTCTGTATCTTCATCATCCTGTCATATCGTTATTACTTCTTTAAAGATAGAAATCAATTACAGAAAGAAAAATGGGAAAGGAGACTAAACAACAGCTAAGGAAAAAAAAATAGTGTGTTTGTTAATAAGGAAATCAAAGAAGAAATCAAGAAATACCTCAAAAAATTGAAAATGAAAAAACAACACTCCAAAAATCTATTGGATTTAGCAAGAGCAGTTCTAAGAGAGAACATTATGGTGATACAAGTCTTCTTCCAGAAGCAAGAAAAATCTCAAATAAACAATCTAAACCCACCCCCTAACAGAATTAGAAAAAAAAAGAAAAGGCAAAGCCCAAACTCAGCAGAAGGGGAAAAAAAAAAAAAAAAAAAAAAGATCAGAGCAAAAATAAGCAAAATAGAGAACAGAAAACAATAGAAAAGATCAATGAAACCAAGAGCTGGTTTTTCAAATGATAAATTACACTGATAAACTTAAAGCCAAGCTCACCAAGATGAAAAGAGAGAGGGCCCAAATATGCCAAATAAGAAATGAAGAAGAGAAATAACAGCTTACACCCCAGAGATACAAGAAATCAAAGGAATCATAAGGGAATACCTCAAATGAAGTGGATAACCTAGAAGAAATAGACAAATTTCTATGAACATACAGCCTGCCAAGATGAATCTAGAAGAAACAGACAATTTGAACAGGCTGATCATTAGTATGGAAATTAAGTTTGTAATAAAAATTTTCTGATAAAAAGTTCTGGACCAGATAGCTTCATAAAGGGAAGAAGACAGAACGCTTGAAGAGAACAGACACTTCCAAATATATTCTATATGGCCAATATAACCCTGAAACCAAAATTAGACAAAGACACTACAAAAAAAGAATTATAAGCAAATATCTTTGATAAGTGTAGATGTAAAAACCCTCAATAAAATACTAGAAAATTGGATCCAACAATATGTTAAAAGTATCATATACCATGATCAAGTTGGATTTATTCCAGGGACATGATGTTTCAAGATTCACAAATCAATCACTTTGATACACCAAACTAACAGAAGAAAGAATAAAAATCACATGATCATCTTAATAGATGCATAAAAAAGTTTTTACAAAAGTCACCATCTATTAATGTTAAAAACTCTCATGCAAGTAGGTACAAGAGGGAGCACATCTCCACTTGATAAAGTCAGTTCATGGCAAACCCACAGGTAGCATCATTTTCAATGGTGAAAAGCTGAAAGTGTTTCCTCTACAATCAGGAAAAAAACAAGGATTTCCATTTTTCACCACTTCTATTGAACAAAGTATTAGCAGTCCTAATCATTGAAATCACATGAGAAAAAGAAATAAAAAGCATCCAAATTGAAAGGGAAGAAGTAAATCTCTTACTATCTGCAGATGACATGATACTTTATATAGGAATCCCTGAAGTCTTCACACTAAAACTATGAGAACTAAAAAAAATGAATTCAGAAAAGTTTTGGGATATGGGATTAATATACAGAAATCTATTGCTTTTGTCTACACTAATAATATGTCAGAGAGAGAAATTTTTAAATCTCATTTTAAAATCACATCAAAATCATAAAATACTAGATAAACTTAACTAAGGTGGTGAAAGACTTAAACTTTGAAAACTAAAGCACTAATGAAGGAAATTGAACATGACACTAAGAAATGCAAAGACATTCTATACACTCAGATTGGAAGAATTAATGTTACACAGACCACACTAACCAAAGCAATACACAAAAATATCTAGGGTTTCCCTGGTGGCTCAGTGGTAAGGAATCTGCCTACTTGCAGGAGACCTGGGTTCAATTCCTAGGTTGGAAGATCCCTGGAAGAGGGCATGACAACCCACTCCAGTATTCTTGCCTGGAGAATTCCATGGACAGAGGAGCCTGTCAGGTTACAGTCCATGGGTTGCACAGAGTTGGATACAACTGAGTGGCTAAGCAGCATCATCAAAATATCTATGGCATTTTTCACAGAACTAGAATAAATAATTCTAAAATTTATGTGGAATTACAAAAGACCCAGAATTGCTAAAGCAATCTTTGGGCAAAAGAACTGGAGATCTCCAAAACTGGAGATATCACTCTCCTAGATTGCAGACTGTACCTCAAAACTACAGTAATCAAAACAGCACAGTATTAGTGTACTTTACATTCTTATTGGCTTGAGTAATGGTCAGAGGTCTATAGAGTAGGTTACCAAAAATAAAATTGAGTATCTGTTAGATAAAATTAATAGGATCATCTTTATAGTTTATACAATTTAGTCCTAAAATTTAATAACTCAGGTTGATTTTACTGGACTGATTTGTGTAAGTATCACAGTGGGAAGAACATTATAAATTCCCTTGTTTTTCAATATTTATGGATTAATCAGATGGTGATTGCCCCCTTTGAATGATTTTTATCTTGTCTAACAATTATATTTTATAAAACAAATTATAAAAATCTTCACAGCTGGTGAATGGTGGAACTAGAACTAAGATCACCTGTCCACCCAGTCACTATCACATTGTCTGTAGTTTATTTATGTGCTTTTGGCATCAATAATCGAAAACAGTTATATGACAGCTATAGGGTAAGCTGATATTGCCACTAAGATTAATACAGAAACATGTTAACTGCTTTCTTGTTATTTTGGTCATTTTAGACACAGGTTCAAACTGTCAAAATGTATGATTTACTGTCCATAAAGCAAGATTATAGGCTTCCCTGGTGCCTCAGCAGTAAAGAATCCACCTGTAACGCAGGAGATGTGAGGTTGAATCCTGGATCAGGATGGTCCCCTGGAGAAGAAAATAGCAACCCGCTCCAATATTTTTGTCTGGGAAATACCATGGGCAGAGGAGCCTAACAGGATACAGTCCATAGGGTTATGAAAGAATTGGACACAACTTAGCGGTCTGCTGTCTATGGGGTCACACAGAATCAGACACGACAAGCGACTTAGCAGCAGCAGCAGCAGCAGCAGCAGCAGCAGTGACTAAACAAGATCATAGCAAAAAATCTCTCCAAGAATAGTCGATCCAATATCTAGCTTACATTGAGTAATTTTCAAACTGTTATAATGCATTTTAATAGTGGTATGAAAAGTCATATACTATTAATTCTAGTTTTAAGGTAAGGGTTGAAGTGTGATCTATCAGTTGCAGCCTGATAGACATATTTGTGGTCAGTACTTTAGTGGGAAATCACTGAAGGAAAAGGCATGAAATAACTTTTCCCTGTTAATAGAAAAATCCTTAGTTGTATAAAACTGAAAATCCAATCATGCTGCCTTCTTGTGAACGAAACATGCAGATTAAAAGCTATGGATGGATCCAGCTATAGTGACTGATTTACACAGAATTATTGGTTTGTTCACAGAGCTGCTTCAGATTGAATTTACATGGTAACCAGTGATGAATTGCACTGAGGTCAAGAAAGGATCTACTCCCCCTTCAGCTTGAAGAAAACAATGCCCCCGGCCATCTCCCAATACCTGTTGGAAGTCACATAGAATCTACTCTCACAACTTTGTTCCAAGCCAGAATTTGGGCTTTGAACCTCTAATTATAGAGCTGAGATCTGTTTTCCTGATACTATATTTTTCTTTTGGGATTAGTTACCTGAAAAATTTAATACTTGTATCCTTTCCTATCACTCTTTCAGGTGAAAAGTCTCTAACCTTTTGATACTTGCCAATGAGAACTTCACGCAACAAATATAGTGATGGCGGTTTAGTTGCTAAATTGTATCCGACTCTTGTAACCCCATGGGGGTAACATGCCAGGTTCCTCTGTCCATGGGATTTCCCAGGCAGGACTACTGGAATGGGTTGTCATTTCCTTCTCCAGGGGATCTTCCCAACCTAGGGATAAACTCACACTTCCTGCATTTCAGACAGTCTCCTGCATTTCAGGTAGTCACCTGCATTGTAGGCAATCTGCATTGCAGGCAGATTCTTTGCCAACTGAGCAACCAGTAAAGCCTGCAATTATTATAGCCAATAATAACTATTTCTTTCTAATGTTATTGCTCTTCATAATGCCTGGAACAGAACTTCCTTCAAATTTCTCCCTGTTCCAGCTATGGGAGTCTTAACTAGTGCACTGTCTTCAGGATAACTTGTGAAATCATTGACTTTAGGGTGAATGTTTCTGTGTGAGAGGTGTGTGGGTAGAGGTGTGCGGCTTACATGTCTATTCTGAGACATTGTTGTGATGTCATAAACCTATGGCTACAGGCATGTCTCAGGAGTTGAAGACAGAACAGGAAGGCTGAGACTCTTTTGCTTGGGACAATTTCTGTAGGTTTTATCAACCTTCCTAACTCTTTCCCTTCTAATACATTAGGAGATTTCAGAAATTCTCTTCAAGCTATCAGAGATGCTGTCTCTTGGACTTGAAGTTCAAAATTCTCACCAAATAAAACATAACTCTCAATTTACAGGTTGTGACTACTTTTTAAGTTAACATAACCAGTGATTTAGTATTGATGTACGTGTCTGCTTATCTCACCACAATCCATTCTTCTTGAGGCTTTAAAATTTCTCTTATTCTTGTCCCCATGTGGCTAAAGAAATTAAATGTGTAGTGTGTGTGATGCACATTTGTCTTTTTCATTTTTAATTTTCTCTTTCACCCTCACAAGCAAGTGTCTACAGCTGCAAAATACTTACTATGTGTGAAGCCTACTGGATACTTTTTAAACAAAGAAATGGGTGAGAATTGAGTGAACCCTTAACATCAAGAAGCTTGAAATAAATGTTTGTGTTTGCATGTATATGTATGTGTGTGTGTGTATGTATTGCTGTGGGGTGAAGCATGAAGAGAGAAAGGAGATCATCAAATAAATAATAATATAAACCAATAATATAGATAATAAATAAACCACTGAATTTTAAATTAAAAAAAATAGTAGTTGTAGCCCAGTGACAGGAACTTTCTATTGGAGAATTATGTATCTAGCTTATAGAAATACAGGAAATTTTGTGTCTCAATTTTCATACATATAAAATGAGAAAATAGGATTAGAAAGCTTTTCTCATTGGTTTCCCTGTCTCTTATTTAATCCCTGTCTAGGTTTTTTTCTCTGTTTTCAGCACATTATTTCTTAAACTCATATCTCATTTGATCTCTTCCTTGATAAATGAGTTTAAGATAAAATCCTTAGCTCAAAATAATCTTGTCTCTACTGTAACTCTTGTTTTTAAATGTGCTGTAACATGATCCCTGGCACTTGGTGTCTCAATGGACTTCCTAGGTATCTCAATGGTTAAGAATTCTCCTGCAATGCAGGACATATGTGTTCAATCCCTAGGTCAGGAAGATCCCCTGGAGGAGGGAACAACAACCCACACCAGTATTCTTGTCTGGACAATTCCATGGACAGAGGAGCTTGGTGGGCCACAGTCCATAGGTCACAAAGAGTCAGACACAACTGAATGCCTAAACACAAATACAACACGATCCTTAACTCCCACTTAGCTTTTTCATAGCTTAGCATTGATATATACTGTTTCCCTGCTTGGAGTGTCATTTGATTTTTATTCCTAGCTAATACTCCTAATATTTAAATCATATTTTAAGATTAAAAACACAATTTAAATTATTTTTAAATTTAAGAACTTTGCTTATTCTCCTTCATTAAAAAAGTGGATAGTTGCTTCTCCCCTGTATTCCTATGACTCAGCATATATATATTTAAACTGATTATCAAGGACTCAGTAATTTGTTATAGCTGATACCATTTCATATTTTAAGCTAAGTATTATTATTATTTACTTTGTTACTGCTTTGTTTTTGAAAACTGGTCACCAAGTCACCATTAACTGAGCTCTTGCTGTAAATAAGGGAAGAGAGTTTAGCACATATGTTATAACACACAGTTACAAGGGCTGGGAATTTGATGTTTGAATTTTGAAGAGCCTTTATTAAGCTATAATTTTTTGGTTTGATTTACCTTCATTGGCGAGGGAAACTCATTTCATTTAAGATCTAATGCTCTAGGGCTGGAAGGTGGTAGAGGGGTGACCTCGGAGTACAAAAGTACTAAATATAGTGTCATAGTGGGAAAGAAGATCATGGTTTCTCCACCACCCTTACCCAACCTGACTGTAGGAAGACCTCAGCTGAAGCATAAGAGTAAGGTCTGTGAACCTAGTTGCCTGGGCTAGAAATGCAAAGATGCATAAAAATATGACCAAACAGAGAGGTTTGAGTCCTTGGCTGCAACTTCCTTTAGAGACTGTAATACGCTGGCTGTGCACCAACTCTGGTGTTGGGAGGTCAGCTTTCCTCTATGAGACCTGCCAGGGAAAGCATTTGGAATTGCCTATGGTTTGGCCTAAAAAATAATACACAGTTTTTTAACGAGGAGTTTTATTACTTAACTCTCTATTGGATTCATTGCAGGCACTCCTTTTGGGCAACAAGCTTAGATTGGCTTCAGAAGAGCCTAAACAGTAATTGACTCAGGTGCTTCTGTCTTTCCTATAGTAATGCAGCTTTCTCTTCTTGTGCTGCCCTTAGAACAGGTAATCAGCCATAGTCCTTCATGTTTATTCTCTTTCAATGATGGAGTCTTCAGGATTTCATAGCTCAAGTTCTAGGGTGGTACCACTGAAGTCTTTTACCTTAACTTTGATGTAAGAGGGAAGTACACATTCTTATTCTTCATAAAAGTGGGTATTATGCCACAGTACTGAAAATTTTCCAAAGAAATTCTTGTTTCAAGCTTCTTTAATTTGAATAATTCTATAAATGTGAAATGCATATAGGTCTAAGTGCTTTCAAAAACCAGTTTTTGGTTTTCTTCTTTGCAAGTCCTTAATCGTACATAAAATCCAAACTTTAAAATATTGCCACACTATCTTATGGTCATACCAACATATAAGAAAAAAGCAGAAGACTCCAAATAGCTAAAATAATCTTGAGAAAGAAGAGTAGATTTGGAAACCACACTGCCTGACTTCAGACCATATTCATCTTTTGGGAAACTAGCTAAAACTGAGATAGAGTAAAAGATTCCCATTATACTTAAAGCACTGCTAAGAAGAAAATAATGTAATTATTCATTCTGATTTTATAGCTGGAAAAAAAAATAAGGACAAAGAGGAAAAATAATGCTTTAATTGATATTATGCATATTATCAGGCTGCTGGAGACAATTATTAATATTTAATTGTAGCAGTCATCCCCATACAAGTTTCACTAACCATAAAATTTTGTAGAAAGTAAATAAGGAGTATGAACCTCAGTTTCTTAATTTTTAACCTAATTTTTTTAAAGATTAAATGAAATAATGAAAGTAAATTTGCTAGCATGGAGCTGATCCACTGTGTATCAGAAAATGTAAAAATTGCCTTTTCCTTACTATTTTACTTCATAGTTCCCCACTCTGAATTCATATGTATTTCCAAAAATTCATAATATAAAATAAAACAAAAATCACAATTTTTGTTTCATTTGAATTTAGGATTAATTTTGAGACTTCTTATTTTAATGTAGGTTTTATAGAAGAGAGAAAATAACCTGGAGGGGGAATTGTTGAATGTAAAGAGAGGAAGAAATATACAAAAATTATGTGAGGATGAGAGACTAAAAGAGAAAATGAATGTTTGGGATGGACAGACCAATAGCAATAAAAGAAAAGATCTTTATGTAGGACTGAAACTATAAACTTGTGAAGAGATCAATGGCCTCAGACAACTAATGATTAATCTGTAAGCATGAGTTGCTTTGTAAATAAATGACCTGCAACAATATTAACTTGACCAGTTAGAGCTCTGAACACACAGATGCAGTTAAAAAATTAAAAACTATTAGACAAAAAGGTTGAAGAATGCCTAGAAGGAGACAAGTGTATCATTTACTGAGTATATGACTTACACATACTAGAAGAAAATGGCATATCTCAGTAAATTGAAGTAAATTTATACTATTGGAAGGTCAAGATTGTTTTTGGTTCTACAATTCTCTCTGTTGGCCTGTGGAGAAAGGATTTTGTAAAACCTACTCCCTACTGGGAAATTTCAGGTTTGTAAAATATCTGGTGATCATCTCAGAAGAAAAATGCAACTCCAATGTGAAATGTATTCTGAGCTTGTATCACTGCTGGTCCTAAGTTCCTCCCCAGATATAATTAGGCACATCAGGAATAGCAAATTATATTTTCCTGTACTGCCAATTTCTCTGTCAAGTCTTGATCAAATACCTAGTATTAGTCACTGTAACAGGAAGTCATACCTGATTTCTCTTTTGACACCCTCCATAAAATGGTATGCTAGTTCTGATGAATCTATATTTCCTGATATGCTTCATCCTTTTTCTGTTTCATTCAGAGATGCTAGTTTATCGATTGTGCTGAGACTAGTGGATGCAAGTGGTGATTTAAGGATCAATTATTGATTTAACTTGGAATCAGTCATGCTTATACATGTGGATGAAGTATTGGAGAGAAATAAATTTGTACTTGATTTGCTCTATATTATCATTGGACAATGTTGCAGAGAATTTCTTGGCTACTAAATAATTTCAAGTCACAGTACCTTCATGATCAACTCAGAGGAGGATCTTTAGGACTGAGGGTTCTGCTCTTAGAGGCCAGGTCTCAAGTTCTGATATGGATATCTGAAATAAAAACATCATTGCATTGTCTTAATAGACAAATAGAAAGAAGCACAAATCACAAGCTAGAATGATAGAAATTACTGAATTTGAAAAACAGAGTGAAAATAAACTGCAAAAACAAAGAAACAAACAAACAAAAAACACTCAGGGACTTGTGGAACTGTAACAAAGTATAGTAATATTTGTGTCTTCAAGATTTAAAAAAAGGGGTGAAAAAGGTTAGAAAAATTTAAAGAATATTGGTTGAAATTTCCCCAAATTTGGCAAGTCATAAATGTATATATTCAAAAATTGAGTGAATTTCAGAGAGGAAACACTCATGGATAATTATATCAAGGCACGTTGTATTCAGGGCTTCCCTGGTGGCTCAGACAGTAAAGCATCTGCCTATAATGAGGAAGACCTGGGTTCAATCCTTGGGTCAGGAAGATCCCCTGGAGAAGGAAATGGCAACCTACTCCTGTACTCTTGCCTGGAAAATTCCATGGATGGAGGAGCCTGGTAGGCTACAGTCATGGGGTCGCAAAGAGTTGAACATGACTGAGCAACTTCACTGGTTCACTGATACCTTGTATTCAAACACTTATAAATTAAATTTATAAAAAGCAATTAACTGTGAGAAAAATACCTTAGTTATAGGAAAATGATTTGAAAGGCAATAGATTTTCCAGTAGAAACCATGAAGACTAGAAGGAAGTGGCAAAACATTTTTCACATGCTGAAAGAAGAAAAAAAAATCTGGCAACTCAGTATTCTGTGTCCATCAAAAAGTAAATTCAGGAAAATCAAGATATTCTCAGAAGATTGAAAATGAGGAGACTTAGTTGTTAGCAGAACTACCATGAATGAATGGCTAAAGGAAGTTATTTAGAGTAGAAGAAAGACAAGAGAAATCTTGGAACTTCATCAAGGAATAAGAAACATGGTAAACAAAAATATGGGTAAATACATTTTTTAATGCATTTGAGTTTTTCTAAATTATATTTGATGATGAAGAAAGATGGCTGGATATGGTTCTAAAAATATAAAGTGGAAATATTTAATACAGTTTAATTATAAACAGGGCATAGTAAATTGATGTAAAGGGGCATAAGGTTTCTCCACTTAATTTGAACTGTTAAAATAATGATATGAGTAGACTTGGATAAGCTATGTCTATTTAATATAAACCTGAGTGACTGCTAAAACTGCTAAAACAAAATACCACACATAAATCAAAATGAAATTCTAAAATATGTCAAAGAACTTAAATGAGTTTATTTTTGTGTATGGTGTTAGAAAATGTTCTAGTTTCATTCATTTACAAGTGGTTGACCAGTTTTCCCAGCACCACTTGTTAAAGAGATTGTCTTTAATCCGTTGTATATTCTTGCCTCCTTTGTCAAAGATAAAGTGTCTGCAGGTGCGTGGATTTATCTCTGGGCTTTCTATTTTGTTCCATTGATCTATATTTCTGTCTTTGTGCCAGTACCATACTGTCTTCATGACTGTGGCTTTGTAGTAGAGCCTGAAGTCAGGCAGGTTGATTCCTCCAGTTCCATTCTTCTTTCTCAAGATTGCTTTGGCTATTCAAGGTTTTTTGTATTTCCATACAAATTGTGAAATTATTTGTTTTAGCTCTGTGAAGAATACCGTTGGTAGCTTGATAGGGATTGCATTGAATCTATAAATTGCTTTGGGTAGTATACTCATTTTCACTATATTGATTCTTCCAGTCCATGAACGTGGTATATTTTTCCATCTATTAGTGCCCTCTTTGATTTCTTTCACCAGTGTTTTATAGTTTTCTATATATAGGTCTTTAGTTTCTTTAGGTAGATATATTCCTAAGTATTTTATTCTTTTCATTGCAATGGTGAATGGAATTGTTTCCTTAATTGCTCTTTCTATTTTCTCATTATTAGTGTATAGGAATGCAAGGGATTTCTGTGTGTTGATTTTATATCCTGCAACATTACTATATTCATTAATTAGGTATAGTAATGTTCTGGTGGAGTCTTTAGGGTTTTCTATGTAGAGGATCATGTCATCTGCAAACAGTGAGAGTTTTACTTCTTCTTTTCCAATTTGGATTCCTTTTATTTCTTTTTCTGCTCTGATTGCTGTGGCCAAAACTTCCAAAACTATGTTGATGGTGAAACCATAGTAATGGTGAAAGTGGGCACCCTTGTCTTGTTCCTGACTTTAGGGGGGATGCTTTAAATTTTTCACCATTGAGGATAATGTTTGCTGTGGGTTTGTCATATATAGCTTTTATTATGTTGAGGTATTTTCCTTCTATTCCTGCTTTCTGGAGAGTTTTTATCATAAATGGATGTTGAATTTTGTCAAAGGCTTTCTCTGCATCTATTGAGATAATCATATGGTTTTTATTTTTCAATTTGTTAATGTGCTGTATTACATTTATTGATTTGTGGATATTGAAGAATCCTTGCATCCCTGGGATAAAGCCCACTTGGTCATGATGTATGATCTTTTTAATGTGTTGTTGGATTCTGATTGCTAGAATATTGTTAAGAATTTTTGCATCTATGTTCTAACACCATACACAAAAATAAACTCAAAATGGATTAAAGATCTAAACGTAAGACCAGAAACTATAAAACTCCTAGAGGAGAACATAGGGAAAACACTCTCTGACATACATCACAGCAGGATCCTCTATGACCCACCTCCCAAAATATTGGAAATAAAAGGAAAAATAAACAAACATTTTAATAATTTGTTTATTATTATTATTATTGTTATTATTATTATCAATTAATTATTGTTAATTAACAGTGTTAATATTATTAATATTATTGTTAATATTATTAATATTGTTAATAATTTAATACACCTAATTAAACTTAAAAGCTTCTGCACCACAAAGAAAACTATAAGCAAGGTGAAAAGACAGCCTTCAGAATGGGAGAAAATAATAGCAAATGAAGCAACTGACAAACAACTAATCTCAAAAATATACAAGCAACTCTTATAGCTCAATTCCAGAAAAATAAATGACCCAATCAAAAAATGTGCCAAAGAACTAAATAGACATTTCTCCAAAGAGGACATACAGATGGCTAACAAACACATGAAAAGATGCTTAACATCACTCACTATTAGAGAAATGCAAATCAAAACCACAATGAGGTACCATTTCACGCCAGTCAGAATGGCTGCTATCCAAAAGTCTACAAGCAATAAACGCTGGAGAGGGTGTGGAGAAAAGGGACCTTCTTACACTGTTGGTGGGAATGCAAACTAGTACAGCCACTATGGAGAACAATGTGGAGATTCCTTAAAAAACAGGAAATAGAACTGTCTTATGACCCAGCAATCCCACTGCTGGGCATACACACTGAGGAAACCAGAATTGAAAGAGACACGTGTACCCCACTGTTCATTGCGGCACTGTTTATAATAGCCAGGACATGGAAGCAACCTAGATGTCCATCAGCAGATGAATGGATAAGAAAGCAGTGGTACATATACACAATGGAGTATTACTCAGCCATTAAAAAGAATACATTTGAATCAGTTCTAATGAGGGGGATGAAACTGGAGCCTATTATACAGAGTGAAGTAAACCAGAAAGAAAAACACCGATACAGTATACTAATGCATACGTATGGAATTTAGAAAGATGGTAACAATAACCCTGTATACGAGACAGCAAAAGAGACATGATGTATAGAACAGTCTTTTGGACTCTGTGGGAGAGGGAGAGGGTGGGAAGATTTGGGAGAATGGCATTGAAACATGTATAATATCATATATGAAATGAGTCGCCAGTCCAGGTTCGATGCATGATACTGGATGCTTGGGGCTGGTGCACTGGGACAACCCAGAGGGATGGTATGGGGAGGGAGGAGGAAGGAGGGTTCAGGATGAGGAGCACGTGTATACCTGTGGTGGATTCATGTTGATATATGGCGAAACCAATAAAATTAAAAAAATAAAAAAAGAACTTAAATGAAGGAACTAAAGAGAGAAAAAACAAAAAAACCAGTAAATATTTAAGTGAACCAGAAAAGAAAAACAAAAAGTAAAATGACAGATTTAAACCATAACCTAGCAATAATTACACCATTGATGCAACTGGTATAAGTACAGCAATTAAAACACAGAGATTAAAAGTGAGGATTGAAAAAAAAAAATGGCCCACCCCTATGATGTTTTGATATCTTTACCAGAAACTCACTTCAATATAATGATATAGGAATGGTGAAAATAAAAATATGCATGTTAATTTCCTAGGACTGCTGTACAAAAGTCCCCAAAACTAAGTGGATTAAGCAAAATAAATTTATTAACTTATCATTTTGGAGGTAAAAAATCAAGACGTTGGCAGGATTGTTCTGCCTCCAAATTCTCCAGAAGACAATCTTTTTTGCTTCATCCGCTTCTAGTGGCTCCAGGTGTTCCTTGGTTTGAGAACATATTTCTGATCTCTGCCTCTGTTGTCACATGTTCTTTTCTTGTTTCCTTCTCCTCTGTCTCTTATAAGGAAACTTGTCAATTGATTTAGTGTACACACAGGTAATCCAGGATGATCTCATTTCAATACCCTTAACTTCATTATATCTGCAAAGATTCTTTTTCCAAAAAAGTCACATTTAGTTTTCAGGGTATGGGCATAACTTTTGATGAACACTATTCAACCCATTTTAGGATGGAAAAATATATACCATTAAAACATTCACAACAGATAACAGAAATGACTATATTTATAACAGCCAAATTAGACTTTAGAGCCAAAATATTACTGGAGAATACAGAATTGCATATAATGATAGAAGACATCAACCCCCCAAAAAGATATAATTGACCCTAAATGTGTATATACAAAACAACATAGATGCAAAACACATGAAATAAAATTAATAAAACCTAAATGATACATAGAAAAATCCATGATTATATTTGGAGACTTCAACCACTCTCTATCAATTCTTGATAGAAAAATAAGGTGGAAAATAATCAAGAATGAAGAGTAACTGCACACTAACAGCAGGCAACAGTATCTAATCAATATTTATGAAACATTCCAACCAATAGCAGCAGAATACTGATTCTTTTAAATTATCCACAGAACATAAACCAAAATGGATTACGTTCAGGGCCATAAAGCAAAACCAACAATTTTATAAGAATTGGAATCACAGAGCATGTTTTCTAGTCACAATAGAATTCTATTAGAAATCAATAAAAGATAATAAAATCTCCAAACAATTGGAACCTAAACAAACCCTTTATAAATAATCTAAATTTCAAGGGAAATAAAAATACATTGAAATGAATTAAAATGAAAATACAACTTATTAATTTTTTTGGTATACAGCTAAAGCAAAAATTGTAATACCATATGTGTATATTCGATAATAGAAAAGTCATTTTTCAATATTCTAATCTTCTACATAAAGAACATATAAAAGAAGGCAAAATAAAACCAAGGCAATCAGAAAGATGGAAAGTACACAGTAGGGATTATTAAAATTAAAAATAAAACAAAAAGGAATGTTAAAAAAACACAATGGAGAAAGCTATGAAAAAATTCTTTAAAATGTTAAAAAATTCACAAATCTCTAATAAGACTGATAAAGAGAAAAAGAGAGAAGACACAACCTACCAGTGTCAGGAGTAAAATAGGTATCACTGCAGATATTGCAGATATGGAAATAATAAGAAATAATATGAACAACTTTACATATATAACATTGACAATCATAGATCTATGGACCAATTCATTGAAAAACATACCCTGCCAAAATTTACTCAATTTGAAATAGATTATTTAAGTAGTTCTAAACTATTCCCACTTGACTTCACATTCTAGGATGTCTGGCTCTAGGTGAGTGATCACACCATTGTGATTATATGGGTCATAAAGATCTTTGTTATACAGTTCCTCTGTGTATTGTTGCCACCTCTTCTTAATATCTTCTGCTTCTGTTAGGTCCATACCATTTCTGTCCTTTATCGAGCTCATCTTTGCATGAAATGTTCTCTTGGTATCTCTAATTTTCTTGACGAGATCTCTAGTCTTTCCCATTCTGTTGTTTTCCTCTAATTCTTTGCATTGGTCACTGAGGAAGGCTTTCTATCTCTCCTTGCTATTCTTTGGAACTCTGCATTCAGATGCTTATATCTTTCCTTTTCTCCTTTGCTTTTCGCTTCTCTTCTTTTCACAGCTATTTGTAAGACCTCCCCAGACAGCCATTTTGCTTTTTTGCATTTCTTTTCCATGGGGATGGTCTTGATCCCTGTCTCCTGTACAATGTCATGAACCTCATTCCATAGTTCATCAGGCACTCTATCTATCAGATCTAGGCCCTTAAATCTATTTCTCACTTCCACTGTATAATCATAAGGGATTTGATTTGGATCATACCTGAATGGTCTAGTGGTTTTCCCTACTTTCTTCAATTTAAGTCTGAATTTGGTAATACAGAGTTCATGATCTGAGCCACAGTCAGCTCCTGGTCTTGTTTTTGCTGACTGTATAGAGCTTCTCCATCATTGGCTGCAAAAAATATAATCAATCTGATTTCAGTGCTGACCATCTGGTGATGTCCGTGTGTAGTCTTCTCTTGTGTTGTTGGAAGAGGGTGTTTGCTATGACCAGTGTGTTCTCTTGGCAAAACTCTATTAGCCTTTGCCCTGCTTCATTCTGTATTCCGAGCGAAAATTGCCTGTTACCCCAGGTGTTTCTTGACTTCCTACTTTTGCATTCCAGTCCCTTATAACGAAAAGGGACATCTCTTTAGGGTGTTAGTTCTAAAAGGTCTTGTAGGTTTTCATAGAACCGTTCAACTTCAGCTTCTTCAGTGTTACTGTTTGGGGCATAGACTTGAATTACTGTGATAATGAATGGTTTGCCTTGGAAATGAACAGAGATCATTCTGTCGTTTTTGAGATTGCATCCAAGTACTGCATTTCGGACTCTTTTGTTGACCATGATGGGTACTCCATTTCTTCTAAGGGATTCCTGCCCACAGTAGTAGATGTATGGTCATCTGAGTTAAATTCACCCATTCCAGTCCATTTTAGTTCACTGATTCCTAGAATGTCAATGTTCACTCTTGCCATCTCCTGTTTGACCACTTCCAATTTGCCTTCATTCATGGAACTAACATTCCAGGTTCCTATGCAATATTGCTTTTTACAGCATTGGACCTTGCTTCTATCACCAGTCACATCCACAACTGGGTATTGTTTTTGCTTTGACTCCATCCCTTCATTCTTTCTGGAGTTATTTCTCCACTGATCTTCAGTAGCATATTGGGTACCTACTGACCTGAGGAGTTCCTCTTTCAGTATCCTATCATTTTGCCTTTTCATACTGTACATGGGGTTCTTAAGGCAAGAATACTAAAGTGGTTTACCATTTCCTTCTCCAGTGGACCACATTCTGTCAGACCTCTCCACCATGACCCGCCCATCCTGGGTGGCCCCACATGGCATGACTTAGTTTCATTGAGTTAGATAAGTCTGTGGTCCATGTGATTAGACTGACTAGTTTTCTGTGATTATGGTTTCAGTGTGTCTGCCCTCTGATGCCCTCTCGCAACACCTATCATCTTACTTGGGTTTCTCTTACCTTGGACGTGGGGTATCTCTTCATGGCCACTCCAGCAAAGCGCAGCTGCTGCTCTTTACCTTGGATGAGGGGTATCTCCTTACGGCCGCCCCTCCTGACCTTGAATGTAGAGTAGCTCCTCTCTGCCCTCCTGCACAGCCGCCACTCCTTGGATGTGAGGTTGCTCCTCTCAGCCGCCTCCCCAGACCTTGTGTGTTGGGTAGCTCCTCTTGGCCCTCCTACATCCATGCAGCCACTGCTCCTTGGAGGTGGTGTAATTCCAGTCGACCTACTTCAAGTCCTGAAAGATGATGCTGTGAAAGTGCTGCACTCAATATGCCAGCAAATTTAGAAAACTCAGCACTGGCCACAGGACTGGAAATGGTCAGTTTTCATTCCAATCCCAAAGAAAGGCAATTCCAAAGAATGCTCAAACCACCACACAATTGCACTCAACTCACACACTAGTAAAGTAATGCCCAAAATTCTCCAAGCCAGGCTCCAGCAATACATGAACCGTGAACTTCCAGATGTTCAAGTTGGATTTAGAAAAGACAGAAGAACCAGAGGTCAAATTGCCAGCATCTGTTGGATCATCAAAAAAGCAAGAGAGTTCCAGAATAACATATATTTCTACTTTATTGACTATATCAAAGCCTTTGACTGTGTGGATCACAATAAACTGTGGAAAATTCTGAAAGATATGGGAATACCAGACCACCTGACTTGCCTCTTGAGAAACCTGTATGCAGGTCAGGAAGCAACAGTTGGAACTGGACATGGAAGAACAGGCTGGTTCCAAATAGGAAAAGGAGTACGTCAGGGCTTTATATTGTCACCCTGCTTACTTAACTTATATGCAGAGTACATCATGAGAAACGCTAGGCTGGAAGAAGCACAAGCTGGAATCAAGATTGTTGGGAGAAATATAAATAACCTCAGATATGCAGATGAAACCACCTTATGGCAGAAAGTGAAGAAGAACTAAAAAGCCTCTTGATGAAAGTGAAAGAGGAGAGTGAAAAAGTTCGCTTAAAGCTCAACGTTCAGAAAACGAAGATCATGGCATCCAGTCCCATCACTTCATGGGAAATAGATGGGGAAACAGTGGAAACAGTGTCAGACTTTATTTTTCTGGGCTCCAAAATCACTGCAGATGGTGATTGAAGCCATGAAATTAAAAGACGCTTACTCCTTGGCAGAAAAGTTATGACCAACCTAGATAGCATATTCAAAAGCAGAGACATTACTTTGTCAACAAAGGTCCATCTAGACAAGGCTATGGTTTTTCCAGTGGTCATGTATGGATGTCAGAGTTGGACTGTGAAGAAATCTGAGTGACTAAGAATTGATGCTTTTGAATTGTGGTGTTGGAGAAGACTCTGGAGAGTCCTTTGGACTGCAAGAAGATTCAACCACTCCATTCTAAAGGAGATCAGTCCTGGGTGTTCATTGGAAGGACTAATGCTAAAGCTGAAACTCCAATACTTTGGCCACCTCATGCAAAGGGTTGACTCATTGGAAAAGACTCTGATGCTTGGAGGGATTGAGGGCAGGAGGAGAAGGGGACGACAGAGGATGAGATGGCTGGATGGCACCACCGCCTCGATGGACATGAGTTTGAGTGAACTCCGGGAGTTGGTGATGGACAGGGAGGCCTGGTGTGCTGTGATTCATGGGTTCGCAAATGTCGGACATGATTGAGCAACTGAACTGAACTGAAACTATTCCCTGGTGGCACTAATGGTCAAGAGCCTACCTACCAAACAGGAGACATAAGAGACATGGGTTCAGTCTCTGAATCAGGAAGATCCTCTGGAGGAGGGCATGGCCATCCACTCCAGTATTCTTGCCTGGTGAATCCCATGGACAGAGGAGCCTAGCAGGCTACAGTCCACAGGGTCACAAGGAGTTGGACACAACTGAAGCGACTTAGCACACACAAACTATTAAGGGAATGATGCTGGGAAAGATGGAGGGCAAGAGGAGAAGGGGTTGACAGAGGATTAAATGGTTGGATGGCATCACCAACTCGATGGACATGAATTTGAGCAAAAGCGGGGAGATAGTGAAGGACAGGGCATGCTGTCACATGGGGTCACAAAGAGTCAGGTACGATCTAGCAACTAAACAACTCAAGTTTAAATACTCTTCCTCAGAAATTTCTTGACTGAAATGATTTCACTTAAGAAGTCTTTCAAAGTTAAAAAATTAACATTATACATCTTCTTCTAGAAAGTTGAAGCACAGTGATTGCTTTTCAATTAATTTAATGAAGCAAATACTACCCTGATAAAAAATGAAATTAAGACAATATTAAAAAATGGCATCCCACCAATACCCCTCACTACTCTAAGTGTACATATTGTTAACAGAATATATTAAAATATAATTAGCCAATATATACAAATATTTACACACCAAGAGGAGTTTATTGTGGGGGTGAAAAACTACTTCAATATTGAAAAATCTACCAGTGTAATCCACTATAGTAATCATGATAAACATAATAATACCACTTCAATAGGATAATGAAGGAAACTTATATAATCATGTTTATCAATAAATAAAAAAATTGATAAAATTTAACACCCATTCACAATTTTTAAAAGTCTCAGAAAAACAGGAATAGAGTTACTTTTTCAAACCGATAAAGAACATTTTCAAAACAAACAAAAGCAAACAAATAATAAAAACACAAAACACCAAACTTATATATCTAGTAGTACATTTAATGATGAAATACTGATGCTTTCTCCCTAAAATCAGGAAGCAGGCAAGGATGTTCACTTTCACTGCTCTTAACATGGTGCTAGATGTTCTATATAGCAAGGTTAGACGAAAAAAGGAAATGACAGCTATATTTATTGGAAGGGAAGAAATAAATTGTTCCTATTTGTGGATATCTTGGGTCTATGTGGAATATCCCAAGAAATCTACCAGGAATATTCCTCCTAGAACTAAGAAGATAACTAAGTAATGTCCAGGATTCAAGATTAACCTATGAAAATATGTCAATTTTATTTGTATATACTAGCAATAAAGACATGAAAACTAAAATTTTAAATGTAGCACTGTTTACAATGTCTCAAAAGTGATCTTTATAGGTATATATCTAACAATACGTGGACAGGAAATTTATGCTCAAAACTGCAAAATGCCAATGAAAGAAATCAAATGACAAGTAAACAAATGGAGAAACATAGCTCCACATGTGAATGGAGTTATTGGTTTGGAAGATTCAGTGTAATAATGATGTGAATTCTCTCAAATTACAAATAATGTACAGGTTTAAGATAATTCCTGTCAATAGTTTAGCAAAACTTTTTTTGTGGTTATAGACAAGATTATTCTAAAATTTAAACAAATAGGCAAATTAACTATAATATGAAACCAGTATTTTAAAAAATGATAAAGTAAGAGAAATAGACATACCCTACATTAAGACTTTGTGATATTGGGAGGACAGATTCATACACCAATATAATAAAGTAGATAACATGGAAGGCAGACAGAAATATACCCAGTTGATTTCTAAGAAAGATGAAACAGTAATCAACAGGGGAAAGAACCTTTGCAAAAAATGTTGTTGGAGTAACTGGACAACCATGAGTGAAAAACAAACAAACAAACAAAAACAACAAATAAAGCTACTTTGAGCTAAATCTTTCACTTTGTACAAAAAATTAACTTCTAGACTTAAAATGTAAAACTTAAAAAAAAAAAAAAAGCTTTTAGAAACAATATAAAATAAAGTCTTTGAAATACAGGGCTGGGTAACAGTTTTCCATAGAGGAAAAATGGAATAATCAAACTTCAATATAACAAACATTCCCTTTGAAATTGAAAAAGACATGGTTATGATGATAAAAAGATAAACTACAGACTGGGAGCAAATATTATCAAACCAAATTAGAAAATGCACAGAAATTTCAAAACTCAATCATTAATAAAATAGTTTTAGGAAATAGGCAAACAATAGGAAGAGACATTCACTGAAGATAAAATAAAGATGGCAACGAAGTGCATGAAAAGTTGTTCAAGATCATAAAAGAAATGTAAATTAAACCACAATAAGATATCGTTATACATGCATCTATTTCCTATTTCGGACACGACTGAGCGACTGAACTGAATTAAACTGAACTGATACATGCATCTGAATGGTTAAAAAAGAAAAAAAAATGAGAATATCAAATACTAACAAATAAGCAGACAAATGGATCATTCTTCAGTTCAGTTCAGTCACTGAGTGGTGTCCGACTCTTTGCCACCCCATGAACTGCAGCATGCCAGGTCTCCCTGTCCATCACCAACTCCCGGAGTCCACCCAAACCCATGTCCATTGAGTCGGTGATGCCATCCAACCATCTCATCCTGAGTCGTCCCCATCTCCTCCTGCCCTCAATCTTTCCCAACATCAGAGTCTTTTCAAACATGTCAGCTGCTCCCATCAGGTGGCCCAAGTTCTGAAGTTTCAGCTTCAACATCAGTCCTACCAATGAACACCCAGGACTGATCTCCTTTAGGATGGACTGGTTGGATCTCCTTGCAGTCCAAGGGACTCTCAAGAGTCTTCTCCAATACCACAGTTCAAAATCATCAATTCTTCAGCTCTCAGCTTTTTTTTTTTTTTTTTTTTAGTATGTTTAAGCAATTTATTTTTGTGTGTGTATCTTTAATTGTCAAAATACAGCTGTAATACAGACTGAATCCAACAGCATATCGAAAAGACCAAACACCATGCCTAAGTGGGGTTTATCCCCAGAATTCCAGGGTAGCGCAACATAAAATCAATATAACATACCCCGTTAATAGAAAGAAGAAAAGAAAAGCACTTGATCACTTCAGTTGCCTCAGAAAAGGCATTTGACGAAATTCAACACCCTTTCATGATAAGCAAACTTAACGAACTAGGAATAGAAGTGAACTTAGTATAACTTAGTATAATTTAGGGAGTTTATGAAAAACACATAACCAACATTATACTCAGTGATGAAAAATTGAAAGCTTTCTTCTTAGATTGGAAACAAGATAAGTATATCTGTTTTCACTGATATCGAACATTGTGTTGGAAGTTTTAGCCAAGCTCTTAGGCTAGAAAAGGAAATAAAAAGGATCTAGATCGGAAAATATTATCTCTGTTTGAAGATGACATAATATAGAAAATCCTAAAGAATCCACAGAATAGCTATTAACACCAGTAAGTGAATATAGCACAGTTGTATGCTTCAGAATCAGTATACAAAAATCAGTTGTATTACCACATACTGTGCACTTAGTCACTCAGTCATGTCCGACTCTTTGCAACCCCATGGACTGTAGCCTGCCAAGCTCCTCTGTCCATGGCAGTTTTCCAGGCAAGAATATCCGAGAGGTTGCCATGCCCTCCTGCAGGGGATCTTTGCAACCCAGGGATCAAACCCAGGTCTCCACATTTCAGGTGGATTCTTTACTATCTCTGCCACCAGGGAAGCCCTTACTAGGTCCTAAGTATATAGAAAGTATTCAGGTAAAGATAAATTCCAAGAATTTTTGAGTTTAAAACTCTCTTGTTAAATTGTTTCATATGCCTAGAGTTTTGATATTTCATAGATCATTTTCCAGTATTTTTGTAATTGCTTCGTGCTTTACATTTTCCTAAACTCTGTGTGTTCCGTTTATCCAGAAGTATCGACTAAACATATTTTTGAATCCCAGACTTCTTGTCTTCCTGTGTCCCCTCTTCATGTTTGAAGGACGCCCACTCACTACTGTTCTTGTCATATTTGACCCTTTTCCACATTGACTGTGGGTGCAAATGTAGGCTAATGACCAAGTGATTTCTTTATAGTTCAACTCTCCCATCCATACACCACTGGAAAAGCCATAGCCTTGTCTAGATGGACCTTTGTTGACAAAGTAATGTCTCTGCTTTTTAATAAGCTGTCTAGGTTGGACATAACTTTCCTTCCAAGGAGTAAGCGTCTTTTAATTTCATGGCTTCAATCACCATCTGCAGTGATTTTGGAGCCCAGAAAAATAAAGTCTGACACTGTTTCCACTGTTTCCCCATCTATTTCCCACGAAGTGATGGGACTGGATGCCATGATCTTCGTTTTCTGAACGTTGAGCTTTAAGCGAACTTTTTCACTCTCCTCTTTCACTTTCATCAAGAGACTTTTTAGTTCTTCTTCACTTTCTGCCATAAGGTGGTGTCATCTGCATATCTGAGGTTATTGATATTTCTCCCAGCAATCTTGATTCCAGCTTGTGTTTCTTCCAGCCCAGCATTTCTCATGATATACTCTGCATATAAGTTAAATAAGCAGGGTGACAACATACAGCTTTGACATGCTCCTTTTTCTATTTGGAATCAGTCTGTTGTTCCATGTCCAGTTCTAACTGTTGCCTCCTGACCTGCATACAGATTTCTCAAGAGGCAGGTCAGGTGGTCTGGTATTCCCATCTCTTTCAGAATTTTCCACAGTTTATTGTGATCCACACAGTCAAAGGCTTTGGTATAGTCAATAAAGTAGAAATAGATATTTTTCTGGAACTCTCTTCCTTTTTTGATGATCCAGCAGATGTTGGCAATTTGGTCTCTGGTTTCTCTGACTTTTGCAAAATCAGCTTGAACATCTGGAAGTTCACGGTTCATGTATTGCTGAAGCCTGACTTGGAGAATTTTAAGCATTACTTTACTAGTGTGTGAGATGAGTGCATTTGTGCAGTATTTTGAGTATTCTTTGGCATTGCCTTTCTTTGGTATTGGGATGAAAACTGACCTTTTCCAGTCTTGCTGAAAAAGTGAAAGTGTTAGTTGCTTAGTCTGTCCTACTCTTTGCAACCTCATGGACTATAGCCTGCCAGGCTCCTCTGTCTATCGAATTCTCCAGGCAAGAATACTGGAGTGGGTTGTCATTTCCTCCTTTAGAGGATCTTCCTTATTCAGGAATTGAACCCTTTTCTCCTGCATTTCAGGCAGATTCTTTACCATCTGAGATTGTTGGTGGTAATGTAAAATAGTACAACTCTGGAAGACAATTTGGCAGTTTCTTATTAAACTAAGTATATGACTAACATATAATATAGCAATCACAAACTTCTGGTCATTTATTCCAGATAGTTGGAAACATTAACATCTGTATATAAATGCACCTCAGATATGCAGATGACACCACCCTTATGGCAGAAAGTGAAGAAGAACTAAAAAGCCTCTTGATGAAAGTAAAAGAGGAGAGATAAAATGTTGTCTTAAAACTCAACAGTCAGAAAACAAAGATCATGGCATCCGGTCCCATCACTTCATGGTGAATAGATGGGTAAATAATGGAAACAGTGAGAGACTTTATTTTTGGTCTCCGGAATCACTGAAGATGGTGACTGAAGCCATGAAATTATTAAAAGATGCTTGTTCCTTGGAAGAAAAGCTATGACCAACCTAGACAGCTTATTAAAAAGCAGAGTCATTACTTTGCGAACAAAAGTCTGTCTAGTCAAAGCTATGGTTTTTCCAGTAGTTATGTGTGGATGTGAGAGTTGGACCATGAAGAAAGCTGAGCACCAAAGAATTGCTGCTTTTGAACTGTGGTGATGGAGGAGATTCCTGAGAGTCCCTTGGACTGCAAGGATATCCAACCAGTCAATCCTAAAATAAATCAGTCCTGGGATATTCATTGGAAGGACTGATGCTGAAGCTGAAACTCCAATACTTTGACCACCTGATGCAAAGAATTGACTCATTTGAAAAGACGCAGATGCTGGGAAAGATTGAAGGTGGGAGGAGAAGGGGACGACAGAGGATGAGATGGTTGGATGGAATCACTGACTTGATGGACATGAGTTTGAGCAAGCTCCAAGAGTTCGTGATGGCCAGGGAAGCCTGGTGTGTTTCAGTCCATGGGGTTGCAAAGAGTCAGACACTACTGAGTGATTGAACTGAACTGAGCAATGCTTATTTAAACTTTATGTATAATAGCAACAAACTGGAAACAACCCAGATGTTTTTTAACCTGTAAATGGTTGAACTGTGATATATCCATTCCATTAAAAAAAAATGAACTTGAAGATGTTTACTGCATAGTATTTTTGGTTGAAAAAATGTCACATGCATTTATTTAGCACAACCTTGTGAAATACACAAAGTATAACTAAAGATGAGCATTTTGTAGTCCATTTCTGAGGATTAAATCATGAACTGCTACACTGGAATGATCTTTCTTGCAGTAGCTGGGCACCAAGTGTAATGTTTATCAATTCTCTCCTTTGAGTATAGGCAGCAACTTACTATTTTCTTTCAGTTCCTTAATGGTATTCAGTCCCAACAAGCTCCCATTTCACTAATAGTTGAAAGTTTGTCTGGCCAATTAGTATAAGCTTTTAGTCCCTGCTGAACTTATTCATCCTCCAATGTATCAAATATCTCAGTTCAACAGTAGTACTATTCAGCAGTAAAAAAAGAACAAACCATTGATACTGCAGCAACCTGAATGCAAATTATGCTGGGTGGAGAAAAAAAAAAAGAGCCATTCTCAAAAGGTTACATACTGTATGATTCCACCTAATAACATTTTAAAAATCAGAAAATGACAGAAATGTAAATTGAATTGAGGCTTCCACTGAAAAGTAGAAGGGTTGAGGGCATGAGGAAAGTTACATAGAAAAGTCCAAAGTTAGAGATCCTTGTTGTGTTGGAAATGTTGTGTATCTTGACTGTATCATGTCAATATCTTAGTTGTGATATTGTATTATAGTTTTATATGATGTTATCATATGGGGGAAAGTAGACAAAGGATACACGTGCTCTGTGTGTATTATTTACTGTAACTAGATATAAATCTACAACTTTCTCAAAATAATTTTAATTTTAAAGAGTGTAATGAATTTGGTCAGTTATCTTTGACAAAGAAAATATAATAGAGAAATGATAATCTTTTCAATATATGTTACTGGATTAATACTGACCCTCCCCCCAAAAAAATGAATCTAGGCAGAGATTTTATACCCTATATTAACTCAAAATGGATTATAGGTCTAAACGTAAAATGCACAACTATAAGACTTCTAGAAGTCATCTGGAGAAAATCTAGATAAACTTGGGTATGAAAATGACTTTTTAAATATAATATCAAAGGTCCATGGAAGAAATAATTGATAAGCTGGATTTCATTAAAGTTAAAAACTTTTTTCTATGAAAGACACAGTCAAGAAAATGAGAAGACAAGCCACATATTGGGAGAAAATGCATAAGACAAATCTGATAAAGGACTGTTATTCAAAATATACACATAATTTTTTAAATGCAACAATGAGAAAAAAACAACATAAATGAAAATGGGTTAAAGACCTGAATAGACACCTTAGCCTCTGGTGGCTCAGATGATAAAGAATCTGCCTGCAAGGTGGGAGACCTGGGTTCGATCCTGGGTTGGGAAGATTCCTTGGAGAAGGAAACTGGCAACCCATGCCAGTATTCTTGTCAGAGAATTCTATAGACAGAGCAGCCTGGTGGGCTACAGTCCACAGGGTCAACAAAGTGTCGGACACAACTGAGCAACTAACACTTTCAGACACCTTATCAAAGAATATATACAGAAGGCAAGAAAGGATATGAAATGATGGTTCATATAATATGTCATTAAGGATAAACAAAATAAGAATGAGATAACATTGAAGTGAAGTGAAGTGAAGTGAAGTCGCTCAGTCGTGTCCGACTCTTTGTTACCCCATGGACTGTAGCCTACCAGGCTCCTCCCTCCATGGGATTCTCCAGGCAAGAGTATTGGAGTGGGTTGCCATTTCCTTCTCCAGGGGATCTTCCCGATCCAGGGATCGAAGCCGGGTCTCCTGCATTCCAGGCAGACGCTTTAAACTCTGAGCCACCAGGGAAGAGGTTTTCACCAGTAACCAGGGATAAATGACATATGGGAGTGAGTGACTGTAGCCCACCAGGCTCCTCCATCCATGGAATTTTCTAGGCAAGTGTACTACACACCTGTTAAAAATGCCAGAATCTAGAACACTGATAGTAAGAAACATTGTCAAGACATTGAATAACTGGAACTCTTACTAACTTTAAGTGGACTTCTCTGATGGCTCAGATGATAAAAAATCTTCCTGCAATTTGGGAGACCCAGGTTCAATCCTGGGATCAGGAAGATCCCCTGGAGAAGGCAGGGGCAATCCACTCCAGTATTCTTGCCTGGAGAATTCCATGGACAGAGGAGCCTCGTGGGCTATAGTCCATGGGGTCACAAAGAGTCAGGCATGACTGAGTGAGGTGGAATGCAAAATAGTATAGCCACTTTGGAACATTATGGGACCACAATTTCCAGTTTGGAAGTCTCTTACAAAACTAAACTTTTACTACATATATGATTCACCGATCATGTTCCTTACCCAAATCAGTTAAAATTTTTTTGTATTAACAAAAATTCACAAAGTTTGGGAGCAACCAAGATGTCTTTGTCCAGTATATGAATGAAGAGACAAATTGTGCCACATCCAGACAAAGGAATAGGGCTTCCCTGGTAACTCAGCTGGTAAAGAATCTGCCTGCAATGCAGGGAATCCTGGTTTGATTCCTCAGCCTGGAAGATCCCCTAGAGAAGGGATACCCACTCCAGTGTGCTTGGGCTTCCCTGGTGGCTCAGACAGTAAAGAATCCACTTGCAATGTGGGAGACCTGGGTTTGATCCCTGGGTTAGGAAGATCCCCTGGAGCATGGGCATGGAAACCCACTCCAGTATTCTTGCCTGGAGAATCCCCATGAACAGAGTAGCCTGGCGGGCTACTGCATTTGCAGCTCATGTGATTGCAAAGAGTCTGACACAACTGAGAGACTAAGCACTGCACACAAAAAGAAATAAACTAGCAAGCCATTAAATGACATGGAGGGAACTTAAATGCATGTTACTAAGTAAAGATGCCAATCTGTAAAGTTTACATACTATGATTTCAACTATATGGCAGCCTAGATAGAAAAGGCAAAATCATGAATATAGTAAAATGGTAAATCATGAATACAGTTAAATCAGTGGCTATCATGGTTGGGTGAGGGAGAAAAGATTTTTGAGCACAAAGACTTAGGGCAAACTTCTGTGTGATACTATAATGATGGATATATGTTATTATACACTTGTCAAAACTCATACAATGTACAATACCAAGAGTGAACCCTAATGTCAAACTATGGGCTATGGGTAATTATAACATGCAGTTGATTATGATTATTAAATGTATGTTGTATCAATTATAAAAAAATGTTCCACTCAGATTTGGGGTGTTCACAGTGGGGTGTCTGTGCATGTGAATAGACATGGTATATGGAAACTTTGTACTTGTTGCTCAATTCTGCTGTGAACCTGAAACTCCCCTAAAAAGTAGAGTCTAATCAAAAGGAACAAATAAGTGAAATGAACTACTTAACTCTTTTTCCTTTTGTTAAACTTTTACAAACATTATCAATACTAAGCAACAGTCCATACAAAATAACTGTTGATAGCCCAGTTCTAAGGTAACTATATCTTCTGCCAAAGGCTTTAATTCCCTCATATTTTAAATTCTGATATTTTTAACTCCTCTATTGTATATTCTATTTTGTCCAAATTAAACATAATTCATTGGACAGAATTTAGTCAGTATTCTCATCATGGGACTGTGGATGGTTATAGAGACAATTTTGATATGTATTTCATCAAAAAATTTCAATTTTGTGGCAGTTCTAAGTCAAAACCTGCCTATTTTTAAAAAGTCAGAGAATTTTCAATATTTTTGACTTATGTGTTTTTTGTCTTAGTTCAATAATGTGTATACTAATGTTCCTTGTTCAGTATTATTTTTACTCTTTGTTATAATCTAGTGAAATAAGATATTTATTATGTATGATATTCTTTCACACTGTAGCATTGAAATCTCACTGTATTTAGCACTGAAATAATTATATGTTGGATTTTCTTAATCAGTGATTTTTATTACTTTATGTCATATAGTTAGCCATTTTGACATAAGATTTCCAAACCATCTCTTCAAACCTAGATATTTCCTTTTGTTCTCTGTCACAGCTTGCTTTCTTGCCTTTTCCAGGTTTTAGATGCTACCCATGTTCTCTGGCTCATGTTCTCTTCCTTGATCTTCAAAACTGGCAAGGTAGCATCTGACCTTTTTTCCGTCATCATATCTCTTTCTCTGAACAAACCCAGGAAAGTTTGTTGAGGACTCGTGTAATCAGTTTGAGCCCCCCTGGCTAATTCTGGTTAATCCTATCACAAGGTCTCTACCTTTAACCACATCTGCAGAGACTCTTTTGATATATAAGGAAATGCACTCACCTGTTCCAGGAATTCAGATTTGGATATCACTGGGGACCATCATTCTGTATCCCAAAAGGCAACAAAGATATTACAGAAGGGTGTCAGGTAATTAATTAGTTAAAATGTTACACTCTGTTTCTAGATTTTTTGATATTTACTGCTTTTCAGTTTTAATGCTTGTAATTTATTGTCCTTTCTTACTCTGTCTTACAAATACATATTCTCTTGGTTATCTCATAATATATTTGCAATTTTGTATTCTTTTTCTTAATGAAGTCTATCCCAAGTAATTAAGCTTAATTTCTTAAATAAGGAACCTCTAATGTCCTGTTTCAGAATTTTCATGGAGACTATGCTTAATAGAAGGTGGGTCACTTTAGTGGTTTCAAGTTGTGTTGGCTTTCTGTTACTGCCTTGTAAATTACCATGAACTTAGAAACTCAAAACAACATATATTTATTATCTCATAGTTTCAGTGGTCAGAGATCTAGGCAGGCTTAATTGGGTCTTTTGCTTCATGGCCTTATAAGAGTTATCAAGAGATATGGTCTCATCTCAAAGTACCCTTGAAGAAGTGTCTGCATCCAAGCTATCATGGATTTTTGCAGAGTTCAGTTCCTTGTGATGACACAAGTAAGAAACTCAGCTTCTTGTTGATCTTCAGCTGGGGCCACCCTTGGTCTTGCCACATGGACTTCCGAACCACCATGATCAGTGAGGGAGAGAGTTTCCTATCAAGCAGTCTTATGTAATAGAATGATGGAAGTGCTATCTATCACCTTTGCTGTGTTCTATTGGCTAAAACAAGTCTCAGGTCTTAACCTGAAGAAGAAAGGTGATTACACAAGTGTGGGGAATCTTGTGTACCACCTTAGAGCCTATCCTTCACAGACCACTTCTTTGAAGCTTTTATATTTCTTTTTCATTTTCATCTTTTTTTTCAAAACTGAATTTTCTATTACATAATTTTATCATAATTTTAACTTTTACTAATTTTCAATAATAAAATTATTTTGAAAATGCAGTTTTTACTAAAGTATATAAAATGAGACTATATTTTCATTCAATATTAAATTAAACCTAAAAAATATATATGGCATCAACTAAATTAAGATTATCTTCATATAGTTTCAGTCTTTTTTTTTTAAGTTTTATTTAATGTTTTGGCCATGTCACATAACATGTGGGATCTTTGTTCCCTGACCAGGGATTGAACTTGTGTCCCCTGTGTTGGAAGCCCAGAGTCTTAACCACTGGACTGCCAGGGAACTCCCTCAATTTTCTTTTTATTGTAAATTATTGAAAACTATATAATAGAATTAAAAGGTAAAATGCAAATTATATTTAGTCATGAGTCATGAACCAAGAGAGCAGATATTTTGGGTTCTGGATCATACTGTGCTAGTCCTGACTTCTCCTGTTTTCTAATGATTTTATTTTTATTAATAAATGTACAGTTTAATACTTTAATTTGTAATTTGTCAACATGTGGGGACTGGAGTAAGAGCCTCTTGCCTGTGTATCAGGGTGATACCAAGGCCACTAGGAAAAGATAGGGCAAAACTACAAACATTTCCTTTTGATGAAAGGATGAATTCAGAAATTGTGGTGGTCCAGCAAGTGTCCCTACAAGTAGGGAAAAACCAAAAAGCTCTGGGAAACAGAGCAATTAATCTTCTATGGGCCTCAGTGTTTACATCTGGTAAAAGCAAATGATGATGATATGATGAAGATAGATATTCAACAAGAATATATTGCAGATAAAACAAAAAAATGTAGAATAAAGTGATGGTGAAATTGTGATTCTATCAAACCCTGCCAAACTATTGTTCTTGACAAAAATATTAAAAGGGTTGAAATTTCTCTTTGATCATTTCAAGTTCTCTTTTCTATATATTTGCTTTCTTTTCCGCAAAGTGATCTCAACTTTATCTGGAGCCACTTCTCTGTGAATACTTCAAAAGTTTCTCTGTCGTCTTTTACACCAAATCCTATTTTCAGGAAATAAACTGATTAGCAATTTCATCCTCAGGAGACATGAATACAAGAGATTGTGATGTTCCCTCTTTCAAAGGATTTTGTATTTTCAAAGGCATATCCCTAAGCTAAGGAATAGACTTCTAATGTTTGAATTTTTGTCTTCAGGGAGTGGTAGAAAAAGCTTTATTTGGGTTAAGAGGAGGGAAGTTTGGGGACTTCCCTAGTAATCTAGTGGTTAAGACTGTTCTCAATGCAGGGTGCACAGGTTCACTTTCTGGTTGGGGAATCAAGATCCCACATGCTATAAGCATGGCCAAAAAAAAAAAAAAAAAGTGTAGGGAAGCTCTTACCCTGCTAAAGTTATTCCTTGATGCTTTTTTTTTTTCCAATTATTTCTGAGACTTGACTTAGTCATAGCTCATTTTTTAGAAGATTCACCAGTCAGTACATGATCCTAGTCCTTGATGGTGAAATTGTGTAAAATTTCTGTGGCAAATTCATATTGTATTTGAAACTGTAAGAGTTTCTTCTCAAGCATCTCTCACAAAAAGAAGGAGAGAGCGATTTGTGGGAGGTTGAGGATGAAGAGGGTATAATCAGGTATCTTAATGACTGCTCACCATGTAGAAATCTGAGTCCATCTGTGCCGAGGCTACATCATCCACTTACTGTGTCCTGGATCTCACTTGGTCCTTTCCATCAGGGATTTTTCAGCAGACCTTTGTTGTTGGTCTGGTTTATGCTCCAGGAGCAAGACAAAGTACAGCATTAAGAAACTTGAGTGCCATCATTCCCTGTTCTGTGCCCTTCCTACAAGAGAAAAATGGCAGAGGCAGAAGGTGAATAGGAAAAGTAAGAAAAAAAAATTGAAAGACTTTTGTTACTCTAGAGGATTTTTCCACTCTAAGACCTCTTTTTTTGTCCTTTTTTCCCACTATATTATATTGTAGCATTGCCTATTCTCAGGGAATATTCACTCTAGGCCACTACCATCAGTAACACCTCCTGAAGTAAAGTGTGGAAGCCACTCAAACTGCATAACAACCTAACTCTGCCCGCTTATTAGACTTGGAAAGTTTACATGTGACTCTGCTGTCTCTTTCATTTTCCCTCTTTAGTCCTTCAAAACATAATGAGAAGGAGAAATGTAGACCTTATTTTATGAATGATCTAAAAACAGAATAAAGCAAAACATCAAAACTGTGAATATCAGATTTGATTTGTAAACTTAGAAGTAGTTTTAGTAAGTAGATTGAGATGTTGTTTTAATAAGTGGCACTGATGTTATTCTAGGGAAGTCATATACATAGGAACAAAATTCTCCCGATAATATTCCTCTTTTCTACCAGTTGATACTTATATTCTTTGCCTTAAATCAAATTTGAGTAATTTGAAGCTGCACCCATCTTTATACTCACACCTCATAGGTAATTGATATCTTGACTTCTAGTACTGAGATTAGCTTGACTGTTTATGAACTTTATATAAATGGAATCATGTATTATTTTTTATGTATTTTTAGTGTATGACTTCATTCAAAATTGTTTGTTGATTATTCCTTATTGTTGCTTATAGTTATAATGTGTTGTTTTGTTTACTGTACATTAAACTACTGCGTGGACTTCCTAGTGATGCAATGGTAAAGAATCTGCCTGTCAGTACAGGAAATGCGGGTTTGATCTCTGGGTCTGGAATATCCCTGGAGAAGGAAATGGCAACCCAATCCAGTATTCTTGCCTGGGAAATCCCATGGACAGAGGAGCCTGGTGGGCTACAGTCCATGGTGTTGGAAAAGAGTCAGACATGACTTAGTGACTAAATAACAACTACAACAACCTATTCTATAAAACTAAAGACAGTTTTTGAAGGAGAAAGTGTGAGAAAGTTGAAAGTGAGGCTTCCAGCTAGTTTTGTGTAAGGATGCTTGGTGTTTCTTAGTGGTCTTTACTCCATTCTGGTGTTTGAACACGGGGAGACCTCTCCATTATCTCAATTTTGAAAGGTGCCTACAATTGGTGATCTTCTGAAGTGTGACATCAGGGATGTATGCCACAGCTGGACAAAGCATCCTCCAATAGAGCTACATCACACTTTTCTTCTCAGTAATGTAACATCCACCACTGAAGCCTAGACAAAAATCAATAACTCTGAATTTGGGATTAGCTTCTACTAATGATATGTATGTGTTGTGTGTGTGTGTGTGTGTGTGTGTGTGTGTGTGTTCAGTCACTAAGTCATGTCCGACTCTTTGTGACTCCTTGGACTGTAGTCCACCAAGCCCCTCTGTCCATGGGATTTTCTAGGCAAGAACATTGGAGTGGGTTGCCATTTCCTCTTCCAGGGATCTTTATAACTCAGGGATGGAACCCACTTCTCCTGCATTGGCAGGTGGATGCTTTACCACTTGAGCCAACTTGGAAATCCATGGTACATTTTATCAAATGAGAAAGGAAAAAAATCCATGTGGAGTAATCAGACATTGTCTGTTAGTTTGTATAACTAAAATCCCACCTGTTAGCCCAGAACTATGTATTTGACTGAGCCTGGTGTGCTACGGTCCATAGGGTTTCAAGGAATTGGATACGACTGAAGTGACTTAGCACAGTACATGTATTTGACTAAGTATTTTCACATGAAATATTAATACAAAGATAGAGAGAATTGAAAGAATGAGAGTTTCAGATCTGGATGGCTTATTGTTTAAACTCATTGAATACTCGCTTAGCAACTCTTTTGTCAGGTCTAGAATGGAGTTACATAGTTCTATGGTCTAATGAAGGGCAATAGCCACCACAGTTGCCTATGTCATTGGTTTGGTGCATGTTTATTTGTGTGACAACCTTTGGAGTCAGTTCAGTTCAGTTCAGTCGCTCATTGTGTCTGACTCTTTGCGACCCCAAAAACCGCAGCATGCCAGGCCTCCTTGTCCATCACCAACACCCGGAGGTTACCCAAACTCATGTCCATTGAGACAGTGATGCCATCCAATCATCTCATCCTCTGTCGTCCCCTTCTCCACCCACCCTCAATCTTTCCCAGCATCAGGGTCTTTTCAAAAGAGTCAGCTCTTCGCATCAGGTGGCCAAAGTACTGGAGTTTCAGATTCAACATCAGTCCTTCCAATGAACACCCAGGACTGAGCTCCTTTAGGATGGACTGGTTGGATCTCTTTGCAGTCCAAGGGAATCTCAAGAGTCTTCTCTAACATCACAGTTCAAAAGCATCAGTTCTTTGGTGCTCAGCTTTCTTTAGAGTCCAACTCTCCCATCCACACATGACTACTGGAAAACTACTAGACAAACATTTGTTGACAAAGTAATGTATCTGCTTTTTAATATGCTGACTAAGTTGGTCATAAATTTGCTTTCACAGAGTAAGCACCTTTTAATTTCATGGCTGCAATCACCATCTTCAGTGATTTTGGAGCCCAGAAAAATAAAGTCTGACACTGTTTCCACTGTTTCCCCATCTATTTGCCATGAAGTGATGGGACCAGATGCCATGATCTTAGTTTTCTGAATGTTGAGCTTTAAGCCAACTTTTCACTCTCCTCTTTCACTTTCATCAAGAGTTTCTTTAGTTTTTCTTTACATTCTGCCATAAGGGTGGTGTCATCTGCATATCTGAGATTATTGATATTTCTCCTGGCAATCTTGATTCCAGCTTGTGCTTCATCCAGCCCAGTGTTTCTCATGATATACTCTGCATATAAGTGAAATAAGCAGGGTGACAATATACAGCCTTGACGTACTCCTTTTCCTATTTGCAACCAATCTGTTGTTCCATGTCCAGTTCTAACTCTTGTTTCCTGACCTGCATACAGGTTTCTCAAGAGGCATGTCAGTTGGTCTGTTATTCCCATTTCTTTCAGAATTTTCCACCGTTCATTGTGATCCACACAGTCAAAGGCTTTGGCATAGTCAATAAAGCAGAAATAGATGTTTCTCTGGAACTCTTTTGCTTTTTCGATGATCCAGCAGATGTTGGCAATTTGATCTCTGGTTCCTCTGCCTTTTCTAAAACCAGCTTGAACATCTGGAGGTTTACAGTTCACGTGTTGCTGAAGCCTGGCTTGGAAAATTTTGAGCATTACTTTGCTAGCGTGTGAGATGAGTGCAACAGTGTGGTAGTTTGAGCATTCTTTGGCATTGCCTTTCTTTGGGATTGGAATGAAAACTGACCTTTTCCAGTCCTGTGGCCACTGCTGAGTTTTCCAAATTTGCTTACATATTGAGTGCAGCACTTTCACAGCATCTTTTTTTAGGATTTGAAATGGTTCAACTGGAATTCCATTGCCTCCACTAGCTTTGTTTGTAGTGATGCTTCCTAAGGCTCATTTGACTTCACATTCCAGAATGTCTAGCTCTAGGTGATTGATCACACCATCATGATTATCTGGGTCATGAAGATCTTTTTTGTACAGTTCCTCTGTGTATTCTTGCAACCTCTTCTTAATATCATCTGCTTCTGTTAGGTCCATACCATTTCTGTCCTTTATTGGCAAGCAGCCTGCTTTTTTTCTTGGCCTATATTATTTATTTATTTATCCCTTTTTGTGTATGTTCTCAGTCACTCAGTCATATCTGACTCTTTGTGACCCCTTGGGCTATAGCCCACCAGGCTCCTCTGTCCATGGAATTTCCCAGGCAAGAATACTGGAGTGGGTTGCCCTTTTCTCAAGGGGATCTAGATGACCCAGGCATCGAACCCACATTTCTTGTGTCTCCTGCTTTGGCAGGTGGATTCTTTACCACTGTGCCACCTTGAAAGCCTATCCTTTTTTTTTTTTTTAATTAGAGGATACTTCCTTTGCAATGTTTTGTTAGTTTCTGCTGTACAATAAAGTGAATCATCTATAAGTGTACATATATTCGCTTCTTCTTAAACCTCCCTGCCATCCTCCCCCATTCAACCCCTCCAGTCATCAGAGAGCATCAAGCTGAACTCCCTGTTTTATACAGCAGCTTCCTACCAGCTATCTATTTTACACATGGTAGTGTATTTTATCCATATTTTACTGATAACAACATTGAAACAGAGAGGATATCACTGAAGGCTATTCAGCCTGTGTAACTGGAAGATTTGAGTCTTCTGGTTTACAACTTAGTCTTATCCTTTCTGTCTGCTCAGCCTCCCCTTATAGAACCCACAACATCTGTTATTAGCATTTGAGACAAAGTCCCATGTTTAAGGTACAGCTTTTTTTAAAGCCCTTGAAAATTTCTTATTAATCTGGTAAACAAGGCCATGCAACACAAGACGTCTTAAAGTTTGTTCTTTCTCTTTTCCCTTCTCCCTTTCTATCCTGGTCCTTGTTTAAACCTAGAAGAACTCTTTGAAAACAGTGTGCATGTGTCATATCATAAACAGTGAGAGTAAGGCTGCAGAACTGAGGTTCTGGTAGTTTTCTAATGATAGCACAGGTTCCAGGCACCAAACTCCCTCCAGGTGGCAGTGTGCTCCAGGAAAGTCTTGAGGGGAACACATCACAAAAGAAGATAATATTGATAACGTTTTACTAAATAAGCTTTGCTACTTTAAAAATGTTATTGAAGGTAGGCTCTGTCCCAGCTCTGCTGCCACCTTCATTCTATTGTGGAGGCGCTTGATGAGGGAATGATGCCCAGCATATACAGTGAGAAGAACTTTCGCTTGGGAATCAGACCAAGTTTGGTTGATAGCTCTGCTGCTGTCTCTCTAAGTGATCTAAGTTCTCAGTTGATATGATGTTTTACTCTAACCTGTGATGCTAATCTTGAGACCTAAAGAAATATCTTTAATTTGAGGAGTTATGTTGTCACCCTTAGTTTGTAAATCTGTTAAATAACCATGTATATAAGATGTATACCCAAGATTGTTTCTAGACTTTATACTCTGAGGCATGATAATGCATTGATAAAATATTCGCATATTATATCAATTTATAGCTTCAATTAAATCAACGTGTTCTAGGAGGAGAATTTGAGATAATCATTTGTAAAATGTTATTATTATGTTTTCTTGATTTTAAATGTCTGTGATATTAAGAAACATCATTGTTTAGAACAGCTTTCCAGGCAAAAAGTACACACTTGAAAATGAACAAAATGTATTCTCCCTTTAGCAGTCAGCATCATCTATTTACATAACTAATATGATTTTAGTCTTCACTATCATATCCTAGAATCTGAGATTTCTTACCATCTAATATTTCTTTACAGTCACATTCTAAAATGAATTCATTTTTGTTTCTTTGCCATTTTGCATGACACATGGAGAGTTATGGGATTTTTTAGTTTATTTGTGATGGTGACACATTTCATACTAATACAGTCAACAGAATCACTCATGTAGTAAAAATAATGGTGATTTGAAGTTTTATTTCCATTTCTAATTTGAATAGAATTATAGTTCTTTTTTCCCCTCTAAATTGAATTATACATCACTGAAAATTAAACTTCTTGAGAGGCCACTGGGAACTTTTGACAGGTATTTTATGGCTTTCTAATAGTCATTCACTATGTGAGAACCACCCACATATGCCAATCTCTCTGGTTTTGCAAATGCTTGATTTACCCTAAAAGGTTTGACAGCTACAATAGCCTTTAATTGCAGTGCCTGACATGTGTCAAGAAACACATATTTATAATTGTCTTTATAACAAAAGACTTAAAGTTTCTATTCTTCTGGAGTTTTATGAAATATTTAGTTGTTATATCATAAGATATTTTGTAAATTTGCTTTCATTTGCTGATGCAATTTTGCTGTCCTTTTAAAATGAAAATCTTCTTGCTATTTTAATCCTATACATTTTTTTTTTTTGTATTTATGGTATGTTTTATAATTCAGGGGTCCGCAACCTCCAGGATCTAATGCCTGATGATCTGGGGTGGAGCTGATGCAATAAGAAGAAGAATGAAGTGTATAAAAAAGTAATGTACTTGAATCACCCAGAAACCGTCGGCCACCCCCTGCTCCACAGAAAAATTTTCTTCCACAAAGCTTGTCCCTGGTGCCAGAAAGGTTGGGGACTGCTGTTTTTTTATATTCTGTGTCTAGTGTTGCTTCTGAATGTAATTAAAAAAAAATTCAGTGACGATGAAATGCATATCTAAATTACAATTCAATTGTGTGTGCTGATAGCTGAGCAAATAGGTGAACCGAAACAGTAATCTCAGAAGCAGATACCTTTTACACATGACACAATTAATACAGTATCTGCACTGAGGCCTGTGTTAGCACTTAAATCTTCTTTCTAGACTGGGGAAGATTATTTTGACAGAAACTTGATGATGCATACTAATTTGGTTATAGTTAAAAGATCAGGAAAAGAGTATTTTAAAGTCAAGAAAATACATGTCTATGAATGTGTGCATATGTGGGACATATTTATTATTATTATTATTTAGGCAGAGAATAACCATAACATGGATACTAATTTTGAATAAGGCACTAGCAAGCGTCTGAGATTTAATAGGACAGGGATCTCTCTCTACTTTTGCCATCTGGTGCAAAGAGCCGACTCATTGGAAAAGACCCTCATGTGGGAAAGATTGAAGGCAAAAGGAGAAGGGGGCAGCATAGGATGAGATGGTTAGATAGCATCCCTGACTCAATAGACATGAATCTGACCAAATTCTGGGTTAAAGGGAAAGACAAGGAAGTCTGGCATGCTAAAGTCTATGAGGTCACAAAAAGTCAGACACAACTTAGCAACTGAGCAACAACTACAACTCTAGACCAAATAGAAATCCAATTTATCTTTGGTGCCTGTAGTGCTACTACAAATTCTTTGCCACTACCTACTTTTCCATGAATTATGCATATTCATTCTCTAGAAAACTCTTTTACAAATCTCAGGGTTTCATTTTCTAACTCATGCAATACACAACAACCCAGAAACTGCATAGAACCAGGCTTGGGATCAAATAGTTTTGGATTCAATAGTTGACACTGTTTTAATTAGTGTGTTTCCTTCTAAAATGTGATTCTTCATACTTGGCAAGCTTCTACTTTTCAGATTTCTGATATGCCATTTCTACACTAAGCACTTATTCTCAATCCTAGAAAAAGTTGTAGTAAACTGAAAAAAGCAAGACACATAATAAAGTTCAAATGAAAACCAAAAACACAAAGTAAGTCAAATGAAATTTACAACACTAAGCACCTAAAGAAAAGGAATCACTCCATCATACAGCTGGTAGTCCATGCCTTCCCAGACTCAGACAGTATCTCAACTTTGACTCACAATTTCTTTTTTTTTCAATGAATTTGTTTATTTTTAATTGGAGGATAATTGCTTTAAAATATTGTGTTGGCTTCTGCCATTTAACAAAATGATCAGACATAGGTATATACATGTCCCCTCCCTCTTGAACCTCCCTCCCACCTTCCACTCCATTTCCATTAATGTAATTTCAAGATGCCTCAGTTTAGTTCAGTTCAGTTGCTCAGTCATGTCTGATTCTTTGCGACCCCATGGACTGCAGCACTCCAGGCTTCCCTGTCCTTCACCAACTCTTGGAGTTTGATCAAACTCATGTCCATCCAGTCAGTATGTCATCCAACCATCTCATCCTCTGTTGTCCCCTTCTCCTCCCACCTTCAATCTTTCCCAGCATCAGCATCTTTTCAAATAAGTCAGTTCTTTGCATCAGGTGGCCAAAGTATTGGAGTTTCAGCTTCAGCATCAGTCCTTCCAATGAATATTCAGGGCTGATTTCCTTTAGGATGGACTGGTTGGATCTTCTTGCAGTCCAAGGGACTCTCAGGAGTCTTCACCAACACCACAGTTCAAAAGCATCAATTCTTCGGCTCTCAGCTTTCTTTATAGTCCAACTCTCACATCCATGCATGACTACTGGAAAAATGATAGCTTTGACTAGACTAAGATGCCTGGAAGTATTCATATAGTTCACACCTTGCCCCCTAGGAGAAGAGAAATGAGTGTTTTCAGAATGATAGATACTGTGCTGAGTAACCCATCACAAAAATAAAAGCTAAGGTGAAAGTACATAAATCAGATCCGTTTGCTTTTGCCTTTTAAATTACAGTGGAAATAAATGAAGAGCACTCAAATGAGACCAAACAGAGGTTATTTATTCAGATTTTGCTGAATAAGTACTTGCTATAGCAAGGGAGTCAGAGATCACCACTTGAAATCGGCAGAGATGCAAAGGCAGGCAAAGGAATGAGAAAACTTTCTAGTGAGAAAGGGGAAGACTTCAAGTCTACCCTGACTGGAAGTTGTTGGCATGAGAAAGTTGGAAGCTTGTAACTGTTAGAGGGCATCGTATATGATTGGTTTAAAGCATGTTTGGATTTCTCTGGTTGGTCCTGAGTGTGAATCGTGGGCAAAACTTTTTGGAAATGGTAATCACTGACCACGTCCTGAGCATTCTGACCATATTGCTTGCAAAGGTTGTAGTACTTTTACTTCCTGGGCTGGCTGCTACAGATGTCATGAGTCAAAATTTTGTTGTCATATACACTCTGGCCATTGCCCATTTGTATATTCAGTCTCTCATTCAAGTCCATATAATTTAAAAGTTGCCAAAAATTTCCCACCATAACTTTATACAGTAATTGACAAAACAAACAACCCACACACTTTTCAACCAACTGCTTCAAACTTTCTCTCAGCTGTGTTTGATTTGTTGGGTAAAAAGGAGTAGAGATTGGAATGCAATTTTACCTATAAGTAATGATAACTGGGGAGAAGGCAATGGCGACCCACTCCAGTACTCTTGCCTGGCAAATCCCATGGATGGAGGAGCCTGGTAGGCTGAAGTCCATGGGGTCGCTAGAAGTTGGACATGACTGAGCGACTTCACTTTCACTTTTCACTTTCATGCATTGCAGAAGGAAATTGCAACCCACTCCAGTGTTCTTGCCTGGAGAATCCCAGGGACGGGGGAGCCTGGCGGGCTGCCATCTATGGGGTCGCACAGAGTTGGACACGACTGAAGTGACTTAGCAGCAGCAGCAGCAATGATAACTGGATTAAATAAAATACTCAATTGCACAATAACACTCACGTGCTCAACTAAAACACTGTGTTTGGAAATTTCTTGGAATAATATGCAGTGCATATTTTCCCGGTAATCAAAAGAAAATATTTTTAGATAACAGATCCAGTTTAACTGAACAGAGACATAGAAAGTGGCATGGATACTTAGGACTGGAGTAGATCTTAGTTACACTCTAAATTAGAAGATTAGGTAAAATATTCCAGTTGGTAGCAAAATTCACGCCACTCTTCAAATCAGTCTAGTCCCAAGATCAGTAAACATTTTCTATAAAGGACTAGATAGTCTCTGTTGCTAGAAAAAGAAATGGAACCCACTCCAGCATTCTTGCCAGGAGAATTCCATGGACAGAGGAGCCTGGCGGGTTATAGTCCATGGGGTCACAAAGGGTTGGACCCGACTTAATGAATGAGCACACAGTCTGTGTTTCATATTGTTATTACTTTCATACATTCCTTAAAAAATGAAAAAGTAAACATTCCTAACTAGTAAGTTGTGCAAAAAACATCATACTTTGTTGGTCCCTGATTTAGTATATTAAATAATTAAAGATCATGTAAGGAGAGCAAAAACAAAGTTTTTAGTTGACTCTTATACTCCACTCCCAAAACTGAACATGAGAAAAACCCATTAAAAACAGAAAAACAAAGCTAAGTTTATTGAACCTTCTGCAGTAAGGGAGACACCCACTTTGAGTGTTTTTATGTTTCTCTAAAGGGAGAAATTTAGAAGAAGGAATGTTTCAGATTAAGGCTTGGGTAGGGTCATTTTCACTTAAAATACCAGAATATGAGTCTTGGAAGGCAAGAAAATATCTGAGATCAGACAGAGCTATAAGAAAACAACTTTGAAACCATAGACACACCAGTTAAGAATTTAAAATGATTATTGACAAGCAAACGGCTATTCTTAATAAGTCAACTGCTTAATTTGTTTGGCTTTATTTTGTAGTAACAGGTATTTCTTAAAGCAAATAGCTAAGCTTTCCCTCCCCCCTGTCCCCCCACCCCCAGCCCAATTTCAGTATTGTTTGGCAAAGTCAGGAAAAACATACTATGTTCCAGGATTTGAAGCACAGGATAGGCACAAAAATTATGTTGTCTTCAGTTCTCACTACCTAAACACAATTTAGTTATGGAAATTATCTTGAAAATGGGCAAGCCATATATTTAAGTCTCCAGTACCTAACAGTAGTGTCTTGTACAGTGTAGAAGACATGAAAAAATACTGAATGTAAAGATATGATTTCATTTTTTTTAATCCAAAAGGATTTAATTAGCTAAAAATAATGATCGTATGTTCCATAACTTTGAGTTAGAGGCTTCGTAAATAATAATAAAATGGGTGGAATTAAATGAGCAGTAATTAACTTTTTCCTGGAGGCGGAGATGGCAATTTACTCCAGTATTCTTGCCTGGAAACTTCTATAGACAGAGGAGAGAGAGTTACTTACACTCCATACGGTCACAAAGAGTAGGGCATAAGTGAGTGAGCGAGTTAACTTTTTACATAAAAACATTTCTATTTTTTTCTGAAGTTTACTGGGAAAAAACTTCCTTCTAGTTTCCTGGGTCAGCTTTCTTCTTATTATCTCTTTTGCTTTGAGGATAAAACTTTCCAGTTCCACTCATGATAACACCTGTAAATAAACCAATATTCTTCTGCAACAGACAGACCTCCCAGTGAAAGAGTTGCTTAGAGGAAAGGGCGGGGAGGCACTACTGGCTTAACCTATTCATGTCGCAATCTGAAAGCAGTAATCTCCTAGACATCTTCATTTCCCCGGGTCCCCTTGCTAAGCCCTCAATTTAGAGGGAAAAAATCTATTTCTTACTTTTCTAAGTGGAAACTCTCAGCTGATTGTAGATAAACTGTGCACCAGAGCTGTCAGCAACAGATGTGTTAAAACCCCAGGAAATGTTCTTTATTTCACATGTCATTTGGCTTTGCCTTGAATAAGCTGCACTCTAACAGCAGGTAATTGTCTCTCTTTTTTTTTTTTCTCTCTCTTCTTCTTTGGCTGCCTCTAGCAATGCATTCTCTCGCTACTTGTTGCATCAAGGCTTTCTGTCCCGCTACCCCCAACCCCCAAACGTGCATTCACACACACACATTTCTGCTGCAGAACATGAAGAATGTATTACAGGGTATTGTTTTCATAAAAAAAGAAAAAAAAAAAAGAAAAGAAAGGGCAAAACTGGAGGGAAATGAATGCCTGAAGTTAAGTTCAGAAAAACCTAGACAGCATATTAAAAAGCAGAGATATTGCTTTGCTGACAAAGGTCCGTCTAGTAAAAGCTATGGTTTTTCCAGAAATCATGTATGGATCATAAAGAAAGCTGAACGCCAAAGAATTGATGCTTTTGAACTGTGGTATTGGAGAAGACTGTTGAGAGTTCTTGCCTAGCAAGGAGATCAAACCAGTCCATCCTAAAGGAAATCAGTTCTGAATATTCACTGGAAGGACTGATGCTGAAGCTCCAATACTTTGGCAACCTGATGCGAAGAACTGACTCTTTAGAAATGATCCTGATGCTAGGGAAGATTGAAGGCACTAGGAGAAGGGGATGACAGAGGATGAGATGGTTGGATGGCATCACTGACTCAATGGACATGAGTTTGAGCAAGCTCTGGGAGTTGCTGGATGGACAGGGAAGTCTGGCTTGCTGCAGTCCATGGGGTCACAAAGAGTCAGACACGACTGAATGACTGAACTGAACTGAACTGAACTGAACCGAAATTCAGTATAGTCAACTTAAAAACAAAAATCGGGAATCTGAGACTGAGGATTCCAATGCAAGTCAAGTTTAAGATGAATCATGGACCAGCTTGTGAGTTAGAGGTTCTTACATACCATAAGTTCTTAAGGCAGGGAACATCTTGCTCATATAATTATATAACTCATATGAATGAACAAGCCAATTAATGAGCAGGGAGGAAATCAGGCAGTTACTTGGAAAGTAAGTTCTGGAAGATATTAGAGAATTGAGGTTGAACATTTTAGGGCTGTTGCCTTAAAACAATAGTCACAACCTGAGAGTTGTTTTATTGGGTAGAAATGTATAGGACTTCAAGCCCGGGAGATAGTCTCTCAAGTAGCCCTGAGAAACTGCTCTGAGGAGGCAGGGGAAGGAGTCAGGATACAAAGAAGTTTGGAACAAAGGGGGCAGATACTCTGAACATCAAAAATTACTGTCAGTTAAGGAAGACCAGATATCTCAAATTAAGGAATTTAGTGCTCTTCTATGTGTGGGAAGATGCAAGCATCTGGGCTGACTAAATTCATTCCTTTCATATGTATCTCAGCTATCTAGGCCCAAATCCTCCTTCTTGATTATTCACATCCTTAATTTCTCTTCACCATAGGGAGTGGTAGATGCAGTAGATGGCTGCCATTGGCTGTTTCTCCAATCTCCCAATCTCCTTAAGCTTACCAGGGGAGCTCTTAACTACTAGCTAACCTGTGAAGTGACTGATGGTTGCCTGATAACCCTTATTGTTTTTCCTGGGTTCAGAAATTTACATTTGGATGTTTAGAATCTCTAATGGCTGTGACATCCTTGTTTACTGATATGGCAGGAAATATTCCATTTCACAGGGCCTAGGCAATGCTCCAAACAATAGCTAGGATTTATCCCACAGATGCTAAATGTACACTATAAATTCACAGGAAACTACAGTGAATTGAACCAGCATTTTAAAGGAGGTTTTGATTTTTCATTTCAAGGATACTGGCACAAAACGCCCCCAAATGGAGCGTTGTTATATAATTGGATATATTTCCTTGTTCCCAGACTTTTTAGAGACTTGTTTAGAGAATTTTCAGACTTGTTTAGAGAAATAACAGAACAACTTATTCCATGGAATAAAAAAAATAATCTTTTTTTCAAAATTAATTGATATATTTATTTTTAAAATTTTATATTGGGGTATAGTTGATTAACAATGTTGTGTTTTAGGTGTATAGCAAAATGATTCAGTTATACATGTACATGTATCCATTATTTTTCAAATTATATTTCCATTTAGGTTGTTACACAATATTGGGCACAGTTCAAGTTCCCTGTGCTATACGGTAGGTCCTTGTTGGTTCAGTTCAGTTGCTCAGTCGTATTAGACTCTTTGAGACCCCATGGACTGCAGCATGCCAGCCTTTGTTGCCCATCACCAACTCTCAGAGCTTTCTCAAACTTATGTCCATCGAGCCCATGATGCCATCCAACCATCTCATCTTCTGTCCTCCCCTTCTCCTCCTACCTTCATCTTTCCCAGCATCAGGGGCTTTTCAAAGGAGTCAGTTCTTCCCATCAGGTGGCCAAAGTATTGGAGCTTCAGCTTCAGCATCAGTCTTTCCAATGAACATTCAGGACTGATCTCCTCTAGGATTTACTGGTTTGATCTCCTTGCAGTACAAGGGGCTCTCAAGAGTCTTCTCCAACACCAAAGTTCCAAAACATCAATTCTTCGGGGCTCATTTTAAACATAGTAGTGTATGCATGAAAATCCCCAACCCCATAATTATCCCTCCCCCCAACTCCCCTTCTGCTGCTGCTGCTGCTGCTGGTAAGTCGTGTCAGTTGTGTCTGACTCTGTGAGACCCCAAAGATGGCAGTCCACCAGGCTCCCCCGTCTCTGGGATTCTCCAGGCAAGAACACTGGAGTGGGTTGCCATTTCCGTCTCAAATGCATGAAAGTGAAAAGTGAAAGTGAAATAGCTCAGTCGTGTCTGACTCCTAGCGACCCCATGGACTGCAGCCTTCCAGGCTCCTCCATCCATGGGATTTTCCAGGCTAAGAGTACTGGAGTGGGATGCTATTGCTTTCTCCAAACTCCCCTTCTAGTAACCATAAATTCATGCTGTAAGTCTTTGAGTCTGTTTCTGTTATGTAAATAAGTTCATTTGTATTATTATTATTAGATTCTGCATGTAGGTGACATATGATACAGAAAGCTTCTATAAATTAGTAAAATAGTAAATAAAGATTATACAGTATTTACTATAGCCAACAGGCTAGATTCCAAAGATTTTAATACATTTTAATTTATTTAATCCACTTTATGCTCATTTTAATCTCCATGTTTCACATGAGGGAACTAAAGCACCGTTGTAGATAGTTATAGCCATGTGATTATGTCACATTGTCAAATCCTTGGTAGATCCAGAATTTGATTGCAGACAATATAGCGCCAAAATCCAGGCTGTAATTTACCATGGCCAGCTATGATTACCTCATGAGGTGGTTATTTGTTTGACTCTAAACAATGTATGTAAATTAGGTTTAAAATGTTATAGTGATTTGAAGGCTTCCCTGGTGACCCAGTGGTAAAGAATCTGCCTGCCAAATCAGGAGACACCACTTCAATCCTTGATCCAGGAAGATCCCACATGTGACTGAGCAACTGAGCCCGTGTACTACAACTACTGAGCCTGAGCTCTAGAGCCCAGGAGCCACAACTACTGAGCCTCCATTCTGCAACTACTGAAGCCCCCATGTCCTAGAGCCAGCCCATTCTCCACAACAAGAGGAGCCACCACAATGAGCAGCCCATGCATTGCAATGAGAGAGTAACCCCTACTTGTCACAACTAGAGAAAAGCCTGTGAAGCAACAAAGCTCCATCACAGCAAAAAAATAAATAGATAAAATTATATTAAAAAATAAATGTTAAACAGTTTGAAAGGCAAATACTATTTGAGGTAAAAAACAAAAAAAGGTATTTCAGAAAGCTGATCAGAAAGTTAATTTACTGACATTAACCTATACACAAGTGCTAGAAGAACTATACAAAAAATATGTTCATGACCCAAATAACCATGAGGGTGTGATCTCTCACTTAGAACCAGACATTCTGGAATGTGAAGTCAAGTGGGCCTTAGGAAGCATCACTACGAACCAAGCTAATGGAGGTGATGGAATTCTAGTTGAGCTATTTCAAATCCTAAAAGATGATGCTGTGAAAGTGCTGCACTCAATATGCCAGCAAATTTGGAAAATTCAGCAGGGGCCACAGGACTGGAAAAAGTCAGTTTTTGTTCCAGTCTCAAAGAAAGACAATGCCAAAGAATGTTCAAACTACCACCTAATTGCGCTCATCTTATATGCTAGCAAAGTAATGTTCAAAATTCTCCAAGCCAGGCTTCATCAGTATATGAACCATGAGCTTCCAGATGTTCAAGCTGGATTTAGAAAAGGCAGAGGAACCAGAGATCAAATTGCCAACATCTGTTGGATCATTGAAAAAGCAAGATATTTCCAGAAAAAACATCTACTTCTGCCTTGTTGACTATGCCAAAGCCTTTGACTCCATGCATCACAACAAACTGTGTAAAATTTTTCAAGAGATGGGAATACCAGACTACCTTACCTGCCTCTTGAGAAATCTATATGCAGGTCAAGAAGCAACAGTTAGAACCAGTCATAGCACAGACTGGTTCCAAATCGGGAAACAAGTATGTCAAGGCTGTATAATATCACCCTGCTTATTTAATTTATATGCATAGTACATCATGCGAAATGCCAAGCTGGTTAAAGCACAAGCTGGAATCAAGATTGCTGGGAGAAATATCAATAATCTCAGATACACAGATGACACCACCCTTATGGCAGAAAGAAAAGAAGAACTGAAGAGCCTCCTGATGAAAGAGGAGAGTGAAAAAATTGGCTCAAAACTCAACATTCAGAAAACTAAGATCATGGCATCTAGTTCCATAACTTCATAGGAAATAGATGGGGAAACAATGGAAACAGTGGGAGACTTTATTTCTGGGGGCTCCAAAGTCAATGCAGATGGTGACTGAAGCCATGAAATTAAAAGAGACTTGCTCTTTGGAAGAAAAACTATGACCAACCTAGACAGCATATTAAAACATAGAGATATTACTTTGCCAACAAAGGTCCATCTAGTCAAAGCTATGGTTTTGCCAATGTCATGTATGGATGTGAGAGTTGGACCATAAAGAAAGACGAGCACCAAAGAATCGATGCTTTTGAACTGTGGTGTTGGAGAAGATTCTTGAGAGTCCCTTGGACTGCAAGGAGATCCAACCAGTCAATCCTAAAGGAAATCAGTCTTGAATATTCATTGGAAGGACTGTTGCTGAAGCTGAAACTCCTATACTTTAGCCACCTGCTGGGAAGAACTGGCTCATTGGAGTGAGCAACAACTACAGAAACATTGTGATTCTTCTGTTAGATTTCATTACCTGAGAACATTCTTTTTTGATGATTTCATTTACAATCATTTTAATTTGTTGTTATTCAGTTGCTAAATTTTGTCTGACTCTTTGGGAGCCCATAGACTGCAGTATGCCAGAGTCCTCTGTCTTCCACTATATCCAGGAGTTTGCTCAAATTCATGTCCACTGACATGGTGATGCTATCTCCCTTCTCCTTTTGCCTTCACTCTTTCCAGTATCAAAGTCTTTTCCAATGAGTCAGCTCTTTGCATCAGGTGGCCAAAGTACTGGAGCTTCAGCTTCAACATCAGTCCTTCCAATGAATATTTAAAGTTGATTTCCTTTAGGATTAACTGGTTTGATCTCCTTGCAGTCCAAGGGACTCTCAAAAGTCTTCTCCAGCACCACAGTTCAAAAGCATCAATTCCTCAGCTCTCAGCCATCTTTAATTTAAAAGATTCAAAAATTAAAACAATGGAGATTTAGAAGTTATAAAATGTTAATATTATAGCTCTATACCTAAAGAATATAATCATTAGAATTAAGAGCTCATCAAATACGTGTTCTAATTCTCAATTTTTAAATTCTTAGTTCTAAATTCTCCTTTTTTGGGGGAACTGCTCTATAATAATTGAGATGATTTTTACAAATGTTTCTCCATTGCAAGTCAGCAATGTTTAGCCTTTTGTGTAGAGGATTCTGGGTAGGCAGTAGAGAAGGGAATGCCCTTCCTTCCTGCTTTTTAAGACAGTTCACCAGATAGATCCCAAAACAGTGAGATTTTTTTTTCTCCATTTCTTGACTTGTGCACTTTCTCCAGTGCTAGGTGCCAGCCAGACACCTACCTTTTGTTCCAGTATTTAACAAACACAAGCTTTACCTCACTCTTACTTTGGGGAATGGAAATATGTCTAGGAGCCTGGGACCTTGCAGGCATGAACCCATGCCTAAAATGCTGCCCCCACACCCACTTCTTAGCTTCATCCATGTCCATGCCAGAATCCACATGGTGCTGGCGTCTAGTGAGCTGACTGCTCGAATTTCATCCCTCTTGCCAACCTACTTCAAGCTGACAGAAAAGTATGCTGGGTTCCTATTCCTACAAATGAGATTTCACCAGATCCCAGCTCCAACAGTGTAGATTGCTTTCACTCCCTCTGCATGCCCATCTGTGTGCGTTCAGCCCATGTCTTATAGGGTTGGGTTGTTTCTATTTGTTCAGTTGTTGTGTAACAGCTTTGGCAAGGCAATCAAGTCAAGTCACTCTCTGTCTGGTAAGCTTTAGCCATGCATGTATGCTAAAGTCACTTCAGTTGTGTCCGACTCTGTGCAACCATATGTACTCTAGCCTTCTAGGCTTCTCTGTCCATAGGATTCTCCAAGCAAAAATGCTGGAATAGGTTGCCATGTCCTTCTCCAGGGGATCTTCCCCACACAGGGATCGAACTCAAGTCTATTATGTCTTCTGCATTGGCAGGTGGGTTCTTTATCACTAATGCCACCTGAAAAGCCCTGAGCTTTAGCTGTGCCAATTTCAATAAGGTGTGAATCTCTTTTCCAAGTTTATCTTTCCTCAGGGAGTTTCTTTGAGCTCTAGGGAATCCTTTAGAGGTTTCTCTTCATCTTTATAGTTACTCTCCTATCACAGCTTAATAATTATTTATATTAATTATCACCAATTTAAATAACTGAGTGGTTTCCAAAGCACTAATAACCTATTTGACATGGCTAGAAAAATAATTAGGCAGCTAGAAAGCAGGTCAGAAAAAAGTATTCTAAGTCAGAGGGGAAAAAAAATTAAATGAAACAAATTAAAAGGGACTCAGAAGACAACAGAGAGAAAATGGAATAGAATAAATATAGGAAAATATGGTGCTCACTAAGTCACTTCAAGCATGTCTGACTCTTTGCAACCCTATGGACTATAGCCTGCCAGGCTCTTCTGTCCATGAGATTCTCCAGGCAAGAGTACTGGAGCAGGTAGCCATGCCCTTCACTGGATTTTCTTGGCCCAGGGATTGAACCCCCATCTCTTGCATCTCCTGCATTGGCAGATAAGTTCTTTACCACTAGGGCCACGTGGGAAGCCCATATTGATAAAATAATTACTAAGAATTTTGTCATACCAAAGAAAGACATCAAGCAAAGACTCAAGAAACATTTTGGAACTCAAAACAGAATATATTAAAAGAAAAACCAGCCCAAGACACACTATTATAATGTTGCAGAAAAATAAAAACAAAGAGAAAAAGAAGTCTGAAAAGAATGTCATAGCACTATTGGAGAAGAAAGAAAACTAGAAAGTTAGTTCACAACAGAAATTAAAAAAAAAAAAAAAAGAAAGCCCAAAGGTAGTGGAGTTTAACTTTTGAAAAGTTTTAAAAACCTCTCAATCAAGAATTCAATACAAAATAAATATATATTTAATTTTGAAATATATATTTTTAGCAAAAAGATCCAGAGTATTTGCTAGCAAATGATATAAAATAAATGAAATAAAATTATCAAAAAATTCTGAGGCAAGGAATATGTAATTCTAGATAGAAGAGAGAAGCAGGAATAAAGTGAAGAAGAAGTAATTCAAACTATGTACACAGACTATTTAAAATAACATAGGTAACTAACAAGGACCTACTGGATAGCACAGAGAATATTACTCAATATCCTCTAATAACCTATAGGGGAAAAGAATCTTAAAGAAGTATGCATATATGTATATGCATAACTGATTCAATTTGCTGTATGCTTTAAACTAACACAACATTGTAACTTAACTGCATTCCAATAAAATTTTTGAAAAATGAAATAACAATAGGTGGAGAGACAGATATTAAACTGATGGATAGATGATAAATGAACTAGATAGATGGATGGATAGATAGATGGTTAAGACAGAATTGAACTTAAAGACAATAATAACATAAAAACTTGGGGAAGGGTACAAGAAGTTAAATTGTTCTGAGATTCTTAAAATATTTTAAGAGTAGTAAAATCATTTATTCATAGTAGTATCAACAAGTCAAGGGTGTATGATATAAATGTTTTGGTGGTGGTGTAAGGTATACAGAAGTAGTAATATAATGTTGTATATGTGAAAATATAATGTTACAAATTAATGTTACCTCAATAAAAGTATTCTTTAAAGTTTGCCTTCAATAGGAAAAAAGCAAACATAAATAAAATCTAGCCACAAAAGTATCCTATAATTAAAATAAATAGATAAAAGAGAGAAAAATAATAGAACCAAATGTCTAAGTAGAAAGCGAACAATAAAAATGATAGGTGCTGGACAATAAAAAAGGCTGAGTGCTGAAAAATTGATGCCTTTGAACTGTGATGCTGGGAAAGACTCTTGAGAGTCCCTTGGACAGCAAGGAGATCAAAGCAGTCAACCCTAAATGAAATCAACACTGAATATTCATTGGAAGGACTGATGCTGAAGCTGAAGCTCCAATACTTTGGCCATCTGATTCAAAGAGCCAACTCACTGAGAAAAGACCCTGATGCTGGAAAAGACTGAAGGCAGGTAGAGAAGGGCCAACAGAGGATAAGATGGTTGGATGGCATTACCAACTCAATGGACATAAGTTTGAGAAAACTCTGGGAGTTGGTGATGGACAGGGAAGCCTGATGTGTTGCAGTCCACGGGGTCACAAAGCACTGAACACAACTGAGCTACTGAACAGCAGCAACAACAGCAAAAATAGTAGGTTACAAGTATACCTGTAACTATTTTAAATAGTTTCAATGACAGTTTCTTGAACTGTGAGGAAGACCAAAAAACAAAACAAAACAAAAAAAGAAGAAGCACATCTCAACAGCAGTTTCACTGAAGAAAGTTGAAACATCTCAGATACAGTTTGCGATCCTTTCATCAAACTAGTTGCCTTCAATTACAAGACATGAAGCAGATGCCTTCTGCATTCTTCATCTGCTTTTATACTGTGCTTGTCACGTAGACCCACTAGGTTCTATGTGACAAGAGATTTTCACAGTCTTTCCAGTGCACCTGGAACTCATCAATAAGACTTTTCACAATAAATAAATCTGATTACCAAGCAAATTGACTTGATAGATCACATGGTTAAATTTCATCATTTACCTTAACTGACTTCATTCCAAGAGCAGTATTATGAAAAGGCTAAATCCCCAGGTATCTCTGGGTCTGGAGTAAAAGGTTAGTCTACTTTTTAGTACTTTACCTATACCATATAAACACTAATCAAAAGAAGTCAGTGTTATCTACAATAATGTTAGGAAAAATAAATTTTATGGCAAGAAATATATTTCATGAAGGTAGAAAGGTCAATTTACCAATACTATATAACACCTCTATATATTTATATAGAATGTATAAATGCATCTAATAACATATATAAAGCAAAGTTCATCAGAAATAAGTGGAGAAAGTCAAATCCATGATTATATTGGAATATTTTAATGTCCTACCCCCACACTTGGGGCTTCCCATGTGTTGCAGGGGTAAAGAATCCCCCTGCCAATGCAGGAGACTCAAAAGATGCAGGTTCAATCTCATGGCTCTGGAAAATGCCCTGGAGAAGGAAATGGCAACCCATTCCAATATTCTCGCCTGAAAAATTCCATGGACAGAGGAGCCTGGCTGGCTACAGTCCATGGGGTCTCAAAGAGTTGGAGATGACTGAGAAACTGAGCACACACAGCACACACCCTCATACTTAATAGAATAAGCAGAGATAAACAATTACTAATAGAATAGAGTGTCCAAACAACAATTTAAAAAATTTGACCTAATTGACGTATATAGGAAACATATCCAATAATTACAGGTTCAGTTCAATTCAGTCTCTCAGTCATGTCCGACTCCTTGCAACCCCATGAATCACAGCACGCCAGGCCTCCCTGTCCATCACCAACTCCCGGAGTTCACTCAAACTTATGTCTACCGAGTCAGTGATGCCATCCAGCCATCTCATCCTCTGTCATAACCTTCTCCTCCTGCCCCCAATCCTTCCCAGCATCAGAATCTTTTCCAGTGAGTCAACTCTTTGCATGAGGTGGCCAAAATACTGGAGTTTCAGCTTCAACATCATTTCTTCTAAAGAACACCCAGGATTGATCTCCTTTAGAATGGACTGGTTGAATCTCCTTGCAGTCCAAGGGACTCTCAAGAGTCTTCTCCAACACCACAGTTCAAAAGCAACAATTCTTTGGCACTCAGACTTCTTCACAGTCCAACTCTCACATGCATACACGACTACTGGAAAAACCATAGCCTTGACTAGATGAAGCTTTGTTGGCAAAGTAATGTCTCTGCTTTTCAATATGTTATCTAGGTTGGTCATAACTTTTCTTCCAATGAGTAAGCATCTTTTAATGTCATGGCTGCAATCACCATTTGCAGTGATTTTGGAGCCCCCCAAAATAAAGTCTGACACTGTTTCTACTGTTTCCACATCTATTTCCCATGAAGTGATGGGACCAGACGCCATGATCTTTGTTTTCTGAATGTTGAGCTTTAAGCCAACTTTTCACTCTCCTCTTTCACTTTCATCAAGAGGCTTTTTAGTTCCTCTTCACTTTCTGCCATAAGGGTGGTGTCATCTGCATATCTGAGGTTATTGATATTTCTCCCAGCAATCTTGATTCCAGCTTGTGCTTCTTCCAGCCCAGCGTTTCTCATGATGTACTCTGCATATAAGTTTAATAAGCAGGGTGACAATATACAGCCTTGATGTACTCCTTTTCCTATTTGGAACCAGGCTGTTGTTCCATGTTCAGTTCTAACTGTTACTTCCTGACCTGAATCACTATGTTGCAGTGTTTGTGACACGCAAAGGTAAACTAAGAATAAAGCTGAGGAAGGCAGAAACAGAAAGATAGCTACCTGGTCTAAAGCCTAAATTTACCTTAAGTCTGAAGATACTAGCAAATGTTTGGTAAAAGTCACATTATGGACTACAGAGATAGGACTTCAAAGTATATGCGGCTTTGAGTCAGGCACAGTTTTGCAGGAGCAGCCTCCAAAACACTTCGCTTCTGAGAGGGAATAAAGGTGAAGGCAAAGGAAGGAGGACTGTATTCTTTGACAATTTGTTGATGAACAGTTAAAGAAGCAAAACGAGGAAACTCTGGGTAAAAGTAGAAATTTTCACTTCATCAGCACCACATCAACCCAGCTGAAAAAATAGCATTGAATGTAGAGTGAATAATGATAGAATCACTCCCCAAAGAAAAATAACAAGGAGAATGCATCACCAGTGCTAGGAAATTTATCCAGAAGTCTCCCTTGGGACTCAATTGACATTGAAAAACAGATAAATCCTTTAGCATCAAAGCTGTGTCACAAATTCAGCTCCCTCATTGCAGCTGTGTGTATCTTCATCCCTGCAACACCAGGAGCCATTGTTAAGAGAATGAAAAGATACATCTTTTCTGCTAAGGATTGAATGTCATCACACAGGTTTTTCATCCCTCAATGAGATTTCTATTATCTTTTATACTTTTGGGTGTCCAATAAACTGTCATTTAGATACAAGAAAGACTGAGAAACTACATGAGCTGGACAAATAATCCTTAGGTCATTGTTGCTGTTGTTCAGTTGCTAAGTCTGACTCTTTGGACCCCATGGATTACAGCACGCCAATTTCCTCTGTTGTTCACTATCTGCCAGAGTTGCTCAAATTCATGTTCATTGAGTTGGTGATGCTATCTAACCATCTCATCTTCTGCCATCCAGTTCTCCTTTTGCCTTCGATCTTCCCCAGCATCAAGGTCTTTTGCAAGAGGTCTTTTTCACCTCTTCACATCAGATGGCCAAAGTATTGGGGCTTCAGCTTCATCATCGGCCCTCCCAATGAGTATTCAGGGTTTCTTTACTCTAGGATTGAATGGTTTGATCTTCTTGCAGTCCAAAAGACTCTCAAGTCTTCTCCAGCATCACAGTTCAAAAACATCAATTCTTTGGTGTTTAGCCTTCTTTATGGTCCAACTCTCACATCTGTACACGACTACTGACAAAGAGATAGCTTCGACTATATGTACAGAAGAATTGATGTTTTTGAACTGTGGTATTGGAGAGGACTCTTGAGAGTCCCTTGGACTGCAAGGAGATCCAACCAGTCCATCCTAAAGGAGATCAATTCTGGGTGTTCATTCATTGGATAGACTGATGTTGAAGCTGAAACTCCAATACTTTGGCCACCTGATGTGAAGAGCTGACTCATTTGAAAAGATCTTGATGTTGGGAAAGATTGGGGGCAGAAGGAGAAGGGGACGACAGAGGATGAGAAGGTTGGATGGCATCACCAACTCAATGGACATGAGTTTGGGTAAACTCCAGGAGTTGGTCACAGACAGGGAGGCCCAGTGTGCTTCGCTTCATGGGGTTGCAAAGAGTCGGACATGACTGAGCGACTGAACTGAACTGACTATACGGACCTTTGTTGGCAAGGTGGAGGGAATTAAGTTTGTTCCTTAATAACACATCAAAACAGATACAGCTCAACTGTACAAAAATAATAGTTCCTTGTTAGAATAGTTGTGTCAGCTTTAACAAATGTTTATCATACATATAGCACAACTATTGTAGAGACCTAAAAAGAAGCTGAAGTTACTCTGAAGGGAAATATAGGGCATAAAATACTGGATTTTGATACAAGATGTAATCAAATTAGCAGTAAGGGCTATATGGTTGAGATTGATACAGTTGTTAGGAAGTAAATTAATTTATCCTTACAGAATGACATAATAAGTAGCTAAGGTCCTGGGATATGGGATCAATCAGTGATATGCTTGATGCCTGGGTAATAGCAACTTTTGTGCTTTTTACAACTAGTTTCTGGGAAGAAGATAGGAGACTTGTAATCAGTGCTTTCTTCCCTTTGGCAGAAGGGATTGTGGAGATTGGATGTGGGAAGAACATATGCCCATGTGTGTGCGTGGGGTCGTGTGTGCTTACATATTCTATGCAAAAACATTTAGTGTGTCCTGCATGATAATACAGATATGTTCTTCGTGGCTACTGATGTGTGCATGCCAAATGTCACTTTATTAATTACTACCTGATCTCAACTGACCTAAATAACATTATCCCACTTTACAAATCATGAAAGCAAGGCCACGAAATAGATAGAGTTGATGGCCAACAGAGGAGGCTAGGACTGGAATCTGCTTATCAGTATTCAGAGTTCCAACTAAAGCTCCAGTGCTACACAAATCCAATCAGGTTATTGCTGTGCTTAGTCCCCTAAAGGGTTGTCTCTTGCCATTAGAATCAATGACAAACTATACAAGAAAAATTAACATGCCTCTGTGTGTGTGTGTGTGTGTGTGTGTGTGTGTGTTTGCATGAGTGTGCTCACATGTGTGGGTGCTCAGTTGTGTCTAACTCTTAGTAACTCCATGGACTGTAGGCCCTGGGGTCTTCTGTCCATGGGATTTCTCAGGCAAGAATACTGGTGTGGGCTGCTATTTCCTTCTCCAAGGGATCTTCCCGACCTAGGGGTTGACCCAAGTCTGCTGTCTCTCCTGCGCTGGCAGGTGGATTCTTTACCACTGCTCCACCTAGAAATGGACAACATGCATGGGTCCCTGGTACATACTTCAGGATCCTGTCTGGACACTCTCCCATCCCTCTGTCATTCACATGGCCTTCATCTTATACCTCAAACATACAATCCTTTAGCATCTTATACTCCTTCATGACACTTGACATATTTAGTTTTACTAGTCACTATGAATAATCATTTATTTATTATCTGATTTCCCAGCTAGGCTATACATTTTGTATTGGCAATCCACCTGTGTGTTGTTAATGTGTTCTATGCCCAGTGATTTGTTCAGTATCTGGAACATAGGAAATACTCCCTGCATTTCTTAAGTCACACCCTAACTCCAAATAAGAAAATTATCTTCCTGTGACTTTGTATAGACCATGCTCTTAGGCCATCTTTCTGAGAGCAAGCAAATTACATCCAGCTTCTTTGGTTAGAGTGTGTAACTTCTGCCTGTTCTTCCAAATCCAATTTAAGACTGTCTAGGACAGTTATTTCTCCATCTTCCCATCTTCACACATATTCTGTTAGAACCACACATTCAACACTTGATTACATTGATTCTTTTTATAAAAATATGAATATTTCATGAGTATGTTTTCTTTTATTACAATGAGATTTAATTTTTTTAAAGAAATTCTTCAAGTCTTTTTCTTCTCATTTTTTTAACAAAGCCCAGTGCCTGCTGTACATCTTCAGACTGATAAATAGCAACTTGATAACATTATTTGAAAGATATTGAAGAGTAGAGAGCAGTTCAGAGACAAAGGTTTTTGATGGAGTATTTGGTCTGAGCTGATCAAAGACAGGATTTGGGAAATACAGTTTTTTTTTTTTCTTTTCATTTCTTTTTTAAGAGTTTGCATGTCTAGAGATTGTAGTGAACATTTCAAAACATATCTGAGCAAATTACAGAGTAGATATTTGTCTCTTAGGATGCATCTGTGAGGAATATATTGACGAAGTCAATCTGAAAACTACTAAGAAAGTCAAGGTTAATAGGAGACATATTGTTTGAGAACTCCCAACACAATATTCACAGAAGTTCTAATTTAACTTCATATGAAAAAGCAAAACAGAAAGAGAAGGAAAACCCATTGGAATTTAAATCACTTAAAATCATCTGTGTATTTGGCCCCTTTTATTCAAATATTCTTGGTGTTTTCAAATGCTGAATTTAATCAACCCAATAGTTCAGAAATTGGCAATCTGACAGAAAGGGAATAATTGAATAGACTTTTCTTCTTTCATCATGAATAGAACTTGTGGACTGAGGAGAACTATTTATTCCCTATTCATCCCTTGCCATAAATCTATGCAACTGAACAACTTTGTTCTGAAAACCCCTTTCAGACAGGGAACATGAAGCTCTTAATCTCAAAATCCTGTGTCCTAACCTGTATTAATCTGATAGGTTTTTTCTTTTTCTTTTTCTTACATGCACATTAGTTATGTAGTATCTGGCTTTTATAAGTCACTTTTTTAATTTGAAAAGATAGAAGGAGAAATTCAAGAAGATGTTATTGTCAACAATAATATTTTCAAAATTATATTTGGCAAACATGAAAGTCCCTTAGCCACAGTTCAGAAAAATGCATTTTTAGAGACTTGACTTAAAAGCAGGAACACAGGTGATGAATTCTCTACTGTAGCATATATTCAGAATTCTCTTTCTCAAGTACCTGGCATTTCCTTATTTAGTTTAGGTTTAGATTAAGGTGCTGCTGGCTCCTGTTAAAGTTTTAATGTGGGATCTGAGATATGAATAATTTGTTGATCCCATATCAACTACATGAAGTAGTGTGTCAGATATACCAAGCTGAAGGGTGAGGAAGTAAGTAAGATAAGTTTTGACAAGAGACAAAGGGAATTATGATTCTGGATTTATCCTCTGAAAGGGAAAAGTCTTATAATAACCACAAGGTAAGAAAATAGTTATTGGAAGGGGTAGAGTAGGAGAGGCCAAATTGTTTAATTCTTAATTTCAAAGTGAACCTACCACAGACATGTCAGCTCAATGGTGTGACTAAGTTTTGAGTTTCGATTGGCTTAGGATACCTTGCTATGATATGGAAAGGAATTAAAGAAACGAAAAAAAAAATGTCACAGTCATAGATGTGTCCCTGTAGTGGCACAGAAATATATCTTTTCTCTCCAAGACTTGCAATGGCTATTTTACATTCACACAAAGCTGCCTACTTTGATGAGCTATGTTGACTACACAGCACAGTTATTTTTACCATCACTAAATCTGTTTGTGAGCCAAAACCAAGAGGGTATGCACAAAGGATTTCAAGTAGGTGATGGAGCTGGGCAAAAGCATGGATTATGTGAATATAATATGAATATAATATGCCTGCTCACTTCATAAAATAGTGACCGAGTCTTTCTTTTATTTTATTTTTCTCTCAATTCCACTCCCTTCCCACCCACCACTCTATATCAAAGTTTGCACCATCTCAATGCATTTTGTTAATTTTTAATGCAGATGACTCCCCGAATGTTTATCAAGTATACTATTCATTCAACAATTATAAAACATATTTCCTTAGAAATGTTGGATGGACAAGTTAGGACCTGGGAAGAGATGGAGGTAAGTGTAGAACACAGGTTTCCTTTACTTCTTCTTCACTGATGCTGGCTCACTGATGCTAGCAATCAAAATTTTCTAAAATAAGAATCCCCCAAATGTCTTGTCCTAATCTCAAAACCCATGATTATGATAAAATATGTCAAAAGGAACTTTGTTGATGTAATAAGGTTCAGTTCAGTTCAGTTCAATCGCTCAGTCATGTCCGACTCTTTGCGACTGCATGAATTGCAGCATGCCAGGCCTCCCTGTCCATCACCAACTCCCGGAGTTCACCCAGATTCACGTCCATCAAGGCAATGATGCCATCCAGCCATCTCATCCTCTGTCGTCCCCTTCTCCTCCTGCCCCCAATCCCTCCCAGCATCAGAGTCTTTTCCAATGAGTCAAATCATCACAGGAGGTGGCCAAAGTACTGGAGTTTCAGCTTTAGCATCATTCCTTCCAAAGAAATCCCAGGGCTGATCTCCTTCAGAATGGACTGGTTGGATCTCCTTGCAGTCCAAGGGAATCTCAAGAGTCTTCTCCAACACCACAGTTTAAAAGCATCAATTCTTCAGCACTCAGCCTTCTTCACAGTCCAACTCTCACATCCATACATGACCACAGGAAAAACCATAGCCTTGACTAGACGGACCTTTGTTGGCAAAGTGATGTCTCTGCTTTTGAATATGCTATCTAGGTTGGTCATAACTTTCCTTCCAAGGAGTAAGCATCTTTTAATTTCATGGCTGCAGTCACCATCTGCAGTGATTTTGGAGCCCAGAAAAATAAAGTCTGACACTGTTTCCACTGTTTCCCCCATCTATTTCCCATGAAGTCATGGGACTGGATGCCATGATCTTCGTTTTCTGAATGTTGAGCTTTAAGCCAACTTTTTCACTCTCCACTTTCACTTTCATCAAGAGGCTTTTTAGTTCCTCTTCACTTTCTGCCATAAGGGTGGTGCCATCTGCATATCTGAGGTTATTGACAGTTTTCCCAGCAATCTTGATTCCAGCTTGTGCTTCTTCCAGCCTAGCGTTTCTCATGATGTACTCCGCATATAAGTGAAATAAGCAGGGTGACAATCTACAGCCTTGACGTACTCCTTTTGCTATTTGGAACCAGTCTGTTGTTCCATGTCCAGTTCTCACTGTTGCTTCCTGACCTGCATACAGATTTCTCAAGAGGCAGGTCAGGTGGTTTGGTATTCCCATCTCTTTAAGAATTTTCCACAGTCAGTTGACCCAAAATAAGAAGATTATACTATATTATCCACGTGGGTCCAATGTGGTCACAATTGCTCTAAAAAGCAGAGGGCATTTTTCTCTATCTAGAAACAGAAGACAGGAACAGGAAAGAAAATGTGGATATGAGAAAGTTTGAAGCATGAGAAGTGCATCATTAGCGGTCTGACAATGGATTGAAGGGGACACAGAAGAAATTAAACTGAGCTTTGGGAGCAAAGAGAGGAGACATTGACAATGAGGAAATGAGGACCTCAATCCTACAACTTATAGGGAACTGGAATTTGCCAACCATTCAAATGAGATTGCAGTGATTCTCTCCACAAGCCTCCAGATAAAAGCTCAGCTGAAACCTTGGTTTCAACCTCATATGATCCTGACCAAAAATCCTAAGTAAACCCTCATGGAGTTCTGACCATAAACTAATACAGACACATACTGATATATTTATAGATGAAATTATGTGATAAAGGACTTGCATGAAAATAATCTAGTGTGGGGGTGTGTGTGAGGATGGGGAATATATGAAACATGACTAACCGTGAGTTGTTAATTGGTGAAGGCAATTAGTCATGGAGGTTCATTACATTATTCTATATATATATTTAAAACTTTCCATTGTAAAAAGGTTAAAAAAATTGGAATGTGTGCCTGACACGACATTGTTGTCATTCACTCACTAAGTCATGTCCAGTTCTTTGCAACCCCATAGGCTGAAGCACTCCAGGCTTCCCTATCCTTTACTATCTCCTGAGGTTTGCTCAAATTCACATCTATTGAATCAGTGATGCTACCTAACCATCTGAGGGCAATGATTGAACTTGACTCCATAACTCTTTAAAGTCCATATCCATTTTGAAACTCTGAAAGGATAAAGTAATAAGAGAGATTGTGAGAATTATTGAATAATTTCTGCCTCTGCCCTCAAAGGAAATGATGAGAGGGCAGAGAGAGAGTTGCATTTGGGATATAAATAGACTCCTACCATCAGAGGGACAAAGATTATGTGGATGTGTCCATGGACCAATGATGGGAAACATGCAAAGAAAGTAGGTGTGAGATCATGTCTGTAGGCTTTATTGGGGTGTGATGGTGATGGGCTATGCACAGTGTGGGCTGGGGAAAACTAAGTGACCTCTTGAAGAGTGCATTTTCTCTCTTAAGACTTAAAAATGAAAGATCTTCAGTGATGGGCATCTCTGAGGAAGCCACAACAGCACACCCATGAAGGAAAGTCTTGATGATGAAAGAATCTACTACATAAAACTGTGCCTTTCCCTCTATCCATCTGTTTTTTGGTTCTGCTTTGTAGGAATCCTAAATCTTTTTAAGCATGTGGGAGTTGAGGGGGAGTAGTGGGAAAGAAGAACAAAATGGACCACAATTTTCATCTATCTCTGTCCCTGCCCCAGGTGGGAAGGAAAGAGGCAATTACTACCAGAACAAGTTAAATGTGTAATTATTACATAGGACTGGGTTTTCAAATTGTCAGATGGGACTGTTTTGTGGGTTAGAGTAACAGTAATATTATCATTATAGAAGATGACCATAAATATGTCTGCAGACAGCCCTGTCCATTCCTCTAATCCACCTATATTTCCCAGAGTAAATTAATAAAGTCAGTTCATTACATGGAGTTTTGGGGCAAGAGGTGCAACAGTTCTTCGCCAGCTATACCCTTTTGAGTTGTGTAAACTGTAAAATGCAACAATGCAGAAACACACACACCTAGAGGGAATGATCTATCTGGTAGTGGAGAATTGAGACCTTGTGCCTAGAACACCATACATCTGCATCTCTCCTGTTTTCACTCTCAATCTCTCCTTATCACACTTGGGCTGCTAAAATACCCTTATAGTTGGTCTCCTTGCTTCACATGTCCATATTCTCCCTAAGTCCATTTTTCATACCACACCCAAATGATATTTCGAGGTCTGAATTAGGAGTATACAATTTCTTTAATTTTTTTCTAAGTGTCTCCGTGGTCAAGAATCCACCTACCAATGCAGGAGATGCAGGTTTGATCCTTGGGTTGGGAAGATCCCCTGGAGAAGGAAATGAAATGGCAACTCACTCCAATATTCTTGCCTGGGAAATCCCATGGACAGCAAAGCCTGATGGGCTACAGTCCATGGGGTCCCAAAAGAGGTGGACATGACTTATTAACAGCAATGACAGTCCCCTTTATTAACACCTTCCAGTAGCTCTTTATAACCATCAGGATGAAATTCAAAGACTAAGGCAGACATATACATCCTTTGTAGGTCTGTGTGTGCCTACTACACGTCTCCTAATTTTTCAAATCTCAGAATCAGATTGAACATACACATCTGATTTTCTTTTTTGCATTGATCTTTAGCAAAGATTCATTCTAGAAAGGAATGCAGTGTGATCTGACATTGAAACTTTGAACCACCTTAAGCTTGTAAGTATCTGGATTCTGACAGAAGTGCTGTACAGTGAACTGAGAGAGTTACCATAATAAAACAAGCATCTTGTGGCAACTCTCTCAGTTCACCATGGAACCCAGACACAGTTGGAACTGTGTTAAGTAACTTGCTCCAGACAAGCAGCACAAGGGTAGAGTTGGAATTAGAACCCAGTTCTCTGTGAGCCAAAACCAGAGTATTGAGCCTCAGGAGTCTATAGTCTCTAGTTGGGAAAAGAACATGTGTATTAAATTTTAACTGAAGTAACTCAGCGAGTACCAACAAGCCAAACATCTTTGCATTCCTCTTTGGGAAGTATTTTAAAAATTTTGATTGTAATTTTCCTTGCAGGGAAGTAAAGTTTATGCCCACAATAAAATGTGTTGGTTTAACTAAAAATACTGGACTTCAAGCAAATAGCTATTCTGATTTCTCTTGTTGCTTATTTATATTTCAGTTGTTAATTTAAAAAATTGCTATGCTGTTTATTTTTATAGATATTTTTATGGTTTTTACTGTCTCATGCATTGTATTCATTTTAATGCTACTTGCCCTTTTAAAAACATTTTTAAGAGAAAAAACAAGTGAAAAAAATAATCGCTGTATTTCAGAATGTCATTGATTTAGTAGATTTGTTCAACCAAAATAAAAATAATAACTAGAAATCTCATGATATCCAGAAAATTGTTGTTCCACTTCCAGTTTGCTGCATAATTTTTTATAATAAAAATATTTTCCAAATAGTGTTATATTAAAATATGGTCACAAGTTCAACTGATTTTTATAAAAGTTTTTCTGTATCATCCAAAAGAAAAGTTTAATACATTTTTTATGATGTAATGGATATTAGTAGTTTCTAAGCAACTTTTCTAATACATTTATCTTAAATGAAATTAGTTCATCTAAGTGAAGTAAAAGCAACTCCTTTATAAATTGATTTTCCATAATATTTAAGTGTGAATTCCCAGCATAATGTACATGGGAGATTTGATAAGGAGGAACTTCAACAACCATTACAGAAGCTTCAGCATAATTTTTACTTCAAATGCTGAGAATTGCAATCTGAATATTTATTAACATGAAAAGCAGATCTCAGTATAGTACTGAGTGCTATAGCATACATTTAAGAATTAAAACTAAGTTGCACAGTGTATGCAAGGTCTCAAACTGTCTTTTGTAACTGTTTCAATGGATTTAAATGAAACTATTTGTATTGTTCATGTGGTTTTTACTCCATGTTCCTGAATAATAAAACATTTTTCTGTATTCCAGAAAATTTTTTCTAGTAACCATTAATACTCTATGTAGTTGATAAACATTAAAGTGTCAAAATAGATTATCTTTATGAGATGAGAATGACACTGTGTCAGTAAGTTAGTCAATAAAGGGCCATAGCTGTTGGTGGAATGGAAGTCATTATTTTGAAATGTTGGGCTTTATTTAAACTGAATTGCACTCTAAGATAAATAAAGTTATAAGGAAACTTAATTTCAAACATAAAGGTCATGGAAGACCCATAAATGAGAGATTGCAGAAAGGTACATAGAGAGTTGAACAGTAGCTATAAATGCAGATACACAAGTTAGTTCAAGATTTATAACTTCAACTTCATACAAAACCCAATGAGCGCTAAACTCATGGTTCTGTTTTAACTATTTAAGATTGGCCATCTCACATGAGTTATCACTGACTCTAATAATTTCTTGTTTTTTTTTTTTTTTTCTTTTCACACTAATGTTCCTATTTGCAGCAAAATTTTTCTTTTCTTTTTAAATTTTATTTTATCTCCTCTTCTCTCCTTTGATCCTTCCCCCCACTCCTTTTTTCTTTCCCCTCACCTCTTCCTTTTTTATGAAGACTCTGGTGGTGGTGTTCTTCAGGTGCATGATTTTAGCTGAAAACTAATGGTCCTTTCTTATCCACTAATTAAACAAATATTTATCCAGTATATATTATCTTTGATTCAAATTAGTCAATATGACAGGGTAAAGCATAAGAGATGAGTCACACTGGCATATAGGAAAATATTGCAGGATAGTAAAACAAGAAGAGGTTGTGAGGGACTTCCCTGGTGGTCCAGTGGTTAAGACTTCAGCTTCCAATGCAGAGGGTACAGGTTTGATTCCTGGTTGGGGAACTGGGATTCCACATGCCTCAAGGCCAAAAAGCCAAAACATAAAATAAAGCAATATTGTAATAAATCCAATAAAAATTTTAAAGAAAAATAAAAGGTCCACATAAAAAAATCTTTAAAGAAAAAGAATAAGAGGGTGTAAAAAATTCCAACATTACAAATAGCATCTTTGTCTCTTCAAGCTTAATGGTGCCACCACTACCTCTGATAACTAATATATAATCTCTACTTCTATTATGTTTATTTCTATATTATTTATGAACCTCTCCCTTTACTTATATTCCTATTAATGATTTATTATATTCTGTTTCTTCCATGTTGGGGAATCTAGTTCTACTTAAATGGTCTAGAATACCAATAATACTTTAAAATATTTTTAGGTGGATCCTGTGACCTAAGTCAACAATAAACATTCAGTTATTAATTGATGCCTGCATTGTCTAAACTGCAGCATCAGAGTGGATGCTATCCTAAATGAATTACTCATTCAGAGTGTTTTCTTCATTGTATCATTGTTTTTTTTTTTTTTTTCACCATTTAAGTAAGTATCCCTTAGTTAGTGAATCTTTTTAAAAACAAAATTGGGAAGCAGTATAATGTAGAATAAGTACTTTATAAGTATTGGGGATATATGATGTTTAGTCTGTATCTGATTTAAATTAGGGTATAAGTTAATGCAGGTTGCCATAAAGAAGTACCATAGGCTGGATAAACAATAGAAATTCATTTTATCACAATTCTAAAGGCTAGAAGTTTAAGCAAGGTTTTGACAGGGTTGGTTTTTTTCTGAAAACTCTTTTGTAGATAACTATATCTCCCAATGTATTTACATGGTCTTCTGTGTGTGTGTGTGTCTTCTGGGTATATCTTTCTTCTAATAAGGACACCAGTCATGTTGGTTATTCTTTTGTTTAGTTGTTAATTCACATATGACTCTGTGATCCCATGGACCGTAGCCCTCTAGGCTTCTCCATCCATGGGATTTTGCAGGCAAGAATACTGGAGTGGATTGTCATTTCCTTCTCAAATATTAGTCTATAACTCACTCTAATCACTTCAATTTTTAAATTTTTAAAAATTTATTTATTTATTTTTTACCTCACTGGATCTTTGTTGCTGTGCCTGGGCTTTCCCTAGTTGATGTGAGTGGGGTTACTCTCTAGTTGCAGTGTGGAAATTTATTGCAGTGGCTTCTCTAATTGCAGAGCATGGGCTCTAGATACATGGGCTTTGGTAGTTGCAGCTTGAAGGCTCTAGGGCACAGGCTCAGTAGTTGCAGTACATGGCCTTCGTTGCTCTGCACCATATTGGATCTTCCAGGATCAAGGATTGATTCTTGATCCCCTGTCCTCTGCATTGGAAAGCAGATGCTTAACCACTGGACCACCAGGAAAATCCCCTAATGATATCATTTTAACTTATCTCTTGGAAAAAAAATGTCAAAAATATGGCCACAATCTGAAGGACTGAGAGACTAGAGCTTCAACACATAAATTTTGGAGTGACAAAAATTAGCTCAAAACTATAAGCTCTGGTAAATTTTTTGGCCTCAGTGAGTTTTGTTTTCTTTACTCCTAAAAAACTGAGTACCCAGTTTCTACATAATTTCACATCCTGATAGCTCTGGTGATCTATTATTACATCTGGCATGTATCATATAATGTGAGAGAATGCATTGTTGAAATATAAACTTGATTTTGAAAATATGAAATGTTGACTTCAAAGATCATAAAAATTATAATAAAATTGAGATTTCAAATAGTTTCTGAGTCAATAAAAATAATTACATATACAATATATTCGTTAAAGTTATTAAAAAATCAGATACATATAGATGGTATTTGATTGTGTACATACCGGTGTGTGATTGACTTGGTAGCTTGTAATACATTTTTACGTAATTATTATTTTTGAACAAATGTTGTGAGCTTAGAAGGACAATATGATGTCTGTTCATTTTTACAGATAAGTTGAGCAAAATTTAATGATATATCATCTAAGTATTAACATTTAGTAAGGAAACAAAGACTCAGACTAACTAGATGTCAAACTTTGTGTTTATCTGCTCATATTATGCTCATTTTCTTGGGGAAATAAAAATAAAGAAATTTTTGAGCAAAAAATATTAAGCCCTTGACAATTTTGTGCAGAGTTCCAAAGAATAGCAAGGAGAGATAAGAAAGCCTTCCTCAGTGATCAATGCAAAGATAGAGGAAAACAACAGAATGGGAAAGACTAGAGATCTCATCAAGAAAATTAGAGATACCAAGGGAACATTTCATGCAAAGATGGGCCCGATAAAGGACAGAAATGGTATGGACCTAACAGAAGCAGAAGATATTAAGAAGAGGTGGCAAGAATACACAGAAGAACTGTATAAAAAAGATCTTCACGACCCAGATACTCACAATGGTGTGATCACTGACCTAGAGCAGACATCCTGGAATGTGAAGTCAAGTGGGCCTTAGAAAGCATCACTACAAACAAAGCTAGTGGAGGTGATGGAATTCCAGTAGAGCTATTCCAAATCCTGAAAGATGATGCTGTGAAAGTGCTGCACTCAATTTGCCAGCAAATTTGGAAAACTCAGCAGTGGCCATAGAACTGGAAAAGGTTAGTTTTTATTCCAATCCCAAAGAAAGGCAATGCCAAAGAATGCTCAAACTACCACACAATTGCACTCATCTCACATGCCAGTAAAGTAATGCTCAAAATTCTCCAAGCCAGGCTTCAGCAATACATGAACTGTGAACTTCCACATGTTCAAGCTGGTTTTAGAAAAGGCAGAGGAACCAGAGATCAAATTGCCAACATCCACTGGATCATGGAAAAAGCAAGAGAGTTCCAATAAAACATCTATTTCTGCTTTATTGACTATGCCAAAGCCTTTGACTGTGTGGATCACAATCAACTGTGGAAAATTCTGAAAGAGATGGGAATACCAGACCACCTGACCTGCCTCTTGAGAAATGTGTATGCAGGTCCGGAAGCAACAGTGAGAACTGGACATGGAACAACAGACTGGTTCCAAATAGGAAAAGGAGTACGTCAAGGCTGTAGATTGTCACCCTGCTTATTTAACCTATATGCAGAGTACATCATGAGAAATGCTGGGCTGGAAGAAGTGCAAGCTGGCATCAAGATTGCCAGGAGAAATATCAATAACCTCAGATATGCAGATGACACCACCCTTATGGCAGAAAGAGAAGAGGAACTAAAAAGCCTCTTGTTGAAGGTGAAAGAGGAGAGTGAAAAAGTTGGCTTAAATATTTGGCAAAACTAATACAATTATGTAAAGTTTAAAAATAAAATAAAATTAAAAAAAAAAGAAAACTAAGATCATGGCATCTGGTCCCATCACTTCATGGGAAATAGATGGGGAAACAATAGAAACAGTGTCAGACTTTATTTTTTTGGGCTCCAAAATCACTGCAGATGGTGACTGCAGCCATGAAATTAAAAGATGCTCGCTCCTTGGAAGAAAAGTTATGATCAACCTAGATAGCATATTGAAAAGCAGAGACATTACTTTGCCAACAAAGGTCCATCTAGTCAAGGCTTTGGTTTTTCCAGTGGTCATGTATGGATGTGAGAGTTGGACTGTGAAGAAAGCTGAGCACCGAAGAATTGATGCCTTTGAACTGTGGTGTTGGAGAAGACTCTTGAGAGTCCCTTGGACTGCAAGGAGATCCAACCAGTCCATTCTGAAGGAGATCAGCCCTGGCATTTCTTTGGAAGGAATGATGCTAAAGCTGAAACTCCAATACTTTGGCCACCTCATGTGAAGATTTGACTCATTGGAACAGACTCTGATGCTGGGAGGGATTGGGGGCAGGAGGAGAAGGGGACGACAGAGGATGAGATGGCTGGATGGCATCATTGCCTTGATGGACGTGAATCTGGGTGAACTCCGGGAGTTGGTGATGGACAGGGAGACCTGGCTTGCTGCAGTTCATGGGGTTGCAAAGAGTAGGACATGACTGAGTGACTGAACTGAACTGACAATTTTATATGAAACACTTACCAAAAAATAAAAGGACTTAAGTAAATTGGAGAAAAAAATACGACATTAAATTGATAGAATTCATAAAAGATGGAGATACTCACTGGAACAAATAAATACAGAAAAATAATCTGTTATTCTCAGCTAAGGAGTTAAAAATTTCAGAGAAAATTCAATGCAAAAGATAAGAAGAAAGAAAAAAAAATTGAAAATAGGTGGGTAAATTTAATGTATGAGATTGTACATGAGAACTTTAATATCAATCTAAATTCCAATATAAATGAAAAGACTGAATCAACATATATAGCCAGCTAAGATTTGCAGCAGATGAACATGGAAATCCGACAATTCAGACTAAATCTCATGCTTATTATCTAGTGTACAGGCAAAACGACTCTAAAATATCATTAAACTTTATCTGCAAAACTGTTTATAACATTTTTGTTTTATGTATGCTGTGAAGAAAAAATGTTTCCCAAAGAAATACCATTATTATTTCACTTCTTGCCTCTGTAAATCTATCATTCATTTAAATACACCAACATTTCTCCTTAGAATTGAATAACAATCATGTATGATTAAATTATAAACTGCTTTCCTGATTCATGGCACATTCTTCCCTTTGCCTTCGTTCATTCCTTCCTTCCCCAGCCAGTGATCCATGTTCCAAATGGCTGTACCTCATATTTGTGCCCATGTTTGCATTTTCTCTAGCAAAAATATCCTTATTTTTAAACTAAACCCTCACATAGTGCTTGTTTAAATGTAGACAGTAATCTTAAACTGTATCAACATTACCACTACCAATAATAACTCAATTGTCTTTCTCATTTTTAATGAAAACTTGAAGATCTCAACATATCGATCCATGTCCCAAACAGCCGATCCAATCAAATTTCTAGCTTCCCCCCTTCCTCACCACCATCAGACACAATACTATGGTTTGAGTGTTTCTGCATTTTATCATTCCTCAGTAAGTATTAGGAGGTAGACAGTGTAGTCAAATCTCTAAGTACATGACTTGTTGGCTTTGAAGAGTTTGAGAGTTTTTCCCTGTCATTTCCAATGACAACATCCTACTTCCTCTTCAACATGAATTGTCTAGTTAAGATGTGAATGCATACTGTCACAACTGCAACTATTAGCAATAGATGAAGGCTGCCTACCGTGGGGTAAGGGGTAATGAATGCGAATGAATGAATGGGATACAGAAAACACAGTGCACCCAATCTGAAATGGAATGTATACTGGCAAGGAGTCATATTCAAGATAGTCAGCTAAGACAGACAGGCACTTAATGACATCATAGGGCAGGCAGTCAAGGTGACTTGACTCACCAGGGAGCTGCAATGAGAGAAAAGGATGTGCTGCTGCTGCTGCTGCTAAGGATGTGAGGGATCACTGGATCCTCATCCTCCAATGAATTCCCCTCTACTCCTTCTTTTCATGTCAGGGTCATTTCCCATTTTCCAGATTTCTTCCTTGTCTCCCCTACCTGAATATTTGTCTGCTACTTCTCCTATTCCCTTCTCAGTCTTGCTCTTTGATGCTTCTAATTAAATGAGTTAATTTACTAAGTGGCACTGGCGGTTGATAGTAGCTCAAAGTCTACTATCCTTTTAGAGTGAATTTTAATATGCACACACAGACACGCATGCATATGTTCACTTGCCATGTGAGGGACTGAAATGCCTTTACATGGCTCAGGGCAGGCAGGATATAGAGTCCTTTAGAAAGGAGGGTTGGCTTTCCTTCAGAGAAGGCTCACACTGTGCTGATTGGCACAGAGGGGAGTTTGTTTCATCCCAGTGATAGAACAGTTCCTGGAAAGAGGTGAGAGTGATAAAGGAGGAAAGGGAGTGCCACGGGGAAATGCAATAGACATGGCTCAAACTGCCAGCCAAGTAGAGTTTCTGCAGTTGTATTGATTTAAAAAAAAAAAAAAAAAAACAACTTGAAAGGCTTCTCTCAAGTTCTTGAGCAACAGCATTTTTAAGTAAGGCCTTGGCAAAGACATGTTTATGGTTGATACTGTGTCATTTCCCACTTTATGTTACCTGTTTGGGGAATATGTTTATATTCTTCTTAGTGCTGACATTTACCAAGCAAAGACACCACTTGGAAAGGGTGATTTACTTTCTGTGCCATTATGTTTTGAAAGACTTTAGGTTACAAGAAGCCTTTGAAATTAGAGCCCGTGATTTTAAGATTAATAACAGTAATTATAGGGCTCTGTTACAGCAGGAAGAGATGTAGCTTGCTTGTGACATTAAATATGAAAGGTATCTGGTCTAAGGGAATAACAAAAGCTTGTTCTTTCTGCAAAGACACCACCAGAGTGGTGGTGAAGGTTAAAACTTTTTTCTGAAGCTATGGTGATTCTCTTTAACCTGACTCTGAAGACCAATGACCAATTCAGTCATAATCACTTTTGTTTAATCTTCTTTTTTTCTTTCGGTGATGCCAGCACACCTGGGAAATTAGAAATATTTTTACCTTTTCTCCCCAGCTACATGCTTCTAAGTTTGCAGTGATTTAAAATGTTCCCTCCTGCTGCTGACGTACCTGCCATCCGGTTAGGCAGCAATTACAGTGACAGTCATTCTTCTTGATGATAAGTGGACAGAGTTGGGCAGAGAATGAAATGTCCACCTATACTTTGAGGAAATAAGAACTGTGTCCTCAGAATCTTAAGCATGTACAAGCATGTAAAAGCAACCTTAATGATTTTCTCCCATTAACTTGATTTTGTAAGGGACCCTTTGGGAAGATCCCCTGGAGAAGGAAATGGCAACTCCAGTACTCTTGCCTGGAGAATCCCATGGAGGGAGGAGCCTTGTAGGCTACAGTCCATGGGGTTGCAAAGAGTCAGACATGACTGAGTGACTTCACTTTCTTTCACTTTCTTTGAGAAGTAGGAAGAAAAGGTAAGATAAAATGTATGGAGTTGGAAAAAACATTGAGGAGTGAGCTAGAATGGAGTGGATGAAAAGGAAAAGACATAGGATAATATAGGGAAAGAGGTAAAGAATGATGTGGAAGAACACAGGCAGTGGTGGAATGAAAGGCCAAAAGAAAAGGTGAGAGGAAATGGGATTAAATTAACAGGAAGGAGAAATGGGGACAGCTAATAGTACTGATGACAGGAAGAAGAGTAACGAAGAGGGAATATAAAAGAAGGTATAGAGGAATGTGGCGGCTGCTGCTGCTGCTGCTGCTGCTGCTGCTGCTAAGGCGCTTCAGTCGTGTCCGACTCTGTGCGACCCCATAGACGGCAGCCCAACAGGCTCCCTAGTCCCTGGGATTCTCCAGGCAAGAACACTGGAGTGGGTTGCCATTTCCTTCTCCAATGCATGAAAAATGAAAAGTGAAAGTGAAGTCGCTCAGTCGTGTCCGACTCTATGCGACCCCATAGACAGCAGCCTACCAGGCTCCTCTGTCCATGGGATTTTCCAGGCTAAGTGTACTGGAGTGGGTTGCCATTGCCTTCTCCGAGAGGAATGTGGCACAGGAATGCAATTCCTGTCTCTGTTCCAGCATCCTTTTTACTCAAAAGAAGGGCTTGGAATTCAAGCTCAAATATAGAACCTCAGGGTTGTATCAGCTATGCTCTATTAAAGATCATATCTTTTCTTATTAAAAGAAAGATACATTCAGAAATATGGAAACAGAAAGATCATGTTTGAAGCTGTTCCCCAGGACATACAAGAAAGATAACAATGTCAAGCCTTAAGTATGACAGGACATCAGGAAACTAATATTTGGAAAGTCATTCAGGATGCTTGGTGCTGGAGAGTATGCTACTTTATCACCTTCTCAGGAGACCCTAAAGTCCTCCATGGGATTTCTGCATGCACAACATCCTTTGAACTGCATCTCCCTACTCCTGTCCTCATTCTTGCCATCAATCACCACTTGTATCTTCAATTTCTTTCCCTTCCCCTTGTTTCATTTTTATCTGTAGCAGATTAATTATTGTTCCTAATTCCTCACCCTTTCTGTATCTAGGCCTTTTCCCATGTGACTTTTCAATTTTTCCTACCAAAGGCAGGGTGTGTGACCTTCTACCCAGTCAGATTTTAGCAAATTTGATACAAATTGTGGCTTAAAGTATACTTATGTAACTGTGTCTTCTCTCTGGTGCTTCTGCTATTGCCAGGAGAGAAACCTACTCATGTGTCCTTCAGGTTTTCAAAGACCGAAACACCTACCCAGCAGACAGAAGTAAACCAGTACAGGGGAGTCAAGCTGAACATTAGCTCAGCCAAGATCAGCAGAACTACTCCAGCTAAACCACAGGTGCATGAGCAGGAGAAGGTGTTCATTATTTTAAGACAATGAAATTTTAGAGTTGGTTGTTACAATTTGATTTAAAATTTTTTAAAAGCTATTTATTATATTTTTCAATGTTGTTTTGACTTCATTTTCAGGTCCTGGTTAGAAGCCTGTCAGTTCCTTTTCTAGAGCAGGTAATTAAGTCCAAACTCAAAACACTTTCCCTCATCAGGCTCTCATACTCTGGGACCACTATGCACTGACACTAGGAGCTCTAGGAATGAACATGAGACAACTAAGCCCTGCTTCCTATTTTTCCAATTAGACAATGCTCAGGGATCCCGAGAAGCCAGGCTAGCCACACTCCATGTACTCCATTTGCCATACAGATTGTTTCCTACGGCTCCAGCTTGCTGTTACCCTGTCCTTGGGCACAAATCCCTATGTGGCCCAGTCTGGTGGTCTCTCACTTGGAGCTCTGAGAAATGAAGAGCTCTGTCTTTCATCTATCCAAGTACCATCAAAACAGTCTTTATATCGAATGAAACAAAGATTTTTATTGACACAATGCCTGATATACTAACTCATTTTAAACATGTGAAGAGAAATAAACCACTTTGACTTAGCTGCTGTCTTGCCTATTGGGCAAAGTTCTCAAATCAAACAAACTCATGTTTTCAATCTATCAGCTGGCCATTTTTGGATCAAGTGCAATCCTCTGAGGTATTCTGTTGTGCACAGAGAAATCACTTCACCAGGTAAAGAACATGAGCTTCTATGCTGAAGAAATAGCCTAAGATCACTTTTCTCAACTTAATTGGTTTGTATAATGAAACTACTCAGCCCTTTTTTAATCTTCAGATCTCAAATATATTTCTTGTTCTGTGGGATGTGAATTTTGCGATGTTTTTATAAAGCTCTAATAAATCATGTATTTAGGAAGTATGAAATAATTATAGAACTTTTTTATGTATATTGGGAGAGAGAGGAAAACAATTTAATTCCCTTCAATCAATAGCATAAACCAATCACTTCCTTTCCACTCCTCTAACTTCTGTCCTTTTCAGGGTATTAGGTAAAGAATGTTCATAGAGTTAGAAAATCTGGCTCTTCTTCAAGTTTTCTGTTGCTATTTCTGTCACTGTTGACATACCACTCACTCTTGGCTTCTGTTTCCCAATTTGAGAATTAATATTCAGTTCAGTCCAGCCATTTAGTCATGTCCAACTCTTTGCGACCCCATGGACTGCAGCATGCCAGGCCTCCCTGTCCATCACCAACTCCCAGAGTTTACTCAAACTCATGTCTATTAAGTTGGTGATGCCATCCAATCATCTCATCCTCTGTTGTCCCCTTCTGCTCACACCTTCAATCTTTCCCAGCATCAGGGTCTTTTCAAATGAGTCAGTTCTTTGCATCAGGTGACCAAAGTTTTGGAGTTTCAGCTTCAGCATCAGTCCTTCCAATGTATATTCAGATTAATATATTATAAATGGACACAAAAAGCCTTTGTAAAGCAAAATCTCACATTGTTATTTATATAATTATGGATTAATAGGCTACTAATAAGGCTTAAAAAGAAGCACTGTTAGGAGTTTCAGTAACTAATTTCTAGTAGTTTTGTTAATCTGTATGCTTGTGATTAATACAGTACTCATAAATTATAAAAGTGAAGCAATCTAGATGTCCATTGACAAATGAATAGATAAAGAAGATGTAGTGCATATATACAATGGAATACCACTCAGCCACAAAAAGAAGGCATTTGAGTCACTTCTAGTAAGATGGATGAACCTAGGGTTTGTTATACAGAGAGAAGTAAGTCAGAAAGAGAAAAACAAATATCATATATAAATGCATATACATGGAATCACTGAAACCATACTCACAGAAAACTAGTCAATCTAATCACACTAGGACCACTGCTGGGGTCCTGCCCCAGCTGATCCAGGGTATTCGAAGCGGGGACGGCGTGGGCGACCTATTTATTTAAATATTTTATCAAAGATATAAAGAGTAATAGGATGAGGATAGCTCAGTAGGAAAATTCAGTGGAGAAAAAAGGCTGAGTAGCTTGGTTTACGCGGGAGACCAATAAAACTTCAAGACAAGAAGTTTGCACCACTTACGTAGGCCGCAGGCGTCCTTCCGTTCTCCCGAAGGAGAGGAGACACTGAGGCCTCCCCGGTCGGATCTTAGAAGCCCAGGCATAATTAGTAAGCATGGCGGGTTCCGCGCTCCAGATGGAGACTCAGCCAGAGTGAGAGAGAGAGCGACATGGGGAGACCAGTATTTCGAGAAACTGATCCCAATTCTTTATTTTCCATGGTCTACTTTTATACACTGAGATGTTATGCAAAAGTCACGCGAGGTCAGCAGTCCTGACTTTTATCAAAGTCAGGTGCTTCATACAAATGTATACAGAGGTCTTAGGGGTGTTACATCATCTTCTGGCCAGGGGCCCTGCTGACAATTTATGACCCTCTCCTTGTGACAGTGGTCAGTCAACCAGGACACTTATTTCTCCAGGGATGATTATTCTTAAAACAGACACCACCCAAATAAAGTTACATTCCTATAGGGTGAGGGTGTAGTGGGTTTTAGTTAAGGAAAGAATTTACTTAGCCTAAGGTCTAACGTGATTAATATCAAAGGTTAATACTTATTTCTTCTATATATTCATTAATGTGTGTAAGGGCAGGGGATGTGGAGACTTAGCAATGAACATTGGCGCAACAAATGAAAAACCCTTCACCAATACAATTTCTAATCAGCCCATTATACTTACACTAATAGTTTTCTAACTTTTCTAAGGAACCTGTTTTTAGAAGGTTTAAAGCATCTCGTGCCTCTCACGGTTGGGAGGCTGTGAGCAGTCACATGTGGCCGGACAAGCCTGTCAGGCAGGCTAGAGAACCTTCAGAGGAGTTTGTAGGTTAAAACACTCTTATCACGCCCAGGAATTATTATTAACTGGAGCTCTAGGTTAACTCCTTCTCCGAAAGAGGTGGTGGGGGACAGCCCCCCGTAAAGTCAGAGATGTAGGTGAGAGCACAAAGTAGTAAAGTAGGCAGGCTCTGGTAATGGGGGTAGATGCTCGAGGAGTTCCAGGGGGACTCCTGAGGCTCGATCCCGCCTTTGCGTATGTCGAGCCTCCTTCCTCATGACCTTTGTCATGGGTGGAGTACCTCACTCTGGCCCCCAACAGATGAACCTAGGGTTTGTTATACAGAGAGAAGTAAGTCAGAAAGAGAAAAACAAATATCATATATAAATGCATATACATGGAATCACTGAAACCATACTCACAGAAAACTAGTCAATCTAATCACACTAGGACCACAGCTTTGTCTAACTCAATGAAATTAAGCCATGCCCGTGGGGCAACCCAAGATAGGCAGGTCATGGTGGAGAGATTTGACAGAATGTGGTCCACTGGAGAAGGGAATGGCAAACCACTTCAGTATTCTTGCCTTGAGAACCATGAACAGTATGAAAAGGCAAAGTGATAGGATACTGAAAAAGAAACTCCCCAGGTCAGTAGGTGCCCAATATGCTACTGGAGACCAGTGGAGAAATAACTCCAGAAAGAATGAAGGGATGCAGCCAAAGTAAAAACAATACGCAGCTGTGGATGTGACTGGTGATAGAAGCAAGGTCCAATGCTGTAAAGAGCATTATTGCATAGGAACCTGGAATGTCAGGTCCATGAATCAAGGCAAATTGGAAGTGGTCAAACAAGAAATGGCAAGAGTGAATGTCGACATTCTAGGAATCAGCGAACTGAAATGGACTGGAATGGGTGAATTTAACTCAGATGACCATTATATCTACTACTGCAGGCAGGAATCCCTCAGAAGAAATGGAGTGGCCATCATGGTGAACAAAAGAGTCCAAAATGCAGTACTTGGATGCAATCTCAAAAACAACAGAATGATCTCTGTTCATTTCCAAGGCAAACCCTTCAATATCACAGTAATCCAAGTCTATGCCCCAACCAGTAATCCTGAAGAAGCTGAAGTTGAATGGTTCCATGAAGACCTACAAGACCTTTTAGAACTAACACCCAAAAAAGATGTCCTTTTCATTATAGGGGACTGTAATGCAAAAGTAGGAAGTCAAGAAACACCTGGAGTAACAGGCAAATTTGGCCTTGGAATACGGAATGAAGCAGGGCAAAGACTGATAGAGTTTTGCCAAGAAAATGCAGTGGTCATAACAAATACCCTCTTCCAAAACACAAGAAAAGACTCTATACATGGACATCGCCAGATGGTCAATACCGAAATCAGATTGATTATATTCTTTGCAGCCAAAGATGGAGAAACTCTATATAGTCAGCAAAAACAAGACCAGGAGCTGACTGTGGCTCACACCATGAACTCCGTATTGCCAAATTCAGACTTAAATTGAAGAAAGTAGGGAAAACCACTAGATCATTCAGGTATGACCCAAATCAAATCCCTTATGATTATACAGTGGAAGTGAGAAATAGATTTAAGGGCCTAGATCTGATAGATAGAGTGCCTGATGAGCTATGGAATGAGATTTGTGACATTGTACAGGAGACAGGGATCAAGACCATCCCCATGGAAAAGAAATGCAAAAAAGCAAAATGGCTGTCTGGGGAGGCCTTACAAATAGCTGTGAAAAGAAGAGAAGTGAAAAGCAAAGGAGAAAAGGACAGATATAAACATCTGAATGCAGCGTTCCAAAGAATAGCAAGAAGAGATAAGAAAGCCTTCTTCAGTGATCAATGCAAAGAAATAGAGGAAAACAACAGAATGGGAAAGATAGGGATCTCTTCAAGAAAATCAGAGATACCAAAGGAATATTTCATGCAAAGATGAGCTCGATAAAAGACAGAAATGGTGTGGACCTAACAGAAGCAGAAGATATTAAGAAGACATGGCAAGAATACACAGAAGAACTGTGCAAAAAAGATCTTCACGACCCAGATAATCATGATGGTGTGATCACTGACCTAGAGCCAGACATCCTGGAATGTGAAGTCAAGTGGGCCTTAGAAAGCATCACTATGAACAAAGCTAGTGCAGGTGATGGAATTCCAGTTGAGCTATTCCAAATCCTGAAAGATGATGCTGTGAAAGTGCTGCACTCAATATGCCAGCAAATTTGGAAAACTCAGCAGTGGCCACAGGACAGGAAAAGGTCAGTTTTCATTCCAATCCCAAAGAAAGGCAATGCCAAAGAATGCTCAAACTACCGCACAATTGCACTCATCTCACATGCCAGTAAAGTAATGCTCAAAATTCTCCAAGCCAGGCTTCAGCAATATGTGAACCGTGAACTTCCACATGTTCAAGCTGGTTTTAGAAAAGGCAGAGGAACCAGAGATCAAATTGCCAACATCCCCTGGATCATGGAAAAAGCAAGAGATTTCCAGAAGAACATCTATTTCTGCTTTATTGACTATGCCAAAGCCTTTGACTGTGTGGATCACAATCCACAACTGTGGAAAATTCTGAAAGAGATGGGAATACCAGAACACCTGATCTGGCTCTTGAGAAATTTGTATGCAGGTCAGGAAGCAACAGTGAGAACTGGACATGGAACAACAGACTGGTTCCAAATAGGAAAAGGAGTACGTTGAGGCTGTATATTGTCACCCTTTTTATTTAACTTATATGCAGAGTACATCATGAGAAACGCTGGACGGGAAGAAACACAAGCTGGAATCAAGATTGCCGGGAGAAATGTCAATCACCTCAGATATGCAGATGACACCACCCTTATGGCAGAAAGTGAAGAGGAACTAAAAAGCCTCTTGATGAAAGTGAAAGTGTAGAGTGAAAAAGTTGGCTTAAAGCTCAACATTCAGAAAACGAAGATCATGGCATCTGGTCCCACCACTTTATTGGAAATAGATGGGGAAACAGTGGAAACAGTGTCAGACTTTATTTTTCTGGCTCCAAAATCACTGCAGATGGTGACTGCAGCCATGAAATTAAAAGATGCTTACTCCTTGGAAGGAAAGTTATGACCAACCTAGATAGCATATTCAAAAGCAGAGATGTTACTTTGCCAACAAAGGTGCGTCTAGTCAAGGCTATGGTTTTTCCTGTGGTCATGTATGGATGTGAGAGTTGGACTGTGAAGAAGGTTGAGTGCTGAAGAATTGATGCCTTTGAACTGTGGTGTTGGAGAAGACTGTTGAGAGTCCCTTGGACTTCAAGGAGATCCAACCAGTCCATTCTGAAGGAGATCAGCCCTGGGATTTCTTTGGAAGGAATGATGCTAAAGCTGAAACTCCAGTACTTTGGCCACCTCATGTGAAGAGTTGACTCACTGGAAAAGACTCTGATGCTGGGAGGGATTGGGGGCAGGAGGAGAAGTGGATGACAGAGGATGAGATGGCTGGATGGCATCACTGACTCTATGGACGTGAGTCTGAGTGAACTCCGGGAGTTGGTGATGGACATGAAGGCCTGGCATGCCGCGATTCATGGGGTCGCAAAGAGTCAGACACGACTGAGTGACTGATCTGATGTGATCTGACGTGGAATCTATAAAAATGGTAAAGATGAACCTGTTTGCAGGGAATGAATGGAGACACAGATGTAGAGATTAGACTTGTGAACACAGTGAGGGAGGAAAGAGTGAAATGAATGGAGAAACTAGCATCCACATATATACAGGATCAAATGTAAAATGGATAGCTGGTGAGAAGTTGCTGTATAACACAGGAAGCCCAGTCTGGCACTCTGTAATGACCTAGAAGAGTGTGATGGGGAGAGAAGGAAGGCGCAGAGGAAAAGGATATCTGTGTAATTATGGTTTATTCACATTGTTGTACAGCAGAAATCACCACATTGTAATAATAAAAAAATAAAAGTGAGTGTATTTATACGTTTCATAGAAACTTCCTTCTAGAACAAGAAACTTAAACCTAAATGAAAAGTTCAAGTCATGCAATTCTTGACATGCATACCATTTTCCAGGAGCATCTGACATCCTGGAGAAGCTGAGTTGACAGAAACCTTTCTTCATCCTCATGATTCTACATGACCTTGGTCTGGTTTCTGGTAAAAGTTATATATGAAAAACAGACTTTGGAAAAGTTGGATAAAGTATATCAGTAGAATCTTTGATTTCACCTATCACTGTTTGTTGGCTCAGAATTCCACCATTTGTATACAAGAAGGCATTTACATTTTATTTGATATCCATGATATCTCTATGTTCAACACTCATGAAAAGGAAGCACAATTACATACTTCAGAAGAATGGTTAGGCAGGAAGATGAGTGAAATTTGGACTCAGATATCTGGTGGTTTGGATTCTGGTCACACTATTTACTAGTTGTAAATTCTTAGGGAATTAATTTAACTTCTCTGAATCCAATTCTCATACCTTTAAATTAAGATAATAATCTCTAAATCATAAACCTATTGAGGACAGTAATGGTCATAGTGCATGTAAAAGATGGTGTTTGTCTCCCAACACATAGCAGGTACTTAAATATTTTTTATATATTGAAGAGTGATAAAATTAAAAAATGAGAATAAAAGAACAGGAAGAAAATAGCAAAAAACATAAGATTTAAAAGAAAATTATTAGCTTTATTTCCATAAAAATTTTGTAATGAAAGGAACTATCATATCTCTATAATAATTCAACAAGGATGGGAAATTCATCTGTAGCTTACTGATTTTTTAATTCAGTTGATTAATTCAATCATTTTTGATACCTGCCATATACTTGGCAGCATGTAAGTTCCTGTGGCAGTAACAAAGATGTTTAAGATGTGTACAAGGCCATTAAAAATTTCTTATTCTAGTAAGGGAGATGAGATATTGTTATAAATAATTATTAGTCAATATATTCCAAAGAATCTGCCATGAGAAATCCAATTTTATGAAACCCAGAGTTCTATGGTTAAATCTGTTTAGAAAAAATACCCACCATGCTTCTCATCCATTCCTTAAAAATTCACAAACTGAAACTCCACTGAGTACTCTAGGATCATCTGTAACTAGAATCCATTTCATGGGTTGGAAATAAATGTTTATTTTTTAATGTATTTTTTCCACATAACCCCTATGGACAATTTATGAGAGTATTGCTTCATGGATCACATGTTGTAAAATGTTTCTATAAGTAAAGATACAAAGTAATAAGCAGAATAGGAGAGCAGTCAAAATTGGAAAGTGCCACATTCACAGTGTACAGAAAAGAGAAAAAGTGCTTCTCTGTGAAAGAAGGAACTAGAAGATTATGGAAAGAGCCACATTAAATCGAGTTTTGATTGTGACTAAGGACTGCAGAAGTAAAAACCGATTGGAGAAACACCTGAATTAGAAGGAAGGATAGAGGTTTAAAAGGTCTGTGGGATCCAGAATATTGATCTATTGTGTGTGTGTGTGTATATATATATATATATATATATATATATATATATATAAGAATTTGATTTATGTTGTCTGACTCTTTAGTAGCAATGAGACATTTTTTAACAAGTAGGAGGACAATCTAAGTAACAAAATAGAGTATAAACAGAGTAGGTATACAGTTTCCTGCCCTTGGAAGTGTTCCAGTGGAGGCCAATAACAGGATAAACACACATACAGATTTGTGTCTCAAATGACTGGTAAGCTGAATACATTCCCTGAGGATAGTTCACTCAGAGCCAGTCTTCCATTCTATGTGTTAACAGATTATTCTGCCAGCTATGCAGAACTATTGAAGATTTTGAGCAAAAAGGTTCAAGACACAAACTATGTTTGGGGAGATTAATCTTGCAGATTTGCATAAGATATATTAGAGAAAGACAGTGAAATGGCAAGAAGACCTCTAACAAAGAATCAAGGGCCAGCACCAAGATTTTTCCACCAACAGAGATGCCATTCAAATCTCTCCTCTTATTTTTCCTCAGAAGAGGGGACCTTCTTTATAGAATTGGGAAGAAACAATGCAGGCAGATTCTTTACCATCTGAGCCACCAGTAAAAATATGGGTATTAATTTAGGCTTTGCAACTGACATAACTTTTTTAGCCTCACAAAACATTGACATAAAATTATTGATAAAGTTTATCAAGATACTTAAAGAACATTTCTCATTTTGTATGCTAATTGGTAATAAAATCACTTATGCAAATATAGAACATTTCTGGAGAAGTGAGAATATTAGTAACATGAAGTATACTTAATTTCTGTGAAATTTAATTTCCTTTCTTGAAAAAGAATCTTGATAATTATATATCCCTTTATAATAGTAGTTATTTTTTGAATGACTTCTGAGTATTAGATACTATGTATGATGACTGCTGGGCTTTCTGATGGCTCAGCAGATCAAGAATATGCTTGGAATGCAGGAGACACAGGAGACCCAGGTTCAATCCTTAGGTCAGGAAAATCCCTTGGAGGAGGAAAATGGCAACCCACTTCAGTATACTTGCCTGAAAAATGCCAAGGACTGAGAAGCCCAGTGGTCTACAGTCCAAAGGGTGGCAAAGAGTCGGACATGACTGAGCGGCTAAACATGCATGCATGCATGATGCCTGCTACTTATTATTGCATTCAAAGGTTAAGGTAATATTAATAACAATGATAAAGCTCTAAAGTTAAAATTTGAATGGTATTATAGTAAAGCAGCACTGACATGGCTGAAAGGGAATTGCTAACCTGTTGCAGAGTAGGACTCAGGGTACCATTTTATTAATAGCTACACAAAAAGGTAAAAACTATTTCCGGCCTCTGGTAAAAATAGAAGTAAGATACTACTTTCTCTTCTCTAATGCTTCCCTAAACATATATAGATGTGTCTAGCAATAAGCTTGTACCAACTTAACCCCTCGTACCAACATATTTTACAAGCCAGAGTGACATTTGTTTGCCAACTATAGGGAGATGGTGAGATAAATTTTAGTATAGGGTCATTGGTTTAAAAAATTGCCAGCAAAATTCTCTCATCCCTAGCGCTTCAAAAGAGAACTTCTCTAAGATCTTAGTTGGGGTGGGAGTGGTTTTCTGTTTCCCTTGAAACAATACTCAACAGAGGGCCAGTCATACATATAATCTTATGGCTATTAATTTCCAAATATAGAGAATAAAATCAATTATTCATCATTTTCTCTACTTGTTTCTCTATTCAACAACTTGTCTGTGCCAGGAAGTGCAATTGAGTGTAGCTTCCAAAGAAATCACGAAGATCATGGCATTGTGCACCTCCGGAATAGTCAGACAAGTAACAATCTCAAGTAGTTAAGATTTAGTTGTAATCTAGTCAAAAGTTTTAACTGTATAGATCAAAAGACCCAAGAGCATATAAGTCCACTGACTTGTCAAAATCACATGGGATACTGGAGATGCAACTGGAATTAAAACCTTCAACAACTAGTATCTGGACCAATGTAAGTTGAACTCTAAATGTCAAGGTACATACAGGTGCATATTAATTCATCTCTCTTATCATTTGATGTTGCTTTTATCTGTTTGAAAGTCACTGGTCTTTTTGCCCCCACATTATACTGATTCTCATTTATCTTCATGATTTCACTGCCATGTTTCTGATCAGTCCTTCATGCCCCCTTTTCGTCACCTTTTTGGAATCCTTAGTTTCCTGAGGAGCTATTTGCTTGATTACTGTGTTTCATGACCACCTCCAGTTGATTAGGTTCACTCTTGCCAAGCTGTCATTGTTCCTGAGTTGATTGCCATTAATGTTGCCTCCTCTTTTATAGAAATAAGGACTTACTTTCAATAATAATTGGCTACCTCAAATTTGTTTCCCTTAGGTAGGCAGTCTCTGATACTTACAAACTCTATGGTTATAAACACACAATTTTCACATCTATTATTGCTTCCTTGGGCATTGTTGGAGCACTGAAAAATCCCACTGTATACACTGCCATTTCTGATGGAATTTTTTTTTGTCCTGAAATTGATATAAATTTCTTTTCATTCTTGGAATGTCTACATGTTCACTCAAACCTTTACCAGGATCACCTGATCTTTCTTTTCATTTACCTGAGCCTATTGTTCAATATTTTTTAATAGTCAAAGATGTAATAGAGACTGTGTCAAGATTTAAACATTTTTTCCAGGATATTTCATACTTATATTCTTTTTCTCTTTACTTTTCACTCATTTTTCATGACATCTCACATACTAGGCTGCAAAGGCAGAACAATTACTTAATTTCTTCCTTTGGGCCTTCATTAAACACATACCTATTACCAGGAACTGTATTATTTAGGATAAAAACAGAAATAAAAGACAGATTCCCTACATTGAAATTTGTGGGAAAGTTAGTGAAATAAATTAGTAGCAAGTACAATGTGGGAACTCATATGATGGAGTTAAAGACAGAGGTTATAATGAAACCAAGGAGAGATAACAGATCCTTGAATGCTTCCTGCAATGGGAGAATGAATACCTTCACAAAGTACTAGATGGTTAGAGTGAATGTTGAGTGTTAAAAGAAAAGAAAGAGTAATTGTCAGAGAGGAAATATTATATCATTTTACAGCTGGGGAAATTGAGGTGTAAATAAAACATGGCCACTCTCAAAAGCAAAAGGTCAAAATTCTAAGACATAGATCATAGAGAAAGCACACAACCTACTCAAAGGAAGTTGGATACCTTCTGTGGAATGTTTTAAGTATCACAGTTCTATTTGAGGGTTCAGTATACCATTTTTTCTCCTTTAAGATTATTGGTGGAAAAAAAAAGGGGGAAAAAAGAAAAAGAAAAAAAATATTATTGGTGAATAAATTTTGCAATATGTGAAACATTTTATTTGATACAAAAACAGAGGAGGTTAGAGAAATTAAAATATCTTTAAAAGGTTTTGTTTTATTGGTAAGGGGGAACCAGTAAAAATATTTAAGAAAGACACTTGTTATAATGATGAAAGCTACAGTTAGGAAAGTTATTCTGGCATAGACATTAGGATACAATCTCACAACAGCAATCAGTTCAGTTCAGTTCAGGCACTCAGTTGTGTCTGACTCTTTGCGACCCCATGGACTGAAGCATGCCAGACCTACCTGTCTATCATCAACTTCTGGAGTCTACTCAAACCCATGTCCATTGAGGCAGTGATGCCATCCAACCATCTCATGCTCTGTCGTTCTCTTCTACTCCTGCCTACAATCTTTCCTAGCATCAGGGTCTTTTCAAATGAGTCAGCTCTTCCCATCAAGTGGCCATAGTATTGGAGTATTAGATTCAACATCAGTCCTTCCAATGAACACCCAGGACTGATCTCCTGGTGTTTAGGTGTTTAGATGTTTAGGATGGACTGGTTGGACCTCCTTGCAGTCCAAGGGACTCTCAAGAGTCTTCTCCAACACCACAGTTCAAAAGCAACAATTCTTTGGCACTCAGCTTTCTTTATAGTCCAACTCTCACATCTATACATGACTTCTTTCTGAAAAAACATAGCCTTGACTAGACGGACATTTGTTGAGAAAGTAATGTCTCTGATTTTTAATATGCTGTCCATGTTGATCATAACTTCCCTTCCAAGAAGTAAGGATCTTTCTTATTTTATGGCTGCAATCACCATCTGCAGTTACGTTGGAGTCCAAAAAATTAAGTCTGCCACTGTTTTCACTGTTTCCCCTTCTATTTGCCATGAAGTGATGGGACCAGATGCCATGATCTTAGTTTTCTGAATGTTGAGCTTTAAGCCATCTTTTTCACTCTCCTCTTTCACTTTCATCAAGAGGCTCTTTAGTTCTACTTCACTTTTTGCCATAAGGGTCATGTCATCTGCATATCTGAGTTTACTGATATTTCTCCCGGCAATCTTGATTCCAGCTTGTGCTTCATCCAGCCCAGCATTTCTCATGATGTACTCTGCATAAGTTAAATAAGCAGGGTGATAATATACAGCATTGACTTACTCCTTTTCCTATTTGGAACCAGTCTGTTGTTCCATGTCCAGTTCTAACTGTTGCTTCCTGACCTGTGAACAGGTTTCTCAAGACGCAGGTCAGGTGGTCTGGTATTCCCATTTCTTTCAGAATTTTCCACAGTTTACGATGATCCACACAGTCAAAGGCTTTGGCATAGTCAATAAAGCAGAAATAGATGTTTTTCTGGAACTCTCTTGCTTTTTCCATGATCCAGTGGATGTTGGCAATTTGATCTCTGGTTCCTCTGCCTTTTCTAAAAACAGCTTGAACATCAGGAATTTCACGGTTCACATATTGCTGAAACCTGGCTTGGAGAATTTTGAGCATTACTTTACTGGCGTGTGAGATGAGTGCAATTGTGCGGTAGTTTGAGCATTCTTTGGCATTGCCTTTCTTTGGGATTGGAATGAAAACTGACCTTTTCCAGTCCTGTAGCCACTGCTGAGTTTTCCAAATTTGCTGGCATATTGAGTGCAGCACTTTCATAGCATCATCTTTCAGGATTTGAAATAGCTCAACTGGAATTCCATCATGTCCACTAGCTTTGTTCATAGTGATGCTTCTTAAGGCCCACTTAACTTCATATTCCAGGATGTCTGGCTCATCATGATTATCTGGTTTGTGAAGATCTTTTTTGTACAGTTCTTCTGTGCATTCTTGCAACCTCTTCTTAATATCTTCTGCTTCTGTTAGGTCCATACAATTTTTGTCTTAATTGTGCCCATCTTTGCATGAAAAATTCCCTTGGTATCTCTAATTTTCTTGAAGAGATCCCTAGTCTTTCCCATTCTATTGTTTCCTCTATTTCTTTGCACTGATCACTTTGGAAGTCTTTATCTCTCCTTCCTATTCTTTGGAACTCTGCCTTCAAATGGGTATATCTTTACTTTTCTCCTTTGCTTTTGGCTTCTCTTCTTTTCACAGCTATTTGTAAGGCCTCCCCAGATAGCCATTTTGCTTTTTTCCTTTTCTTTTTCTTGGAGATGGTCTTGCTCCCTGTCTCCTGTACAATGTCATGAATCTCTGTCCATAGTTCATCAGTCACTCTATGAGATCTTGTCCCTTAAATCTATTTGTCATTTCCACTGTATAGTCATTAGGGATTTAATTTAGGTCATACCTGAATGATCTAGTGGTTTTCCCCACTCTTCAATTTAAGTCTGAATTTGGCAATAAGGAGTTCATGATCTGAGCCATAGTCAGCTCCTGGTCTTGTTTTTACTGACTGTATAGAGCTTCTCCGTCTTTGGCTGTAAAGAATATAATCAATCTGATTTTGATGTTGGCCATCCAGTGATGTCCATGTGTAGAGTCTTCTCTTGTGTTGTTGGATGAGGGTGTTTGCTATAACCAGTGCGTTCTCTTGGCAGAACTCTATTAGCCTTTGCCCTGCTTCATTCTGTACTCCAAGGCTAAATTTACCTGTCACTCCAGGTGCTTCTTGACTTCCTACTTTTTCATTCCAGCACAACATTAGTAGCTTGTAGAAAATAATAATAGTCTGTTTGTGAGACAAGCCATGACTAACATAATTTCAACAAGATTAAAAGTCAAAGCCTAAATCAGAGAGGTAGTGTAGTAACACAGCAGGTTGGCCACATGAGTGAACATAAAAGATCATTCCAAATTGTTAAATATGAGTGAATTCAGAAAATGTTGGTATTATTTACTCATGGTTAATAATTTTTTGTTTGTATATTGAATGAACATTAGATATGATATGAACTCAAATATAAGCTTTAAAATAGGAACTTACCAGGTGTCTCAGTGGTAAAAAATCTTTCTTGTAATGCAGGAGCCACAGAAGACATGGCTTCCACCCCTGGGTTGGGAAGATTCCCTGGAGGAGGAAATGGCAACCACTCCAGTAGTTTTACCTGGAGAATCCTGTGGACACATGCAGTCACAAAGAGTCGGACATGACTGAAGTGACTGTATATCCAGTGGCCTCTCCTTGTTGTTGTTGTTCAGTCACTAAGTCCTGAGTAACTCTTTGCCACCCTATAGACTGTATTATGCCAGGTTCTTCTATCCTCCACTATCTCCCAGTTTGCTCTAATTCATGTCCATTGAGTGAGTGATGCTATCTAATGCCATTATTCTCTGATGTCCCCGTCTCCTTTTGTCTTCAGTTTTTCCCAACATCAAAATCTTTTCCAATTAGTTGGCTCTTCACATCAGGTGGCCAAGACATTATAGTTTCAGCTTCAGCATCGGTCCTTCCAATAAATATTCAGGGTTGATTTCCTTTAGGATTGACTGTTTTGATCTCCTTTCAGTCCAAGTGACTTTCAAGAGTCTTCTCCAGCACCACAATTCAAAGTCTTCAGTTCTTTGGCACTCAGCCCTCTTTATGTTCCAAGTCTCATCTGGACATAACTACTGGAAAAACAATAGTTTTGACTATATAAACTTTTGTCTAGGCACCAACCAAACTGAAAAGCCAAATTTATAAATTTAGAAGGGGTGTCCTGAAACTATCTTGGGGAATAGATAATGCTGCTTTCCACATACAAGCTTTTTGAGACATTTTGTATTAAATATGTTAATTGGACACTATTGAAAGATGATATCAAGAGATAATGCAGACATAACATAACCAGGGATTAAAGAGAAGTGTTCATTTTTATGCACCCCCTCTTTGAAATTGGGAGAACAAATGGATACATAACAGGAAAGAGCAAGGGCAGTTCCTAGTATTCAGATACATCTATGTGATAACAGTTTACCAATATTTGAAAATAATAGTACTGGAAAAACGGAAGTTTCCTCTGGTACTTGAAAGAAGTAAAGACCAATCAAAGTACCTGGAAACACTCATTAATCAGGTAGGCAGCAGCAGTGGGAATCTCCGCATCAACCAAAGTGTGTACCTGCATGGAACAGAGACCAAGTTAAAAGTTGAATATTTTATCCCTAGTGCGGTTCTTTTATTTAAAACAGACAAGAAACTAGAGTAGACAGAGTCCTATTTCTGGCATTTACAAAAGACCTGGCTTTCTCTTAATTTCCCTTAGGCTACTGGATCACTGAGCTGCTTACTTTTTTCTAACAGCCAGCCCACCTATTTGAGATGTGAGATGAGTATTTTCATAGCAACAGAATGGAAATGGAGGGCATCCCAGGAGAATACAGCCACCTTATTTTCTCAGGAAAGCTTTAACCCAATTAAGCATAATTTGAAAAAGTAAGAGAAAGTGGAAGAGCAAGAGAATAGAACCTGTGTATGAATTAAAAAAAAAATCTGTATTTAAAAAGAGCAGAATATGGATTCTAAAAATACAGAAAAATACACCTAAAAATCTCTAAAAAATACTCTTAGAACTATCTTCTAGGCATATTCAAAATGATCAAAAAATATGAAGTAGATGACATATTAAATCAAGATGAGATAACATGGCAGTCAAGATTTTTGATAACATCGTAATCCATTACAAAGGAGCTTAAACTTAGTAGAAAACATATTAACTAGTCCTACTTTTAACTCCTGAGAAGACTAATTGCAGTCATAGCTGGGTCCAGATGCTCAAATAACACTCTAAGTATAGAAGGCACTTTCAGCTCTCTTTGTCTAGGCTTTACTTTGCTGATCTTCATCATTTTGCAGACTCTCCCCAAATGATGTTACTCAGCAGCCACTGTTAAAAGCTATTTCTCTAATAATTCCAGTAAAAACATCTTTGACTGAGCTCTTATATTTCCATTGTATCACATGCAATGAACATGGAAAGAACAGTCAAGTCTCTATCACATCCATCTCTAGGTATGGAGATCTAGGATCTCCATATTACAAATAGAGATCTGACCCATTTATAATCCAGGAAATGAAAGTGATGATCATTTTCAATGGAAAAATAAGGCACTGTTATCAGAAGAAAGTAAAAAGCATAGCAGGCAGAAGACAATAGCAGTTTCCCTTAAATTCCATGCCTGATGAAGATTAAATGTTCTTGTTCCCATAAGACTCATTTAGGCCATTCCTAACAACAGTTGTTAGCACCCAGGTTTTTTCTATTTAGCTTAGTCTGTAGCAAAACAATACAAGTGTTTATGGATGCATAACTTCACTCATCACTTCAGCAAATAATATTCTGCTTACCCACAGACTCCAGCAATACACAGATTTATTCAGAAATCCATTTTTCTTGCTATTGTGAGTTCCTAGTTTAATGTGTGGAGAAGGCAATGGCACCCCACTCCAATACTCTTGCCTGGAAAATCCCATGGACAGAGGAGCCTGGTGGGCTGCAGTCCATGGGATCGCTAAGAGTCGGACACGACTGAGTGACTTCACTTTCACTTTTCACTTTCATGCACTGGAGAAGGAAATGGCAACCCACTCCAGTGTTCTTGCCTGGAGAATCTCAGGGATGGCGGAGCCTGGTGGGCTGCCGTCTATGGGGTCGCACAGAGTCGTACATGACTGAAGCGACTTAGCAGCAGCAGGTGTTTAATGTGAGAAGTATCATGTAATGATAAATGATATATGCATAAATGACAAAATGTAATGATAGCACAATGTGAAAGCATATGGTTTTACCTGAAGAAAGTAGGTTAGTGTTGAAAGGATATGTATGATATCCAGTAGGACATTGTTGACTGGGATAGTAGAGAACACAAATGTTTCAGGCATTCATGGTAGGTAAGATATTGGAGAGAGAGGAGACAAGAATATGAATTACAGTTACATGAAACAGCCTTGTTTAAATTAACTAAACGTAAAGCAACTCTGATGTGAGAACACTTACTGGTCATATAAAAAATATACATATTTCAATGTATAAAATTAACTTTAATTAAGAAGTTAAAAAATAACTTTAATTCATTTAAATTACCCCTCCAAAATGGTTAATTTAATGTAGTATGAATTTTACTTCAATTTTAAAAAAAGAATGAATTCTAACTAATATACTCCTCCTTTTTTATATGACCGGCAAGTGTTCTCACATCAGAGTTGCTTTATGTTTAGTTAATTTAAACAAGGCTGTTTCATGTAACTGTAATTCATATTCTTATCTCCTCTATATGAAACGAGTCACCAGTCCAGGTTCGATGCACGATACTGGATGCTTGGGGCTGGTGCATTGGGACGACCCAGAGGGATGGTATGGGGAGGGAGGAGGGAGGAGGGTTCAGGATGGGGAACACATGTATGCCTGTGGCGGATTCATTTTGATATATGGCAGAACCAATACAATATTGTAAAGTTTAAAAATAAAATTAAATTAAAAAAAAAGAAATTCTAGAAATAAAAATAAATAAATAAAGGGTACAAATGAACTTATCTACAAAATAGAAACAAAAGAACAGATGCAGAAATGGGAACATCTTGATGTCTGAACCTTACTCTCTCTAATTTATGTTTTCTGAATATTATGATGTTATTTCATGCTTCATCTTAAATGAAGTATATGGTCATTGTTTGGCATGGAAAAGTAAATTTTATATTGATAAAAGTTATAAATAATAAACATTTTCTTATAAAAAGTAAAGTTAATTTTAAAGTTTTTAAAGTAAATTTTAAAATGAACAAATCTATGGCACCAACTTTATGTAGCTCTAAAACATTTCCGTCACTCTAAAACATAACCTCCCAACCCATGCAACTCCCCATTCTCCCTTTCTCACCTCCCTAGAAACCATCAACCTGTTTTTGGTTTTTATGGATTTACCTATTCTGGACAATTTATGTAAATGGAATTGCATAACGTGACTTTCTGTATCTGGCTTTTTCCCCTTACACACAGATTGTAATGTGTGTCAGTACTTCATTTGTTTTTATGGCTGATTGGTCAACTATAATATTATTATTATTCAACCATAATAATAATTGTCCATTGTGCATATATACCACATTTTGTTTTCAGTTTTTACACTGATGGACATGTGTGTACACTGTGTATGAATATTGGTTTGAGTCTCATTTTCTATTCTTTTTGGTGCATACCTGGAAGTGAAATTGCTGAGTTATATGGTAATTCTGTTTTATTTCTTGAGAAACTGCCAAATTATTTTATACATGGCTAAATCGTTTTACACTCCCAGTTAGGATTAATTTTAGCCAAATATAATAGACCAGAAAAAAAGTGTCTTTAACAATAGACAAATATATTTTCCCTTATAAAAAATTATAGAGTTAAGTCTGGGACTCAGATGACATTCTGCTACGTCAGCCATCAACCTTCTGTTTCAGAGGTCAATAAACCATTGTCTGAAGTTCTATTTATATGTCAGTTAAGTTTTATTGGTACATAGCCATCCCATTATCTACATACTCTCTAAAGGGGCTTAGGTATTACAGGGCTGACTGAAGAGATAGAAAGACAGGATGGTCTGCAAACCCCAAAATACCTGGATTCCCACAGAAAATTTTTGCTGACAATTTTTATTTTATTGGCCTGTAATATATAGTCTGGGCTTCCTCCTTATAGTCCATGATGCCTATTTGAATTGTAGTCATCAAGTCTGGAATCCAGCCATCAGGAAGGGGGAGAACATAGAAAGGATATGTCAACTTGTTTCAAACTGCTTCCCCGAGGAATCTCACAATCCATTATTCTAAATTAGTCCCAAGTTCATGACTATCTGCAAAGAAGACTGGGAAACACAAGCTTTCTGTCAGGTAGTCAGGAGCTCATCTAAAATTTATGTTCATCTGACAAGGAAAGAGGGGAAAGAGCTATTCTGAATAACTAACCTTCTCTGGCACTGAGCCAGAATCCACTAGAGGAATTAGCACATACCCTAGAAGTATCCCTGTGTCGGGAAGATCCCCTGGAGAAGGAAATGGCAACCCACTCCAGTATGCTTGCCTGGAAAATCCCATGGATGGAGGAGCCTGGTGGAATATAGTCCATGGGGTCGAAAAGAGTCGGACATGACTGAGCAACTTCACTTCACTTCACTAGAGGTATCCACAGTCCCTCCTGAGAATTGCAATACCTGTGTAAGCAGGTAGGAAATCAGAGTGTTCCAGGACCAAGTAAAGCATCTCAGAACAAATTAGGGTCTTTTTTTTTTTTTTTTTTAACCCATTCCAATCATCTTGCAAAGTTTAGGTAGATTGGTAATAAATCTCCATCTTCCTTGATGAACCAAGTGATTTCTGAGTTCACTAGGCCTCATTTTCTGGTTAATTGAAAAGTCTTAATACAGTTTTACCGCTCATAATTGAGATCAATGTAGCATAATCTCCAATTCTAATTGGATTTTCAAGGTTTTGCATTTGGAAAAGAATTAAAATTCAGAGAACTTGTTGATGGCACTCTGTATAGTGTTGGGAAAACCAACAGATATTATTTAATATTTTTCTGAAAGACAAAGGTGTTAAATATTGTTTCTGCATCAGCTCAGGGAGAAATATCCATAGAAGAAATAAGAATGAGGAAAATTAGCACAACGCGGTATTTACTTAAGCACATATTTTAATGTGGTTTCATTAACAAGAATGTCAGAGTCGAATGTACTTATACAAGGTAGTAAATAAATTAGAGTATTCACAACTTTTCTTCCATTCAGATATATTTTTCAATTGCCTAATAATAGAAACATCAAAAAGAGATTGTTGTTCTATAGTTTCTCTGAAGTTGATATTAATTAAAACAATAAATTTATTAAATATGCAATGTTATGAGTTCCTAATGTGTCCACAGTCCATCTCTGTGTTAAAAAGTGAGTCTCACCTGAACCCCCCTCCCACCTCCCTCTCCATACCATCCCTCTGGGTCATCCCAGTGCACCAGCTCCAAGCATCCTACATCATGCATGGAACCTGGACTGGCAATTTGTTTCATATATGATATTATACATGTTTCAATGCCATTCCCCCAAATCATCCCACCCTCTCCCTCTCCCACAGAGTCCAAAAGACTTTTCTATACATCTGTGTCTCTTTCGCTGTCTCGCATACAGGGTTATTGTTACCATCTTTCTAAATTCCATATATAATATCCATAGAAGAAATAATAGAAGGTATGGGGAGGGAGGTGGGAGGGGGGTTCAGGTGAGTCTCACTTTTTAACACAGAGATGGACTGTGGACACATTAGGAACTCGTAGCATTGCATATTTAATAAATTTATTGTTTGAATTAATATCAACTTTGGAGAAACTATAGAACAACAATCTTTTTTTGATGTTTCTATTATTAGGCAATTTAAAAATATGTCTGAATGGAAGGAAAGTTGTGAATACTCTAATTTATTTACTACCTTGTACAAGTACATTCGACTCTGACATTCCTGTTAATGAGACCACATTAAAATATGTGCTTAAGTAAATACCACATTGTGTTAATTTTCCTCATTCTTATTTCTTCTATGGATATTATATATGGAATTTAGAAAGATGGTAACAATAACCCTGTATGCGAGACAGCGAAAGAGACACAGATGTATAGAACAGTCTTTTGTACTCTGTGGGAGAGGGAGAGGATGGGATGATTTGGCAGAATGGCATTGAAACATGTATAATATCATATATGAAACGAATCGCCAGTCCAGGTTCCATGCATGATACAGGATGCTTGGAGCTGGTGCACTGGGATGACCCAGAGGGATGGTATGGGGAGGGAGGTGTGAGGGGGGTTCAGGATGGGGAACAAGTGTATACCCGTGGCAGATTCATGTTGATGTATGGCAAAATCAATACAATATTGTAAAGTAATTAACCTCCATTTAAAATAAATAAATTTATATTAAAAAAAAGTGAGATGGTTGTATTTCAAAGAAATAAGGTGTTCAGAGGCTTGTTGATTTACTCACATTGAGGGCATTCTATTTCTAAACTGTGTTCATCTTTAAGTAAAACAAATGGGAGCTATCATAATTGCAAAACTCCAGTATTCTTTTGTCTTTGTTGTTTAGCTACCAGTATTCTTTTGTCTTTGTTTAGTTTTTAATTTGTGTAATGTAAACATTAATTTTCTTGGCATGTGGTTTTGTAAATGTGTAAAGTTGTACAACTACTACCACACAATGAAGATGTAGAGCTGTTTCACCAATCTCCAAAATTATCTTGTGATGTCCCATTGTAGTCAACCTTTCTCTCCACATTATGTAGCCTTTCAATTTTTTTATTATTCTATTTAGTAGCATGCAATTGATTTACCCATGTTGGTGTGTGTATCAATAATATTTTCCTTTTACTACTGAGTAGTATTTTTGTAAAGACATAACATTCATTTATTCATCACCAATTAAAGGGTATTCCAGTTGTTTCGAATTTTTACCAATTATGTATAAAGCCAGTGCAAATTCTTATATTCAGTTTTCTGTGCAAATATGAGTTTTTCTATCTTTTGATTCAGTAGCTAGATTTGATTCCTGAATCATATGGTAAAAGTATTTTTAATTTTATAAGAAACTGCAAATAACCAGAGTGGCTGTGCTATTTTGCTTTCTCATGAATAATGTATGAAAATTCCAGTTGCTCCACCACCAACTGGAATGTTGTTGTTTGTACTGTCCAATTGGACAGTAGTTTTTGATACTGTCAGTCTTTTCTTCCTTTCCTTTCCCTTCTATTTTCTTTTCATTCCATCTTGTGCTATCCCATCCCATTCCCTTCATCTTTCTCTTTCCTTCTGACACTTTTTCTTCTTTTTTTGATATTCTAATAGGCACATAGTAGTATCTTACTGTGATTTTAATTTAGAATTTCCTAATAATTATGGCTTAAAGCTCAATATTCAGAAAACTAAGATCATGGCATCTGGTCCCACCACTTCATGGCAGGTAGATGGGGAAACAGTGAAAACAGTGTCAGACTTTATTTTTTGGGGGCTCCAAAATCACAGTATGGTGATTTCAGCCATGAAATTAAAAGATGCTTACTCCTTGGAAGGAAAGTTTTGACCAAACTAGATAGCATATTGAAAAGCAGAGATATTACTTTGCCAACAAAGGTCCATCTAGTCAAGGCTATGGTTTTTCCAGTGGTCGTGTACGGATATGAGAGTTGGACTGTGAAGAAAGCTGAGAGCCAAAGAATTGATGCTTTTGAACTGTGGTGTTGGAGAAGACTCTTGAGAGTCCCTTGGACTGCAAGGAGATCCAACCAGTCCATCCTAAAGGAGATAAGTCCTGGATGTTCATTGAAGGGACTGATGCTGAAGCTGAAACTCCAATACTTTGGCCACCTCATGCAAAGAGTTGACTCATTGGAAAAGACCCTGATGCTGGGAGGGATTGTGGGCAGGAGGAGAAGGGGATGACAGAGGATGAGATGGTTGGATGGCATTACCGACTCGATGGATGTGAGTTACTGAATAATTAAGGATGTTAAGAATCTTTTCAGGTGGTTAATTGCCATACATATGTATTTTCGTGTAAAATGTCTTTTTCTATCATTTACCTGTATTTTCAAAATAGGCTTTAAGAACCGTTGATGTGTAGGAAAATTGAAAAGGTAGTATTGGGAGCTCCTCTAAGCCCCTCACCCAGTTTCCCTGATTATTAGTATCTTAGATTAGCAAGGTACACCTGTTAACCCTTAACAAGCTGATATTTATGAATTATTATTATTAACTGAAGTCCATTCTTCAAGACTTTATTAATTTATTTATTTTTTAGTTTTTAATCTGATGCCATTTTTCTTTTACAGGGTCCTATCCAGGATAATACATTGCATTCAGTTATCATGTCTTCTCAGTTTCCTCTGGCTGTGACAGTTTTTCAGAATTTCTTTGTATTTGATGATTTTAACAGTTTGGGGGATGCTGGTCAGGTTACTTTGTAAGATACTCCTCTACCGGAATTTGTCTGATATTTTGCTTATGATGAGCCTGGGCAAATGGATTTTGGGGAGGAAGATGACAAAGGAAAACTGCTGATTTCATCAAATCATATCAAGTATACATGCCATCACCTTGAACATGACTGGAGATGTTGACCTTGATCATCTAGCTAAGGTTGTATTTGTCAGTCTTCTCCATTGTAAAGTTATTCTACCACACTCTGCCTTTCTACACTATATTCTTTGGAAGGAAGTCACTATTCACAGTCCAAAGTTAAGAAGTGGGGAATTATGCTCGCCTCCATGAGGTCAGCGGATTCCCTGATGGCTCAGCCCAGAAAGAATCTGCCTGCAGTGCAGGAGACAGAGGAGATGTGAATTAGATCCATGGGTCAGGAGGACCCCTGGAGAAGGAAATGACAACCCACTCCAGTATTCTTGCCTGGGAAATCCCATGGACAGAGGAGACAGGCGGGCTACAGTCCATGAGGTTGCAAAGAGGTGGACACAACTGAGTGACTAAGAACACACGCTGTGATATCAGAGCATCTACATATATTAATTGGAATTTTTCTAAATGAGTTTCCTCTCCTCTACCATTTATTAATTTGTTCAATAATGGGTACATGGATATCATGAATCTTCTATTTTGGATTATAATCCAATACTACTTGATTTATTTTGTTACTCAAATTTTTCCAGCTTTGGCCATTGGGAGCTCTCTCAGTTGGTTCCTCTGCCCTTTTGACATACTCCATCAACAAGCTTTTTAAAGTTTTTAAAAGAATTTTCTTAGTTTTTGTTGCTTTAAAATATTTCAGGATCATTTCATTTCACTATAAATCTTGATTTTTATCCATTCTATAAACCCTTTGGTTTTCTTATTTTTTAGTTTTATTTGTGTTTCTTCCTCTTAAGAGTGTCTTACAGACTAAAAGTTTTAAATTCTGATGAACTCTGATGTATCATATTTTTTACTTTCACAGCTCATGCTATTGATGTTATACCTAATTTTATAGTAAATCTTGAAGATATTGTGTGGCTGCAGCCTTATTCTATTTACCTCAAAATGCTTTGGCTATTTTATTTTCTTTACTTTTTTATGTTAATTTTACAATTTGCTTCTCAATATCTATAAGACTTTCTTCTGAGATTTTGATTGGGATTTTTTTTTTGACTGGGAATATGTTTAATTTACAAATAATTTTTAAGAGAAATGATATGGTAACAATATTGATTTTTTCAAGCCATGAAAATAGTATATATTATGTTGCCATTTATTTATTTCTTTCAATTTCATTTTTTTCACTTGATAGGATTATTAATATTGTCTGAAAACAATTCAGTGCTACTCTTTGGTCAATCAGTACTCCAGAATTAGGTACTGTTAATAAAATTTTAGTATCCTTCACTACTGATGAAGTATACCCAGGCATAATCTGTCTTTTTTCTTTTCTTATTATCTTTTACTTTCCATTCTATTTTTGTATTATTATTATTATCATCCCATTTGATGCTTAATATAAGGATGATCCCCAAAATATCCTTTAGGATGTCTGTAAATACTGAGTGTTTTGTTTGTTTCAGTATTTCAAAGGTGGGAGCTATATGACACAAATAATAAAAAACTTTGAATGAGAGTTAAGGACAAGGTGAGTCTCTAAATGCTAGCATTGTCTCATGGGCTCATCTGGTAAATTTTCAGATTTACTCCTCCAACTGCCTTTCATAGGTTGTAGGTTTTTATATGATGACAGAGTAAGTTAGGGTTCTCTAGAGAAAGAGAAGCAATAGAATATAGGTCCATACATAGATATAGCTATAGATAAATAGATTTATGAAGAGATTGATTTATTACAGAGTATTGGCTAATGTGATTGTGAAGCTGAGAAGTCCCATGATCTGCTGTTTGCAAACCGGAGACCCCAAAAGCTGGGTATTATAAGTTACAGTCTAAGTCAAGAGGTTTAAGACCCAAGAGAAGTGAGAGAATTGATGGTATAAATCCCAGAACAAGGGCAGGAAAAGATCAATGTCCCACCTCAAGAATTGGACAGAGAGAACAAATTCCCCTTTCTTCACTTTCTTATTCTATGCAGGTCTTCAACAGATTAGATGATGCCATCCACATAGGGGTGGGCAATCTGATGTACTCAGTCTACTGAATCAAATGCTAAATATCATATGGAAATACTCTCACAGTCACATTCAGAAATAATGTTAGCCAAATATTTTGGTACCGAATGATTTAGGCAATTTATCACATAAAATTAACCTCACATAGAGGTTAGCAAAGAGTGATAAAATAGGAAGCTATTTTGCAATATTAACACAACTAAGTATCAGGCATATATTGTATGTAAAGTCAATTATTTTTTAGGTTCCATTTTATAATAAGGTGACTATTTGAAGCCCTCACTGAGAAGGCGACATTTGAGTAATTCCCAAGAAGATTAAGGAGTGTACAATTGGGACATCTGGAGGAAGGGATCTAAGCTAAGATCTATGGGATGAGCCAGGGGAAATATCCTATGATATAAGATTGCCTGCTATGTCCCAGCTGATGGCCCTTTGCATTGGAGTAGAGGCACAAAAATAAGCAGAGTGGAGACAAGGTAGAAGAGGTGTTATAGGTAGACAGGAGGTGGCAAGTTCTTTGAATATTGGTATTATTTGTATTTTACTTTGAATGAATTGAGCAAGTATTTTTTGAGCTAAGAACATATTCAGTTTCTTTTCTTGGCCTAAAAAGTAGGAGAGATAGGCATTCATCAAATAATCATAAACACAAATGTAAAACCAAAAGTAATAAGTACTATTATTGAGAACAGTTGAACAGATCAAACTTAATTTAAGAATTGACTTTGAGCTTGACTCTGAGGATGAATAGACTTTAACTATCCAAGTGATACAAGTTTAATGATAACAATGCCTTACTGAGTGCTGCTGGGGCTTCCCTGATGGCTCAGCAGCGAAGAATCCACCTGGAATGCAGGAGACACAGGAGATGCTAGTTCGATCCTTGGGCCAGGAAGATACATTGAAGGAGGAAATAGCAACCCACTTCAGTATTCCTACTGGGAAAATTAGAAATTTTATGCTTTTTTACTTTAATTTTGTAAATTGATTTCAAGTTTCTAGGGATTTGAGCCCAATGGATATAATTGGATGATTGCCTATTTGTGTTCTATATAGTGTTGGACATGAAGTTCTGAAATAATATTGACCATAGAAACAAAAAAGCAAAGGGTAATAAAATGTAAGAAATTTCAAATGTCTCTAGTGGCTAATATCTTCCTTTTACAGATAAGACTATGGACTAGTATAAAACCCTCCTCTATTGGTTCTTAAGTTGAAGGAGTTTTCAATTCTTATAAAGTATATTTATACTGCTTAGAATTCAAAATAATATAGAAACTAGCTACAGAATTAGCAGACAAGCATTAAGCTCCAATAAGCATGAAATTCCAATAAAACACGCTTGGGCAAAAGAACAACTGGGATCTAAGAGATGAGAGGCTAATGCAAACAAGGGAGGGTAAACGCAAAGCAATGCAGAAAGGAAATACCAACTAAGCTGGGTTTCTGTCCTCCATTCTCAAGTTCTCTGTGGTGCCTGTGAAGCAGTGCCTTTCTTATGGGCAGATAATCAGGAACGCTTGGAAAATGAAATGCATAAAAAGAGGATGTTTTAAATTCTTCTCAATTTGGAAAACACTGGGAGCCTGGGTAGTGTCAGCCATTTAGGAGAATAGACTGAGTTTCTTGTTCCAGTTTTGTTCTTAGAAATCAGTGTCACCTTGTCTCTGTCACCTTCCCATTTTGGAGCAGTATACATTTCCTGTTGTTTATGATGAGAGAATTGCATTTTTTATTTCTTGTATTCTTTCACATATTTCTCCCAGAAGTTGAATTTTGTTTTTTACTGTACAAAACAAGCTTGGAATGTCTCAAAATTTTTTCAATCAACTTTTCAGGGTGAATTGAGGATGAGCCCAATTGAGGAAGCCTAAAGGAAAAAAATAAAAAACCAAAAAACAGGTATTTTTGCTATTGTGTTGCACGTATCAATTATGAAAGTGATGTTTCTTCCCCTCTACCTCATGACTCATGATTTCTTTCCCAAGGAGGAACTCAGGAGTAGCCATATGCTTCCTTCTCACTGGGTCTTAAAGGAAGTAAAATGACTTATTCATTTGATAAGCTGGAGAGGAGAAATTAGGTGTGCTTAGCACCACTCATTTCTCCCTCTTTCCTATTACAAGTTAATTTCCTACAGGGAGTACATATTTTGTTCTACCTTCCCATGACATAGGACTGCTTCTTTCAGAGGCCTGCAGCACCTAGCTCTGCTGGGTAGAAGTCTGCTATTACTGGGGTTCAGTATTAAGAAGTCCAATAACAGCTTCATCAATAATAAAAGGGTTATGTTGGCTTTCAAAAGTTTTATTTTTCTGTTGTGACATTTTCATCAATTTTCAGATCTTAATTTATCTGGATTTTTGATGCATCCTAAAGTTGATGACATAAGGAAGTTGTCTTTTTTTTAATATTTTATTTTTTTTAATTTAAATTTATTTATTTTAATTGGAGGCTAATTACTTTACAATATTGTATTGGTTTTGCCATACATCAACATGAATCTGCCACGGGTGTACACGTGTTCCCCATCCTGAACCCCCCTCCCACCTCCCTCCCCATACCATCCCTCTGGGTCATCCCAGTGTACCAGCCCCAAGCATCCTGTATCCTGCATCAAATCTGGACTGGCGATTTGTTTCTTATATGATATTATACATGTTTCAATGCCATTCTCCCAAATCATCCCACCCTCTCCCTCTCCCAGAGAGTCCAAAGGAAGTTTCATTAAAAGCTTTTTTTTTGTCTCAGCAATAAAGTAGTAATGTGTCTAATTGTTGGTGGCATCTTTTAGCTGATGAAATACAATGCAATCACAATTTATTTAAAAACACAGTGAAAGTCAAATAGTGCAATTTTTTGCTCCAATAATGTAATAATCTAGGGTCTGGTAAAGAATCCGCCTGCAATGCGGGAGGCCTGGGTTCCATCCCTGGGTTGGGAAGATCCCCAGGAGGAGGGCATGGCAACCCACTCCAGTATTCTTGCCTGGAGAATCCCCATGAACAGAGGAGCTTGGCGAGCTGCAGTTCATGGGGTTGCAAAGAGTCAGACACGACTAAGCAATTAAATACACACACAATAACAACATGCAAATTCCATATGATCGAGAGGATAAACCCATTTATTTGGAGGCTGACATCAATTGGAAGTAAGTTTATAGTCCAACCAAATTTATCATTTTAAGTAAAAATGTTAATTAAAGTGACTTCCTTTTGAAGAGTTCTGTATTATCTTTGATATAAATTGAAAATTATCCTTTGCCCACCACTCACCCCTAGGTTTTCAATTCATAAAACTGCTATTTGTACAGTTAGAGAAAAGGCCCAGGATGTTCTAAACAATCCCATTAGTTAGAGCTGTCAATTATCTTCAGTGAGTTGAGTGAAAAATATTGCCTGTTAAATGATCCTTAATGTTCTCTGCTTAATCACTAACACAAGGAATTCAGCATGTAAATTCATTATATCTGTTAGTCTCTGATTTTTTTCCTTTAGAGTTTATGCTTAGTGAAAGGGATTTGAACAATGGGCCTTCATTCTTTTTGCATTTTCTTTTAAGTGCTTGGAAAGAAATAGAGAGACATACTTAGGAGATAATCTCTTTCAAAGTTTTAGGTCACACTTGGAGGACAGTGGTTAATAAGTCATACTGAATAAAGTGATGGATAGATTACATGGAGTGGAGTCACATATTCATGGATTTAGTAACTGCCTGGAATATTCTAAGTCACATTACCTTCTGATATCCAGACTCCTCCCCACTGAAAGACTGCAGTTGTATTTGGTTGCTATCTAAAATCTTTTTTATCACTCTGCTTCTTTAAACAGTTTCTTTTAAGTGTACAAGTCAGCCTGCCATGCAATATAGAATATGTGAACATTGCAGGAAAAAAAACACCTATGAGAAAGATATCTGTGCATTGTCTTAAGAAGTCTGAACTGAGGATTTGTCAATTATTAATATACATAATAAAGGCAAAGTAATTGAAATATGATACAAGAAGAAGAGAAAAATTAGACTGTACAGAAGAATCTGAAACTGACTGGATTATGTTTAAAAGGTGATTATTTAATATGAAAAAGGTAGTTAATGTGAGAAAGGTAGTTAATATGAGAAAGGTTTAAAAGATCTTGGAACAGTTTCTTTTCTATTTGGGCTTCCCTGGTGGCTCAGTTGGTAAAGAATCTGCCTGCAGTGTGGGAGACCTGGGTTTGATCCTTGAATTGGGAAGATGCCATTGGAGAAGTGCATGGCAACCCACTGCAGTATTCTTGCCTAGAGAATCCCCATGGACAGAGGATATTGGCAGACTACAGTCCATGGAGTTGCAGAGTAAGACAGCTGAGTGACTGAGTACAAACCAAAATTTAGATTCTTGTCTCTCAGATTATATGTTTCAAATATCTTTTGCAGTTATATGTTAAAAGTAAAAATATTAAAAGAAGCAAATACTATTACGAATATATGACCTTTCAGTAGAGGAGGGCTTTATAAACATCACAGGAAGGCATCGATTAGTTCTACTAAGGCATTGTGTAAAATATTTTCTGTTAAGGCTTCCAGCTTAGGGTGGGAAGATGAGCAGAGCCATACCTTTCTTCCACCATTGGTCAAAAATTGAACTGAAAGGAAAATTTAAAAAGTGAAAATACATTCATAATTGTGATAATGATGGGAAGAGAAGATATCAGTAAATTAGAGATTTGACAAGTTTCTGGAAAATACAAAGTAGATTGAACCATCATAGGCAAATTGGGCATCATAACCCAGACCAGATCCTGGAGGTTTCTCTATGCACAAGAACATGGAGAGACTCTAAACCCAGAATGACAGATGAAGAGTAGGTATTAGTGATAAATGAAAGAGACAGCTGAAAGAATGCCTATCTGGGAAGTTTGCCTCCAAATTGCAGTGGATATAATAGCAAAGACTAATTATATAGAACAGCTGCCTATGGAAACTATGGGCTTTCCTGGTGGCTTAACTGGTAAAGAATCTACCTGCAATGTGGGAGACCTGGATTCAATCCCTGAGTTGGGAAGATTTCCTAGAGAAGAGAATGGCTACCCACTGTAGTATTCTGGCCTGGAGGATTCCATGGACTGTATAGTCCATGGGGTCACAAAGAGTCAGACATGACTGAGCGAATTTCACACTAGGGAAACTATGGTCTCAAAGTAAAGTTTTCTTTAGTTTCTTGAAAAATGGATGGGAGGGATAAAGAAGTCAAGCCTATATTTTCTACATGGTCAATATTACAGTCATATTCATTTATACAATACACTCAAGGTGATAGTTTTTCCGTAAAGATTGGACATTTTCCGTATTTAATTTAAATTTATAATTCATATTAATCATACTAAGCATGGCTTATAAAAACAGAAGATAACTAGTATAACTTTATTCACTAGCTATAGTTATGGCATAAAATAAAACAGCATGATATTTTAGTGACTTGTGTAACTAAATCAAGTTTATATGAAACTTGGGAAAAATATTAGATATATCTTCCAGTCTACTGCTAATATTTTCATAGGCACATTCACAAGTGAAGATTATAGGTTAGATATTAGGTATAAGTCAAAATTTCTCATCTCAATTTACAGAATAATGTCAGTTAAGCTTCCAAAATCATCACCTCTTTAATCTAAAACCACATTCCCATACCATTCACCTGTAGAATTTGGAGGAGGACTCAAGGAGTAAATTGTCATTACAAAAGTAAATGGCTATTCATCTGAGACTTAGTGGTCCTCTAAGAAAGTGGTTGGGACCCAACTCATTGCCCACTATATAATTAAGCTTGTTATTTAAGCCTGTCAATCAGAAAGACACTGCCTACTACTGTTATCCCTGTTTTTTTAAAAAATATTCTCTTTATTGTATGTAAATGAAAGAAAGAGTTAAAAATAAAGAATCCACCAGGCATTTGAAGAAAGATGTTAACATGAAATGTAGAGGCTAAAACAAATCTTATAATCAGAAACTTTGAAAACATAAATACATCAGAGACTAGAAGAAGACTTTAATTTTATATTACATATTTTAATGTAGTGAGATAGAAAATATATTTCATTCATGATAAAGAATGGAATGAAATTAGAAAGGGAATATGTATTAAAAGGACTTGCTATTTAAAAGAGTCAAAAATAGAACTGACACAATAGCAGAGTAAAAAGACCCTGAGCTCAGTTTCTCTCACAAGCACACTCAAATCACAACTGTCCACAAACAACAATCAATTAAAAAGACAGGAATCTACCAGAAAATATCTTCTACAACTAAAGATATAAAAAAGAAGTCACAATGTGATGGGTAGGAGGGATGGACTCATGATATAATCAAATCCCATATACCCTAGGTAGGTGACTTCTAAATTGGAGAATAAGTATATTTTGGAGGCTCTCCCCTTAGGAGTAAGAGTTCTGAAACATGAGAGTCTGGCACCAGGAAGACGAGCCTCCAGAGCATTTGGCTTTGAAGGCCAGCAGGGCTTAATTGCAAGAACTTCATGAGACTTGAGGAGATAGAGATTTCACTCTTAAAGGATGAACACTTTCCCTCTTAAAAGTCTCACATACACCAGAACCAAGGTCAAAAGTAATAAATTCATAGGAACCTAGGTCAGACCTACCTGCTGGTTTTCGAGGGTCTCCAAGGGAGAAAGGGGTGGCTGTGTCTCACCATAGGAATGTAGACAGTGTTGGAAGACATATCAGGGACTATTCACCTGCTTGAAATCTCTTAAGTAAGTGTCAGTCACTCAGTCGTGCCCGACTCTTTGCGACCCCATGGACTGCAGCCCACCAGGCTCCTCTGTCCATGAGATTTTCCAGGGAAGGATACTGGAGTTGGTTGCCATTTCCTTCTCCAGGGCATTTTCCCAACACAGGGATCGAACCCTGGTCTCCCCCACTGCAGGCAGAAATCTCTTAGTGGTTGACAATAATTACCTCAAATGTAAACAGATTAAATGCTCTGCCTAGAAAAGACTCACTTAAGATCTAGAGATACATACAAACTAAAAGCGAGGGGCTGGAAAAAGGCATTTCATGCAAATGGAATTCAAAAAAAATCAAAATAGCAATTCTTATATCAGACAAAATAGACTTTAAGGTTCTTACAAGAGATAAAGGGCACTAGATAATGACAAAGGGATCAATATGAGAAGAAGATCAGGTCAGATCAGCCGCTCAGTCGTGTCCGACTCTTTGCAACGCCATGAATCGCAGCACGCCAGGCCTCCATGTCCATCACCAACTCCCGGAGTTCACTCATTTCCATCGAGTCAGTGATGCCATCCAGCCGTCTCATCCTCTGTCGTCCCTTTCTCCTCTTACCCCCAATCACTCCCAGCATCAGAGTCTTTTCCAATGAGTCAAATCATCGCATGAGGTGACCAAAGTACTGGAGTTTCAGCTTTAGCATCATTCCTTCCAAAGAAATCCCAGGGCTGATCTCCTTCAGAATGGACTGGTTGGATCTCCTTGCAGTCCAAGGGACTCTCAAGAGGCTTCTCCAACACCACAGTTCAAAAACATCAATTCTTCGGCGCTCATCCTTCTTCACAGTCCAACTCTCACATCCATACATGACCACAGGAAAAACCAGAGCCTTGACTAGATGAATCTTTGTTGGCAAAGTAATGTCTCTGCTTTCGAATATGCTTTCTAGATTGGTCATAACTTTCCTTCCAAGGACTAAGCGTCTTTTAATTTCATGGCTGCAAACATCATCTGCAGTGTTTTTGAAGCCCAGAAAAATAAAGTCTGACACTGTTTCCCCATCTATTTCCCATGAAGTGATGGGACCGGATGCCATGATCTTCATTTTCTGAATGTTGAGCTTTAAGCAAACTTTTTCACTCTCCACTTTCAACTTCATCAAGAGGCTTTTTAGTTCCTCTTCACTTTCTGCCATAAGGGTGGTGTCATCTGCATATCTGAGGTTATTGATACTGCTCCTGGCAATCTTGATTCCAGCTTGTGTTTCTTCCAGTCCAGCGTTTCTCACGAGGTACTCTGCATATAAGTTAAATAAACAGGGTGATAATATACAGCCTTGATGTACTCCTTTTCCTATTTGGAACCAGTCTGTTGTTCCATGTCCAGTTCTAACTCTTGCTTCCTGACCTGCATACAGATTTCTCAAGAGGCAGGTCAGGTGGTCTGGTATTCCCATCTCTTTCAGAATTTTCCACAGTTTATTGTGATCCACACAGTCAAAGGCTTTGGCATAGTCAATAAAGCAGAAATAGATGTTTTTCTGGAACTCTCTTGCTTTTTCCATGATCCAGTGGATGTTGGCAATTTGATCTCTGGTTCCTCTGCCTTTTCTAAAAACAGCTTGAACATCAGGAATTTCACGGTTCACATATTGCTGAAACCTGGCTTGGAGAATTTTGAGCATTACTTTACTGGCGTGTGAGATGAGTGCAATTGTGCGGTAGTTTGAGCATTCTTTGGCATTGCCTTTCTTTGGGATTGGAATGAAAACTGACCTTTTCCAGTCCTGTGGCCACTGCTGAGTTTTCCAAATTTGCTGGCATATTGAGTGCAGCACTTTCACAGCATCATCTTTCAGGATTTGAAATAGCTCAACTGGAATTCTATCAACTCCACTAGATTTGTTCGTAGTGATGCTTTCTAAGGCCCACTCGACTTCACATTCCAGGATGTCTGGCTCTAGGTCAGTGATCACACCATCGTGATTATCTGGGTCATGAAGATCTTTTTTGTACAGTTCTTCTGTGTATTCTTGCCATGTCTTCTTAATATCTTCTGCTTCTGTTAGGTCCATACCATTTCTGTCCTTTATCGAGCCCATCTTTGCATGAAATATTCCTTTGGTATCTCTGATTTTCTTGAAGAGATCTCTATTCTTTCCCATTCTGTTTTTCTCTATTTCTTTGCATTGATCGCTGAGGAAGGCTTTCTTATCTCTTCTTGCTATTCTTTGGAACTCTGTATTCAGATGTTCATATCTTTCCCTTTCTCCTTTGCTTTTCGCTTCTCTTCTTTTCACAGCTATTTGTAAGGCCTCCGCAGACAGCCATTTTGCTTTTTTGCATTTCTTTTCCATGGGGATGGTCTTGATTCCTGTCTCCTATAGAATGTCACAAACCTCATTCCATAGTTCATCAGGCACTCTATCTATCAGATCTAGGCCCTTAAATTTATTTTTCACTTCCACAGTATAATCATAAGGGATTTGATTTAGGTAATACCTGAATGGTCTAGTGGTTTTCCCTACTTTCTTCAATTTAAGTCTGAATTTGGCAATAAGGAGTTCATGGTCTGAGCCACAGTCAGCTCCTGGTTTTGTTTTTGCTGACTATATAGAGCTTCTACATCTTTGGCTGCAAAGAATATAATCAGTCTGATTTCAGTGTTGACCATCTGGTGATGTCCATGTGTAGAGTCTTCTCTTGTGTTGTTGGAAGAGGGTATTCATTATGACCACTGCATTTTCTTGGCAAAACTCTATTAGTCTTTGCCTTGCTTCATTCTGTATTCTAAGGCCAAATTTGCCTGTTACTCCAGGTGTTTCTTGACTTCGTACTTTTGCATTCCAGTCCCCTATAATGAAAAGGACATCTTTTTTGGGTGTTAGTTCTAAAAGGTCTTGTAGGTCTTCATAGAACCGTTCAACTTCAGCTTATTCAGTGTTACTGGTTGGGGCATAGACTTGGATTACTGTGATATTGAATGGTTTGCCTTGGAAGCGAACAGAGATCATTCTGTCGTTTTTGAGATTGCATCCAAGTACTGCATTTTGGAGTCTTTTGTTCACCATGATGGCTACTCCATTTCTTCTGAGGGATTCCTGCCCGCAGTAGTAGATATAAGATATAACGACTGTAAATATATATGCATCTAACACAAGAGCATCTAAATAGGTAGGGCAAATATTAGTGAACATAAAAGTAGAAATTGACAGTAACACAATAATTGTAGGAAGATTTAATGCCATATTTACATCAATGAATAGCCCATCCAGGCAAAAAAGCAGTAATGAAACACAGACCTTAAAAAATGGATTAGACCAAATGGATTTAATTGATTTTTACAGAGCATTCAACCTGAGAGCAACAGAGTACACATTCTTTTCAAGGGCACATGGAACATTCTTCAGGATAGATGACATACTAGAACACAAAATAAGCCTTGGTAAATTTAAGAAAATTGACATTGTATCAAGCATCTCTTCTAACCAGAATGCTATGCAATTAGAAATGAACTCTAAAGGGGGAGAAAAATCTGCAGAAAACAAACACATGGAGGCTAAGCAATAGGCTATTAAACAACCAATTGATCACTCAAGAAATAAAAAAGGTAGTCAAAAGATATTGAGAGAAAAATGAAAATGAAAACATGAGGATACAAACTTATGTGTGTTAATAGCTCAGTTGTGTCCAACACTTTGCAACCCCATGGAGTGTAGCCCACCAGAATCCCCTGTCCATGAAATTCTCTGGGCAAGAATACTGGAGTGGATTGCCATTTCCTTCTTCAGAGGATCTTTTCGATCCAGGGATTGAAACTGGGTCTCCAAACCTATGGGATACAACAAAAATAGTTCTTCAATTCAAGTACTAATCAGTTCTGACCCTGCTTACCTTCTGAGATCAGATGAGATTGGAGACGTGCAGGGTGATGTGGCCATAGACCAAAAGCAGTTCTAAGAGTGAAGATCATAGTGATACAATCTTACTTTGGAAAAAAGAAAAATTTCGAATAGAAAACCTAGCCTTACTTATAAAGCAACTAGAGAAAGAAGAACAAACAAAAGATGGTTTTTTAGATCAGTTTTCTTTTTTTTTTTAATTTTATTTTATTTTTAAACTTTACATAATTGTATTAGTTTTGCCAAATATCAAAAGGAATCCGCCACAGGTATACATGTGTTCCCCATCCTGAACCCTCCTCCCTCCTCCCTCCCCATACCATCCCTCTGGGTCTTCCCAGTGCACTAGCCCCAAGCATCCAGTATCGTGCATCGAACCTGGACTGGCAACTCGTTTCTTACATGATATTTTACATGTTTCAATGTCATTCTCCCAAATCTTCCCACCCTCTCCCTCTCCCACAAAGTCCATAAGACTGTTCTATACATCAGTGTCTCTTTTGCTGTATCGTACACCGGGTTATTGTTACCATCTTTCTAAATTCCATATATATGCGTTAGTATACTGTATTGATGTTTTTCCTTCTGGCTTACTTCACTCTGTATAATAGGCTCCAGTTTCCATAAGCATACATTTCTTTCAAATACAAATGGTTTCAGAAAAGAAAGAAACGGATATGTATCTAAATCACTATGTGAAGCTAGACAATCTTAATAAATTTGTGAGGATAACCTAAGAAAAGGGTAAGCAAATATAACAATAACAAATTTCCTAAATAAATTATTTACAGACACAATTAGCACTGTACTTTTTTAAAAATAGGTGGGATAAACTGAATTTATCCCAGGATCTAGCAATGCAGTTCATTATATTAAAATAGTAAGGAAAGTAGCCTAGTAAATCGCATAATGTAATTAAACCATATTAACAAAATAATGGGCCTCCCTGGTAGCTCAGCTGGTAAAGAATCCACCTGCAATGCAGGAGATCCTGGTTCAATTCTGGGGTCGGGAAGATCCCCTGGAGAAGGGATAGGATAGTCACTCCAGTATTCACGGGCTTCCCTGGTGGCTCAGATGGTAGAGGATCTGCCTGCAATGTGGGAGACCTGGCTTCGACCCCTGGGTTGGGAAGATACCCTGGAGGAGGACATAGCAACCCAGTCCAGTATTCTTGCCTGGAGAACCCCGATAGAAAGAGGAGCCTGGTGTGCTACAGTCCACGGGGTAGCAAAGAGTTGGATATGACTGAGCGACTAAGCACAGCACAACATAACAAAGCAACAGATAAAAGCCTAATTTGATAGAGGAAAAATAATACTCAATAAAATTAAAAACTCATTTAAAATATAATTTGCTATATATTACATAGTAATAGATAAAATTAATTTGATGGAAAAATAAATAGTATTCCATAAGATTTAAACTCATTCATAGTTAAAAATAATTTAAAAATTTGTGCTAAACTATGAATAGGAGAAATTTTCTTTAATAAAGTGTTTACTTACTCCCTTAAAGAAAAAAACAAACTAATGATAAGACATGGCATGTGTACCTTTTAAGACAAGAGAAAAAAAAGACAGAAATGACTTCCTCATTATTATGCAATCTTATATATTTTCCTACAAGTTAATCTAAAAATTCAGTGCTATTTTAATCACAGCCTGAACAGGAATCCCTGTGAAGTTTATCAATTTAATTCAAAAAGATATGGAAAAATCTTAGAGTGTGCAAGGATTTAGGGAAATGATAGCTTGCAGAAATTTTTGATAGTTTAAAACTTGATGGACATAGGTTTGAACAAGCTTAGGGAGTTGGTGGTTTACAGGGAAGCCTGACGTGCTACAGTCCATGGGGTTGCAAAGAGTTGGACACAACTGAGTGAATGAACTGAATCAAGTTGGTACAATGACTTTGGAGACAAAAATTGCAATATCAAGTTAATCTGCAGATAAAAACATCACCTCAGAATTTAACACATAAAGCCTTTTTACTTTCACAAGGAAAATATAATCAATTAATTATTTGTAATTACTAACAGCTGATTGATATAAAATTTTATCAATAGAAGGATCTATAATGTATTATGATATATTCATAAGATATAAGAAATACAGAGCAACTGAATTAAATAATAAACATCAAATACTTATGTTGGAATAAAAAGAAATGGTCTAGGGTGATATATACAGTGAGATAGATTTAATGTAGATAGATTTAAAGTAGATAGATTTATTTAACAAAACAATAAATTTTGTTTATGGATATTTAAAAATGTAGCATACTATGAAAATATTTGCTGCAAAGACACACATCACTTTTGTAATAATGGCTACCTCTAGGGAGGAAAGATATTTGGATCTGAAGGGAAAATTAAAGTGTTTTAAAAATATCTGTCATGTTTGACTTCAAAACATTTGAGAGAACCTGTAAAATAGTATATGAACTTTATTATAATTGCTGTTTGGTCTCTAAGTCATGTCTGACTCTTTGTGACCCCATGGACTGCAAGCAGTCTTCCCTGTCCTTCACTAACTCCTGGAGTTTGCTCAAACTCATGTCCATTGAATCTGTGATGCCATCCAAACTTCTCAACCTCTATCTTCCCCTTCTCCTCCTGCCCTGTATCTTTCCTAGCACAGAGTCTTTTCCAGTGAGTTGTCTCTTCTCATCAGGTGGCCAAAGTATAATATTGTCTATCATTTTCTGAATATGTTAAAATTTTATTAAAATCAATATATATGTAAATTATCAATTATCCAGTTTCAGTTTAAACCTAAAGGCACTCCTATTTTGGTTGCACCACATTTCTTTTTGAGAATTGGGCTTTAAACAAAAAGTAGCTAAAGATTACCAGATGGAGAAGTGTTGAACATTAGGCCTATAACTACAATAATCAAAGAGAGCACTTTAAGATAGTTTTATAGGTGATGCATTTTTTACAATGCAAGGAAAATAACAGATGCTTTATCAGCTTACCCACCCTGTACATTCTCCAACTGTAATTCTTGAGTGCATCACCTAGCATTCTACATAAGCAGAAAAGCAGGCCAGTTGTGAAAAGAAATGTATAGAGGTTTTTGTTCTAATCTTTCATTTCAGACAGATGGTTTGCATTCCTTAGAAAGTTGATTGCACCCAGTTTAAATTGCATAGTGATTTAAATATGCTTGACATCCACAGAATTACCAGATAGTTGACTTCAGGTTTTGAAAACTGAGCTTGATATGCTAGAGGTAAATCCTGGGATTGGTGTGACCAGGAGTAACCCCATTCATAATTTTCTTACCTTTGAGACAATTACACAAACACTGAGAATTTTCCAAATGGAATATAACAACTGTTTTTCAGTTGGAGAAGTCTACAGGAAAGTATCACTTTAGAAAGGATATTTTTAAGGCACTTTGTAACTAAGAAAATGGAAATCTCTTGACAGTTGAACATTACCGAGATAAATTTGTTAATAAGCTTGTGAAGGCTTTGATCTGAAGACATGGTACTTGGATACTGTCTGCAGATTTCTCAGGCTTAACAGCCTCTGTCCTCTGGCCTCATGTGATCTCTTAAAAATGCATGATGCTGCTAAGATGGTGAAGGAATAGGACAGGGAGACCACTTTCTCCCCCACAAATTCATCGAAAGATAATTTGAACGCTGAACAAATTCCACAAAACAACTTCTGCATGCTGGTGGAGGACACCAAGCACCCAGAAAGGCAGCCCATTCTCTTTGAAAGGAGGTGGGACAAAATATAAAAGATAAAAAGAGGGACAAAAGAGTTAGGGAAGGAGACCTGTCCTGGGGAGGGAGTCATGAATGGGGAGAAGTTTCCAAATACTAGGAAATCCTCTCACTGGTGGGTCTGTGGGGAGTTTTGGAAACTCAGAGGGCAGCATAACTGGGAGGAAAAAAAAAAAAAAAACAAAAACACAAACCCACAGATTATGCCCCTAATTGCAATGCCCTGTGAAGAAGTAACCCAGACGCTTGTGTCTGCCAGCAGCGAGCTGAGGCTGAACAGGGAGGCATGAGTTGCATGCTTAGGGTAAGGACTGGGCCTGAATGCCCTGAGGACAATCTGAGGGAGCTAACATGAGATAGCAACCCAAACTGTGGCATAGCCAGAGAGAAAAAAGAGAGAGAGAGAACGTTCCCCCTAAAAGCTCTTAGGCACAACCTGGCCTGCTCACAGAACAAAGGGTTGAGCGAATACCAGAGGAGAGCTGGCCAGCCGTGGACTGGCCCCTCCCCCTGCTGGAGGCAGAGAGGCAGGCAGGCGGCAGCCAGAACTGGAAGGCAAGAGGCATCTTCCACCAAACTATGAGGAGGCTCCCAGTTGCTAACCAAGTTTTCCTGGGATTGTGGACGGTTGACATCCACTAGGAGGTTCAGTCAGAGATCAGCTCCCCAGAGGACACAGGGCAAACTTGAAAAGGCGCTCTTGCGGTGCACCCAGGAAACCGAGTGACTGGGACTGGGGAGGTGATAAGACGTACCGTATACCTGGGATAGTGCGCTCGTAAAGCACCTGGTCACCTGAGCTGCTCGGACCTGGGAAGGGCACAAAACACAGGCCCAACCTGTGCCTTTGTGAGTACCCGAGAACCTGAACCTGAATGGCTTAGACCTGGGAAGTGCACGCCACCCAGGGCACCCTTTGGACACTTCCCCTGCAGAGCAACCAGGAGCCTGAGCAGTGTAGACCGAGAAAGCACACATGCCGTGAGCGGGGGCAAACCTAGTGTGGCCCAGACACTGCAAGCACTCCCTACACACGCAAGTGATATTTGTTTGCAGTGTTCCTCCCTCCCCACTGCACAATTGAACAACTGAGCCTAAATAAATGGCTTCACCCCCTTGTATCAGGGAAGAAATTAGACACTGAAGAGACTTGCAAACAGAGGAAGCCAAAATAAAGAAGGAACCATTTTGGAGGTGACAGGTGCAACAGATTAAAACCTGGTAGTTAGCATTGACTACATTGGAAGGGGCCTATAGTCCTTGAGAAGAAGTATAAGCTGGAACAAGAACTATCTGAAACCGAACTGACCCCACACTGCCCTCAATAGCTCCAGAGAAATTCCAAGATATATTTTACTATTATCATTTCTTATTTAAAAACATTTTTACATTCTTTCAGTTCAGTTCAGTTCAATCACTCAGTCGTGTCTGACTCTTTGTGACCCCATGAATCACAGCACGCCAGGCTTCCCTGTCCATCACCAACTCCCGGAGTTCACTCAGACTCACGTCCATCGAGTCAGTGATGCCATCCAGCCATCTCATCCTCTGTTGTCCCCTTCTCCTCCTGCTCCCAATCCCTCCCAGCATCAGAGTCTTTTCCAATGAGTCAACTCTTCGCATAAGGTGGCCAAAGTACTGGAGTTTCACCTTCAGCATCATTCCTTCCAAAGAAATACCAGGGCTGATCTCCTTCAAAATGGACTGCTTGGGTCTCCTTGCAATCCAAGGGATTCTTAAGAGTCTTCTCCAACACCACAGTTAAAAAGCATCAATTCTTTGGCGCTCAGCTTTCTTCGCAGTCCAACTCTCACATCCATACATGACCACTGGAAAAAGCATAGCCTTGATTAGACGGACCTTTGTTGGCAAAGTAATATTACTCCTTTAATTTTCATTTTTAAAACTTACTATTACCTTGCAAAAAAGGCCCTATTTTTTTATACGTCATTTTTAATTAATTAATTAATTTATTTATTTATTTTTTTATTCAGGATCAGGATGGGGAACACATGAGAAATAATAATAAAATAAAAGGCCCTATTTTTAAAGGAAATTTCATGTATATATATATATATATATACACACACACACACATATATATATATATATATATATATATAATTTTTGTGATTTTTTTAATGTTGTAGTTTTGAGAATCTAACCTCTCCTCTAAAATTTTAATCTTTGATTTTTTGTAATTGTTATCAATTTTGTACCATTAAGAATCCAATCTTCAGTACCCATTTTTACTTAGGAGTGTGATTACTGGCTTGATTGCTCTCTCCCCCTTTTCTTCCCCAGGTCACCTCTATCTCCTCTCTCCCCCTTCTCTTCTCTACTTAACTCTGTGAATCTCTCTGGGTGTTGCAGGCTATGGAGAACACTTAGGGAACTGATTACTGGCTAGATTGGTCTCTCTCCTTTTGACTTCCCCTCCTTTCCTCCTTGGAAAAGGCAATGGCACCCCACTCCAGTACTCCTGCCTGGAAAATCCCATGGACGGAGGAGCCTGGTAGGCTGCAGTCCATGAGGTCACTAAGAGTCGGACACGACTGAGCATATTCCCTTTCACTTTTCCCTTTCATGCATTGGAGAAGGAAATGGCAACCCACTCCAGTATTCTTGCCTGGAGAATCCCAGGGACAGGGGAGCCTGGTGGGCTGCCATCTGTGCGGTCACACAGAGTCGGATTCAACTGAAGCGACTTAGCAGCAGCAACAGCAGCCTTTCCTCCTGGTCACCTCTATCTCCATCCTCTTTCTTCTTTTCTCCATGCAACTCTGTGAACCTCTCTGGATGTCCCTCACTGTGGAGAATATTTTCACTGTTAATCTAGATGTTTTATCATCAGTGCTGTATGGATGGAGACGTCTTGAGGCTACTGTAAGAATAAGACTGAAAGCCAGAGGAAGGAGGCTTAAATCCAAAACTTGAGAACACTAGAAAATTCCTGACTCCAGGGAACAATAATCAACAAGAGCTCATCCAAAAGCCTCCACACCTACACTGAAACCAAGCTCCACCCAAGAGCCAACAAGTTTCAGAGCAAGACATATAAAGCTAATTCTTCAGCAATGCAGGAACATAGCTCTGAGCATAAAGATACAGGTGGCCAAAAGTCACACCAAGTCCATAGACACCTCAAAGCTCACTACTGGACACTTCATTGACTTCAAAGAGAAGAAATACAGCTCTACCCACTAGAACACTGACACAAGCTTACCTAACCAGGAAACCTTGACAAGCCACCCATCCAACCCCACCCACAGGGAGGAACCTCCACAATAAGGAGGAACCACAAACTTCCAGCCTACAGAAAGGCCACCCCAAACACAGCAACCTAAACAAGATGAAAAGGCAGAGAAATTTTCAGCAGGTAAAGGAACATGATGAATGCCCATCAAACCAAACCAAAGAGGAGGAGATAGGGAGTCTACCTGAAAAAGAATTCAGAATAATGATAGTAAAAATGATCCAAAATCTTGAAAACAAAATGAAGTTACAGATAAATAGTCTGGAGACAAGGATTAAGAAGATGCAAGAAAAGTTTAACAAGGACCTATAAGAAATAAAAAAGAGTTAATCAATAATGAATAATGCAATAACTGAGATCAAAAGCACTCTGGAGGGAACCAACAGTAGAATAACTGAGGCAGAAGATAGGATAAGTGAGGTGGAATATAGAATGGTGGCAATAAGTGAAGCAGAGTGGAAAAAAGAAAAAAGAATTATAAGAAATGAGGGAAACCTCAGCGACCTCTGGGACAATGTCAAATGCTCCAACATTTGAATTATAGGAATCCCAGAAGAAGAAGACAAAAAGAAAGGCCATGAGAAAATACTTGAGGAGATAATAGTTGAAAACTTCCCTAAAATGGGGAAGGAAATAGCCACCCAATTCCAAGATACCCAGAGAGTACCAAACAGGATAAATCCAAGGAGAAACACCCCAAGACACATATTAATCAAATTAATGAAGATCAAACACAAAGAACAAATATTAAAAACAGCAAGGGAAAAACAACAAATAACACACAAAAGGATTCCCATAAGGATAACAGCTGATCTTTCAATAGAAACTCCTCAGACCAGAAGAGAACAGCAGGACATACTTAAAGTGATGACATAGAAATGTACAACCCAGATTACTGTAGCCAGCAAGGATCTCATTCAGATATGAAGGAGAAATCAAAAGCTTTACAGACAAGCAAAAGCTGAGAGAATTCAGCACCACTAAACCAGCTCTTCAACAAATGCTAAAGATCTTCTCTAGACAGCAAACACAGAAAAGGTTTGTAAACTCAAACCCCAAACAACAAAGTAAATGGCAACGGGATCATACTTATCAATAATTACCTTAAATGTAAATGGTTTGATTGCCCCAACCAAAAGAAAAAGACTGAATGGATAAAAAAAACTAGACCCCTATATATGCTGTCTACAAGAGACCCACCTCAAAACAAGGGACACATACAGACTGAGAGTGAAGGGCGGGAAAACAATATTTCATGCAAATGGAGACCAAAAGAAAGCAGAAGTAGCAATACTCAGATAAAATAGACTTTGAATAAAGGCCTTAAAAAGAGGCAAAGAGACAAAGAAGAACACTACATAATGATCAAAGGATCAATCCAAGAAGATATAACAATTATAAATATATATGCACCCAACATAGGAGCACTGCAATAGGTAAGGAAAATGCTAACAAGTATGAAAGGGGAAATTAACAGTAACAGAACAATAGAGGAAGACTTTAATACCCAACTCATACCTATGGATCAGATCAGATCAGATCAGTCGCTCAGTCGTGTCCAACTCTTTGCGACCCCATGAATCCCAGCACGCCAGGCCTCCCTGTCCATCACCAACTCCCGGAGTTCACTCAGACTCATGTCCATTGAGTCAGTGATGCCATCCAGCCATCTCATCCTCTGTCATCCCCTTCTCCTCCTGCCCCCAATCCCTCCCAGCATCAGGGTCTTTTCCAATGAATCAACTCTTCGCATAAGATGGCCAAAGTACTGGAGTTTTAGCTTTAGCATCATTCCTTCCAAAGAAATCCCAGGGATGACCTCCTTCAGAATGGACAGGTTGGAGCTCCTTGCAGTCCAAGGGACTCTCAAGAGTTGTTTTCAACACCACAGTTCAAAAGCATCAATTCTTCAGTGCTCAGCCTTCTTCACAGTCCAACTCTCACATCCATACATGACCACAGGAAAAACCATAGCCTTGACTAGACTAACCTTTGTTGGCAAAGTAATATCTCTGCTTTTGAATATGCTATCTAGGTTGGTCGTAACTTTCCTTCCAAGGAGTAAGCGTCTTTTAATTTCATGGCTGCAGTCACCATCTGTAGTGATTTTGGAGCCCAGAAAAATAAAATCTGACACTGTTTCCCCATCTATTTCCCATGAAGTGGTGGGACCGGATGCCTATGGATAGATCAACTAAACATAAAATTAGCAAGGAAACGCAAACGAAAGAGACCATAGCAAAAATCAACAAAACCAAAAGTTGGTTCTTTGAGAGGATAAATAAAATTGACAAACCATTAGCCAGAGTCATCAGAAACAAAGGGAGAAAAACCAAGTCAATAAAATTAGAAATGAAAATAGAGAGATCACAACAGACAACACAGAAATACAAAATAAACGACCCAGTCAAAATATGGGCCAAAGAACTAAACAGACATTTCTCCAAAGAAGACATACAGATGGCTAACAAACACAAGAAAAGATGCTCAACATCACTCATTATTAGAGAAATGCAAATCAAAACCACAATGAGATACCATTTCACGCCAGTCAGAATGGCTGCTATCCAAAAGCCTACAAGCAATAAATTTGAGAGGGTGTGGAGAAAAGGGAACCCTCTTACACTGTTGGTGGGAATGCAAACTAGTACAGCCACTATGGAGAACAGTGTAGAGATTCCTTAAAAAACTGGAAATAGAACTGCCATATGACCCAGCAATCCCACCGCTGGGCATACATATCATGGAAACCAGAATGAAAGAGACACATGTACCCCAATGTTCATCGCATCACTGTTTACAATAGCCAGGACATGGAAGCAACCTAGATGTCCATTGGCAGACGAATGGATAAGAAAGCTGTGGGACATATAAACAATGGAATATTACTCAGCTATTAAAAAGAATGCATTTGAATCAGTTCTAATGAGGTGGATGAAACTGGAGACTATTATACGAGTGAAGTAAGTCAGAAAGCAAAACACCAATACAGTATATTAATGCATGTATATGGAATTTAGAAAGATGGTAACAATGATCCTATATATGAGACAGCAAAGGAGACAGAGATGTAAAGAACAGACTTTTGGACTCAGTGGGAGAAGGTGAGGGTGCGATGGTTTGAGAGAATAGCATTGAAACATGTATATTATCATATGAGAAATTGATCGCCAGTCCAGATTTGATACATGAGACAGGATGGTCAGGGCTGGTGCACTGGGACGACCCTGAGCGATGGGATGGGGAAAGAAGTGGGATGGGGGTTCAGGGTGAGGAACACATGTAAACCAATGGCTGATTCATGTGAATGTATGGCAAAAACCACTACAATATTGTAAAGTTATTAGCCTCCAATTAAAAGAAAAAAATTAAATTAAATTAAAAAATAAATAAAAAATTAAAGTCAAAAAAAAAAAAAAAGAGAAAGAAATAAATTTTTAAAATGTGTGATGCCATTTCTACTTCAGCTCTTCAACTCAGTCTTTTTGCTTTTCATCAGGGATATTGGAGTCAAAATAAATTTTAGTACTGTCTTTTCTTTAACGTTAATTTATAAAACAAAAGCTATCGATCTTTCCATACTTTAAATTTTGAGGCCACTGAAATGAATGATGGAGGTGTAGTATTGGCTAATACAGTTTTGAGAATTTGCCTTGCCACATGACTGAAAAACATTGGGACATTCTCTGATCTCATTTTTGTGAAACACATAACAGTAAATAAATACAAGAGAAAAATAAGCAACTATGTATTTAAAAACAGAAATGAAAGCTGGTTATTTTGATCATTCATATAGTGAGTGAAGCAATATATCTTTACAATTAATTTATCTATTATTTTTACATTACTGAGAAAGGAAAAATGATGTTCATTACCCAAATGTGTCTATTCCATTAGAATATTTAAAATAACTCTTCTTTCTTTGTAGGCAGTAGCAGTAGTGAAAAGATCATGGACTTAAACGCAATTGTGTGACTCTATGGTACCAGATGGAGTACTGGTACCAGTGCTCCTGTGGCATCAGGTACCACTATGACCCTGAGTCTCAAGACTGTTGAATAAAAGTTTCAGTCATTCATAAACTGCAAATAATATTTAGTGGGTTTTGTGAGGATTGAATTTCTTAGTGTTGTCTACTTCCCTGTTATAGTGTGGAGTCTATAAGAACATTATTCTTAATTGTTTTATCCGCTGATGCATCTCCCTTATCTACAATAATGCCAGGCACATACTGGGGACTCAATGACTATTAAAGAAACCTATTAGTATATGCATACATTCATAAATGCATGAACAAATAAAAAGGGAACCACCTGGCAGGAAAGTGGTTTATCTTTATTTGTTCCATCTCCATTTTCTCCTCTGTCTTCAAGATAGTTGAAGATGAATAAACAAGTCAACGTATGTGTTTTTATCACACCTGCTACTGAGAAAAAATTTGAGGCTGCCTTCCCTTCAACATTGCTGCACATTTCTTTATCTATTAATACTTTACTTATATATATATATATATATATAAGCAAAAAAATAACATATATATATACACACACACATACATATATACATCTAAATTAGTTTACTAAAAAATATTTGACAGGGCAAATAAAAATGTGTATGAGGGTAAGTGTAAGATTAATATATGACTATTTTTTCAATATACTAAAATAAAACTATCATAGTGCCCTCCATCTCTGAGATTCACAGCATGCTTAGTGTATTGGAAACAATTCAGCATTCAATTATATACTGCCACAAATCTCACTTTGTTATATTAGGTTATGTTTACCACCCTAACCTTCCTCATGGGTTGTCTTAGAAAAAAGAGACTGCAAATTCTCCTTTGTCACAGTGTGTGGCTAAATGCATTCTATACATTATATTTATTAGGATGACATGACATTAATATTCTCAGATATTTCTTCTCTTTCCTAAATTTATATGAGAGAGTAAAAACAGTCCAAAACTTGAAGGAATGCAGTGAGTGGTTAAAGTGTGGACTCAGGAGTGAGCTGCTGAATACTGCTGTCCTTTCTACATCTGGGGAGTTGTCCAATGCATAAAGTGGGATTAGTAATTACCTCTTAAAATGGTTCCAGAAATTCAATCTTTTCTGTATTTAAGGCACTTAGAACAGCTCCTAGCCATAGTAGGAGAACAATAATGTTAGCTCTTATTGTTACTATAATTAAACAAATCTTGGGAAATTTTTTAAAAGTTCAGCTATTTATGAGAAACACACCTGAAACTGGAAGATGTCAAAGACTAAAATAAAAAGATTGATGATGCACCACATTTGAAGAACTTAAGAAATGCAAAGAAAATAAGCATTTATAATCATAGTGGCAAATGTGCACACGTGCACACACACACACACACATATAATGTCAGAAAATCAATAAGAAAAAAAGAAGAAACAAGATGAGTAATACAATCATCACTCTTACTATATTCAGTTCAGTCACTCAGTCGTGTGCGACTCTGTGACTCCACGGCTGCAGCATACCAGGTTTCCCTGTCCATCAGCAACTCCCAGAGCATACTCAAACTCGTCCATCAAGTCGGTGATGCCATCAAACTCATCCTCTGTCGTCCCCTTCTCCTCCTGCCCTCAATCTTTTCCAGCATCAGGGTCTTTTCCAATGTCAGTTCTTTGCATCAGATGGCCAAAGTATTGGAGCTTCAGCTTCAGCATCAGTCTTTCCAATGAATATTCAGGACTGATTTCCTTTAGGATTGACAGGTTTGATCTCCTTGCAGTCCAAGGGATTCTCAAGAGTCTTCTCCAACACCACAGTTCAAAAGCATCAATTCTTCAGGACACAAAGGTATAGTTAGATGTGAAACTTGTGTGCATTTGGCTATGGTAAGACTTGTTGCTCTGAAATGTCAAAAAGTCCTCATGGATCAACAAAATTCAAACTCCAGGAAAAATTAGATTATGCTTAGTGATTCAGAAAAAACATAATGAACTTCAATCTCTTCCTTGAACTCAAGGGCTTCACTTAATATTCATGTCTAAGTTACTCTTCTGGGCAGAGACATGCAGATAAAGCCTGTCTAGTGCAATACATTCAACTTATAGTTTATAGACCAAGGTGATTTTGTTGTTGTTGTTGAGTTGCTAAGTCATGTCTGACTCTGTGACCTCATGGACTGCAGCACACCAGGCTCCCCTATCCTTCAGTATCTCCTGGAGTTTGCTCAAATTCATGTCCATTGAGTCAGTGATGACATCAAACCATCTTATCCTCTGCTTCTCCTTTTGCCTCCAATCTTTCCTAGCATCAGGGTCTTTTTCAATGAATTGGCTGTTCTTGGAGGAAGTCTCAACTCATCTGAAACAATTTGTTCATTTGGTGTGACTTCTCTGAAAGCAATTGTTAACTCATGACTTTCACAATTCATGTCAACTGAACTAATTGTTTCAGATGAGTTAAGGATAGAGATTGTAGCAAAATGCACATATGACATAAAACAAAGATATTGTGAAGAAGCCTGGGTTTCCCAAGGGTGACACTGCTCAGCAGACTATGAAAGATTATTATCATTTTAGATTATGTGCTATGAGATATTGGAAGAGAAAAGATAATCAAGGTAAATTCTACAAAGCTAAATAGAAACAATCAAACTATTTGGGTTATATGATGCAAATATATTATTGAAGATTTCTTTTATGGAGTAACTGGAGCTATGAATGTGTTAGGCCCTGCTAAACAATTTTGGAAGAGGCACAGTAAACCTGCATGACTTCACTGCCAAACGCTAATGGTGATTAACATCTTTAAAATGATGCTCTACATTTTCAATCATTTCATATGTTCAGTTAAGTTCAGTCACTCAGTTATGTCTGACTCTTTATGACTGCATGAATTGGAGCATGCGAGGCCTTCCTGTCCATCACCAACTCCCGGAGTTCACCCAAACTCACATCCATCGAGTCGGTGATGCCATCCAGCCATCTCATCCTCTGTTGTCCCCTTCTCCTCCTGCCCCCAATCCCTCCTAGCATCAGAGTCTTTTCCAATGAGTCAACTCTTCACATAAGGTGGCCAAAGTACTGTAGTTTCAGCTTCAGCATCAGTCCCTTTCAAAGAACACCCAGGACTGATCTCCTTTAGAACGGACTGGTTGGATCTCCTTGCAGTCCAAGGGACTCTCAAGAGTCTTCTCCAACACCACAGTTAAAAAGCATCAATTCTTCGGCTCTCAGCTTTCTTCACAGTCCAACTTTCACATCCATACATGACCACTGGAAAACCCATAGCCTTGACTAGATGGATCTTTGTTAACAAAGTAATGTCTCTGCTTTTGAATATGCTGTCTAGGTTGGTCATAACTTTCCTTCCAAGGAATACACATCTTTTAATTTCATGGCTGCAGTCACCATCTGCAGTGATTTTGGAGCCCCCAAAAATAAAGTCGGACACTGTTTCCACTGTTTCCCCATCTATTTGCCATGAGGTGATGGGACAAGATACCATGATCTTAGTTTTCTGAATGTTGAGCTTTAAGCCAACTTTTTGACTCTCCTCTTTTACTTTCATCAAGAGGCTTTTTAGATCCTCTTCACTTTCTGCCATATGGGTGATGTCATCTGCATATCTGAGGTTATTGATATTTCTCCCAGCAATCTTGATTCCAGCTTGTGCTTCTTCCAGCCCAGCATTTCTCATGATGTACTCTGCATATAAGTTAAATAAGCAGGGTGACAATATTAAAAATCTTATATACCACAGCTGGAGGCCATTAGAGTTTCTTCAATTGACTGAGTGTTGTGCTTTATCTTAAAGGGATCTTCAATAATATATGTGCATCATATCACCCAAATAGTTCAATTCTTTCAATCTTGGTTCCCTCATCCTCATTGCTTCAGCAGCCCCAACGTGTCTTTGTATTCTGCTGCTGCTGCTGCTAAGTCACTTCAGTCGTGTCCCCATAGACACTGTCCCCATAGACACTGTCCCCATAGACACTGTCCCCATAGACAGTCTGTGCGACCCCATAGACAGCAGCCCACCAGGCTCCCCCGTCCCTGGGATTCTCCAGGCAAGAACACTGGAGTGGGTTGCCATTTCCTTCTCCAATGCATGAAAGTGAGAAGTGAAAGTGAAGTCGCTTAGTCATGTCCGACTGTTAGCGACCCCATGGACTGCAGCCCACCAGGCTCCTCCGTCCATGGGGTTTTCCAGGCAAGAGTAGTGGAGTGGGGTGCCATTGCCTTCTCTGCTTTGTATTCTACCTAGAATTCTAATTTTTCTCAGTAGAAGAGTTGATCAACTACAAGCTATTTAATGGTACTGGGAAAAGTGAAAGTCGCTCAGTCATTTCTGACTCTTTGTGATCCCATAGACTGTTCAGTCTATGGAATTCTCCAGACCAGAATACTGGAATTGGTAGCCTTTCCCTTCTCCAGGAGATATTCCCAATCCATGGATAGAACCCAGGTGTCCCACATTGCAGGCAGATTCTTTACCAGCTGAGCCACAAAGGAGGCCCAAGAATACTAGAGTGGGTAACCTGTCCTTTCTCCAGGGTATCTTCCTGACCCAGGAATCAAACTGGGGTCTCCTGCATTGCTGGTGGTTTCTTTACAACTGAGCTATCAGGAAAGCTCTAGGTATGGGTAAGTAAAGATTGATTTATGTAAATCTTATGGGCATTAACTTTCCATAGTCTCAAATGCATTTGGACACATATAAATAATGTTTCCTGAATAAGCTGCATAACCAAGTGTATTAATAATATTTGAAGAAAAAAAAAAACAAAATAAAGAGTCATTAGATTCAAAAATAGGACTCCCACCTCTTCTCTGCCCATGAAGGGTGAAAGCAGCAAATCCAAGATCTGGGCTCTTCTGATATGGTGGATTGCACATCAAGTAATGGTATTGAGAAAACCAAAGCTCACTTTTCTGAAAGGGGGAGAAAGGCCTTGAGAATTTTTCATTTTGGATTATCCTGTGTGCTTAATTTTGTGTGTATGCTTTTCATTCTCTGCCAGAAAAAAGCAACTGTTGTCAATTTTATACCTAGAACAAGTCAAGTATTTGTGGTCTCCTGAGGCTCAACCTGTGTGCATATACTTTGTGGGTATCTGTACTCAATTGAAAAAGACATTTGCATGAAAGCACACACATGCTTGAGAATGTGAATGCCCGAGACACACATGCACACATTAATCCAACAACTATCTAAAATAGGGCTCACATAATAAAGACAGAACTTAAGCTAGTAGTAGAATCAAAACTAATCACTGATATTTTTCAAGTATAGTGGCATTCAAAAATCAAGATTAAAGTTAGGCTATTCATAAAGGAAGGACAGAAATACCCCACTAGCTATCCCATCCTAAATGACATAGCCAAATAGATAATCAAAGGGGAATATTAGTCTTAAGTGCATTCATTAGAAAGTAAGGCAAGCTAAATTAATTGAACCTTTCCAACCCTCACTTCACCCCCAAATAAAAGTTGTAGTCACACATACATATATGCATTAGAAAATACATTGTGTGCTCAGACTCTCAGACATGTTCGACTCTGTGCCATCACATGGACTGTAGCCCAATACGCTCCTTTGTCCATGGGATTCTTCAGGCAAGTATACTGGAATGGTTGCAACTTCCTTTTCCAGGGGATCTTCCTGACCCAGGGATGGAATTCCTGCCTCTTAAGTCTCCTGCATTGGAAGTTGGACTTTTTACCACTAGTGCCATCTAGGAATTCCTACATTAAAAAATGAAGTAGAATTAAAGAATTAAGAGAAACATAGAAATGTGATTTGAACATATTTTAAACTTTTATATTTAATTGTGAACATTAAAATGGTACATTGAATGTTTCAAATTAAAAAAAAAAGCAAATTAAGCAAAAGAGACACAGATGTATAGAACAGTCTTGGACTCTGTGGGAGAGGGTGAGGGTGGGATGATTTGGGAGAAAGGCATTGAAACATGTATATTATCATATGTGAAATGAATCGCCAGTCCAGGTTCGATGCATGATACAGGACGCTCAGGGTTGGTGCACTGGGATGACCCAGAGGGATGGTATGGGGAGGGAGGTGGGAGTGGGGTTCAGGATGGGGAACACGTGTACACCTGTGGTGAATTCATGTTGATGTATGGCAAAACCAATACAATATTGTAAAGTAATTAACCTCCAATTAAAATAAATAAATTTATATTAAAAAATAAATAAAAGAACTTCCAGAGAGGAAAATGGAAAATAAGAGAATATCCATGTTAAGTTGTGGTTGAAACCTGAAGCTACGAAGAGTAGGAAGTGGACACAGGTAACTTCTGGGGGGAAAAAAAAAACCTCTGTATCTTGTTGGCTGCAGAAGTTAAAATTTAGATTTACTGGTTAAAGTTAGGTATTGCCAACTCAAGCTGGGAATGAGGTACCTTGACCTTGACACTTTCATACACTTCCATGTACTTCCATACACTTTTGTATTGAACAGAGAAAATACAGAACATTTTCATCATTCCATCATCACAGAAGATTCTAATGGATGGCTGTATTGCTCTTCACCCTGTTCACAGCACCAGTTGTCTTGCTGACCGCACTGTTAGCTGAACTCAGGGTAGGCAAGGTGTGAGCTAAAGGATGAAAGAAGATGTGAGGAACTGTATGAATTACAGACATGTTTATACTCTTCTGGCTGGCACAGCAGCTATAGCAGCAGACATAATGCAATATAACCACAAGATCATGGCATCCGGTCCCATCACTTCATGGGAAATAGATGCGGAAACAGTGGAAACAGTGTCAGACTTTATTTTTCGGGGCTCCAAAATCACTGCAGATGGTGACTGCAGCCATGAAATTAAAAGACGCTTACTCCTTGGAAGGAAAGTTATGACCAACCTAGATAGCATATTCAAAAGCAGAGACATTACTTTGCCAACAAAGGTCCGTCTAGTCAAGGCTATGGTTTTTCCTGTGGTCATGTATGGATGTGAGAGTTGGACTGTGAAGAAGGCTGAGCGCTGAAGAATTGATGCTTTGGAACTGAGAGTCCCTTGGACTGTAAGGAGATCCAACCAGTCCATTCTGAAGGAGATCAGCCCTGGGATTTCTTTGGAAGGAATGATGCTGAAGCTGAAACTCCAGTACTTTGGCGACCTCGTGCGAAGAGTTGACTCATTGGAAAAGACTCTGATACTGGGAGGGATTGGGGGCAGGAGGAGAAGGGGATGACAGAGGATGAGATGGCTGGATGGCATCACTGACTCGATGAACATGAGTCTGAGTGAACTACGGGAGTTGGTGATGGACAGGGAGGCCTGGCGTGCTGGGATTCATGGGGTCGCAAAGAGTCGGACACGACTGAGCGACTGATCTGATCTGATCTGATCTGAACCTCTCCACACACAACCTCTCTCTTGGCTGACATAGTAGCCATAACAGTATTCTCTCCTGGCTGATGCAGCAGCAGTAGAGTAGACAGGCTATATCCCCTCCTCACATGGTTGACCCAACACAAACAACCATGACACAGTAGTCAAGTGGCCCCCTTTTAGGTGGAGCTCGTGTATGCCTACAATAGAAAGTAACTCGTGACTAAGCGACTACTTTGCAGCCAAGTGAGTACTTCGTGATGTGCATGCATGGTGTTGTAAGCGATCTCAGCTGTTACATAAACATTATTTACAAAACGTGGAGAAAGAGTGAGAGTCTGTGGAGCTAGAGAAGCTGACCATGGCATATTGGCTAATTTGCTCTTCCCCTACAACAGCTCTGGTTTAGAACATTCTGGAGAATCAGAGAAGATTGTAGAGAGAGAGGATTTTCTTCAAAAAGATTGGAGTATTTGAATTTTTTTTTATATGTAAATAAAGGGGAATCCAGGATTAGAGGAACTAGAGATAAACCCCACATTTTCTGACTTTTGCCATCAAAACCATTTGGCAAAAATACTCAGTTATTTTTACCCTATTAACAGTAATACAATAATTATTATTAAGGGGAATTTTGTTTGAATCTTATTCAGAGAAAGAAGGTTTAGAGTCTTTTGTTTCTTTGCCTTTTTTCTTGCATTTAGTTACAGGAGTTTAGCATTTAGTTAAAACTAGTTTTGTATTTTTTTTTTCAATATGTGCTTTCCTGAACTACTTAATAGGATTTCATGTGTATACCATCTGTTTTTTTAAGGCTAAAGCCAGTGAAAAACTGAAAGTGTTGAGGCTTTTATTCAAGAAATTATTCTAAATTTATTTTAGCAATAACATTAAAAATTAAATGGGCAGGTCTCAAAGTGACTCATTTATAGACTTATGACTCATTTTTTCTTGTATTTCCCCAGTTCTGTCCTGTTCAGTTCAGTCGCTCACTCGTGACTGATTCTTTGAGCCCCCATGAACCACACCATGCCAGGCCTTCCTATACATCACCAACTCCCAGAGTTCACCCAAACTCATGTCCATTGAGTCAGTGATGCCATCCAACCATCTCATCCTCTGTCGTTCCCTTTGCCTCTAGCCCTCAATCTTTCCCAGCATCAGGGTCTTTTCAAATGAGTCAGCACATCACATTGGTGGCCAAAGTATTGGAGTTTCAGCTTGAACATCAGTCCTTACAATGAACACCCAGGACTGATCTCCTTTAGGATGGGCTGGTTGGATCTCCTTACTGTCCAAGGGACTCTCAAGAATTCTCCACAAAACCACAGTTCAAAAGCAACAATTCTTCAGCGCTCAGCTTTCTTTGTTGTCCAACTCTCACATCCATACATGACTACTGGAAAAAACATGGCCTTGACTAGACGGACCTTTGTTGACAAAGTAATGTCTCTGTTAATATGCTGTCTAGGTTGGTCATAACTTTCCTTCCAAGGAGTAAGTGTCTTTTAATTTCATGGCTGTGGTCACCATCTGCAGTGATTTTGGAGCCCCCCAAAATAAAGTCGGACACTGTTTCCACCGTTTCCCCTTCTATTTGCCATGAAGTGATGGGACTGGATGCCATGATCTTAGTTTTCTGAATGTTGAGTTTTAAGCCAACTTTTTTTCACTCTCCTCTTTCACTTTCATCAAGAGGCTCTTTGGTTCTTCTTCACTTTCTGCCATAAGTGTGGTGTCAACTGCATATCTGAGGTTATTGATATTTCTCCCAGCAATCCTGATTCCAGCTTGTGCTTCTTCCTGCCCAGCTTTTCTCATGATGTACTTTGCATATAAGTTAAATAAACAGGGTGACAATATACAGCCTTGATGTACTCCTTTTCCTGTTTGCAACCAGTCTGTTTTACCATGTCCAGTTCTCACTGTTGCTTCCTGACCTGCATACAGGTTTCTCAGAAGGCAGGTCAGGTGCTCTAGTATTCCCATCTCTTTCAGAATTTTCCACAGTTTATTGTGATCCACACAGTCAAAGGCTTTGGCATAGTCAATAAAGCAGAAATAGATGTTTTTCTGGAACTCTCTTGCTTTTTCCATGATCCAGTGGATGTTGGCAATTTGACCTCTGGTTCCTCTCCCTTTTCTAAAACCAGCTTGAACATCTGGAATGTCACAGTTCATGTATTGCTGAAGCTTGGCTTGGAGAATTTTAATCATTAATTTACCAGTGTGTGAGATGACTGTGATTGTGTGGTAGTTTGAGCATTCTTTGGCATTGCCTTTCTTTGGGATTGGAATGAAACCTGATCTTTTCCAGTCCTGTGGCCACTGCTGAGTTTTCCAAATTTGCTGGCATATTGAGTGCAACAGTTTCACATCATCATATTTGAGGATTTGAAATAACACAACTGGAATTACATCACCTCCACTAACTTTGTTCATAGTGATGCTTCCTGAGGGCCACTTGACTTCACATTCCAGGATGTCTGGCTCTAGGTGAGTGATTGCACCATTGTGATTATCTGGGTCATGAAGATCTTTTTTGTATAGTTCTTCTATGTATTCTTACCACCTCTTCTTAATATCTTCTGCTTCTGTTAGATCCTAGAAGACCTAGCACAACCTTCTGTCATTCTAAAGGATCTTCTGTCCTTTATTGAGCCCATCTTTGCATGAAATATTGCCTCGATATCTCTAATTTTCTTGAAGATATCTCTAGTCTTTCCCATTCTGTTGTTTTCCTCTATTTCTTTGCATTGATCACTGAGGAAGGCTTTCTTATCTCTCCTTGCTATTCTTTGGAACTCTGTATTCAGATGATTATATCTTTCCTTTTCTCCTTTGCTTTTCTCTTCTCTTCTTTTCATAGCTATTTGTAAGGTCTCCTCAGACAACCATTTACCTTTCTGGATTTCTTTTTCTTGGGGGTGGTCTTGATCCCTGTCTCTTGTATAATGTCACGACCCTCCATCCATATTTCATCAGACACTCTATCAGATCTAGTCCCTTAAATCTATTTCTCACTTTCACTTTATAAGCATCAGGGATTTGATTTAGGTGATACCTGAATGGTCTAGTGGTTTTCCCCACTTTCTTCAATTTATGTCTGAATTTGGCAATAAGGAATTCATGATCTGAGCCATAGTCATCTCCAGGTCTTATTTTTACTAACTGTATCTAGCTTATCCATCTTTGGCTGCAAAGAATATAACCAAATTAGTTTCGATGTTGGTCATCTGGTGATGTCCATGTGTAGAATCTTCTCTTGTGTTGGACGAGGGTGTTTGTCATGACCAGAGCAATCTCTTGGCAAAACTCTATTAGCCTTTGCCCTGTTCCATTCTGTACTCCAGTGCCAAATTTGCCTGTTACTTCAGGTGTTTCCTGACTTCCTACTTTTGCATTCCAGTCCCCTATAATGAAAAGGAGATCTTTTTTGGGTGTTAGTTCTAAAAGGTCTTGTAGGTCCTCCTAGAACTGTTCAACCTCAGCTTCTTCAGTGTTACTGGTCGGGGAATCGACTTGGATTACTGTGATATTGAATGGTTTGCTTTGGAAACAAACAGAGATAATTCTGTCATTTTTGAGATTGCATCCAAGTAGTGTATTTTGGACTCTTTTGTTGACTATGATGGCTACTCTATTTCTTCTAAGGGATTCTTGCCCACAGTAGTAGATGAAATGGTAATCTGAGTTAAATTCACCCATTCCAGTCCATTTTAGTTCTCTAATTCCTACAATGTCAACATTCACTCTTGTCATCTCATGTTTGACCACTTCATTTTCCTTGATTCATGGACCTTTCTGGTAGGTCATATCAAAAGTTGTTTGGCTAATTCCAGCCAAATCCAGTGTGCTCCATCTCCAGTAAGGCCGCAGATATGTCAAACTTTCCATATTTTAACAATTTCCTATGTCTAAATATTGCCACTGAAATATAGAATTTAAAGCAGCCTTTAGATCTCTTCAAGAAAATCAGAGATACCAAAGGAACATTTCATGCAAAGATAGGCTCGAAAAAGGGCAGAAATGGTATGGACCTAACAGAAGCAGAAGATATTCAGAAGAGATGGCAAGAATACACAGAAGAACTGTACAAAAAAGATCTTCATGACCGAGATAATCACAATGGTGTGATCACTCACCTAGAGCCAGACATCCTGGAATGTGAAGTCAAGTGGGCCTTAGAAAGCATCACTACAAACAAAGCTAGTGGAGGTGATAGAATTCCAGTTGAGCTATTGAAAATCCTGAAAGATGATGCTGTGAAAGTCTGCATTCAATATGCCAGCAGATTTGGAAAACTCAGCAGTGGCCACAGGACTGGAAAAGGTCAGTTTTCATTCCAATCCCAAAGAAAGGCAATGCCAAAGAATGCTCAAACTACCGCACAATTGCACTCATCTCACATGCTAGTAAAGTAATGCTTAAAATTCTCCAAGCCAGGCTCCAGCAATATGTGAACCGTGAACTTCCTGATGTTCAAGCTGGTTTTAGAAAAGGCAGAGGAATCAGAGATCAAATTGCCAACATCCACTGGATCATGGAAAAAGCAAGAGAGTTCCAGAAAAACATCTATTTCTGTTTTATTGACTATGCCAAAGCCTTCGACTGTGTGGTTCACAATAAACTGTGGAAAATTCTGAAAGAGATGGGAATACCAGACCACCTGATCTGCCTCTTGAGAAATTTGTATGCAGGTCAGGAAGCAACAGTTAGAACTGGACATGGAACAACAGACTGGTTCCAAATAGGAAAGGGAGTACATCAAGGCTGTATATTGTCACCCTGTTTATTTAACTTATATGCAGAGTACATCATGAGAAATGCTGGACTGGAAGAAACACAAGCTGGAATCAAGATTGCCAGGAGAAATATCAATAACCTCAGATATGCAGATGACACCACCCTTATGGCAGAAAGTGAGGAGGAACTAACAAGCTTCTTGATGAAAGTGAAAGTGGAGAGTGAAAAAGTTTGCTTAAAGCTCAGCATTCAGAAAACGAAGATCATGGCTTCCGGTCTCATCACTGCATGGGAAATATATGGGGAAACAGTGTCAGACTTTATTTTTCTGGGCTCCAAAATCACTGCAGATGGTGACTGCAGCCATGAAATTAAAAGACTCTTAGTCCTTGGAAGGAAAGTTATGACCAACCTAGATAGCATATTCAAAAGCAGAGACATTACTTTGCTAACAAAGGTTCGTCTAGTCAAGGCTATGGTTTTTCCTGTGGTCATGTATGGATGTGAGAGTTGGACTGTGAAGAAAGCTGAGCACCGAAGAATTGATGCTTTTGAACTGTGGTGTTGGAGTGGACCCTTGAGAGTCCCTTGGACTGCAAGGAGATCCAACCAGTCCATTCTGAAGGAGATCAGCCCTGGAATTTGTTTGGAAGTAGTGATGCTAAAGCTGAAACTCCAGTACTTTGGCCACCTCATGCAAAGAGTTGACTCATTGGAAAAGAGTTTGATGCTGGGAGGGATTGGGGGCCAGATGAGAAGGAGATGACAGAGGATGAGATGGCTGGATGGCATCACTGAGTCGGTGGACATGAGTCTGAGTGAACTTCGGGAGTTGGTGATGGATAGGGAGGCCTGGCGTGATGTGATTCATGGGGTCGCAAAGAGTCGGACACGACTGAGTGACTGATCTGATCTGATCTGATCTTAGATACCAGTTAGTTCTACCTGCTGTTCCCTAGACCTGCAGTTGTAGTTCTATCCATCAAATGAACACACATAAGACTTAAATTAGAACTAAGTACATGAGAAAGTAAGTCAGATTAAGCACTATTATTTTTGCTGATTTGGATTTAGCAAATGCTACTAAGTTCTATCATCACCCCCTGGGAGACAACCCGAGTCTATAACTTTCTGATCATGACAAAGTCAGCATTGGTACTGCATCCAGCAAAGCAATCGTGGCTTCTAGATTTTGTAGCTTCCTAAGGATGGACAAGGGATCACAAGTCTGGAAACAGTAGCTGTGTAAGTAGTCTTGATTTAGAGCATCCTAATCATGGCAGGAAACACAGGAGCTGTGGGTTTGATTCCTGGGTCAGGAAGATCCCCTGGAGGAGGAAATGGCAACCCATTCCAGTATTTTTGCCTAGAAAATTCCATGGTCAGAGGAGCCTGGGTTGGGGGGTGACAGTCCAAAGGGTCACAAACAGTCAGACACAACTGAATGACTAACTCATCAAGCAATCATGGTGGACACAGCAGCAACGTTAACTGAAGTCTTTTCTTGGAATGCCCTTAATGATTCTTTGAGTTCTCTATATCTCCAACAAATTCCTTTCTCATAAAGTTATATACAATGGATTATATCATCTACAACTAAAATTCCTGACTCTTCTGTCCTCAGCAACAGAGATGAAAGAACCATCCTACTTCCAAAGAAAGTTGTTCTCATTGTCATCATCATTTTCAAATAGTGATTTATGTCAGATGAAAGTTGCTTAGTATTTTATAATGTCCTGAGTTCAGTGATGAGAGTGAGCTAATAGTTTTGTTTTTCAGTACTCATCTCCACTTGAACAGGAGATAATACTCTAAAAGGTTATAAAGAGATGAGTCTGGAGCCAATAGCCTTAGTTTTTACTTTTTACTTGCTGCTTGTAGATTCTTTCTCTCATCTAATACATTCTCAGTTCTTTCTCCTAAGACTGGACTCTGCCTAAAGAGAGAAAAGTTGGTGAGGCTATTCTAAGAGTATCAACTTTTTTCTTCATTTTAACCAATGTTCCATGTTCTCTTTCTTAAAATTTTCTTACCTGTGAAATGATGTAGGTAATTTTTCAGGCAGCACAGACCCAAGGCCTATAAATCAAGCTACTTCTACCTCTCATTTAAAAGACACCTGAAACAAAGAGGTCTTCTGGGTTGTGGGACAATTTCTGTCCATCTTTTGCAGTCAATTTGATCTCTCTTTTTTCTTGCCAGAGTGGAAAACTGGCTGTGTAACTGAAACACATGCATGACATAATTCTCATCAAATTATGTTAACATAGTTCAGGGGAAAATAGTAGCAAACAACTATAAGTTCAAAATAATATATCTGCATTTTGGCTCATTTCACACTCTCTGTGCCTGCTGCTGCTGCTGTTTAGGTGCTAATTCATGTCCAACTCTTTGTAACCTCATGTACTGTAGATATGGCTTCTGCTAGACATGAAGCATACTTATTGTACTTTTGTTCATGATAAGAATTATTCCAGGACATGAATAGCCCAAATTCTTCCATGTAGTTGGCAAACAATTAGGTTGTGAGATACTCAATTTAATTTTTTTAAATATTTTAATGTATTTTATTTATTTACCTTTTGTCAGCAAGGGAGTCAGCTAAGGTCAGTGATCATGAAAAGAGTTTGGTATCTTTGTAAATTACATGCTGAATGGTAATGATTCATGGACATGGCAATCCATTTCAATATCCTTGCCTGGAGAATCCCATGGGCAGAGAAGCCTGCGACCCCATGGACTGTAGCCCATCAGGCTCCTCAGTCCATGGGATTTCCCAGGCAAGAATACTGGAATAGGTTGTCATTTCCTTTGGCCTTGGAATACAGAATGAAGCAGGACAAAGACTAATAGAGTTTTGCCAAGAAAATGCACTGGTCATAGCAAACACCCTCTTCCAACAACACAAGAGAAAGCTTTACACATGGACATCACCAGATGGTGAACACCAAAATCAGATTGATTATATTCTTTGCAGTCAAAGATGGAGAAGTTTTATACAGTCAACAAAAACAAGACCAGGAGCTGACTGTGGCTCAGACCATGAACTCCTTATTGCCAAATTCAGACTTAAATTGAAGAAAGTAGGGAAAACCACTAGACCATTCAGGTATGACCTAAATCAAATCCCTTATGATTATACTGTGGAAGTGAAAAATAGATTTAAGGGGCTAGATCTGATAGAGTGCCTGATGAACTATGGATGGAGGTTCGTGACATTCTATAGGAGACAGGGATAAAGAACATCACTATGGAAAAGAAATGCAAAAAAGCAAAATGGCTGTCTGAGGAAGCCTTACAAATAGCTGTGGAAAGAAGAGAAGCAGAAAGCAAAGGAGAAAAGGAAAGATATAAGCATCTGAATGCAGAGTTCCAAAGAATAGCAAGAAGAGATAAGAAAGCCTTCCTCAGTGATCAATGCAAAGAAATAGAGGAAAAGAACAGAATGGGAAAGACTAGAGCTCTCTTGAAGAAAATTAGAGATACCAAGGGGACATTTAATGCAAAGATGGGCTCAATAAAGGACAGAAATGGTATGGACCTAATGGAAGCAGAAGATATTAAGAAGAGGTGGCAGGAATACACAGAAGAATTGTACAAAAAACATCTTCACGAGCAAGATAATCACACTTGCTGATCACTCATTTACAGTCAGATATCTTAGAATGTGAACTCAAGTGGGCCTTAGAAAACATCACTATGAACAAAGCTAGTGGAGGTGATGGAATCCCAGTTGAGCTATTTCAAATCCTGAAAGATGATGCTGTGAAAATGTTGCAGTCAAAAATGCCAGCAAATTTGGAAAACTCAGCAGTGGCCACAGGACTGGAAGAGGTCAGTTTTCATTCCAATTCCAAAGAAAGGCAATGCCAAAGAATGCTCAAACTACCACACAATTGCACTCATCTCACACACTGGTAAAGTAGTGCTCAAAATTCTCCAAACCAGGCTTCAGCAACACGTGAACTGTGAACTTCCTGATGTTCAAGCTGGTTTTAAAAAAGGCAGAGGAACCAGAGGTCAAATTGCCAACATCCACTGGATCATGGAAAAAGCAAGAGAGTTCCAGAAAAACATCTATTTCTGCTTTATTGACTATGCCAAAGCCTTTGACTGTGTGGATCACAATAAACTGTGGAAAATTCTGAAAGAGATGGGAATATCAGAGCACCTGACCTACCTCTAAGGAAACCTATAAGTGGGTAAGGAAGCAACAGTTAGAACTGGACATGGAACAACAGACTGGTTCCAAATAGGAAAAGGAGTACATCAAGGTTGTATATTGTCACCCTGCTTATTTAACTTATATGCAGAGTACATCATGAGAAACACTGGGCTGGAAGAAGCACGAGCTGGAATCAAGGTTGCCAGGAGAAATATCAATAACCTCAGATATGCAGATGACATCACTCTTATGGCAGAAAGTGAAGAGGAACTAAAAAGCCTCTTGATGAAAGTGAAAGTGGAGAATGAAAAAGTTGGCTTAAAGCTCAACATTCAGAAAACGAAGATCATGGCATCTGGTCCCATCACTGCATGGGAAATAGATGGGGAAACAGTGGAAGCAGTATCAGACTTTATTTTTGGGGGCTCCAAAATCACTGCAGATGGTGATTGCAGCCACGAAATTAAAAGATGCTTACTCCTTGGAAGGAAAGTTATGACCAACCTAGATAGCATATTCAAAAGCAGAGACACTATTTTGCCAACAAAAGTCCATCTAGTCAAGGCTATGGTTTTTCCTGTGGTCATGTATGGATATGAGAGTTGGACTGTGAAGAAAACTGAGTGGCAAAGAATTGATGTTTTTGAACTGTGGTGTTGGAGAAGACTCTTGAGAGTCCCTTGGACTGCAAGGAGATCCAACCAGTCCATTCTGAAGGAGATCAGCCCTGGGATTTCTTTGGAGGGAATGATGCTAAACCTAAAACTCCAGTTCTTTGGCCACCTCATGTGAAGATTTGACTCATTGGAAAAGACTCTGATGCTGGGAGGGATTGGGGGCAGGAGGAGAAGGGGATGACAGAGGATGAGATGGCTGGATGGCATAACTGACTCGATGGACATGAGTCTGAGTGAACTCCGGGAGTTGGTGATGGACAGGGAAGCCTGGAGTGCCACAATTCATGGGGTTGCAGAGTCGTACACGACTGAGTGACTAAACTGAACTGAACTCATACCACTTTAAAAGTCAATATGATACCACACATTCCAAACAGCCATGCCAAGTTCTCAAACTCATCTCCAAAGTAATTATCTGGGGAAAAGTTAGATAGTTGGCTGCTTTGTCCAAAACAATCAGTCTTTTGCGTTTTCATAAATGCCTCATTTATGAAAGACACAGGGGGAAAAAGACCTTAGTGTGTAAGTAATTATGATAGCAAAAAAAAAAAAAAAAAAGCCAGGCTGTAGAGAAAAGGGGTGAAAAACTAGTATAAATATTACAAGTCTCTTCCAGATGACTCTGATTTTTCCCCTCATATTTTCTGGCCATGATATTTAAAAAAAAATAAAGTTTGAATTTGTTTTAAATCAAAGACTATGGGACTCAGAGGTCTTTCTTTAGGAACATTTGAATTCTTCTTGCAGTAAGCTATAAATGAATATTTTTTTCTAGAATTCTTCCCTTAATTTAGCCATGTGATAAGATGCATTCAACCTTCTTAAATACTGTGGGTTGAAAAATATTCAAGTATCTGTGGGGATAACAAGAAATTCAACAGGATTCCCTAGTTAGTTACCTTTACCTCCTCTGTTCCTTCTCAAGAATTTTAATACCATGTATTTATATTAAACAAATGTCCTCCTCATTTCCCTAAGCCCCCAACTCAGACATTGGCAAACTTCTGCCTTATGATCCAGCAATCCCACTGCTGGGCATACACACTGAGGAAACCAGAAGGGAAAGAGACACGTGTACCCCAATGTTCATCGCAGCACTGTTTATAATAGCCAGGACATGGAAGCAACCTAGATGTCCATCAGCAGATGAATGGATAAGAAAGCAGTGGTACATATACACAATGGAGTATTACTCAGCCATTAAAAAGAATACATTTGAATCAGTTCTAATGAGGTGGATGAAACTGGAGCCTATTATACAGAGTGAAGTAAGCCGGAAGGAAAAACACCAATACAGTATACTAACGCATATATATGGAATTTAGAAAGATGGTAACGATAACCCTGTATACGAGACAGCAAAAGAGACACTGACGTATAGAACAGTCTTATGGACTTTGTGGGAGAGGGAGAGGGTGGGAAGATTTGGGAGAATGGCATTGAAACATGTAAAATATCATGTATGAAACGAGATGCCAGTCCAGGTTCAATGCATGATACTGGATGCTTGGGGCTAGTGCACTGGGACGACCCAGAGGGATGGTATGGGGAGGGAGGAGGGAGGAGGGTTCAGGATGGGGAACACATGTATACCTGTGGTGGATTCATTTTGATATTTGGCAAAACTAATACAATTATGTAAAGTTTAAAAATAAAATAAAATTAATTAAAAAAAAAAAGAGTCTCATAGTAAATATCTTAAGCTATGCATTTTAAGTGGTTTATCTTGCAACTTCTCTGCTGTAGTGTAAATGCAAACATAGGCATACTTAAATCAATAGGTTTTGGCTGTTTCAACAAACATAATCTTTTTTTTTTTTTTTGTACAAAAATAGAGATTGAATCAGATTTGGCCCAAGGGTTGTAGTTTTCTGATCCCTACTTTAAAATCAAGAACACTAGGTCTATACCTGTAAAGTTTGAATCACTCTTTGGAGGGTGATATAGTAGATTTTATCAGACAAATGGCATTTAATAAAGAAAGGGCATTCGATTTAGATCACAGGCTGAAAAGCTCCTAGTTCAAATACATGCAAAATAAAGCATTCAGAAAAGCAAAACTAGCAACATGAATCCAGGATCAGATGGGATCTACTGTCTAGAGGAAAATGGAGGTTTAAAAATTGACCATGTGTATGTCACAGGTATGACAATGGGTAGAGATTAAAGGAAGAGATTTCAGTTCAATTCAGTTCAGTCGCTCAGCCGTGTCCGACTCTTTGCGACCCCATGAATCGCAGCACGCCAGGCCTCCCTGTCCATCACCAACTCCCAGAGTTTACTCAGACTCATGTCCATCGAGTCAGTGATGCCATCCAGCCATCTCATCCTCTGTCGTCCACTTCTCCTCCTGCCCCAATCCCTCCCAGCATCAGAGTCTTTTCCAATGAGTCAACTCTTCGCATGAGGTGGCCAAAGTACTGGAGTTTCAGCTTTAGAGATTTAAGCAGTCCCAAAATGGAGATTATACTGAAGGAAAGTTCTTAGCACTTAAGAAAAACAGTAGATTTAGCTAGATATTCCTAATTCAAAATAGGGGATATTGGATAAGACTGAGTAGGAATATGTCAGTTTAAAAAAAAAATCTATTTGGAGCAGGAAGCATGATGATAGTGGTTTGTATAATTTCTAACATTTATGAAGCTTGTTAGTGCATCAAGGAGGGTGATACTTTATTAAAGAAGTGCTACCTCACCATGTTCAGGGATAAACCTGGTACCCATCCGCCTCTCCACCATGTGCCCTCATGATGCCTCTCTCCCACTCTAGATGCTCTCCTGACTGCCTTGTGTCCCAAGCCTGAAGACTGACTCATAGATATGTATGACATTTATCTTACTCTTCTGATTTCATTTCAGCACCCGTTTGATGGACACATTTGTCTTCTGATATAATAACTGCTGATCTTCTGGATGAGATAAGCTGAAAAGGGTGAACACTGAAAAATGCTTGAATGAATTACACTTAGCACTTACCTTAAGAGGTTCTTCCAAAAAAAAAAAAAAAAAATGCGTTGGCATCCTTTCTTCTTTGAAAGGTGATTCTTTAGTATGGTAGAAATTGCACAAAATATCACTGATTTGGCGTGCATCCTGTTACCTGAATTGAATCTTTGTGTCCTGTGCATTCACTTATTAGTGAGTATTGTTTTGGAAATGTGGGTAATAGTTGATTTCATACTGAAGAGAATACATATAGGTATAAGTAGTATGTTTCAAGCAACAAAATAATACTTTCATGTTCCTGTTGAAGTTCTTTTATGCCACATAACACTCAAGATTCTGTAAGAAGACTATATTATTATCCTATGAGAGTTCTCAAAAAGAACTGCTACAATGCCATCAATGAGATGCTGATTCTGTTCTATTTGCATTTATTCTTTCATTTCCATCTCTTCCCCTCAACAGCTTTATTTTCATAGGCTTATACTCAGTTCAGTTCAGTTCAGTTTAGTCGCTCAGTCATGTCCAACTCTTTGCGACCCCATGAATTGCAGCACGCCAGGCCTCGTCCATCACCAACTCCCAGAGTTCACTCAAACTCATGTGCATTGAGTCGGTGATGCCATCCAGCCATCTCATCCTCTGTCGTCCCCTTCTCCTCCTGCCCCCAATCCCTCCCAGCATCAGGGTCTTTTCCAATGAGTCACCTCTTGGCCTGAGGCCAAAGTATTGGAATTTCAGCCTCAGCATCAGTCCTTCCAATGAACATTCAGAATTGATCTCCTTTAGGATGGACTGGTTGGATCTCCTTGAAGTCCAAGGGACTTGCAAGTGTCTTCTCCAACACCACAGTTCAAAAGCATCAATTCTTTGGCGCTCAGCTTTCTTCACAGTCCAACTCTCACATCCATACATGACCACTGGAAAAACCATAGTCTTGACTAGACAGACCTTTGTGGGCAAACTAATATCTCTGCTTTTTAATATGCTATCTAAGTTGGTCATAAATTTCCTTCCAAGACTAGGGAGCTCCAAAGTGAGATTCATGCACGGCTGAGAGTTTGGATGATTATACATTCGGGCACAGGAAGAAAATCCTAGAATTGATGTTGAAATTTATTCTTTCTATAAAAATAAAAAAAGAACTTAAGCTTACTAATTTGAAAATGTTTATATTCTTTAATATATAAGATGTATAATTATGCATAATATTAATATAACCTATAATATAATATAACTATAATATATTGACAATGGTACCCTCAGTCAGATTCTAACTTAGATGTTTCCATGTCATTAAAATATTTAAGATATCTTGAGGGAAGAGTGGGATTCCATAATGTAGAATGGGTAAGACTATGGAAATTGAGTAAAAGTTTCAATATGTCTTAATGCATGCTAATTATTATGAATTATTTAAATTTGGGAATTCATGAAAATTCCAAAGTTCTAATCCACTAAAGAAATATAAGAACAAATAAAAACATATCAGAGAAGAAAGATTTTCAATAGTTAAGCTTTTTATTAACAAATATAATGCTTTATGGAACACTTTTATGCATGGCTATTGGTTGTGAAGGTGATTTGATTAGAATAAAAAATAAGAAAGAATTCCAACCACTAAAAGGGATCCAGATGGAGTTCATTGCTTTCCATCTTCTTTTCTATTCTCCTCTAACCTTCACTGCTTCCAAAGCGACCTAACTTCTTGAAATTCACCTCCAATTATGCCATCCACATTTTTGCATGCACATCCTGGCCACCCATAGTATACAAAATCTTCAGAAAATTATGACTCACTTGTTTGTGACCTTATTTATTTTTTCTACTCTTTTTTTAAATATAAGTTTATTAATTTTAATTGGAGGTTAATTACTTTACAATATTGTATTGGTTTTGCCATACATCAACATGAATCTACCACGGGTATACACGTGTTCCCCATCCTGAACCCTTCTCCCTCCTCCCTCCCCGTACCATCCCTCTGGGTCATCCCAGTGCACCAGCCCCAAGCATACAGTATCATGCATTGAACCTGGACTGGTGATTCATTTCATATATGATATTATACACATTTCAATGCCATTCTCCCAAATCATCCCACCCTCTCCCTCTCCCACAGAGTCCAAAAGACTGTTCTATACATCTGTGTCTCTTCTGCTGTCTCACATACAGGGTATTTTTTCTACTCTTCTCTTTCACCCTTTTATTAAACCCATTGTATACTCTTGTCAAATCAGACAAGTATTTCTGAAAAACCTTACCTAGTAAATGAGCTTCTATATTCCTCTCTTTTATCTCAAATATTCTTCATTTTCCAAGTTAATATCAAATGGTATCATCTTCTTAAACTCTCTTTTATTGTCCCACTGGTATTTCATATCTTTTTCCATATTCCTGTTTTGGGCAGTTCAGTTCAGTTGCTCAGTTGTGTCCGACTCTTTGCAACTCCATGAGCTGCAGCATGCCAGGCCCCCTGTCCAACACCAACTCCCGGAGTTCACTCAGACTCATGTCCATTGAGTCAGTGATGCCATCCAGCCATCTCATCCTCTGTTGTCTCCTTCTCCTCCTGTCGCCAATCCCTCCCAGCATCAGACTCTTTTCCAATGAATCAACTCTTCGCATGAGGTGGCCAAAGTACTGGAGTTTCAGCTTTAGCATCATTCCTTCCAAAGTAATCCAGTTAGCTTATCATTTATTTTATTTTGAGAAGAGAAATTTTCTTATTTGCTCTTGTCTCATATTAGGACTCTTTGTTGAACTGAATATATTACTCATCCTGCAAACCCAGTTGAAGGCTTATATCCCACAAATCTTCTGTCACCATTCATTCTTTGTCTGAACCCTATCATTGAATATATACTGCTCTTTAGCAAGAAGAAAATCATGTTAAAGTGTTACAGCCATGTTTTATGTTATTTGGATTGTGTACTCCTTGAGGACAGACTCTGAATTATTCTTGTTTCAAACCTGATAACTCCTAGCACAGAGCTTATTAAGTATATGATGCTTAGTAAAGGCATGCTGATCAAACCCATGCTGGTTAACAGTATTCTAAATCTTTTCAACAATGTCCACAACGTTATCACATATTTCACATTACACCGTTTCCATTAAGAGGTATGGTCTCTGTATTCTCCTCTTGAATTTGCGTGGGCTAGTGACACTTGTAACCAATATAAAACTATGGAAATGATGCTGAGTAACTTCTGAAAACTTGGTTAGAAAAGATCATGCAGCATCTTGCATTGCTTGCTGAACAATCATACTTGGAGCCCTGAAAACGATGCAAGATATCTGACCTACCCTGAGGCCACTGTGCTGTGACCAAGCCACATAGACAAGCTGCATGTAGACTCTTCAGTCTGAAATCTTAGTTTCTGAATTTTCTAATTCAGGCTTCCATGTTTGTGAGTGAACAGGAATTCAGATGATTTGAATCTCCTGTGTGTGTCAGTTGCTCAGTCACGTCTGACTCTTTGTGACTCCATGGACTGTAGCCTGCCAGGATCCTCTATTCATGGGATTCTCCAGGCAAGAATACTGGAGTGGGTTGCCATTCCCTTCTCCAGAAGATCTACCTAGCACAGGAATCAAACCTGGGTATTCTGCATTTCAGACAGATTCTTTACTCACTGAACTACCAGGGAAACTATCTATTCTCCTGATGTTGAGTCAAATCCAGCTTTCAATTCTTTCCATTCCATGTTCAGATATTGTAGAGCTGAGAAAAAGCATTTCTGCTTTGCTGTTTCTAAATTACTAAATGAAAGAATCTGAGTATAATAAGAGTGTTGCTATTAAGTTTGAAAGATTTTGTTTTGCTGTCATATTACAAGGAGCAATTCTTTTTTGGGGGGCGGAAATATTTGTATATAAACAAATGTGTTGAGAAAATAGGCTATGGTTATGTTTTTCAGTTCAGTTGTTCAGTCGTGTCCGACTCTTTGCAACCCCATGGACTGTAGCACAACAGGCCTTCCTGTCCATCAACAACTTCCAGAGCCTAGTCAAACTCACGTCCATTGAGTAGGTGATGCCATCCAACCATCTTATCCTCTGTCATCCCCTTATCCTCCTGCCCTCAATCTTTCCCAGCATCAGGGTCTTTTCTAATGAGTCAGTTCTTTGCATCAGGTGGCCAAAGTACTGGAGTTTTAGGTTCAGCATCAGTCCTTCCAATGAATATTCAGGACTGATTTCCTTTAGGATGGACTGGTTGGATCTCCTTGCTGTCCAAGTGACTCTCAAGAGTCTTCTCCAACACCACAGTTAAAAAACATCAATTCTTCAGAGCTCAGCTTTCTTTGTAGTCCAACTCTTATATCCATACACGACTCCTGGAAAAACCATAGCTTTGACTAGATGGACCTTTGTTGTCAAAGTAGTGTTTCTGCTTTTTAATATGCTGTCTAGGTTGGTCATAACTTTTCTTCCAAGGAGCAAGCGTCTTTTGATTTCATGGCTGCAGTCACCATCTGTAGTGATTTTGGAGCCACCCAAAATAAAGTCTGACACTGTTTCCCCATCTATTTGCCATGAAGTGATGGGACCAGATGCCATGATCTTAGTTTTCTGAATGTTGAGTTTTAAGCCAACTTTTTCATTCTCCTCTTTCACTTACATCAAGAGGCTCTTTAGTTCTTCTTTGCTTTCTGCCATAAGAGTGGTGCCATCTGCATATCTGAGGTTATTGATATTTCTCCCAGCAATCTTGATTGCAGCTTGTGCTTCATCCAGCCAAGCATTTCTCATGATGTACTCTATATATAAGTTAAATAAGCAGGGTGACAATATACAGCCTTGGCATACTCCTTTCCCGATTTGGAACCAGTCTGTTTTTCTGTGTCCAGTTCTACCTGTTGCTTCCTGACCTGCATACAGATTTCTCATGAGGCAGATAAGGTGGTCTGGTATTGCCATATCTTTTAGAATTTTCCATAGTTTGTTGTTATCCACACAGTCAAAGATTTTGGCATAGTCATGGTTATGTTTTAGACATATCTTAAATAACCCCACATGGGCTCACAGCATTCTGTATCCCAAACTCTGAAGACCTTGTCACCACTTGGCCTTCTAATACAATTTCACACAGACCCAGATAGCGAAATCTATCCAGAAAGAGTAGAATAGAGTTAAGGTTTCACACTCTCTGACTTCAGACTATGGTATGAAACTATAGTAGTCAAAGCAGTATAGTAGTCACACAGAAACACACATATATCATGGAAGTAGCACAGAGAGTTCAGAAATAAAACCATAGTCGTATAGTCAATTAATCTATGAGAAAAGAGGCAAGGATACACAATAAGGAAAAAACAGCCTCTTCAATAAATGATGTTGAGAAAAATGGACAGCTATATGTAAATTTTTCACACCATATACAAAAATAAAGTCAAAATGTACTTAAATGGACAACATGAAACCTTCAAACTCCTAGAAGAAAACACAGCAATTATCTGTTTGACATTAGCCTTAGCTACAATATTTTTTATATATCTCCACAGGCAAGGGAACCTAAAAGCAAAAATAAACAAATGAGACTGTATCAAACTAGAAAGTTTTTGCATGGCAAAAGGAACCACTAACAAAAGAAAAAGGAAACATACAGAATGGCGGAAGGAATTTGTGAACAATATATCTGATAATGGCTTGATAGCCAAAATGTAGAAAAGACTCATACAATTCTAAGTCACCTGGATGTAATGAGTACATAGGGATCATAATCAATAATATGGTAACAATTTTGTATGGTGATGGATGATAACTGGTCTTTCTGCAGTGACTATTTCATAATGTATAAACACTGAATCACTATGTTGTACACATGGAACAGACTTAACATTAAAATTTAATGTAAAATTAAAAAAAAACTTAATTAACATGATTTTCTACCACAACAAGGTAGAAACAAGGGAAAAAAGGTGGCACTCCAGAGGAAATTTTGAATAATCATTAGAGGGTAAGAACTTTTTATTGTCTTTCTGCAATCACAATCGGAGATTCTTTTCTACTCTGATGATTGTGTTTTGGGAAGTCAATCAATTTTAATTACATGGAGGTTTTCCTAGATCCCACAGATAAATAAGACCCCTCCCTAAAATTTAGCAAGCTTGCCTTCTGTTCATTGACTCAGAGATGTAAGCAGAGTTTTTCTCAGTAACTTCTAGCAAGAGAAAGTGAACTAAAGTATCTGGGTCACCCAAAGCCTAGTAAGTTTCAGAACAGCTGTAATAGAAGGTGTGTTAGAATCAGGGTTAGTGTTCATTACTCAACCTCTATCCAGTGAGAAGTTGAGTTCTCTGCAAGTCAATAAAGTGAGGTGCAGCCAAGTGCTGTATTGTTCTATAAGCACGTGCGTGCTAAGTCACTTCAGTCGCATCTGACTGTGATCCTATGAAAATCAGAAGCTACCAGGCTTCTTTGTACATGGGATTCTCCAGGCAAGAATACTGGAGTGGGTGTCATGCACATGAATTATTATTATTATACCTATAATTTACAAAAATAGCAGATTCTTTTGGTGACCTTAACTGACTCTCTTGCTGGCAATATATAAAGTAAAACAGAATACAATTTTTTAAACATCTGAGTATTTCACAGACTAATTGTTTACTAACTACATGGAAGAACTTGGGCTATTTAGGTCCTGGGAATAATTCTTATCATGAACAAAAATAAAATAAATATGCTTCATGTTTAGCAGAAGCCATATTCACCTTAATATTTGTCAATAGTGTTCATATAGTCTGTTTTAATTGTTTGCTAAGTTTTACTTTGGCCACCTCATGCAAAGAGTTGACTCATTGGAAAAGACTCTGATGCTGGGAAGGAATGGGAGTAGGAGAAGAAGGGGATGGAGGATGAGATGGCTGGATGGCATCACCAACTCAATGCACTTGAGTTTGGGTGAATTCTGGGAGTTGGTTATGGACAGGGAGGCCTGGTGTGCTGTGATTCATGGGGTTGCAAAGAGTCAGACATGACTGAGCAACTGAACTGAACTGAACTGAACTGAACCGAAGTTTCTGACTCTGGTTTGCTTTCCTCTATGGCTGTTATGTTTTCTGTGGTCTTTGAGTTTTTATCTTGTTCTCTGGAATGTCAATTTCCTTGGAAATTCTGATCATAACAGCATTTAATCTATTTGAAAAGACTGTTTCTTTTTTTTTGTTGTTGTTGTTGTTCATGGGCCAAGACATTCCATCTTAGACAATTCTTGGATAATGTGTAGTCTTTCTTTTTGAAATCTACCTTTGCTAGTTAGATTTGGTGGTGGTGGTTTCATTGCTAAGTTTTGTCCAATTCTTGTGATACCATAAACTGTAGCCCTCCGGGCTCCTCTGTCCATGGGGCAGGTTGCCGTTTACTTCTCCATGGGATCTTCCTGACCCATTACAAACAGTTTATTGCCTTGCAGGCAGATTCTTTATCCCTGAGCCATCAGATAAGTAATGTCAAATATACATTTATTCATGATTTGTATTGAATGGTAGGCCAGCAAGCTGACTTGTGGAAACCAAGTGTTTCTAAGAATATTTATTGGTATTTGTTTACAAGCAAAATATTTTATCTTAGTTTACCTAAAATATAATGATATTATATTTTAAGCTTTTTCAACCAGGTCATAAACGGGTTTACTTTGCAGGGGTTTTGAATTACCTTTTGCCTTTAGGCTTCAAAGGGCTCAACACTTATTCCAATAAAATCTAAACCCTGCTTAGAGATACTCCCAACACTTCAAAACATAGACGACCTGACCAGATAATTTTCCTGGAAAGTTTTATACCTTTGCTGATGTTTAAAGGAAGATTAGTTTCTTCCTGCATATATCTTTATGTGGACACTTGTATCAGGAAATATAGCTTCCTCAAGTGGATGAGATTTGAAGTTAAGAAGCTGTTCTCACTTTGGTATACAATTACATTCCTAAGTCATTGGTAAACATTGCTATATTCTAGTGAGTAGGATGATTTCTAAAAGCTAAGTACAGTTACTACTTTTTAAGTGGGACTATGCCTGTGACAAATTTGCTTGAATATCTTCTAAGACCTTTGGAAACCACTTTCACTTAGAGAGCTGGATGCTGTGCCAATATTTCTCTGAGTCACAGGTTTGTCTCACAGAGCACTTCTGTCTGCTCCAAATTTAAGAAAACTTCCCAGTAGTTCATATCTGTGTTTCAGAACAGGTCTTCTAGATGTTGACATGTACTAGATAAGGTGAGATGGGTATCTACTTAACTTTCTATTAATATTTTGGGGAGTGCTGTATTATGAGTTGAATTATATACCTCATCCACAAATTCATATTTTGAAGTACCCAATTCGCAGTATCTCAAGATGTAACTTTATCTGAAATAAAGTAGTTAGTTAAGATGGATTTATTAGGATGGACCCTTTTAAGACTGATATCCCTACCTTATAAAAAGGTGAAATTTGAACACAAAGAGAAAAACCCATGAGAAGGCCACATGAAGATGAAAGCAGATACAGAACGATGCTTTTGCAAGCCAAGAGATGCCAAAACTTAGCAGAAAGTCAGCAGAAACTAGGGGAAAATCAGGGAATAGATTTTCCCTCACAGCTCTGAAAAGGGCCCAGCACTGCTGACACCTTAATTTCAGACGTGTGGCCTCTAGAACGTTGAGATAATCAATTTCTGTTGTTCAGTCTGTGGTACTGTTTTTATAACTCTAGTGAACTCATATATGGGCTGTAGGGTTAGCACTTCTTCAACGTTAATTCCACGCTCCTAGTTGTGTCCCAGGATCCTTAGGCCACCAAGGCCACAGCGGATCTGCAGTCTTTCTGATCCTTTTGTGCACTGTGACACTCACTGGTTTACCTCCCCTGTACTGACTAAAAATAATATCAAGCTGATTTACAATGTTACACATTTATTATTGTCAGAAAAGTATGCTGAAAGATTCATATTAGATTTACCACTAGCATTATTCAGTTGTTATGTGGTTTATCTTTAGCATACAAATACAATGAAGTAAAAAGATTGATATTGCAGTCAAATTCAGAATGAGTCAGTGACAGAAAAATATTAGCTAAAACGTTTTTAGGTGTAAATATATTTTACCAACCTGAAAAGCTTTCTGAATTTCATGCTCCTGGGACTGTGTGGATGTTCATGGAAACTTCTTCACATAGGCACAATGAATTATTAACTCCACTTCCAGCCCCTGATCTCTCTCTTCTTTGAGATGTGGGGGAGGAGGAGGTGGCTGAAAATCCCAAGCTTCTAATTCTGGCTTTATCTTTCTGGTGACCAGCCAGAGCCCTCCCAGCATCACTTCATTAGAAGAAAAAGATGCTCCCAGCACTTTTAATACTTAGGAATTTACAAGGACTTCAGGAACTCTGTGCCTGGAACCAGGGGCAGAAACAAAGAAATACATTTTCTAATCTCTCATACAGTCATTGTACTTCTTCCATAATAGTGGTGCTTTCTTCACACAAAGCATGTGGTGAAAACAAAGCAAGACCATATTGGTACTATGAGGGGTCTATTTCAAGGAGTTAATGGTGGCTCAGCAGAGAAGAATTTGCCTGCCAGTGCAGGAGGTGAGGGTTTGATCCCTGGCTTAGGAAGATCCCCTGGTGAAGGAAATGGCAACCCAGTTCAAAATTCTTGCCTTGGAAATCTCATGGACAGAGGAGCTCATAAGGTTGCAAAGAGTCAGGCACAACTTGGAGACTACACAACAACAACAAATAGAAAATAATAGATACAATTTGTTCTTAAAATTTATTATAAGGACCACAATATATGTGAGTTCCTGAGTATGAGAACAGACATGTAACAGTTGACTTCTATTTGGAATCATTTGATCTATATATCACCTGGACTGTTTAATGTCAGTCTCTATCTTAACCTTAGATTTGATATTTGAACAAATAAAGTATAACAATTATATTAGGAAGGAAGCATCTTGGTTTTATGATATTTTCGAGTGTGTATTGGTTTTATGAATGCTAAGTTGCTTCAGTCATGTCCAACCCTGTGTGACACTATGGGCTGTAGCCTACCAGGCTCCTCTGTACTTGGGATTATCCGGGAAAGAATACTAGAGTGGGTTGCCATGCTCTCTTCCAGGGGATCTTCCCAATCCAGGAACTGAACCCACATCTCTTATGTCTTTTGCATTGGCAGGCAGGTTCTTCACCACTAGAGCAACCCAGGAAGCCCTATATTGGTTTTACTTATTCCCTGAAAGTTTTGCTGTAGTATTACTTGTCAGAGGCCAAGTTTGATATTTGAATTTTCAGAAAATCTATCCAACTTCTCAAGAAGATTATGGTACTCTTTTTTTATTTACTCAAAGGTTATTTCATTGGCACTTGTTTGTGAGGAAAAGAATTGATGTAAATGAAACTGTATTAAACTTGCCTCACTGAAAAGAAATAACCAAATGCAGAAGTGGTTCTTATCTATTTCATCTACTCTGGGAAACAAGATTACACCTTTAAGTGCTGGCTTGTTTACTCTGTTGGAATGGCCTAACTGCACCCATACCATGTCCAGCACACACATTTATAGATGATCATCATGTTTCTCTCACTGTCTGATTGTAGGATCAGAGTTCTTACCACAGTGATCTATAAAGCTTCTATGAGATACTGTTGTTGTTGTTCAGTCACTAAGTCATGTCTGACTTTTTGTGACCCATGGACTTAAAGGGTCCAGGCTTCCCTGTCCTTCACTATCTCCCGGAGTTTGCTCAAATTCATGTTCTTTGAGTCAGTGATGCTATCTAACCATTTCATACTCTGCTGCCCCCTTCTCCTTTTGCCTTCAATTATTCCTAGCATCAGGGTCTTTTCTAATCAGTCAGCTCTTTGTATCAAGGTGGCCAAAGTACTGGAGCTTCAGTTTCAGCATCAATCCTTCCAATGAATATTCAGGGTTGATTTTCTTTAGGATGGACTAGTTTGATTCCTTCCTGTCCAACGTATTCGCAAGAGTCTTCTCCAGCACTACAGTTTGAAAGCATCAATTTTTCAGTGCTCAGCCTTCATTATGGTCCAACTCTCACATCTGTCTATATTAGTATATTTATATGTAGTATACACACACACACACACACATATCCCAATCTCCTAATTTATTCCTCCCCAACATTACCCCTGGTAATAATCCATAGGGTTGCAAATAGTCAGACAGGACTGAGGTGACTTAGCACAACAGCACACAAAACCACAAATTTATTTTCTGCATCTGTGACTCTGTTTCTGTTTTGTAAATAGATTCATTTGTACCATTTGTTTTTAGATTCCATGCATAAGTGGTATGTGATATATATATTTCTCTGTCTGCCTTACTTCACTCTGTATGATAATCTCTAGGTCCATCCATGTTGGTGCAAGTGGTATTATTTCATACTTTTTACAGTGCTGAGGTTTTAATTATGTTTTTTTTTCCCTAAGTTTTTGTCTATAATTTCTCAGTTAGGAGTTTTATAAACAGAGTATCATTCATTAATTGTATTAGTTACGTATTTTGTATAGCAACATTTATCCAAATCAAGTCCCTTATTGTGCATTTAGTATCACATGTATTATCTTACACAGTTTCTAAGGGTCAGGAATATGGGGTGGCTTAGCTGTGGGATCTGTCTCAAGGTCTCTTTTGAGATCACAGTAAGTCTATGATCTCTCTATAAAGATGCTCACAACATGGCAGCTCTCTTCTCCCAGATTGAGTACCTCTGGTTTAACAAATCTTCCAAGTGATTCTTATGAATAATAAGGTTTGAGAACCACTGACCTGTGGGGCTCTTTTGAAGATCAGATCAGATACAGGCCCATTAAAAATTCTGACATAATTTTCTGGTGGGGAAAATCACTCTTCCCTTGGTATCACATTGCTTCTGGAAATGTTTAGTTACATAAGGGGAGGAATACAGAAAGCTATGGGAATGTATGATTTCAAGAGATGTACAACTACTCTCACAAATGTTTTGCACCATTTGTTTCAAAATGCATCTTAGCACATGTGAGAAGAGTTTTCTTTTTCCTTTTCCTTTTTTCAGAATCTCAAACCTATCCAGAGTGACTGCAAAAATAATCCTGTCCCCATTTTCAAAAATACAGATCTTCTTACTCATTTTATTTCCCTCACTTCATTATATACAGCTCTCCTCTTTAGAGTTGTTTGGAACTTAGAAGGCTTTAAAACTT